>NC_138044.1:43327286-44691058 GCF_964106645.2 Podarcis pityusensis
GAACAAGCAGCCCAAAAGGGCTGCTTTCGGGCTGCTTGTTCCTCCTCCGTCACCGCCAACAGCGCCAAAGGTGGAGGAGGAGGAAGGAGCAGCCTGAAAGGACCCTCACTTGAGTATAAGCCGATGGGGGCTTTTTCAGCATAAAAAATGTGCTGAAAAAGTCGGCTTATACTTGAGTATGTACGGTAAAACTGTATATACTTGAATCTGTTTTGGAAGCAGATGGACAGCCAACAATGGTCTCACATGTTGGCCACATTCTCCCATCAGCAGTCTGGCTGTCACATTCTGCACTGACTGTAGCTCCCTAATCAGGCCCAAAGGCAGCCCCGCATAGTGTTCACTGCAGTAATCCAGCCTTGAGGTTACCAGTGCCTGGACTACAATGGTAAGGCTATCCCTGTATAGGACATAGCTGTCATCCATCCCAGATTGTTAGATATCCCGTAGACTGTCCCCGGGACAAGTGAGGCTGCTGTTCCCTTATTTTCGAGGCTGCTGATCCCTTATTTCCAATCTGAAAGTTGACAACTATGGTACAAGAATGGCTGTATTGTTGATTTTATGCAGTTCACTGCCATAATATTTTTCGCTATAATGTTGCTGGCATATAAACATTGCAAATAAGTAAAATAAAAATTCCTCCCTTTTAAGTTACAAAAGCAGTTTGTCATGTGGCATCAGAAGAAGAGAGGCCGCCTGTCTGAGAAAACAAACAAACTCAAAGACTCCAAACATGTGAAACTAGCTGCAGAGGGGTTTTTGTTGGCTCCTGATCTACATTTGTTGTAAGTATAACTGTGATGGAAATCCTGCTGGATCAGCCCTAAGGTCCACCTAGCCTGGCAGCCGTCTTTCCAAGAGGCCACCCAGAAGCCTCCAGGAAGACCACATGAAAGCAACAGGCCTTGCCTCCCACTGTTCTCAAAACTGGCAGGGGAAAATAGCAAACATGTTCAGTGAAGTGAAGAATCAGACGATTGAACAGGGCAATAAAATTGCCAATTACCCATTGCAGGAGGTAACCCAATAATTTGTGAGATGCTGGAGTCTAAGAGGCCTGTGAAGGGTTTCTGTTTTGTCAACAGATTGTTAGAATGCACACAGCGTGTGCTTTGTGGACTATAAGCACGTGTTGTTTATTGACATATGCTGCACACCCTGAAGCATTCAAGTACCAGAATCGCTCTACAAACAGACAAACTGGATGGAAAATAAACTCTACAGGAGAAGCACATTGAATTTTGAAGAAACATTTTAAGATGCACTCCAAAACACAATCGGAGCCACAATATCTGTGTGCACTGATGTAAAATGAAACAGATCACTACTCTGTGAAGTCAAAGGGTGCAGGGCCTGTCGCCTTCTAGATGTTGTTAGGGATGATGGAATGAGAGAATTGTAAGCCCAGCAACAACTGAAGTGGTACAGCACAACACATAACCTGGTCTAGTCCAACACTGTTTGCTCTGACTGGTATGACTTCTCAGACAGAAATACTTCCCAGATAGGCTAACTGAGATTTTTACTTAACTGGCAAGGAGAGAGATATAACCTGGGACCTACTGTGTGAAAATCCTATGGCCCCTCATGCTCATTTGAGAGCTTCCTGGTGCATTATGTAAGTCCTCAACACAGACCTGCAAGCAGTGGAGGCTAGTCCATTAAGTAGGGCAAGTGGGGAACTGCCCCATGAAGCTGAGCTGCTCTCAGCCATCCCCCACCTGCCTGCCTCCTTGATTACAACCAATCCAGGGGCTGGCAATGCATTATCATCTTCCTCCCCACTAGTTTCAGTGTTATCCCTTGAATGGAGGAAGGTGGGGTGGGGGAATCAGAGCAAGTTGGCTCTGCCTGTCATTGGCTCTGACTTCACCTACTGCTGGCTTCTGCCCCAACTAATCCCAAGGGTCACCAGAAGCCACTACTGCTTACAAACCTGACCCTGTATCTATACTACTCTGCTGTGCCCCCTGGGAAAAGCAGCAACAAGGTCTTGGCTGAAGGTGGCAGTGTAGGCATAAGAAACTACGTGTGTCCAGCTTTGCAGAACAAGTGAAAGAGCCCTGGAGGCAGAATGCCACTTACGGTCTTTGAGTGGAGTATAGCAGTCCAACTGAACATGCTTTTTAGACGAGAAGCAGCACTTGTGTTCCAGACACAACGACTTGTTGCTCTTTTCCCCAGCTTGGCAAGGCACCACTGCCTGATTTGTTTTGGGTCGACACGCTTTGGGAAATGAAGCAGAAATGCAAGATTTCAGTTCCAAGCCCAGTTTAAACATGTACACACTGAGGCACGAGGCAAAGTTATTCCAGACCGCTGCTTCCATTTAGGGTGGCCATGTGTTCCACTTTAAAGAGAACAGTCCTTTAGGTCTCTCCACTCCAAGTCTGGTTTAAAGACAAAAGACCCTAAGAAGAGAGAGCAAGAGGGTTCTTAGAGTCTCCCGTCAACAGTGAGTGACAACATTTGGGCAGGTGACTGAGCAGGCATGAAGTTTCACCTGGTCACCATCTTCCCCAATTACAGGGTATCCAAGAGCATTCTATACAGAGCAGACCTATTGAAATGAGCGGACCTAAATTAGCCATGTGCATTCATTTCAGTGGGTCCAACATTAGAATTACTATGGCTTGAATCCATGCAGGGCCATCTTTAGCAGATGCAACGCCGGGGTGCAAATATCTGCCCAGCGCCCCCCAGTTACCACGGATAGTGTTGGGGTGGCCATAGCTGTGCACTGCCAGCCATCGGGGGGGGCAACTCTCCCCCATGCCGCTGTGGAAGAGCGATCCCCGCAGAGGCTTGGGAGTGAAGTTGCGCCCCTCCCAAGCCTCCTGAGGAGGAGAGCGATCCCCACAGAGGCTTGGGAGGCTAGCTGTGTGCCCACCAGCCATATGATTGGTAGGGCACAGCTTCCATCCTAAGCCTC
This sequence comes from Podarcis pityusensis, assembly GCF_964106645.2. Lineage (NCBI taxonomy): Eukaryota > Metazoa > Chordata > Lepidosauria > Squamata > Lacertidae > Podarcis > Podarcis pityusensis. The sequence goes on from NC_138044.1 coordinate 43,330,222, forward strand.
TGTGGGGATCGTTCTCCTCCCGAGGAGGCTTGGGAGGGAAGCTGCACACCCGCCAGCCTTATGGTTGGTGGGGCGCAGATGGTGGGCGTGCAGGGAAAGGGGAGGTGACCGGCAAAGCCACGCAGCTCCTCCACTTGCTGGGGTGCCCCTGAGAGGCCAGCGCCCTGGCATGACGCACCACTAAGCCCTATGGGAAAGATGGCTCTGAATCCATGTTTGTATCTATATCAGGAGTGAAGAACCTTTCACACACACACCCCAGATGTTGCTGGACTACAACTTTGAGCAGCCTAGACTATGCTGGGTGGGACTAATGGGATATATAGTTTAGCAACGTCCAGAGGGCTAAAGGTTTATCAGCCCTGTTCTATGCATACAAATTAGCTCAGTGTCCTCTTTCTATGAAACATGTTTCCTTTTTCCGGGGGGGGGGGGGATATGCAAATAGCTGATATTATGTTTTATTGGAAATTTGCTGAGAGTTCCTTCTCACTTTTGCATCAACTCCATGCAAGGGAGAAAAGGAACAGTAGCGGGGGGGGGGGAGCACAGAAAGACACACAGAGGGGTCAAGCATTAACGTGGTGGTTTTGAAAGTATGTTTTTGATTGAGCCCTTTGCTTTGGAGTATCTGAATAAGATTCAGGGGGGCCTTTTTCCTTTGAAGGTTGGAACGAACTGGGCAATCTCCACACACTAATGAGCTGATTATTTCCAAGTGCCACTTTGAAGTCTGCTTCTCCTTTTGGTGGAAACAGCAACACACCACCAAAAAGCAAAAAAGCCATGCAGCAAGATCTGTGCAAGGCCCTCCTTTCATTTATTTAAACAATTTATATACCACTTAACTACAATAGTCTCTAAGCGGTTTGCAAAGATACTTAATGGGGCTTTGCAATTGCTTCCTTTGTAAAAACCAGCCCCTGCAATGCACAGCAAACTGATTCTGAAATCCACTAGTAGGAGAAAAAGAGGGAACCGAAAGCAGGGTCACCCCTCTCCTTCAACGTCTTCAGCATCCAGCCACTGCAGCAAGTGTTGCTGACCTTTCAGGAGTCTGTGGGCACATTTGTAAGCAAAGAGAAATGGTCATGGGCACGACACACATGCAGCTGCTCCCCTACCCAGCCCCCAGCTGTTACTCACTTAAAATTGCCTCCTTGCCACAATCGAACTGGGGTGGGTGAAAAGCATTCCATTGGCTAAAGAGGGATTGTTGCAAGATTCATTTTAGAGGGGGGATGGGGCCCTGCGGGCACCAGGGAAGTCTGCTGTGGACACCTGTGAGCACATGTGCAGCATGCTGGGGATCCATGCACCACAGCTCAGCAGGAGGAGGAGCAAGGCTTGCCTTGTGCTCCATTGGCCTGTTTGGCCCAACCCCTATGCTCTTGAAGTATGGCAAGAATGGGAGAGAAAGGAAAACCCTGCTTTATTGGCCTGCCCAGCACTGGATTTATGGATTGTATACAAGTTCTACTCAGTGTAAAACCATCAAACACAAAGAGACTAAGTCCTTTAATTTCAATGGGTATACTCTGAGCAGGACCACCACTGGATAACTATGTACATGTCCATGAATATCCACACGTATCTCTAAGTCCTTTTGATTGTTCCACTACCCTCAGGTGGCAGCAGCCTAGGAAAGCTTATTCTCTATGGCAGCCCTTAAGTTGTGAAATCCCCCCAGAAGTGTGTCTGGATTCTTCACTTTGAAGCTTTTAGTGAATGCTAAAGATGCCCCTTTTTACCCTGACATTTGCCACTTGAGATGTCTGTTTTTAAGATGGTCCCCTCTTCTCTCTTTGCAAGTTGAAAACAAACTGTTTTTATGTTGTGTTTTCAATTGTTGTAACATTCTCTGGGATCTTAGGGCGAAGGGTGGGTAACAAATAACAACAGCAGCTACTGCTGCCTTGACTTTTCTCTTTTGCTGTCAATGCATTGTTGGGTTACTAGATACAGCACTATGCAAACATTTGATACCTACCATTAATTCTGCATTGGGAGCATCTCAACCCATCCAAAGAACTGCTCAAACTAGTCCTGTGCATCAGGAGGGCTTTGAGGGCTTCTCAAATAAGACGACCCTCGTGGTCCCTTCCAACTCTACAATTCTATTATTCTAAGATGCTTACAAACCAGTTTGGGTGATCCATGTGCAGCTGCAACATGAGTGGAAACGGAGGGTTCATTCCTTTGGGCAACACCTTTTTATTTCCTTTTCCAAACATGAAACGTGGCACTCTGCACAGAACAACACCCCTCAATATAGCTCAACAAAGAGACCTTTTACTGAAGGACTACAGTAACAAACATTTCTAATCCTCTCAAGGACTTGAAGAGGGGGCAATGAAAAATGATGCTACAACAGCACTTACTCACTGGGTTGAAAAAGGTCACCAGCTGTTCAGATACGATCTGTACGTTCGTCCTTGGCTCAGGGGGAGCAACTTCAGTTTCATTTAAATCATCCAAGGTCGGAAATGCAGAACCTGAAAAACACAGAACGATTCAAACTCCTGCACGGCAATTCAAGGGGAAAACTCATTTAAGTACCATAATACAGTTTCCCCACTTAAACTCTCTCCCCCCCGCCCCAATCAAAACACTTTCCCCCTCTCAGCCTCTGATCCCCTGTTCTTCAGGTAACTGATGGACTGAGTACTATGCCCTCTGTCTTAGTGGTGGTTGGAGAATATCAGGTCAGTTCAAAATAAAATCTCACTCACCCATGCTTTGTAAGTATATGAAGGAGCCAATCTGGCACATACAGTGGTACCTTGGTTGTCAAACTTAATCCGTTCCGGGAGTCCGTTCGACTCCCAGAACTGTTCAAAAACCAAGGTGTGGCTTCCGATTGGCTGCAGGAGCTTCCTGCACTCAAGCGGAAGCCACATCAAATGTTCAGCTTCCAAGAAACGTCTGCAAACCAGAACACTACTTCTGGGTTTGTGGCATTCGGGAGCCGTTTTGTTCGGGAGCCAAGCAGTTTGACAACCAAGGTACCACTGTATTGCCAAGTCCTGAATAGGTTAGCTGGGAAAAATCAACCTGACCCACCTATGTCTTCCCAGATACTCAGTGCTCCACAAAGGTAGCACTGGTTTGGGGAGGGTAATTGCTGCTATCCCATGAGGATCAGAGACCATCTGGTGCACTCCTAGAGATGTGTGGAAGCTGATGGATTCCTGAATGCTGCAAGAGATTTTCCGGCAGGCAATTCTGCCAAGGTCCTAGTCTCCCTGTGGAATGGTGAGGCATGGCGGGCCATAGACACAACTGCACCCAAATGTCCTCTCTGGTGCTGCGGAAGTTAGGCAACCCCCCGATTTACTGAGGAGTTCCAGGCAGCTGGAGACAATTGCAGTACAAGGCGTATAAGTTTTGCTCTGAAGGAGACTGCACACATAGAAGAGCACATAATCGTGCCTGTGTGGTGGTTAATGTGGAGAAAACAGCCTACTTGGCAACCCATGTACCACTTAGAAAAGCTATTATGCAATGGAAGTGGCAATCATTTACCCGCATTAACCCAGTCTTGGAGCCATCAGATGCCTACCGTGGAAAATAATATTTATTTATTTATTTATTTATTTATTTATTTATACTCCACCCTCCCCAGCCAAGACCGGGCTCAGGGTGGCTAACAACCAATAATAAAAACGAGTTGAATGAATACAACTTAAAAACAAGATTAAAATACAACATTAAAACATTAAAACAATTAAAATGCAGCCTCATCACAGGAGGAGAAAGGAAAAATAAAGAGGGGGAGGGAATCAAATTGATTCCAAGCCAAAGGCCAGGTGGAACAACTCTGTCTTACAGGCCCTGTGGAAAGAAATCAGATCCCGCAGGGCCCTGGTCTCATGAGGCAGAGCATTCCACCAGGCCAGAGCCAGTGTTGAGAAGGCCCTGGCTCTGGTTGCGGCTAATCTAACTTCCTTAGGGCCTGGGACCTCTAGGGTGCTGCTATTTATGGACCTTAAGGTTCTCCGTGGGGCATACCAGGAGAGGCGGTCTCCTAGGTACGAGGGTCCTAGGCCGTAAAGGAAAATCTGCAAGGACAAAATTATCTGCTTCATATGGACTTGAGTGCTGCTCTTGCTGGCTGTTGAGGGTAAAGTGGTGTGTCTTCAGTGATGTAGCCAGCCCTGGGGGAAAAACCACCCTGGGGCCTGGACCCAGGAGGCGGTGCTTCTGCTCTTGGTTGAAACTGGTTATCTTGATATACTCCAGTTCAGGTTCAGGGCCAGTTTGGGCATAGAATCAGCCTTGATCACGCTGATGGGTGACATTCGGGTGAAAGACAGAAGCACCATGAACCTGTTAACTCCCCTAGATGACTCAGTGGGTTGAGATACCACAGACCACAGTATATGTCTGCCCTCAGTGAGTTCGTAGTTTGTTTTGTGGTGGCTTCACTACTAATTACAGGGTCTGTTCCATTGAAAAGTAGTGACTGATGGTGCCTTGGACCCCTAGGAGTTGTTGGGTACCACAATTTTGTTTCCAACACTATTTAATATCTACATGAAGCTGCTGTGGAGGTCATTAGAAGGTTTCTGGCAAGATGTCACTGTTCCATTTCTCTGTAACATCTCAAATCAGGAGGTCCTAAACTGGTGCCTGGATGCATTTGTGAGCTGGATGACAGCAAATAATCATGACTATTTGCAAAATTGCATTGGACTAATGGAAGCTGGAATCCAACAACTGCCAGAATGAAACATGTGGCTACTTTTGAGCTAGCTCAGGATTTGCAGCAGCTGTACACCGCTTCAGGCAAGTGCTAGGGCTCTCAATTCATTTCTCAGCCTAGGAAGGTTGGGTATTGTTAGCTGAAAATGACCCAGTAGGCCAACCTTTGAAGCCTAGTGGTCCTATTTAAGCACATAGGAAATACGTTCCCTGGGCTATGGATTGAATTGATACCTACTGTATTCAAAGCATGTATACTTCACCACTGAGTGAGGCACTTTTCAAAGCAGTGATGGGAGTAGTAGGGAGAGGGAGAGGAAGAAATTGATTGGGGGATAACTAATCCAGGCTACCAGTTTGCCCACATGCCATTTAGATCAACAGATACACACAACTAGAGTACAGATTGGATATGGTCAACTAGAGACTAGCCATTCTGTTTAAAAACCCCCCCACACAACACCTTGAATTTTAAAAGCTGGTGGCCTTATAAGTTTCCCCAAGCAATTCCTCTATTGTCAAACATTGCAAGCTACCTTATGTTTAAGAACTACTCTTTATAATACTCACTTGGGCCAACAGCATGATACAATACACACAAGCATTTTGCTAAAATCTGGGTCACAGAGATCATCATCAGTATTACTTCTGCAATGAAAAACAAATAATGTAAACTCAGCAAGCCTTCACCTGCTTATTGAGGGAAGAAGACTCAAAAGTCTTGTTTTACTTGGATTACTTTTGCATGGGGCAACACAATCATTTTGCATGGGAACCCCAAATCAATTCCACATGTTAAAAAAACACTTTGTAGAATCACACTTGATGTCAGGGACTGGCTGGGTGCTTAGGATTGGTGGGAGGAACTAGCTGGAGAACCCCCAAGGGAAGAAGGCTGCGAGCTCAGGGATTGGTGGTGGGACGATGGAGTGGTCAGAGGGAGAAGAGGAAGACTGGGAAGAGGAGATGTCAGAAGCTGAAGAGGTAACAGGGTTTAGTGAGCTGGGAGAGTCTGTGGCAGAGAGAAGTTCAGAATCAGAAACGGAAGTTGAAGTAGGAGACGAGGGAGGCCAAGAAGCAGAGATGAGTCTGGCTGGTGAAGAGTCACAGGTGTTTCCCCTTCCTGTTGCAACAAGCTCCCCTCCCTTCTTGTACCGCAGAACCAAGAGAGGCATGTAGAGTGTGGACAAGGTTAGCATCACACAGTTTCAGTCTTGGATTCCTTGGGGAAAATCCTGGAGGGGTGGGGACTTAGGCAGCTGTGGGAAAGTGGGGACCTTCAGTCTCTGCAACTGCATCATGGGGGGCAAGCCATACCAAAAAGGACTTGCTGTGCTCATTAGGCCTGGCACTCCTGTGCAGATCCTGTTTTTGCTGATAAAGAGTTAACTCCACTTGCTTCGTGTGCTTTACCGCTGACTCACTCCAGGCACTTGCCAACTCAGTTGATGCTACTGAGTCCAGCAAACCTCTCAACTCCATAAACTTCATTTCAGACCATGAAAGGGTCATTGGATGAAGGTTGGATGAGGGTGAGTTAGTGTGGCAGTTATGAGTTAAGACCAGGTTTGAGGAACCTGTGGCCCTCCAGTTGCTCTTGAACTCCCATCATTCATGACCATTTGCCATGGTGGCTTGGGGCTGGTGGGAACTTAGAATCGTAGAGTTGGAAGGGACCACAAGAGTCATCTAGTCCAATCCTCTGCAATGCAACAACTGGAGCCCAACAACACCTGGAGAGCCCCAGGCTTCACATCCTTAGTTTAGACTTAGCTGGAGAAGATAACCAAGTTCACAGTGGGTGGTCTTGGCCCAATCTTCCTCTCTTAGGCATTGCACTTAACAGGGGTTTTTTGAGAATGTATTGGGGTGCACCTAAGTACAGTCGTCTGAGCTCAATGGAATAAGATAGGCAACAAAGGTGAATAACAAAAATCATGCTGCCACCTGATTGAAAAAACCTTAGCTGATTGAACTTTACTCAATTAGATAGATTGAATTTGCATAGATTCTCACCTAATAAAACAAGCAGACTCTCCCCATCCCACATAATTTTGTCTTTAAATAAATAACACGTCACAGCAGATACCCAACATTCATTACCTCATGTGTCAGGATGGTGCCCACTACCTCCAGGTGTTTGGGAGGTGGGTCTGATAATGCTCACCACCTGTAGTTTCTGAAAGTTTATATATTTTTTTTATAAAAAAATGTTTAATCTGCTGCCCTAGTAGCCTCTCACTTCAACATTAGTAATATTTTAATCAAATTAAATTGATGCATCAAATCAGCTCTGGATTTAACCAGCAAACCCTGATTGACTTTAGCCAGAAATGGGACATTCCCACTGGTAGAAACCTTTAATGCAGATCTTAACTTTCCAGAGAACAGTGCAAATCTTGCTTACTTTAAACTGGGGTGTAGGACCTTAATATTACTAAGCAAACTAAGGGCATCCTAATTCATACTAACTGCAGAGACATGGATGGAGAAGAAACAAATCACCTAACCTAATACAGGGTTATGATAAAACTGATAAATAAAACTCACAGTAGGGTTAAAGTTGATTCATTTAACCTTAGCTACTGAGAGGTCTCCAGCCACCCTTTCTAGCTTTTAGAAAAGAATCAATTGTCCTATGGCTCAACTGAAGTTACATACATTTCTGTATTTTGAGGTCACTGCACACTTGGCAACTTGCAGACTCTTTAAGGAAATGGTTCAGTGTTGTAGCTATGGGGATCTCTATTATGACTTACACGCTTGGTAATGACTTCCAGAGAGGTGGCTATTTTAACCAGTTTGGATATTTTAAAGATCATGATTTGTTGTTGAATGAAATTATGCCACAAGTCTTTAAGGTCTCAAATGACTCTTAAAAGGTTACCAGATTTTTTTCAAAAATCCAAAAAGAGAAAAAAGAGTAATTAAAAGAAGGGGGGTTTTGTGTGTTTTTAAAAAAGAAGTAATATATTCTCTTCTGTGATCTCCTCTGTCACGTGGCCTTCCTCTGGGCCCCGGCCTGCTCTCTTGAAGCACTAGCTGCCGTGGAGTAGGCTCGGGTCAGGCCTGGGCTCGGTCACGTGTCCTTGCCCTCCCAGGGCTCTCCTCCTTAGCAGCGGCAGCGGCGCAGCCAGGTCAGGGCTCTCCTCTTTTTTCTCCTTCCTCTTTCTCTCTCTTCCTTCTCCTCTCCTCCTTCTCCTTGCGTTGGCTCCAGGGTTTCCCTGGCCCCAGAACACCGCTGGGCAGTCAGCCGGGTAGCTGGGAGCTCTCGCTCCTGGCTCAATTTGGGTCGGGGGGGTGTTTCAACGGTTCCCCCAGTTGACATGCCAGGCGTCTCCAGTTCCACCTCAGCAGTGGTGGTGGAGCAGCAGTTTCAGCAGCCCAGAACCAGCCTGGTAGTGCAGTTGGCTCTGGCTGGCTTCAGGAGCTGCTCGGTGTAGTGGCGCCCACCATTTTGCCTCACCGGAAGTCCCCATATGATGTGTCTTGTGTCGTTGAACCAATCACACAACATTCATTCCCTACTAATAAATCTACAACACTTAAAATATAGATCTGGGGACATTAAATGAAATCTGGGGACATTCCGGGGACGGATTTTGTCCGGGGACAGATTTATAAATCCAGGGACTGTGCCCGAGAAACGAAGACATCTGGTAACCATAATCTTAGGCATTTGTTAAGCTCCACCGTGACTTGGTATCAAGCAAATGTAATATTACATAGCCAGGGATATGAGAGAAATGAAACAGAACAAGCTCCTAGTGATCGCTAGCTAGGAAGGGGCAAAAAGTGCCTAAGGTTGTGTTACTTTCACTGGGAAAAAGTGGAAGAACCTCTTACAGCCAAGAGCTTGAGAAGAACTCAAGGTGTTAAGTGGCTGAAGCTTCTTTTCTGCCACCCCCCCCCATCCCAAGCTCAGAATCAGGAGTATTAACGTGGCACTTTTGCTTAAGTGTAATTTGGGGATACGTCCTTGGGTTGTGTCTCAATTTACCGTTCTTCCGCATCTGATTATCTGATTTCTGTTCAAGATTAGGTTACCAGCTGTGTGATAGGCCTCTTGAAACAGCTCAAGGCTATAGGCTTCTGGCACAACTAATCCAACCCTACGTCCTCCAGATAATGCGTACATGCGTTGGCGGGTGTAAGGCCAAGGCTGCATTCAGCAGCCAGCAAATTGTGGCCTTCGATTTCAGAAGTGAGGACCTTTCTCCAGTTTTGAGTCTCTTTACTAATTTGACTACAACCTTTTTATGATGTACCAGGATCTCTTAACTACATGCATATAGTGTGAATAATTGCCAGGTTGACTTGAGGCAATAAAACAATTTACTTTGAACTGTGTGAGCAAAAAAAAATTTCCACTGTCAACTCTAAAACATCTGAAAACAGAAAAGGGTAAAGATTCTGAAGCTCTGGTGTTACTCTGCTAGTGACACTGGTACAGGTGTGATCTTTGCGCAGATAAAAGACAGACACATTGAGTTTCAGAAACACTATTGGCCACAAGAATTCATTCCTTTCTTGTTTTGCAGCCTCTCGTTTTGGGACAAGCCACACCACTTAAAGCAATTATGAAAATAATTTAAAGGATAAAAAGTGGTTTCTTTCCATCACAACATAAGGAATGGTAGGGAAAGAGACAAATGAAAAACTTCATCCTGAGGATTAAGCAGGGCTATTGACTGCTTGGCTCCAAAGCGCCCTCTCCGATTGCATGAGCCCAGACAGCCCCGTGGTTTTCCACGGATTTGAGGGCAATGAAACAATTGTTGAGATGGCTAGAGCGCCGGTGGCGGATGACTCATTCTGAAGCTGACTGGACACGGGTTAGAGCTCAATGTCGAGCCTACCAAGTGGCGATAACGACGGCGAAGATGACTTTCTTCACCGCCTCTATTGCGTCTGCAGAAAACAGCAGCAGGAGACTCTTTTGGGTGTGTCACAATTTAGCAGAAACACCTGCTCCATTGGGGCCCTGTACGGGCCACATGATCTCCTGCAATGATTTTGCAAAGTTTTTTGCAGATAAAGTCGCTCAGATTCGGGAAAAGGTAGACTCCACCATGGGAGCAGGGCTGAGGTGGGAGAGTGCTAGAGTCCTGTCTAGTCAAGTTGCATGGCATCAATTCCAATCTGTTACCTCCGAGGATGTGGACAGGCTGCTTGGACGCATGAAACCAACCACCTGTCTCCTTGATCCTTGCCCATCCTGGCTTATCAAAGCTAGCCAGGAAGGGCTAGGCGATAGGCTTCGCGGGGTGGTGAATGCTTCTCTCTGTGAGGGAGCCTTCCTAGACCTGCTGAAAGAGGCGGTCATTAAACCGCTTCTCAAAAAACCACCTCTAGACCCGGCCAATATGGCCAACTATCGCCCAGTCTCAAATCTTCCATTCTTGGGCAAGGGTGATTGAGCGAGTGGTTGCTGAACAACTCCAGGAACACCTGGAAGCGGACCATTTGGATCCCTTCCAGTCGGGATTCAGGCCTCATCACGGGACTGAAACTGCCTTGGTCACACTGGTCAATTTCCGGCGGGCTAGGGACAACAAAGGTGAGAGCTGTTTCCTAGTTCTGCTGGATCTCTCAGTGGCTTTTGATACCATCAACCATAACATCCTTCTGGATCATCTAGAGGGGCTGGGAGCTGGGGGCACTGTTATACGGTGGTTCCGCTCCTTTCTCCTGGGCCGTGTTCAGAAAGTGGTGGTGGGGGATGAGTGTTCAGACCCCTGGGCTCTCACTTGTGGGATGCCTCAGGGTTCTGTCCTCTCCCCCAGCCGCTGGGAGAGATCATCAGGGAGTTTGGGTTGGGTGTTCATCAATATGCGGATGATACCCAGCTCTACCTCTCTTTCAAATCAGAACCAGTGAAGGCGGTGAAGGTCCTGTGTGTCTGGAGGCAGTTGGAGGATGGATGACAGCTAACAGATTGAGGTTGAATCCTGACAAGACAGAAGTACTGTTTTGGGGGGACAGGAGGCGGGCGGGTGTGGAGGACTCCCTGGTCCTGAATGGGGTAACTGTGCCCCTGAAGGACCAGGTGCGCAGCCTGGGAGTCATTTTGGACTCACAGCTGTCCATGGAGGTACACGTCAATTCTGTGTCCAGGGCAGCTGTTTACCAGCTCCATCTGGTACGTAGGCTGAGACACTATCTGCCCACGGATTGTCTTGCCAGAGTGATACATGCTCTAGTTATCTCTTGTTTGGATTACTGCAATGCGCTCTATGTGAGGCTACTTTTGAAGGTGATCCGGAAACTACAACTACAGTGGTACCTCAGGTTAAGTACTTAATTTGTTCTGGAGGTCCGTTCTTAACCTGAAACTGTTCTTAACCTGAAGCACCACTTTAGCTAATGGGGCCTCCTGCTGCCGCCGCGCCGTCAGAGCACGATTTCTGTTCTCATCCTGAAGCAAATTTCTTAACCTGAAGCACTATTTCTGGGTTACCGGAGTCTGTAACCTGAAGCGTATGTAACCTGAAGCGTATGTAACCCGAGGTACCACTGTAATCCAGAATGCGGCAGCTAGACTGGTGACTGGGAGCGGCTGCCAAGACCACATAACACCAGTCTTGAAAGATCTACATTGGCTCCCAGTATGTTTCCGAGCACAATTCAATGTGTTGGTGTTGACCTTTAAAGCCCTAAACGGCCTCGGTCCAGTATACCTGAAGGAGTGTCTGCCTGGACACTGAGGTCCAGCGCCGAGGGCCTTCTGGCAGTTCCCTCGCTGAGAGAAGCCAAGTTACAGGGAACCAGGCAGAAGGCCTTTTCGGTAGTGGCACCCACCCTGTGGAACGCTCTCCTACCAGATGTCAAAGAGAGGAACAATTACCAGACTTTTAGAAGACATCTGAAGGCAGCCCTGTTTAGGAAAGCTTTTAATGTTTGATGCATTACTGTATTTTAATACTTTGTTGGAAGCCACCCAGAGTGGCTGGGGTATAAATAATAAATTATTATTATTATTATTAACTGGAATTCTTGTGAATAGACACAAAACATAGTAAAAAGAAACAAATCTACAGGATCCTTGGTACAACTTATGTTGTTGGGCCTTTTGCATACTTTTAACCCATTCGGCAATTTCATTATATGAATAAAAAACAGGTCTACACATAACTGTTAATTGATTGGCTTTCTGCAGTCACAGCTTGGCAACTGTGCAGGCCAACTACAGAAAGGTCTACAACTAGCAAATATAAAATGCTCTCCTACTTCTCCAGTCAGCTGTTTTATCTCCCACTCCTGACAAGTTTAGAGGCCAAAAAGATACAACTGTTGCTTCATCAGAATGTGCTTATTAACAAAAGCGACCCAACTCTGAGCAGCCTTCTACCCACCAAAACCTTATGACAAATTGGTTTTCAAGTTCATTTGAAGTCAACTTCCATGTTGTGGTGGATGCCATTTTGAATAATTTTCAAAAAGTTTCAAATATGGCATGGATGAGGGCCTGTTGTCTCAATTGATCTCATTAAATCCTTTTTCTTTCTTTTTTAAAGGAACCTAAAGACTTACTGGCTTCTAAGCCATGATTTTGTGGGAAAGCAATTTTGCATCAAGAATATTAACCCTTTTGTAATGAAACTTTTTGCCAGTTCACATAAACTTGCTCTGCATATAATAAAGTGTTGCTGCTGTTGTAGTGGTGCTGGCTAATATAAGAGGTCACAATGTGCCAGGACAGGAACCCTTGGCTTGCTTTCCAGTTGTCCTCTAATATTTTTTTTTGCAAAATGACTACCCTGCTAGAAAGGGTAGAGCGCCTAGACTTCAAATAAATACAAAGTTTTTTTTAAAAAAACAACAACAGTGATCATGGGCTTAAAATGATCTCTCCTTCATAGCTGCTATCTGCAGAGTGCAATGTGCTTCCCCAACTCTTCCTAGTTTACATTCTGGTTTTTACAAAACCACCTTTTTGGGAAGTGGAACATGCAATAGCCCTCTCCAAATGGGCCTATAAATGATTAATTCCAAGATGGAAGTAATACTTAGCACTCTTCAATTGGTCAACATAATGAAGACAAGGTTAGGGAGAAAGCAAGTTTGGAGCTTGTTATAGCCTAGGGAAGATCATCTACAGTGATGATTATTTAGACAAAAAACTTTATAATAAATCACCCCTTTCAGAGAAACAGGAGTATTAATGAAATGCAGGAACATCCATACTGAATTCAGGTGAACTGTCAGAAAGCTTAGGTTGATACCTTGTTGCGTTCTAGATGAAAATTCACAAGGAGCCTGAGCATTTTGTATCTTAGTCTCTCTCCCATGCCCAAGACAAGTGTTTTTAGGAATAAAGTCCTCTCTATTCTACAACAAATGAGCTACTGTGGGGAATATTTGGCCTCCCAGATGTTGCTGAACTACAACTCCCATAAGCCCCAGCCAGCATGGTCAACAGTCAAGCCACATTTGAAAAAGCTAGTGTCTAGACAAGCATCATGAAATCTTCATGGTTCAATAGAAATAACTTACCCCTAAAAATGCTGGAGTTATTTATTTGTCAAGGCCAATGCCAAATACAGGCCCCTCCCTACTTAACTTCCAAGAAGACTTTGTAATTCCAGTAGGCATTTCAAATTAAGGTTGATTTTATAGGTTGCAGTATATACTGTTTAAATAAAATAAATAATTTGGTCCAAGGCATGAAAACTGGATCATTTTGAGGAAGACATTTACTAGTATCAGAAACAACCTTGTTTATGGAAACAAGTCAACATTTTCTCTTCATCCTTGATACAACAGTGTGAGAGTGAACAAATTTGGTTTTGTGTTACAAGTTCTTGGGGAGGTCTATCTTATATTGTACTTGAATTTTGTGGTCATTCACAGATACCTTTCACTCTTTAAAAAAACTTTATTTTTCAAAATAATTGTAATTCATTAGACTGTATGTGAAGTTACCAATAAGGAAGTGAACCCAAACATCAGACATTTGCTGCACTTTCAATCTTTTGTAACACGCATGATTTTCAAAATGAGTTTTACATTTTGATTTTACAATTTTTTAAATTGTACGAATACTTATAAACAGTGGATTTTTTGACTTGGAAAGGGATACACATCTAAAGCACAAAAATACTGCAAAAATGTCATTTGAAAATGTGATTAACCTATTACAGTTTTAGTAAGTCAAATCTAGTTAGCACCTTACTGAAGTCAGCCTTGAGTGTAAAATTAGTGCATATAATTGCTAAATATGTACTGTTCAACCAGTAATGGCATATTACCAGCCAAATCCTTGAAACTGAAAATGTTTCAGCTTTCACACATCTGGAGTAAACAATGTTTCCAATTTAACACAGAAATAAAATAGGTTCTTGCTTCTTTTTAAGTTGATTTTTTGAAAAGCAATCATTTATAAAGATTGCATCAACATCCATTAGCAGAGGAAGATCCAACTTTATTGAAACTGCTTGCATACAAAATATATTGCACTATAACCAAACAAATGTCAACATAAAATCCAATCTGTTGTAGCTAATATGTACAGAGAATATTGCCCAAGAGCAGTTACATTACAAGGTCATTCTACCTTGGTTAATTATCTACAGTATTTTAAACCAAACAGCTTACAGATGATGTGTGCAAGGTACCAATTTCAGTTTTTTCAAATACTATACATTCCCCCAAAATAAATAACTAGAAATCAACATTTAAAGTTTGGCAATATTTAAGACTTTTTAATATTTGTTAAGTTGTGTGCAGTTTGTTGCCATTTTTATATGCTTGCTTGTATGCAAGGGGGTGGATGGGCGGAGAAAAAGCAGCAGAGAAACAAAAATGCACAACATGCAGATACAAGGGCCAGGTTTGTACAATTCTGTACATAATCACCCAAACTCCTACTGGAGTAATTTAAGAAAAACAGAATAGCTTAAAATGGAAGTCCTATTACACTTTTTTTTTTTTTTTTGCAAGTACAATTTCATTCATGATCAGAAATAAAAAGCATCCCCCACCCCTATTATGGGCAACTAAACTTAATGCCAACTTCAGTAACATGTTTTGAATCTACTTGTACACGAGACCTTGTAAGACTGTTCTGTTTCCAAGGCTGTTGAACTACACTATCCCTGAATTTTTCTAAGTTTCACATATAGAAATCAACTTCCTTTCTTATCTGATACAGATTCCAAATTTCAAACAAAAATGTAGGGGAACTAAAAAGAAAGCTATTCTTTAAAATTGGTCCTCTGGCCAACAGCAGGCACAAACTACTAGCTTATGAACAAGTTACAATTTGTTCCCTCAGTAACCATGAATTGTTTTAGTTTATCACAAATGGAAATAGGTTTAAAAAAACAAAACAAAAACAAAACAAAAAACTTCTCTTGTCCTGTCTGAAAAGGAAACAAAAACAAAACACACCATCTCAGTAACACAATCTGCCATTATTTCAGTGCAAAATAAATTTTCTATTCTTAAAACTGCCTAACTGGATGTTTATGCAAGGAAAAAAATATGGAAAGCATGCATTCTTCTAATAAAGTACTAATTGTTGGAGAAGTTTTGCTACATATATTGTACATTTAGTGTTTCCAACTCAGCTTCCCTGATTTCTGCATCCAAATATAGTATTCCTACCTGCCAAGATATAAAAAAGGCACAGATCATACAACTTTTTGCTAATGAAAATGACAATTTAGTTACATTACACATATATTGAGAGGTTCACTAAAATACTGAAAAAGTGAACCAAAATGTGAACTGACACAGGACATAAAACAGAACCTTTTAATGTTTAAGGTGAGTAACTTCTAAAAGATTAAAAACAGAAGCCCAATCTGATTACTGCAAACACTATTTATTCTAAAAATTGAAATTTAGCAGTGATTTTGACCAATTCATTGAAATGGTACAACTGAACAGAAATACCAATGCACAGTTTCATTATTTTATAAACAAACAAATGGATTATTTCATCGTTTGAAGTGCAATATGTACTTAAAAGCAATTTCTTTCCAGAAGTTCAAGGTATTTTTAATGCAAGTAAAACATCTTATTTTGAAAAAACTGCATACTGATGTTTAAAAAAGGCGAAAAGAACTTTTTATATTCATTTCATGCCCTGCGCCATCTTGCCTACTATTTGTCTTTGGCCTAATAAGTTTATCTAATGTGGAATAAGTTTTACTGAAACAGTTTAGGAAATATAACTTCTCAAACTATGCAGTTTAGGGTACTCCATTCACCAACGGTTGCTGACCATCCCCGCTGTCCGACTTCTCTTTCTTCTGGTTACGATCTTTACCCGTGCGCAACCGGCTACCTTCATTGGAGGTATTCTGTGATGTTTTAGTGTGGACACTCCTTTCATTATTGCAGTCAATTCTGATCTGAAACAAATTAGAGTTATATAAAGCATACCCCTTTGATAATTTAAAAAGGAACATTTATCAAGACTCGTTGGAGAGCACTTTTTTCTAAGAAGTTTTCCCCCTTCTTCAAATAAAATATATTCTAGAAGGGTGCCATTAAAAGGAACCAAATTTATTTTTAATACCGTTCAGGCATTTAGGCTTGTACAAAGGTCAGAACTTTCTTCAACACTTGACTGTGTGTATCATAGCTATTAGCAATTTTGCAGGACTGGTTTCCTAGGCAAACCCAACAAAACCTGAAATTTACCTTCCAAATAAGATGGAAGCTGATCTTCTATAGGTAAGCATTTAGTAGTCAAAGCTAAGCAGTGGTTTATTTTTGTATATTTTTAGAAACAGGATTTCTAATTTCTAAAAATGCATTTCAGAGCTTTTATTAAGTCAACTGTTCAAAAGTATTACTCTTCTTGATCCTTTGGGAATGATGGAAATTAAAAACCTAAGTAAAATTATTTTGGGTGGTACCAAATCGTGTCTGTTCACTGATGGACGGTAACCACCAGTGGAATTGGGGGAGGCGACGACAATTTTAGGTAATTCCCACCCCTCCTACACCAGCTCAAAGAGTTCCTTTTACCCAGGCAGATTTAGGCGCACACAAGGGAATGAAGGAGGAATTGTTAAAAATTAGCCCTCCCCCTTCGGCTAACAAACGTCTTCAGTCATTGGCAGTAATATACCATTACTGAGGCAACTTCCAATGACCAAATGTAAAGTTGCAGAATTGCCAGGGGGTGGGGGTGGGGGGGAGACTTTTATGCAGACAGGGATAGGTGTGCATGGATGCATCACTCCATGAATATCAAGAGCAACTCCATTTATGCAGATGCTGATGAGTGCATAGGTAATAAATAAATAAACAAATGATTTTTTTACCTGAAGTGACCCATCTGCTGTTCTCCCTTTAGTATCTCTTGAATTACGTTGACGGTTATCTGTTCGCAACTGTTCATCATTTCCTGCACATCAAAAATAGATTTTAGAAAAGTCTTCCCTGTTATTGTTGTTCTTTGGATCTTATCGTATTTTCTGAGTATAAGACAATGTATTTTGCTTTAAAAAATTAGTCAAAAATTGGGGGTTGTTTTATACACAGATGGTGAATGCACAGGGGTTTGTGTTCAGCGCAAGCTCAGTGGTGGACTGGGCAATCTTGTGATTGCTGAAGAAAAGCTCAACAACTTTGTCCAACCTGATCGCTGCTGTTTAAATATATGGTACTAAATATACCGGTGCTTTGATTAAAAAAAAGAGTCGTTTTTATACATGGGGGGGGGGGTGTCTTATACATGGAAAAATACGGGGTACTTTTTAAATAGTAAACTGCACTGTGTATACTGGTAGGAAAGTGATATATAAATGTAAAAAAAAGAATGCTTTACATTTCTGGTGAAAATTAGATGTTCACACATTTAGATAAAAATCATAAAACATTTTAGGGAAATGAGTCACAGAAAAACCTCTAATCAGTAGCTTAGGGTGGGACCTATAGCAAACCTGCCTTGATAAGCCCCAAGCTGGGCAACTTTTGGGATATATATTGTGTATGTACAAACCAGCTTGTTAATTGGGCAGATTTGGTGGCCTTCGTGTGAGTGGACAACAGTATTTATTGATATGTATTTCTCCTCTGTATTCTCTCACTCCTTGCTTTCTGGAAATCCCAGTTGCTATTTTGCCTCTACCATTCCTCAGTTCGCATGGAATATGGTTTGGCCCGATTCAGTTTTAAAGGATTTTTGTTTTGTTTTGTTACTGCTACAGTGTTGTTCAGCAAATCTACTAGCTTCATTTCAGACATACACCAGCTGTACAGGACGTGATCAAGAGCTCTAATAGCTCATCTGCCATGTAGTATCATAATCATTTACTCACCTTTGAAACCTCCCCGACCCCTTCCTCCTTGACCACGTGCACCTCCACCACGTCTTCGCCCATCTCCTCTGCGAAGGTAGATGTCACGCTCTTCTTCTGCTGGGGCTAATGACCAGTCGATAAGCTCATCTCTGTGATCAGACTCTGTTTCAGAAGCATTTGATGCTTCAGAATTAGCTCCTATCAAAGTTTAAAAAAACCAAGACATACCACAGTCTATTTTCACAATATTTTAGAAAAATCCAACCAACTGAATGACCCACCGGTTAAAACTAGCCTCTTTCTAAAATATTAATTTCATATTGTTTCTGTAATATTTCTCAGCAAGGACAATGTACAAATAAAGTTCTAGTCAAGATTAATTTAAGCAGCTTATCTGTTTAAGAAAAGGGATCTCAGCTCAATTCACTAGTGCTAAGAATGAAGAGGAATTCATTATATGAGCTGCTGTTTAAAATTTGCTTTGACATAGCTGTAATAAGAGTCCTGATTACATGTTGCATGTGTGATGAAATCGTACAGAACGGCTTGTTAAGACTACTGCAAGTGGCTTTCATGTGACAAGCACAATGTGTAGACTGAATTATATTCACAACAGTTTGTAGACACTGACCAATACAGTTCACATGACAATGACAAAATTTCAATAAAAATAAAAGCTTTTCATGGTGTTTTTGTAATTTTTTATACAGCACCCAGAAACAAATGAGAACCTCACTATCCAACTATGGATAATGGAAGAGGTAATTTTTCTTTCTGGATAAGAAATTAGGATCTTTGAACTCAATACATTACTTTCAACTCAAGGCACATTCGTATGTTAATAAAGTTACTGCAATCAATTTATAGATGTTCAGTCTGTATAGTATTTCAGAATGGACATTAAGACACAACCAAATGAACCTGACAATGAACATAGTAGGTGTCACAACTATTATGTAGAGGTCACATTTATTTCCATATCTGCAACTCATTCACATTTTTAGACATACTCAACCACATAACAAATAAAGGCACATAACAAATCAGAGGGTACAAGTTCGAACAATCCAAGTTACCTACCTGAAGCATAGCCTGGGCCACGTCTCCCATGCCCTCTGTTTCTGTAGGGTCGGCTGCCTCTTCCAAGACCTGGGCCATCATCAGTCATGTATCCTTTTTCTTTATCTGTGCGGTTTGGTGGTGGTCTGGAAGTGGCCCCAATCTGTCGAAGCTGTTCATCTATTTGCAGTCTCTCTAGACGCAGTTGATCCACTTCCTATAAACAGAGAACTAAGTTACAGGAAGTTGCTGCCATTTTAACCAATCTTATTAAGTGTCTTCGTCAGAGGTTTGGCTTCTTCCACAACTGGCTTAAGAAACATATGATAATGTCAGGATTTAAACCAGTTACTCAGCATTGTTAAGAATTTTGTTTCCTACATAGCTATTTAACCTCAGAATTTGAATTAGCTTAGAAACTCAGAAAAATATCACAAACTATTGTTCTAAGCCAGGGGTGGCCAACTCTCAAGAAACAGCTATCTACTTTCAGAATTAAAAACTGGCAGTGATCTACCCCCGTTTTTCTGGGGTTCAGCTCAAAGTTGTGGAGCTTTTCGGGGGGAGGAGGAAAGCCCTTTTGGGGGGGGGTCAGCTTGAAGTTGTTGAGCTTTTATTAGGGGTTAAATAAAAGCTTTTTGGGGGGGAAAGGCTAGGGACAAAGGGGTAATGTCACTCACAAAAAGATTGCTATGGATCAAAACAGCAGCACAGAGAAAGCTCCATCTTCCCTTCCAGAGATCATACAGCTATGGGGGGGCGAGGGGGCAGGAGTCAGTTTGGGGGCGCTAAGGAAAGGGAGCCAGAGATTGACCACGATCTATCAAAACCTCACAGGGATCTACCAGTAGATCACAATTGACCTGTTGGACATCGCTGTTCTAAGCTACCTTTTCCACTCCCCACAAAGTATGTTAATTTCCTTACCTTTAAATAGTTGAGGTGATAATCCAAAAGAACTGTGGCATTCGTAATGCTGTCCTTGGTTCCCACAAAGACAAAAGGAACCATTCCCTAGAAAGGAATTGGTGAATCAGAGATCTTCAGGTGCAAAGCCATAGCAATTACAATTTCTTTAGGAAAAGAATGAACATTCCTAGCTCTCTCGATACTCATAACTTTCCAGATGACATTTAAAATCTATGTTAAGCAACATAAAATACTACAAGCAAATAATAAAGTATCAGTCTCCAGGTGATTTACATAAAGACTGTGGGTTTTTTCCAACTAAGTTCTACTCAGAGTAGATTCACTGAAATTAATGGACCTAGGTTAGTCATGTCCATTAATTTCAATGGGTCTTCTCTGAGTAGAACTTTGGATACAATTCTATAAGATTATATTTATTCATAATAAAGATAACTCACAACTTACTTGAGGGTTACATTCTGGAGATGGTGCATATATACACAAAAACCACACTTTGGAACTGCCCCTGGGGGAGTAATCTTATCTTCTGGAACTGTTGCATTGAATAGGCCTACCCTCCAACCCACAAGCGAGGCAGAGAGCTTAAAAGCTCTTTCTGTGTGTGGGAACTGCACAAAAAAACCACTCTGCCTTTCGTGTATTTAATCTGTGTTCTTTCTACAGTGCAAAGTTGAAATCTCACATGTTAAATGCAAGCAGTTGTGAGCTACCTGCATATCTCAATTAAAGCCGAACAGTGTACAAAAGAAAAAGAAAAAAACAAGTCAGTTGAGGAAAGTGTAAGCCAACAAAGTTTTAAAGAATTGTTTGGAAGTCAGTACTATCTCTTCCTCATGAATTACTTGAGGAAGGGGATTCCAGAAAGTGGGTGCTATCACTGAAAAGGCCCACTTTTGCATTGTCCTAAAGTGTCAACATGCCGGTCCTGAACTGACCAGTGATGTTTCCTCAGATCTTACAAATTAGCTTGATCTGTACTATGGGAGGTGGTCTGCTAGATATCCTCGTCCCGGGATAAAATCAACAAAACATTGAATTTGGCTCACAAGTAAGTAGGCAGCAGATGTTGATCTCAATGCTGAGTGTGCTATGAACGCATCTGAAGTTGCAACTTCTGAACCAGGCATAAGAGTAGCCCCATGTGCAGAGCACTGAAAGTGTCTAATCATGAGTTTATCATTGCGTGGACCATCATGGCAAGGGTATCCCTGTCCAGGAACAGTCAAAATTAACACACCAACTGAAATTGGTAATAAACGCTCCAAGAAAATGAGGCCAGCTGGGTTTCTAGAGGTAGCAATTGGTTGAGCAGCAAAGTCAAACTATGCACCAGCTCCTTTAGAGAGAGTAAAACTCCATCCAGAGCTGGTAAACAACTCAATTGCTGGGCCTGGTAACTGCCATCCATAGTGTCTACACATTGTAAGAATTTAGTAGCTGTTTGGGTATCTTCAGCATACTGGTGACACCTTGACCCAAACCTCCAAATGAATGCACCCAACAGCTTCATACAGGTATTAAATAGCAATGGGAATGATGAAAAGGACCCAGGCAGAGTCGTCCAGCACAAGGTGGGAGAGAACCTGTACAGGAATGAAACAATCCAAAAGCAGTGTTCCCAGCTCTTAGATGCAAACCAGATGAGATGAGCATGGGCAGAGAGCATATAGCAAGCTGCATACATCTTGTGTACATCTTCAGGCATGAGTAACTACAACAGATTCCATAAAAATGGACAGGATGATATGCTGAACACTTCAGAAACTTTATCAATGGCAACACTTAGCTTCACATGGAGGCAGGCAATTATCTCCTCAGATTGCTTTGCAGAATTTCAACAGTGGGCTTCTGAGGTTGACAGGACACCCATAGCAGCCCCAATCAATTTCTCTGACCAAACACCAGGTACAACTCTCACAGCCCAGGAGAGGGGGTTTCATGTTCTGGCGATTCCCTCACTGCAAGATGTGAGGTTACAGGGAACCAGGCAGAGGGCCTTCTCAGTAGTGGTGCCCTCCATATGGAACATCCTCCCATCAGATGTCAAGGAAATAAACAACTATTTGACTTTTAGAAGACATCTGAAGGCAACCCTGTTAAGTGGAGTTTTTAATATTTTATGTTTTATCAGGTTTTTAATATTCTGATGTGAGCTGCCCCAGAGTGGCTGGGGTATAAATAATAAATTATTATATTATTATTATGTTGAACATAATTACCCTTGTGGACAATGACTCCCCTTCAGACCATCTAATTTGGATTAGTGATGCACTGAGTACCTAGGTGGGCAAAGCTAGGTCAGATACGATTTTAACCAGCTGATTCATCCAGGTCCTGGTAATATGTGGCAGGTCTGTTCCCTTATCCAGAATCAGATTTGAGATTTTGTTAAGTACTGGCCTGGTGTTCATCAACAGGACCAGCAGATCAGAGGGCACAATAGTCCTAGGGGAGTGGTTACCCCACTTAAATGACACATTACATTTTGTAAAGTTAGGGAGCAAAGTCCAGAAGGATTTGCAGCCTTCCCAAGAGGAAAAAGACAGTTCAATGACACCTCTAATTCCCCTATGCCTCCAGGTGTATAGGCATGAACATAATAATAATAATAAATAATAATAATAATAATAATAATAATAATAATAATAATAATTTATTATTTCTACCCCGCCCATCTTGCTGAGTTTCCCCAGCCACTCTGGGTGGCTGCCAATTGAGTGTTAAAAATAGAGAATGGGCAAGAGATTGGGAGCAGATTGCCAGTAGAAATCTGGGTCCCCCACCTCTCCAACAGTATCCTCTCCCCAGCAACCATGCCTTCCCCTTCCATTGTTACATGTTAAATGTACATTTATCTGTTAAATTATGGTCCTTCAGTTATCAGTTACGTTAAGTGTTAAATCAACCTGCAAAAGAAGAGAAAAAAACAAGGGGAGGGGAGGTTCAATGTTACTTACCTGCCAAGTTTTGAGTTCAGGTTTTTGCTTTCTCCCTGCCACAGTTGATGACACAACTAACGCCTGCAGTGTAAGGAATGCAAGTATTAGTGATGTCATTAAATACATAGGAGTTAACACAGAACCTTCAACTCAAAACTTGACAGGATATAAACACTGCAACCCACCTTTTAAACAAGCATTTGAAAACTGCAAATAGGTATATGCCTAATTTACAGTTTACACTGGTAGAACCTTAAGTGTGCAAGTATCTCTCTGCAGTAGTTACTTTCTGCTTTGTGAGACATGGTCACCATACAAGCACTTTATAGTTCCAAAGAAATTATGCAACGGGCCAATGCAACAGATTTGTGTTTTAAATATTTATTAATACATGTGTTTGATAAAAAACCAAAGGCAAGTGACAAGTATGCTATTGGAACTAACTGTACAATAAAAAAAATTACAATTGTACAAAACTGTACAATTGTACAAAACTGTACAAAAAATTACAATACAATTTTATTGGCTAAATACCACCACCAAACTTTGGACTCAATCTATTAAAGTTCTGAGCCCATAAGATACAGCAGGATATAAAGACCATCGCCAAATCCTAAGCTGTGAGATATACTTAAATTCTGAAATGGAAATACAACTCTCGATGTTCCCATACATGAATCTGTTGCTCTTTCAGAACCTAAAAAAAGGAAGTCTGTATTATGACCCTTTAAGATGCCTGGGTTCTAAGCCAGTCTCTTTCACAATTCTCCATTTCATACCTCCCCCCCATCAGTCAACTAATTTTTTATGTCCATTGAGCAATCCTCATTATACCTTTGAAAAACTTGAGATTCACACAAGTCTGCTGAAACTGACTTGTATGTGCATGGTGACATTTTACTAGAATTTATACATGGAAAATGGTTTGTTATTAATGTGCAGGACAGGGTGGATAAAAATAAATGATTTTTAATTTTTTTAAAAAAAAAATCGTATTTTTTGTATTTAAATAGGATTTCTTTGATTTAAATCAGATTTTTAAAAATAGAAAGATTTTTACTCCAGAAGCATTCTAAGTATAGTTTTCTATTTAAGTTACGTTATAGTCCAAAGGCTATGCATCAGGAAATGAGGATTTGTTTTAAGTTTTTCATGTGTACTAAAACTAAGTTGTTGTTTTTTAAACAAAAACATTTAACCACACCAGTTAACAAACATGGATACATGTGCTACAATATTATTGCTTTAGTTAAATAAATTGCTTAAATTGTTATTAAGGAAATGATAATTTTTCTCCTTCCAATAAAGTACAGCAGAAAAGTTGTCCAAATATAAACAGTTTACTTATTAAACCTCACAATAATTTCATAATTATCTGCCTATGTATTTCTAATAGTATAACCAAATCAGTAATTTTTGATATAACTGTAAAAACTACTCTGAAAATTTATTATTCCAAAAATGAAACTTTCCTCTGGTTGTAAATATTAAGATTATACCAGCAAGAATGAGTCTTTCTGTATAAAATAATTAAAAATGATCTAAATCTATTTGATTTAAATCAAATCCACCCTGGTACAAATTATCCAAACATAATAAAGGAAAACCTTCAGTTTTCAACAATATCAAGGTAATGTTATCAGATAAGCTACTCCGGGGATTTGCATCCTAGTTTAAATTTCACCTGTGTATTCATGGGGAAAGTTCCCCTCTCTCCTAATTCAAGGTCTTAATCTCTAAAATGGAAATAACGGCCTATTTCACCAAGCTAAAAATAAGGATAACTAATGGCACTTTTAAGTACAGTCATACCTCGGGATGAAGTAGCTTCAGGTTAAGCATTTTCGGGTTGCGCTCTGTGGCGACCCGGAAGTAGCAGAGTGCATTACTTCCGGGTTTCACCATCTGTGCATGCGCAGACACTCAAAATGACGTCACGTGCATGCGCGGAAGCGGCGAATTGCGACCCGCACACGCACAGGTTGCATTTGCTTCAGGATGCGAACAGGGCTCTGGAACGGATCCCGTTCGCATCCAGAGGTACCACTGTACAATGAAATTTTCTTAAAACAGAAGTTTATTTAAACAGATCAAACATAATTAGGCAGGGTTGTTTACTTAGAACCTATATGCATGGGTTTTATAATAGAAATGGACAGTGCTTAGGAAATTGTCCCCCCACCCTCGCTAAATTTGAAACAGCATATAAACCAAGTCCACTTTATTTCACTTCACATACCTCTTCCTGTGGAATATTTTTATCATTTTCAGCCTCAATTCTCACTCTTACAACACCTGATTTATCCACGATCTCTTGAATGAGTTTTCCATTTTTTCCTATAACTTTTCCTATTATAAAACATACACAACATGGAGAATTTAGGGTTTTGCTCAGACAAACAGAAATATTAGCACAAAAGATCTTTCAGCAACTATCTGAAAGTTTCAACCATGTGTTGCTACAGTAAGTTTGCATACCAACCACTCCCTTCCATGGGGCTTGTAAGTGAATTTGGTTGAGTGCACATAGAAGCTTCCCTGTGAGACTGAGAACCATGCTAACACACATGCTCCATCTTCATTGATTATCGTATTTACGCTTTTCTACTAGCCTATGGCTTAAAAAATTGGACTAACTCAACAACAAAAAAACCACACATTATCACAAAACAGTAATGTACATTCATCTTAATCCAAATCAGGTGCTCCAGATGTTATAGATCATGATTAGCATAATGAAAAATTTAAAAAAACCATAATTTTAAAAACAATAACTTCAATCGCATATCCCCATTTTTAATCAGTTTATCTCCTGAAAATGCAAGTATGCTACCTGGTTACTGTAACTAGTCTTCATACAACCCTATAACTTGCAGTTCTTTGATCCTCATGCACTGCAGGATTATACCTATTTAAACGCAATAGGCAGATTTTTGTTTGACTCTAAACTTTTAAGAATATAAAAATAGGATAATTAAGACTACATCTCTCCATAACAGTTAGCAGAGGGTCTTGGATTTTTGGGTGTGTTTTATTAGATATAGTCAGTATTGTAAACTGCTTTGTTATTTTTATGATATATTTTTATAAACAAAATAAACTTATAACACTTATAAACTAATTAATTATGAAACTGAAATCAAATTGAAATATGTTAATACTTATTTCAATTAAACAAAGTGGTTCTTCCAGCTTTTGGGGTGCAGAATGTTAAGTAAGCAAGTGCTGATTCAGTGGACAAAATAATGTCTCTCAATAAGGAAAAGTAAATATTATGCTGTTTAGTTAGCAAGTCAAGTATTCATAATTTGAGAACTGAAATGCTCAGATAGTGGAAAGGCACAAAAGAGGAGCAAAGAGTTATCCATATGGGCTTCCTAGATATTTGTAATATGCAGGATAGCATCTCCTGGCTCTAGTGCATGTGATCAATTGCTAGACCCTGGATCCAGTAAGAGACACCATTAATAGATAAAATATATCACTTGTTCTATTACTTAAAATGCCTATTCCAAAAGCCAGGTAAATGCCCTCAGTGTTAATACAGAAAAGAATCTGTTAACTCAAAGCTGTCTAATGCATGGTTTTGAGAAGCTATGTGTGTACTTTTTATGGTGTGTAGTGTTAGGATGTTAAACCACAACACATGTATCACAACTGAAGCTTAAAGAATAGCATAGCCATGTTTCAAATAGTCTTCTGATCTTTCCAAGGAAAAGAGCACAGACTTAGCTTTTGAACCAACAGTGAACTTTTCATGAACTTTTTCTTTTTCTGAAAATGCCACAATTAATTGGTAGTTGATGTAATCATGAGCTCATATAGGTTCACATTCACTTGCTTTGATATCGACTAATTGGCTAGCTTTGATGTTATCCTTATCTGTGGGGTTTGGCTGCTGGGCTCTGGGAACGGAAATGGGAAGCTATCTGTGAGATTTGGGTATTTGCCACCTATGCCCTCATTCGGTCAGGTGCAGTGATGGGAAATCAGGCCAAAGTGGTGTATGTTGCTTTGTATCTAAAGGGTGTGAATGTTTGCTTGGGAATGAACACGCCATCTCCTTGCTGCGGTTTCTGTAAAGTCTAGGAAACCTGACAAGCTCATAAGCATGCACTTTTCTTTAATAAAGCACTAGAACTTTGCCATTTTTGAAAACATTATGGCATTTTTGATATCCTTCTTTGGTATCCCAGCACTCAACTACTCCCTGCTTTGGGCCTTAGGTTCCGAACAGCTTCAAAATCATAGTTCAAATCAACATACCTACTAAGTTTCTGGGGACTTGGATGACATCTTCAGCAAATTCAAGGTAACTTCTTGCCCTCTTTACTGCATCTTGATCCTATAGGAAATACAAATAAAATGGATGTTAAAGGGTTGCAGTGTCTTAGAATCAGAGCTGTGTTTGTGTGTAAGTGAGAGTGAGAGAGAAAGAGAAAGAGAGAAACAGATGCAACTCACCTCCCCATAAATATGGAATGTACAAGTGTCTTCATCAAGATCTATAGCTGTCACACCTGGTACTTTCCTGGCTTGTTGAATATTAGCACCATGAGTGCCAATGGCCAGACCCATTAGATCTTCACGTACAATGAATTGTTCATGAAATCGTGAAGCAAGCTGCCTTGAACTCTGTGGAAAGATACATTCTTGGTGAGAAATGAAACCTTAGGTAAAGGGACCCCTGACCATTAGGTCCAGTCGTGACTGATTCTGGGGTTGCGGCGCTCATCTCGCTTTATTGGCCAAGGGAGCTGGCGTACAGCTTCCAGGTCATGTGGCCAGCATGACTAAGCCACTTCTGGCAAACCAGAGCAGCGCACAGAAATGCTGTTTACCTTCCCGCTGGAGTGGTACCTATTTATCTACTTGCACTTTGATGTGCTTTTGAACTGCTAGGTTGTCAGGCGCAGGGACCGAGCAACGGGAGCTCACCCCGTCGCGGGGATTCGAACCGCCGACCTTCTGATCGGCAAGTCCTAGGCTCTGTGGTTTAACCCACAGCGCCACCTGCATCCTTGATCTCTGTGGAAAGATGCATTCTTGGTTAGAGATAAAAATAAAATAAATAAAATAAAATAAAAACAGATACAGTACCTCTAATTGTTTGCTTGCTTCTTCGTTTCTCATAATCAATGATAACTTGGTGCGCAGACTTCGAAAGTGCATATCAATGAGCATATTTGCACGTTTTGTTGTTACCTCATCAATAGACTAAAGAATTTGGGGACAGGAGGAAAAGAGATCTTTGATCAGTATCACATTCAATGTAAAACAGTTTGAATACATCAAAAGCAGAAACACATACCAAAATTATAAGCTGATGGGCTTCAGAATCATATGTGACTGAGAATGCCCCAACTGCCTTCTTGAAGTCCTTGTGTGCGGATTCCTTAGCACACCTAAAACACAAAGTACTTAAAAAATTCATAATGTTCATTTAATGGAACCATCTTATCGTAAAGCAATCACAGGATTGCATGAAGAACAGTATAACCTAGTATGCTCTGCACCATAGTGTGAGGTAAGAGAAGAGCTGCCCAAGAGCTCCACTGTGTTTCTCAGCTGACCTGCCCTTATCACAAGTAACAATGAAATGCCACAGTCTAGCAAAAAGACCTGAGTCATGTATGATATTTAAGTGACTAAAAGTGAAATAATTCACAAGCCTCCAGCGGTAGTTAAATTTATACTTACGTATTTTCATTTGGTTTCAACTAGTTAGGTTATCTGCCCCATACTTGTACAGGCAATTAAATAGTGACAGGTGAGATTTGGCATCCTAATCGTTCATATTCATGAATACATTGCAATAAATACAATATTTTAATTAAATGTTATGTTGCTGTACACAATGCCTTTCAGGGCTTTCAGAACTATCTAAACTGCAATGCATTTGTAAACATCTTTGTAAAAGGCATGCATTTGTTGTTACTGGAGTAGAACAAAAACTATAATGAGATGGTATTACAAACTTTAAAAAATGGATTAAAACTCTTTATAAAAGATCTTTATACTCACATTTGCCTTAAATCTTCTGGTACATCAAGTCTGATTTTATGAAACGTATCCTTTGTTGCAGGTTTGTTGGGATTCACAGATCGTAGGCGCTCAATTGTGACAATTTCATTGTAGGTAGCATCACAGGCTGCATATTCTATTACATAAAACTAATTCAAAAGAACAAAATTGTCTAAGAGAATGTTTAACTGAGAAGTGATGTGTGCTACAACTGTACTTTGAAGGGGTCTCACTTACTTCTGGGAGAAACTACATTTTTTTGCTTTAACATATATTTAAGGTAAAAGGTAAAGGACCCCTGGACGGTTAAGTCCAGTCAAATTTGACTACAGGGTACAGCACTCATCTCCACTTTCAGGCTGAGAGTCTGCGTTTTTCCACAGACAGCTTTCCTGGGTCATGTGGCCAGCATGACTAAACTGCTTCTGGGCAATGCAACACTGTGATGAGTGCCAGAGTGCACAGAAACACCATTTACCTTCCTGCCGCAGTGGTACCCATTTATCTACTCACAATGGTATGCTTTCAAACTGCAAGGTTGGCAGGAGCTGGGAAAAAGCAATGGGAGCTCACTCTGTCACACAGATTTGAATTGCCAACCTTATGATCGGCAAGTCCAAGAGGCTTGGTGGTTTAGACCACAGCGCCGTCTGCATCCCTTTGACACATATTTAAACTAGGGTTCTAGGAGGAAATTTCCAATAAATTGGAAGTACTTGAAAAGAGACCCACAAGAACTTGAAATCCAAAATCTACAATTAACATGTCAATGCCAGAATATTAAAATATATATATTCCTACCTCACCCTTTATCATTCTCACTTTAGCCAGCCACCAGCAACATGGTTCCTTTTCATTAGCCCTGGAATAAACCTAAACAAAATCATAGTGTAGAATATCATATTATGCAGTAGACACAGTCGCAGAATATGACTCCTAATCTCAGGGTCATGGGTTCAAGTCTCACATTGAGCAAATGATTCCTGCATTGCAGTGGTTGAACTAGATGACCCTCTTGGACCCTTCCAACTCTACAATTCTATGATCTAATGGAAAAACAGTACACCACTAATAATGCTCCCCACTATACTGGAAATTAGGAGTTGAAAAGAGATTATTATTCATATCCCCCTAACGTACCACTGAGTTGCAGCACCATAACCATTCTGATGTATTAACTGTACATGGTCTAGCCATATTCAAAGCCATCCTGCACCTCATCTGGGCGTGATCTGGAAGCTAGTTTTTTCAAGGCGAGTGTGGTGGGGAAAGAATCTGTAATGGATATTTTCTACTCTCTTTCAATAGCAAGTTTTCTATTTCTAAAAAATACAGTGTTTCAAAAAAACAAAGTGAATGCATTAAGAGTCAGTTTGGGCAGTTTCACAGTTAAACTGTGGGACAGTACCAGTGGGCACAATCTTACCCTCAGCAAATTCATTAAACATATGGGGGAAATATGTAATTGCTGAAAGTCTGTAACCAAGTACCCAGAAGTAAGCCTGTTGTTACTCAGCTGGACTAACTCCTAAGGAGACATGTAGAGGATTGTGCAGTTAGGAATTTCCAAGTAAAGCTTTTAAACAAACACTGCAGTTCAAATGATTTTGGGTTATTGGAAAAGGTCTGAAATATTTGTAGATCAAGTAAAACAGTGCATGCTTTTAGTTTAATAAAAAACCAGGCAAATAAGCACGCTATGTTAGAACTATATCAATTGGGGTCAATGAAAAGTTTTCAATTCTCAAAATTTTCTGGAAAACCCACAGCATTGTTTCAAATCCTATGCATGCAAACTGCTCGACGATTAGAGCCAAGGGCTAGAGACTGAGTAACAGGTTGCTGGATGTTCCAAGTTGAGATGCAAAAGAATCTCTGTTGGACATTAACTAATTGCCCAACATAAGGTTTGTGCTGAAGTGCAAATCAGCAGCAGCCTGGCATCAGGATGGGTTAAGACAGATCTCTATGAGAAGCTCTCGATGCATGTAGGATTGAGGCTACAATTAAGGAGAGACATGCAACAGTAAATTATCTCTGATGGGTATAGAAAAGATGGTTTATAGTCCTGTTTCCATTGAATTAGTGAAGTTGTGGAAAATAATCAGATTTATTCTGTTAGTATTTCTTTTTCTACTTACAGTCTTATTTCTAGATTACCTCAAACTGGCAAGCTATCTTTCTAAAAAAAAGCGATTTAAAAATTAAACCCAGAATGATGAAAGTATGGCGCTTTGGGGTTCTTTTGAAGACCTGGCTAGCAGAATTGCATTTTTTGCTAAAAATGATCTCCTCGACACTTCTGGAGTCTGAATGTAATATTACTCATCCTGCATACACCATCAGCTTTCAACTAGTAATAATGTAAGATTCTCAATGTGAAAATCTAAGTGTAAACAGAAAAATGTTCTATTTTGACTGCATGCACACCTGTACCTTTATGTCCACACACTGACATCTACTGTTTTCCTGGATTTCTTATGCCTGTACGATTTGTTTTGGTTTAGATCTTTTGTGTGATTGTTTCTTTCAAATGGGATTTTTAATGGGTGTGAATTGCTTCTGATGCACACTGCTTGAAAAAGTAGCCTAAAGAAGTTTTGACACAGACTGCAATTATCTTCCTCTAAAAAACCTACAACTTTATCTATGTTTTCCCCTGACCTAAAAACTTCAATTAAAACAGTTATTACCTCAACTTCATCACTCTCATTTATATCTTTATTGTAACCCACAGGTGGAGGAAACCTGACATCATGGAAAGGAATCTGTCTCTCTGGCTGCCAACTGAAATACAAAATAAAAGCAAAGGCTATTAAATAGTAACTGAAGCAGGCGAAGCAGAAAGTACACAACATCAATAAAGAACAGTGGCCAGTGATTACTTACCTGGACCCTAACCCTGTGAGCTGGAATAATCTGAACAAATTCAAAATTATTAGGAGTCTGCAATGAACTGAATATATAAGCTAACTAACTTGGAAAGAGTGTTAAATGAGGGAAAGAGATGGATTTTTATCTTTGTAATTCTGAAATATTAAAAAATAGCCTTTTAAAAGTGTAACCAAAAGCTGTGTTACTCATTGCCCCAGATAAATTTCTTTTGATTTATTTGACAAAGTTTAAGGCAAACCAGCACAATGGAAGGCCTATGGACTAACTGTAACTTATTTCCTGACAGCTTGTAGTCCCCCACCAAGAATGTAAAACACTAATTTTCTAATCTTTGTTTAATGCACTCAGTAATATCAAAAATAGAATAATGGTTGCATCATTCTGACTGCACAGCTTCTCCTTCATCTAAATTTTGAGTTTAGTGAAAATATCATGCTACGGATTGCTGAGAAAAAAAGTGAAGTACTGTAATAAGGTTGTTGAAAAGTCGTTACAGTGGTGGAACAAAAAACATGTCTGAAAAAAGTTTAAAGAAGGATCCTACATGGTGCAGATTGGCAGGCAAAGATATCAGGAAGTTTATTTCTCATCAGTCTCTGATAAGAGCTGAAAAAAACCTTTGAAACAGAGGCAGAGGAAGAACTTCTAGACACATGCTTTTCTATTTGCATTATGCCTAATGTTATAGAATGTTTTGAAGGCTCGTGCACAAATGTGTATATTGGAGGTGCACAACTCAATTATTATTATTAATTTGAGTTGTGCACCTCCAATTTAAAATGCCCCAAACTGTATAAATGCTCTCTCCAATCCTCACTTTCATTGCATAGGAGTAATAGTCATAGCACAACAGCTTCTTGAACTAACTCCAAAGGAGGAGGAATCAATCTTAGAACAGTATATTGACAGTTGAAGCACTATTTTAAGTCAACACAAAATCACAAACCCTAACAAAAGACATCAAAAGGGGAAAAAAGACAGGTTTCATAATATTTATATTTTCCATTATTAATCACAGTAACTTAACCCTTAGCCAAAAAAAAGTCCTGATTTAGGTGCTCATAAGACTTTCAGGTTTGCATTGTTACACAAAACGAAGTGTTAGACTGTTAAACAGTTAACCTCTCATTTTAAGAGATATTGCAGAGAAGCATTGCAGCATATCACCAAAAGTAATGTGAGTTGGCAGCAAAAGATGAGTGCCATGAGTGAAATGCATCACATGAACATTTCACTGATTTCAATAAAGCACACTTGGGTTAGGGTTTATCACTTTGTCATACAAGAGGTCAAGACAGAACATTTTCACAGGTCTCATTTGTAAGTCACAGTAAACCAGAATTAACGGTTTACCCTGACTGATTCTTTCTGGTATATTTGTCCCCTACATGCAAGTGCATGGAGAAAGGAAAACACAATCCCTGGCTTAACATTAAGGTCTGAACCATGGATTGTGACTTGTTTCCTACATAGCCTGGCAGGGAAGAGACAATCAGCCAAGAAAGTAATGTTCATGAAAAACCATAAACTATGGCTTCCTGAGTTCAGGTATGCAACTTCGTATCTTGGAGCAAGAAAGAAATGCAGAAGGTTAGCATTTGAAGGTAGCTTTCAAAGGAGTAACTGAACCTGCAATTGATATTATTTTCTTAAGATTAAGACTACTTAATCATAAAACTATCTAAGCAGTGCAAACAATAATATTTATACACGTAATTCGTTCACCAAAGACAACTGGATTAGTGTGTTAATCATTCAAGAAAACAAATTTTAGTGTTCAATAATGTTAAATACTGAAATGGATTCATCTTTATCAGACATGCTGTTTGTTTTAATTCATCTCCCTATATAAAACTTCTCAACAAATCTTCAGGTTATAAACTATTCTACAGCATTAGGGAAACGTCTCCCCCACATGGAAAAAATATCCCAGTGCCAACCTACATAGTCATCTCTATGCACAGAACTCTTCAGCTATGGGTATAAAGGGGAGGAGTTATTTAAGTGTACAGCAACTCATTTTTCCCCAGGTGTTTAATGGTGGGGATATACTTGTGAGAAATAATAGCATGCATTTGCCCCCAACATTTGACCAAGTGCCTTCGAGTTCCAAAGAAAATGCCAGCAATGGCAGGCAACTGCTTCTGGAAGTACCGGTAGTTGCAAGCAGTGTTAGAAACTGAGATATAAAAGCTAGGAGCTAAATGGCACCTTAAACCTAGGTTATGGGTGCAAGAATAGAATGTCTAGGAGTGCTTTTTAATAACAAGAATACAAAGCTGGAAATGAATGAATTGCAGCTGAAATATTATGTTCATTTTTCACATGGTCTAGTCCTTCCTCTGCCCGCCCACTCCTAATATACTTAAGAAGGTTTCTTCTCCAGTCTTCAGAGAGTAGCTGGAAGTGAGGAGGCAGAAAAAGGTCCTCCTTTCCTTCCACTCTGCAGTTTTAATCGGAAATATTTGGCCCAGAGCTCAGAAACTGCTCATGCTAATGAAATTCCCTGTCGAACAATGCACCTAGAACAATGGGAGTTTCGAACACTGGTTGCAAGGCTGCAAGATAAATATCAAAATATTAACTTATTTAAGTTTATCCACTACCTCAATGCCACTACATTTCTAGATTATATAAAATTCATAAGTGCATCTCCTAAAACTATTCAAGTCAGTACCAGGACCATACGTACTTATTTTCAAATGCAACCGTTATTGAATCTTCATGCACATCCTTCACAAAAGCCTGCAAAAGAGAAGTGAGAATTTACAGGTATTACTATTAAGATACCATTTAAATACAAATTATTCTTAATGGTATAATATGGAAACTCTGAACCCTTATTCTAAATGCAGCAAACTGGCACAATATAGCAGTTGGTTGGCTATGCTAAGAATTTATGCACGTTACATGCATGGAAGAGAAAAATGACAAATGCAAAAGGGTACCAAAATATATGTACGGCATGCATAATGTTATTACTAATATGTTACAGCAAAAAGTTTGTTTAAAGTTAGTATTTAAAGTTGCAGAATTACTATCCAGTCACCCCAGAACATCTTTACATCAAATGTTTAGAAAGTATGGTATCACACACACAGTGAATAAGTAGTTGTCACCATTTGAGCACTAGCATTGCAAGATTAGGCTCAGAGGGGACAAATGTAACTTCTGAATTTTAATCTGGAATCTTTTCACAAGTCCTCCGATTCAGAAAAAGCAACCCTCC
Organism: Podarcis pityusensis; assembly: GCF_964106645.2. Lineage (NCBI taxonomy): Eukaryota > Metazoa > Chordata > Lepidosauria > Squamata > Lacertidae > Podarcis > Podarcis pityusensis. Next base: position 43,365,264 of record NC_138044.1, read on the forward strand.
ACAGCGGTCCTGAAATAGAAAACTTTTAAGAACCACTGCATGCTTCCATAGTATTATAGGCAGAGGCTTTTATTTAGTTCTACTTAAGTAACTTGCTGATTGTAGCTGGATTCAAATTAATTTAAGTGTACATATTGCAGGTGAAGAGCGGCGTTAATAAACCTGTACATTTAGAAAGTAAAAACACACCTATTTCAACGAAATGAAAGAAATAGTATCAGAAACCCCCACTAATAACTATCAATGGTCTTGTTTGGATACAACTATCTTGATACATTGAAATTAACTGTCTTGTTTGGAAATAACAAGTAGGTAACTTTTGCAGAAACCAATTCCGAAGTTCATTCTTGCTTCTTTTGCATCATTTAGATAGAAAATTCCACCTGAACTACTGGTTAGGTCTGGCCCGTTTGATCGGTTTTATAGTCTTAAACCATGTGGTCATTTAAGAGGCTAAGTATTAACTCTTTTGGTCAAAGTTGCTGCAAAAAGAACAGAAAGAAGAAACAATGCCCAAATATCTACTAGTGATAAGCATTAAGAGCTACCTTCTAGTGTTTATATAAAAAGTGAAAGTTAACAGTGATAAACTATTTTAAGCACAAATGTCTTCTAAGAATCTAGGCAGATCCTAGCTGCTCAAGTTAGGATTTTTAGTTCAATTTCTGTACCAACCGCAATGCCCTAGAGGACTAGGTATGCCCTAGGTATTGTTCTTAGGAAAACTAAGGTTCAGAAGTTGATACCACTGAATCCTTTGGAAATTACAGATACTTGAATTAAATCCACAATAAATGATACTTCATGTTCCGAATGTTGCCATTAAGCCAATTTCTCCACTATCAAATGGAATATGTCTAATACTCTAATATGCTAACAGATGAATCACAATAATCGTGATTTTGATTTCAACAGGGCTGAAACAGGGCAGAGGATGCCTGAATAATTTGGTTGAGAATATTTTGTGAAAGGAAAAATAAAAAGAACCTTCAGCCAACTGATACAAATGTATTAACAGTTTGAAGTTAACTAGTAATTTGTTGCAGAAGCCAACCTAAGACTAATGCAAGTTTGAACCACAGGTGCAAGAAATAGTCAAAATATACACAAAAGCTTAAACCAAGAACAAACTTAGTTGGTTTCTAAGGTGCTACTGGACAATTTTTTTATAAATTTCAACTGTGTCAGACCAACACGGTTACCTACCTGAAGCAAGTAATAGTGTTAGTTAACACTATGCAAAAAGGCGCTCATGAGGATTCAATTTTAAAGAACTTTTACAAATTTTGGGTGCACTTGGAGCAACAAAGACTGGGCATCTCACCATGTACGGTCACACTCTTTCAACTTCACCTACTAGAATCCCCTCATCCAAGTTCAATGTCTCCTGCAACTCTTCCTCAAAACCTACACTTTCCCCCACTCGTTTCTATATTTAACCAGGTCCCCAAATACACCTTTAAGGCTTCTGGGATGCATGCCTCAATCATCCAGGGAAAGAAACCAAGGCATCACTAGCCTCCTACCCTCTCAACTTCTTAACCCCCTTCATCAAAACTAGGTATCCCCAACTCAGCTGGGTTAACTACTGCCCAACTCAGACACCTACTCTTTACCAAAACGACCCCATGAGAATACGCATATAATATACACACACCCAAAATGAACTGCATATACCAGCAATATTAGCCATTTGGAAGCAGGTGGGATGTTTTTCATGCATTTCTTTTTTCCATATTAGTTATCCTACCTATGTCAGGCAGGTGGGTGTGTCGTCTGTCTGTCTGCAGTTTTGGGTTGCCGTGCGCTGAATAAAGCAACTAAAAAGTACAATTGACGACGACAAAAACCACGGACAAAGTGCGCGCACACACCCTCCCCGCCGCCTGCGGGGCAGTAAAAGATTCCGGTTGCTGGAAGCCCCAAGGAGGGAGCCCCCTTCTCTTGCTCGGGGTCTTTGGCGCTTCCCATTTGGGGCGCCTCTGCCCGGCTCGCGGCAGGACCGAGCTGCGGGAGAAGGAGCGGCTGGGTCCGATGCACTTTTTTTAAATCACGCTTTAAATTCGTACGCCCACCTTCCCTTTGCAGACCGCGGGGCGGCTCGCAGCGCAAAAAGGCGGCGTACAAACTTAAGAAATAGTAATGCAAGATGGAAACACAAAACGCGTAATAATAATAATTAAAACACAGACACAAAGCAAACCATTAACTCCCCCCCCCCCCAAAAGGCAACAGGACACCAGTAAGCCCAAGACCTGAGGGAAGAGGAACGCGCAAGGTGGACCCGCCCAACTCACCGTAACCAACTCGTACCCCCGCCGCCAAACTGAGAGGGGCCAGGGCTCCCCCCCCCCAAAAAAAACCCGCGGCCCTTCAGCCACAGGGGGCTGTTGCCCGTCGCCAAAGGGCGACCGTGGGGCGAGGGCGCAGGTGGCGAGGTCGCCGGAGGTCCCTACCTGCAACCCCGGAGCCCCTTTCGCGAGTCGGGCGCCTGCCCCCCACCCCATAAAGCCTCTGCTTCCCCGCCAGGCCGTCCCTCCGCCGCCCGTTACCTTGTAGAAGGCCCCGTTGGAGCCGCGCACCTCCACCACCAGCTCCTCCATGTCTGCTGCCGGGCAGGAGGCTGGGCTGGCGGCGCTGGAAGGCCCTCCTCGGCTGAGGCAGCCGGCGGCGCCGCGGCCGCCCGCTCCTCCTTTCTTGTGGCCTCCGGGCTCCGTGTCCCTGGCGGGCGCGTGGAGCAAGAGGCGGCGGCGGCTTAGGCCGGCGAGCGGCTGCTGCTGCTGCTCCTCCTTCGCCTCCTGCTCGACGCGGCTCGCCACCACCACCGTCGCCGCCGCCGCCGCCGTTGTCGTGGTGCTGGGGGCTGGGGCTGCCGAGAGTCGCCGCCGCAGCCGCCGCTGCCCGGAAATGAAAGCGAAACGGTCGCTGAGGGGAGAACGCCTCTGAGGAGACTGAAGCCGGAGCTGCTGCTGAGGCGACTGAGGAGAATGAGGCGGGGAGCGGGGGAGGGGCGCCGCCGCGGGCCGCCCGCTTCGAATGTAAACATTAAAAACCTGGCGCCGTCACGTGACGCGGCGGGGCCCCAAGTAGGCGGCGGCGGGAGAGGCAGCAGTAGTTAGTGCGTGCGGCGGAGGGGGGGGTAGGGGGCGGCGGCAGCAGCAGGGGAGAGGGGTTTAAAAGGCCTCGCGACTGCGCCTGCGCGGAGGCAGAGCTCGCGCTCGCGAGTACGGGGCTAACCTCGCGCGCCCTCTCGCGAGAGCTCCTCCGAACGCCGAGAGGCTGAGCTCCCTTACGCGCCGGCCAACGGCAGCGGGGCGGGTGGGCGGATGGAGCGCGATCTCGCGCAACAAAGCGAGAAGAACATGGCGGGTCAAGAGAGGCTGACCAAGCGGGGGCGCGCGCGCGCGCGCGTGTCGCGAGCGCGGAACGGCTGCTTAGCGACGCCGACGCCTCCTCCGCCAATCCCGCCTTTTCATAATATACTCTATAAAGAGTGACGGCAGCGCCGCCCAATGAAATGTTAGGGAGAGAAAGCTGCCCCCTCAAATCGTGGAAGTCGGCGCCGAACGGGAGGGCGCTCCTAGGTTTCAAAAAGCGCGTGGGACCGTTAATGGCGGGCTGAGGGAGGAAATGTGAGGCGAGGGTTTTTGTTGTTGGACTCTTTCTTTTAACAATAGGATAATAGAAGGAAGGGAATGCATTTTGTTTTCAGAGGAGGAAAAGTACCAGAATATATAATTGAAATAAACACGCAGTCAAAACCATATATGAGGCTTTGGTTTTTCTATTGTGTGTGTGTTTTTCCAAAGTGTGACATTCACAAATACACAAAAAGAGCCTGTATCCCATCTAGTCCCCCATCCTGTCCCCACAGAGACCTTCCAGTCATGCTTGTGGAGAGCCCACAAAGCAGGACCCAGGCGCAAGAGCCCTGGCTTCACACGTGGCTTCCAGCACCGGTTGTCATTGTGGCTAGTAGCCGTTGGCAGTCTTATGCCAATGTTAACCCTCCGTGAATTTGACAGATCCTCTTTGAAAGCCATCCTAGTTGGTGGCCATCACCGCCACAGGTTAACTGTGTGCTGTGGGAAGAAGGACTTCCATTGGGCCTCTCCTGAGTCTTCCAATGTGTCATTGATCAGCCATGATCAGAGAGGGGAGTTAATAAATGAACCTCTCAGTGTTACGTATTTCTATGTTAACAAAATAATGTATCTTTTTACTTGTATCTTGCACATCTGTATAGATGTATCGCTGTAATGCCACTAAAGAATGTAGCTGAGGAATGCAACTGTTGACTTATAAAACGTATCACCTTTTTGTTTCTTTCTAAAAAAGTGTTTTCTTACACCAGATGTAACTAGAATGGCAAAATGTAACTGGGAGAATGTAGCCAAAATATTTTATATTTTGTCTGACTTTCCATTGCAGTATACTTGATCTGTCAATTTTCTGCTGTTCACAAACTGTCAAAATACCTTCAAGGACCACAGCGCCACCTACTGGGTCTACAAATGACATCGTGAATACACACAAAATGCAACATAAAATCAGTTTAATTAATAAAAGTATGCAGAGCGGAACTTCACACCAGCACTGATAATCATGCAGAAACAGGACTTCACACCAACACTGATAATCATGCAGAAACAGGACTTCACACCAACACTGATAACTGTTTCCCAAATATCCAGCCATTTAATCTGCATAGGCGGCGGGAGAGGCAGCAGTAGTTAGTGCGTGCGACGGATCACCCCAAAACTCTGGATTTCCTTCTTGAAAATGAAGCAAAAACAGAACTCTTAGTCAAGATCCGCTGAAGAGGAAAAACCACTCCAACACCTTTTGTTCCCAACCTCAAAGTGGACAACATCTCCATTAACACCACCCAAGATCTTACAACATCCCACTTACCTTATGTTAATCCTCTTTTTGCGCCATTTATGTCATTTTCTGTATCATTGATCTGTATGGAAATGAAAAGGTATTTAAGTAAAGGCAGTTTCTTTGTTCAGGGTTCTCACTCCGTCCTTCTGTTATGTGAGCGGGAACCCTGTTGCAACAGTCTTCTGTTCTTTGAAAATAAAGATCAGACTTTGCTTTTACACCAATCCTGGTGTGGTCTCTTTCATTTCCCAACTGGTACGGAGCCTCCACAACTGTGCTCCTTCCGAGGGTCCGGTCCTCACGAGGCTAGGATCCCCTTGGGGAAGCAATAATATTTATTTCATTTTTGGCAAGCCAGCCAGGAGAATCGGTTTTACCGGGATTTTGGGGTGTCGAGGACTAAGAGCCCAAGCGCACACAGCCTCTTGCAAGGGGGGCTTATTTCCCCAGCAGACCTTGAATCCCGGCTCTAACTGGGATCCTCAGTGGGACCAACCAGGAAAAAGCAATGGTGATCTAGCCAGCTGTTTTTTGGAGGGGTTTCTTTCTGGTTTTTCTCTCCTCGGCATTCCTGTCTTCAAAATCGGAAGCTCTCTGAGGGAAGAGGGACAGTGCGCTTGTGAAGTGAGTATAAGTAGGAAACACAGGCAGTGGGGTGCATTCTCTAAACCACAGCAACCAAAATTCTTTAACTCTTCCTTTCCTTCAAAATCTAAACTTTCTCCCTCCCTTTTCCATCACCTAATTTTCATCACAGACCTGAATCCATCGGAGTTGCCCAGAGGAGGGTCTTGTGTGTCTCTTCCCCTTTAATTCTATTTGCTGACCTAGTCTCTCAGAGGGCGTCCAGAAAAGGTCGTGCACTTACTTCTGAACCAAACTATAATTCCAAAACTATAACGCTCAGGGGCAGATGCACCTCTGCCATGGCGATCTTTGTTAGAGATGACCTATGAGCCAGAGAACGCAAGGGCATCTGATTCCTTTCCTTTCTGTTGTTCCTGAGTCCCAATCTGGCACTGCACTGTGCAAGTGTCCAGTAGGGAACTCTTGAGTTTAGATTGTAAGAGGCAGGGGGCTGCTGTGGGCTTCCTGGATGATTTAATGACCTAGGGGGGATTTGAGATCGCTGGCCGCACTGTTAGCTTAGTAGCCAGGAAGGTCAACAGCTGTACCAGCCTAGTAAGTCAAGGCCAGACAAACGGCGGTGTGTCACAGTACTAATCCTCGGAGTTGTCCACATTGAGTCTACTGTGGGTTATTTATTGTGTTTCCTGGAAAAGTGGGGATAAAACCCCAACTTCAGTATAAAAGTAAAAGCCAGCGCTATGTATGGTGAACTAACAAAACCGCTGGTACAAATGACAAATAAAGATGAACCAGAACACCTTAGATGGAATAAAGAGTGCCTCACAAACTTTGAGACCATAAAACGTGAACTGAGATCAGTGCCCGCTCTGGGACTCCCTGACTACCTCCTCTCCTTTTCCCTGTTTGTCCATGACCAGAGAGGGGTAATTTCAGGTGTTCTAACCCAAACCTTCTAGGGATGGGAGAGACCAGTTTCTACTATAATAGTATCCAGCTAGACAGTGTTGCAAAAGGGACAGTAGGCTGTCTGAGAGCAATAGCAGCAGCAGCCGAATTGGTGGAGAGAGCTCTAGAAATCATACAGAACCAAAAACTCATCCTAAATGTCCCTCATGCGGTAGCCACCTTGCTAAATTTACACGGCTGCCAACAGTTCAGCAATGTTAGACTCAGCCAATACGAAGCTGCCCTGCTGCCCCTCTCAAATGTCCGTATCAAAAGGGTAAATACCCTCAATCCCACTACCCTTCTTCCACTTCCTGAAGACGGCAGCCCCCATCACTACTGTACCCAAGCCGTCAGATTGGCTGAAAAACCCTGGGAGGACTTAGACTACCATATTCACAGGTGGGAGTTCAAAAACCAATTTAGGAGTACGCAAAACAGGATATTCTGTAGTGACCCACAAGCATGTGTTGGAAGCAGCACCCATAAATCCCAGGTACAGTGCACAAGCAGCTGAATTAATTGCCCTAATAAGAGCATGTGAACTGAGTGAGGGGAAACACATTAATATATATACAGACTCCAAATACTGTTTTGGTTTGGTCCATGCCACTGGGATATTATGGAAACAAAGGGGATTTCTGACAGCCGCAGGAACCCGGATCTCTCATGTCCCTCTTGTGAAATGACTCTTGGATGCAATACACCACCCTAAAGCCATTTCCATGATTCATTGCAAGACTCACACTAATGGAACTGATTTTATTTCTGTCGGAAACCGCCTTGCCGACTCAGCGGCTCAACAAGCCGTAGTCTCCCTGCAGCCCAGAATGAATTTCAAGCTATCGTAGCCCCTTCAGATATTGATTTCACACGAATGTATAACACTGCCCAGGCTGAAGAAATTAAAGAATGGCAGGACTTAGGGGGGTACAAAAATGGCCAGGTTAGGACCATTCCCGACGGCCGCCTCATAATGCCAAAGGCATGGGTTCCCAAACATTTATGTGTTCTACACCAATGCACACATTGGGGGGCAAATAGGCTGGCTGATAGCCTTCTCAGACACTGGTATGCCCCAGGCGCTCACCAATATGCCAAGGCTGTTTCAAAGAACTGTTCTATTTGCACCAGCTGCAACCCAAAAAGGGAACCCTGAAAACCCCCTGGCTCCCGACCATGGGCTTTCTTTCCCTTTGAGAGCCTACAGCTGGCCTTTGCAGATCTGCCTAAATGTTTGGGTTACAAACATGTACTTGTCATCACAGATCAGCTGACTTTTTGGCCGGAGGCGTACCCTTATAAACATGCAACTGCACAAACTGTGGCACGCATCCTAATGCAATAAATTATCCCAAGGTATGGGGTGCCTGGGACGCGGGTGGCACTGTGGATTAAACCACAGAGCCTAGGACTTGCCGATCAGAAGGTCGGCGGTTCGAATCCCCACGACGGGGTGAGCTCCCGTTGCTCGTTCCCTGCTCCTGCCAACCTAGCAGTTCGAACGCACGTCAAAGTGCAAGTAGATAAATAGGTCCCGCTCCGGCGGGAAGGTAAACGGCGTTTCTGTGCGCTGCTTTGGTTCGCCAGAAGCGGCTTAGTCATGCTGGCCACATGACCCGGAAACTGTACGCCGGCTCCCTTGGCCTATAGAGCGAGATGAGCGCCACAACCCCAGAGTCGGTCACGACTGGACCTAATGGGTCCTTTACGTATGGGTTGCCTAGACACTTGGATAGCGATCATGATTCTCATTTTACTGCAGAAGTAATACAGGCTGTGGCTAGGGCATTCGGTATCAAATGGCAACTGCACACGCCATATCATTCCCCATCCTCAGGACAAACTGAATGTATGAATGGACTCATAAAAAATCAGTTGGGGAAAATGGGTGCAGCAACGGGACTCAAGTGTATTAATGCCCTTCCCCTTGTGCTACACAACATCAGGAGTCAGCCAAGGGGATCCTTGATACTTTCCCCTTATGAACTTTTGTTTGGGCGCCCATCCCCTACTCACACTACCCAACTCCCAATTTCTGAACTTGATGTGGGAGAGAATGAGCTAACTACTTATGTCACACAGCTGCAGAGGCATTTTAAAGAACTGCACCAGTATGCTGAGGCAGGTCAAAATGCTCCTCTGGATGTAGATGCCTATGCTTTTCAATTGGGTCCTTGTCAAGTCCTTCAGGAAGGACACCCTTGAACCGTCATGGGAGGGTCCCTTTCAGGTTCTTCTTACGATACCCACTGCAATTAAGGTGTCAGAAAGGAATGCGTGGATCCATTACATTTTCTGCAAGACGTCCAATCCTCCAACTTCCCTTGATACAAACCCTGACCCACCATCGGATACGACTGCAACCGACAATGAAAACCTCCCTAATGATGACAGCAGGGAGTAATTGTAGTCCCCTAGCAACTGGAGAGGGACCTGGGAAGAGTCCTGAAGAAAAGTGGCTCTCGAGGATACTTCTCGATCCTACCCAGAAAACCCCTACCACCCTCCCATCAGAATGCAGTTCCGGAAGGAGAAAAAACCCCACTCCGACTCAGGATAAGCCCCCCCCTCCCCCTCTTGTCGCCCCTCCATTTTGTGTCGTCTGTCTTTTTCTTCTTCAGGTAAATCGCTATGCATTCCTTGAGAGCTGCCTGCCTGGCATCCCTGCATCTAATCTCTATCCTAGTTCCAGTTGCCACCCGTATTCCACCAGGGCTCCAGTGTGGGGACACTCCTATTGAACACTTCTACCTTGACTGGGATCTTGCTGACACCAAGGACCTCAACACCCTCGGAGATTTCCACTTCTGTCTGCCAGGCACCAGGACTCTACTCCCCCATGCTTTCCAACCACAACTGAAGAACACCCAAGCCTGGGAACTAACTGTCAGAACCGCCTCTTATGCCATCTTATGCCCTGATCTGTCATAACGGAACTTACATCCAAACCCAATTGGGAAAAGTTATCAGACAATATGAACCATCCAAAATCGGAAAGGGACTCTGGGAAAGCTACACAGATTCCATGTACCATGAACACTGGACTTATGGATTTTATTGCAGTGACCTGACAACTACCTCCATTATTCAAGGTATCTGTGTCCGGAGATTCTGTTGTGTATGGGATTTGTGCACAAACCCTGACTGGGTGGGAAAGGCATACCTCGAGGGCTGGTTACATCCCATGGGTGGAGGGAAGGTATTGCAGTGGGATCCAGAGGGGCTGCAGCAGTGTGGAGGTATAGCAAATTATTTAAAACTCCTCAAATCTCAGGATCCTCTCCACCCCATAGAAACAGACCCGAGACATGTCAAATTCCCAGAGATAACCCCTCTGCCCCAGTCTCGCAGACTATCAGCATGGCAAGGAAATGCATAAGTACAACTTCTACAGAAGGTTGTGCAAACCACCAACCTTTCCCAGTGCTGGATTTGTGCCCACACTCTGTCACATATTGAAGAAGAGGTGCCTTTCATAAGCACACCCTTCACGTTAGATCAATACAGATCCACTTACCTTTTACAGCTCAATCTTACTTTCCTGAAACAATAGTGGTCGGACTATTGGACCTGTGTGCAAGGAGTTCTCAGGAACTGGAGACCACATAGGATCCAGCACCTGTACTGTCACCATTCGCACCGACCCTGAGGCACTCAACCACACTGGTTCGCAACCACTTTCACACCCGCTCATTCCCTCACCTCCACCTTGACTGCAGTACTGACTCCCTTCACACAAGAGCCACCCTTGCCAGATCTCATAAACGCCTTCTGCACAGGACGCATAGAAAAACCCCTGGGAGGCTTGTTTGGAGGTTCTAGCAGGGGAGCGCAGCTATCGTATACCCTTGACCGAATCTATTTAAAGACAATTATGAGAAATGTTGGTCAGAAGTGAAAAAGGACCTAGAGATATGGTCAAACTTGAAGCTTTCCTTGTTAGGTCGGATTGCTGTTATAAAGATGAATGTATTGCCAAGAATGTTATTTTTGTTTCAATCATTGCAAATCTTGGACAAAGTGGACTGTTTCAAGAAGTGGCAGAGAGACATTTCTAGATTTGTCTGGCAGGGCAAGAAGCCCAGAATAAAATTTAAAATATTAACTGATGCAAAGGATAGAGGTGGATTTGCCCTGCCAGACCTTAAACTTTATTATGAATCAGCAGCATTCTGCTGGTTGAAAGAATGGCTGCTTCTTGAGAACACAGACATTTTGGATTTAGAAGGTTTCAATAATGTTTTTGGGTGGCATGCATATTTGTGGTATGACAAGGTTAAAGCACATAAAGCATTTAAAAACCATATTGTAAGGAAAGCATTGTTAAATGTCTGGATAAGATATAAGGACTTACTTGAAAATAAAACCCCAAGGTGGTTGTCACCGATGGAAGCAAAGGCTCAGAAAAAGCTCAATATGGAGGCCAAATGGCCGAAATATTGGGAAATTTTGGAACAAGAAGGAGACAAATTGAAATTGCAGAGTTTTGAGAAATTAAAAGACAAAGAGCGAGACTAGCTTCATTATTATCAGATAATGGAGGCATACAATTTGGACAAGAAAATTGGCTTCCAGGTGGAAAAATCAAAATTAGAAACAGAACTGTTAGAACCCAAAACTAAGATTCTGTCAAAGATGTATAACTTGCTGTTGAAATGGAATACTCAGGATGAAATGGTGAAATCTGCTATGATTAAATGGGCACAAGATGTTGGACATAACATTATGTTTGCTGACTGGGAACAGTTGTGGACCACAGGTATGAAATTTACGGCATGTAATGCCCTAAGAGAGAATATTATGAAAATGATATACAGGTGGTACATGACACCAGTCAAGCTTGCAAAAATCTATCATTTGCCCGATAATAAATGTTGGAAATGTAAGGAAAACGAAGGTACATTCTTTCACCTTTGGTGGACGTGCCCAAAGATCAAGGCTTTCTGGGAGATGATCTATAATGAACTGAAAAAGGTATTTAAATATACCTTTCTAAAGAAACCAGAGGCCTTCCTGTTGGGCATAGTCGGCCAATTGGTGCCAAAGAAGGATAGGACTTTCTTTATGTATGCCACAACAGCAGCAAGAATACTTATTGCAAAGTATTGGAAGACACAAGATCTACCCACCTTGGAAGAATGGCAGATGAAGATGATGGACTATATGGAAGTGGCAGAAATGACTGGCAGAATCCGAGACCAGGGAGAAGAGTCGGTGGAAGAAGATTGGAAAAAGTTTAAACACTATTTACAGAAATACTGTAAAATTAATGAATGTTAGAATGATGTTGGATAGAAACTAAGTGGTTTCTAGCTGTAATGTTATAAGGGAATATGAAAAAATGGACTATTAATAGGTAAAAATCTAATGTTACAATACTTTAAGATTGAAGATTAGGATAAACAAAGAGGGGAGGGATTTGCTGAACTAAGAAATTGAATTGGAATACAGAAAAGGGAGGTGTGAGGAGGTCCGGGAAATAAGCAAATGAAAGATAAGTGATTGAAAAACTGAAATGTTTTTAACTATTTTTATTTTGTATTTTTCTTTTTTCTTTTTTTCTTTTGTAATATTTTGAAAATCTTAATAAATATCTTTGAAAAAAAAGAAAGAAAGAAAAACCCCTGGGAGGCTTGTTTTGGGTCTGTGGGCAGAGAGGCTATACGTGGATTAGAATTCACATGCAGGGGTCCTGTTTCCTCGGTCACATTCATTCAGGGTTTTGAGTAACCCTTTCACCACCAGATGGCCGCTTGGGAAACAGGCAATCCCCCACACCCACGACACACCCATGACCTAAACCAAATGGGGAGACGTGGTTTTGAGCCCTCCTCCTAGCTTACAGAGCTTTCTTAAATCATTTAGACCTCCTCAGACTCACCAATGTCCTTTTACAATTTATGAAGGAATCGGAATACCACATATTCCGTCCTAACTGAGCTCACAAAGGTGCGTCAGATGATGATTCAAAATCATCTTTCTCTAGACTATTTATTATCATCTCAAGGAGGCGTATGCAAATTAATAGGGACCTAGTGTTGTTCTTTTGTATCAGATCAGACCCTCAACATTACCGGACACCTCGATTTCATAGACACCCTAGCTGATTCCCTTCGAAAGATCCCTCAAGAAGGTCTTTCTGACTGGGATCCTTGGTCATGGCTGCCTCAAACCTCTTGGCTCCACAAATTAGCAAGAGGCATTCTATTTATATTTGTTTCCCTAATCGTCTTCTTGTGCTGCTGTACACAATGTTTCCCAACCCTTACGACAGTCCTCCGCACAACCACTCACAGCACTCCCATTCTTGCACCCTTGCAAACTGCCCATACACTACCTGAGGTTATACCCATGTATCATCTGGGTGAAGGAGAATATGTGTCCATGAATATGAGGCAATAATTTCCCCCCCTCAAAAAAATTTGAGTTGTTATGTTGGAAAATATGTGAAAAAACTAATAAAAATTATATTTTAAAAAAACACATAGAATAAGAGAACAAGAAGAACATACGTTTAAAGAAGATTGGAAAATGTTTATTGAATATATGGGGGAAATTGTGTACACTTGAAAACGCTGGCAGCATTAAGATAAATTCAACAGTGTAAATAAGTTTGTCGGATGTAATAATGGAATACTGAATGGTTTAGTTTATGTAAAATATGCAGAGATTTATGGTATGCAAAATGAACCATGGAAAGAGAAGAAGGGAAGTCATTGATACTTTAAGGATGTTTAAATGAGTATTCAAAATTGTAAAACAGAACATTTAATAATTACACACACACATATATGGACCATGGTGGACTGACAGCCACCCACATCATAGTTCCTGTTCCCTCCCCTTCCCCTTCCCAAGAGGAGCAAAGCACCACTGGAGCAAAGAGAATCGATTAAATGGCTGGTTTTTAGTGAATTTATTAAGTTTTCCCATAAGCTAATATTGTGGCAATATTGGACAATATTGTTGATTGATACTTTCCCTTAGTTTACTTAAGGCTTGTGGCCTCCATCACCACTTCCACAGGGAGTCAAATAGCTGAGGTGTGCAGAGATTTTAGCTCAGATTTTGCAGATGCCATGCTTTGCAGAGCCTGTTAATAATAATTTTCCTCTGTAGACTCCACTGTTGTGTAAGGTGGATCTCCTCTGTGATTGGCTAGCTATGAAATGAAGATGTTCTTGATAAGGCAGTTGAGTTCTAATGAAGTAAAATGGGGTCAAGTGAGATCCCTTGCCTGAAATGGTGCTGGAGTCCCAATTCTGGCTGTTTTATGGCAGGGAAAATGTATGTATGGCATGTAGTCTTGTTTAAACTGTGCAGCATAGCCCTTGCTGAGTGCCATGGCCACTGTCAGGCTGTGTGGACCCGCACTCAGGTCAGGCTGCTGCTATCTGTGAGCACAAAATTAAGGCAGCCCCCCTCCACCCATAACACTGGGCAACTCCTATTTATACCAGCTCAGTTTCCCTTTCACTGAGCACCCCTCTTAAGCAGGTCCACGTTGCATTGGATTCCAGAATTTACCACCCATGCTCTTCTCTATTCCAAATACAGAAAAGGTGCAAAGAGGTTTTCTCCTTGCACATCGCTGAAGAGGGATATCCCACACCATAATGTGGTTCAGTCTTGGATATGGCAGCCATTTTGTGTTTTGTCATGCCCTTACTGGGATTTATCTAAATTCCGAAAGGCAGCGATTTCTTTCCCAATCTGGGTTCATAACAGCTGGTGCTGTTCCCAATCCTCGGTATTTAAATAGGTAACTTCAGTGGAAAGAAAATGTCAAAAAATGATGCAGTAAATGGCATCAGTATTTACAGAATGTTTGTGGACTAAACAATGATAAGCAAACACCACTTGTATTTGCTGGCATGATTGTACCTCTTAACATCTAACAAACATGCAGGAATTTCCACTCCTGTTTTCATGTCCAACAGAATTATTCAAGATTCCTGGGAGCATTATACAAATGGATGTCAATAGCTAGTAATAAACTGAGAACCATAGGGTATAGAACAGAGGCTTCCAAAGCATATGTGTTGTGATGGATTGATCTGTGTAGCAGAAGAAAATGATGTGTCCAGGGCAGCTGTTTACCAGCTCCATCTGGTACGTAGGCTGAGACCCTATCTGCCTGCGGACTGCCTCGCCAGAGTGGTGCATGCTCTGGTTATCTCCCGCTTGGATTACTGCAATGCGCTCTACGTGGGGCTACCTTTGAAGGTGACCCGAAAACTACAACTAATCCAGAATGCGGCAGCTAGACTGGTGACTGGGAGTGGCCGCCGAGACCATATAACACCGGTCTTGAAAGATCTTCATTGGCTCCCAGTACGTTTCCGAGCACAATTCAAAGTGTTGGTGTTGACCTTTAAGGCCCTAAACGGCCTCGGTCCAGTATATCTGAAGGAGCGTCTCCACCCCATCGTTCTACCCAGACACTGAGGTCCAGCACCGAGGGCCTTCTGGCGGTTCCCTCACTGCGAGAAGCCAAGTTACAGGGAACCAGGCAGAGGGCCTTCTCGGTAGTGGCGCCCTCCCTGTGGAATGCCCTCTCACCAGATGTCAAAGAGAACAACAACTATCAGACTTTTAGAAGACATCTGAAGGCAGCCCTGTCTAGGGAATCTTTTAATGTTTGATTACAGTATTTTAATATTTTTTTGGGAAGCCGCCCAGAGTGGCTGGGGAAGCCCAGCCAGATGGGCAAGGTATAAATAAGAAATTATTATTATTATTATTATTATTATTATTATTATTATTATTATTATCCTTACAGCAGGGACAGCCAAAGTGGTTCCTTCTAGATATTGTTCAGCTACAACTCCCATCGTTCCTGACCATTAAACATGCTGGTTGGAGCTGATGGGAGTTGTAGTCCAAGAACATGTAGAGGGCATCATGTTTGTAACCCTTCTGTACAGTGCAGGCTGTAGAGTGACATCCTTCCATGTCGATGTTATGCTCTTGCCTCACACATTGGTGGACTTTCCCTCTTTCTAACAGGAATAAAAAAAGCAAGTGGGGTCAGCAACAAATCTTCTCCATGTGACGCACACCTATTGTGCTGGCAGGCATGAAGTACAGAATATTCCTCTCACACCTAGTTTTCTGTTCTTCTTCTTCCACCCAGCACTCTGTTGCCACTGAGCGTGAACTTCCATCATTGGGCTATTTGGGAGGGGCTGGGAGCTCAGTATGTTTTAACTAGATTTTTTGGTACTTCTGCAATACCTCTTGTGCATGGGTAGTGCCATTTGGTCTGCAAAACCACCAGCACTCATGCTTGAACATAAAAATTGGGACCACCTCTGTGCCATTCTATAGCATTAGCTGAGATTTGCCACAAGATGGCACCCCATGACAAGCTGTCTCTTTAACACTTTCTCGTTGGTACGAACATTATTAAAATGAAAAATGGAAAGATGAGTCAATATAAATTTGGCTTCAGAATGCTAATATTTCTCCACATCCTTTTATTATAGTCTAAAATAGCTAACACAATTTTCAGTAATTTAGAATGATCTCCATAACGAATAGCTGCTGATTATAGTTGAGAGAAAATAATTGAATGGATCTCTAATTCTACCCCCCCCCCCCCATAACATCTCTGGGGTTCTCCCTGAGTAACACATGCAAATCAACTGTGTCTCGGGGCTTTTATAAGCTACACTTCAGCTCCTAATAAGAAAAGTGGAACCCAGAGCCTAAGAAGGAGAACTGAATACACCTGTTCTGAGCTGCAGCCAGCCTAGAGCAGGTGTAGTTAGAATCATAGAACTGTAGGGACCCTGAGGTTCATCTAGTCCAACCCCTGCAGTACAGGAATATGCTGCTGTCTCAGATGGGGATCAAACCTGTGACCTTGGTATTGGCAGCACCATGTGTTGACCAGCTGAGCCTATCCATGTGGTATTTGGCATTTGCAGATGGAAAGGAAGGTTTCAGGGAGAGGAAATTGGGTGGGGTGGGGAAGGACCTTCCCCTCCCAACTGACAACTTCCTTCTGACTTCTTATGGTGCTAAAGGGCACAAGTTTGGGGTTGTCTGCCAGCTTCTAAAGCTGAGTTTTTTATTGTTAAGAGCTGGGATGTGGAAGAAGTGACTATGAGGAGAGGAGTTCCTTAAACTCATGGTACACATCCCTCAACAGTAATGCTAACCTTCAGTTTACTATAATACATTCCCTCCCACCAGATCTCCCATACCCACCTCCCAAGCCAACACCGTCAGTGTTCCATGGATCTCAGTCACAGACCACATGCACATTATTAGAGTATTACGATACCACTTCCAACATTCAGAGCTTTCCCCAAGGAATTATGGGAACTGTCATCTGTTAAGGGCTTTTTGAGTGGTCATGAGACCCCTGTTCTCCCCATGGGTATGATTCCTAGAATTTTCTTCAAAGACGGATCAATTCCTTAACCACTCTAGGAATTGTAACTCATTAGGGGAATCATAGAATCATAGAGTTGGAAGAGACCACAAGGGCCATCGAGTCCAACCCCCTGTCAAGCAGGAAACACCATCAGAGCACTCCTGACATATGGTTGTCAAGCCTCTGCTTAAAGACCTCCAAAGAAGGAGACTCCACCACACTCCTTGGCAGCAAATTCCACTGTCAAACAGCTCTTACTGTCAGGAAGTTCTTCCTAATGTTTAGGTGGAATCTTCTTTCTTGTAGTTTGGATCCATTGCTCCGTGTCTGCTTCTCTGGAGCAGCAGAAAACAACCTTTCTCCCTCCTCCATGTGATATCCTTTTATATATTTGAACATGGCTATCATATCACCCCTTAACCTCCTCTTCTTTAGGCTAAACATGCCCAGCTCCCTTAGCCGTTCCTCATAAGGCATCATTTCCAGGCCTTTGACCATTTTGGTTGCCCTCCTCTGGACATGTTCCAGTTTGTCAGTCTCCATCTTGAACTGTGGTGCCCAGAACTGGACACAGTACTCCAGGTGAGGTCTGACCAGAGCAGAATACAGTGGCACTATTACTTCCCTTGATCTAGATGCTATACTCCTATTGATGCAGCCCAGAATTGCATTGGCTTTTTTAGCTGCCGCGTCACACTGTTGGCTCATGTCAAGTTTGTGGTCAACCAAGACTCCTAGATCCTTTTCACATGTACTGCTCTCAAGCCAGGTGTCCCCCATCTTGTATTTGTGCCTCTCATTTTTTTTGCCCAAGTGCAATACTTTACATTTCTCCCTGTTAAAATTCATCTTGTTTGTTTTGGCCCAGTTCTCTAATCTGTCAAGGTCGTTTTGAAGTGTGATCCTGTCCTCTGGGGGTGTTAGCCTGTCCTCTGGGGTGTTAGGAATAATGGTCTCCTAACAATTCTCTGCACCTGTAACAAACTACAGCTTCCAGATATCTTTGTGGGAATGTTGGCTGCCATTTATTTGGTTTGACAATACACCAATCCGCCATAGCCTGTCTTTCCATACAGGGCAAGTCCCTAACTCACCAAGGGTTTGAGACTCATCAACTATCCTCACCTGTTTTAGCCAGTCAGTCGAAGCCATTCACGGCATGTGGCAGCTGTCACATGCTGACAGCTTCTAGGAGCCACAGGTGAGAGCTGAGTGAAGGGTGGGGACCAAAGGTGGACAACCTGTCATGCAACATGCTCCCCGACAGAGGTACTACCTATCCTCTAACACTCCATATACTCCACCTACAGTCCTCCAAAGCATCTCTTTAAGGGCTCCCACCTGAGCGCAGCTGTTGCTACCAGAGCTCTGTCCCAGAGTGTGACTGCATGTCATCTTTGGCTGTACTCAGCATAGCTGCATCTTCAGGTGCTCTCCTCTGTCTAAGGGATCAAAAAGGAAGTCCTTACACAGTTTTTCATTTAAACTTAAGAGGGCCCTTCCTGCAGCAGGAAGATTGTAGGCAGCCATCCTTTATTGAATCTGTAGCACACAGGCAGAGTTGGAATGGCTTGAGAATCAATCGCAGAGCATCACTTGATTAGGAACCACATCACCTGGAAGTAGGAAGAGCATTAGCAAGGTCAGGAGGTCTTGCTGACATCAAACATGGTGAAAGGTATTGACAGAGTGTGGGTGAGGAAAACAGAAGAGTGAACAAGAAGCACTTAAGGGAAATGAAATCACTTACCACTGAAGGCAAGAAACTGTGGTGTAAGACTTCTAGTAAAGAGACAGCTCAATTTAACTGCCATGTCAACAATAGTGACATAGCATGAGGCTGGAAGCCCTGGGTCCAAATCACATGCCCTCCACAGATTTGCTAATGAAAATTCATTAGAAGGTGGGGTGTGGCTTGCTGGAAATCCTAATGGAGGTTTGCAATTAAGTCTCCTGCTAATAAATGCTCTCCAGTGCTTAAAGCTGTCTTCAGAAGGATAATGCTGTGAGGTTTGAGGGGACCTAATAGTAAAATTGGAAAGTACGATCTGAGGGCTGAAATTGACATGGGCTGCTCTGAGCTATCAGAAGAGGCCTCTGACACTGACATGGTGCAAGGAGGTTCTAGTACTCTAGCTGATGAGATGGGGGAATCTGATGAATATGTGGATAAAATCCAAACAGCTTTGGCACCAGACTTGTCAGCAGCATTGCAGCCTTTGGAGACTATATGTAAAGTACTGTCAGGGCAACTTGCAGATATATCTAATACTGCAAAGGAAGCGCTGAATTTGGGCCTTGTCAATGAAGTCCAGGGAGTTCCTTGATGAGTTCCTGGAGTGCCACCCTCTAGGAAATGCGAAACCACCAGCTGGCTTGGGCTTATAGTGGGGAGGTCAAGTGCAGAGGACCAGGCTTGTTAGGAGCTGACCTTCAAGTCAGGCAGCAACTCTCCCACCACCCATCGATTTGCACACACAATTGAATCAAATGCTAAGGTGCTGGGCAGCCTGGTCCAGATCAGCTCATCCATTATCTCCTTTTTCAGTCTGAGTGGTACTGAGCCATCAGCGCTACATCATTCCACCCCATGTCTTGGGCCAACAAACAGAAATTGGTGTGGTAGATCACTACTGGATCCCTCCCTTGTCTCAGTCTCTGCAGCCAGTGTATGCTGGACTCTGGGATTCTTGGAACATCTTGTTTATGTCTGTGATGAAAGCATAATAATTTAGCAGGTGGGCATGCTGAGCAATGAGAACGGGGACCACCCAGTGGCTTGCCTCCCCTGCCAGCAGACTAATCACAAACACAACCTGAGACTTCTCCTGCGTGGAAGTTACCACTACCTTTCCCTCTTCAAACCCCTCCTGGTTTTAGGAGACAGTGGGCAGGGATGGCATGGATTTGACTGCCTCACGCCTTGCCTGAAAGCCTCTTCCTTTGCTTCCAATAGGTCCTGTGCCCCCACCTCCATCTCTGACTGCTCTGAGCTTTCCTTTTCCCCCTGCCTTTGCTCCTGCTTCTCGGGTGGCGCAAAACCCGATAAATTGCTACCCCCCTCTCTTGGGCCAGTCTCCAGCCCCTTTGCCTCTGCCACACACCTGTCAGAGCCCTTCCAGTCCCTTGACACCCCCTAACTTACATCTATTTATTTAGTGTACTTTAAAAATTGGCCCATAGCCTATGTTCTCTAGGCAGTGCACATGTACTGAGCATGGCTTGAAAGCAAAGTGGTTTCTAAGCTGTGTACATAAAAAGTCAAGGGCTAGGTGGTCCATAGGTAAAGGTAAAGGTACCCCTGACCATTAGGTCCAGTTGTGACAGACTCTGGGCTTGTGCGCTCTTCTCACTCTATAGGCCGAGGGAGCCAGCGTTTGTCGGCAGACAGCTTCGGGTCATGTGGCCAGCATGACAAAGCCGCTTCTGGCGAACCAGAGCAGTGCATGGAAATGCCGTTTACCTTCCCGCCGGAGCGGTACCTATTTATCTACTTGCACTTTGATGTGCTTTCGAACTGCTAGGTGGGCAGGAGCTGGGACCGAGCAACAGGAGCTCACCCCGTCACAGGGATTTGAACCGCCGACCTTCTGATTGGCAAACCCTAGGCTCTGTGGTTTAGACCACAGCGCCACCCGCGTCCATAGAGCCTGATTATTCCAAAGCTTCCATTTGGAACACAAAGCAGTAAACAAACAACAACAAACCATTGATGGAAGCATACATTTGTAAACTGGTGTTGCTGGCCATCCCTGACATCATGGTTGACATGATTCTACCAATGTTGATTTGCATTCTGAAACTTCCTGGAGATCCCCTGACCTGCCATCATGCTGCTGTTGCTCAATCTCTCCACAGAGCCCCAATCATTATGGACACTGGAAAATCCAGTGTAAACATCCAGATTTCTATGTAAGCAATAATAGTGGTCTAGTTCAAGAACAACAGGAAGTACTTTAAATGCATTTACCAGTTCAAGATTTGTAAGCTACCATTGCTGTTTTTAGCATAGCAGTAGCTGTGCATCACATACTGATCTATATAGGTTACCTGCAGCTGATAAGCGAATTATGGTGATTTAGAATGCCGATCACCACCTACAACAACCATGCCTGCAAACAGATGTGTAGGTTTTGAATCATGGAAGGTACTCATGCATTTCTGATCTATTTACATGCCATGCTGCCACGTTTTTTTAAAGGGCCGGAAGACTATTTTTTCCATGCTACACCAGTGAGCTGTGGTAGTAAGGGATATGGTCATGAATATCTCTTAAGCCATGCTGCAGATTATATGACTCATAAAATCAGCTTATTCCAGTAAATGGTGGTTTTGGCTTCTAAACCAAAGGCTGTAGTAGCAATAATAAGGCAGATAATTGAGTATTGCATCATCTGCAGCAAATGTAATAAAATAACTACCAGAGGAGATGTGTCTGGAATGATCGTATTAAACATCATATTTGAGATTAGAAAGAATAACATCTTGTCTCCCGTGGTAAAAATATACTAATAAAGATGGCAGTAACATTAATGGCATTATGGTAGACATCTGTCTTTATTGCCAAGGTAGAAACTTGTAAAAAGAAACAAAATCAGCATGAATTTCTCTTTAGAGCTTAAGCTCATGCTCATTTTTCTCAATAAGAGTCTCAGTTCCAATGCCCCCCACCCCCCGTACTTTACTGAACTGATATTTATTGGATTATTGGCTTGGCTTGAAGCAGTGTATGCCAGACGTGTGTGTGGGGCTACGCTTGGATCTGGTCCAGAGGCTACAGCTTTGTGCAAAATGCTGCAGCTAGACTGCTGATAGGGACAGACAATTAGAATCATGGAATTGTAGAGGATTCTACTCCAACCCTCTGCAAGGCAGGAATATGCAGCTGCCCCATAAGAGGATCAAACCTGCAACCTTGACATTATCAGCACTATGCTGTAACCAACTGAGCTATCCATGCATTGCCAGCTCATAACTCCAGTGCTCGAAAACCGGCACTGGCTGCCATAGGCTATTCGGCCTGGTTCAAGGTTCTTGTATTAATTCACAAGGCTCTCCATAACATGGTGCCAGGATACCCCAAGAACCATCTAATCCCTTATAGGCCTCCCAGATCACTAGGGTCTTTGGGGGAGTCTCTGTTAGTGGTCACTCATGGATCGCATGCATGGCTCATATCAGAGTCTCCAAGTGTCTTTTCCAGGGACGGTCCTGGATCTACAGAAGCCATCCCAGTTTCTGATTTGATTCCAGAATGCCCTGCAGTTCCTTAGGATATCCCTATTTTCATCAGAGAAATGTTGGAGGGGATGGAGTTAGGCAACCCCGAGCCAGGGAGATAAGTAACTATACAACCTTTAGAAGACATCTGAAGGCAGCCCTGTATAGGGAAGCTTAATGTTTAATGTTTAATTATGTTTTTATATATGTTAGAAGCTGCCCAGAGTGGGCAACCCAGTCAGATGGGTGGGATAAAAATATAACTACTAATAATAATAGAATACAATGTTCCTATTTTGTATGAGCAATGTCAAATACAAAAATGTGTATATTTTAGTAAACACTAAAATGCTGATGAATTTTCACAAGGAGTTTAAACAAATAAACAAAAACCAAATCCCAAGCTGATGTGGAAATGTGGATAAATGAACTTAAGACCAGAGAAATAAGAAACAGAGATATCCAAAGAATAACCCATTCCTGTTTGTAGAACACAAATATTGCATGCAGAAGCCGAAAATGGCATGCAGCTTTGTATAATGTACATGTCATTGCAAGTAATTTTACCACAATGCAATACAGTTTTGTATGTTTTCACAGAAATAACCATCTTTAGGCACACTTTAATACATGCATTTTTGTAGCTGTTACTTGGTTGGAGAAATGCTTTGTGAAATTTGGAGACATGCAGACTTTGAAGTATGGTTGTGCTATGGTTTTGGTGCTGTTTTGGAAAATTTGAATTAAACAGGCTCACCTTTAAATACAAACTAAAAATAATTTCTCCCCCATCCTGCCGTAGTCTCTTGCTGCCCAGCCATGGCAGAGTTCAGTAGCAGGAGAGGCCAGCCAACCAACCAAGTCTCAAAGGGATACCTGCCTGGAGCAGAGTCCGTACACAAGGTTTAGTCCTAAGGTCAGGAGTATCTCAGGTCACGTAGTCAGACGGCCCAGGGGTCAAGAAAACCAAGGGTCCAAGATCACAAGAAGCAAGAAACAGCAAGGTCAGCAGGTGAAGCTGATTCCTGGCCCATGATGCATCTCTACCTATGAATTATGGGTCTTCCCATCACCCTCCAATAATCAAGAAACACATGCACTGTGAACTCACATATGTCTGCTTCATTCATAGCTTAGGTGCTTAACACTGGGTTTGAAAATGGCTATGCAAGGCCATTTATATACAACTATTTTGAATGAATCAGCACTGAAACTTCACAATGTTTTCACTGCAGCACTAACGTTTGCAATAAGGGAATCACTGCTGGGTATCTGAACTTTGCCTCAATTAATGTTTTGTGTTTTTAATAGTTTAGTACAGCACCGTTCCCAAAACAACTTTGCTTGCACAATAAATCTAATAAGCTGCCCTGAGTGGGTGGGGCAACACAGTTAGATGGGCACGGTATAAACAATGAAAGTAGTGTTGTTGTTGTTGTTGTTATTTTGTTACATATTGTTTATTTCATTATTTTATTCAGTCATTCATTTATTGCATCATTTATTAAATTTATACCCTGCCCTTCTTCTCTAAGGAACCTAGGGCATCAAAACCAAAATTTTAAACATTTAAGAACAATTGCAAACATGTTTAAAAATCAATTAAAACTATAAAATACCCTCACCACTAACAATTCAATTTCACTCAGGCACTTTCAGAGTTCTAGCTGTTGCAAAAAGAAAGTGCATAAAGAGATCGAATGTTAAAATTACCAGACCTAAATAATTATCCTCGTATCCAATATCTTGCTACTGGGTCCACCCGCCCCCCCCCCCAGCAATATCTGTTATCATTTCTTCACTGAGCCATAAGGGGGTGCTGTCTCACTTTATATTAAGCCTTGTGATTATTTTCTTCATCAAAGAGGCTTACAACAAGGACAGATAATCTCCTTTCCCTTATTTCCTATAGGAGCTGCTGTGTCCATTCCGCTTTCCTTCTCACACGCTTCTTTTTCTGAAACAAAACATTCTCTTTGTGTTTAATTTCAAGCAAGCAAACCTTATACTGCCCACACATGGAAATTGTGTTTGAGACAGACACCTGAAGATTGCTATGACAACGGTATACAATGCTGAACCGGAAAAAGCTACTAGCTATGGCTGGAGGCAGCAGTGCTTTTGAATACGAGTTGCTGGAAACTGTAGAAAGAACAGTGCCTTTGTGCTCAAGTCCTGCTTGTGAGTTTCCCAGAGGCATCTGGGCGGCCACTTTGAGAACAGGATTCTGGAATACAGGGTCCATTGGTTGCTCCAGCAGGGCTCTTCTTAAGTTCTTAGGGCAAACTCCTACATTCCTGTGTCTAGATACTCAGATTGTAGCTCCACCTTTCATTTTCCCAAATGCTTGGAGCATCCCCGTCAACTCTTTTACCTAAGGACCCAAAGCTAAAAGGCCCTGCATTGAGATATTCCAATGGTCCAACTTTTTGTGGAGCTCTCCTGGGAGAGACAGCAATAGCTCTGGGACGATAACAGAAGGTGCCTGAGTTTGCAGTTTGGGGAAGAACGAATGCACATTGTGAATCAAATCTCTAGTTCCTGGAGGTTATTTCTGAAACTGTGCTTGCTTCTGCCCAGCCTATGGCAACTGCCCTTGGTCAACACCTAAGAGGTGATGCCAGCAAAAAAAGAAAAGAAAAAAAAAGGGACTCTGGTTGACAAACTTATTTCTCTTCCCTTCCCCGGCTCTTCTCTTTCACCAAAAGGCAAACTTCTGTGGTTTGTTCACAAAGCAACCTGTGAACCAGCTGCAATGTGCCCAGAGGTTCCCTGGTGACTTGCAGCCTGTCTCTCACAATACTACAGCCCTGCAGCGACTGTTTTCTGACTTGCTAGCTAGCTGACAGCACCAGGTTTCTTCTAGGATGAGAGGGGAACAGAGGAATTAACCATGGGGGGCAGGAATTGCTGGGGAATTCATTTAGAATATTTATTAATCACTCTTCCTCCAAAAAGGAGATCAGGGCAAAAGCGGGTGTAGCAACAAATGAAAGTTTTCGGGTTCCAGGGGGCACATTTCAGCCATATTATGTAAGGGTATAAGAAGACATAGCTTTCCTTTCCTCCCTGTGTTCATCACATGCAGCATGTTTCCCTTCCACTGCAGTTCACCATCTGCCCCCAAAACACTACATTATTTTTCTTGCTGTTTGCTGTGGCAATATTACATAACGTACTTATTCCACTCCATTCATTTAAATGCGAAGGAAACACAATGCAAATGGGTGTGTGTGTGTGGAATGTATTCAAGCCTGTAACATATAACAACAGCAAATACCAACCATATCTGCTGATTCCCATTCCAGAGTCCAGACATGGAGCTGTATGCCGTAGCTTAGTGGTAGAGCATCTGTCTTGCATCCTGACAGCCCTGGGATTCAACCCCTGGCTGGGAGAGACTCATAGTCTGAAACTTTGGGGAATGGCTACCAGTCAGAACAAACAACACTCAGATAGGTCAAAAGTCTGACTCAGTATAAGGCATCTTCCTCTGTTCCAGTAGGACAAATAAGTGAGCATGGTCATTTCTGCATTTGTTGGAATACTCTGACATCCCTACTCTCAAGGAAGGTGTAGAGAAGGGCTGCTGGTGGGTTTTACCTGGGGAGATGGTCACCTTCCATTATTGCCCCTGTCTGTCATTATGATATGATCTTTCTACCTGCATTTTTTTTTATAGGAACACTGTGGAAAGCGAAGAAATGGAGCAGTACATTGTAAAACCTGATCAGCAGAGAACTGCAACCTTGCCCCACTATTTCCTCCTTTCTCTCCCCTCTACAGTGGTACCTCGGGTTACATACGCTTCAGGTTACATACGCTTCTGGTTACAGAGTCCGCTAACCCAGAAATAGTACCTTGGGTTAAGAAATTTGCTTCAGGATGAAGTGCAGCGGCAGCGGGAGGCCCCATTAGCTAAAGTGGTGCTTCAGGTTAAGAACCGTTTCAGGTTAAGAAAAGACCTCCGGAATGAATTAAATACTTAACTCGAGGTACCACTGTATTATGCTTGAGAAATGTGGGGATTGAAAGTGGGGAGGTGTCCTGATGCAAACAAACAGAAACACTATTTCCCCAGCCTCAAAACTGGCTTGTGCTTCAGATGTGCTTTTGCATGCAGTTCCAAAATGTATAAATATTCCCACCCAACCACCTTTTTTCTGTATGCTGCATGCCAGAGTATCTCAGCAGGTACAGGCCCTTTTTTCAGAAACTGACATTTACTGCAGAAGCAGTTCTCCTAGGAATTTTGTTGGAATTTTGTCCCGTCCCCCAAATGGAGACAATTCCCAAAGTTTCCTTTTGTTCAGTTAGACCTTTTGAAGTCAAAGGGCAGTCCCCCCTTTTAGTTTAGAGAAAAAGCAAGTAAGATAGTGGTTTATAAAATTATGAACAGCATGGATAGAGAAAAGGTTTTCTCTATCTCTTAGAACAGTAGGACACCCAACGAACCTGATGTTGAGAGATTCAGGACAGAGAGAAGTCCTCCTTAAACCAGGGAACTCTCTTTCACAGGAGGCAATGATGACCACCAGCTAGGACAGTTGTAAAAGAGGGTTTGACAAATCCATGGAGATAAATCTATCAATGGCCACTAATCATGATGGAGGCTATGTTCTGCTTCCACAGACCATGGAGGCAATGTTCCACCTCCACCATCATGTCTGGATGCTAGTTGCTGGGAAATGCAGGTAAAGAGTGTACTGTTGCCCTAAGGTCTTGCTTGCAGGATTCCCAGAGACAGGATGCTGTACCAGACAGGGCATTGGCCTGGTCCAGCGGGACCTTCTTCAGTTCTTCAGTAACCTGGCAAATAATTGAAATAATGCTTGCTCCACATAGCCATACTTCTTATTATGTCATGTAAACATACCCAGGCACTCGCCATCCTAGCAGATGCCTAGGCCTGTCAAGTAGCATTTGATGGACTGGATGATAAGTTTGACCAGCAGTGCCATGTTGCTCATCGAAATGAAGGACATGTCAAACACAATTCCCTTCTCTCAGCAGATAGTGTCATTCTTTGCCCGCCACCTGGCATGGGAATAATACATGTCAAAGGCAACGGGTTTCCCATTTCACTCGGAACATCTGTTTGCAGATCACCAGTTAGATGAGCAAGCCAAAAATGAAGCACTCTTGCAGTGTATTGAGACAGCTGGCCAGGAAGAGAGAGATACATAATTTAGAATAGCTGTGGATGGTAGTGGGCTAGAGCTTCCACCAGGTTTTGCCTGGAGTGAAATTCAAGGCAGCTTTGGAAGATCTGAACAATCCTGGAGGGTAAGGAACCTGTCCACTTGGGTAGTCCTCAGAGGTTTCTTAGGAACTGTAAGATCCTGCACTTATTGTTGTTGACAATACTGAAATTGGGTGGGTCTGATGGGAGAGATGGAGGGGGGGGGGAAAGTTTCTTCCACATACACTTCGCTTAACATCCAGCCTGTTGAAATGTTCTGGAGCATTTAAAAGCTTGTTCACTGTTTTGTGGCATATACTTTATTCCTAATAAAGGTATTACCTTACGGAGGGTTTCGGAACACAGTTGTATACCTCTAGTCTGCCTTAGAGAAGGTCTCCATAAGGAATGAGGGAAATCTCCATAAACACGTGATTTGGGGGGGGGGGGATGATTTATCCATCACCAAGCTAGTGGAAAATAGCATACATGCGTGTGTACGCAAGCAAGCAAGCGCATGCACACACGCACGCACATGCGCGCGCGCGCACACACACACACACACACACACACACAGAGAAGTGACTCTTCTCTCATTCAGTAGCCACTACAGGGGGTTCTGCAGAACCATCTTGCCCTGAGAGGGGAAGGGAGAAGAGACAGTAGCAAGTGTTTCTTAAACAAACAAGTTGTCTCTTCCATTCTATTGTAACATATATAATTTTTTTTTAAAAAAAAATCTTTATTGCTGTAACCATCTTAAGTAAACTGCTTTGCAAGGTCAGCTTGAAAAGTAGCAAATAAATGCTGCAATTAAATAAAAAATAAATACATAAATAATACCAACAGGATTGCAGTGAAGATTGCAGCATGTTCAGGTAGGGGGTGGACTTACATTTTGATGAGGTAGGTAAGGCGTGTTGTTGTTTTTTAAAGGAAAGAAGTCTTAACTGCATTCCAGCACCCTCTATAGGTGCTGCAAAAAGACAGACTACGGTTGCTTCCATCTATGGAGCTTTGCCTCAGCTGTTGAATTCAGGGTGCCAGGAATGTAGGAAGCTGCGCTATACTGAGTCAGAACTTTGGTCTGCCTTACTCAGGACTCAGCTAGGCAGCTGCAAATAAAACTTTTAAAATGTGTTGTAAAGTGCAATATGTAAAGGTGACACTGGATGGCGACAGTAAGCTATGCCAAATTCAGTGGTACCTCAGGTAACAAACACTTTGGGTTACAGACTAAGCTAACCTGGAAGTAGTACCTCAGGCTGAGAACTTTGCCCCAGGATGAGAATGGAAATCGCGCACTGGCAGCAGGAGGCCCCATTAGTGAAAGCACACCTCAATTTTGGGTTAAGAACGGACCTCTGGAATGAATTAAGTTCGTAACCACTGTATTTTTCAAAACTTTTTTTTTTAAAAGCATTTTCATAGTGTTTTTTAATACAGTGGTACCTCGGATTAAGAACTTAATTCGTTCCAGAGGTCCATTCTTAACCTGAAACTGTTCTTAACCTGAAGCATCACTTTAGCTAATGGGGCCTCCTGCTGCCACCACACCGCCACTGTGCGATTTCTGTTCTCATCCTGAAGCAAAGTTCTTAACCCGAGGTACTATTTCTGGGTTAGCGGAGTCTGTAACCTGAAGCGTATGTAACCCGAAGCGTCTGTAACCCGAGGTACCACTGTATGTGTGTAGATTCCACCTCTGGGAATCTTCTGCACACAGGGCAGTTGCTCCACCACTGAGCTATGGCTCTTTCAGTGACTGAAGTGACAATCTATAATGCAGCCACTGGTGGGCATTTTAACTTGGTGGGGGGGGGATTCTTCAGGCCTGGCTTGCTTGCTGTAATGCGGTGACCATTCCAGAATATAATGAATGCCTGTGATTTTTTAGGTTTTCTTTTTGTGTTGTACTTGCTAGAAGGCACACCTGCTCCATTTCTGGAGCAAGTTCAAAAGGTGGATTTTCCCAAAGGGGAGTTTTCAGGTTTGACATTACGTCAGGTGGATCTATGTTGCCATGCAGTCATATCTTTTTTACAGGTGCATCAAGAGAAGCTTGATGGGCACTTTTGATAAACCCAAAGAAAACAAATAAATGATGGGATGTGGGGACAGAATAGGTCAGCATCTATTTGAATTATTAATCGGCTGTTGAGATACGGCGTATATATATATATATATATATATATATATATATATATATATATACAGAGAGAGAGCGCTCCAGTGTTCTTTTCCTCTGTGTCCTCGTGTAGAACAAAAGTTGAAAACCAACTTCAGGGGTGCTCTGGATCTGCTCTGAGATTTTATGTTTATTTTCCTGAGTGTGCATGAAGTGATGGACATGAGGCAGGAGTTGATAATGCAGGCGAGCTACGCACAGGTGAGTTGCAAGCAAGCTGCCAGCCAGCCCTGTGGAGCTTCCTTTTATTGACACAAATATGCAAACCAGGCAGATACATTTTGGGCTGTGACCTTTACACATCTTCCAGTCCCGAGATATTGGGGCGGTACAAAGTTATTTTGGCACCTGTTTTCACCGCGTCATTTTCCCCTTGCACAGTGTATTATGAAGGAGACAAAAGGTCTCAGAGACAAAGGTTACAGACAGGGCACTGCAGACTACTGAGACCGCAAAAGGTTAGACAGAGGATACGATGTTCAGACAGCTGTGGCTTGTCTGTGAGGGGGTGTGTCTGTGCCCTGCACCCCAAGGTCACGCGTGCAGGCAGACTGTGGCTGCCTGTGGGTGGGGAGTGTGCTACCTCCGGACCCCACTCCCCACTCTGCGATTATCCCTACATGTGCAGAAGGTCAGGAGGTTTGGGATAAAATCTGGATGCAATGAGAAAGAACAATACTAGTAACTATGGGTATTGCATTGGGACAGGTCCATTCAATAATTTCAGTTCTTCCTCTCTCTCTCTCTCTCTCTCTCTCTGCAATCTTAATGCCTTCCCACGTCAGTTTGCCAATTTCTTTCTTAAAGCACTCATGAAAATTCATGAGCATTTTAAAATGCAAATTTCTCTTAATATTCATATTTTTGTATGCCCCCTTTTTTCCAAAGAAAATTTCCCAAATATGATGCATTTTAATATATTATTTTCTCTTGTATATGTAGTTTCGTGCACATTTTGCCCTGATATATGCTGCATGAATTGAACGCATTGCTTGGCCAGTGCACTGCAAAAAGTGGAAAGAACACATAGACATCCAATGAAGCTGAATGCTGGAACATTCAGGACAGATTAAAAAAAAAAAATTCATGCAGCACATGGATAAACTATGGAACTCTTTCCTACAGGAGACAGTGATGGCCACCAAGCTAAATGGCTTTAGAAGAGGATTAGACGAATTCTTGGAGGAGAGGGCTGTCAATGGCTACTAGCTGTGCTGGCTATTCTCTGCCTCCAGAGTGGGAGGCAGCAACGCTTTGAACACCAGTTGCTGGAAATCATGGGAGGGTAAAGTGCTCTTGTGCTTGAATCCTGCTTGCAGGTTTTCTGCAGGCATCTGGTTAGCCATTGTGAGAACAGGGAGCTGGACTAGATGGGAAGTTGGCCTAACCTATCAACTTCATGTTATGTTCCTATGGCATCCTTGTGTTGTCTGTTAGCACCCAGGGCATGTGCACCCAGGGTGGAGGTGGAGGCATGGCATGGAGGGTGAACAAAACCTACCATGCCAGCACAGCATCTCCGTTGATGCCGGGCAGACACGGGCCATGGAGGGTTCATATGGCCATGTTGTGCTGCTTGCCCGCCTGTGCAGAGGGGAGCCTGGCCAGCTAATGCAGCCCTTGGTGGGTAAACCTCCATGGCGCTGACCATGCAGCCATTCAGTGAGGGGGGCAGGCAAGGCAGGAAGGGGATCCCTGCATAGGGGCACCTCATTTGTGCCCCCTGAAAATTGTGCCCCTGGGGCTAGGATCCCCACCCACCCCCACACTAGCCACTGGAGCCACCGCATCCTAAGCTGTTCACCCTGGTGGAATTTGCCATAGGATTGGCATCTTAGTTCAAAAAGCTTACTCAGCTCCATTACTGCTCTAGATATCTTTCCCCCTCCATCTTTGGATTACAGGGGCACCGGCTAGTTTTCTTTGCCAATGTTCTGAGACATAATTCAACCATAAACGCTTCCTGGGAACTGCTATTCTGTGCAGAACCAAGTTAAAAATGGGGAGGAAACGTTGATGTCAATTTGTTCATTTTTAATACCACCAGACCTTTTACGTGTTAAATATAGAATTTAGAGATATTGGTGACAAAGGGCTGGGTGTACCTGGCACAATTAGCTTTAAAATTGCCTTTCATTTGTTTCTTTTTATATTGCCTTTTCTGGATTATTGATCGCAAGTAGAGATTGCAGAAAAAGAAATATTTTTGAATATTACATTATTTTAAGATGCTCTATTGGGTTCTTTAATATCTCATTTTACTCCGGCCTCTGATTTATTCTTTTTTGAGGTGACTGTAAATGACCCTTTCACAAAATGTAGTGCCTGGCCCAGATCTGAGAATGGCCCAACTCCAGTGCTTCATCTTCACAGAGAATGATAGTTTAAATATGGAGTGGAAGAATGTGCTTGCTTTACTATGATGTTATTTGACAGAAGAAAGTATCTGTCCTGTTTTTGTTTTGTTTTGAAGGAGCAGTCAGCAAAGATTTATTCACAACAATGCAATTTCACAAGATATCAACAAAATATTTGGAACTCATTGCAGATTATTCTTTAAAAACAAAAAAACAAAAAAGGATCGCTTTGGCTGCCTTCAGATGTCTTTTTTTTTTAAAAAAAGTATATTTTATTGAAAGTTTTCAGTGAGGAAACAATGTGAAAGAAAACAAAAACAAACAAAAAATACTTGAAATTGTGATACAATATATGGGTGTATAAGTAACACAAATATTCCAACAAATGTAATATTATTAGCAAGTCATCATACTTTTTATAAATGGATTCCAAATATCATTACATATTCGTTTGTATGTTGCAAGAGTTGCCATGTCTTCTGTGTATGTGCCAGCCCTCTTGGCCACGGCCCAGTCCGAGAGCGCACACAGGTGTCCAGCAACCCACCTCCGGTGGAGCTGTGGGCACGCTATGCATCAGCAGAGTAACAGCAAGAAGAGAGGCTGCAAAAGCTTCCTTTATTTACAAATCAAAACAACAAACATGGCTAGTATGAGCAGCAGCTTCACACGTCTGCTCTGTCCAAAAGCAACGAGCAAAGAGAAAAAAATACAAAAGCACATAGGACGGAAGTACAGTCTCTAGTTCCGTTCCCACACTCCTGTCACAAAGGAATGTAAACAGTGGATCATGAGATCCGACAGCAATGGAGAATGCAAATACTAACATTCTGTCCATTATTTGAAGGGGGCCATGGTATTATCGTTCCAATTAATCAATATAAGTCTTTTGAAAGAATGGTGTGGAGATTGCATCTATGTTGACACATTGTGGAAATGAACCTATTGAACCTAGCTTCGTGTACTGTTCCTCCCGCTTTAGGGCAGGTGTGAGCGAAGTTTGGAAGCTCTCAGGTCTGTTTTTGATTAATCATAGCTTTCTGTGCTGTCCAAAACTGACAAAATGGTGATTGAATTTAAGTTTGGGTTTTTTAAGAAAACAACAAGAAGTCACCTTCAAGCCACAGTTTACAAAGTTGGTGTGTTTTCAGCAAAACACAATTAAGACCAATCTCAGTTTACTGCTTGGATAGAATACTAAGTTGTTAGGGATGGAGGAGAAATTCTATTCAGTATGGACTTAAAGCCAAATGATCAAATTTGCACTTTCTGAACCTCAGAATCAAACTGAAGCACAGCCTTCGAAATTCACACTTATCCGAATTTTGTGATGCAGTTCTCCATCCAAACAATGTTTACAAAAAAATGCACATTTCAGGGGAAAGTCCGCTTAAAAATGAAGATATTATTGAAAACAGCATACAAAAATGCATTGTATGAGGAGAAACGGCTTTCAAAAATGTGGACATTTGCAAAACTGGACATAAAATGTGTTTATTAGGAATATCAGTTGCTTGGAAACTACAGAATGTGGGGAGGGTGTTGTTGTGCTCAGATCCTGCTTGCAGGTTTTCCACTGGGGCATCTGGTTGGCCACTGTGAGAACAGGATGCCAGACCACATAGGCCATTGTTCTGATCCAGCAGGCTCGTCTTATGTTCTGATGTTCTTACAGTGGTCAGCCAGAAGCCTATGTGAAGGCCAAAAGTAGGACCTGAGTGCAACAGAACTCTCCCAACTTGCGATTCTCAGCACTGGAATTCAGTGGCATACTGCTTCTCACAAAACACACACAAATGCAGAGAAAGTATCAGAAAGAAACGGTATATATTATAGCCAGGAGATTCACCAAGGACCTAACTTTCATGCTATGAGAAAACAGTTCAAAGATATAGTCACCCAAAATATCTGAAGGCCCAACTCACCTAATGTTTTCTTCACTAGCAAATTGCAAGTGGAAGCGCACAGTTTTGACAACTCTTTGTATTAAAGTGAGTTTGTGAAAGTCGTATGCCGGGGTAAGATTTAATCCCAACACTTCAAAAGTTGTCAGCAGTAATAAAGGCAGTATGCAGTATTGGGGAAGGAACTGGGGAACTGGTCTTTCTGCCCTTTTCTGCCTGTGACATGAATCTTTAATGAAAACCACATCATTTTAAACAGTGACAGCATAAATTCTTAATTGCTTTTGGAATGTCATTGAGAAAATGGCAACAAAACCCTCATCTTGTCCCAGGAGTATGTATGAAGTACTGTTAACAATTATTTTAAACACTCAGCAATTAGGAGAAATAGTTAAATGACGTCCTTGTGTTTAAAGTTTTAAATAATTGAAAAGTGAAGGCAGATTCAACATTGGGTCCAGGCCACACAATCGAGGCAGAATTACAGCGTGATCCAAACTCAACAGCCACTGGGATGAGAAAGTTTGGAACACCAGCTAAAGTCCCTCAACCTGACTCAGACAAGGCCATTTTAGCTGAGATTGGGATACGTCATGAAAAAGGGGTGTTCCAAGTTTGTGGTATAGGTGGAATGGGGTATGGGGAGACTAACCCTACTCCAAATTCTGTTCAGCTCAGTCACCTAGCCTAGCAACCCAGTGGAACATACACCAGCATAAGGCTTAATAACTTAGATTTCAAATATATCGCAGCTAAAAATCAAACCTTCACCTCTTCTCCATTGCAGCCTCAGGCTGTTTGCTGAAGACAGAGATTCGCAGTCCATTCTCTTCAATAGCTTGGAACAAAAAGAGCACCCCATCCAAGGTAGATGCCTACAGATTAGCATCTGTATAGACCTGTAATGGGGATGCAGGTAGCGCTGTGGGTTAAACCACAGAGCCTAGGACTTGCTGATCAGAAGGTCGGCGGTTTGAATCTCTGCGACGGGGTGAGCTCCCGTTGCTCGGTCCCTGTTCCTGCCAACCTAGCAGCTTGAAAGCACGTCAAAGTGCAAGTAGATAAATAGGTACCGCTCTGGCAGAAAGGTAAACGGCGTTTCTGTGTGCTGCTCTGGTTCGCCAGAAGTGGCTTAGTCATGCTGGCCACATGACCCGGAAGCTGTATGCCGGCTCCCTCAGCCAATAAAGCGAGATGAGCGCCGCAACCCCAGAGTCAGTCACGACTGGACCTAATGGTCAGGGGTCCCTTTACCTTTACCTTAGACCTGTAATACTATCTCTTTCATGTGACCGAACCACCAGAGATACAGTCCCATGATACAGCCCCACTAATGATTAACCTGCTAGGCTCTTCTTCAGCTTCAATGGAAATTTCCAGCCATGCTTCACAATATAGTCATATTATATATTTATTTTCCATGTCAATGTACATTACACAATTATACTTAATCCATTATACCAGCACAATGGAAGTCATGCTAGCTTCTTGTAGTTTAGTCTAGCAGATTTTAATGAGAGTTAAATTCATGCTTCGTTCTCTCGGTGAGATTGATGAGACTTAAAGGTGCTTTATTTGGGCAACCATGTGCCCTAGTTCCTTCCGCCCCCATCTAAAGCAACACATGTGTTTGGAAATGTACAAAATTGGGTCAGAAGTTTTCCTTCCTCCAACAGGAGTCCATCGAGCAGAGGAAGACTGACTCCACTGGAGAAAGGGAGTTTTAAATGTTTCATATAAATAAGCACATGCCCATGGGCTAATTTTCAATTTCTGTTGCTCTCATTTTTATGTTTTTCCAATCTTAAATTCTTCACATAGGTTTGCATTTATTTATTTATTAATTAAAAAGAGCACTCACGAAAATTCATAAGCTTTTAGTGCAAATATCTCCTAATACACACATGTTCATAGAAAATTTTGGCTAACAAACAAACTTTTGCAAATCAATTTCCCATGATATAATGCATTTCTCCCCATGTTGTTTTCACTAATATATGCATGTCTATCCACACTTTATCGTAATGTATCCATTTATTGTACCTATTTCTTGGCTGGGCAACTGCATTTCATGATTCGGGGAAGTGTGAATTTTGAAGTCTGGCTGTGCTTTGGTTCACGTATTGTTTCAGAAAGTGGGCTGCTGGCATATTAAATCTGATCTACTGATTTGTGACCTCTTTTGTGCTTGTTTTATGAACACAATTTTATTGCTGCTTTTATGCTATTTGCCACTCTAGTATATTTTTTTTATTAATGTTAACGGTGTGTGTGCATTGGTGGTGACCCCACCCCAATGAACCCACTGCTGCCGATTGGAGCAGCAATGAATTCCATCAATGCTCCAGGTACAACAGAACCCAACATTTCCCTCTGCTTTCCAGGGACAATTGCATCGTTCATTCCTACTGCCCCTGCACATATTCAGACCAATTTCAGTATCAGTGCCAACTAATAGAAAGATACATAGATAGATAGAGTTAGATAGATATGATCTGAAGCCAGCGTGATACACATTTACTCACACACAGAGTGCATCCGATTATTTTCCTGTTCGCCTATAACCTCTCACTTTGTCAGCAGTCTTTTAACTATACATCTCTGTCAGGAAAGCTGTTTCTTTAGGCTCTTCTAAACATTTGCTTTGGTTCATAGTCTTGTTATAAGAATTATAAGGTCTAAGTTATAAAATAAATGTTCATAAATGTACCAGGCAAACACATACATAAATATATATGCCGCAGGAGAGCAGTCCTGAAACCATTTTGACTCTCCCAAATTGACTCCAAATGCTTCTCTGCAAGGAGGAAGGAAATGGGAAAAGCCTCCCCATTGTCTCTGTGTTCACAAATCCTGCCTTAAGGGCACATTTGAGTATGAATAGGGTGAGCCTGTGACCTGGACTCAGAAACTAAAGTATTAACCATCACAAAAGAATGGTCAGGCTGCCCAGTCAGCAACCATTAACAGGTTTCCTGTCAGACAGGATTCTGCTGTAGACTGCCCCTTCTTTGATGTATATATGATGCATTGGGGAGTTGTCTTGAGCTACAGAGTGGGAATTTCAAAAGTCTATATAAGGGCTTGCACACCTTTGTTCTGGGTTCCTCCTCCCTCCTGCATGTGGTGAGTGAGGACCCTGTTGCAAAAATTTAATAAAGATCACGTTTACTAGCTGCTTTGCTTCTCAATATTCTCTGGTTGGCCTCTGTTATTTTCTCCTACCGATAGGGAACCCACTTAAGGACTCTATACAGGTTCTTGGATACCCTATAAGGGAAAAAGAGCAGATTTTGTTTACAACAGTTTATTTTTTACATTTCCTCGTGTATCACTATTCAGTTCCTTTTCTTCTTCCTCTTGCAAGAGCTGCTCACCTGTCTTTTACAGTTAAGAGTTCACCTTGTAGCTGACAAATACACAGGCCTCTTTGAATGCTGCTCCAAAAATATTCTGCCGCCTCCCCCCCACCTCCAGATATTGTTCTGTGGGTTCACTACTGGAGCAGGGGAAATCAGAAGCATGTAGAGTACTGGTAGGATGATTCCCAGCACAATGCATCTGGAATTCAGAAATATCTAGAGTGGTGGAACTTAAAGGATGCTTAAACAGGATTGGAGAGGCAGAATGTCATAGAGATACTGGGGCAAAGGTAGGGACAAGTGAATCTGTCAGTTTTAGTTTCTGACAGTTTCTCATTTTTCCAGTCTTAAGTTCACTTCTCCACATTTCCACATCACTTTGATTTTTATAAAGAAGTCCTCCTGAAAAATGTTCAGCAATGTCCTAATTTCCTGTGTCCAGTTCTGGAAGATGGAGCAAGCTTGTTTTCTCCTGCTCTGGAGGGTAGGACTCGAACCAATGGATTTAAGTTACAGGAAAGGAGATTCCGATGAACAGGAAAACCTTTTTGACAGTAAGTGCTGTTCAACAGTAGAATAGTTCAACAGTAGAACAGAGTCCTTTGAGTGGTGGCGGACTCTCCATCATTGGAGGTTTTTAAGCAGAGGTTGGAAGGCCATCTGTCATGGATGCTTTAATTGAGATTCCTGCATGGATGCATGAGGATTTGAGTCTTGGTCTCCCTGGTCCTAGTCCAACACTCTAGTAGCATGGCCAATAGAATGACAACGAAGAAGAAGAAGAAGAAGAAGAAGAAGAAGAAGAAGAAGAAGAAGAAGAAGAAGAATTTATATCCTGCCCATCTGGCTGGGTTGCCCCCAGCCAATCTGAATAACATCTGCTCTACTGTCTCCTCAGGTTACAGACGCTTCAGGTTACAGACTCTGCTAACCCAGAAATAGTACCTTGGGTTAAGAACTTTGCTTCAAGATGAGAACAGAAATTGCGCTGTGGCGGCGCAGCAGCAATGGGAGCCCCCTTTAGCTAAAGTGGTACCTCAGGTTAAGAACAGTTTCAGGTTAAGAACGGACCTTCAGAATGCATTAAGTTCTTAACCTGAGGTACCACTGTACAACAGAAACTACATGGTATAACTGTTATGTTTTTGGTTTTTGTTATATCACAATTTTGAAACTAGAAAGGGGGGGGGAGTACTATCAGAATTTACCCAGTGAGGTCAAGGCCAATTATAATTGAAATTGCAGCTGTAGCATCTTAGAACTGAGGTTATGTAGTCCACAGAGTCCTTTGGCACTCCCTTCTTGTTACCCAACAATGCACAATGCTCCACAATGCATGTAACAATACAGAGCTCTAGAGCAGGGGTGCTGAAACTCTGGTTTAGGGAACCAAATGCTGAGTTCTGGGCCTCTGTTAACTGGCCATCAGCACTCTTCTCTCACCGGCTTTGCTCTGTGCCTTCCTTAAGGGCTTTTGCCTGGCTGGAATGCTTCCATGCACTGTGCTAACACCTCTTGCTTGCCTGGATGGAGGGTGAAGGTGTGCCTTTCATGTGCATAGAAACTTCTAATACAGTGGTACCTTGGGTTAAGTACTTAATTAGTTCCGGAGGTCCATTCTTAACCTGAAACTGTTCTTAACCTGAAATACCACTTTAGCTAATGGGGCCTTCTGCTGCTGCTGCGCTGCCGGAGCACGATTTCTGTTCTCATCCTGAAGCAAAGTTCTTAACCCGAGGTACTATTTCTGGGTTAGTGGAGTGTGTAACATGAAGTGTATGTAACCTGAAGTGTATGTAACCCGAGGTACCACTGTACTGGCATGGTTCATTCGTAGCTCACTGTACAAAGGAAAGATTCATATCTGTTGCTTGGTCCAGTTTTGTCTCTGGCCATGCTGCCACTGCTGGAAGGTTGCACATGAAGCAATGAGGCAAAGCCCTCAGATTGAAGAAGAACCCCCCCCCCAATGGTCTCTGGATGTAACCCTGGTACTCCATGAACTAGACTGTGCCTTTCTCAGGAGTGCCAGAAGTGCCCTGACATATATATATTTATGATTTTCTACCATTGAAGACCTATTTGCATGACATTTTCAATGTGTAGCTGAGCCAAACTGTTACTTGTTACAGTTTCTGGACTCAAATGCATGCCAGCCAGGCTCCTAGTTGTTGTGAATCAGTGCCTCTCCCTTGATTGCTGTTGGCAAGTTATCCTGTTATATTTTTAGAGTATAAAGTGAGTGGAGAAGCCAGCTATTCAGGATTAGTTTCTTGAGGCGATGCTGTACTTAATATTCTCATTCGACAGCAAGGTTCTTTTGGCCATAACAATCACAGATTTATAGGTAATAAAAAACCTGCAATCTGCTTTAATATGCTCGCATCAAAGCTTGGCTGGTTGCCTTCCACTTGCAAGAGGATGACGTAAGAGATTGTCCTTCTGTCCCTTTTGAAAATTATAACTGCATTGCTCCACTCCCCCTCTTGCTAGCTAAAGTGTTAATGCAGCTTAGAGGCTTTTGTTAACTAACACTTATGTTCATTAGCACAGACATGCTCACATACAATCCAAAATGTCACTTTTAAAGTGGTGGATAGGGAGAGCTTCAGACTCTGAGCAATGGTTCAGTTTTAGTAGAGACCAATCATTGGGGACAGAGTATTTTGGTTCCACCCATCCCCAGCCTCCTCTCAGGCGTGTTTGCTTGCTTAATAAAAACACTCATCACTGGAAGGAGAAAAATCACTGAAAAATGGAACCATGGTGTCAGAAATGCATATAGTGCTCCATTGTACTATCAAATTTTAATGGTCCCATTCACAGTAAATTGACAGTCCCAAGGCCAGAGAGTTAACATTGTTGCATGCCACCCCAGTCTCCAAGTGGTGTGAGATTTCAGGGGTTCCAGGTGCTTACCCAGGGTTCATGTTTTCTTTTGGGAATGAGGCACAGTGGCGACTGTGGTTTCTTTATACATATATACTACCTATGAGGGGGTTCACAGCATTAACACCATAAAGGGTCTTGCTTCTCCCACAGTCACAGCTATTAGCTTAGGGAGAGCGGGAAGGCCCTCACCCATTTGCCATCTCCCAGAATCCCCCTTAATGGCTCACCACCCAGGCCAATCAAGCTTGGCTTGATTAGATTTTATCACTTGCTGGATCCAGGGATTAAAGGGGTCTGGCACCTCAAAGCTCACAACACTATGCAGATAATTCTCCTCTGCCTCTTTAATAAGAACTAAAGGGGATAAGCACAAACTGGAAGAAATTAACACTACATAAGTAACTAGTAAACTCGTATATGACAGCATTGTTAAAACATCTGCATTGGCTGCCCATCTGCTACTTAGCTGGGTCCAAGGTCTTTGTATTAATGTACAAGGCTCTGAACAACTTAGTCCCAGGATATGTTAGGGACCACCGGAACCCTTATGTCCCAGGGCAATCACTGAGATCATTGGTAGGAATTTCACTGGTGGCAGGGGCAACCCAGTCAGATGGGCAGGGATTCTTTCCTAATCCCACTCCTTTTGGGGGCACTCCCAGCTACACCTCCATGTTCTCTTGTTTAAAGAGCTTGCTATCAATTTTGCATTGACATTTCTTCTAAAATAATTGTTTTGCATTGTTACAAAACACATATAAAAGTCGTTGCATAATGAAATTACAGTCATTATATTTTTTAAAAAAGGCCTTTAAACAAGTAACTTGCTCCCAGCCTGCCATGACAAATCTCAGGCAACCCATATAGCTCTATTAGCATAGTAACAGTCATTCCTCTTGTCTTGAAGAAGTTATCTTGACCATCATATTTCATTTTTCACTCTGCAGGTTCTCTCAGAAGGTCATTCCATAAGTGTCTGTGAGTGGGAGGAGGATTCTTTGAATGTTCTTTGTTTTTTTATGTATTGAACAAAGCAATACCAGTTGTTTACAAACTTGTCAGAGTTTTTCTTTCTGTTATTTGATTTCCAATACTGCATTTGCTTTTGTTTTAAATTAAAGCTGCAGAAAATACTTTTTGTAACCATTGCATTAAAGAAAGATTATTTGTAGATTTCCATTTTTGGCTGCTACATAGGCAAACTGACAGGTGTACATTATTTCACAGAAACAGTTGCACATGTGCAGAGACAATCTTGTATCAAAATCAGAAGATGTGAGGAGACATCTGTCAGCAGAAACATGAAGAGGTCTATAGCTCCCACACTAGCAGCACCAAAGAGTCCTGAAGGTTAATTGCATTGGAATAAATCAGGGACGTCCAACTCCCAATAGACTGCGATCTACTCACAGTATAAAAAAATCTGGCAGTGATCTCCCTATTGTCATAAAAAGACTGGCAGTGATCTACCCAAAGTTGCTGAGTTTTTTTTAGGAAGCCAAAGTTGTGGAACTTGAGCTTTTTTTAGGAAGCCAAAGTTGGTTTGTTGGTTGGTTTTGTAGTTTTTTTGTTTTTGCTTTTTTGTAAGGAGATTGCTGTGGGGCCAGAGTTCAACCAGGCTCTACCAGGAACACCCTGCGATCTACCTGTTGGACATGCCTGGAATAAATAATAGAATTCCCATCACATAGTACAAAAATGTCCCAGATCTTCTAAGTCTTCGGAAATCTTTATATTGTGAGATATCTTTTCTGTGAGCCCCAGGCTCCATGCACCATACACCACAAAGATACATGCAGGCTCTGCAAAGTCTCCCATTTCTGCACTATGAACATCTTAGCTAAGTTTGTTGTTTCCTGCTTGTGTGTGCTTTTTGCTTATCTTCATTTCTCTCTCTCTCTCTCTCTCTCTCTCTCTCTCTCTCTCCATGTGCCAGAGAGCAGTTCTCTGCCTGTGTGCCCCGCAAGAGAGAGTTGACCCTAATGACCTTATTTGCAGAAGGCAGGACAGAAGTTGGGAAGGGATGGGTGGGGAAACTGAAGGAAAATGTGAAAAAAGAAAGAAAAGATGACTACTGGAGATCTGACATAAAGGTGCCCGGTTAGCTGCTTTAAATCCTGTCGAGCTAATTAAATGCAGCATCTCTAGAAATGAAGAGCTGGAAAGGGACTAAGCAGTCAGTTGCGATCACTGCATGTGTCACTAAGGATTAGGACTCTGCCCTTTGCTCAGAGGCAATGGAAGAAGAAAATATTGTTCTTGTGAGATGCAAACTGGGAGAAGGGGCACAGAAAAGGCATCTATCGAGCTACATGGCAAGAGATGAAGTGTGTGATTTTCATAATGGCCCTTGAAAGAAAATAGTTAGGGGGGTGGTATGTGGATTGGGTATATGTGGGGAAGTTGGTCTGAATGACCTTTCAAGAATTCCTCTACCTTCAAGCCCTGTGACTGAGATGGCTAAAGAGAGAGTGGAAGAGATAGGTTTTCACCCAGTGAAATAGATGGCTAAAGAGGTCAAGCATTTATGAGATGCTTAGCTTGGCAAATTCCCTTTTGTTGTACAGGTTGTTGTTGTTGTTAGAGCAAATGCTTGGAGGTCCTTCTGGAAGAGAGTTTTCTTCCCCACCCCCAACTGAAAGTGATGTCACTGAGGTGCCTGTCATGTGGGAAAAAATGATGGACAGCCAGAACCAAGTCTGAAAAAATACACAGTGCAATGACATGGGGGGGGGGGTCCCCCCAGAACTCTGACTGGGAGTGATATTTGTTGGCATTAATCCTACACTCAGTCTGTCTATATTTGCAAAGAAAGTCATATATTGCAAAAACACAAGAAGTCTCCAGTGTCCTTATTTCAAGGACGCCAACCCAGAGTATATGCAGGAAATCTGGAAACCTCTCACTGCTCAGAGATTGTAGTGCAGATCATTGCATATGCAGTGTAAGAATTGCCCTGCTGGATCAGGATAAGAGTGCACCCATTCTGTCTCCAGCTGGGGCCATGAAAATCTCTTGAGGAATCTTACACGTAAGCAGTTTCTCCCTTTGGTTAGAACTGGGGACAAGCTGGATTTCCCCTTACCCAATACTCAAGCCAGTTTCAAACCTGACTTGAACCTAGACAACCACTGACAAATCTGAAATCTCTGGTAGGATCATGATCAATGCATACATAATAGGAAGAATCATTGGGTTGTCTCTAAACTTATTATAAGTAGTCACCTTTATTCAAAAATAACTATAGCTCTATCTTTAGCAGCAGGTTTTAAAACAATATTGTAATTACGCCTAACTGTTCCAGCACCAATCTTTTTCTCAAAGTGCAATTATAATAAACCCTTTTGTGTTTTTCCCCTGCTTCAGAGATGTCTTTTAACACCATCTTTTTGAAAGCATGAAAATTAAGAGTTTTGAATGACTGGACTGAGGACTAATTGGGACATATTTGAAAAATACTTAGTGGTTGAAACAGCTCTATAAGTAGTTGTTCCAGAGTATTATTGTCCATTTCCCTTTCTGTATAATTGTGCATTTTACTTTTTAATGTTTCTTTTTTAGTACTTTACAAACATATTTGTGGGTCTTATTGTGGGTCTTATTTGTGGAATCCTATTCCATATTGTACCAAATCCTAAAACTCATCATCATCATCAACCTTTATTACGGTCCAGAGACCCAACAAAAGATTACAAATTAATACAGAGTTCATACAGTCTACCTCCAGGTTAATCAAGCACTTTGTTTGGAATATAGGGCTCGTTTGTTCTTGCAACCACCGATAAAAACTTTGCCATTGCCAACGTTCTAGCTTTTGTCCGGTCTTCCAGTAGGAACCTGACATAGTGAGCCTCTGACTTTCCCAGGAAAGGCACCAGCAAGGGTAGTATCAGTTCAGCACTGGCCTGCTCATACTTCGCACAATGTAACAAAATATGATCTATGGAATTGATGTCTTGAGCACACGAGCAAAGTCTGTCCTGGTAGGGAACTCCTCTCAAACTACCATCCAGCATTGCAGAGGGGAAGACATTCAGTCTGGCTTTGGTGAAAAGCCTTCGATAGTTAGGTACTGTTAGGTTTTTGATGTAAGATGTTAACTCAAAGACATACCCATATTGAACTCCTGCT
Organism: Podarcis pityusensis; assembly: GCF_964106645.2. Taxonomy (NCBI): domain Eukaryota; kingdom Metazoa; phylum Chordata; class Lepidosauria; order Squamata; family Lacertidae; genus Podarcis; species Podarcis pityusensis. Next base: position 43,409,310 of record NC_138044.1, read on the forward strand.
GCCAGTGGACTACAGACTGCGTGTGACCGAGATCGCAAGTCACTGTGTGCATTGTCCCATAATCTTTGCTTTAAAACCTTTTGGGCGCCTTCATAGCCCAGGTAATACAGTTGCGGGGGGGGGGGGGGGAGAGACAGACCAATAGAGGTGGCTTTTTTAGCCATGGTTTTCTGCCATTTGCTGACAAATTCCTCATTGGTCAAATGTTGATACAGACCCTTCCCTAGATTAAACACTGAAATCCTGAGCCAATGTTTGAGGGCAGCCCACCACGCTCTAGCTGAAATTGGGCATTCACCAGCTTCCAACAGAAGTATGGAGTTAGGGACGCAGTTAGGTACCTGCAGCAGAGATCGTATAAATTTAGCCTGAAAGCCATCTAGCTTTGGCAGGTCCCCATTATGCCAGACATTTGCTGCATACAGGAGTTGGGAAACGGGCTTTGCGTTGAAAACCCTTAAGGCTGCTGGAACATATTTGCCGCCCTTTGTGAAGAAGAATCTATGTATGGCTAGCTTTGTAATCTCCACCTTTTGAAGGGAGGTTTGCCAATGGTGCTTCCAAGATACTGTATGATGGAATGTGAGCCCTAGGTAACTGAAGTATTTTACCTGTTCAAGGTTATGGCCATCCAGCACCCATTTAGACTGGGAGAATCTTCTTTCGAAGACTAAAATTTTAGATTTTTCATAATTAATGGATAAACCATTTCCAGAACAGTAATCAGAAAATTTCCTCAACAGATAATTCAAGCCCGGTCTGGAACGCGAGATGAAGGCCGCGTCATCAGCATACAACAACAAAGGGGTCCTTCTCATTCCTATTTTTGGAATGTGTCCACTAAAGCGTGCTTGATCAATGTTGCTGAACCAGAACGCCCATCAAACTTTGCAAACAGGGCCAATGGCAAGGGATGATGGGATCTGAAGTTCAGTAACATCTGGATGGCCAAAGTTTCCCTGCAGCTGGTTTACTGCAATATTGTCAAAAGTTGTTATGTGATATATATCTCTCTCTCCACACCTCCCCCACCACCACTTGCAAGAAAAATTATACCAAGAGCATGCCCTCCAACATTTCTCTGATGAAAACAGGGACATCCTATTTAATAATAATAGAATCATAGAATCATAGAGTTGGAAGAGACCACAAGGGCCATCGAGTCCAACCCCCTGCCAAGCAGGAAACACCATCAGAGCACTCCTGACATATGGTTGTCAAGCCTCTGCTTAAAGACCTCCAAAGAAGGAGACTCCACCACACTCCTTGGCAGCAAATTCCACTGTCAAACAGCTCTTACTGTCAGGAAGTTCTTCCTAATGTTGAGGGGGAATCTTCTTTCTTGTAGTTTGGATCCATTGCTCCGTGTCCGCTTCTCTGGAGCAGCAGAAAACAACCTTTCTCCCTCCTCTATGTGACATCCTTTTATATATTAGAACATGGCTATCATATCACCCCTTAACCTCCTCTTCTCCAGGCTGAACATGCCCAGCTCCCTTAGCCGTTCCTCATAAGGCATCGTTTCCAGGCCTTTGACCATTTTGGTTGCCCTCCTCTGGACACGTTCCAGTTTGTCAGTGTCCTTCTTGAACTGTGGTGCCCAGAACTGGACACAGTACTCCAGGTGAGGTCTGACCAGAGCAGAATACAGTGGCACTATTACTTCCCTTGATCTAGATGCTATACTCCTATTGATGCAGCCCAGAATTGCATTGGCTTTTTTAGCTGCCGCGTCACACTGTTGGCTCATGTCAAGTTTGTGGTCAACCAAGACTCCTAGATCCTATTCACATGTACTGCTCTCAAGCCAGGTGTCACCCATCTTGTATTTGTGCCTCTCATTTTTTTTGCCCAAGTGCAATACTTTACATTTCTCCCTGTTAAAATTCATCTTGTTTGTTTTGGCCCAGTTCTCTAATCTGTCAAGGTCGTTTTGAAGTGTGATCCTGTCCTCTGGGGGTGTTAGCCACCCCTCCCAGTTTGGTGTCATCTGCAAATTTGATCAGGATGCCCTTGAGTCCATCATCCAAGTCATTGATAAAGATGTTGAATAAGACCGGGCCCAAGACAGAACCCTGTGGCACCCCACTAGTCACTCTTCTCCACGATGAAGAGGAACCATTGATGAGCACCCTTTGGGTTCGGTCAGTCAGCCAGTTACAAATCCACTGAGTGTTAGCATAGTCAAGACCGCATGTTACCAGCTTCTTTACAAGAATATCATGAGGCACCTTGTCAAATGCCTTGCTGAAATCAAGGTAGGCTACATCCACTGTGTTCCCTTCATCTACCAGGCTTGTAATTCTGTCAAAAAACGAGATCAGGTTAGTCTGACATGACTTATTTTTCAGAAATCCATGCTGACTATTGGTGATCACAGCATTCCTTTCTAGGTGCTCACATACTGTTTGCTTAATGATCTGCTCCAGAATCTTCCCTGGTATTGATGTCAGACTGACTGGGCGGTAATTATTTGGGTCCTCTCTTTTCCCCTTTTTGAAAATAGGGACAACATTTGCCCTCCTCCAGTCTGCCAGGACTTCGCCTGTTCTCCAGGAATTCTCAAAGATGACTGCCACTGGTTCTGAGATCACATCTGCCAGTTCTTTTAATACTCTTGGATGCAGTTCATCTGGCCCTGGAGACTTGAATACATCTAAACTAGCCAAGTATTCTTGTACTATCTCCTTAGTTATTCTGGGCTGTGTTTCCTCTGCTGAATCATTTGCTCCAAATTCTTCAGGTCGGGCATTGTTTTCTTTATCGGAGAAGACTGAGGCAAAGAAGGCATTGAGGAGTTCAGCCCTTTCTGTGTCCCCTGTTTGCATTTCACCATCTTCTCCTCTGAGTGACCCCACTGTTTCTTTGTTCTTCCTTTTGCTACGAACATACCCATAAAAGCCTTTTTTGTTGCTTTTAACCTCTCTAGCAAGCCTGAGTTCATTCTGTGCTTTAGCTTTTCTGACTTTGTGTCTACACGTGCTGGCTATTTGTTTGAATTCCTCTTTGGTGGTTTCCCCCCTTTTCCATTTTTTGTACACATCCTTTTTTAATCTTAACTCAGTTAAAACTTCTTTAGATAGCCACCCTGGCTTCTTTAGGCACCTTCCATGTTTCTGTCTCATTGGTATTGCCTGAAGTTGTGCTTTTAGTATCTCCCTCTTAACAAACTCCCAGCCATCATGAACTCCCTTTCCTTTTAGTATTACTGTCCATGGGATCTCACCCAGCACTTCCCTAAGTTTTATGAAGTCGGCTTTCTTAAAGTCAAGAAATTGAGTCCTAGTATGCTTGGCTGCTCCTTTCCGCTGTATAGTAAACTTCAGAAGAGCATGATCACTCGCGCCTAATGATCCTTCCACTTCTACCCCACTAACCAGGTCATCAACATTGGTTAGGACCAGATCTAAAATGGCTGTTCCTCTTGTTGCTTCTCCCACTTTCTGGACAATGAAGTTGTCTGCAAGGCCAGTGAGGAATCTGTTTGACCTTATGCTCTTGGCTGAGTTTGACATCCAACAAATATCCGGGTAATTGAAGTCCCCCATTACTACTATCTCCCTTCCTTTTGCATGCTTGGCCATCTGTTCCAGGAAGGCATCATCTATGTCCTCCGTTTGGCTTGGGGATCTATAGTAAACTCCCACAATGAGGTCACTGTTATTCTTCTCTCCCTTAATTTTGACCCAAATGCTCTCACTTTGGCTTTGAGGTTCTAAATCTTGGATCTCTTCACAGGTATACACATCCCTGACATATAACGCCACTCCTCCTCCTTTCTTGTCTGGTCTGTTTCTCTGAAATAGATTGTATCCCTCCATTATTACATTCCAATCGTGGGACTTATCCCACCAGGTTTCAGTGATGCCTATTATGTCATATTTAGTTTGCTGTACCAAGAGCTCAAGCTCATCTTGTTTATTTCCCATGCTTTGCGCATTAGTGTACAGACATTGAAGTCCATTAATCATTCCCCTGTGTCTCTTATTTAAGGATTTTTTCCTCCCACCACTAGGTCTGCGTGCTGTTTGCTCCATTTGGTCTATGACATTTGGATGATCATCTTCATCAATTGATAGACTCCTACCTTCAGGAGCACTATCTCCCTCCCCCACATTAGTCAGTTTAAAGGCCTCCTGATGAGGTTTCTGAGATTTTTGGCAAAAACATTCCTCCCAACTGTTGTGAGGTGCAGCCCATCGCTTGCCAGAAGTCCATCTTCAAGAAACTGCAGTCCGTGATCTAAGAATCCAAACCGTTCCTGTTTACACCATTTGCGAAGCCAGCTGTTCACTTCCACTATTTTTCCCTCTCTCCCTGGGCCACATCGTTCAACTGGGAGGACAGATGAGATGACAATTTGTGCATTTAATTGCTTCAATTTCCTGCCCAGAGCCTCGTAGTCTCTTTTGATCTTCTGGAGGCTATTGCTTGCAGTGTCATTGGTTCCCACATGAACCAAGAGGAAGGGGTATTTGTCAGTGGGTTTTATGATTCCTTGCAGTCATTCAGTTACATCTTGGATCTTAGCCCCGGGGAGACAGCACACTTCCCGAGACATCTTGTCAGGCCCACAGATCACTGCTTCTGTTCCCCTCAGTAGGGAATCCCCTATCACCACTACACGCCTCCTCTTAGGTTTGGTCGGGGTTCTTCCGTGAGCTGTCCGCTCCAAGGTCGCCTGCACATTCCCTGAGGACTGACTTTGCTGCTCGTCTTCATATACCTGATCGACTGTAATGAGGGAGAGATCCTCAAATGGAGTCTGCTCTTCATCTTCCATGCTAGGGGAGAGGACCTCAAAGCGATTGTGTATTTCTAAACAATCAGAGCGAACCCTGGGCCTCCTACTTCTTTGAGTCACGTTTCTCCATATATCTGGCTCCTGTGTTGGTGAACTAGCCTCCTTCTCAGGGGAGTCCCCTGCCTCCTCCTTGGTGGAGACGGTGTGCTCTGTTGCTTCCAAGAAGAGCTCCAGCTCTCTAATTCTTTGGAGCGTAGCTACACGTTCCTCCAGTTGCTGGACTTTGTCTTCTAAGAGGGCAATCAACATGCAATTGCTGCAGGTAAAGCTGCCTGCAACCTTTGGCAAGATGGCAAACATTGCGCAGGAACCGCAGGCGACTGCAGCTGTTCCCTCCCCCTCCATCTTGAGAACGTGTCGTTGGGGGTGGCTACAGCGGTCCTCCCTCATAAAAAGCATGAAGACAGGACAAATAACTCCCCCCCAAAAAAACCTAGGTCTCCCCCAACAAATGTTTAAGACTAGTTCCCCTGAATCTAAAAGATGGATCAAACTGCGCCACTGCCCTGCAAGCTCTGATAAGCTTCTCTCACAGCTAATCACCTGCCTCAACAGAAACCCTGCCCCCTCTGACCTTTGCACAGGGAGAGCAGCTAATCAGCCACAAAGAAACACACACACACACACAAGAAAACCCTTTTTGCACCTTCTTCAGCTGCTGCCCTGCAAGCTCTGATAAGCTCCTCCCACAGCTAATCACCTGCCTCAACAGAAACCCTGCCCCCTCTGACCTTTGCACAGGGAGAGCAGCTAATCAGCCACAAAGAAACACACACACAAGAAAACCCTTTTTGCTCCTTCTTCAGCTATTGCCCTGCCCTGCAATAGTTGTTGTTATTGTTATTGTTGTTTCATTTATAACCTGCCTATCTGGCTGGGTAGCCCCAGCTACTCTGGATGGCTTCCAACATATATAAAAAACATAATAAAACATTAAACATAAAAAACTTTTCCTATACAGGGCTTCAGATGTTTTCTAAAGGCTGTATATGTACTTATCTCCTTAGCTCAAGGGCTGCACAACTCCATACCCTCCAACACTTCTTAGATGAAAATGTGGGTGTCCTAAGGAAAAGTGGGGCATTCCAGGATCCATTCAGAAACTGGGATGGATTCTGTAAATCCGGGACTATCCCTGGAAAATAGGGACACTTGGGAGGGTCAGCAAGAGAGAGGGAGGATGAGGAAGATCAGCATGACCCAAACCATCAGCTACAGAACAAGCAGCAGCAGAAAGTCTATTTTCTCCTTCCCTCCTAGCAAGAACACTGCTCCAGCTGTCAGTTCAAGTTGTGTGGTGACTGCAGTGTCAAGGAGAAGGATGTTTGGTCAGAGGTCCAACAGTTATAGGCACATTGTCCTTCCCACTTCCTGTCAGGAAGAGCTCCATGGCAAAGGGAAGATGAGGGCATGACGGCCTCCTCCTGCTGTTTATCGGCTGTTGTGCATTTTGAGGTTTCTTCACATTTTCTTTTGCAGTCTTTGTTCTGCTACTGCCGAGCTTTAAAATGAATTATGCAAATTGGAGCTTAATTGGAACTTTTAGCTATTTGCATAGTTGCATAATTTGTTTTATAGTGCGCATGTGCGTGCATGTAGAAGAGGGAATTTTGTAGTTTTGAGGGAGTGGGCAAGGAAAGTGTAATGTTGGGGATGAAGAATGGAGAACCATGTTTTACAGCATCAACCCTAACAGTGGAGAGTAGCTATTGGGCTCTACTTTAGGAAGCAAACCTATCTCTGGTCCTATCTTGTAGGAGTCATTTTGTGTTATGCCATACCCCCATGAGAGCCGCCTTCTGAGTGGCACCACAGCAGTTCCAAATGGGCCTACTGTCCCTGCTGGGCTGCGCTGAGACTGCTGCCTTGGTTGCCAGCAATCTAACACCATGCTGCAGTGTGAAGCGGCTGCAGTTTGAAGATTGTGGGGAAAGCTGGTAGATCAGGCCAGCGGCCCATCTAGTCCAGCACTCTGTTCTCACAGTGGCCAGCCAAATGCCCAAGTGCGAAGCCCAAAAGCAGGACCTGAGTGCAACAGCATCCGTCTGCACCCATGTGCTCCCTAGCACCTGACATGCCCAAGCATTACTGCCCCCCAACAATGGAGGCAGAGCATAGCCATCATGGCTAGCAGCCATTGATAGCTTATCCCCCACAAATTTGTCCAATCCTCTATAAGCTGGTTTCTGTGGGTCAATTACTTTGTGTTTCCCTTGTTGTAATGTCAGTCCAGAAGAGTTTGTTTTTCTTACTGAAATCGGGACTTAACAACTGGAGGCTAGACTCTGCTGAGACTCAGAAGGCCTATGCTGCTCTGAAGGGGACTATCTTGGCTTTGAGCCCTGGAAGACCTGTTCCCTCCCTGGCAGGACTTTTCCACCTGGCTTGGGCCCTGACTGACTTCAGCTACAAAAGCTGAGGCTGCTGAACAGACTCTTGGGTTGGGGAATTGTTTAGGGCTTTGTGGTTGGGGGTTATTATTGCTGTTACTGATATTATTTTTTGTATATTTCTTTTTAGATCTTACAATGATTTAATGGGGAAATCATTCAGTTTGGTTGTGTACTTTTTGATGTGTTTTATTTATTGTTTATGACTATTTCATTATGTTTGTAATCATGGAAATTGTTTTCATATTGTGAGCTACCTTGAGCATAGTTTTAACTATGGAAAGGCACCATCCAAATAAAAGGAGGTATGTTTGTATCAGGCCTGACATACCAAAAGTCTTCCAGAAAATTAAGGAGACCTCAGTGGGACTTGCCTCTCTACTCATGAGGCAAGGATTTGGGGGCCTCAGGTACCTTCTCAGTGACTGTTGCTAGAATGAGAGGGTGGAATGACATGGGTGGAAGACCTCTGTGACAGATTGAAAACATTGAAAAAGTAAATTAGGAATCTGCTCTTTAAAACAACAACAACAACAACAACAACGCAGGACTTAAAGGACTTTAAGTAGCACATTTTCCCCTTGCAGCTTTATCATTTCCAAAACAGCTATATCTCTAAGTTGTGGGGGCAAATCAATGGAACTTTCTTTCAAGAGAGGAAAGGGGCAATTTGTTGCCATAGCAAAGGCTTTTTCAAGGTAACTGTTTTGCTTCATGACAGTACAAAGTCCTAAATGTCAAGTGTTCCTTGTTAAGGGAAGGATTGTGGCATTGCCGCATAACGCATCAGCCCATGTGCAGTGTTTTCCAGATGCTGGGTGTCTTGTTATTGAATGGATTTTCACCCTTGTGTTTGTGAGACGGTTTTCCAAGCCAAAGAATACTTTTTGTTGCCACTTTGTTTCTAGGACTGCTGTCCTTACCACGCTTACTAGAGAATGCACTAGTTTTCCTGATTGAAATGCTACTGCTTCTGTATCATTTTCCAATGTTCCTTCCACGTTACAGTACCTGTTTTGGAACTGCGGCATTTTTACTGATATACCAGTGTGTTGCCCTAAGTTTCATTGACACCAGTGGGTGTGATGTGACACAACAACAACAAGCATCGTTTGACATTGTCACTACTTTGCCACCCTTTCCACATGTGTGCTTCTGTTACCTCATGATTCTGCCATGAAAACAGCAGAAAACAACTGTATGGCACCCCAAATTTCATCATTTTACTCTGGTGATTTTCTAGGTTAAGGAGGCTATGAATTGATTTTTTTAAAAAAATGGAATTAAAACATTAAGCATGCACTATATTCCATTTGTTTCCCAGAAGTAGCTTTTACATTGTGTGAAAGCGCAAATATAATGTGGAAACGGTTAGGAAAAAACAGGGAATTGAAATTAACTGCTGTGTGAAGGCAGCCTATGACCCACTAAATTCTGATGGATTTACTTCCAAGTAAACCTGTGTAGACTTGTGCTGTAAAAGCACCCTCCCACAACCTGAGCTTTGGCCAACAACTCCCATCACTTCTGACAACTGGGCAAGTTGAGGTTCATATTTCCACTCAGTGCAGTCAACAAAGCAAGTTCAGCATCCTGTTTCCCACAATGGCCAGCACTATTTCTCTGTGAAGCCACAAGCAGGTCATGAGCACAATATCCTTCTCCTATTGCTGTCTTCCAGCAGCTGACACTCTGATCCATGCTGGATAGGCTGGTGGAAGTTGTAGTCCACAAAATATGGAGGCTACCCCAAATGTATCATGGACATCCAATGAAGCTGAATGTGGGGAGAAATGGCTTCTTGACACAGTGCATAGTTGAATTATGGAATTCATGCTCCCAGGAGGCAGTACAGTGGTACCTCGGGTTACAGATGCTTCAGGTTACGAACCTGGAAGTACCAGAACGGTACTTTGCGCATGCACAGAAGTGCCGAATCATGGATCATGTTCGCAACCCGAGATTCCACTGTAATTGCTACTAACCTGCAAGGCTTTAAAAGAGGATTGGATAAATTCATGGAGAACACTATCATGATAACTATGTTCAGCCCCACAGTTGGAGGCAGCAATGTTTCTGAATACCAGTTGCTAGAAACCACAGGAAGGGAGTGTGTTTTGGTTCTTGTTTGCTAGTTTCCTACAGACATCTGCTTGGCCACTGTGAGAACAGGATGCTGGACAAGATGGTTATTATACTGATACAGCAGGCTCCTCTTATGTTCTTATGAATAGGAAAAGGCAGACATTCTGCCTGTCTAGCCATGGTGTCCCCCCCGGTCATAATCTGGGTAGAGGATGGCTCTGTAAATGTTATAGCCCTAATTGGAATGCCTTTTGAAATCTTCTTCTAAAAGCCATTAGCTCTGTTCTTCAGGATATGACCACAGACTGCTTTGTCTCCTACATTTTGCTGTCTCCTTCTAACAATGCAGCCAACTTCATTAATGCAACGAGGTTAGTGCATGATATTTGAAAACCCTCCTCCTTAATTGTCATTAATTGCAGAACTTTATATGCAAATACTTCTCCCAGAAGTGTTTGCAATCATTGGTGTCCTATTTAGGAAGTAGGTCAGTGACTCTTATTATGCCACAAGAGTTGATTTATTTCCTAGATATTTTCATTTATGAAAAGCGTATTGGAGAAAAGTGACTTTGATTATTGAAACATGACCTGCAGACAGATCACTTCAACACTGTGATACACTGTCCCTCTTCTGCTTCGAAGAACATCACATTTGCATTCCCCAAATTAATGCTTTTGTCAACCTTAGAACTGTGAATCCCGATGGATTTCATTAACAAGTTTCCTAGCCTTGCACAGCTCTGCATCTCAGCAGAGACATAGAAACTGCCACCTGAAAATAAATGCTCACTGAAGAGGGGTGGGGGAAGCTCTCAAAATATTGATTAAAGGTATGCTGAATGTCTACGGAATATTGACCTAATGTGCAGGGTAAATTGAATATGGAGGCTGACAGTTTTGTTCATGTGGCTGCCCCCTGTGGTGAGCTATTGGAACTGTAGCTCCATGGCAGTGAAATATTCTCAGGCTCTGAACTTGGCCCACTCATTCAGGCTAGCCATTTGAGTTTTCTGTTGGAACTGGGCCTTTGACTTGGTGAGAAAGGTGTTACTGGTTCCACTTCATTTATTGGCTCTGCCTCACTCTTGGTTCTGAGTTCCTGGAATTTTTTTTAAAAGCCTCAAATTCCTACAGCTCAACATGGATACCATGACAGGTAAATGGTGCTGGAATGGAAAACTTCACTTTGCCTCTTGAGAGGAAGTCAATGGTTCATCTTTCCAAATCTATTAGAATTATTCAGTTATCCCTGCAAAACCCTACTCCTAGCCACAATCACAGCATATTTTTGAAGCACTATTAAACCACCACTAAACAGTCATGACTTCCCCCAAGGAATTATGGGAGATGTAGTTTGTTAAGGGTGCTGAAAGTTCTTAGGAGGAACTTTCCTATTCCATGTAGTGAACTACTGCTGTGAAGAGGAATCCAATATCCCATGTCTGGGCAAGGTACTGGAGCACTTGGTGGCATCTCAGCTCCAGGGGTTCTTGGAGGAGATGGTTTATCTAGGTCCATTTCAATCTGGTTTCAGGCCTGGTTATGGAACAGAGAAAACTTTGGCTGTCTTAGTGGATGACATACACCAGGAACTGGACAGGGGGAGTGCGTCCCTGCTGATTCTGCTAAACCTCTTGGAGGCTTTTAGTACCATTGATCATGTGGTATCTTTCTGGACCGCCTTGATAGGATGGGACTTGGAGACACTGTTTTACAGTGGCTCTGTTACTTCCTCGAGGGGCAAACCTAGAAGGTGATGCTGGGTAACTCCTGTTCAATGCCATGGTTATTGGCTTGTGGATTCTGCTCTCATGGTATTCAACTTTTACATGAAACAGCTGGGAGAGTTTATCTGGAGTTTTGGGGTCACTGACATGCTGATGACACCCAGCTCTGTTTCTCCTTTCCACCAAAATCCAAGGAAGCTGTCTTGGTTTTAAACAGTGATTTGTCATCACTAATGGACTGGATGAGGGTGAATAAATTGAAACTTAATCTAGACAAGACATAGGTGATCTTGGTCAGTCAGAAGACAGAGCAGGAAAACAGGGATTCCACAACGTGCTGTATGGGGTAATACTTCCCATAAAGGCATATGGATGTCCAAGTTTCTGTAGTGTCATTTGCAGAGTTAAAGCTAGTGTGCTAGCTGCAGCCATTCCTTGAGATGCCTGATTTGGCCACAGTGACACCAACTTAATTATGCCCTGTTTGGATTATTGTAACATGCTCTATGTGAGGCTGTCTTTGGAATGTGCTCAGAAACTTCATTCAACTCAAAGAGCTGCAGCAAGATTGCTGACTAGGTCTGGTTATAGGGAGTAGACAACTCCCTTGTTTCAACAGCTCCACTGGTCTTCTCGGTACTGGTCTGTTTCTGGGCACAATTCCAAGTTATCACCATACATGGCTTAGGTTCAAGTTTTCTGAAATGATATACTTCCTTATACAAACCTGCCCAGGTTTTGAGATCTTTGGAGTAGGCTGCTCACAGACAACTCTGGAACTCCCTCCCTAGAGAAGCTAGACTGGCTTCCATCTTATCCTTCATCCAGCAGATGAAGACTTTCTTCTTCTAACAGGCTTTGGGGGAACTCCCTGCTTTTAATGAAAGGGCTTTTAATACCATGCTGTTTTATGGCAATTATTTGTATGGTTTAATATATATCTATATATGTGTATCATTTTGTTCTATCAATCTTTAATTTATTTTTAATGATTCCCTCCCTCTATGTTTTCATGGTTCTCATTTTTATAAGCCACCTTGAGTCCTCTTGAGGAAAAAGGTGGGGTATAAATAAATTAATAGCAGTAGTAGTGTTAGTTATCCTGTGAACCACCCTGAGATCTGCAGGTATAGGGCAGTTTACAAATTTAATAAATAGTTGTAGTTAAACCGCTCTGGGAATTGTAGCTTTAAATGTATTGTGTAAATGTGACCCTTCTCAGAGTAGACTATTGTAGAAATCAATGGACATGGCTACCTCGGTCCCATTAATTTCAATAGGTCTACTCTGGGTACAACTTCATTTCATATAACCCAATATTTTTTCAGTTTGGTTAATGAGAAGGGCCTTTGTTTTACTTCCTTTTAAAAAAGTCTGCCCAAGGCACAGCAACACCTTTCCTAACCAATGCATGACAATGCATCTCTTCCCCTGCCCCATAACTTGGACTTTCATGGCTCAGGACAGCCTGGGTTCTAAAGATGAAGATTTTGTGAGTAATAATAACCACCACAGTTTAATTCTTCCTATGGGGGATCTTAAAATTAAAAGCTGACCAGGCCCAGCAGAGATACATGTCGAAAACAGTGGCTACTGTGGAGCCTGAATGCATTGAGATGGTGGGTGGGAATGTTGCAAGCATAAGTTGAGGATAACAAATCTCTGCAAAATGTAGAAGAGATGAGGTCCAGTGTTCAGTCAGTCAATATGCAAGTACAAGAAAGGAGATTATGTGTCCCCCTACTTGCCTGTGGGAAATGGAGAGAGCAAGAGAGAAAGGGGGGGGGGTGGCGGGAGAGAGAGAGATGCATGAATGACTGGAAGCAAAGTCTCCTAAGTGACACAGAAGTTGAGTGTATATGGCAAGGCCCTTGCCCAGATGCCAGGCAGCATCAGGCCACTGGCAGAAGTGGTGTGGCAGGCTGACAGGAGCAGTTCAGATGTAGGCAGGTTCTTCCAGGGGAAAGCCTGGAGGGGGCATTGGCTTTGTCAGCTGTGTCCATGAACTCCTGTAATAGAACAGCCAGCTGGAACTAAGTCTGCCCAGATGATATGCGGGGCACAGATAAGCGCTCTCCTGTGCACTGGTTGCAAGAGGACTGTCACCTGTATTCTCTCCTGGATGCAGCCCTCATGTCCCTTCCACACTCTTAGCCTAGCAGAACTGACACCAGTTTGGTGAAAGGAGGACTATAAGCTTTGTTTCTTATGTTTCATTCCACCTTTCCTCCAAAGTGTTCAGACCAGCATATATTGGTCTCCCTTATCCTTGTAAAAAACAACAACCCTGTGAGGTAACCCAAGGTCACACAGTGGCTTTTCATAAAGCAGCCCAGACCTTGCCATGTCCAGCAGAGATCCTTCTCCATGTCCCTCACCCAAGGGATGATCAGAAGGTGAGTGTGGCTTGGACAAAATGGCCTTGTGTGTTGAAAATGGTTAAGACCCCTATTCACAGAGCTACAGTTCCCAGAAAGAAAATCTAAGGAGCATACCCAACAAAAAACCAGACTGGAGTCCCTAAGATGGTTGGATGACACCTTGTACATCTCCTTCTGGCAACTTCTGCAGCCAAGCTGGTGCCAAATGTTTTGCTCTGCTTTTTCTCTGGACCACATCAGCAAGACTGAGAGGGGGGTCTTGTCGTCTGGGCAGCCCAGGACCTCCATTCACACTGCTCAGGCTTGTGCCCCAGGGAGGTCTCTTCGGTTCTGCTAATGCAGTCCTTTGACTTCACCCCTGGAGGCACACTCCATTGTCTCTCAAATCAGAAGGATGTCCACAATGAGAATCCCGGCATGGTTTAACAATCAATCCCTTTTCCCAGGGAACTCTTGAATATTGAAGCTCTGTGAGGGGAATTTCACACCACTTAACTGTGATAGAGAATGGCTAGAGCTCAGTGGTAAAGCCTCTACATTGTAGGCAGAAGGTCCCAGATTCAATCTGCCACATCTCCAGGTAGGGCTGGGAATGTTCGTTTCTGAAAAACCCTGGAGAGCCACTGCCAGCAGGCAGTACAAAAGTAGATGGACCAATGGTCTGACTCAATATAAGCCAGCTTCCTATGTTCAGTTGCCCAGTTCAGCAATGTCTGGGAGATCAAAACGGACCTGTTCACTGTTTTTTGTGAAGCAACAACAAGGGAAATAAAAACCTTCCTTTTGCCCAAAGCCTAAGTGGTCATGAACACCTTGGAACAAGAGTCATTTGGCTTTTAGGAATATGTACAAGAAAAGGGGCGCTTTTGTACTGAAGCAACCACATTAGTGATGATTCCAACCACCCATTGGGAGCTGCAATGGTGTTGGTCACAAGAAAGCTATGACAAGGTAGATGCACATCCTGCATGACCAAAGATTAACATATACCCTTCTCCTTTCGGGCATATTGATTTTGCTCTCGTATATCATTCATGGCAATCACTTTGCTGCAAGTGGGCAATAAAATTAGACAAGTGGGAAGGGGGACTGCCGGTTATAGATGACTGGAGAGGCCTTTATGATAAATGCCCCAAATTTGGCACTTGGGGAGTAGGACAGCAAGGTCATCTCCTGCCCTGTGAGTGTTTAAAAAACCACTCATAGATTGAATACACCCTGCCCCTGGAAAATGTTTGGGTTTATGTCATATAAACCTTTTTCATTAACTGCAGAAAGCTGAATCTTGTCTACCAACTATTTCAATCAGGAAGTGGTGTGCTGTGAATTGCGATTTATTAAGCCCCAAGGGGTGGAAGGTCAAAGTAATGTTCTCCTTTTGTAACACAGCACAGCCGATGAATAATTATTCCATAATCTGAACTACCTGGATTACTCTGGGCGTCATTAGGCTCTAGTTGAGTACATCAACACAAGGTTAGCATGGCTTGCCACGGCTTTGTTGTCATTCACACCTCCACATTATCAAATCCCCCTCCCCCATAAATACATTCCAATCTTCCACACCAAATGTTTGTAATGCTTAATGAAAAGAATAAAATATAGTTTAAGAAATGTTAGAGTTACTCCTAAGTCAATTCTGCAGCTGGCCAACTTTCAAGAGCCTTTGCTTTTGGTGTGGAAAAATGCCAACTCACTTTGACAAATGTTAAGCAACCACTGTCTGGAATGTTGAACAATCATTGCAAACTCTTGTGCCATCAATATACTGACCAGCTTCTTTTTGGGGATCAGCCACCAATAAAAATCTTTCTGTGCATCTCCCTTTAGCTTGCAAAAGTTTTGCTGTAAGAGGTGTGAACGTTCTCAGGTATATTTTTGCTAACCTTTTTATTGAATAGACATTTCCCAACTTTCTTTGCAGATTAAATTTGGAGACAGCTTAGATATATAGGGTAGGACAGTGCTTTTATTCTAGAAAAAATGGGTACTGGTACTCACCATGAAGTTGTTACAGTAAGTGCCACACCAGTGCTTTTCTTCTAGAAAAAGGGTGCCAGAGCTGCATCCCCTTAAGTACTCCCCCTACAAAAAAGCACTGGGGTAGGACTGCAACTCAGGAGACCTGCTTTGCATCCCAGGTAGAATCCCCCATCTGCGGGTGGGGCTGGGAAAGGCTAGAGACCTACTGCCTGTCAGTGCAGACAATATGGATCTAGATAGGCCAATAATCTGACTTTATGTTTCCTATATAAAACCCATTAGAAACATGTTTAATACTCTTAGTTCCCATGCATATTTTGTTTAAAGACATTCCTTCAAAAGCGCATCCAAAAGATTCATTTTAGGCACAGTTTGATAGTAACTCTACTTTTCCAGTGAAAAAAAACCTGGGCATAGTCACTCTGTCTCTGTAAACCTATTCTGGATGTTAATGGCCTTTAGGCTGACATTAAACCCTTGTTGGTATTCTTTGCACACTTGATTTGGCTGCTTCCGCATGAATGCCCAAAAATTGAAAGTTGGTGTCCTGGAACTTTGGAGACTTCAGACTTCTTGCACGCTATGGTCTCTCCACAAATCTATCGCCTGATAAATAATACTCTTAAGCTGGAAATAATAGTTTCAAAACATGATTGATTTTACAATGGATTTCTGAGTGAGTGGAAGATTTACTTGAAAAATGATGGCACCAAATGTTTTCATGAAACATTATTTCGTCTGCCATCATAAGTTAATTAAAGAAATATATATATATATTTGCAAGGCTTTAGTGGTGACTTTTTTCTTGCTGAGCCCCCCCCCCCCTTTATGTGGTCATCACTCACCTGCCCTATTTTTAAGCAGAAAAATGGAGCGGCTTTGTTAGACAGCTATTGTGTTGGAGGATGTGCTTGATCCACAGAGAGAGTGACTTTGCGCTCAATGCTTGCACTGGTTGCTTAATCTTCCTTTCATTTTAAAACAGAGGTGCATGAGGAGATGAATAAAGCTGTCATTGAAGAGTAGGGAACCTGTCAGTAATATTCATACACTTTTCAGCTTGCAAGATGAAGTTCCTTTAAAGAGCACCTCAAACTTCCTGCCATCGCCAGAGACACTGAGGACAACTCACGATACAGCCAGGTTGGTTGTTATAGAAGCAGATCTTGGGGTAGTTGTTCCCTTGCTCAAGAGCATTGCTGTCAGCTGATGGGAGATGGAGCTGGTTGTGCAAGAAATATCACCAGGTGTGGTGTTGGCACCCATAATGGCCACTTACCATCTTTGAGGGTGAGTAGCAGTTGTGTCCCGATATGGCGCTTCATCCCTTCTTGGACACAATGCGCCATCTTTGTTTGCCACCTGCCTCCTTTGGCTGCTACGGAGGCCCATGGGTTCCTGCCAAAACCCGTTAATTCAAATGGGCCAATCTATGGCGGCCCTTGGGTGGGGCGGGGCGGGGCATGGCAAGCAGACCTGGGGGAGATCTGTTCAGGTCTGCTCACCATCAATTTAACCTGGCCACCCCCACCCCCGAGTGCAGCACCCAGTCAGCCGGGGGGCGTCACCCACCCTTCCCACCCCTTCATTAATAGCTGATTACTGCTCTAACTGTTTCTTTTCAGCTAGCCAGGCTTTGCTATGGTCTTTTGACGGTTGCCACATTCAGAGCCAGGAAGGAATCTCCCCGGCTCTGCAGGTTTCTCCTTCCCCATAGCACTAGTCGCAACTTTGGAGGTTTAGGCCCTGGGTGGAATCCTATAATCTTCCATCCCGTTGGGGTGGCAGTGAAGTGGTGATTCACCCACCCCCTGTTCTTCACAGTGGCAGTAACACTACCATTAGAGGGGTTTGGAGTCTCTGACCAAAGAGCCTGTTGCTTCCCCTGAGGGAAGCGTTTGGGGGCCCATCCTCATAAGCCTGTGTTTTGTGATGGATCCACCCCCAAATAGACCCTGTTGTATCTCAGACCCCCTCCCAGTTGTGTGTGTGTGTGTTTGATTGAGAGAGAGAGAGATACATGCCCAATACTTCCTCCATTTGAAATCAATAAAGTTGTGGCCATTTCAAATCCCAGACAGTTGTTGTGTCCATTCATTCATCTCTAGCAGTCTGGCACGGTGGGCGGGGGGGGGGGGGACTCTGCAGCTGGGCACGCAATACTTGGGCACCTTCTGGAGCCAATGCATCCCAGAATGGGTATCAGTCCTCCCAACATTCCCGCCTCCCACCTCCCATGGCACTGCTAGTGCTGCTGCATCTGCCAGACCTGCCTATCACCCTCCAGTGAGTTTATGGGATGAGGCTGGTATTCCTTGATAGAGAGCCAATCCTGCAACAATTGAACCTTAAAGCATTCACAATCTGCGTAAGCTGATCAGGTTTTGTGCGATTGCTAGCAATATTTAGCAGTATAGATTTTTGCAGCAGGGGGAAAAAAAGAACTGAATGCCTTATTTTTGAATCAGGCCATTATAATATGCTACTTTGCTCATTGTGAGATCTGGTATGCTGAAGAAATATGCATGCCTATTTATATAGCTCTCTTCCCTACCGCCTGACCTGATTGTTTGTGTGGTGCTAAATGGTACTATGAGATGTACAAAGAAAACGGAGGTCATTCTGAACTGCACAAGTTTTATTTAGTCTTATTTCTCATCCTCAATTCATCATACATTAACACCAAGTTTTAATTTGTTTGTCATACAGAAGATGAAGCAATGCTGACACCTTTTCCTTGGAGGTCAAGCTCCAAGACTTAAAGCAAATTATACAGAAAAGTGAAGTATACAAACTATACAGGCATGTGACACTTGTCAGCATAAACCAAGACAATAAACAAAACCTAGTGGGGGCCAACAATGCGGGTTTTTATCAAAAGAAGAGTGGCAAATGAAATTGATGGATTATGCCGTCAGTTATAAATTCAGAATTATAAATTCTGAACCAGCAAGACCAGGCTTTCCTGAAGGACTGGAAGAAATTCACGATATATTTGAAAGATAATTGTAATCAATTGACATCACTTGTAGGGTTACAAGAAGTTTTGTAAGGAGAACTATATGAATTATTGCAAAAGAGAACTAAGAAGGAGTTTATTTAGGATTTGGATTTTACAGCAATAACTATTAAAATAAAATGCAAAATTAGAAAGGAAGATAGAAAACCATCAGTCAAGGTTGATGGAAATCCTAGGCTGTGATAGCCAAAGGTCTGTTATGTTGTTTAAAATGAGATGTTATGCTTGGAAAACATGCTGAAAAAACCAATAAAAACTATAAAAAGCAATGTGGGTTGTTGAATGAGTAAACTTTAAAAGAAGTCAAAAAAGAAAGGAGGAGGGGCAAAGTACTCTGTCACACCTCCTATCTCACTTTCTTTGGGCTTTTTTCAAGAACACGTGAGTGAATCATCAGATTCATGACAATCGCAGTTTATCATATAAATGTAGAGTCTCTTTTCATGGAGATCAAAGAAAGATAAAAACTGTAAGGCAAGACACAAATTATAATACCCCCGGGGGCATGCAAATCAATATTTGATGGTGGGCAATGATTAGCAGCAGCAGTACTGCAAATAGCAATACTGTATACATTATGCAAGCAGCGTTCACAATGCTATTAGGAGAATCAGAAACAATGTCAGTATCATCGCAAACTCAAAGCTTGGGCTGAAGTGACATGGGCTTTATGAAATGTGAGCCACAATGGACCAAGTTTGCATAAGTACATGGGTAAAAAACAAACAAACAAACAGGTACAGAATAGCGAACCTCATCCTTAGAGCCAAGGATCTGTTCAGTTCTGATTGGTGCAGGGCAAACACCATGTTAGATTTCGTATTCACTGCCAGTAGCAACCCCTGTTACAGATGTTTCCAGCATTGCATTATAGGAAATTTAACATTTCACCTGTCCTGCGCCAATTGGGCCAAGCTGTTAAATCAGGAAATGACCTATCAAGACAGTGAGAATTTGCTCTAGTTTAGACAATCTACAACTGTGTCAGTTCCTCCACCCTCTCTTCCCAAGCACTCCATTGCATTCTGTTTCCCACTCAGTTTTCAGTCTTGCCTCCCCAACCCCCTCATGGGCACTAAGCATATTCAGTCTTCAGTAAGCTGTTATGGGGAGTGCTGTAAATCATGGGGTTTGTACTTCTACAGACAGTGGGGTTCCCCTGAGTCTGCTGATAAGTTTCTCTTGTGCAGTTGCTGCTGTTTTGACTATAGCAGCACACTTCCCCTGGCTGCGTACACACGTTTTATTCTAGAACCAATAGAAACTAAGTACTTGTTTTTTTCTACATGCTCTTTTCATTTATTTATTTTTTGCTGCTGAAAAGTGCTTCTTTAGAAATTGGTTTCATTCCCAAAATAAGAACATCTCAGATTGATTCTGCATTAGCTTGCAGTGTGTCCATTTGAAAGCATGAAAGCAGATGTAAGCAGTCCTGGCAACGGTTGTATGTGTGCATCCCTACCTGTCCAAAGACTTTGTGGATGGGTATATTCCAAGATCACAACCACCATGTCCTTCTTGTTGGAGAGAGGTTTGGAAGAAAGATCCTTACTCTCTCGCAGCTGAGTTAGCACAATAGCAATCGCTTCAACCACATTAAAACTTGGTTAGATTTACCTCTGCCCTCATCCACCTTTAAACAAATGTGACCCATCGAAATACATAGATTAGAATAAATCACAGACACTTAGCTTTGCAAATAAGTTAAGATTTTACTCAGAGTTCCAGAAATTACAGCAAATATGTCTCCATCCATTGGCAGCAAAATTGAGATGAAAAAGGGTTCCAAATGACTTAAAAATATAATAACATTATTTCCTAACAAAAGAATCACAGAATCTTTACATGAGACAAGATGCAGGCTGTAAAAAATTCAATTTAAAGAGTCTTTTCAATCACAGGTAGCATTTCCTGAGATGGGAGCCAAAGCCACATGGCTCCTTGTTCCACAAAGCAGCAGAGAGAGAAAGAGAGTGAAGAAGCAAAGGCTGCTGGGAGTCTGTTAAGCTACACCCACTGGGAACTTGAACTCAGGGCTCAGGTTAACCCTTTCTTGCATGCAAGTGTGAGTTAGGAACTGTATATTATAGCACTTCCTTCATCTAGGGCAGGGTTTCACAAAATTGGGTCTCCAGTTGTTTTTGGACTACAACTCCCATCATCCCTAGCTAGGAGGGCCAGTGGTCAGGGGTGATGGAAATTGTAGTCCAACAACAGCTGGAGAACCAAGTTTGGGAAACCCTAATCTAGGGTATGTGCAGGGAGGAATAGTTGTGGATAATATAATCAACGGGAAGGTTTTAAAATGCTTAACAAGTAACCACACCCACTCTTGGGGATGGCAGTATCTAGATTCAATCTATATTGCAAACAACATGTTGAGGGTGAGCATGAATGATTCCAGACTGAGAAAAGCTACATTTTTGTTCTACAGGTGGCTTGGTGTATAGCCAGTTCCCAAAGATAGGAAATAGAATATAAGATATGATTATCAGGATGTAAATATTTTCTTAACACTTTTTAATCTTTTCTCTCTTTCTAGCCAGTAATGGTGTGCAGTGACGAACATTCTTTAATAAGTTGAACACAAAGTTTTCCGACAGTTTTGCTGGGTGGAAATTTAGAATTGTATCTTGAGGCCCGTTTTCATTTTCAAAAGCAATGTGAGTTTGAGTTAACGTTCCCCACTGCACTCGACTGACAGCTCCTTTCACCGTAAGGCAAATGAAGATTATTGTTTCCAAAAATGGGTGGAGATGCTCCTTAAGGAGTTTCACTTTTGCGTCTGTCCGGAGGCTTAAGAGAGTTTTTCAGAACAGAAGAGCTTTTAAGCCCATAAGCCTAATTGACATGTTATGTAGCTTTAATACGTTTGAATGCTGGGAGCGTGTAACTAAATTTGGAATATACTTTGACTGCTAATCAGCATCAAGAAAAGGTTATCCAGTCATGCTCTGGATAAAGTTCAAGGCTGCAAGGACTTTTAGTTACTTGGGTCCTTTCAGCAGAACTATACGGATCAGAGTCTTAACTTGTCATTAACATGTTTACAGCAATGGTTGTATACATAGTTTGTATACCCTTGGGCTATCAGCATGATTGCTCACGACATGTCATTAATTTGCTGTCTAATTTAGAGACCTCTGACTTCAGACCTGGAAGGCTTTCACAATTATCTAAGCTTCATTAAAACTGCCATGAAAAAGGCCCATTGTCCATCTGGCACCTTCCACTCTTTCTATTGTTGCACGCCACTCCAGTCTCTGAATGGTGTGAGATTCCAGGGGTTACCCAGGGTTTGTGTTTCCTTTGGAAATGAGGCACAGCAGAGACTGTGGTATCTTTATGATATATATTGTTTATTTACACATACATACAACCCGGGCTATGATGGAAGGGTTCAAAGCATTAACGTGCCAAAAGGTTCTTATTTCTCCCATAGCTGTAGCCTTGGGTCCAAGCAGACTCCAGCCATACCTCCGACACTCTGCAGCTTGCTTTATTTAACGGACTGCAACTATTTCCCTCTAGCCCACATCATCTACAACTGCAATTCTAAACTTTACACTTTGTTTTTGTATCTGCTAACTATCTCAAGACTCAGGATTGGGGCTCCATCCATTTACCAGCCGGCACAGATTCTTTGCTTTGCTGATAGCCCATCTCCCTGTCTTTGTTCTCTGTTAATGGCCCATCTCTCAAGTGATCTGCTGATTGTGAGAAACTGGCTTGGCCTGTATTTTAACACTTCGACAAATCCAGTGTCTGGCAGACAATTTTAACACCCCAAGCATTGATTAAATTCTAACACCTTTCAGACCCAGAAATTTAGGGGAACCTGGCACTGACAAACCCTGTCACCCACAACTTATAACAATGTGTGTGTGTGTGTGTGTGTGTGTGTGTGTGTGCATGCATGTGTAGGTCTACACATGCAAAGCTAATTCATGCAAAAAAGCCTTGGGCTGGCCTTGGCTGCAAAATATGACCATAGGAAGCACAATTTAATTTTTCAGTATAATGGTGGCTAAGAGACTGATGCTGATGAACTGGAAGAATAGAAATATGATTCCCCTTAATCAATGGCTTGACAGCATGACAATATTAGCAACATATGAATGGATCATGTATAGATACAAACTTTCTTTTGATAATATAATGATATTTGGAATGACCTTATACAGAATACATGAGGTTATTGATAAAAAAAAATGCATTTGGATAATAAGACGATACACATTTGTATAATAATGTCTGGAAGTGTAACTGAGTATTTTTCTTTTCCTTTTCATTCATGTTTCCCCCCCCTTTCACCACTTTTTAATAAATGAAATTCTTCTAATAAAATATCTATTTCTAATAAAATATCTATTAAATTTTTTTAATTTTCTAGAATGTACATGAGAGAGACAGCAATGTGTTCATCATTCTCATTATTGTGAGTATCTATCATGAATAATGACAGGACACTACCGATGAACATGTGTCTGTTCAAAGAAGGAGATAATATTGAGTAGAACTACCATACGTCCAGACACTACCAAAATTACTGGAATTGCTGTCCAGGGGGAAGCTCAACAATTTTTTGGGTTTCCTAAAAAAAGCTGTTCTGGTTTTTACTTTTTGAAATATAGCAACCCTAATGTGGTCACGAAGAGTCAGTCACGACTAAAAAACAACAATGTTGAGTGGCTTACATACACATTACAGATGGGGAAGTTGGGTAGGGATTAGTTTCCTTGGAAATAGTATCTCATAGGAATATGGGAAGTAGCCTCATTATACTGAGGTGAAATCTGCACACATTTAAAAAAAATGCTGTGAAAATGCTTAAACTTTTAAAAATAATATATTGAATTTGCCATTAGCTCACCATTGCCATTTAGTGCCACATTTATATAATGCACTTAAAATGTTATATTTGCAGCTGTCTAGCTGAGTCTTGAGTCAGACCACTGAGCCATCTGGCTTCTAAAGTATGCTGCGCAATAGGGAACACAAGCCATGTGAGCTTCCTACTTCCCCTATGCTCAAGCATACCTGGCTTTGTTTTTTGCTGGTTTCACTCAGCAATCCAAGAATATCATTCAGAAGGTTGTTCCACCTGGTCAACAAGACCTTTAAAAAAAAGCTTTGCTTTGCTTTGCTATGGAGAATAAGACTTTAAACCTCTTTGAGGCTGAGGTTTTTGCGCTCTCCGTTCTCTATCCACACTGAATAAACTGTAACAATTTAATAAAATATTTACAGTCTATGGTAAATACACTATATATAATTTATTTTGCATTACAAAAACTCCTTCAGTCATCTCTAAAAATGCATGAATTGTATAGTTACATAAATATTCCAAATGACAAATGTATAAATATTTCAAAGGTCGATATAAATGTTTAAAGCAGGGAGGACAGTGGGCCAAGGAGTCCTCATTTCTATCCGCAGAGCTGCCGACAGATATAGAGCAGGGCCATAGCTCAGTGGTACAGCATTTGTCTTGCGTACAGAAGGTCACAGGTTCAATCCCTACCATTTCCAGGTAAGGCTGGGAAAGACCCCTGTCTGAAACCCTTGGGAGCCACTGCCAGTCAGTGCAGACAGTACTGAGCTAGATGGACTAATGTTGTGACTCAGGATAAGGCAGGTGGTGAGGGGAGATTGGAGCTGATTCTAGGAAGATTGGTATAACTATGTTGGTTTCCAAACTTACACTGAAGAAGATAGTTCAAAAGTGAGGCACAGAGTTGTCTTGTAACTGCATTTTAAGTTGCTGTTTTCTCACATTTATCACATTTGTATAACTTTGATTTTATTGAGCCATCCCGTACGTATTCAGCTCAGAGCAGATTGGTTTGTCTCCTGGTTATCAGACCACTATACAGCAAGAAGGGACGTGGGTGGCTCTGTGGGTTAAACCACAGAGCCTAGAGCTTGCCGATCAGAAGGTCGGCGGTTCGAATCCCCGCGATGGGGTGAGCTCCCGTTGCTCGGTCCCTGCTCCTGCCCACCTAGCAGTTCGAAAGCACGTCAAAGTGCAAGTAGATAAATAGGTACCACTCCGGCGGGAAGGTAAATGGCGTTTCCGTGCACTGCTCTGGTTCGCCAGAAGCGGCTTAGTCATGCTGGCCACATGACCCGGAAGCTGTACGCCGGCTCCCTCAGCCAATAAAGCAATATGAGCGCCACAACCCCAGAGTCGTCCGCGATTGGACCTAATGGTTAGGGGTCCCTTTACCCTTTACCTATAGAGCAAGAATTTGTCAAGGGGAATTTCCACAGACATGTAACAAAAGACAAAGGAAGTAAAACATATATAGACACAAATGTCATTATGTAAAAGTACAATTCTGAGATTCCTTGGATGGGCACAGTACTCTTGTGTTAGCACCAGAGTCTAGCAGTGACCAAGACACCAAGACAGTGTCTCACTGACTAAGAAGCCAAGCTGCATTCCTGGCTCTGAGTCTGGTGGTCTGGGGAAGCTCTGAGCCAGATCTCATAGCAGCAGGGCCCATAGCCTTTGGGCTGAGGAACTGAGGGCCTCTCACAATACCTCACCAGTCTGAGGGCAGAGGGCACGCACTAGGTGGGAATAATAGAACCATAGAATTGTGGAGTTGGCGGAGACCCTGAGGGTCATGTAGTCTAACCCCCTGCAATGCTGGAGTCTCAGCAAAAGTAACCAAGACAGATGGCCATCCACCCTTTGCTTTAAAACCTCCAGTGAAGGAGAGTCTACAACCTATGACCTTCTACCATCAAACAGCTCTTACTGCGGGAAAGTTCTTCCTGATGTTTAGTCAGAATTCCTTTCTTGTAACTTGGATCCATTGCTTTGGGTCCTAGCCTCCAGTGCTAGAGAAAACAAGGCTTGGGCCAGCCCTGATTACAAAATATGACCATAAGAAGCAAAATTTAATTTCTTCCATGTGACAACCCCTTAGATATTTGAAGATGGCTATCATATCTCCTCTCAGTCTCTGCTTTCCCAGACTAAACATACCCAGCTTCTTCAACAGTTTCTCACGGGGCCTAGTTTCTTTTAGTATCTTGAATGCTCTCCTCTGTGCACGTTGCAGCATGAAATAACTTCAGATGAACAGTAGACATGCCAAATGATTGAAGTCTTTGTCTGAGTCCCTGAAGCAGTGATAGGGAATCTGTGGTCCTCCAGATGTTCTGCCTGGCCAACCAGCCTGGCCAGTGTTCAGGGTTGTAGTCCAGAGGGCCATAGGGTTACTAAAGTGCTGCTGCCATAACAGAGTTGACAAGACTGGATTGGGTGGGCAAATATTCAGACACAGTATACAGCAGTTTCTTTAGCTTTTATTTGCATTCAAGTACAGGGACGCCGGTGGCGCTGTGGGTAAAACCTCAGTGCCTAGGACTTGCTGATTGTATGGTCGGCAGTTCGAATCCCCGTGGTGGGGTGAGCTCCTGTCATTCGGTCCCAGCTCCTGCCCACCTAGCAGTTCGAAAGCACTCTTAAGTGCAAGTAGATAAATAGGTACCGCTTTATAGCGGGAAGGTAAACGGCGTTTCCGTGTGCTGCGCTGGTGCTGGCTCGCTAGCTGCAGCTTCGTCACGCTGGCCACATGACCTGGAAGTGTCTTCGGACGGCGCTGGCTCACGGCCTCTAGAGCGAGATGAGCACGCAACCCTAGAGTCGGACACGACTGGCCCGTACGGGCATGGGTACCTTTACCTTTACCTTTACCTTTACAGTGGATGCTTGGGTTGCAAACATGATCTGTGTGGGACGCAGCGTTCGCAACCCGCAGAGCTGCGCCTGCACATGCACGGATTGTGATTCGGTGCTTCTGTGCATGTGCAAAGTGCGATTTAGCGCTTCTGCGCATGTGTGACTGCTGAAACCCAGAAGTAACCTGTTCTGCTACTTCCGGGTTTTGGTGCATCCGTAACCCGAAAAAATGCAACCTGAAGCGTCTGTAACCCAAGGTATGACTGTATCTTAGTCGTGACTGGACTTAACTGTCAGGGGTCCTTTACCTTTACCTTTATCTTAGGTTCTCTTTGCACTTTCATGTGGTATATGTCTAGATGCATCCCTATCACATCTAAGTCACCTCCCTACTCAACAGTTGATTGCCATGAGCTTCTGATTGGCTAAAGCTGTGCCCGTAAGAGTTTGGATTGAAGCATTCTGTGTCGTGATAGCATCAGCATGGTGCTTCATTGAAGGATAAAATGCTTCTTTAGCCCTCTCTGTTCCTCTTGTTGCATTTTTGTTCTTATCTTGCACTTATTAGGGTCCTCCCCAAACCGTTGTGCTTCCTGCTAAGTGTTTGAGAAAGCAATGCAGTCATCAATCACTGCAGGGAGTGAGGGAAGCATCGTTGCCAAGTGTGTGCAGGGGGGAAAGGCTCTGTAAGACTCCTTGTAGAATTGCTGTACATCAGAAAAAGAAAAAAAGAAAATCCTTCCCTAACAGAAAAAGCTGAGCTAAATGACCCCAGAGGTGATTTCTAGCTTTCTCTGCTACCAATCAATTCCTTTTTTCTTTTTGTTTCTTGGAGAGCTATCAATAAATGACCTTCGTTGCAAAATGAAAAGCAGACAGAGGGACCAGGAGAGCTGCCCACAGTCAGGTCTACCCACCTGGATCATTTTGTAAAAGGGAAAAAAATGCCCCATCCAATAAATGTCATTGCCCTGGTGCTGGAAAACATTTCACACTTGCAAAAGCAGCTCCTCCAAACAACTCAATTTACCCTACGGGGTGCTAAAGCTTAGGAAATATAAATTGTAAAGGAGAAAACCCCAGGCTTGCTTTCATAAAAGAATGCATACTGTAGAATTTATGAATGCTACCTGCAGAACAGAGCTAGCTCTGACTGCTATGTATTAT
The DNA here is from genome assembly GCF_964106645.2 of Podarcis pityusensis. NCBI lineage: Eukaryota > Metazoa > Chordata > Lepidosauria > Squamata > Lacertidae > Podarcis > Podarcis pityusensis. Next base: position 43,436,564 of record NC_138044.1, read on the forward strand.
TGATTTATTATTAATATCCTTCAGATCTAAGCCCAAATCCTTCCCCCACACACATACACAATTTTCTTGCCCCATTTGTGAAATGGGGGGTGCAGTCTGGTGGCATGTCCCATTACCTTTAGGCGAACCCTGCGAGGACCATCTGGAAAAAATGCTGGCACTGGACGCTGTGGAGCCCTACTTTAAAGGTTTGGTTTTAAGCTTTTGCACAGTCCTTAAGCAGAGTGCAGCCAGGGACTGTAGAGTGCAGCAGAGGGTCAGGAAGGCCAAGGATACAGCAATGAGGTTTCTTAGCATCTTCTTGTAGGCTTCCCACAGGCATCTGGCTGGATGCCGTGAGAATGGGATGTCAGACTACAAAGGGCCCCTGGCCTGATCCGGCAGACCTTTCTAATGTTCTTAACATGGAACATCCCTTCGCCACTCCAGTTAGTGGTAGCGACTCTTCTACTGGGAGCCTCTTGCTGCTGGACAGAGCCAGAGTGAAGGAAAATTATTGAGTAAATAGGCAGCTATCTTCTGTTTAAAAGACATCTGAAGGCAACCCTGTTTAGGGAAGTTTTTAATATTTAATGCTGTATTGCTTTTAACACTCGATTGGAAGCCGCCCAGAGTAGCTGGGGAAACTCAGCCAGATGGGTGAGATATTATTATTATTATTATTATTATTATTATTATTATTATTATGTGACAAAAAAATCTCCCCAGGCAAAGGCTGCATACAAATTCAAAGGACAAACTACACTTCCCTGGAATCTTTTGGGATGTCATGTGAACTAAGATTCCTGGGAAGTGTAGTTTGTGAAGGGCACTGGGAATTGTAGCTCTGTGAGGGGTTCCCGGCATACTTTGAGGGAAGCAATATGCTTTTAATATGTGGTATGTATGCAGCCAAAGTCTCAACTAAGCAAGAAGCCTTTTATATACAGTACCATCCTTTTGAGCACAAACCATGTGGGTGGGTGAAGTCCCTTCAGCATTAGATATAAACTCTGTTTTCTGCCCCACCATGTATCTCTGTTCTCAACTCTGGTTATGGAAATAAAACCTCATCATTCCTCATATAGACCCAGATTTAGACGAAGACAGGAAGTGGGGCTGATTTATAAAGCTTTGTGCTTCTTAATAAACTTGTCAACTCATCAGGAAAAAAGAGAGGGAAAGCAATATATTTTAGGTGAACAATCTGAGCAGCTTGAGCAGTCAATAGTTAGATAGAGTTATAATGAACCATAGGTTGAGTTATGTTTGCAGTGGATATTTGGAATAGTTTTGAATAATGATCAAGCTCAAAAAACACGAGTCTGATTAATGTCTGTGGGCAGGTGTAATTTGTTTAGTCTTGGTCTATAAATTCCATATTTGTAGTAGATTGGGGGGTGGCTTTTTCTTCTAGCCACTGTAATCACCTGGATAAGACGGAAGAGATTTGGGTTTGGCAGGTTGACCGATGCAGCATCTGTGGGAAACTTTGAACTTATCCCTCCCCCCCTTATTACCCTGTATTACATGATATTCTAGTCCTCAAGGTTTTGGAGCCCCTCCCACTTTCCGGACTTAAAGCTCATTTAACTCATTATAGTTTAATGCAGCCGAACACCATTTCATGCAACTGGAGAGGTTAAGAAGTTTTCCCTTAGGCTGGAAAATGTTTCCCCACCTCATTTTAGACAATGCACAGGAGATGCCCCCCAGTGTAGCCCACCCTTGACATCTTCCCCAGTGGGGTTCAATACAGGAATTCCTATGCAAAAGGAAATGTATTTGTAGTGATGATTTTCATGAAATAAGAAAGAATAAACAATTTGCCCCCACCCCAAGTGCAGAAATATGGGTAGCACTTGAAAATGTTATTTTGCTGAGTGCCATTAAATATAAGTGGGAATTTCAATGCTGGGTGTAAATTATTATTATTATTTGCCCAGGTGTGCTGACGCACGTTTATGAGATCTAGCAATTTAGCACTCTGTAGCATTTTATCACTTAAGCTCTGAATGGTATAATAAAACAACAACAACCACATGCCTTTCCCCATCAAAACCTCTAGGTATTCATTGCCCTGTTATTGGAGCAAGGTCTCGTGTGACTAATTGCAGTGCAGTGGGATGGCTGGTCCCTGAAACTGGTTTAGTCATGAGAGCAGCCCTTTGCCAACTGGGATGAAGATGGAAAAAAAATCAGAGTTAGCCATGGATGAGCCCATTCTTCCAAATATGCAGGTGCCGTTCCTCCCAAATGTCAGCAAAGTATTACATTTGCAAAATAAGAAAGCAGCAAAAATGGCTTCTGATATGGAAAGGACATTTGAGTACTTACTGTGGAAGTGTGTTTTTTTGGGTGTGTGTGAATGAGGCATCTATTCATGAATGTGTTATGTTTGCCTTTTGCCCAGGAGAGCCAAGGGACTGCCAGATCAGCTCTTGTAAGCTATTTCCTTCTTGCTGATCATTCCACAGTTTCCATTCGTGGCCAGGCCACTAGACAAAGATCTTAGGAAATCATTTTACCAAGGGCTTAAGGGTGAAAGGACACAGAAAAGTGTAAAAGTAAAAATGATAACACTTGCAGGTAGGGATGTTGGGAGAATTCAGATGAAAACAGAAATAGTAACAGCAATTGCCAATGTTTCCTTATTTGCACCATGTCCAGGATGAAAATCAATCTAGTGAAGATGATCAGTATTCACTGCTGCCATCCCCCTGCCTCAGGCCACAAATGATGCATAATTGATTGTGTTTCCTTTCATTTGCATTGCATTTCCTTTGCATTGAAATGAATGGAGTGGGATAACATGCTGTCAAGGTAATTTCCACAATTAATTAATTAATTAATTGAGTTACACAGTGGGCATCGAGATGCAGTGAACTAGAAACAGTACTGCATGAGATGAATACAGGATGAAGTGGAAGATGATGCCTTCTTGCATTCCTGCTTGGGGATAATGTTGCTGTTGTATGAAAAGGCTGTCCCTGATTTTTGGTTGTCTGTCATCACAGATACTGTATATGTCCATGTGTGAAGAAGAAGAGTTTGGATTTGATACCCCGCTTTATCACTACCCTAAGGAGTCTCAAAGTGGTTAACAATCTCCTTTCCCTTCCTCCCCCCACAACAAACACTCTGTGAGGTGAGTGGGGCTGAGAGACTTCGGAGAAGTGTGACTAGTCCAAGGTCACCCAGCAGCTGCATGTGGAGGAGCAGGGAATTGAACCCGGTTCACCAGATTATGAGTCTACCTCTCTTAACCACTACACCACACTTGCTCCCAAAGCAACCAAAGTAAGTCCACCAAAAGTAACAAAAGTAACCAAACCCTTTGCATGTAATGTAATATGGAATGGCCCTGGCTACCAGGATTGGTTTCATTGGGCACCTGTTGAGGCCCACACACTAGCAGGGGTCCCACTGCCAATCCCTAGAGAAGTGATGGGGAGCCCATGTACTGTTGCACTGCAATTCCCATCAGCTGCAGTCAGCATTACGCAACTGTTAGGGATTGTTTGAGTTGTAGCATAGCAGCATTTGGAAGGCTACAGGCTGCCTAGTCATGCTTTACTACTGGGTCCTGCTGCCCGCATCCCAGTATATACAAATTTGTGCTTCACTCATTAATCATGGTGGGTGAATAGAATTTCCATATTCAGAGACAGCGTACTTCTAAAGACCACGGGGCAGCATAAGAACCTGTCAAGATCCAAACTGATAGCCAGGCAACCTTTCACCCTTTCTAGTCCAGGACCAGGAAAGATCATTGGATAATTGGGACCCACAGCTAGTTATCAGAGTTAAGGAAATTTATTTGGTCTCTGTGTGCATTGTAGAGGCTCAAAGAAAACTACCTCTAGCTGAGAGAAACAAAAAGCAGAGTCTTTTGTATAGTGGCACCAATACATACTTTATGACCAGAAGGAGAAATCTCAATCAGCCCCAGATACCAAGACCAATGCCCAAAGCCATATCTGCCCTAGAGCCTCCTGGGTCTCCTCCTCCTTGGTGCCATTGTCTCTCTCTGAACATGCTAGCAGCGACAGGAGGGAAGAGATTATAGCAGCATCTTCTGCTTACCTTGCACTCTCCCTTTGGGTGAATCTGGGAATTGGGTCCAGAAGAACACATTGAAGACATTGTGTCCTATCCCATCCACCCCCAAAACAACATGCGGCGCTAGTTGATCCTCCACCGTAATGATTTAACGAGCAATTTCATATTCACACATGCAGATCCTCACTACAATTCTTAAGTGATGAACACACGTGTGAACTGGCCTGCTGTAAGGTCTTTATTTAGGAGAAATAGCTCCCAGATTTGGCTTCACTGCTCCTGGTGAGAAATAGCTAACGTTTGCTGAGTTCAACCTCAGAAATGACATTTCTGACTTCTGTCCTTTGGGTCACTGGAGCTGCCACTGTTGGTTGTTGTTCCTTCAACATTATTCTTCCTTTCTCCTCCCGCCCCCGCCAAGAGCTTATGTACATTCTGTTTCAAGCGGAACTGAAATCAAAGTCACACACCGTGACTCAGGCAAGATGAGAAAGACACACACACACACACATAGACACACTTTGGTCCTTTCATGAGATTACGTGCAGGAAAAAAGAGAGTGAAGATTGCTAGGTACAGTGCACTTAGCTTAATGGAGGATCCTTTGGGTGAATGTGAAGAACTCCCTATTGACTGGGGGATAATGCACATGACACACACATTTCAATTCTCCCCACTCTGAAAGGGACTTTTGATGCACTGGTGCTAGAGTTGCACAGGAATGCCTTGTTGTTGTTGTTTAGTCGTTTAGTCGTGTCGACTCTTCGTGACCCCCATGGACCAGAGCATGCCAGGCACTTCTGTCTTCCACTGCCTCCCGCAGTTTGGTCAAACTCATGCTGGTAGCTTCAAGAACACTATCCAACCATCTCGTCCTCTGTCGTCCCCTTCTCCTTGTGCCCTTCATCTTTCCCAACATGAGGGTCTTTTCCAGGGAGTCTTCTCTTCTCTTGAGGTGGCCAAAGTATTGGAGCCTCAGCTTCAGGACCTGTCCTTCCAGTGAGCACTCAGGGCTGATTTCCTTCAGAATGGATAGGTTTGATCTTCTTGCAGTCCATGGGACTCTCAAGAGTCTCCTCCAGGAATGCCTAGCATGGCACAAAAGCCTTGCTGCTGGTGGCTGCTATATTTCACACAGTGTCAGTAGTAGCAATTGCCCAGTAAATGCTCCGAAGGCACAAAATGAAGTTCTAATGATGAAACGAAGCAGGTTCTGGCCCTCTAAGGGGCCCAGATGAAAGATTTCTCTGAGTAAATCATATATAAGTTGCTGTGAGCTCTCTGAAGGAAGGTTGCTGTGTAAGTGTAATAAATAACAGCTAAGTGTTATTCTTTCCACAAGCAATACCTTTCACATCACTGGGTTGCCAGTATGGTGCCCATGCATTCAATGGCACCAATGAGGTCTTTCTCTAGCACCCATGGAGCTTTGAGCCCCCACAACACTCATTTCCCTCTTGGTCATAAGAACGTTACCTTTTTCTTCCTCGCAAAGTACATAGAGCTGAAGGAGGAAGTTGGAAGAGTAACACTCTTTCTCACTTCCTCTTTTGCTTCCTCCCTCCAGGAATGATGGGAGTTGTAGTTCACCAACACGTGGAGGACCACAGTGTCTCCAATCCTTATCTAAGCAATGCTGCGCTAGGTGGACTATCTACACTAACGACACATGAGTATCTTATCTGTTCTGAATCTTCCAATATTCAGCTTCCTTGGATGTCCACAAGTTCTACTATAATGACAGAGGAAGGAAAACTTTTCTGTATCCACTTTCTCCATGCCAGGTATAATTTCATAAATTTCTATTCTGACACCTCTTACTCATTTTTTCTCTAAATGAAAAAGACCCAAATGCTGCAACTTTTCATTATGGAGGCTCACTCCATCCTCGTGACCATTTGGTTGTAGACCACTATGAATTCCACATGTATAACCTTCACCCTTCAGCCACCTTCTCAGTTAAGTTACCTGAAGTCAGCCCATGAATCTGATTTGAGAAACAGCACAATTCATTTTTTTAAATGTGATCATGCTTCTAAAATGGTAGCTGTGGAGTGATTGCCACAGATAACTTGAAAGGTCCCCTCTGCATTATTCAACAGTCACCATTCCACGCAGCAGATGACATGACACTTGATGCAGAATGAGCTATCATCATCCTCACGTTCCCCTTGAATTCACATGCCAAATCCTTTCCACAGTCCCAAGCAGTATCCAGTGACTATCACTGACTTGCTGCCGTTCCAAATCACCCATCAAGTCCTTGATGTGATTCTCCTTCAATAACAATGGAAAGTATTGGATGGCACCTTTACCTTACATTTTTATGTGTTGTGAGAAAGTTTAGTTTTATATATACTGCTATTAGGCCTGGCTCACACTGGCATCCTAAACAGGGCCTCTCCATGGTAAGAAGCCTCTGGGTGATTGTTGCAGCTATTGGTTCAGACAGCTTCTATGGCTGCTGCTAAGGAAGTTACTCCGTTCCATCACCTGGGCTGCACCACCTCCAAATAGATTTTTAAAACATGCAAGTGCAGCAACTTCCATATCTGCCACTGTTGCTGGGAAGAAGTGAGGTAGTAGTGGAAGATGAGAGAGCAGGTAGGCAGGCAGGGGTCTGTGCTGCCAAAGGATTAGAAGGGAGCCTCTTTGCAGACAGCAATAGCATTTGCCAAACTAGATAGCCAGAGACTTCCTACCAGACAGAGGCTATGTTTACATACCCTCCAAGTGTCCCTATTTTCCAGGGATAGTCCTGGAATTATGAAAGTTGTCCCAGCTTCTGATTTGATCCTGGAATGTGTATATTTCCCCCACCATCGCCAGCACCACCAAGCTTAGGGAGAAGAATGAGCTGGTGCTTGTCCCGAGAGAAAGGCAATAGTGGCAGTGGTGGCTGTGAGAAAGCATCCTGTTGCCTCTCCATGGCGGCCACTGCCAGCTTCTATTGAGTAGCCCATAGCAGCTTCTGGAGAGCATGTGAGGAAGGAAGAGCATGCTGCCAAGGAAAAGCCCTGCATGATGTGCAGGCTCTGAGGTGCAGCCAGAGGGCAGAACAACTCTGGGCGGGAAGAAAGAGGAAGTGAAGTGCAAGGGGTCTTGATTTTCTTTTTTTTAATTTAGATATTTGCATCCACATCTTATATTGCACCTTTCTAAAATTTATTTATTGATGTGTGTTTTTCTTTTTGTGAATCTACCAAAGAATAAAATTAAATCAGGATTAAGGTGTTATCTCAAGACGGTGGAGGGTGTGTATGCTGCGTCCTGTTGGTTTGGTAGTGGTAGCAGTTGCCTTTTTCTGATAGGAAATGCTCTCTGGCTCTCTGGAGGGGCAACAAAAAATGGGGGCTCGAGAAGGTTCAGTTGAGGGAGTGAGAAATGTCCTTATTTTCATCTGAGGAATGTTGGAGGATATGTTTTTAGGACTATTTGCTGTGTCACATTGAGGGTTTTTTTATTTAAAAAACCCGCTTATTTTAAATATTTATTTATTTTACGTATTTGGAGACTGCTTTTTCATCTCCCCCTACCACAAAGAAGGAAAGAAATTAGAGCAGCAGAAAATCATACAAGATATAAAGCAATAAAACTCTGGTAACATTAGAAAAATCCACAACTAACAGCATAAAAATATGATAGATCAGAGCAGGCTAATCAGATTCACCAGGACTGGGCCAACTATACATATTTCCAACATGCACATGGCTACCAGTTAGAAATTTATTATTAGTAGCCAAATCCTAGCTGGACTGAGTATATTACCTGTGGCGAAGTGCTTGCTGCTGTACCATAGTTGTTTCCATGAGGCTTCCGGTAACATATGACCAACCCTGCCAAAGTCCCCACTTCTGAAAAGAGAGCGAAGTCGAAGAAGCCCTGCCCTCTATTGGGTCTGGTCACCCTAGGAAAAAAGTGGGAGAGGCTATGGATCTCCAGCATAACACTTCCATTTGCATCTGTTCAGTGGAGCATTAGATCAGACTGTAAATCTACACAATTTAAATTACTCTCACAGAAGTAAACCCCCTTCTCCAAAGCCCCTCCAATACATGAGCTCATTAACTTCCAGATTTGGAGTTATCAACAGCAAGCTAGTTCAGTAAGATATCAGTGTGGGAGCAGGTTCATTACTCTGTAGCATTTTTTAAAAAATAAAATGTTGGCAAATCGGGTCCTTCCTTAAAGAGGGCACGTGTTGCGGTGAGACCTGGCAACCAAAACCTGTGTTGTGGGTGGGGATTATTGGTTAGCCACAACACCCAATTGGTAGGTCTCTTGATGCTGGGTTTAATCTGGCCAATGGGATGCAGTCTAAATGGATCGATTTATTTATGCCCATTAACATGACCCAGAGCTTCCTCTTTCGGCGCATGCGTTCGGAACACCCGCCCACCTTTCCCTACTTTTAGGGCTTGTGTGCTTGACCTTGCTATGCTGTTGTGTGTTGTCTGTCGTTGGGACAGGGGCACGGCAGGAATTTCCCCCACTTGGCTGATTGGCTGTTGCCATTTGGGTTTCGCCTGCCACATAGCAAATCGTCACAACTTGTAAGGTTGCGGATAGGCACTGGTTCAGGTGATAGGGATGGGAGAACGCTGTCACTATCTCTATGTGAAGGGTATTCCGTTAAAGGAATCCAGGGACTCGCCATGTTCAAATATATAAAAGGATGTCACATAGAGGAAGGAGAAAGGTTGTTTCCTGCTGCTCCAGAGAAGCGGACACGGAGCAATGGATCCAAACTACAAGAAAGAAGATCCCACCTAAACATTAGGAAGAACTTCCTGACAGTAAGAGCTGTTCGACAGTGGAATTTGCTGCCAAGGAGTGTGGTGGAGTCTCCTTCTTTGGAGGTCTTTAAGCAGAGGCTTGACAACCATATGTCAGGAGTGCTCTGATGGTGTTTCCTGCTTGGCAGGGGGTTGGACTCGATGGCCCTTGTGGTCTCTTCCAACTCTATGATTCTATGGTTTGGTCAACCCCTGAGAGGGGGTTGTGCCCATGCCTGAGTCCAGGGGGGGCATTTGGGTGGCAGAGATAGCCCATTCCCGGCTTTCCGCTTATCCAGGTGTTCACCCTAGGCTGACCTATGCTGGTGCCCTGGGTAAGCGCTACCTGCAACAGTGCAGGGAGCTAGTCGAACCAAACAAAATAACAAGTTAAGAAGGCAATTCTTAACAATTTAAGAAGAGGTCTGCTGTATCAGGTCAAAGGCCCATCTAGTCCATCTTCCTGTTCCTGTTCTCTCATTGGTCAATCAGATGTCCCAATGAGAAGTTTGCAAGCAGGATGTGAGTGCTTGAGATTCCTAGTACGGTAACTGGTATTCAGAAACACACTGCCTTTGACTGGAGGCACAGCATAGCGATCATGGCTCCTAGCCATTGACTTTGTCTAATCTTCAAGTCATTCAAGTTGGTAGCCATCACCACTTCTTGTGGGAATAAGCACTCTTCTCTGTCTGCTCTGAATCTTCTATCATTCAACTTCATTGGATGGCTCTGAGTTCTAGTAGTATAAGAGAGGGATCTATTCATTTTCTCCAGGCCATGCATAATCCTAGGCACCTCTGTCATGTCCCTCACTTACATGCCTTTAAAAACAAAATAAAAAACAAAAAAATATTGCAACCTTCCTCATAGGGAAGTTATGAGAAATATCCCTCCCTCCTTTCCTGTCCCAGCGTAACTAGGACTATGACCTGGGAGACCAGAGTTCAAATCCACACTTGGCCATGAAGCTCACTGGGTGACAATGGGCCGGTCACTCGCTCTCAGCCCAACCTACTTCACAGGGTTGTTGTGAGGATTAAAGGAGGTGGAGAACTTTCGAGAAAAAAGTTGGCTATGAATGCAATGAATGAACAAATGAATGAATGAATGAATGAATGTGTTGAGAACAGATGCTCAAGTTTTTCCAGTTACAGTCTTTGGAGAAGATGGTTTGGCTGCAATCCAAATTCATTACTTCAAAAGGTGACCTTGGAAATCCAAATTGCATCAAGGGTGACCTGAGCCCTGTAGGCTACCTTCAGTTTTGCACTGAGGTTCCTGATTGCTCATTTTGGAAGAGAAAATATTGAGCATTCTCCTGGGTACAAAAGGAGCCTCTTGCTGTTTGTTTGCGGCTTTGCTCCTTCCTTCTCTGTGCTGGCCTTGATATTTCTCACTTCCTTAACAACGTACCAAAGTGATGGAAAGAGTTTTGCACAGTTTCCTATGAAACTGCAAGAGCTGCTGTGCTACAGCTGAGTGGGTGGTCTGCCTCAATCAAGTAATTTGTCTCCAACAGTGACTAGGTCTATTTTGTCTCAGAAGCTTTTATCAGTTCAGAGCTACTGTGTTTTCTGATGGTTTGGGTACTCCCCTCTCCCCTTTCACACACAAATTCCCAGTTAAAATTAAAACTGTTCTTCTCTCACATACCTGGAAATTGCAGGTAAACAGGTAGAATTATTGGGAAAGGTTATTTTTTTTGGGGGGGGGGAATGAGGCCACCCTGAGTTGAGACAGGGCAAAGGAGTTTGCCCATCTCTGTTTGTTATACCTAGATTCTGTGTAAAGGAAAACGTATGCTGATTTTGTACTAGCTGGCTAATTATCCCATGTCTCCAGCAGGTGGAAATATTGCCCCAGCTTTTCCAAATACATTTTGGATTCTTATTGTTGGTTTTTGTGCAAATGGCCCTCAAGCAGAACTATGTTTCTACAGCTGCTATTTCGGGGTGGCTAAAGGGTCAGGGCTTGCTAAGCCCTGCTCTACTTCCTTCAAAAACCAGAATATTTAACTGAGGCTGAGTTGAAATACCCTAAATCCCTCCAGCCCCCTCTGGAGAGGGTTTATTATTGATTATTTTATATGAGGTGTGTGTGTGTGTGCTTGTGAACAGGGGTGAAATGACCAACCATTTCCCCAGCATTCCCAGCAACAACGGTGGTTTCTAACACTGCCCAAAACATTTTCTGTCTCTCTTTAAATGCTTGAGTGAGCAGTGCACATTTAATATGATAAGCATATTGAATCTCATAAGCAGTTAGGTAGGTAAAATTATGTGGTGAAATCATTTATTATTACTTATTATTGTTATTTAGAGCATTTGTAACTCTCTCTTCAGCCCAATAAGCTCCCAGCGCATCTCACATATAATCAAAACAAGATAGGCCCTACCTTCAGGCTGACAATCTAAGAAAACATGACACACAAGCAAAAATAGATGGGGAGGGAAAAGCAAAAGCAAAACTCAGACATTTGTTTCTAAACATTCGTCCCTATAATGACCGGTTAAGAGGCAGGAGGTGCTTAATAGAGCTAGACTATCACACCAGGGTTGATGGAGTGAGCTTTGCTTTCCAGCTCTCAATGCCACAAAACCACAAAGCCCAACCAGAGTGAGGACAATGCTTTTTCTTATTGGTGCCAGGGCCACAAACATGCAGCAGAGGAGCAAGCAAGAGATGTGAGTATGTGAGGGGGAGGCTTTTATGAATCTTCCCACACACCAAGCCTAGGGCTGGCAAAGCTGCATTCGGTACCAAAGGTATTGACTCCACAATCTGATTCCCAGCAGGGAACTTTCTGTGGTGATCAGTTGCATGATTTGAGTCACCCAAGGGAACTCAGTCACTCAGACTGTCCAGCTGTGCCTCTGCCAGCCCCATACCTGATGGAGATGTGTCAGAGAATTCTGATGAAAACAAAAATAGGAGAAGAAGTTGCTGATGTTTGCTTGTTTATCCCATGTCTGGAGGGAAATCAGTTGTGGGAGTACCAACAGGTATTCTTCATTGTTGTTGTCATCTTTGTTATTGCTGCTGCTGCTGTTGTCGGTCCACAAACGATATGTAATTAATTAAATCCCCTACCAGTTTGCATTGTGTTTCCTTTGCACAGAAATGCAAAGGGTTGAAAAACATACTAACAACCCAACTTACCATAACTTATGTAATTTTGTCCAAGAAGACAGCAAGACAAGTAACATCACTTTTGGTGGAAGATGAACTGCAGCAGGATGGAAATGGTGCTACATGCACAGGGTGGAGCTAAGATGGACAGGGTGGAGCTTAACCTAAAATCACATATGGCACCAAGTGTGCAGCAGGTGTTCCTGGGGTTGGGGGAAATGGCCTCATTGTTCCGATCTGGAACCATGCTGGGGGTATGATTGTCCCATGGGATGGAGGTTTCCCATCCCTGCATTTAGATAATGCGTCTGTTCGACCCCCAGCCCCTCAAACTGGTTGATAGCAATGCTGCTTAATGTCTTAGTCAGACTAAATCCCCCTTTTATTAAATCAATTGGCATCTCAATGAGATTTGCATTTCCAACAAAAAAGCATGGTGTGGGAGAAGGGTGGAAGTACTATTTCAAGATTAGTGGCCAAGTGCAGATAGCAAACACTAATCAAGCTGGAAGCTTGCAGAAAAAGTTAATTTGTTGAATAAATTATATGAAATGGAATGCTTCCATTAGAAATGGGGAAAAGAAGTACTCAATTTGTTAAGCAAATTACTTGCTGCAAATAACTGATTTGGCTCTGCTCCTGATGAATTGATCTAGTGGTGCTGAGTATTATGCGGACTTCACTTAATAATATTTTTTAAAAGATGAAGTGGAGAAAAGTTAAGCAATATAAGCTTTAGCGCTGGAACCCACCAGCCTCTTTGACTTTGTATAAGACTAGTGAAAGCCAGCATAACATAGGCAATTAGAGTAGCATTCTCCAACATGGAGTCCTCCAGATGTTGCTGGACTACAGTTCCCATCATCCCTCACAATTGGCAATGCTGGCTGGGGCTGATGGGAGTTGGGATTCTAAGAACTTGCTGAATCCAAAGTTACACATTGTATGAACTTAAAAGAAAACCACGACTCGTTGGTGTCTGACCCCAACTAGATGGAATAATTATCCATCAATCAATATTCAATTTTGGAGATGCAGAGCTGTAAATACAAACATCTTTCATATAATTACTAAATCATTTTGGGAGTGCATTTTAACAGAAATAAATAGCATCCTTGGTCAAGACCTTCCATTGATCCTGTTGTAGCAATATTTGGATATCTACAAAGTATAATTCCAGAGGAAGATCAAGAAATGGCAGCCTATTTATTAACAGCAGAAAAAACTGAAAACTGAAAATAAATTCCTGGCTCTCTAGAATTTGCGAAGTGTCATTTATGACTAAAAGTATAAACCTATTTAGAGTGAGAGAAGGAGGTAAATAGAAGACAACTTTATTAAGGCTCTGCACTCTTTGGATTGAAACAGCTATTCACCATTTGCCAATACTCCTTTTTAGGGGAAGGTGGTAGAGAAGGCTGTTGTGAGGCAGCTGCAAACATTCTTGGAAGACACTGATTATTTAGATGGGAGAGTGTGACCATGCTTCTTCTTGATCTCTCGTCATCATTTACCATATTTTTTGCTCTATAAGACTCACTTTTTCCCTCCTTAAAAGTAAGGGGAAATGTGTGTGTGTCTTATGGAGCGAATGCAGGCTGTGCAGCTATCCCAGAAGCCAGAACAGAAGGAGGGATTGCTGCTTTCACTGCACAGCGATCCCTCTTGCTGTTCTGGCTTCTGAGATTCAGAATATTTTTTTTCTTGTTTTCCTCCTCCAAAAACTAGGTGCGTCTTGTAGTCTGGTGCGTCTTATAGAGCGAAAAATATGGTAATACCATCAACCTCGGTGCCCTCCTGCACCAACTTTCGGGAATGGGAACTGGGGTGCTGTATTAGAGTGGTTCCAATTCTACCTTCAGACTGAGTCCAGAGAGTACCTTTCAGCCCAGTGGCGTAGCGTGGGTTGTCAGCACCCGGGGCAAGGCAAGTAATTTGCGCCCCCTAACCCGTGGATTTTAGCAGGGAGCAGAGAGCTGCGAGTGCGAGCGCGCCCCCCCAGATGTTGCGGCCAGTGCGGCCGGCCCCCCCTGCACCCCCCACGCTACGCCACTGTTTCAGCCACCTGGTGACTACATTATGGGTTGCTATTTAATATCTCGACTGCTGTTGAATGTCTACATGAATCCATTGGAATCAGTCTTTAGGTGTTTCTGTTCTGACAGTGGCCAACTGGATGTTTGAGTGAAGCCCACAAGCAGGACCTGAGTGCAACATCCTCGCTCCCCACTTGTCATACCAAGCAATTGTTATTCAGAGGCATACTGCCTCCAATAGTGAAGTTGGAACATAGCCACCATTTACACATCTTGATAAGATGCTTCATTTGTTTCTCTCTGATCATAGTAAGTGCCTTGCATATTATCCCAAGCTGGCTTTGCAAAGAGATGCATAAAAGAAGCAGAAAATGAAAGAGGGGAAAGCAAAGCATGGTGTTCAAATGTAAAATTGATGTAAATACCCCTCAGATATCTCAAGACAGTAGGAAGGGGGGGGGGGAGAGCTGTTTGGGCAAAACACCATAAGATCTTTTGTAAAACAAAGTGATGATAATTTATGGATTTCATGGAAAGAGAAAAACCTTAGGGGCTCTTATGAATAACTATAAGTGTGTGGTGTGTCTATGCAGAAACTGTTTTCCTCGCCATCAGTATTGAGATGAAAGCTTAGCAGATCTCCCTGATGCCTTTGCCAATCGCTTTGCACTAAAAAAAGTAGATCCAAATCTACTTGTGCTTCTTAATGCTGCAAAATCCATGCTGGAAAAGTAAAACAAATAGTCATCTTTGCATTTGCCTCCGATTATGGATGTTTCCTTTCTCCAAGGAGACCAAATTTCTGTTTCATAACGCTCTCCCTCCAACTTTGAAGCACTTCTATTAAATCACGGTCAAAAGGGAAAAGACCTAGTGTCAGCTATATTTATACATGTGTGTGTTGAATCAGTAGATAGACTGGTCTACTAGGCCTTAAACTTACATGGGGGAAAGATATGTGCAGAGACATAAAAGGTAAAGGGACCATTGACCATTAAGTCCAGTCATGACCAACTCTGGGGTTGCGGCACTCATCTTGCTTTATTGGCCAAGGGAGCTGGCGTACAGCTTCTGGGTCATGTGGCTAGCATGACTAAGCCACTTCTGGTGAACCAGAGCAGAACACGGAAACACCATTTACCTTCCCGCCGGAGCGGTACCTATTTATCTACTTGCACTTTGATGTGCTTTCGAACTGCTAGGTGGGCAGGAGCTGGGACTGAGCAACGGGAGCTCACCCTGTCATGGGAATTCGAACCACCGACCTTCTGATCGGCAAGTCTTAGGCTCTGTGGTTTAACCCACAGCGCCACCCGTGTCCCAGGGCTGTGCAGAGACATAAATGATTCTAAATGCTATGCACTATGGTCATCCGAACCATACCAGCTTATGTGAGGGAGTGTTCTATGAAGCTCCTACCCTAACACCCCATTCTCCCTGCTGGATCAGGCCAAAGATATATGGGGAGTGTATGAAGCAGGAGTAGCCAATGTGATACCTTCCAGTTGTTGTTGGGTTACAACTCCCATCATCCTTGACCACCAGCCATGCTGACTGAAGCTGATGTAAGTTGTACCACAGCAACATCTGGAGGGCACGACATTGGCTACCCTTGCTTCATCTCAAGGCACAAGTAGAACACTTTCTTTGTAAGTTGACCATATGGAGAAAAGTGCAGATGCTGACCTTCAATGTACAAGCTGGTGTGTATGGTTGGGTATATGTTTGGCAGTGTGCTCATGCAGCTGGTGTCTGAAGCCAAGTGCTCATGGCAGAACCTACAATCTATATGTATCCTGTAGTTCTTTGAGAAAGACTGCTATTTACTGTGTTTCCCCTCAAACCAGCATCCATCCAATTTGAAAGTATACACTGAAGTTAAGCTGTGATATGTACATTTGAGACAGCGAAATGGAACAGGCATTTCTTCCTCAAGTCACAGCAGTTGAAAAATTGATCAGTTTTTAAAATGTAAAATAATTGGATCAAAATCTTAGCACAATCCCCTAAATGAAAGTTGGGGGGGGGGCACTATCTCTGTTACAAATTATCCAGATTTTCTCTATTGGATTAAACAGTTATCAAGAGGCTTCTTAAACAAGGTGAAATTTGTCATTTTTCTGGACTACAACCAAGAAGATCTAATTAGTAAGAGAAGTTTTACCCTGTAGGCTTCAAAATTAGTCTTTAGGTCAGAGAAGATGCTAATGGGAGAATACGGTTCTTACGTTTACTTCAGGGGGAGAAGAGTGTGTCTCCCCCCCTCCCCACAAAAAGAGGTCATTGGTTAGAATATTATCATGCAGATGCTCCCAAGCCTTTTCCTTATTGAGATTCACTTAGCAAAATGTACTGAATATTTAACAAATTTGCATTTCACATTCTTCCTCAGTCTCCATTGATTCATTAAATGAGAGAAGGTGGGAGCCCAGGAGAAATGTTTGCATGAAGGCTGAATTGAAGATAAGTATTGGCAATCTTTCTCCATCACTCCCCACAACCCTGACAACTCAAGGATGCTCTCCCAGCTCATTCTGGTTTCAGACATAGTTTACGGAAGATGGAGAATTCTGGAGAGCATGAGATTTTGCATGCAGAAGGACCCAGATTCAATGACTGATATCTCCAGTTAGGGCTATGAAAGACTTGAGTCTGAAACCCTTAGAGAGCTGCTGCCAATCAGTATAGACAATTGAGGAAGGAAAAGGGAGAGAATGATGGCAAAGTTTGAGGCCAGGATGAAAGAGGAATGAAAGCAAAAACATGGGAAAGAGCTATTTTATAACACATAGCAGGGGTCAGCAAACTATTTCAGCAGGGAGCCTGCCCCTCAGACCTTGTGGGGGTCTGGACTCTATTTTTTTGGGGGGGGAGAGAATGAACGAATTCCTATGCCCCACAAATAACCCAGAGATGCATTTTAAATAAAAGGACACATTCTACTCATGTAAAAACACGCTGATTCCCGGACTGTCCGCGGGTTGGATTTAGAAGGCAGTTGGCCTGGATCCAGCCCCCCGGCCTTAGTTTGCCTACCCATGACATAGAGCCTCTCCATAAGAGTTAACCATTGACTAGGAGGGCAACTGTCTCCAACCTTCTAGCTGCGGGCTTGGTGAAGAAGATGAACCTCAAGGAGTGATGCTCAACCCATATCCTTCTTTAAGAGCTGTGATTCATAGACTGGCCTCAGCAGCCATGGGTGAAACAACCTGAAATATTCTAAATACAAGGTGAAAGGAGAAAGGGAAGCCACTACAATGCTAAGAATAGGGATGTAGGAAGACATAGTTTTCCATTCTGCCCATGCAGCACTGTTTCTGATCCTCTGTAGTTCATCTCCCACAAAAAATGGCATTGTTCACCTTGCTGCCTGCTGTTGTGAAATTTACACAACTTACATAATTTGTGTAATTAATTATGGAAATTAGGTTGCCATTGTGCTATCCTGGCCCATTCATTTCAGTGGAAAGGAAATGCAATCGTTTGTGGACCAAAAGCAGCAACAGCAGATGCTGATCATATCCAGTTGATTGATCTCCATCCCTGACAAGGGACAAATAAATGATAATTGGCAATTTTCTCTCCTGTTTCCATTTCATTGGAATTCTCCGACATCCCTATCTAAGAATAAAACCAAATTAAGCTGCAACACACTACTTTTTGTACTCAGCAAAAGGACTTCACTATATATAGTTGTTTCTTGGTGTCTCAAATAAAGTAGGTATCAATGAAATGTGTATAGGTAAGGCATCTTATAATCAGGGGACCCCAATGGCCCTTGCGAGCATTCCTTACTGGTTGGTCCCATAGAAGCTGGAGCTTTTGCGTTCATGCACTCCAGAGTTTCATCAAATAAGAATCCCACACTACTGAGGTCTCCTTTCTTGTTTCTTCTGTAAGAAAGAATCTCTCCCTCTCCATCTCTCTCTCTCTCTCTCTCTCTCTCTCTCTCTCTCACACACACACACACCCCTTTTCCCAATTGCCCCCCACCTTAGAATGAGACTTTCTAGTGGGAGGTTTGTTTCTGCTGCTTTGCTAACTGCTCATCCAGACTCCTGCTTAAAAAGGCATTTCATTCTCTAATTATGTTTACTGAATTTTCTTTCTTTTCTTTTTAATAAAAAATGGTGGATTATTTACAGTTGCGTGGATTTAAACTGAGGACCGGAGCTCAAAGGAAGTGCTGTTGCATTTTAATATATGTCTGCAATGCCGAGTTGTACCTTCCAGATGAAAATACGGCTGTACATACTAAATTTTTACCTTGGGGTGCATGCAGAATGAGCCACTGTCTTAATGTTGATATTTTTTTTCCTGTCTCTAAGAGAGGCTGATAAAAATGCAATAAAATAAATAAAAGGCAAACGGTGTGTATTATTGACTTTCCCCCTGCCTTATATTTATATTTTGTTGCCCAGAATTAGGGGACAAACTGCATGTGACATAGGACATATATGGTAAAGATTTCCTTTGGAGAAGGACAGTAGCTTGGTAGTAAGCTATGTGCTTTGCAAGCAAAAGATTCCACATTCAATCACTGGAATCTCCAGGCAGGTAGGGCTCAGAAAGACTACTGTTTGCCGCTCTAAAGAGCAGCCACCAGTTGATAGAGGCAATACTGAGCTAGACTGAGTTACAGTTTTAAATCTTTTGATTGCTTGGAGTGACAAAATGCCACTTGTTAACTAGGCGGCTTTTCCTCTCTTTGGTTCTTCTCCTAAAAACACATTTACAAAAGATTACATCCTCTGTGGTTCTGAATAAAGGCTATAATTAAACAGGAACATGTGGTGCTAAGCCAGACCATGTCCATCCAGCTCAGTATTATCTAAACCAGGGGTGTACAGCAGGGGGCCGGTCCACTGTCCCTCAGACTTTGTGGGGGGCCGGACTATATTTCAAAGAAGAAAAGAATGAATTCCTATGCCCCACAAATAACCCAAAGATGCATTTTAAATAAAAGGACACATTCTACCTATGTAAAAACACGCTGATTCCCGGACCATCCGCGGGCCGGATTTAGAAGGTGATTGGGCCGGATCCAGCGCCCGGGCCTTAGTTTGCCTACCCATGGTCTGCACTCACTGGCCGTTCCTCTGCAGAGTTTCAGGCAAGCAGTCTCTGCCCAGTTTTACTTGGAGATGGTGGGGATTGAACCTGGGACCTTTCTGTGCAAAGCATGTTTTCTGCTCTGAGTTCTGGCTCTTCGCCAGTGAGAAACATCTTTATATCAAGCTGAAACACCAGCCCATCCTACTCAATGAAATTTATTGGGATGTGTAATGGGTTTAGGGGTTGCTCGTGCGTAAGTTGCCGCCACTCCTGGCTAGGTTACCTGGTTGAACCCTTTCTGACTGGACAGCCTCTAGCTTCATGGCTGTCTCAGTCGCTGGCAGAATCCGTCAGTGGGCGTTTCTTGAACTTCTTCCAGCATAGAAGTTCTTTGACACCAAGTCTCCTCCTACTCTCCCTGCGCGGAAGCCTTCTGTGCAGGGAGGGTGTGGGCAGCAGAGTACCCGTACTCTCTCCGCTGGTCTCCGGCGAGGAGTCTTGGAGCCTCCTCTCCGATTCCCCCATCTGCCCCCCTTCTCTACTGGTGTTACGCTGATTTCCTTCCCCAGCAGATGGGCTGCCTCTCTCCCTACTGGGACCCTCTCCGGCATCCCTCTGGAGCCTTCTCTCCGCCTCTAGCTCTGATGGCAGTTCCCTGACATCCACCTCCCCCCCCAGGACCCCCTCCATCCCCGGCCCGACCTTCTGATCCAACCTCGTCCCTTTCCTCGGCCGACGATGCGGGGAATCCCCTGAAGGAGCTGTTGCCATCCTCTGAGGATTCAAAACCCGCTTCCCACCCGCTCCGAACTCTTCCCGCGGGTTAGGCCTCCCAGTCTGATTCTTCTCCCTCTGACACCTCCCCTCCCTCCTCTTTGGAGGCAGGAAAACCCACAAAGTCCTCTTCGTCGTCTGTGGTTCCAAATTCTTCCTCCCAGAATCTCGCTAGTGGTTTTGGTTTATCTGGGAACAGGCTGTGGAATTCTTCCACTAGATACCGGTCATTGATCGCCTCAGCGGGGACCCACGTGTTTTCTGACCCGGGTTCTCCCTCCCAAGCTACCAAGTACTCCACCTGGCGCCCTCGCCACCTTGAATCGAGTATTTCCGTGGCTTGGTTGTGGTGTTCCCTCTCCTCTACCCACGGGTGGGTGGTGACTCCTCCCTCCCACCCCGGAAATTCCCGCCCCTCCCTGTACGGTGAGAGTAGGGACCTATGGAACACCGGATGTATCTTCATTCTGTCAGGCAACTTGAGCTTGAATGCCACAGGGTTCACCTGCTGTGTTACCTCAAAAGGTCCCAGCCGCCTTGGCTGCAACTTCTTGCACCCTCCCTTTAGGGGTAACCCTTGGGTTGACAACCACACTCGGTCTCCCACCCTTATGGCCTTCCCCTCCCGACGGTGCTTGTCTGCCTGCCTCTTGTAAACTTCCTTGGCCCGCTCCAAGTTCATCTTGAGCTGCTGGTGCAAGGCCTCCATTTCTTCCACAAACTGCTCTGCCGCAGGTACACTCCATCCTTCCTCCCCCCTCCCCGGGAAGGCCCTGGGGTGACGCCCATAATTGGCCATGAACGGGCTCATTCTCGTGGACACATGTTCAGCGTTATTGTATGCAAATTCAGCCAGCGCTAGTTTCTCTACCCAATCGTTCTGTCTCTTGCTGACGTAGCAGCGTAGGTATTGCTGTAGTATACTGTTCGCTCTTTCTGCTTGCCCGTTGGTTTCCGGGTGTCGCGCCGTCGAGAAGCCCACCTCGACCTGCAGCAAGCTCATGAGCTTCCTCCAGAACCGGGAAGTAAATTGTTTTCCGCAATCTGAGATGACCCTCGAGGGAGCCCCATGCAGCCTGAAGATGTGATCCACAAACAACCTGGCTGTCTCCTCTGCCGTCACCGCATGTGAGCAAGCTATGAAATGGCACATCTTCGTCAGTAGATCGACTACTACCATGACTGCTGTCTTCCCCCTTGACTTGGGCAAATCTGTCATAAAATCAATGGACACCACCTCCCAGGGTCTTCCCGGCGTGGGTAAGGGTTCCAGTAACCCTGCGGGGGCAGCCCTCTCCCCCTTTGCCCTTTGGCAGTGGTCGCACCCCCGTACATACTCCCGTACATCTTCCCTCACCCTTGGCCACCAGAACTGCCTGGTGACGAGCAGCATGGTTTTGTGCTGTCCAAAGTGCCCAGCTGTGGGGTTGTCGTGGAGTTGTTTAGTACCTTCCCCCTCAAGGTCTCCCCCAGTACATACAGTGCCCCCTTATAGTACAGCAGCCCTTCCTTTTCCTCGAACCCTCCATGGTTTTCCCTTCCGTCTCGGAGTTCCCTGATTTTAGTCTGAGCGAACACGTCATTTCTAGTAAGCCCGGCCAGTTCTCGTTTCCCAACCAACGCTCCCCCACACACCCATCGGTCCTCGGGGATCACGTGTCGGATCTCCGGCGGTCCCGCTCCTTCCATGTACTCCGGCTTCCGGGAGAGAGCATCTGCTCTTATGTTTTCCTCTCCCGGCACGTATCGGATCTCGAAGGAAAACTTAGAGAACTCCTGTGCCCATCGAATCTGTCTCTGGTTGAGTACTCGTACGGTCCTCCAGTATTCCAAGTTCTTGTGATCAGTACAAACCTGGATCTTGTGCTGCGCCCCTATTAACAGATGTCTCCATCGGCGAAACGCCGCATAGATCGCCAGCAATTCGCGGTCATACACCGTATAGTTTTGCTCCGACTTGCTCAGCTTCCTCGAGAAAAAGGCACACGGCCTCCAGCCCTGCTTGGCCCCTGGCTGCAAAAGTACCACCCCAATAGCTCGGTCGGACGCATCGGTCTCCAGCCTCGTGGGCTTCTCCAGATCAACATGCAGGAGCTGCTCTTCCGAAGAGAACGCCTTCTTCAGTCTTTCAAAGGATTGCTGGGCACTTTCTGTCCAGGCGAACTTCCTTTTGCTACTGAGACAATCTGTGATGGGCGCTGTCAAGTGGGCGAAGTTCTTGATGAACTTCCTGTAGAAGTTGCTGAACCCTAGGAACCTCTGCACATCCTTCCGGGTTTTGGGGGCTTTCCATTCCAGCACTGCCTGCACCTTGCTTGGGTCCATAGCTAGGCCCTTGTCTGACAACTTGTACCCCAGAAACTCGACCTCTCTGGCGTGAAATTGGCATTTTTCCAGCTTGACCCACAACTGGTGCTTCTGCAGTCTCTTTAGCACTTCCCTGACGTCTCTGACATGTTGCTTCTCATTGTCCGAATAGATTAAGACATCGTCCAAAAAGCCTACGCAGTTCTTGTACAGCAGGGGCCCCAACACGTGGTGCATGAATGCTTGAAAGCAGGCGGAGCCCGATTGTAATCCAAATGGCATGACTAAGTACTCAAAAGCCCCCAGGGGGGTGAACATGGTGGTTTTCCATTCATCCCCCTCCCTTACCCTGATCAAATTGTACGCTCCCCTGAGGTCCAGCTTGGTAAAAAAAATTCCCTGCCTCACCCGTGTTAAAATGTTGTCTTTCGGGGGATTGGGAAGGTCACGGGTTCTGATACCAGGTTTAACGCCCGGTAATCTACGACTAATCTAGGCCGATTAGTCTCTTTTTTGTCCACAAAGAACACCGGACTGCCCCCCACCGCCTTTGATTCCCTTATGAACCCCCTCTTCAGGTTCTTGTCAATAAACTGCCGCAACTCCTGCATCTCCCGGTCAGACATGGCATACAGCTTACCCACCGGCAGCTGAGCCCCTGGGAGTAAGTTGATTTGGCAGTCAAAGGGCCTATGGGGGGTAGTCTATCTGCCTCCTTCTCGCTGAAGACTTCCTTCAGGTCAGCATATTGTGGTGGCACCTCCCCTTTTGTTTCCACCGCCAGCCCAGCCACCCTGGCCACTGTCATTCTTGGGGTCCCCCCCCCAGACAGTGTTCCAAGCAGTAAGCTGACCCAAAGGTGACTGACCGCTGATGCCATGACACTACTGGATCATGCAGTGCTAGTCAGCTCATCCCTAGTATTATTGGGGGTCCTGCCAGTGTGGCCACGTGAAAGTCAATGGTCTCCATGTGCCTGGAAACCCTCATTCGCATTGGCGGGGTCTGGTGTGTCACTTCCCCTCCCAGAAGTTCCCTGCCATCGATGGTGGTCACTTGCAAGGAAAAATCCAGGGGCAGCAGGTGTAGTTGGTGCTCCAGAGCGAAGTCTCTGCTGAAAAAATTGCAGGAACTGCCTGATTCCAGCAGCCCCTCAACCTTGACTGGGTGCCCATTTGGGAGTTCTAGCACCACTTCTATGGCTATAGCTGTCCTGGGAGGGTCAGGCTGGGGCACTTCTATTGGTTGCTGGCCTGGCTGCTGCCCCCGCTGGTTGGCAGCCAGGCATTGTCGTTTCCCTGCGCCTGCCCTTCCTCCCCCTTCTCCTCACAGCCAGCAGCCCGCACCATCCCTTGCCAGGCCTTTCTTTGAGGGCAGACCCTGGCAAAATGTCCTGGTCGTTGGCAGAGGAAACACTTCTTGGTGGTTTTCCAATCCTTCCCCTCCCTCTTGTGACCTTCACTGGAGTTTGAAACCTCGCGCGTGCACGCGCCATCTATTTCCATTGGCTCAGCCGCCTGGGAAAGCTGTCTCGGTATTTCAGGAATGCGGTAGTCATGACAACATTCCCCTCTCACTTCGCGTTTCTCCTGAGCCCGCGCTTCCTGCAGCACTCCAATCGCAAGTACATCCTTGGTCAGCTGATCCATCGACTGTGGGCGGGGCGCGCGGGACAGCTCGTCCTTCACAGTTGGGGACAACCCCTCCTCAAACAACATTTGAATCGGTTCAGAGTCCAGATCCCACCCGAGCCGGTGGATCAACATTGCAAAGCGCGACCAGTAGTCTCTAACTGACTGGCTCCCCTGCTTGCACCCCATCAGTTCTCACCGAGTCACACTTTGCTCCACTTCACTGGAATACATCGCATTCATTGCCTGGAAGAATTTCTTAAGGTCCTTCAAGGCATGATTTTGCGTCGCCATAAGGGGCCTAATCCATTCGCGTGCCCCATCCTTCAGATGTCCCACAATGTAGGCTACCCTCTCCCCATCATCAGCAAAGTCATTATGCTGCAGTTCCAAAGCGTACTCTATTTCCGTTCGGAACGCATTGTAGTACTGGGGCTTCCCCCCAAACTTGTGTACCAGCCCCGGTACCTTCCTTGCGATGGGGGTGGGTCTGACCTGTGCATCCTGAGTGCGTCTTTCGTCCAGCCGCGCCGTCAGGAGAGCTACATGCTGTTCCAAGTCTCGGTTTCTCTCTACCAGACTTTGCACTCCAGCTGCTTGCTCCGTCTCTCCGGTTGCCCTGGTCTGGCTCATCGTGCTGCCTCTCTGGAGCTGCGCACAAGCAACGTCGGTGACTGATGGATTGCTGTAATGGGTTTAGGGGTTGCTCGTGCGTAAGTTGCCGCCACTCCTGGCTAGGTTACCTGGTTGAACCCTTTCTGATTGGACAGCCTCTAGCTTCGTGGCTGTCTCAGTCGCTGGCAGAATCCGTCAGTGGGCGTTTCTTGAACTTCTTCCAGCATAGAAGTTCTTTGACGCCAAGTCTCCTCCTACTCTCCCTGCGCGGAAGTCTTCTGCACAGGGAGGGTGTGGGCAGCGGAGTACCCATACTCTCTCCGCTGGTCTCCGGTGAGGAGTCTTGGAGCCTCCTCTCCGATTCCCCCATCTGCCCCCCTTCTCTACTGGTGTTACACTGATTTCCTTCCCCAGCAGATGGGCTGCCTCTCTCCCTACTGGGACCCTCTCCGGCATCCCTCTGGAGACTTCTCTCCACCTCTAGCTCCGATGGCAGTTCCCTGACAGGATGCCTTTGCAGAGAGATGTTCAGGCAGCTGCCTGCTCTTTACTTTCCCATGTTTGTGTTGTTTTTAAAGTTTTGTTTAAATAAATATGACTGAAAAGTGTGTCTGGAAAGCACGCCTGCGGATGATAGCCCTTTCAGACTTGGCAAGTAAACAGACTATCCCAAGCCAAGGGTTTATTTAAAACAAATAGGTTCTGATTTCCAAGCTGCTTGCTTAATTTTTGTTTTAATTTGGTTATGCTTTGCAGGTTGCATGTCCCTGAAAGAAGTCCTCTGAGAGTATTTTACCTGCTAGAGCACATCCACATGGCTTGCTTGTTTCTCTGTTTAATCCAGAAAGAAGGAATATTGTTTTCTAAACATTATGTGTGTGCTGTTGCAAGTTGTTGTTGGCATCTGCCTATCTTGAGAGACAATGGAGTGCACCTTGGGGGGTGAAGCTAAACTGCTGGAGAATCACAGCGCCTGCTGTGGCTGCAGAGGTCAGTAACTCATAACTGCTGCCTCCTGCATGGTTTTTGCTGTTTTAGCAGCACCAAAGTGACCTTCCTGGGCACAAGGCTGGGCAATGTGTATAGAGGTCCTGGGCTGCCCAGAAAACAAGGCCCCCTCTTGGCCTCACTGATGTGGTCCAAAGGGAAGCAGAGCAATACACTTGACAGCAGCTTGGCTGCAGGAGTTGCTGGAACCTTCACTCCAGATTTGTGTAGGGTTTACTCCTTGACCTTTTCTTCTGCTGAAGATGTCCTGCAAGGCAGCAGGTATGGATTTTTTCTCAGAGTTTATTTCTGAAGCCTTTATCATGAATGAGTATAGCTGCAAGGCAGCAGAGGTTTAGGATCAGAGTTTTCCTTCTGTTTGATAGGCTGCCTTCCCAGGTTGATGAGCCCCTTGCTTCCTCCTACAGCATGTGCAGAAACTTAACTCACAGAGGGTTTGAGACCCATCACCTGGTTTAGCCAGCCAGCTTCTAGGAGTCACAGATGAGAGCTGAGGGCAGAGTGCACAGACTACCCCAGAAAGACTACAATGTGTTCCCCACCAGAGGTACTACCTCGCCCATAACACTACCTAAGAAGTATTTATTATGATTTATTCATAGGATCATAGAGTGGGAAGGGACCACAAAGGTAATCTGATTCATAGGTCTTTAGTCAGTGGGGCAGGACCCACAGGTGGGTTAGAAGGCTGTCATGGGAAGGTCATGGCAAAACTGTTGCTGTCAAGTTGAAACCATCCTGCTGCTAATCACTATATGTGGTGTCTGGGCTAGAACATATTCTTATTTTTATCAATTTGCACAAGTATTGCAAATCGGCAGAAGAAAGGCAAGAGCATTTTTCAATAAGAAATACATTTCTGGCAAATGGTATGCCCCGTATTATGCCTTCAGTGAGTGAGCTCTCTAGTGGGTAAAGGTAAAGGGACACCTGACCGTTAGGACCAGTTGCAAATGACTCTGGGGTTGCGGCGCTCATCTCGCTTTACTGGCCAAGGGAGCCGGCGTATAGCTTCCGGGTCATGTGGCCAGCATGACTAAGCCGCTTCTGGCAAACCAGAGCAGCGCACGGAAACTCCGTTAACCTTCCCGCCAGAGCGGTACCTATTTATCTACTTGCACTTTGACGTGCTTTCGAACTGCTAGGTTGGCAGGACCTGGGACCAAACAATGGGAGCTCACCCCATTGTGGGGATTCGAACCGCCAACCTTCTGATCGGCAAGCCCTAGGCTCTGTGGTTTAACCCACGGTGCCACCACGTTCCTTCTCTAGGGGGTAGGGGCACTCTATTCTTTACTAACGGAAAACCTTATGTGTGTGCTTGGTGGGGATATCCTTCTGTCTCAGGAGAGAATGGAAGAGTGTAAAGAGGAGTAAAGCCAAAACTTTGGAGAATAAATTTATTCCTGTGCAGAACCAAATGTATGGATTAACAGACAAAAGGCTCATCTTACTGCTTGTGTTTAAACGCTCAGGGCTGAAGAGAGGTTAAATCCCATATTTTGTGGTTAGCTGTGGAGAGCGGTTTGGGAGAGGAGCAACAGGAAATACTTATTTTATTTTTACTGTGATTACAGTGTTACAGCTTGAGTACTGGTTCACACACTACATCTTAGGCAGGTTCACATTAAAAAGTAAAATGAACTAATTTCTCCATCTGTTCCTAGTGGTACAGTAGGAGATACTCTCTAGAGTCAGATTGCTGGGTTCTGCAGGTTGAGAGCCTCTCTTTGTTGCCTTTCACACAGTGTATTGTTTATTATCACACATTATGTCCCACATTTCTTCCAAGGAGCTCAGGGGGGCATACTTGATTCTTCCTGTCTCCATTTCATCAGTGCAACGAACCTGCAAGTTGTGACTGGCCTAAGGTAATCCATGGCTGAATGGGGATTTGAACGCTAGTCTCCCACATCTTAGTCTAAAACCTTAACAGCTCCCCACACCCAGATTTTGCTGCACCTGCTCCTTTTTTCTGACATCCCAATAATCAGAACAATTCCATTAAACAGTCATTGAATAACCATTTACCGTAATTTAGCTTGCTGGATTCAACTGGACCACACTGGTAATTCAAAACACCAGTGGATTTCACAAAAGTCATGAGAATAAAGAAATGTGGAGCCCACGGTGAAGCTCCACATCCATCACCTTGAACATTCTGCAGTGGCTACTTTTAACTTCCCATGGATCTTGAAATGATGATATAACCACAATCTCTCTGCCTTTGCAAATAGACTAATAACAATAAAACATTTATAATCCTAACGGCAGTATAATAGTATATGGTTTCCAAATGTTATGAGTAAATCTCATTATCTAGGAACAATTTCTCCCTGTTGATTGACTTCTATTTTCCTAGAGTTGTGTTTTAAAGATTTCTATTCACCCTAATAGTAGCAATGATGTTGGCTTCCAAACAGAAGTGAAGGACAAAGTGATATTGTAAGGCTCTAAATGGATGTTCAGATGCTCCTTTCTGTAGGGGAAGAAAGATGATGTCTGCTAGATTCAACTTCCAAATTAATAGACCCCAGTTAATCAGGTTCATTAATTTCAATGGGCTGAGTAGAAATAACATTGGATACAACCCATAATTCCCAAATACCCCAGCGTTAAATGTCCCTTAAGTCTGTCTTCTTTCCCCTCCCTGCAGCAGCAACAGGGGATAAAGGAAGACACAAAGTAATTCCCCCCATATTTGGCTCTTGGTACATTTCTATGACTGCAGTGCCACAGGTGTTCCCCCAGTGCTCCTGACCCATAGTGTTGCACAGAGAAATCTGCATTTCCCAGAGCTCCTGGTGCCTGGTACATATCCATTGCAGTGTTCTTGATGCCCAAGAAGGAACAAAGAGGTTGAAGAGAAACTTTTCTCCATTTCTCTGCTGCTAGAACAGCAACAACAGCATGGTGGCATTGAAGGGAACAGGTTTGGGGCTGGCAAGGAAACAGGGTTGAAGTTCAGATTAAAAGAGAGGCTAAAGAAGAACCTTCGGAGTTATATTGCTGTTGAAGTGAGCATTATGAGCTGGCCAGATCCATTTTCCCAGGCCTAACCATCACTAGAGCTGAGGATGGGTGATGCTCTAATGCTGCATAATGTTTGGCTGCAAGCCTCTGCTCATTTGAAATGCCCCAAAGTTGTATAAATGGCAAACCCATTTTTAATTTGAGTTTGCTAGTGATGCCCAGCTAGTTGTGAAGTTGCTTGACTTCTTCAGCTTTGTTTTCTCCTGACTTTTCAAATTGCTTTTCGGAGGGGAGAAGGGAGGTGGGGTTGTTTAGTGAATTTTGATTGCTGGTTGTCATACTGGATCCATACTGAGAACTGACAATATAATGCATTGCTGCTCCCTGAGTCATTGTTATTCCTGATTTGCTCCTTCTATAGCTGAAAAGCCTCAGTAACACAGTTAGAAGGAGAATGGCAGTGCACGACATTACATGTTAATGACAGATGCTTTATTTGTGGGAGACATGCAAATAATGCTGAAGTAATTTTGTTCCATTGGAATTCTGTTGCAGTGATTACTGAAATTAGTATATTACTCTTGCCCCCTATCCATGTTGCTAACTTTAAAAAGTTCTGTGTCACCACCCACCCCTTAGAGTTTCGCCAGCTCCATTCGAATGCCTCGTTTGTTAAATATTTATTTAAATAATGATGACTATGATAAAACAGAGGCAAAGCTGCATGAAAGTAACTGGGACATGACTGTTCGTATTCATGGATTTAATAATTCCAGAATATCTCAAATAATGGTGCCATTATTTTCCTCTCTTCCCCACATTCACAGCATGCGTTCAAAGCACAATGATACCACTTCAAATGAATTATGGGAACTCTAATATGTTAAGGGTGCTAAAAGTTGTTAGGAGATGCTCCTTTCAGAGATACAAATTCCAGACCTTCCTGGGAAGAAGACTCTTCCCTCAAATATATTTTTTTATTTTGACTTTAGAAACAACAGGCTGGTTGCAGGGGGAAAAACCAACAACATTAATTTAAAAATGGTAAGTTGTCACAACTGCCAATAAGAAAATATAGGATACAGCCATGTGATTTACTGAGTCAATAATAAAACATACCAAGAGGAAAACAATGTGTGGTCTATGATTGCAAAGGATTCCATGATTTAGACCCTGGGAAGAAGGATTGATTGAACTGCTCTGGGAATTGTTGTGAATGTGACCTAGGTTTTCCTTATTTAGTTAGATTATCTCACTATGGTGGCAACACCCCAAAAGTATGACGCCAATCCCTTATGCATGGTGGTTCATTCATGCATAAATGGACAAAAACTGGGATATATTTATCATGGACTCAACCTCTCTACAAAATTCAGGGAGCATCGGCCACAGTTTGCTGACTCTCCTTTGGAAAAATGGTTACCAGTTCTCTTTCTTTTTTTAAATGATTTTTATTAAAATTTCAGTGAAAGATTAAACAGAAAAACATAGAAAAAAAATACACAAATACACAATACATAATAAAAAACAGAGAGAGAAAAAAAGAGAAAAACAGAACAATTAAAAAACAATATCACCTTTCCATTTCCGTTTTTGAATTTACTTATTTTCTGGACCTCCCCATACCTCCCTCTTTTGTATTCCAGTCCAAATTGTTTGTCCAGCAATTTCTTTTCCACTTTTTAAATCCCAATCTTTAATCTTAATATAATATATCATTAAAAATTTTACCTCTTAAATACCAAATTTCCATTTCCTTCAACTTTTTTAATCCTAATCTTTAATTAGTCTGTCTATAACTTTAAATCCTGTACAGCTGGAAACCACTTATTTTTAATCCAACATCACTCTAACATTATTTAATTTTGCAGTGTTTCTGTAGATAATCTTTGAATTTCTTCCAATCTTCCTCCACCGACTCTTCTCCCTGGTCACGGATTCTGCCAGTCATTTCCGCCAATTCCATATAGTCCATCAGTTTCATCTGCCATTCCTCCAGCGTGGGAAGTTCTTGTGTCTTCCAATACTTTGCGATGAGTATTCTTGCTGCTGTTGTTGCATACATAAAGAAAGTTCTATCCTTTTTTATCACCATTTGGCCGACCATGCACAGGAGAAAGGCCTCTGGTTTCTTGGGGAAGGTATATTTAAATACCTTTTTAAATTCATTATATATCATTTCCCAGAAAGCCTTAATCTTTGGGCACGTCCACCAAAGGTGAAAAAATGTACCTTCAGTTTCTTTACATTTCCAACATTTGTTATCGGGCAGATGATAGATTTTTGCAAGCTTGACCGGGGTTATGTACCACCTGTATATCATTTTCATAATATTCTCTCTTAAGGCATTACATGCCGTAAATTTCATACCAGTGGTCCACAACTGTTCCCAGTCAGCAAACATAATGTTATGTCCAATGTCTTGTGCCCATTTGATCATAGCCGATTTTACCGTTTCATCCTGAGTGTTCCATTTCAGCAGCAAGTTATACATTGTTGATAGATTCTTAGTTTTGGGTTCTAACAGTTCAGTTTCTAATTTTGATTTTTCCACCTGGAAGCCAATTTTCTTGTCCAATTTAAATGCCTCCATTATCTGAAAATAATGAAGCCAGTCTCGCGCTTTGTTTTTTAGTTTTTCAAAACTCTGCAATTTCAGTCTATCTCCATCTTGTTCCAAAATTTCCCAATATTTCGGCCATTTGACCTCCATATTGAGCCTTTTCAAGGCTTTCGCTTCCATTGGTGACAGCCACCTTGGGGTTTTATTTTCTAGCAAATCCTTATATCTTATCCAAACATTAAACAGCGCTTTCCTGACAATGTGGTTTTTAAATGCTTTATGTGCTTTGACCTACCAGTTCTCAGTTCTATAGACTCCACATAGCCATTGTATGTGCAATATAAAATAATCGGTGTGATATAATATGGGAAATGCTCATACATAATCATGCTATCTTGCGAATATTTTCATGGGTCTGTGACTTTCTATATAGAAGCAAGTAGCAGTGCAATTTGATATATGGTTTTTCCTTTCCTTTTCCATGAATCTGGTGCTATGTATCTACAATAAAATAGGGCAAGTTGGACAAGCAAAAACAAAAAAGAAAGCCATTTTCAGGTGGTCTCTTCCATGCATTAAGAACATGGGAGTATAAGAAAACCAAGTTGAACTATAGCTCAGCATGCCTTTCCCAACTTGGATGTTTTGGATGCCAATGCCCATTATCCCTAGCCAGCATGGCCAATGATTAGCGATGATAGAGTCCATGACATCTGAAGGGCATCAGGTTGGAGAAGGCTGGTCTACACTGACTGGCACCAACTTTCCAGGGTTTCAGACAGGGAGATTTCCTCTGCACTATGTTCAGCTCATGGAACCTGATTAGTATTGGCCTGACCTGATGGTTATTGGCTTGTGGTAATAAAGAAGAAGGAAGGCTTTTTCACTGGTGGGACTACTGTTGTGGACTGTCTGCCCTGCTGAAATGTGAGAGGCCCCATCAGTGTTGTCATTCCATCAGTTCCTCAAGACACACCCATTTGGCTAGTGTCCCCCTGACCTGAACTTTTATTGTTTTTGCCTGTTCTGTTATGCTTTCAGTTCGCTTAAGTGCATATTTTAATTAAGGGTGCTTTAATGTTATTTTTTTGTTTTAATTATGGGTCAATTTTATAGTTGCATACCTCTTAGAAGCCATTTTGGCATGTAAGTGGAATAATAATAATAGGTATAATAATACATAGCAATGCTGGAGATTGAATTTGGGACTTTCTGCATGCTAACAGATGTTCTCCCACTTTTGATTCTATCCACCCACCCATCTTTTAATCCACACCAAGGATAAATGTAAATGACAAAAAGAGGCGGTTTATCAATCTACCAGTATGACTCCACTTTCTTCTCTTTCTGTGTGTGCGCACGCCTAATATTACTGCCCAACCTTCCACAGATGGAAAGGGCACTGAACTAATAAGATGGAAATGTACAATACTTTTACAGGCCTTGCTTGGCTTGTAAACTTTACAATCCATGCAGGGCCGACGCTACTGTTTCCCAACAGCTGGGACACCAATCAGGCCTTCTTGTATTTTACTAGAGTAAAAATCATTTTGAGGCAAAACTTTATTGGTTCCCATTAACAGTAGTATGCACCAGGAACTTAGGTATCAGCAGTGATGTACTGGTGGCCACCTGAGCTTTGGGTTCTCTCAACCTTTGCTTTTCAGATTTATGACAGTTTTGAAGAACTAAACTGGAGAAAATGAAACCTATCAGTGGCTCTCAGCCATTAGCACCTGTCTTTTTGAGTGTACCAATGTGGTGTAGTGGGTGCACGTGTCTCTTGTGGGTGTACCAATGTGGTGTAGTGGTTAGTATGCTAGATTAAAACCTGGGAGACCAGGGTTCAAATCCCCACTTGGCTGTGAAGTTCATTTGCTAACCTTGGGCCAGTCACTGTCTCTCAGCCTAAACTACTTCACAGGGCTTTTGTGGGGATTAAATAAGTGCCCCGTTCAGCTCCTTGGAGAAAAAGGTGGGTACATAAATGCAATAAATAAATGAAATAAAAGTACCTGCCACCCTCATATTCCATTTAACATGGCCTCCTAGAGACGAAGGGGAGATCCTTTGCTAGAGATAAACCAGGCACCAGCCCTGGAAAATAAATACTGTGCTTGTTGACCCAATAATGTAGGCCCAGACCAGGCTAAAGCAAAGCTTCCTTTTATTCGAAGAAAAGAGGACAACAAGATTCAATGTGGTCTGTGACCAACATCCTTGAACACTGATCAAGCTGAACATTGAGGGTGATGGGAGCTGGAGCCCAACAACCACTGGAGGGACACAGGTTAGCCAACCCTGATATATATGACCCATGGGAACCAGGTGACCTTGACACCCTCCCTTGCAAATGAATATTTCATGATAAAGATGATTAGCTAGTGCAATCTGCCGAAATCTGCTTATCTAACCATTTAAAACATGGATTGGGAAATGGTGGCTGTCAAGATGTTGTTGGACTGCAATGCTCATCACCTCTGTCCCTTGTCCATGCTGCCATGGAGTGATGGGAAGTGGAGTCCAATGAAATATTGACGGCCTCTGGTTCCCTAGCCAAGAGTTACTGTGTAGCTGGATGCAAAAGCGTTAGAAGTCAGTTACTTTTTTCACTGCTACAGACATGATGATTATTTCTTTGGGGGGGGGGAATTATTTTAATTATCTGGAAAGAAAGATAATAAAGCTAATTGAGCTTCTGGGCTAGTTATTTGTTTGGCTATGTCTGAAACAGCTGCTGAGATCTTCCTATGAGATATGGAATTATTTCATCCCTTCTGCTTACAGCTATGTCATTCTCACCCAGCAATTTCAAAACCAAGCCAGCTGAGGAAGAGCCTCATTGATTTATTCCTTGGAGATGCTTAAAGGTCTCCTCCACCTATTTACACAGAATGAAATATTAGCTTCTGGCATTCAAATACATTTTGTGCAGAATTAAGGAATCCCAAGAAGGATTTAAAAAACTGTTTTGTCTTCCTCCCTTTTTGCCTTCTCAATACCTATTCATCCACTAATTGCTTTGAGATTTGAGCAGGCTGCGACAGATATTATACCAGAACATACTGTGTAATTCCCCCCTTTTTTTCTTTGTCTCTTTTGGTACTCCGATAAGGATGTTAGAAATGTCAAGTGCCTGGAAGAAAACAGGAATGAAATGTTACAATTTGTTGATCTACTCAAAACTAGTATCAGATGGGGTGGTGGCAGAGCTTCCCTGACTTGATTGGTTTCACTGCTGCTGCTTACCAGAAGATGGAAAGGGAAGGGAAAGGCAGTGGCAAGGTTAGCGAGGTGCAAACACAGCAGTGGGGGCACCACTTTTACTCCATCAGAGTGTTTGTACCATGCCAACCTTGCTGCTGCATCAACCATGGATAGCTCCAAATGAGAACTTCATAGCCTTTAAAGGGTCAATCTTCTGGCGTCAGGATGGACCTCCATTCCATAGCTACCCCTTCTGGTATGCTTGTGTGCCCCTTGACTGGTGATGTATGGTGGGAGGCATCTGGGCTTTGCCCCAGACGTGCCAACTCTAGGGGGCAATGGTGTTGTCTGTCCCCACAATGTTCCAAAGCAGGGGTTGGAGGAGGTCGAACCACTGAGCCAGGCATGGCACACCATCAAAGGCAAGCTCTTCCTGAGTGTGAGCTGTGGCCATTGAAGCTGTGTGGTGCTGGACAAGGCCTCCTCCCAACGATGTGCCTCCTCCCAATGATGCATGTGATGCACAGTGTGTGTGTGATGTCACAGGTGTGTGTTGTGTGTGTGATGTCACTGGTGTGACATGATGCTGTGCCCCAATCTTTGGCCCAAGGTGGTGTCTCTGCTCTTACCCTACTGGCCTTGGTGGTCTAGAAGATTACTTTGGGATCCCCTGTCCAGCAGCTTCAGGTGCAATGGTCTCCCAGTGTTCCCAGTTAGCTCTCAGCCCCGAACCTTGCCTGGCTTCTTGTTTGGTGCTCTTGTCTGGTGTTCTGACTTGGTGTCCCAATTACTGCTAGATTTAGGGATCAACAAAACTTTTTGTCTGAGTGGGTGGAGGATAGAGAGTGGCGTCTTGCCTACTTTTCAAAGGTAAAACTTACATTTATTATTTCACCTGCTTTTGCCTTGCCATGCCCATTACTGGTTGCTCAGGAGGCTGTTGAGAAGGGAATATGGTCTTCAGATTGAAAAAGGTTGCCCATGCCTGGAGTATCTTGTCCTAGGAATATCATTGAGGAAAGAAAATTGGCATCACAAACCTTGGAATGAACACACACACACACACACACACACACACACATCCTGTCATTAAATTCTATCAAAAACAAACACCTTGATTTCTCTCCCGAAGACAGTTTATTATACCTACTGCACACACAGCTATTTTATCTTCCCCTCTTATTTTTCCAGCGATGTTTCTCTCCACAGAGTAATCAGTCAATGATATTCTGCTCGTAAAAAAAGCTACTATTGCTGAGCACTCTGCTCTTGAATGACAACATTATCCATCATATTTACTTCACTGGAAGTGGCCTCTGCCTCAACAGTGTCTGGGCCCGTTTCCTTGCACGGACGGTCATTTTTAAACCAACCCTTGAGTCTATCACCTTGATGGAAATGGGATCCTGCCACTGTAACTTTGGAGGAGGCACTATTCCCTCCCCTTTCGTTAAGCAGAAATTCAGCAAGAAGCTAACTAATTAGCTTCTTTAGCGGGACAACAGTTTCCATGGCCTTTGCATCATTGTCAGGGCCGTCTTACCCATAGACGCTAGTGGTGCGGGACGCCAGGACGCCAAGTTCTGGAGCGCACCAGGAGAGAGTCTGGGGAATACCGAATGAACACGCTGAGTGAGCGAGGGTGTGTGCACTGCTCTCGCTGAACGTCGGCTCGGTTTCCCCCCTTTTAGCCTGCAGGCGCTGAATTCTGTGGGGGGACAGAAGGCTAAAAGGAGAAAAACTGAGCTGATGCTTGGCGGGAGCAGCGCACACACCCTTGCTCACTCGGCGCAGGCTCGCTTGGTGTGCTCACTCGCCCAATGGGTTGAGGCTTAGGTATGCATGGTGCCCCTCCTACTAGCCATCTTCATTTCCGAGCCAGGCATCAGACGCCGTGGATCTCCATGGGGCCGGCTCCCCCGGCCCACTCGCCGCCCTCACCATGCCGTGCCAAAGCAGCACTGCGCCTGGAGCCTCTGCCTCCTATGGCCACCATGGCACGAAGCTGTCAGCTGAGCTGGGAGGCACTGCGTCCAGCCCCCGCCTCTTCCCTGCTGAAGGAGCCACCCTCCAGACACTGCCTGCCTCCTCCTGCCCCACAAAGCTGGGTGCATCGCCAGCAGCGCTGTCCCATCCCAAGACGCTTCCTCCGCCACTGCTGGTGTTCCCTCCTTAAAAAAAGGTCGACAAATCTGGGAAACGGGGGTGGGAGTGGGGATGGAGGGATCTTTGCACCACAGCACCAGATATGCTTTAGACGGCCCTGATCATTGTCATGGGTATGCTGAAATCAAATTCCAAATGCAGCTCCCGAGACATCTTTACCTGGCCATCAGGGTTTCAGGCAGGCTTCTCTTCTAGCCCTACCTGGAGATGCCTCTAAGGCAGATACTCTACCTTTGAGCTACAGCCCTCCTGCTTCTAGCACAGATGGCTTCCAACAGTTGGAAGACAAATCTGATACCTCTTTACGACCCACATCCTCTGTTTATTTCAGGGGATGGGATGGGGAGGGTTTTGATTTAGTTCACAGTATAAAATGGACCTACCTAATTCACACTTTCTGAAATAACAAGAGAGCTGAGACACAGAGCCTTTCTAAATTCTCATTTCTCTGAATTTTGCAGTGCAGTTCTCCAAGCAAGCCATGTGTACCAGAATGCATATAGTGGGGTACAATTTGCATTAAAATACAACAACCCACCTTTTAGTGAAAACAGCAAACTAAAGAATGCATTATCATAGGCAAAATTGTATATAAGCATGAGCTTATTTGGAGAAATTCACACTGAAACTGTTGATGGATTTTCATGAGGATTTTGAAAGATGAAAATAAATAACAAACTGAGATGGGCATGTGGGGAACTGAACTTAAGATTGGGGGTGGTGATCAAAACTGAGTGAAACCAAAACTGGCAGATTTGCTGAACCCAACATGGAATGGGCTATACCGATCTGAGTTGATCAAACACTAAAGCACTGCCATTAACTTGTGGTTGATTATTCAAACAGGAACAGTAGTGCTAAACCATGACCCACTTGAGCCCATGTTTCATTTCATAATGGCCAAGTCAGGCACATACCCCCAAGATTATACTGCTCAGTGGTTCAGTTAAGCAATTTATGCTCCGTTATGCTCATGGTCACTCCAGCATATTATTGTCTGCAAGGGGTGGGTGTGTTAACCTTTCAAGGGGAATTTCCAGAAGATATCGCACAAATGACTGCTGAGCATCTGCTGCAAAGAGGCAGAACATCAACAGTGACTTGCAAAGGAAATCTGAAAGGCTGGTGTGAAGCTATAGCAAAACCTCAGCGGTTCAGTCCTTGGCATTTTGATACTTTGTGGAGTTTTTTTTGTAAAGTCACTTAAATAATGCAGATAGAGTCCAGAAGGATAGAGCAGATAGAGTCCTCACAATACTTTCCTGAGCAAACTGAACAAAAACAGGAAACAAATGGGTTTTTCCTTCCCTGTACATAGCAGGGAGATATACAATACAACATACAGAGGGAAACTCCTTCAGAACCTACACAGCCAATCAGAGCGTTTGCTATCTCATGGAAGATCATTCCTCTCCCTAGTAGCTAAGCAACTGCTCTACCATCCCTCTCAGCTAGCTGGCTTGCTAACAACAGAATTAACCCTTAAAATACAAACTCAATAATCCCTGCTGTTGTTGCACTTCCAACAGATTTAGCAGCTTTATGCTGTTTTTAAACCTATACATGGCTGGACTTAGAATTGTAGAGTTGGAAAGGACTCCAAGGGCCATCTAGACCAACCCCCGACAATTCAGGAATCTCAACACACAGTTCTCAATCCATTTCAAAACTATACCAGACCCTGCTTAGCTTTGCAAATGTGCTAGCAGTTTTATTGCTGTACCACTTGTACCATTAGAAAAAAATATTTTGGCCAGTAGTGGCTGGTGCCCATTAGGGCTGCTAAGGCAGAAGGCATAGTTGTCAACTGTAGGTGGGGCCAGAACCATTAGCAGGCAGAACCAACTAGTTCTCATTTCGCTCCCATCCACCTCCCCAACAAGGGACACCATTGAAAGACTGGATATACAGTAAGGAAGGCAGGGTATGGATGTGGGTAAACTGAGGTTGAGTGGGCCATTGCTCCCTCCACTGCAAGGAACCAGCCTCGATTGATTTTAGGTGTGGTATTTTTTAAGGATGCACTTGGGACATAGCATTATTCATTTATTTCCTAAAATTAATATCCTGCTTGGTTGTTGTTATTGTTGTTTAAAAAAGCTCAGAGCAGTTTACAAAAAAGAATAAAACTACAAAATGATCAGTAAAAACAGCTAAACAAATCAGTGATAACCTAAGGTAAAGGTAAAGGGACCCCTGACCATTAGGTCCATTCGCAGATGACTCTGGGGTTGCGTGCTCATCTCACTCTATAGGCTGAGTGAGCCGGGGTTTGTCCGCAGACAGCTTCCGGGTCATATGGCCAGCAGGACTAAGCTGCTTCTGGTGTAACCAGAGCAGCGCACGGAAACGCTGTTTACCTTCCCGCCGGAGCGGTACCTATTTATCTACTTGCACTGGTGTGCTTTCAAACTGCAAGGTTGGCAGGAGCTGGGTTAGAGCAAAGGGAGCTCACCCTGTCATGGGGATTCGAACCGCCGACCTTCTGATCGGCAAGCCCTAGGCTCTGTGGTTTAACCCACAGTGCCACCCGCATCCCACTGATAACCTAGACACAGATTAAAACACATGCGGCAGCTGTTATAGTGGTAGTTACACACATCGAAGCAATCAAGTTGGCTTGCACGTAGAAGGTGATCCACGCATTAATCAAACACTGACAAATAATAATCCCCTGCAGAGGGTAGCGCTCTCTCTCTCTCTCTCTCTGTGTGTGTGTGTGTGTGTAAACAATATCCATAACTCCGAGTGCCTTGGAGGAAGGATTGGATCAAGAGAATCACTCGGTAATCAAAGGAATTGAGGCACAGACCATAGTGCAAATTTTCACCTACTGATTTCTCTGTATTGATGCACCTTGGCAAATGAAGACGGTGGGCATTTTCTCACCTGCATTGCGCTTTCCAATATTCCCCAGCTATGCTGTGATACAAGTTATTTGTAAAATATCTGGACATTTAGAATGCTGACACCTGCGTGACATCTTCTTGCTTAGTGTTGATTTTAATTGTGCTTTGAATGTTCTACATAAACTATTTTAACCTTTATTGATAATTTTATGTTTTATGGTGTGTGGAGTTTGTTTGGTTTTTTGCCAACTGCTTTGAGGTTCCTTTACAAACAAGCAGTGTGTACATGTTGTGAAACAAATTAAATAAAAAGTATTTATTTGTTTATTTGAAAAGTATGAAAGTGTCAACAGATCAGGTGCACAGCAGCAAAAGACTTGGATTTTGCACCACCTGGGTAACCTTCACCACCTGGGTCACTTTCAAATAATGGCTCTAGTTAAGGTTACAATGTATCAATAGAATTGAGAGCTAGATGTGAAGAGAAGTACAGGTAAGTGGTATTCAAAACTAGCTTTCTTGTTTTTATATTTTATATTTCAGTTTTACCTTCCTGCTACTGCTGTGTCTTTTTGAGGGAAATTTTAATTACCCCGAGAAATTATCTTTTGTCCTAAGAAATAACTTAGTCCCCAAAGCAAACACTACCGCTCACAGCTGACAGATAACTTTCCAGGGAGACCTTTTGTTTAGCGATCTCTCCAGACTTATCTTCTGTTTCAATCGATTCTGCAGTTTGCAGGGGCTTAGAGATGCTTGAAGTGCTTTTCAGCAGTCACCGAACAATCTGCTTTTGAAAGGAACAACTGCAAATCCTTCCCATCTTCTCTCTCTCTCTCTCTCTCTCTCTCTCTCTCTCTCTCTCTCTCAAAACCTGGAGATGCAGGAGAAAACATGCAGATATAATCACAAAACAATGCATTGTTTTGCATTATTTTGCATTGTGAGAGACTGAAGTTGCTGAATTCTGGTTTACTGATAAAGGGTGTTGTGTTTGTGTGTGCATGTTTATGATAAGAGATCAATGTGTGGAAAGAATATTAATCTACTCTGAAACAAAGGGCCAATATGGAAGAAACAAGTGGAACCTGCAACAAAATATTGCAGAGTAGAGGCCTTCCTGTTCTGGAATGTGTTCAGATGGGGGCAATGAAGATGATGGTCACATTCATACATTTAAAGCAGTAATGAAATTTTTCGCAGGGGAACAGTTAGGGCCAGAGGTGCCAGCTTGTGAGGGTGATGGGGGGGGGGGCGACATCGCATGTGTGACATCGTGATGTTGCACACATGAGCATTTCACCTCTCTCTGTCAGCCAGGCAGAAGCTTCCCGAGCTTTGGGAAGGAGGTGCCAGGCCTTTGATAGGATGCTGGGGCCCTTCTGCCTCTTTCTCAAGGAGGGCTCTTGGACATATTTGGAACATTTAGGGGACTAGCCTCGCCCCACTAGGCCACTTACGGCACACCACTGATGGCTTCCTATCAAGGATGCTGCCATAATGGCAGGAGGAGATGGGATTGCATGGCTTTTGAGGTTTCTTCCAAGATACTGTGTTCAGGGTTCCAGCTATCCATGCTCCTTCTCAGTAAACTCCATTCCATTCCCTCTCCCTGCCCCCCCCATACTTTCTGTGCCCAATTCAATCAGTCAGAAATCTGTGGACATTGAACATCCTCAGTTTTCATTGGGCTGATTTGGGGTCTCTCCTCAATATTAGCGGAACTGTTCCACAGCCTGTTGTTAGCACTGGTCAAATCTGACATTTTGGTTTCTCTCTATTTCTTATTTTTCCAATATTATATTAAGTTCAGTTCTCCAGATTTCCACATGTGCAATTTTTTTTTTAAAGGCCTCATGAAAATTCACACATTTTGTGTGAATTTCTCCTATTACACACATTAAAAAAAAAGAATTTTGCCTAATGTACACATTTTTGCAAGCAAAACCGTCTAATACAATGCATCACTTTCATTAATATACAGTACATGTTTTATATACGCTGTAATCTAGAATATGCATTTTTTGCACACATTACTCAGTTGGAGAACTTCATTGCAAAATTAGTAGAAGTGTAAATTTTGAAGGATGGCTGTTATTTGGCTCTTGTATTGTTTCATAAACTGCAGATTAGGTAGGTTCTCCTTTAAATGTGAACTGAACTGATTTTCTTGCCCATCCGCACCTGTGAGGATTTGCTTTAATGGTTAATGGGCTCTCCGGTCCTTAAAATCCACAGGTCTCTGCACAAACATTTATGTGATCTTAAGCCATCTTGGAACCAAAAGACAGTGAAACTTTAAATCACTCACAGGGTATTTCATTTCAGTCATTCAAGGCAGACTCAGTCGAGCAGACAGTTGCTCAGTGATTTATGGAAGGAAGGTTATTGTCTCGATGCGAAGAGATAAAAGTTTATTCATTAAATAAAAGTGTAGATTCTGCAAAAACAGGAAAGTCTCTTCTCATTTGATGGGTTTATTTTTTATTTTATTTTCTTTTTTCAGCATGCACAATTCTTTAAACCCTTGTAACTTATACATCATCATATTTATTGAGCCATCCTTCTTTATTAAGTTTTCGAGGCACTGCTGTCTGCATGTGCTCAAGGAAAGCACAAAACCATTTATCACAGTTGCAATATGTTGAGGAGCACAGAACATATAAAGACATATACCCCCTGTGTCAATATATGCATTTGTTAGCAGTGCATGAAGTTTTCTCATACTGAGTCATCATTCCTGGCCCATCTAGAGCTGTAATGCCTTCCCTAAGACCATCAGCTCTGCTGGATCAGATCAAATGCCCCTCAAGTCGAGCATTCCATACCCAATGGTAAGACAGAGTTTGCTGGAGCCGGCACCAGACACATAGTCCTGACAGACTTGCAGTCTATGAGCTGCACCACCATGGCAGCGGTGACTAATCTGAACTGACACTACACACTAGTACACAGTAACATAGGTCCAGATTTTACTACTGAAGCCTTGCAGTGCATACAGAAAAGGAATGGACATTTTACCCATTAAGTCCTTGGTCAACTGGGAGGCATGGGACATTCTTGGCATGACAGCGTAAGTGCAGCAGGCCCATGGAAGTGTACCTGGCTATCCCCACCCCCAACAGGCCTGGCAATGGTAGCCAATCAGATGCCTCCAAGAAGCCCAAAAGCAAGGCATGAAGACAATAGCTCTACCCTGTTGCTGTCTGGCATGTGAGCTTTTGAATTACACAAAACTCTTCCCCTGGGCTGGATTCACTTTTTAAAAGGGGACTAAGCACTGATGGCATCCAGAGCTATCTGTCTCAGGAAGAAGCATGATGCTAAGCCTTTGCCAAAGGCCTTGTGCATAAATGGGCATGCTTATCCCCTATAAGTCCCCTACTTTCCTATTGTCTTCACCTAGTGTCAATATTTAGGCTGAAAACTCCTTGAAGCAGACATCTGCCCCTTTCATTTTATTTTTACATGTGTTGCCACAAAAGCAGGGTCCTGAAACCTGTGCCCCCTTTCTGTTGAGGGTTAATTCCCATAGGGGTGATACATATGTGTGTTTGTTTTTGGAACATGTCAGTTGTGTGCAGGACTGAATCCATCAGTGAGAAGGGCCAGAGGCATCCCTTTCTCTTTCTACCACTCAATTCTCTCTCCCTTTCTCTATCGCCTTCTAGCAGGCTGGCTGGGAAGGGATAGGGTTAGCAAAGTCACTTAAATAATGAAGATGGAGTCTAGAAAGAAGTCTTGATAACATCTGACTAAGCAAAATGGAACAAAAGCAGTTTGAAATTGGAGGAGAAAGGGACAGAAAGGTTTGACCTTTATTTGTTAAGACCTTGTACATAGCAGGGAGACATTCAACAAAACATTCAGAGGAAAACACCCTCAGAACTACACAGCCCATCAGAGCATATGCCACCTCAGAAAGATCATGCCACTCCTGCTCCTCCACCACCACCCCCTCCCTTGGGTTAACTGGCTTACCGGGAACATAATTAACCTTTAAGTTACATATGGAGTGCTCTTTGCTGTTGCACTTCCAACAGATAGATTACTTCTTGCCCACCCAAGTTGTAAAGCTCCATACACAGTGATAGTAAACCACAAATAATGAAAATGTGTTAGTATCTCAACATTAACTGAAGGAAGATTTGATGTTTTCTAATGCTAGGGAACATCTTGCTTGGGTATCTATATTCAGTTCTCAACACATAAACCTTACAAAGAGGCTTTACACTAAGTCAGATTACATGCCTTTCTTTCTCCCTAACTCAGGCTGAAACAAGTGTATTAATTGAGTCATATTTTTCTCTCTGATAGCAAACTTTACAGGTTTCCCCCAGGAGAGAGCTGACATAAGGTGGAAAGAGGAAGGTGCTTCAAAACACCCCCCCCCCCACCCAAAGGTTTAAATTCACAGATTATTGCTAACATCAAAAAGTATTTCCCTTCTGTGTTCATCACAGGTCTTTTACAAATATGACTCTGGAATATCTTAGAAAACACAATACTGAAAACAAATTTAGAGACAGGGGAAAAGTTGATTTATATTGTTCAAGCAATTCCCTCTTTGTGAATTGGAAATGAACTGATGGACTAATGTACAGATCATAACATAATTACCCATTAGATTTCACACATCTCCAAATGTTGTGATACAATCCTTGGCTCAAAAAAGTCTAAACAAGTATTTTAAATTGCAACTTTTTGGTGAGATGCATGTATTTTAAAAGAGAGTACAGTGGTACCTCGGGTTACATACGCTTCAGGTTACATACGCTTCAGGTTACAGACTCCACTAACTCAGAAATAGTACCTCGGGTTAAGAACTTTGCTTCAGGATGAGAACAGAAATCGTGCTCCGGTGGCGCGGCAGCAGCAGGAGGCCCCATTAGCTAAAGTGGTGCTTCAGGTTAAGAACAGTTTCAGGTTAAGAACGGACCTCCGGAACGAATTAAGTACTTAACCCGAGGTACCACTGTACATACGGAAAAGGGTACCAAGGAGCTGCTTGGGCTCCAAAATGCTGGAGAGGACACTCAGTAGCGATCATGTCAACTGTCCATTTCATCTTGGCATTCCATAGGCAGACAGAGCCTTCAACAGGAACACCAGATTTTTCTACTGGAAAATTCTGGTTCTATCAGTCTCTGAGGGTGGGCCATCCAAATGGGCCCACCATGCTTACAGGGGAGAAATGCCATAGTTACTTCAAAGATAACTGATAATGGTCTGACCATGACAAGGGAATGCATTGCACTCCTCCTACTCCTGTCCACCCCTTATATCACTTGGGGCAGAGATCA
Organism: Podarcis pityusensis; assembly: GCF_964106645.2. Taxonomy (NCBI): domain Eukaryota; kingdom Metazoa; phylum Chordata; class Lepidosauria; order Squamata; family Lacertidae; genus Podarcis; species Podarcis pityusensis. The sequence continues at coordinate 43,481,002 of NC_138044.1, forward strand.
AGTGTGTGCTGTGACTGGTGTGTTGGACCAATGGCCACCTGAGAAAGACTAAATGTGGCACTTAGTGTAACAACTTCATGGTAATTACCGGCACTTTTTTTCTAGAAGAAAAGCATTGGAGAGTCCCATTTTGCCTAATATAGTTAGCTGTTGTTGTTTTCACTAATGCATGCACTTGAATACATGTTTTACCCTAGTATATGCTTTTTTGTGCACATTACTTGGCTGGAAAATCCCATTGCAAAATTTGGAGAAAGCGTGAATTTTGAGGGGTGGCTGTGTTTTGGTTCACACATTGTTTCAGACACTGCAGATTAGGTAGAGCTGCCTTTATATGCCGAATGAATGTAATCTGTCCCTTGTCTCTACCCTGCTGTGGCTCTTTGGCCCTTACGACTGGTTTGATTTCCAACCCGGCTTTCTGGTGGACCACAGATAATCACTACCCCCCAATCCTGGCTCCCAGTTTCTCGCTGTCTTCCAGGACATTAATAGTCTGGTGCAGGTCAGGTGATGCTCCCTAGAGGGGACTGTAGTTCAGCCTTGCTTACCAGTCTGAAGAATTCTAGTAAGTTACTCCTTGGGAGCAGGAGTTGGGAGATAGTCCCCTGGGGTTCTTCCTTCTCCACATCTGTCAAAATTATCAGGCAGATGGGTTGCCTTGGTAGCTTCATTTGATTCTGAGGACTGAAATCTGACTCACTATAATGCAGCTTTCTACATTCCTACTTTAAAGAAACCCTTTATTCAGAGCCACAAGGAACGGAATATTAATTTTAAGGGGAAAGACTATGGCTTAGTGGTATAGCACATCTCTGCATGCAAACATTTCCGATTCTATTGCTGGGATCTCCCAATGGGGAGTGGGAGAGACTCCTTTCTAGAAACCCTAGGGAGCTGCTGCCCTAGATTGATCAATGGTATGACTTGCTATAACACTGTTTCCTATGTTCCAGACAATTAATGTAACATGAAAAGTATTTCACACTGTGGGGGTTCATGTTCTCTGTTTGGAATGTGCCACTGTCTGTGTTTATAATTCCAACCAGCTGTCCTTGAATTACACATTTCCAATAAAGTTAAAACAGCTCATTTAAAGAACAACTTAACACATGCTTCACAGCCAACATAAAACAGATTAAAGAGACAACTGCTGCTTTGCATACCCCTCCCCATGAAGTAGTTGGTCTTGGAACTTATTCCAATAGCTATTAGATCAATCCGAAATCCATTTGATGATGCATCTTCTATTCCACCCCAATTAGTACAGCACAAATAATGGGTTACAACTTGGCATCAGATGCATCAGGCCCTCTTTCCGAAGCAAATACGGCAGCCAGCCAGAGAATGCTTCCTTGAAAACAGGGTTTAGAAACTGCCATGCATGTTTAAAAAGATAGTTGTTATCATGTCCAAGGATCTGGACCCCAGCACTTTTACATTAATAGAGGAAGCCTGTACATGAGGAGGCCCTCGCCCCAGAAGGAACCATAACTCAGGGGTGAAGCACACTTTGCATGCAGAATGTTCCAGGTTCAGTCATCAGGTAAAGTGATAAGATAGCAGTACTGCTCTGCTCTGTGAGATTGCCCAAAGGTTAGGGGGCAGAATCTCAGGTCCCAGAACTGAATGTGACCCTCCAAGCCTTTCTTGCTTGCTGTGTAGGTTTATGTGTTCAAATAGGCCACAATTTTATTGGTTACAGGTGTGAGCAGTTTGGATTAGACATTGGGTGAAACCAGACTATATCTCAACTCCTGTCCGTCTGCTGGGAGTCCAACTAAGGGACAGAGGGAGCCCTAAGACTTACATCAAATAGGAGCATCCAGTAGGGTCCTCGTTGGGGTAGTAGTAGTAGTAATAGGGCTCAGGGCGGATAACATCAAACATGAATTACAATAAAATGTAATAGAAAACAACAAACAAACAAACAAACAAACAAACAAACAATTCATTAAAATACAGCATAAATGCAGCCTCATTTTAGTAGTAGCCAATAAATCAAGACCGTAAAGGGAGGAAACATCAGATATTCACCCAAGCTAGTTATCCATGCTGGTCCTACATGGGCCAGCAAAAAAGCCAAGGGAAAATTTATATACCAAATCCCATATAAGGGGTCAGAGTGAGTCTAAGCCGAAGGCCAGGCAGAACAGCTCCATCTTGCAGGCCGTGTGGAATGATGTCAAATCCTGCAGGGCCCTAATAATAGTGGCATGGCCCTAGCCCACAGACAGGATCCACACCCCTAGATCCCTTTAACAGAATACCCTTAATGAGGAGGGGCAGGTGGAGGCTACAGCCTCACCTCCCAAATGGCTTGCCGACGTCACACTCAAATTGTTTTTGCCTGGCTGGGCTGTGTGTCCTTGAGCTCTGATCATGCTTCTTGCCTCTCTCTCTCTCTCTCTCTCTCTCTCTCTCTCTCTCTCTCTGTGTGTGTGTGTGTGTGTCTGTAGAAATGATCCCACTGTACAAAGTAAAATGTGTATTCATTGCTACACCCAGTTTTGTTATATATTGTTACTTAATCTCAGGATTGTGGGTTTGAGCCCCACCTTAAGCAAAAAGATTCCTGCATTGCAGAGGGCAGGACTAGATGGCCCTTGTGGTCCCCTCTAACTTTATAATTCTATGATTCTATGTTTCAAGGTGGTGGGGTGGTACTGCAGTGGATGGGTGCAGGGGTGGATGCAGTGAGATCAGAAGGAAAATGAAATGCATAAACGTATAGACAATAATTACATTATTAAGAATGGCCATACACATAAACATGCAATCCAGTCACTGATCCTAAACCCTGACATCTGTGAGTCCATTAACATCTGTTTATTCATTAAATTTCTTGCCTGCCCTTCAGTCCGAAGTCCCAGTGCAGGTTATATACAGTTAAAATATGCATTGCAATACTTTAAAATATACAATGCAATACATGTAGTATGATATTTCCCCCCCTCGACAACTCTTGATTCAGTCTGCAAGTGAATTTCTTGATGAAACCTCCTGAGATTCCTGCTACCTACTGTCCTGACATAATTTAAAGGATAATGAGCATTCAAAATGCCAGTGTGGAGGGTATCATTTTCTCTGCCTTCTAATTTCTATACATTTAAGACATAGCATAGTTGGATTCTCTCTCTCTCTCTTTAGACATGTGGTGGGAATTACAGTCCAACATCTGAGGACTCAAGGCTGTAAAGGTGTAGTAGAAAAACACTGGCACTTCAATGACTTATCTGAACTTGGAAGATGTTGTGCATGAAAACAGATTATCTCTTTTTCTCTCTCGTGCATTGCTCCTGACTTTCTTGGGTGCTCTGTGCAAAGTAGACGGTGGTGATATTGTTGAAGAAGAGAACCTCTTTGGTGGGCATTGGCCCTTTAGCTAATGCCCAACCTTCCCACCTCTGGAGCCAGGGCTGGAAAAAAGATGGATGCTATATTTTGTATGAGTGATGCAATATGACTCTGTTGGCATGAACCACACAGGACAAAACAAACGACAATTTCTGAGGCCAGCTGTTCTTCTCTGCAAACTATTGGTTTTCTAGACATTTTCATATACTCGCCCAAGGTAGAATTGGAAATGGCTCACCGAGGTGTTTAACTTCTTAATCTTCATTAATGAAATCTAATTGCTTGGGCCAATTAGTGTGATAGATAATTTGTAGTTCATTTATCATTTCCTCACCACTTATTTCTGATTAATTTAAACCATTTGCTTTGTAATGGCTCTCCTCAGAGCCTGGAGCCAGAAGTGACCTTTTCCAAAGATTGTTGGTGAAACCTATGGAGGCTTGGTGTGCCACCATAACAAATATCACATCTCTGGGCCCCACAGTTGAAATTTCTTTTTAACTGGTCTAGTTTTTCTGCTCAGACAATTTATGCCTTTTTGAGGTGGTTGTGTATGTTTTGATTGGTTAAAAACCACTCAAAACCATTGCCTGAGCTCTGTGAGTGCAGCTTTCTCCCGAAAGAAGTGCAGAGTGTTGGAGGACTGAGATAGTCACAGGGAAATCAAAATGCTTGTTTACAATGGTATTGTACTACCAATCTTACTGTATGCTTGTGAAACATGGACCACTTATAAACGCCATCTCCAACTCCTCGAAAGTTTCCATCAATGGTGTCTCTGAAAAATTTTACACATCACTTGGGAAGACAGGGGAACTAATGCCAATGTACTGGAATAAGCAAAGATCAACAGTGTTGAAGTAATGATTCTTTGACATAAACTTCATTGGCTAGTCATGTTGTGCAGATGCCTGATTATCGTCTTCCAAAGCAACTACTCCTTTCTGAACTTAAAAATGGAAAGAGGTTTAAGACTTTCTCAAGGCAAATCTAAAAAAATGTAGTATAAACACCGATGACTGGGAAACACTGGCCTGCGAGAGCTCCAATGGGAGAACAGCCTTTACCAAAGGTGTCCTGGGCTTTGAAGATGCTTGAACTCAGGATGAAAGGGAGAAACATGCTAAGTGGAAGGCAAGCTTGGCAAATCCTCACTGTGATCAATTCAGAGACAAGGTCAGGGTCTGGACATTTTTATTTAAAAAGATTATCACCATCATTACTATTATATTGTTTAAAATTGCACCATGTTTTGAATTTGAGTTGCTATATGCTACCATGTAAATGAATTGAGCCCCCTTGTTCCCTATGTGTATCAGTAGGAAGTCATTATATGTATACACGGCTAAAAGTCCTAATGGATGTAGGTCTAAAGAGCAATATTGATTTTTTTAAAAAGAGGTGTTGATTTTTCTGGTGCCTTCATTAATAAAAACACCCATTCCATTTTTGCATGAATATAGCTCTAAAGAAGTCGGGCTCAAAGGTAATAACTTCAGGTGTGTTTAGTTCTTCTCCTCAGTCCATGCTGCAGAGATTCACAGAACAAAACCATTTTATTTTATTTTTTAAAAAAGGTTGATTCACAGATAATTCATAGCTAACAAATGAAATAAACATTTTAAGTAAGGGTGGCTATGGATGGGACAGAGAGGAGGGGGTCCCTATGTGTTTTTTTTATCTTGCTTAGAGAATTAAAAGGTGAGAAAAATATATTCACATATTACTCTATAGCTGAAGTGAGAGATAAATTGACACATTTATTGAGGGGTGTAAATCAGTTTAGAAAGTTGTTACATAAATTAAAGCTTGGTGTAAAAGAAAAGAAAAGAGAAAATGAACAAAAAATAGTGTCTGTGAGACACTTCCTACAACTGTTGGATGGATTGTTGTATATTTGGATTGTTTTAGCTGATGCCTGAGTAGCTTCTTGAGCTAGGTAAATCAGGTAAAAATAAGAGTTCCATCTGTTCTAATTGCCTTAGAGAATAGGTCTGTATAACTTGCTTAGAAATCAAACCCATTCATGGTGCCACTGGGAAATATATACATGTCTTGTAAGTACGGGTATCAAGTGATTAAAGAACTGCTCATTGATTTATCATTTGTATCCTAAGGGATCCATTGATTAATTTAAACAAATATGCATATCACCAAAACCTCAGTACTCTAGGGCTGCTATACGGCTGGATTTTCCTGGACATAACTGGGATTTCAAAGGCTTCATACCTAAGAAATGAAAAAAAAGCTCAACAATTTTGGGGTCTTCCTAAAAGTTCATCAATTTGCATTTTAAAACAAAAAATTGCACAGGTATTTGTCAGCATTTTTATGCACACTTCTTTTAATAGACAAATATCTATATGCAATTTTGCCTTTTATACAGTTTGAAAAGCAACTCACCCTAAAAGGATACATTTTTATTTGCTATATTTTAAACTAGAATATGCATTTTAATGCACTTCCCACACTTCCCACCTGGGGTATATGTGCATTTTTGTATACAGTGATACCTTGGGTTAAGAACTTAATTCGTTCTGGAGGTCTGTTCTTAACCTGAAACTGTTCTTAATCTGAGGTACCACTTTAGCTAATGGGGCCTCCTGCTGCTGCCAGAGCACGATTTCTGTTCTCATCCTGAAGCAAAATTATTAACCTGAGGTACTATTTCTGGGTTAGCGGAGTCTGTAAACTGAAGCGTCTGTAACCTGAAGCGTCTGTAACCTGAGGTACCACTGTAATTACTTGTCTGAAGAACTGCATTGCAAAATTTAGATACGTCTGTATCTCAAAGGATGACTGTGTTTCAGTTTTCATATTGCTTCAGAAAGTGTGGATTAGGCATATTTAAATGTGAATGCAATTGAATTCCTCCCCCATTACCACACCACACTGGCTGCCAATACATGAGGTACCACACATACTGTGCCTGGCAAGTTGCAGACTTTTACAAATCTAATATATTGTGGGGTATTGTTGCTGTTTTTCCTAGTGATAGAAATCAATAACTGCCAGAGTTGTGTCTGTAGGTTTTACACCTGTTGTTTTGGCAAGGACTTGTCACACCCTGGGTGGCTGTTGTGCTCTGCTCATATACACCTGAACAGATTTCCTTGCAAATTCCCTTGTGCTGGCACCAATATAATTTCTCGGGAAAGCGTTCTGCAGCTTTTTGCACTGTAAAAATGGCACAGATGGCAAAATTCTGTGGAACAGTATTGGTCTTCTCTTGCATTTTGTTAGCGTCGCCATCTGTGTCTGATAGCAAACCTGCTGCAGGCAGGATGTTGGCTTAGAACAGGTAAATTGATCATTCCTGAACAGCTTGGAAGAGAATAACATGATAGGTTAGCCATTCTTCCGATCAACAAGATTCAGCACAGACAATTGCATTATGCATACAAAGACATCCTTGACAAAAATCCCTATGATTTATGGCAGAGCTGGCTAATCTGTGGTCTTGCAGGCATTAGACCACAACTCCCATCACTCCTTGTCCACTGGCCATGTTGGCTGGGGCTTATGGGAGATGGAACCCCACAGCATCTACAGAGACACAGGTTCCCAATCCCTGTTCTAGATTATTTGTGTACCAGCTTTATCCTGATGGAGAAAAATAAAGGAAGATAACAGATGTAAGAATCCCTGCAGAATCATCAACTTTGCCCAGAAAGCACAAAGAGAAACCTTCAGTACTGACAGGCTGGAGAAAGGGAAGGAAGGCCACCAAGACTTACAAGACTGGGCTGAAATGTCTTCACTGAGAACTTTCAACTGAGTGTGGGAAGGCTCAGGGACAAAAGACAGACTCAAACTCCTCAACATGCCTTGGACTAACCTTTAGCTCTGCAGATGTTGCTGGACGTGTCCTCCCATCAGCTCCACTCAGCATGGCCAATGGTTTGAGAAGATGGGAGTTGTCCTCCAACAACATCTGGAAGACCACATGATAGACCTAGGGAACACTACACCATGATCAAAGCATCATTTCAAGGGGCATTCTGGAGGAGGGATGGTGGCTGCTGGCCAAATGGAGTCAGGAGGGGCAACTATGAGTTTTGCCCCAACCCTGACATTTACAACTCGTGATTGTCCTATACCCACTGTTTGAGGCAGTATGCCTCTAAATACTAGTACTTGAGTCCTACTTTCTTGCCTCCCACAGGCATCTAGTTGTTCACAGTGAGAACGGGATGCTGGTCTTAATGGAGCCATGAAAGGTGGATGGAGGTGGCAGATTTCAAGCCAGAACTAATGATGTGGCAATACTGCATGAGTATTACAGCTGCAAGTATTCTGGGAACCGATGAGGAATATATTTTTGAGTGTTGAGTGAATTAGATATTCCAATTGTATTTTGGGGTGGGGAGGATGGGAACTGCACCCCACTCGCCACAACAAAGGATAGTGGCCCAAGTATCAAGAGTTTGGGAAACAATAGCAAAGTGGAGAAAGACACAATTCCTATTTCAACTGACAGTGGGGAGTGGGGTTTTCAGTTGACTGCTTCCTTGACCAATTGTAGTGTTTCTGCAAGTGACAGGAGCATTGTGTCAATGTGCCTAATGCCCGTAGGGCAGATGGAGGTTTTAAAGAGTGACTCACACATACCTGCAGTGACCTGGGAACTGCTGGATTTCTGCATGGTTCCAGCAATGGTTATCAAACACACGAGGCCAGTGCTGGGGCTTTGTCTCACATTTACATTGTCTGGCTGTGAGGGCAAAAGCCCCATCCACATGGAAGGAGACACATCACTAGCTCCTAGCATTTATGCCAGGCCCAGAGACTCCCTTCCTGCCTAGAGGGGCTGCTGTTGTACAATACAGTATCACCACGCAGTGGGTTGTTTTGAAGTTTATTTAATAAAGATAAGTTTCTTTTGACTAAGTTACGCCGAGAGCTAATTGTTTCCTTGGAAAATCTTGTTGAAAACACTGAGTCAAGAACTTGTTTATGCCATCCGTTTTAATCTGCAATTAATGGACTAATCTGTTAATTGCACTGATTAATCAAAAGCCTTCAGTTCTTTATTTTTTTCTTACTCTTTGCTTTTTAAGTGTTGTTACTTGTAGCTTCTAGGTCTTGGGAACAAGGTACCTGCTGATTGCTAACATACATATTAATTAAAATTGGACCCCCCCACAAGCCCTCCTCTTGCAGGGAGGGGCATTTAGCTTCTACCCATAATTTCTTTATTAGATTTACATACCACACACAACCAAGTTCTCTGGGCAGCTTACAAAGAATAGTAAAATAGACAAATCCAATCAATACTGAATAAAAACACTAAAACCAATTTTTAAAACCACAAGAGTGTGTGTGGAAATCGAAAAGCAGCATAAACACAACATCAAAATCTCAAGGCAGCCCCATGAAGACCAGGCATGTTAGGCGGGTATGGAACGTTGACTTTTGATGAGCAAGAAGGTGGGAGGAGGAATGCAATGGAACCTAGGAGCATGAGAAACCTCATTCTATTGAGGCTGACCCTTCGACAATCAGGCTTAGTGTCATCGACAAACTGGCTGGCAGCGGTTCTCCTAAAGTTTATATGGGGGTCTCTCTGAGCCCTAACTAGAGATGACAGGGACTGAACCTGTGACTTCGCTATGTAAAGCAGGTGCTCTACCACTGAGCACCCACAAGTATCAAGGGGGAAACTTAGTGCAAAGATCTAATGCACCAGATAGTGCACCTAAAACCTCCTGGGGATGACATCCAGTAAGCAAGTCACCTTTCAGGAGGAGGCACTTTCCTGAGCGATTACATGCCTTACTTCATTAGGTGGAGGAACCTGGAGAGAAAGGCTTCCGGTTAAGATATAAAGTCCCAGACAGGTAGCTATGGGAGAAGTTGATCCTTCAGGTAAACTAACCCCAAGCTATTTGAGAAGGAGAAGCTTGAGAAGGAGGCTGATCACAGGTTCACATAGGTGATGTTCCCAACACCCAGTTCCAGGCAATGCCTGGTTGCCTGGTTGCCTGTGGACTCAACTATGATATTTTGATTCCCCTTTGCTGCAGGAAAATACCCCCTCCTCCTCTGTTGCATCAGTTGGGCTAAATAAAGTGTTTCATTTGACCCAATGCTTTCCTCTCCATCTAAGTAGGTTGGAAACCAGCAAGCTACAAGTGGTTATGAGAGCTGGGGAGACAGAATGGGAGCACCTTGGATGCTGGAGGGGTGAAGACTAGGAATGTAACACAACATCATTTTTCATTCTGATCCATATTTGTCATATGCAGTGCTGTTTCCAGTCCTCTGCAGCTCAGCCTCCTATATAAAAAAACACTATGCTTTTTCTCTTGCTCTTTCTCTTGCTATCCACCATGGCTGAAATTTACATGATCAATTACATTATCATTACAGTGGTACCTCGGGTTACATACGCTTCAGGTTACATATGCTTCAGGTTACAGACTCTGCTAACCCAGAAATAGTACCACGGGTTAAGAACTTTGCTTCAGGATGAGAACAGAAATCGTGCAGCGGCAATGCAGCGGCAGCAGGAGGCCCCATTAGCTTCAGTGGTACGTCAGGTTAAGAACAGTTTCAGGTTAAGAACAGACCTCCAGAATGAATTAAGTTCTTAACCCGAGGTACCGCTGTATGTTATTCTACACCATTCATTTCAGTGCAAAGAAAACACAATGCAAATGTGGATTGAAAAATCATCAGTTATCTAGAGTTTATGAAGTGAAGACAACAGCAGCAGCAGCAAATACTGATCATATTCATTGGAATGATTTCCCCCATGAAGAATAAGTGACTACTTATAGCATTGGACTACTTCTGGTACTAGAAACAGTCTGACATAGCGAGTATGAGAAATAATGAGACACAATGCATCAAGATGATCTCTTTTACTTACTTAGCAGAAGCTCTGCATAATGCCTAATGTCTTCAAATGTGCTCAAATAATGTGCATTTCATAATATACAGTATGTTACAAAGGAAGTGGAAAGCAACATATAAGAGAGCCAGTCTATGATAAAAATGGGAACGTTCACTGTATAAGAAAAGTAAGTCCGTTTCCAACAAAGAATATTCTCATAGCCTTTGTAGGGTCCCCTGATATTTGCTGAATTCATTGCATCATCATTGTGCATGTTCATCAGCCATAACGATGAATAACATATGAGGTAACACTCAAACTTCACTGCAAAATAAAGAATTTTCCCTATAAAATCACTTGCTTTATAACAGCAATAATGCTCAACATGGCTAGAATAACAATAATAAAAGCCCTTGGTACAAAATACTAATCTCATTTTCTGGCTTCTCGGTTCTTTGCATTGCCTTTCATTTCCATATCATTTCAGTAGTGCAGGAGACAGTAATTCTTTTGCAAACAGCTACCAGGAATCATTCTCTCCAACTTGAAATTCAAGCAGAACTTTGAAAGCACACTTTGAGAGTCTCTGCTCTTATTGGCTCTTGCTCATCTCGTATAAGAGAGAATGGGTAGTGGCTGTATATGTGAAATTATTGGTTGTAGCTATGACCACATCTGCACTATACATTTAAAGTAGTATCAAAACATATTAAAACAGCCACAAATAATCCTGGGACCTCTAATTTATTAAGGGTGCTGAGAGTTGTTGGGAGGCCACTATTCCTCTCACAGCAGTACAGTTCTTATAGTGGTTTAACAATTGATCACTCTTCTCATTAAAGTCTCTATGCACACTAGAGCATGGGTTAGAAATTAAAGGGAAGCGGGTGGTGCTGTGGACACTGAGCCTCTTGGGCTTGCCAGTCAGAAGGTCAGTGGTTTGAATCAGCATGATGAGGTGAGCTCCCATGGCTCAGTCCCAGCTCCTGCCAACCTAGTAGTTCGAAAGCACACTAGTGCAAGATAAATAGGTACCACTGTGGTGGGAAGGTAAGATCAAAAAAGGCTGGCGGTTTGAATCCCCACAACGGGGTGAGCTCCCGTTGTCAGTCCAAGCTCCTGCCAACCTAGCAGTTCAAAAGCACGTCAAAGTACAAGTAGATAAATAGGTACTGCTGCGGTGGGAAGGCAAACGGCCTTTCCGTGTGCTGCTCTGGTTCACCAGAAGCGGCTTTGTCATGCTGGCCACACGACCCGGAAGCTGTACGCCGGCTCCCTTGGCCAATAAAGTGAGATGAGCGCTGCAACCCCCAGAGTCGGCCACGACTGGGCCTAATGGCCAGGGGTCCCTTTACCTTTTTAAGGAAAAGAGGAGGGATGCAGGTGGCGCTGTGGTCTAAACCACTTAGGCTTGGGCTTGCCGATCAAAAAAGGTTGGCGGTTTGAATCCCCGCAACAGGGTGAGCTCCCGTTGCTCAGTCCAAGCTCCTGTCAACCTAGCAGTTCGAAAGCACACCCCAAAGTGCAAGTAGATTAATAGGTGCTGCTCCAGTGGGAAGGTAAATAGTATTTCCTTCCGCTGCTCTGGTGTTGGTATTCCATTGCACCAGAAGCAGCTTAGTCATGCTGGCCACATGACCCAGAAAAACTGTCTGCGGAGCGGACAAATGCCGGCTCCCTCGGCCTGTAAAGTGTGATGAGCATCTCAACCCCAGAGTCGTTCGCAACTGGACTTAACTGTCAGGGGGGTCCCTTTACCTTTACCCTTTTAAGGAGAGGAGGGACACTGTGGGATCAAATCAGAAACTGGGACAGCTTCTCTAAATCAGGGACTCCCCTGGAAAATAGGGACACTTGGAGGGTCTGAGAAAACTGTGGACAAACGCTGGCTCCCTTGGCCTGAAAGTGAGATGAGCACCACACCCCATAGTCACCTATGACTGAACTTAACCACCCAGGGGTCCTTTACCTTACCTTTACTTTACCTAGAAATTTAAGGTCCAGGGGCCAAATACAGCTCCAGGCCTCTCTATCTGGCCCTCAGAACTCTCTCCATGTCACCAGTTCACACCCCACACTTTGCACACTTTTGTTTGGCTTGGGTGAATAACTGAACTGTAGTAATGCCTCTTGCTTGCTTGAATGGAGGATGTACAGGTGTGGATATGTCTCTGGAAAGGGTGTTAAAAGCCCTAACATTCCACAAAAGAAAGAGGTACAGACCTAGCCCCACCCACTTTGCCTCTGGCCCAAGGAAGGTTGCCTACAGAAATGTAGCTCTTGAAATGAACAAGATTCTCTGACCTTCTGCTAGAGAAAAGTTGCATGCATGTCCCACTTAGAAATTAAACTTCTACAGACCCAGGAGCGGGAGTCAAACCTTGATGGATGATAAAGCTAGTAACTCGCAGGAATGATGGTTTAACAAAACTTGTCTAACAGGCAAGCCAGCAGGGACTGCAATTTGCCAGGTGTCAAGGCATAGAGATAGTTGAGATGCGCATGTGACTTGTTGCTGGTGTTCCTGATTGAACTTGTTGCTGGTGTTCCTGATTGAAGGGAAAACCAATGAATTATTTGTGTGGCAATGGGTTGAGGATCTCTGAAGTCCATGGTCATGGCCACATAACTCTAAGCATGTTGCATTAAACATAAGAGGCTCTCCAAGGCTGAGGTTATTAGAGACATTCCCATAAAGGGAGTTAGGGGTTCCTTCCCCTCCCACAAGTTCAATAAGGATTCCCTCCCCACTTCATAAAATATATACGTACTTCTGGAGGAAACCCGACATTGCCAGTCATTCTTAACCATTCATCTTCTCAGAATTAAATACAAGGGTTTCCCCCCCCCTCCAATGTTCTTTGAAGCAGAGGTAATGAGAAGAACCAGCTAAAAATTATTGGAGCATTTAGAGAATCCTTGTTAGCTTGGGAATCGTTAACTGAACCAAAGATGTAAGAGGTAGCAAAATGCCAATAATACCGTGCCTTTGCAAAAATTTTTTAAAACACTTGCTTTTCCATAGAATGTAGTTTCAGTCTTTCATCTACTGTGTATTCTCTGCTGGCAGCAGTGTGATGTATAGATGTTGAATGGATTTCCTTCTTTATGGTGACTTGCACCTGATGATTTTGCAAAAGGGTAGGGCTGAGCTAAAATGCTTCCCATTCGCTGCACCATTCCTGGCTGACAGAACGACTTCTTGCTGGATTTCAGAGGTGGGTGCACAATTTGTGGGTAGCTGGCAGAAGTCTTGTCCTAGAGGCTGCAAGCTAGTGGCTGCTATCCCCAAACAAGTGACACTAAATTAGGTATAATAAACCTCAGGTCCATCCAGGTGTCTCTGTTTGACCCAGTTCACACATCTGTCTGAGCCACACCCCTTCCCAGCCTTGCTTTGCACCCTCCTTGTGGGTTTCTGCCAGGCTGGAATGTGTCCTTCAACTCTGATGATACACCTTACCTGCTTGGATGGAGGACAGAGAGGGACATGAGCATCTACAGAAATAATCCTACTGCAAGGAGGTAAAATCTTTGCTGTGCCCAATCCCTACACTGGGACATGGCCCTTGAGCTGAAGAAAGATTCTTTTTATTACTTTACTACATTCATATCCCACCTTTTCCTCCAAAGAGCTCAAGGTGGCACGCGTGGCTCTCCACCTCCTCATTTAATTCCCACAATAATCCTGTGAGGTAGGTTAGGCTGGGAGGCAGTGACTGGTCCAAGGCCACAGCTTCATGGCTGAGTGGGGATTTGAACCCTGGTCTCACAGGTTCTAGTCTGACACTCTGACCACAACACCACACTAGCTGAAAAAGACTGTTCTACTGTCACTGTGTGATGGTGTTTGGGGGTTATTCTGTTTCCAGTGTGAGGCATTTACTGCCAACCAACAGAACTGAGTACCCCTCCCCTCATTTAACAGGTTTATTGGGTCAAAAAGACTGGCTGATCCCACTTGCTGAAGCCTCACATCGTCTGTGGGAGTCATTGCTTTCATCTGCATGCAAAGTGAGCAGCAGCTCTTTCAACCTAGCATACCACCAAGCCTTCTGGGTAGGTCTGCCTCAAAGATGAAGCTCTTTGGGCATCACCTGGGAGAAGGAAATCTCTTCTCCTCCCACACAGTCCCCCTTGATTTCCTTGTTTGGCAGGGAACCTGTAGCCCTCCAGATGTTGATAGACTTCATCTCCCATCATCCCTGACCATTGGCCTGAGTACCATTATTAGGAAGTGTGGCCTTGCTAGCCAGACTGTACTACTTTACTGAATCACGTGATATTTCTGAAAAGGTAGTTTGCTCTTAGCCCCAAGAAGCAGCTTTAGTTTGCCAGCAGTATCTTCTAGGCCTGGCAGTAGACACCTTGAAGCACCTGAAGATCTGAAATGGGTGTGCTAGGGCACTTCTCTAGATGACCTATTTGTTGAGCATTTATCTTGATTGCACAATACTTATGCAGAGGTTAGATTATACTTGGCCTTTATCAAGCATTTATCCTGATTTGGTTGTGGTGTGTTTAGAAGTCTTCTTGTTGATCACATCCATTCCAGAAATTTGAGCTGATTTCCTTATCATTTCCCCTAACCACAAAAAAGTCAATTTCCTTTAAAAAGTGGATATGTAGTGCTAGGGCAACAGAGCACTTTAATCCGCTTCTATTGTGCAAACCCCGAATTTCCTGGTATGCACTTGAATCTCTCCTACATCATGCTGACAGTCCTAATGTGCCCACAGTTCTTCAAAAACAACAAATGAGGACAAACTAAGGTAGCCTCCCTAGGGGCTGTTGTAGCACTTCAGAAGGGATTTTTCCCTTCAGCTTGAACTCTTTCCTTTCCCAAGCAAAGCATTTAAGGTTCAAATCTCAGCAAGGAGCATATTCTGAAACTCTAAAAGAAACTCACTGGAGAGACTGAATGCCCCTGCATATGTGATTCGAGAGTGATGAAATAAAATGAAATAACTGCTTCTCAAGGGATGCCTGGGATCTCTCTCTCTCTCTCTCTCTGTGTGTGTGTGTGTAGAAGCTTTTGCAAACTGTAAAAAAAGTAAAAGGGTGGCAGCTTTGTATGTCTCATAGCATCGCCAAGAAAGGAAGTGTGAGTCACAGTTCTGCTCTCTCTGCTTCCAAATCTTGTGAGAAGACCAAAGATGAAGGAGTAACTGTTCACTCTGCCTGTTAAAGTGAGCCAGCCTAGTGGCAAAGGATCTGTTTTGCATGCAGAAGGTCCCAAGTTCAATTCCTGGCATCTCTAGATAGGGCTAGGAAAAACTCTGGGCTCATCCATAGTTAGCTTTTGCCTCATGGTTTTTAGGTACAGGTCTGTGTTGGAGAGCTGCCACCTGCACCCCCCTGCTTTACCCAAGAAAAAGCACTCTTTTATGCTGAATCAGAACAAATGACAATTCCAGTTTTCTGTGGATTGCCATTCACTCTGATAAAGAGGTAAAGAGCAGGTTATCACGGGGAAAGCGCTGGGGCAAAACAAACACACAGAAAGCACTTGGACAGCAAGTTTTAAATCACAGACATGTGCCTAGAAATGTGGAGCCCTCCATGCTGTTTTCCTGGGGGAATAATGGGAGAACAGAAGCACACATGGGCATGTAGTGGGTGGTGGTGGTGCAGGGACATGCTTGGCGATGTTCACTTTCACTAGCATGATAACCAGGAAAACTAACACAACAGTCCCCAATGTCAGAATGCACTCTTGGTATAAATTCTGCAACTAAAAGTTCACCAGAAAGTAAGTACAGCTCACCCAGGGGCGAAGGAAGGAGAACCAACCCCTGATGTGGGGTGTCAGGGACAGGGCAAACAGTGGTTTGCAGACGGCTCTGCTCGAGTGCTGTAAGGATGGCGGTGGGGTGAGCCTCCCACGGGGTGCCTTGAAACACCCCACAGAGATGGCACCTGGGGCGTGCCCCCCCGCCCCTTTCCTCTGCCACTGAGCTCACCTGGATTAGGATGAGACAGAGCTTCAGCCTGATTCAACAACCATATTCTCATATTATTAATAGTATTACAGTGCATGATTTGCTGTCCCATAAGCAGTCCTTACCATTTACACCTAAAGGACTGTAGGCAGCTGGTGATGGAGAAGATCCCACTGCCTGAGATGGTGGAGCGTTGGTGCCCATCAGAGTTGGCAGTGCTGGAAAATATGGATCAGTAGTCTGATTTATGAGAAGGCAGCTGCAGAGGTGCCATTTTTAGTTCTTCCAGCCTTGATACCTACACCCCAGCTGCACTATACATTTAAAGCAGTATTGTACCACTTTAAGCAGTGGTGTCTTTTCCCCACAAAACCCTGGAAACTATAGTTTGCTAAAGTTGCTGGGTGGTGTTAGGAGGCCCCTATTCCCTTCACAGAGCTACAGTTTCCAGAGGTTTTTTTTCCGGAAGAAGGATTGACTGTTGAACAAACCATGGTTCCCAGGATTATTTTTTTTTAGAAGCCATGGAAGTTTGAAGTAGTGTGATGTTGCTTTAAATGTATACTGCAGATGGGGCGTTAGATTGTAAGGCAGGGAGGACTGAATATGGCCCTCCAGGAATCTCTTTCTGGCCATCAGGACTCCTCATGCGACACTCCTTGCCAGCTTCCTCAGGTGCCTTTTGCTGGCCAGAATGTTTCTTTGAACTGAATAATTCCTCTTGCTTGGCAGGATAAAGACATGTGTGCGAGAAGGTGTGTTTTGAAAACTCACTTTTTTATGGCTGGAATCCAGATTACTGTGCCAAGCAAGAGCCAAATTTGTTGCTTCTCCCACTTTCTGTCTCTGGCCCCAGCCACCACTGGAATGTGCCCCCAGCAAGTTTTTCATGAAGGAATGTGGCCCTTGGACTAGAAGAAAGTTATGCTGGTTAGGCTGCACATCTCCTAGGTACAGAGCAGCAGAGGAAACAAGGCTGAACAGTATCTGCAAAGATGTAAACATGGTTCGCCTGTTTGCAAGTATTCTTTTTTGCTGTTTGTATATATTTATGCAAATGCGTGCATCTTCCATCCTAGCGGAGAAGAAAACAGCAAGCAAGAATTCAGCTAGGAGCAACTGCACCCTGCCAAGTAATTGAAGAGTGATTAATTATTTGTAGGAAGAACCTCTATGCTGGAGATGCCTGTCCCTGCTCTCAGGTGACTGACCCTCCCATGGAGATAAAAGGAGCAATCTCATTAGCTTAAGACAGCAGGGACTCTGTTAAACTCAAGCTCACAATCCCTCACAATCATGTTGTCCCACCTGTGAAGCCAGAGTACGTTATTCAGAAGGTCAGAACCAAAATCCTCATATTGAGCTCAGAATACGGTGATCTTTCCATACAAATAGGCACAGCTGGAACTCAGAACAAGCTTAGGGAGCCGACACGCAATATATTACCTGGAGAGAGAGAGAGAGAGAGAGAGAGAGAGAGAATGAATTATTTCATCAGCTATGCATGCCCTGTGTTTTTCTTGCCCAACAGATCACTAGACTGAAAAGAGACACAGCGGGAAGAAGCAAGGTAGGCCAGTGGCCATGGGGAGACATCACCTGTGAAGAGGCACACTTGGTTTTGATCTCCTTTGTTATACATCAGAAGCAAAATGGGCCTCATTATGATGAGTACATGCAAAAGATGGGGTATGGAATGAAGATAGAGAGTGGAAGGCAAGAGCAGACCACAATAGGTGAATGCCCCAGGTGGACAGGCCTCTCATGCACCATTAGGAATGGATGGACCTGCTAGTTTCAGTTATCCCAGTTTCTCATTTTTCCAATCTTTAATTCAGTTCTCCTCATTTCTGCAGCAATTCACAATTCTTAATTAAATAACAATAATTATTTATTATTTTCTCCAAGGATCTTGAGGTGGCATACAGACTTCTCCCCCTCATGACAACCTTGTGGGGTAGGATAGACTGAGAGACAGTGATTAGCCCAGGTGGGTTTATGGATGAGTGGAGATTTGAAACCTAGTTTCCCAGGTCCTAGTCCAGTGGAATAGCCCCAACACCACACTGGCTCTTATAAAAATTAATCAGCATTATAGAGCAAATTGCCTTGCCAACAAAGGTCCGTATAGTTAAAGCCATGGTTTTCCCAGTAGTAATGTATGGAAGTGAGAGCTGGACCATAAAGAAGGCTGATTGCCGAAGAATTGATGCTTTTGAATTATGGTGCTGGAGGACCTTAAACTTTATGGTGCTGGAGGACCTTAAACTTTATTATGAATCAGCAGCTTTCTGCTGGCTGAAAGAATGGCTACTTCTTGAAAATACAGACATTTTGGATTTAGAAGGTTTTAACAATGTATTTGGATGGCATGCATATTTATGGTATGATAAGGTCAAAGCACACAAAGCATTTAAAAATCATACTGTTAGGAAAGCATTGTTTAATGTCTGGATAAGATACAAAGACTTATTGGAAAATAAAACCCCAAGGTGGCTGTCACCAATGGAAGCAAAAGCTCTGAAAAGGCTCAACATGGAGGCCAAATGGCCGACATATTGGGAAATTTTGGAGCAAGAAGGAGATAAATTGAGACTGCAGAGTTTTGAAAAATTAAAAAATAAAGTGAGAGATTGGCTCCACTACTATCAGATAATGGAGGCATATAATTTGGATAAGAAAATAGGCTTCCAAGTGGAAAAGTCAAAATTAGAAACAGAATTGTTAGAACCCAAAACTAAAAATTTGTCAAGAATGTATAACTTGCTGTTGAAATGGAATACTCAGGATGAAACGGTGAAATCTGCTATGATTAAATGGGCACAAGGTGTTGGACATAATATTATGTTCGCTGACTGGGAACAGTTATGGACCACAGGTATGAAGTTTACGGCATGTAATGCCTTAAGAGAGAATATTATGAAAATGATATACAGGTGGTACATGACCCCAGTCAAGCTTGCAAAAATTTATCATTTGCCCGATAATAAATGTTGGAAATGTAAAGAAACTGAAGGTACATTCTTTCACCTTTGGTGGACGTGCCCAAAGATTAAGGCTTTCTGGGAAATGATATATAATGAACTGAAAAAGGTATTTAAATATACCTTTCTGAAGAAACCAGAGGCCTTTCTCTTGGGCATTGTCGGCCAACTGGTGCCAAAGAAGGACAGAACCTTTTTCATGTATGCTACAACAGCAGCAAGAATACTTATCGCAAAGTATTGGAAGACACAAGATCTACCCACTTTGGAAGAATGGCAGATGAAGGTGATTGACTACATGGAATTGGTGGAAATGACTGGCAGAATCCGAGACCAGGGAGAAGAGTCGGTGAAAGAAGACTGGAAAAAATTTAAGGACTATTTACAGAAATATTGTAAAATTAAGGAACTTTAGAAGGATGCTGGATAGAAATTAAGAGGTTTTTAGCTGTAATGCTTTAAGAGACATGGAAAAAAAAAAAAGGTTAACAATTGGGTAAAAGATTAATGGTAAGGATTTGCTGAACCAACAAACTGAATTGGAATACAAAGAAGGGAGGTATGAGGAGGTCTGGGGAAATAAGAGTAAGGAAGATAGGTTATGGAACATTAGTGTGTTTTTAACTGTTTTATTTTGTATGTTTTTTCTTACTTTTTGCTTTTTTGCTGTAATTTATACTTTTTTCTTTGTTTTCTGTATTTTTGTGAAACTTTAATAAATATCTTAAAAAAAAAAAAAATATGGTGCTGGAGGAGACTCTTGAGAGTCCCATGGACTGCAAGAAGATCAAACACATCCATTCTTAAGGAAATTAGCCCTGGGTGCTCACTGGAAGGACAGATCGTGAAGCTGGGGCTCCAATACTTTGGCCACCTCATGAGAAGAGAAGACGCCCTGGAAAAGACCCTGGTGTTGGGAAAGATGGAGGGCACAAGGAGAAGGGGACGACAGAGGACGAGATGGTTGGACAGTGTTCTTGAAGCGACAAACATGAGTCTGACCAAGCTGCAGGAGGCAGTGGAAGACAGGAGTGCCTGGCGTGCTCTGGTCCATGGGGTCACGAAGAGTCGGACACGACTAAACGACTAAACAACAACAACAACATAGTGCAAATTTCTCCACATACACTTTTTATCTGCAATTTTGCTTAATATGTACTTTCCCTCAAATTAATATATCCTAACATGTTTGCACATTACTTTTGAGGACACAGCTTGCTCCTTCTGGAGTAGTTTGTCTTCCTTTGGTCCCCATCCTGCACTCAGCTCTCACCTGTGACTCCTAGAACTTGCCAGCTTGTGACAGCTGCCACACTCAGGGAAAGGCTTCAACTGGCTGGCTTAACAAGGTAAGGGTAGTCAATGGGTCTCAAACCCTTGGTGAGTTTGGGACTTACCCTGCATGCAAAGACAGGCTCTGGTGGACTGAGCAGACCAGACCAGCAGTCGGTCCTATGGTTAAGATGGTGGTTTCTGCACGTGCTGTAGAGGGGTGCAAGGGGAAGATGGGGCTCATCCACCTGGGAAGGTAGCCCCTCTAGAAGAAGGAAAACTCTGATTCTAAACCTCCGCTGCCTTGTGAGATACCTTTGTTAGAAGAAAAGGCTAAGGAGTAAACCCTACACAAATCAGGAGTGGAGTCCCTAAGATGGTTGGATGGCACCTTGTACGTCTCCTCCTGGCAACTCCTGAAGCCAAGCTGGTGCCAAACATATTGCACTGCTTTCCTTTGGACCACATCAACAAGGCCAAAGGGGGGGGGGTCCTATCATCTGGACAGTCCAGGACATCCATAAATACTGCCCAGGCTTGCACCCTGGGGAGGTCACTTCAGTGCTGAAAAACAGGCGTTTGGCTTCACCCCTGGAGGTCACCCCTGGAGACTTCATTGTCTCTCAAGACAGATGAATGCCAACAATAACTCATTTTTGTGAACAAAAAATGACACCTCCCCAAGTATACACATAACTTGACTAAAGTCCTGTCCTGCAAAATGTGGAGAAATAGGATTTTTGAAGGACATCTATGTGTGGCTTCAGATATTGTTTCAGATAGTGTGAATTTAAAAGCCAGCTGAATAGAATTTCCCCCGATCCCCGTTCACCACAGGGTCATTTATCTGCAACTGCCCCATGGGGAGGAACAGGAGGAAGAAGTAGCTCCAGGTGAAGGCAATGCCTGAGGCCTGCTTATGCCCCAGTAAGGGACAGAGAAGTAATTTGTTCATCTAATTCTTAAACCAACAGGCAGACCAAAACACAGTTGTTCTTTGAAATCTCTACTTCTTTGAATTTTGCAATACAGCCCCCTATTTAAAAATGCCTAAATGAATCAAAATATCATTCAAAAGTAAAATTCTGTTAGGGAAAATTGCTTGCAAAAATGTGTCTGTTGAGGAAAAATGTGTGAGAAAATAAATTTCCATGCAGCCTGTTAACAAAACAAAACAAAATCATGAGCTGATGCAGAGATGGGGTGAACTGAATGTAAGATGGGGAAAATGGGAAACAGGGAACCCAGAACTGACAGATTCATCCATTCCGACATCTTGCATGTCACTGAGTATTGAAGTTTGGAGTTACAGATATCTGTTAAATTAAATCAATGCATCTCTTCATTGAATAATTGCTCATTGATTCATTTATTTATATTTAATCAATGACTCCCTTAAAAGACAGAGGATTAATCAATGGGCAATTCTTTAATCACTTGACAGTCTGGAGAGCCCATTCCTACACCATAGGTGCCATCTATCACCACCTACCCTGTAGGAAGGAACAGGAGAAGCAGGGAGGGGCAGACGGAGGAAAAAACTAGACCGAATTTGTGGTGCTGTGGGTCTACTTTTAATGAAGCTTTTGCATTTTGTACATGCAGTTGCGTTCAGGACTCCTTTCAAAAAGCAAGGTATTGATCTGTTAAATTCTGGGCATATAGAGGCAACAAATAGCTGGGATTAAGCAGGCCAGTATTAAACATTTTTGAAGGAACATGCAGGAGTGAATGAATGGGGGGTGGGGTGGGGGTGGGCCACCCTGCGTGTCACCACTGAGGGGGGTGACAAAATGCCTGGTGGCACTCACCGCAGGGCCTGCAGCATGCCCGAGCCACGTGTCTCTCCTGGGAGAGACACGGTGGATTTGGCGCACGCAGGCTCCGCACTGCCCAAACGGTCCGCCTGCTGCCTCCCCCTCAGCTGTAGGGCGACTGAGTGGGAGGAGACAGGCAGACTCTGGAGGCCCCTGCCCCTATGGGCGGCTCACCCCAGGTGCCTGAGCGACTTCCTCCACAGCTGGGAACATGGTAGAATGAAGCTGTTTGTTATCTTCAATGAGACTGAGATTGGCATGGACAGCCAGCTGGGACTGACCAGTTCAGCTCACACAGGAGCTGCTCCTGATGAATTTTGTGTTTCCTCCATGGAGAGAGGTGCTAAGTTGGCCCACTTGAAATTACTGGTTGTATCATCCATTCATTTGTCACAGACAGTTTTTCCCATTTGTAAGCTGCTCAGGCTTGAGAATAGCTTGTCATTATGCTTCAACACAATCAAGGTGGCCTCTCTGGTCATTTTCCAATACATGCTGATGGTCCTCCCCAAACATGCCCATACATTCATTTTCATTTTTCCATTCATTTCAACGGTGACTCCCTCTTCTGGTTCTGTCTTTTGTCACATGGCTTGAAATTCACTGGCTTTGTACTACTTCCCCAGGGCATCAGACCACTCAAAGGCAGGCTAGAAAAAATAAATGAATGAATTCACATTTACGTGCAAATATGTGTGGCAGCACTCACACTTTCGAACTCCTTGCCTATTGACAACAGGCAGGTCCCTTCACAGTACTCTTTTCATCACTTGATGAAACCATTTTTGTTTAGTCAACCCGATCCCGATAGGTAGAATATTTACATGTGTTTTAGACTTATAATTGATTTTAATTATTTTTGAAGGTTTTAAATTGTGTGGGTGTTGTTTTTTTTTACTGTGCTCTCTCCCTCTCTCTTTTACTGATAATTGCATTGTTTTATTCCTTTGAAGTTTGTTTTTTTGCAATCAAGTGGTATAAAATTTTGATGAAATAAATAAATTTGTTCCTGTTGTTCCTGTAAAATTCTGTCCCCCCCACCCTTTCTATGCACATTTATTTTAACTAACACTTTTGTTCCTGCTGGGAGTCATTACTTACCAAAACATATTAGATTTGGGGTAATTATTCTCCCCACTGATAAAGTAGTTGTGTTGTGATAATGTTTATGTTGTCAACCTTAAAAAGGAAAGAAGGGAAAGGGAGTGAAAGTCTATTTATATCACAAATCCTTTTTTAGTATTCAGGAAAGAAATGGAATTGGATCCATTAGTTAATGTAATTAATTGTTGGTGTCACAAAGCCTAGACAAAGATTTACTCAGCCCAGAAGCGTACTTGAAACTTCTGATTGTGTCTAGATCTGTAAATAGAAATCTTTTAGCAAACCCAAAAGTAATTATAAGAGAGAAGTTAGTCAGCTAACATTGATGGAAACTCAGTTGGTGGGATTTTAAATCACTAAGCCATCTCGCCAATGGAAACTTTGTTTTGAAGATCTTAAAGCTCTTGCCAATGAATAACGTTTGACCAACAGATGGTTTCTTTTCAGCATGTTATGATATGAAATATGGAAATAGCTTGGTAGTCACTGGCTTTATCAATGGGTTGCACTTCCATTTGCCTTGTATAGTAAAACCGTCCTAGTGTGGTTAAAAGATACATGTAAAAACCAATAAACTGACAACTAAAACAGCAACAATTACAACACAGAAGCCATGTTTTCATACATGTGCGGCCTGTTGTTGGACTTTCTGCTGCCAGCATGATCAACAGAGGACAAGATTTTCGGATGCTTGCAAATTACTCTTATCATGGGACATTGGTACGGCTTAATTTGTATATGATCTACTTGTATAGGATGATAAATATCCTACATTACATGTAAGATATCATTACGATATAGTATGGACTACAGAAAAATCATCAAAGCATAGGAAAACCTCTCTTGAATTGGAACTGGACTCTTATGCTCTTACAAGGTCTGGGACCTACTTCCTTGCTTCCCACACCAGCTGGCATGCTACGAGTAATTTCAGGTAACTCTCGTAAAGAAATTTGGAATGGCTTTCAGTAATAAAATGTGAGTCAAGGCACCTGTAATATTAAACCACTGTTTCCCTGCACAGGGATGGCTACATCGACAGGAACTGCCAAGCTCCATTAGGATTAATGTTAAAAAAGTAGAAAGAAAACACCCCTCAGTAAGGTATATGATTATCCCAGTACATCTTCATTTTAACCAGCAGAATTGCAGGTGTTGGCCTCATAAGAGACATAAAAGAAAAGCTGAAAATTTATCACATTAGAGGGAACACTTTGAAGTCTGAAATCTCCAGAATTTTCTTCAAACTGCTCTGGCATGATATTCTCCCTCTGTTACAAATCTGTACACTTCATCAGGCAAAACAATTCTAGACAGATTCCTCTTCTCAAATGTCCATTACTTCTAATAGCTTTGTGCATTAAGCATTTTTTGGGGGTTTACCATGTTATTTAAGAGAAAATGCTATAGATGCCTCAGAGGAAGAAGACAGGATTTCCCCTGTCCTCCCTAATCAGTAATGTTTCTCACACTTAGCACATTGGCTCTGAATAGCTGGGGGTATTCATGGGATCCATTAACTAACTGAGAGCAAAAGGGTAGTCTTATCAGCTCTATCCATGCCTCTGGTTCCAGGAGTGCTCAGAAGCCCAAATGGTCTTCCTCAAGGAGTTTGGTTGCCCCCTTTCATACCAGGACACTGCTCTGTTTGTTTTGTTTTACATGTAATATTTTCTCTCCTGTCTGTCTCCCCTCACTTTCTCTATCTCAGTTTTAAATATATTTCTTCCTTTATAGATATCTTATTCTCTCAACTTTCCTGTACAGTTTCCTCTCCTGCCTGAGTTTTCACTTCCTTCTTTTTGGTTGATGCCCCAGACTCTTCCATCCTATTGTTCTTCCTGTTACCCCTCCTTAGTTATCCTCAAGGAGGCAGCACAAATTCACTTTGCAGTTCATCTCTTTTCGCTTGACTTCATCTGCTTTCTTCCCTTGTAAATCTCACCTTGTCTTCCAAACCATCTTGGTTCTTTTGCCTCTTCTGTGTTCCTTCTCTGTTGCCCCTGTCCTTGTCTCTGTCCTCCTCCCTACCAGGATCTGGTCCAGGAACTCCCATGTATCTAAGAGATGCTGGGCACTCTCTGAGTACTTGTGGCATGCAGCCTTTCCACCCATCCGGATTCTGTCCCAACATTCATTCTGCCACAGCTCTTTACAATAATTACTGGACTTAGTTATACATTACTTTTCATTTGTGTTCATTGTAAACCACCTTGCAGGTCCGTATGGCTGAAAGAGTCTCTAAAATGTAATAAATAAAATAAGTACATATGAAAGTCACTGCTAACGGAAGACTGACAGGAGCATCTGGGCATGATAGCCGATGTAACCCAAGGAATTTATTTTAGTTCATCTTATCAACTGCAGAACCATTCCATTCATTGATCCCTTTAGCAAACTGAGAACCATTCATCCCCCTCCCACACTTGTTACTGTTAATACAAATCAAAAATGCTGCTTTCAATTCATGGTTGATGTCTTAACTTAATTTTCCATATGACACAAGTAGTCACAGTTTAAAAAACACTGACTTTATCTTCTCTGCTAGGAAAGCTACTTAGTTCCATTGTCAGTTAAATCGTCTCTAAATCCATTTGCGATGTGAGCTGTAACAGGAATTTTCAGGAATGCTTCATTCCAAGGAGACCAGCACAGCTGAATTCTGGGTGGTTATGTGGTGAGAATCTGAGGAGTCAAAAGTCATGAAATAGCATTAGGGATGAGTGATCTTACCTTACAGTCCTGTGGAAGGGCTGTACCTCAAAGGTAGAGTATCTGCAAAAGGTCCTTGGTTCAATATTATAACTGTAATTAATTAAATTTCCATACCACCCTTCATATGAGGATCACAAAACACAAAAAATGCTTAACATAATAACAAACAATCCCTCCACACACAGTATGAAAGGCCACAGGGCATGTAATTAGCCAAAGGTCTGGGAGACAAGGAATTATTTTGCCTGGTACCTAAAGATATGTAACAAAGGGAGCAGGTGAGCATCCCTAGGGACAGCACTCTATAAGTGGGGAGCCACCTCAGAAAAGGGCCATTCTTGTGTTGCCTCCTCTGATGCCAGAACCTCTGAAGAGGCAGGGATATTGAAGTCTAGTTCAGAGGACACATTCTCCTCCCAGTCCAATATGTTCTATAAATCCATGGCCATCATCCCTGATGATGTGGAGGCAAGGAGGTTTACAGTAGGTACTGGCAGAGCCAATCAGTTATGGTTTATGTTCCCATCTTCCTCCTTACAAAAGCAATACGGAGAATGAGGAGGAGGAAGCTGATTGGACTCCCTGGACTAGATGTAATTAAGAAGGCAGGCATGTTGGTAGGTGAAGGCAGGCTGAGATTTGTGGCTCTCTGCCTCATTTACCCTAATAGACCAGCCTCCACTGCCACTTGGTGCTATCCAAGGTGCTACTCATCGTGCTTCTTTGCCTTTTTGACATTGACCTCTGCTTTGCCTTACGTTGTTTATCCAGAGTTGCTCTCTGCTGCATTTGACTCCGTCCCCCTGGAAACTGACCTATTCCTGACTAGCCTCTTCCCCATGGAAGTTCCCCTAACTGATGCTAGCATTATGTGTTGCAGCGTTCTTAGACTCTAAACATAGCAAAATCTCTCACTTGTTCAATTTTGTTAAATAAGAAATAATAAAACAATAATTACAAAAATAGGTAGATGTAAAATGGTGCACATTTCTCAAAGTATCACCGGGGACATTTTATTCAATCTGTTGCTTCAGATACATTTGCATGGTTTGTGTGTTACTGAACTCCTTTGTTTGTGCCATTTCCCCAGCTGCTAAAATATAGTCGTTATTGACACTTTTGATTTTAATCTATCAGACGGTGGTTTTATCACTAACAGTGGCAAATTAGCAGCCCTCTTGCTGCTTGAATCATTGATCCCCAGTTAATGGAAGGATTAGCACTATTTTAGCAGCAAGTGTTAATGTGTTAAAAAGAACAAAAAGGTGTTCACTCTAAGCTGAATTTTCAGTTTCATGGCATGTGCAATACCAATGGTTGTTCATAGACCTTCTTATGGAATAGACGGCCCTCAAGACAAGGGCAGAGGGATGCATTTTGAACATCATTTCAGAATGCCGTTTGCCAAAGTGTTAACCTAGCAATGCTTTGGTCCTCATTACGTCTTTCAACAGTGGCAAAAAGTGAAGCATGGCTGAGTTTGTAGGCTAAATGAAACTGTTTGGAAAACTGGACCTGTAGTAGCTTCTTGTAAACACATAGAGAACCAAGTAGTTATTTGGATCTTTGGGGCTAGAGACCACCAGTTTGCTCATGCCACCCAACACAATTTCTCCATCTGAATCAGGAGAGGCTGTTTAGGTCGTGGACTGA
The DNA here is from genome assembly GCF_964106645.2 of Podarcis pityusensis. Taxonomy (NCBI): domain Eukaryota; kingdom Metazoa; phylum Chordata; class Lepidosauria; order Squamata; family Lacertidae; genus Podarcis; species Podarcis pityusensis. The sequence goes on from NC_138044.1 coordinate 43,508,684, forward strand.
TGCCTGTATGAAACAGTGGGCTGGATGAGGGTAGAGGGAACTGAGCTGGAATCTTGGCAGTGCACAAGCTCTGTAGGTTAGTGGCTCTTATGTCTGGGAGAATGGCCAATTGCCTGCTCTAGGTGAGATTTGTCTCCCTCTGAAGAATGATGCATGAAGCTTGGGGAGTGCTCTTGGATCAAGATTTTCCACTGGAGGCTTGGGTGACCTAAGTGGCTAGGAGAGTCCTTGAGCTTAATGCTAAGGTGGTATAACAACTGTGGCCATTCCTGGACCGAAGTAGGTGTGTGTGTGTGTGTAATAATATAGATTATTATTTTTCTTTGTATGTTTGTTATTTTATTACGTTCTTTTACTTTATATTATGGACTGAGATAACTTGACCACACAAGTTCAGGCATTGGTAGCCAAGACTGGATTACTGCAAGGGGCTCTCTGCAGGGTTCCCCCTTGTGGTTTGATCCCAAAAACTTCAGGTACTGCAGAATGCTGTTGCATGATTGCTGACAATAAATATTAGCAAAAATAATGTTCAAAAAGTGCATTATATTATGGAAAATCCATTGCAAAAATGTGCACATTGAACAACATTGCAAATAAAAATGTGCATATAAGGAAATGAATAACTTCAAGTCATTTCACACCCAGCAGCTTTTTCTTTGTCTAAAAGCAGTATTGAATCCCAAGTTCTACTCAGGCATGGGAGCTGGGCAATGGCTGGGCAAGCTCCTTTTCCCTTGCCTAAAGAAAGCAGCCAGAGGGGGGCTTGCCTGTCTTGTGGGAGGGGGCATGAGGGCTCTGACAGGCTCCTAGAGCCCACCCACCTCCTTCCAAAAGCACTAACAAGACTTTGGGAAGGAGCCCTTATGTCTCTTTCTCAATGCCTCAGCCATGGCCCCCATTCGCCGGCTGGAGAAATTCAGGGTGTCCTGGGATCAAGGCAGAATCCATGGTGCCTTTGTGGAAATCACGGCGGCCCCAGCCGAAATGGGACCATTGAGCAGTATGCTACAGTTTTAGATTACCTCTAAATAAAAGTAACCAGTTTCACTTAAAAATAATCATAATAATAACAATTCTGGAATATATTTTTAAACACTGGATGGTGTGGAAAGCAGGAGAAGAGGCTGAAGTAGTACATGAAAAATAATTGTTTTGGAATATTTTTTGGCTGTCTCCGGGGATGAATCAATTTGCAGAGCCTTTGGACAGCCATTTAAATGTGAAGCTGAATAGCTTAATTAGCAAAACATATTGCATGGCTGGTCTAGACTTGCTTGAAGAACTTGATGTTCCTCCGCTCCTTTTAAAATAATATTAGTTCCTTAATTAAAACAGGCCTACTGGTAAGTGTTCCATCTTAGTCGAAAAGGCCGGAGAGATGCAGCTGAACAGATATATTGTATTTCTTGCAAAGCAGCTTTTCTTTATCATTGGCATACATTGTGTGGTTTGGTTGCAGGAGTCAAAATTAACGTGCTTGGGGTTTAATTTATATAAAAAAATAATTTCCCAAGTAGAATTTATATGGTTGGATTTAACTGAAAAACTTCAAAGCAGGGAAAACATAATCCTGTCAAATCAATTGGTTATTTGAAATTCTAAGGTGCCCAGTCTTTAACTATGAAGCTAGACCACAAAGCGCTATTCCTTTTAAATTTTTGCAAGTGCTGTTGTTATGCCAGGAAGAATTCTACTTCCTGATTTATGGCTGCTACTCCAAAAGAATCGAGGAGACAATGCGCTGATTTTCAGGGGGAAAGCCTGCTTCAGTAGAATATACCAACTGAACAAAGCTATCACGTTTTAGTAAGCAGAACGTTGGAGCTGAGCAGGGATGGGATGTCTATTTTCCTCCAGATGTTGTTGGATTCCAATTCCGAATATCCCCAGCTGGCAAGGCCAATGATCAGAGGTGATGGAAATAGTAACCCAGGTCTGGATTAGCTCAGCTGGTAGAGCATGATTCTCTTAATCCCAGACTCGTAGGTTCACGCCCCACAATGGCGAGGGCAGGGGCGGGGGAATGCTTGCATTTCAGAGGATTGGACTAGATGACCCTTATGGTCCCTTCCAACTCTACAATTCCATGTTTCTATAAAATATCTGTAGGAATTGTATTCCAGAACATAAAAAGAGCCTGCAGGAACAGGCCGGTGGCCCATCTAGTCTAGCATCCTGTTCTCACAGTGGCCAGCCAGAAGCCCCTGGAAGCCTGCAAGGAAGACCTGAGGGCAACAACACTATCCCTGCCTGCAGTTTCCAGCAACTGGTGCTCATAAGCATTTTGCCTCAAACAGTGGAGATAGAACATAATGTTGCACAGCAGTAAATTAATCAACACAGAGTCTTCTTTATAAACAGAGTAAAACTTTTACTGAAGAAAATAAACTTGTTCAGAAACAGCATAGTTAAAGAGCATACACAGAGTGCTCATAGCAGCTACCTGACTCTTCACAGAGGCATAGTTACTGATTAACTAGAGTCCTGGAGCTGCTCTGTCTGCAGCAACACAGATACATAGACTGGCTGAGAAACACAGGCACTGACTGACACTGACGCCCACAGCTGGCTGCTTTTATAGGGAGAAAGCGTTTTCTCCTTCATGGAGAGCACGTGTTGGCGGTGGGGTCTGACAGGAATCTGTAACCTGAAGCGTCTGTAACCTGAGGTAGCACTGCATATAAATTATTATCATTATCTTTATTATATACCTATTTCAACAATTTGTATATTGCTTAATCACAGTCATCTCCAAGTGGTGTTGGAGATGGAAAGTAAGGGGAACTCTTTGCAAGAGATCTGCTCCTCCCTGTGAAACAGGAGGAGAGAAGAGAGAAAGAGCATTCTGCACAATCCTGCAGTGCTGCAAATGAAAGCCACTTTCACTTGGGACCCACCCAATGCAACTTTGACCAGTTACCCCTGAAATATGGTCCTCAATGTGCTGGGGCGAGGTGAGGGGAGCTTCCCTGACCCTGTTCTGAAAGTTCATGTAACAAGGAATAAAAAGTTAGAGGCATATTTTAACAATGACTTCCTGGTTAGCTTTCAAAAATCAATACATCACATTTAAAGGAGGGTTTTCATTGTTACCCCTACCTTGATCCCTGTAGTATTTATATCAAATATACAGCCCACAATTTCCTGTCACATTTTGGGAAGATTCCCTTTTCCATCTAATGCTGAAGGTGAAATGGCTTGCGAATGATGTACGGCCAGTCTGTATTCCTTTCAATGTTTTGGGATGGATACTGGCCTTGTTAGATATAGGCTCACAAGGGCTATGATTGCTAGAAAGCTTTTATCAACCAGAGTGGTCATGTATCCTACTTTACAAGGGGCAGCAATGTATTTGAAGATGCTTTCTGTTGAAAGGCTATCCAGTCCAATTCTGGTTTACAGATGAAGAACTGCAAGAAGGGAGAGCAGGAGCCATGATATTGCCCATAAATAATTAGCACCTGGAAATCAGAATGCAAAGGCAGAGAGGTCACCAGGGCAGTCTTTCTCGTTATGGTGAGATGCATTTCTGTTTAACAAAGAGAATTGTCTCTAAATATGTAGCCATATATTAGCATATGCAAATTTTATGTAAATATACGACCTCTTCTGCACCACCCCTGTTTTTCTGGTGACGCATTACATGCAACCCTATTTCCGACTGAATCAATATACCAAATCAGAGATTTACGTGACCAAGGTGGATTGTTCTTCCCTACCTGGTGCCCACAGTTGGACCACAACTCCCATCACTCCTAATCCATTAGCCATGCTGGCTAGGGTTGGTGGAAGTTGGGAGCTTGTTGAAATCACCTGTTCTAGGGATTCTGGATAGAAATCTCAGAGGTTGTGTGAAGTCCCAGTGGAAATGAGAAAATGATGGTGGCAGTTAACTCTCAGATTACCCCAAAAGTTTGAAATCTAGGAGAGAACGCTAAGCTTTTCTCCTAGGTTCAAAGTTCCTCTATAAATGCTCCAACCATCCCTTTCCCTTTTTCTTTTCTTCTTTCCTAGCCAACAGCTATAAAATTCAGTTGTCTCTCTATGGCATCCCCAGACCCCACCCCCTGTTTTTCAGTCACCATCTAATAATGTTCTGTTTTCTCTCCCTTGCTTTCAGTGAAAGTTACCTCTTTCTCTCCCCTCGGTCAGCTATATAACCCTTCATTTAGTAGGAAAATAAGTCCTGTTGTTTGTCTTTTGCACGTGCAAAGCAGCTTTTGCAGAAGGAAAGCTGTTCTTAGTTGTATACCAGTCTGTTTTTGCATTGGTGCCGAAATTGAAAAGCAGATGGTAAGAATGCCTCCCAGGGTTTATTCTGCAAAATCACTGTTCCCCTAACACACTTTGATATAAAGTGACAGTTCAGACACCACTGATCATGCCTCCCCATCCTTCCATGGTGGCCTCTCCTGCTGCTTTACCTAGGTTTTATGTAACAGCTGACACCCAGTGGATCACATTACTCATACTGAAGGTGTTTTGAACTCGTGCCTACATACCAGGTGTCTGGTTCTATGTCAGGTGCCCATGGATAGTATGGAATGTATAATAACTAGAGGAACTTCAGGTGCTCTTTCTTAGCCCATCTTTGGATGGCTAGTATTATTATTATTAAAAATAATAATTCCAGCCAGTTTATAATCTGCTCTTTTAAACCTTAAATACTGTTTGCCCAAGTTCATGTTGTGTATTTCCATTTATTAGCACTTTAACTGTTGTCTGATCATTATTGTTTATTTTTAAATTTAATTGCTGTCCTTTTATGTTTTCCCATTCTGCTCATTTTGTATCTTCTTTTTCTACCTGCTGCATTTGTTTGTTTATTACAGAACAGTGGGATTAAACTAAACTAAGCTACACTACCCAAGGAGTCCAGACCTCCCCGTTTCTTTGAGATCACCCTGGAAGGCTTAGTTTGGCTTAATATTGGACTGGTATTGTCAGGGAACTGCCATCGGAAGGAAGGGAAGTGAAAGGGCTCACACAGGTTGGGAGAGACTCAGCAGCTGAAGAGGGAACCAGTAGGGGGAGAGGAGCTGAGCTGAGGGAAAGGGAGCTGGAGGGATGGCTCAGAGACACTTCCAGCGAAAACAGTGGGGAGGTTTCAGGACCTCCTGTAGGGACACCCACTCCTCGCCGGAAACTGTCACGCAGAGAGTCCAGAAGACGTGTTTCCGTTAAGGAGCTTTTATGTTGGAAGCGATTCCGAAAGCAACCACTGTCGGAATCTGCCAGCGACTGACGGAGCCATGTTTAAGGGGCTCCGTTACAGACAGAGGTTTGCAAACTTGACCAAACTCTGAGGGACTAGGATTTTACACACAAGCAGCTCATCGTCCCATCACAGCATTCCGACAGTCTTCGTGAGCAGCTTGTGCAGGAGAAGGCATCATGAGCAACCCAGCCGGAACCGGAGAAGCAGGAGCTGGAGCGGGTCCAAGCCTGGAAGAAAGGTACCGGGTGTTGGAGGTCCAGCTAGCGCTGCAGACGGCGAGGCTTGAGGAGAGGAGGGCTCAGGATGCAGACAAAAAGGGGAAAGACACCCAGCTCGTCAGAAAGGTACCAGGATTGGTGCAGAAGTTTGGGGGGGAGCCCAAAGACTATCATGGCTTTCGGACAGAGATGCAATATGCCCTCAATCTGCAGTTTGATGAATTCCCTGACGAGGAATCACGAGTGGCTTTCGTGATTGGGCATCTTGAAAAGGGGGCGAGAGACTGGGTTAGACCCCTGATGGCAGCGAATAGTGACGTCCTAAAGGACACGATGAAGTTCTTTCGCGCCATGGATCTGATGTTTTCCAGCGATATTGAACAGGGAGTGGTCCGCAGACAGTTAATGGCTTGCAAACAGGGGAGCCGATCTGTCCGTGAGTACTGGACTGAGTTCACCATGTTGATCCATAAATTGGGGTGGGATCTATCGGCGGAACCCATTCAAATGCTCTTTGAAGAAGGGCTTTCTTCGGCTGTGAAAGACGAACTTTCCCGGGCGCCCAGGGCGGAGTCTATGGACCAGCTGACCAAATCAGCGCTGACCATAGGAGCGCGCCAGGAGGCGAGAGCATTGGAGAGGCGGGAAGGGAAGGGAGAACGTTGGAAGGAGTTCCGCATTCCAGACATTCCAGAGCCAACTTTCCCGCCGGCAGAGCCGATGGAAATCGGAACAGCGCGCGCGCGCGCAGTTTCAAAGCCCAGTGAGGGGGGAAAGAAGGAGGGAAAAGGCGCCCGGAAATGCTATCTCTGCCAACAGCCAGGTCACTTTGCCAGAGTCTGCCCCCAGAGGAAGGAATGGCAAGGGATGGTAGGAGCTGTGGAGGGAAGAGAGGAAGAAATACCGAAGCAAGTAAAAGCCAACGCCTGGCTGCCACCGTCGGGGCACAGCAGCCAGGCCAAAGAGCAGTGAAAGTGCCCACGCCAGAACCTCCTAAACCCGCCCTAGTGATAGAAGTGGCGCTAGAGCTGCCAAACGGACACCCTCTAAAGATAAAGGCACTGTTGGACTCAGGCAGCTCCTGCAATTTCATGAGCAAAGAGTTTGCAGCTGAACACCAGATACAGACGATCCCTTTAAGCAACCCCCTGCAGGTGACCACGATCGATGGCAGGGAGCTGTTGGGAGGAGAAGTCAGCTTGCAGACCGTCCCAATGGTAATGAAGGTGGCAAGGCACACCGAACTGATAGCGTTTAATGTGGCCACCTTGGGAGGAGCTCCCATTATATTGGGGATGAGCTGGCTAGCGTTACATGATCCGCTGGTGGGCTGGCATCAGAGAGTGGTTTCTTTTGGTTCAGCACATTGCTTAGAACACTGCAAAGAGGGAAAGGGTTTGGCAGGGGCCCAAGCCACCCTAGCAGGGACTGAAGTAACGGAGAACGTGAAGGTACCACGACAATACGCAGATCTCCGCGACGTCTTCAGCGAAAGGGAAGCTGACCAACTACCCCCGCATAGACCCTTTGACTGTCAAATCAATTTACTCCCTGGGGCACAGCTCCCTGTAGGCAAGCTGTACGCCATGTCAGACAGAGAGATGCAGGAGCTAAGAGAGTTCATTGACAAGAACCTGAAGAGAGGGTTCATCAGAGAGTCCAGGGCGGTGGGGGGCAGCCCAGTGTTTTTTGTGGATAAAAAAAACACGAACAAGCCGAGGCTTGTGTGTGACTTCAGGGCCTTAAATGCAGTGTCAGAACCAGTGGCTTTCCCTATGCCCAGGATTGACGACATTTTGACAAGGGTCAGGAAGGGAAAGATTTTTACTAAACTGGACCTAAGGGGGGCGTACAACCTGATACGAATAAGGAAGGGGGATGAATGGAAAACCACCATGTTCACCCCTTTGGGGGCATTTGAATATTTAGTTATGCCCTTCGGCCTACAAGGAGGCTCCGCGTGCTTTCAATCGTTTATGAACCATGTCCTGGGGCCTTTGCTTTACAAGAATTGTGTGGCCTTCTTAGACGACGTGTTGGTGTATTCTGAGAATGAGGAGCAGCATGTGAGAGACGTCAGAGAAGTGTTGAGCAGGCTGCAAGCCAACCAGCTGTGGGTGAAACTGGAGAAGTGTCAGTTTCATACCAAGGAGGTGGAATTCCTGGGGTATCGCCTGTCAGACAAGGGATTGGCCATGGATCCCGGCAAGGTCCAGGCGGTGCTGGAATGGAAAACACCCAAAACAAGGAAGGATGTGCAGAGGTTCCTAGGATTTGGGAACTTCTATCGTAAGTTCATCCGAAACTTTGCCCACCTGACGGCGCCCATTACGGACTGTCTCAGCAGTAAGAAGAAGTTCGTTTGGACTGAGGAGGCGGAGCGAGCATTTGAGGAACTAAAAAGGGCCTTCGCCTCGGAACAACAACTCCTGCATGTGGATTTACAAAAACCGATGAGAGTGGAAACTGACGCATCAGACAGAGCTATTGGGGCGGTGCTTCTGCAGCCAGGGAAGGAGGAGTCAGAGTGGAGACCGTGTGCCTTTTTTTCGCGAAAGCTGAACAAATCCGAGAGGAACTACACGGTGTATGACCGAGAACTACTAGCCATTCATGAGGCGTTCCGGAGATGGAGGCACCTGCTAATTGGCGCACAACATAAGGTGCAAGTGTGCACTGACCACAAGAACCTAGAGTATTGGAGGACGGCACGAGTGCTCAACCAACGGCAAGTGAGATGGGCCCAGGAGTTCTCCAAATTTAACTTTGAGATTTGTTACGTGCCAGGCCCAGAGAACATTAGGGCGGACGCTCTCTCACGCAAACCTGAATATTTGGAGGGGGAGGGAGCACCCGAAGAGAGACATGTCATTCCAGAGGACCGCTGGGTGTGTGGGGCGGCATTGGTGGGACAAAGAGAACTGGTAGAGGAAACAGAGAATGATGAATACGCCCAGAATAAGCTCAGAGGTCTTAGGGGTGAGGGAGAGGAACCAGGGGGTTTCGAGGAAAGAAATGGAGCTTTGTATTACAAAGGGGCACTGTATATCCCTGAAGGAGACTTAAGGGGGAGGGTACTCAAGCAGTTGCACGACAGCCCCACGGCGGGGCATTTTGGACAACACAAAACCATGTGGTTGGTCACCAGGGAATTTTGGTGGCCTAAGGTGAGGGAAGATGTACGGGAGTATGTAAGAGGGTGTGAGCAATGCCAGCGAGCCAAAGGGGAGAGGCGGGCACCGGCGGGGCTATTAGAACCCTTACCAACCCCAGAACGACCTTGGGAGGCAGTGTCGATAGATTTTATGACTGATCTGCCGAAGTCCAAGGGGAAAACAGCCATCATGGTGGTGGTAGACCTACTAACAAAGATGTGCCACTTTGTAGCCTGCTCGCATGCAGTCACGGCGGAAGAGACAGCGAAGTTATTTGTAGAACACATTTTTAGGTTGCACGGGGTGCCATTGAGGGTGGTCTCAGACCGAGGAAAACAATTTACTTCCAGGTTCTGGAGGAAGCTCATGAGCTTACTGCAGGTGGAGGTCAACTTTTCGACTGCCCGGCACCCTGAAACCAACGGGCAGGCGGAAAGAGCAAACGGGGTCCTCCAGCAATACCTGAGGTGTTATGTCAATGACAGAGAGAATGACTGGGTAGAAAAGTTGGCGCTGGCGGAATTTGCCTACAACAATGCCGAGAATGTGTCCACAGGGATGAGCCCCTTCTTGGCTAATTATGGGTGTCATCCCAGGGCTTTCCCAGGGGGAGAAGGGGAGAGATGGGGTGTCCCGGCAGCCGAGCATTTTGTAGAAGAAATGGAAGCAATCCATCGTCAGCTCCAACTCAACTTAGAAAGGGCGAAGGAAGAATACAAGAGGCAGGCAGACAAGAACCGAAGGGAAGGTGAAACCATAAGGGTGGGAGATAGGGTGTGGCTGTCAACCCAAGGGTTGCCGTTCAAAGGAGGTTGTAAGAAATTAAGACCCAGGAGATTGGGTCCCTTTGAGGTCATTCAACAGGTCAACCCAGTGGCTTTCAGGCTCCGGTTACCCAACCACATGAAACTGCACCCAGTATTTCACAGGTCGTTACTGTCACCGTATGAGGGGGGACGAGAAGGGATGGCCACTCGGGGACCGGTCATAGAAGAAAGGGAATGCAGCAGCCATGTGGCAGAAATCCTCGATGCCAGATGGAAGGGGGATCAGGTGGAGTATTTGGTAGCGTGGGAAGGAGAACCGGAGTCAGAAAACACTTGGGTAATGGCAGAAGATATCAATGACGAGGTATTGATAGAAACGTTCCATCAAAGGTTCCCAAGGAAACCTCAGCCTGTGGAGAGGTTCCGGAGGGAATACTTTGGGACCACCGATGAGGAGGAGGAGTTGGAAGGATTCTCAGAATCGGAAGGGGAAGGGGAGATGGACTCTGAGGAGGAGGAGTACTTCGAGACCAGGAACCGCAACAGGTGGAGAGAAGTGTTCGGGACATCGGAAGATGAAGGAAGTTCATTCCGGGGTTTTGCCTCCTCACCGCCCGTAGAGGAGGGGGCGAGAGGGGATGAAGGGGGCCCTGGAGGGGAGGTGGATGTCAGGGAACTGCCATCGGAAGGAAGGGAAGTGAAAGGGCTCACACAGGTTGGGAGAGACTCAGCAGCTGAAGAGGGAACCAGTAGGGGGAGAGGAGCTGAGCTGAGGGAAAGGGAGCTGGAGGGATGGCTCAGAGACACTTCCAGCGAAAACAGTGGGGAGGTTTCAGGACCTCCTGTAGGGACACCCACTCCTCGCCGGAAACTGTCACGCAGAGAGTCCAGAAGACGTGTTTCTGTTAAGGAGCTTTTATGTTGGAAGCGATTCCGAAAGCAACCACTGTCGGAATCTGCCAGCGACTGACGGAGCCATGTTTAAGGGGCTCCGTTACAGACAGAGGTTTGCAAACTTGACCAAACTCTGAGGGACTAGGATTTTACACACAAGCAGCTCATCGTCCCATCACAGGTATGGAATGTGTATTGTTTGTTTATTTATTCACCTCACAACTTCCTCCTCCCAAACCCCCAACAATGGTTAAAAAATCTTTCTCAACCAATGATCTCAGGGTTGCCAGTAATAGTGTCTTTCAGTCATCAAATGCCACAGGAGCATTTTAAAATGTCTTCTGAAAGTAAATAAGTAGGGAGAGAGATGCATTCAACAAATGGGAACTGCCACTGAAAAGGCCCTGCCATGGGTCAATGCCAACAAGGAAGCCCATGGTGGTGGTAAGTCATAACCTGTCAAATGTAGGGCCCGGGATTTAACCAAAGCCTGAATTTATCACTTAGCTGAAAAGAGAGAGGTTTGCACTGATACTCACAAATAGCTGGGTGTGTTATATACATTCTGCAACATACACATCATTCTCCCCTGTTCAGTTACTGCTGTTAGATTAGTTGTGGGTGATTGTGGCCAATCAGACTGAATTGTTGATGAATGCCACTGCTGTATAACCTCTAAGTGTCCTGATTTTGCTAGGATAGTCCTGGAATTCATAAAGCTATCCTGGCTTCTAACATGATCATGGAATGCCTGCTTTCTCCCACCAGTGGACGGGGACCATGTTAGCAGTTCTTGGGGCGGCAGGAAGTTTGTGTGCTGTGGTGCCTTTAAACCGAGAAGGCCTATGTCTTCCCATGTGTGTCTGTCTCCCTCGATCACCAGCTACCATGCTGCTTACTCACACCCTGTGCTCTGCCACCCTCTCTGCCGAAGTGAACAACCCTCCCCAGCCCCAGCTGGTGCAGTCTTTGCAATGAAGCTCAGCGGCACCTCCTGGCCCTACCAACCACATTCACCACCACCTCCCAGCCCATCACCTGCTCACTCCGGGTGCCGCATGGCACTCACCAAGCCTCCCCCCCCGCCTGGGCTCACCCTCCATCTCCTGCGCCTGCTGCAGCCTCCACACTGATGGTGAACTACACACAGGAGCAGGAAGAGAGCAAGATCTCCATACTTTGCTCAGAAGAAAGGGAGGGTTCTGTGCTGCAATTACCCATGCTCCCTTGGTGCTGGAGGGATCGCTTCTGAGGAAATGGATGGCTGCAATTGAGGTCCTCTGGGGCTAGTACGCTTTTGTCCTAAGAAAAATGCTTAAGGCTGGGCTGTGACCCAGCGTGCTCTTACTCAGGAGGAAGCCCCCGCAGCACCAGATAGCTCAGGGGTGCACATGTGGCTGCCATCCCAGAAGGGCCTACACCTAGGTGGAGTCAGGCTTTGTGGCAAAAAGTGAACATCCGGACACAAAAGTTGCTAAGCTTTTATTCATTTTGCCCCAAGATGAGCTGTTTTTGTTGTTGTTGTTTTGCAAATTCCTTTTTAAAAAGGAGTTTTTGAGCTATTTTTAATGAAATCCATCAAAATCTACACTCCCGACATGGGTTGGCATAGGTCCAGATTTTCCCGAACATTTCGGCAATTTCTGCCCAGACGCTGTTTACGAGGGCTATGTCCAGGAAATTCCGGATGTATTGCAACCCTATGGTATGGGTTCATCACAGTCCCCTAGCCTAAGGGCAACTGGGCAGTTATTGAATTTCTACCCTTTCTACCCCACCTTTCCCCCCCAAGGAGCTCAAAGTGCTGTACGTGGTTTCCCTCTCCCTCCCTCATTTAATCTCCACAACCCCCTTGCAAGGTAGTAACTGCCCTCCAATGTCATCTAGTGAGCTTCATGTCTGAGCAGGGATTTGAACCCTGGTGTCTTCCAGGTGTAACCACTACTACACCACATTGGCTTTCTGTACGCATTTAAATTACCTGCTTTCATGAATGGCTTAGGATCTGGGAAGATCCCTGAGGGCAGAGACCCGAGCAGGGTCAGGCAGAAAGGGAAGGAACATGTGTTTCCTCACTCCAAAAGAAACCCAGCAGTGCAATTCATTACAAGCTTACTCAGCTAAGCCCTCTTTAATTCAGTGGGACTTAAAGGTAAAGGTAAAGGGACCCCTGACCATTGGGTCCAGTCGTGACCGACTCTGGGGTTGCGGCACTCATCATGCTTTATTGGCCAAGGGAGCCGGCATTTGTCTGTAGACAGCTTCCGGGTCATGTGACCAGCATGACTAAGCTGCTTCTGGCGAACCAGAGCAGCGCACGGAAATGCCATTTACCTTCCTGCCGGAGTGGTACCTATTTATCTACTTGCACTTTGACGTGCTTTCGAACTGCTAGGTTGGCAGGAGCAGGGACAGAGCAACGGGAGCTCACCCCATCACGGGATTCGAACCGCCGACCTTCTGAACGGCAAGTTCTAGGCTCTGTGGTTTAACCCACAGCGCCACCCACGTCCCAGTCAGTGGGTCTTACTCCCAGGTATATATGAAAAGTGCTATGGCCTTAAAACACCTGCAAGAATAGTTCTTAAAAGCATCTACAACTTTGGGTTGGATCCCATGGTATGGAACTTCCTGGTTCTGGTTTCTCTTCCAACTCAGCTGTTAAACTAAATTGGCAGTTCTTGATCATTTCAAATAAAGGATGCCAAGGGTGGCATCATCATCATCATCATCATCATCATCATAACTATTGTTGTGAACGTGTGTGTGTGTGTGTGTGTGTGTGAGAGAGAGAGAGAGAGAGAGACCCCTAAACTTAAGAAATTAATGCATATCAGAATCTCAGTAATATTTGGAACACTGGTGAATGTCCCTATTTTCATCTGAGGAATGTTGGAAGGGATGTAATATTTATTTAAGAGCTGAATGATGTCAACAAGGTTGAGTAAAGTCAAGAGAGCATCTTAAATGCCTAGGTGAACATTTCATAGGCATTGCCAAACATTTTGCTGAAAGAACAGGTACAAAAAGAGAGAGAAAAGAATGCAAAAGGAATACACACATGCTTCTTTCTGAAGCATAAAAAGAAATTCTAATGTTGGCTGCCCAAACAAACTGAAAACTTTTGATTGCCTTCCGAGAGGGGTTGTGAGCCTAGACTTAGAACATTGACCTCAGTTCTGGCAAACACCGTGCTCAGTCCCTCTGCTCACACTTCACAAAGAAGTATGAGGAAAGATTCAGTAGAGTTCATACAAAGGTTGCCTAAAACAACATTTACAAAGTAAAACGTAAGTAGTTAGGCTGAAAAAGCAGTGGATGGGATGCTTGCAGGGGTGAAGGGATACAGCATTGGAATCAAGGCTTCAATACACGGTTTTTAAAATAAGACTTTGCACCAGTCCTATATTCTTCCTGAATTACAAAGTGAATAGAGGTGACCTGAGTAAGGTTTTCGCATTCCTGAGTCAGATAGCACCATTAACTGCCTAGAGACTGTGGATTTGTGTGCTCCAAAATGCAGCATTTATTTTTCACTGCATTTATTTTTCAAGTGGATCCATTGTCTCTTTTTTCCACTATGCTTTTCCCTATGGAAGTCAATAGATTTCTCCCTCCTAGGAAGAAGAGGAAGTATCTAATAGCAAGGCAAACAAAATGAAGGCCGAGGGCTGTGTAGGTAAGTTGGGCCTGAACTGGAAGCTTTTTTGTTCTGTTAACTCAACCGGAATGGAGGAAACCAATGGACTGTCAGGATGGATGGAGTTGAGCTGTAGCCTAGGAGCATAGTATAGCCCTGGAAACCTGTCAGTCTCCAACACCAATGGTGCAATCCTTTACATGTCTACTCAGAACATAAGAAGCTGCCTTTCACCAAGTCAGACTATCAATCTATCAGTCTAGCTGAGCATTGTCAACAGGTTGACAACAGCTCCTTTGGGTTTCCATAAGGGGTCTCTCCCAGTGATCCTGGAGATGCCATAGACGGAATCTGGGACCTTCTGCTTGTTAACCAGATGGCCTACCATTGGCATACAGCTTCTTCCAAGTAGACTTCTTTGAGCTCCGTGGGGCTTACTCCCAGGTAAGTATGTATAGGATTGCAGCATCTAAGTGACTTGCCATGAACAAAAAACAGACCAAAACAATGTTCTGGTGCCCCTGCCCCTATTTCCATACAATTTTGCAAGTCTCCATTTGTCATCTACAAAAGCTGTAAGTCAAAGGCGGAAGATGAAGGAAGACTTTTCTTCTTCTTCTTCTTCTTTTTTAAACCACTTTTGTTGCCAGAGGGCTGCAATCAGTTTTGTCAGCTGCAAAGGCACAAAACATACACTGCAGAAGTTTAATGGACCCATTAGCGTGGTCACTGGGGGCCCACCCATTCCAGGGGAGAAATTGCATTCTCTGCTTCAGCATGAGAAAAATCTTTTAGCAGAATTGCTTCCCTTCTCTTTCCAAGAGTTCCAGCTCTCCAGGACTAAAAATTGAATTTAAATGTGTAATTTGAATCTCCTGATGAATGATTTCATTCCAGGAGTGCCTAGGAAACTCTCCCTGACCCTTGAAAAAAAACTTATGCCAGCCAACATAGCTTAGTTTCATTTGTTTCAGATGATTGGTTTAGTGAAAGGGAATGGAAGGTGAATGAGACCTCTTACCATGGCATCTGGGATATATAATTGCAAAACCTGTATAGCCATTCAAAGGTTTTGAGAATGTGCTGTATCAGCTAGCAGGCTTCTCCTTTTTTTGCCCCCAGAATATTTATTTATTGAAGACTTTTTTATTCCAACCCTTCAAAACCAGGGTGGTGTGCAATAAAGCATAAAACAACAATATACATAATATTACTTTATGAGCATATTTATTGATGGTGAGCCTTATCTGGAGACATCAGGATTGAACCTGGGGCCCTTCCTCGTGCAAAGCTTTGGGTGGTAGTCAACTAAATTTTACTCAGAGTAGACTCATTGAAGTTAATAGACCAAGCTGCAGTTGCATGTGTTGGTTTTCCTGATTTTACATTTGTTGACCTCTGCAGGAAATAGAATGGATGATTGTTGGGAGATTCAGAATAGACAAAAGGAAGAACATCTTCATGTGTTGTTGTTGTTGTTTAGTCATTTAGTCGTTTAGTCATGTCTGACTCTTCGTGACCCCATGGACCAGAGCACACCAGCCACTCCTGTCTTCCACTGCCTCCCACAGTTTGGTCAAACTCATGTTAGTAGCTTCAAGAACACTGTCCAACCATTTACTCTTCTGTTGTCCCCTTCTCCTTGTGCCCTCAATCTGTCCCAACATCAGCGTCTTTTCCAGGGAGTCTTCTCTTCTCATGGCCAAAGTATTGGAGCCTCAGCTTCAGGATCTGTCCTTCCAGTGAGCACTCAGGGCTGATCTCTTTAAGAATGGATAGGTTTGATCTTCTTGCAGTCCATGGGACTCTCAAGAGTCTCCTCCAGCACCATAATTCAAAAGCATCAATTCTTTGGCGATCAGCCTTCTTTATGGTCCAGCTTTCACTTCCTTACATCACTACTGGGAAAATCATAGCTTTAAATATACAGACCTTTGTCGGCAAGGAGATGTCTCTGCTTTTTAAGATTCTGTCTAGGTTTGTCATCGTTTTTCCTCCCAAGAAGCAGGTGTCTTTTAATTTCATGACTGCCATCACCATCTGCAGTGATCACAGAGCCCAAGAAAGTAAAATCTCTCACTGCCTCCATTTCTTCCCCTTCTATTTGGCAGGAGGTGATGGGACCAGTGGCCATGATCTTAGTTTATTTGATGTTGAGCTTCAGACCATATTTTGCCCTCTCCTCTTTCACCCTCATTAAGAGGTTCTTTAATTCCTACTCACTTTCTGCCATCCAAGTTGTGTCATCTGCATATCTGACGTTGTTGATATTTCTTCCAGCAATCTTAATTCTGGCTTGGGATTCATCCAGTCTAGCCTTTCACATGATGAATTCTGCATGTAAGTTAAATAAGCAGGGAGACAATTTCCCCGATTTTGAACCAATTAGTTGCTCCATATCCAGTTCTAACTGTAGCTTCTTGTCCCACATAGAGATTTCTCAGGAGACAGATGAGGTGATCAGGCACTCCCATTTCTTAAGAACTTGCCATAGTTTGCTGTGGTTGACACAGTCAAAGGCTTTTGCGTAGTCAATGAAGCAGAAATAGATGTTTTTCTGGAACTCTCTAGCTTTCTCCATAATCCAGCGCATGTTTGCAATTTGGTCTCTGGTTCCTCTGCCCCTTCAAAACCCAGCTTGCACTTCTGGGAGATCTCGGTCCACATAGTGCTTAAGCCTGCCTTGTAGAATTTTAAGCATAACCTTGCTAGCGTGTTAAATGAGCGCAATTGTGCGGTAGTTGGAGCATTCTTTGGCACTGCCCTTCTTTGGGATTGGGATGTAGACTGATCTTCTCCAATCCTCTGGCCACTGCTGAGTTTTCCAAACTTGTTGGCATATTGAGTGTAGCACCTTAACAACATCATCTTTTAAAAGTTTAAATAGTTCAACTGGAATGTCATCACTTCCACTGGCTTTGTTGTTAGCAGTTCTTTCTAAGGCCCAATTGACTTCACTCTCCAGGATGTCTGGCTCAAGGTCAGCAACCACACTACCTGGGGTGTACGAGACATCCATATCTTTCTGGTATAATTCCTCTGTATTTTTGCCACCACTTCTTGATGTCTTCTGCTTCTGTTAGGTCCTTACCACTTTTGACCTTTATTATGGTAATCTTTGCATGAAATATTCCTTTCATATCTCCAATTTTCCTGAACAGATCTCTGGTTTTTCCCGTTCTATTGTTTTCCTCTGTTTCTTTGCACTGCTCGTTTAAGAAGGCCCTTTTGCCTCTTCTTGCTATTCTTTGGAAATCTGCATTCAATTTCCTGTATCTTTCACAATCTCCCTCGCATTTTGCTTGCCTTCTCTCCCCTGCTAATTGTAAGGCCTCGTTGGACAGCCACTTTGCTTTCTTGCATTTCCTTTTCATTAGGATGGTTTTCGTTGCTGCCTCCTGTATGTTTCGAGTCTCCATCCATAGTTCTTCAGGCACTCTGTCCACCAAATCTAAATCCTTAAAACCGTTCCTCACTTTCACTGTGTATTCATAAGGGATTTGATTTAGATTGTATCTTACTGGCCCAGTGGTTTCCCCTACTTTCTTCAGTTTAAGTTTGAATTTTGCTATAAGAAGCTGATGATCTAAGCCACAGTCAGCTCCAGGTCTTGTTTTTGCTGACTGTATAGAGCTTTTCCATCTTTGGCTGAAGAGAATATAATCAATCTGATTTCGATGCTTCGCATCCGGTGATGTCCATGTATAGAGTCATATCTTGTGTTGTTGGAAAGGAGTGTTTGTGATGACCAGTTTGTTGTCTTGACAGAACTCTATTAGCCTTTGCCCTGCTTCGTTTTGAACTCCAAGGCCAAACTTGCCAGTTGTTCCTTTTATCTCTTGACTCCCTACATTCCAATCCCCTATAATGAGAAGAATATCCTTCTTTGGTGTCATTTCTAGAAGGTGTTATAAGTCTTCATAGAATTGGTCAATTTTAGTTTCTTCAGCACTGGTAGTTGGTGCATAAACTTGGATTACTGTGATGTTAAAAGGTCTGCCTTGGATTCGTATTGAGATCATTCTATCATTTTTGAGATTGTATCCCAGTACAGCTTTTGCCACTCTTTTGTTGACTATGAGAGCCACTCCATTTCCTCTATGGGAGTCTTGCCCACAATAGTAGATATGATTATCATCCTATCTGAATTCACTCATTCCCATCCATTTTACTTCACTGGTGCCCAGGATGTCAATATTTATTCTTGCCATCTCATTTTTGACCACGTCCAACTTACCAAGGTTCATGGTTCTTACATTCCAGGTTCCTATGCAATATTTTTCTTTACAGCATTGGACTTTCCTTTCACTTCCAGGCACATCCGCAACTGAGTGACCTTTCGGCTTTGGCCCAGCCACTTCATCAGCTCTGAATCTACTTGTACTTGTCCTCCGCTCTTCCTCAGTAGCATGTTGGATGCCTTCCGACCTGAGGGGCTCATCTTCCAGCATCATAACTTTTATATGCCTGTTGTTTTCGTCCATGGAGTTGTCTTGGCAGGGATACTGGAGTGGCTTGCCAGTTCCTGCTCCAGGTGGATCACGTTAGTCAAAACTCTCCACTATGACCTGTCCGTTTTGGATGGCCTTGCACAGCGTAGCTCATAGCTTCTCTGAGTTATTCAAACTCCTTCGCCATGACATGGTAGTGATCCAGTGATTTACGTAGTGCATAGTAAAACTATAGTACTTGCTCCCACAGGAGACAGTGATTGCCACCAAATTGGATGGTTTTAAAAGAAGACTAGGCAAATTCATGCAGATAAGGATATCAATGTCTGCTAGTTGTGATAACTATGGTTTGCTGTGAACCTCATGGTTATGTTGGGTTGGCCTGGCAGGCCCTGACACAGGAGGAGAAGGAAGGAATGGGAGAGCGGGGTGATTGGAGGAAACCGGTGCTGCAGAAAGGGGTCCTGGAATACCTCAAAACCAGCCACTTTGAAGGGGGGGGGGGAGAGATGCTGGCTCCTCCCTGATGAACGTCTGACAAAACATAGTCTCAGTGGAGGATGGGGAGGTTTGTGGGCCGCCAAGGAGGAAGGCACTTCAAGAAATGGCAATGTCTGATCAGGAGGGTGTCTTATTGTGACCTAGAACTTGTGACCTAGAACTGCCTTCACTGATGGCAGAAGACCCACCTACCCTAGAGGAACAGTATTTTCCAACCCTGACATTCTCACAAAGTGAGTGAGTGGCACTTCCTGTTTTAAAGCTTGAGAGGTGGGGAGCTGAAATTGTTGGGACACCTTGGTTTTTTCTATTTTGACTGATTCCTGAACTTCTGAATTGTGAATCCTGAACTCTGTGTCTGCTGCCAAGCCTGTACCATCACTTGCCTGAATAAAGGTATCTTTTGTACTTGGATATAAGAGCCCTTGTGTGTTTGTTGGTCATGAGGCAGGACACAGTATGCCTCTGAATACTAGCTGCTGAATGTCAGTGGGGAGAGCACTGTTGCACTCAGGTCCTGCTTCCAAGCTTCTGCTACGCATCTAAGTCACAGGAGGGCAGAATGCTCTTGTGCTACGGTCCAGCTTGTGGGTTTCCTGCATACATCTGGTTGGTCACAATGAGAACAGGATGCTGGAATAGATGGGCCATTGTCCTGATCCAGCAGGTTCTTTTTATGTTCTCAAGATTTAGACTAGCTGTGCCTTTGTTTTGATGCATGGGGATTGCATGTTCTTATGAATGGCAACAGCCCCATTTACAGCCCCAGTTAGGGATTGAAGCTGGGAGCTCTTGCATGGAAACCCTGTGTTCTTCCATGTGCTCTTTTCCACCAGGGATCCCCAAACTTGAGCACACTGGAAAAAAAATGAATATGCTGGTATTCATAATGTGTTAGCAAAGCACAAATAAGCTGTACACACATTCCTGTAATCACCAAATGAACACCACCTGGAGTGATAATTATATTGAAATAATATACTGTGTTCATCATTCATTATGAGAATATAATTCACAGAGGTAAGTATGTGTCTTTTATGATAATGGGGAGTGGGTTGTTTTTTTATATATTTAAAAAAAACCCAAACAAACCACAATTTGCATGTCCTCACATTATTCCTATGGCTCATAAAGTGTCTAACAAAAGGTAAGCTTGTAACACATTAATTTCATTTGCTGTAAATAACCACATTTCCTGCTCAAACAATTACAGAGCCATTTTTTGGGCTATGTGTGTTTTGCTTGCCTGGGTAGAGCATTATCTTTTTGAAATCTAATAATCCTCGTAATCTATTTTCAATTTGGAAATAAAGAATGGCAACTGAAAAACAAACAGCAGACTGCACCATGTCTTATTCTGTTGAGTGTGATGAAGTGTCTCAATGGCTTCTGAATGATTACAGTACAATTTACCTGGTACAGGCTAGATGCAGTGGGAACAAGCTTTGCGTGTATAACATAAATGGGGAAACCTGTCCCCATCCAGGTACTGCTGGACTGCAGCTTCTGTCATTCCTGACCATTGACCACGATGGCTAGGACCGATGGGAATTGGAGTCCAACAATGTCTGGAGGACCACATGTTCCAAATTGCTGATGTAGAAGACCCCGTGTATCCAGATAAAGAATCCCTGACAGCAGGTGGAGAAGGCAGAATGAGAGGTGTGTATTCATTTTAATCATTCATTAAATAATGGAACAAAGAGCCCCATTTGTTTCATTCATTTTAGTGGGAATAATAGTTAAGAATTCAAACACATTGCCATCCGAAGAGAATGGGTTCCTATGAATCCAAAGCACATGGAGGAAGCTATCCACTGCATTTTGCAGGAACTGTTCCTTTAGACTTGCCTCTTTCAAATCACCTTCCATTAAGGAACTGGTAATTCTAATACATCTGTACAACATTTGCCAAAGCATCTGCCCTGTCCTTCAATAGTCTCCCACTCACACAAAATGTCCTTTCAGACTAGAGAATGAGTCCACTTTGATCTAGCAGGTCTAGACCTTCTTCAAGGCTGCACTTAACCTTTAAATGAGAGCATACAAGATGGATGGATTTGTGCATTGGTGCCTGTGGAAAGCCAGCTGGATTGCCTCTGAAGTATCGGGAACAGGTAGAGATATCTTGAGTAAAATGTTCATTTTAAGAAGTGGGAATAAGCAGCGGCTGTTAAGCTTGAATCCAAATATTGAATTCGTCCGAATCTTTCATAATACCACCTGCATAAGTTTGAAATTATTTGATGCTTAGCTATCAAATGTCAAAGCTCTTGAAATCTTCATAAGTAAATATTTAATCTATCTGGTCAGTTACATATTAAATCTTGCTTGGTGCTGTTTAGACTTTCTCCTCAATATATATTCCATTCCATTTGGTTCAAGTGTGCTTCAATTAATTCTGAAACCAACAAAATCCTCCAATTCGCTAAAGAATCCTCATTCCTTAAACTGCAACTCTAGATAGTAGCAAATAAATCCAATTGAACTGAGAGGGACTTCTACATAAGCCGTTTGAATGTATCTGCCTACTTAGAAGAAGAAAAAACTTTCACTGAAATTGTTTTTCATGCCCCCTTTCTTTTCAAAGTTCATACAGCTCTTTTTAAAAATAAATAAAATAAAACAGAAAATTACAGCTGTCTTTCTGCCCATCCATCACACACCCATGTTTTTAAAACTGTTATGTTACACATGCCTCATAATTACCTTGTCTGAATTTTGAAAGTTCAACTGTCATGCATATGTATCATTTGTTCAGTTCTGCTTTAAACATTCCACAAGGCTTTATACTACATTAATCTCATTACTGCTCTGCAGAATTCATAATAGCACTACTAGTGACTTGATGCACATACCCTAAAAGTGGAGTTCAGCTGGGTTTTCTCTTTTCAGGGTGACTAGAAATGATATTGTATAGTTGGAAAAAGTTCAGACAAGATCAAGGGGATACAGCAAGTCACATCAGAGAAAAAGGTTGCAGCATTTGGGGGCTTTTTTTTAATAGAAAAAGTATGAGTAAGAGGTATCATGATAGAATGTATAAAATTATGAAGGCATGGAGAAAGTAGCTAGAGAAATGTTTTTCTCCCTCTCCCATCACACTAGAACTTTGGGACATAAAAAATGGATGTTTGAAGATTCAGAACAGAAGAAAAAGAAAGCACTTCTTCACACGTCACTCTCACAAGAGGAACTGATGATCACCAATTTGGATGGCTTTAAAAGACTAGGCAGCATCTTAAAAAGCAGAGACATCACCTTGCCAACAAAGGTCCATATAGTAAAAGCTATGGTTTTCCCAGTAGTGATGTATGGAAGTGAAAGCTGAACCATAAAGAAGGCTGATCGCAAAAGAATTGATGCTTTTGAATTATGGTGCTGGAGGAGACTCTTGAGAGTCCCATGGACTGCAAGAAGATCAAACACATCCATTCTTAAGGAAATCAGCCCTGAGTGCTCACTGGAAGGACAGATCGTGAAGCTGAGGCTCCAATACTTTGGCCACCTCATGAGAAGAGAAGACTTCCTGGAAAAGACCCTGATGTTGGGAAAGATGGAGGGCACAAGGAGAAGGGGACGACAGAGGATGAGATGGTT
This sequence comes from Podarcis pityusensis, assembly GCF_964106645.2. Lineage (NCBI taxonomy): Eukaryota > Metazoa > Chordata > Lepidosauria > Squamata > Lacertidae > Podarcis > Podarcis pityusensis. The sequence continues at coordinate 43,531,131 of NC_138044.1, forward strand.
GGATAGTGTTCGAGAAGCTACCAGCATGAGTTTGACCAAAATGTGGGAGGCAGTGGAAGACAGAAGTGCCTGGCGTGCTCTGGTCCATGGGGTCACAAAGAGTCGGACACGACTAAACGACTAAACAACACAACAACAAAAAAAGATTAGGCAAATTCATGGAGGATAAGGCTGTGAATGCTACTAACCATGTTCTCCCTTCACTGTGAGTGGCAGGATGCTTTTGAATACCAGATGCTGGAAACCACAGGAAGTAAGAGTGTTATTGTGCTTAGATCCTGCTTGTGGGCTTCACATAGGCACCTGAAGGGCCACTGTGAGAACAGGATGCTGGACTAGCAAGTTGTTCTTACCTTTTTTTGTTACACATACAGGTATGTGGAATGAAAAGAAATGTGAGGGGCAGATAATATAGTAACTTTACAGGATGTGCATGTAAGCATATTTTTCTGCATAGTCCTTCTAAGTGATGAAGAGGATTTGACCTCTTCTTGGACCCCAGATTTATGCTCAGGTGCAGATTTTCCTATTAGACGAAGCTAAACAGACAAAAAGAACTTGAGAGGTAAAAACCTGAAATACAGCAGCAGGCAGAGTATATTTCTCTGTTAGCCAGAAAAGGGGATATAAGTAAAACTTCTGGAATCCCAGATACTAGGAATGGGGGAGTTTATTCAACCAGAAGGTCACATTCTCTTTTGGCGACTTTCCAGGGGGAAAGCAGAGCAATGGATGGGAATTTTATTTTTGTATAGCAGGCTAGCTTATACACACATTCCCCATCCTCCAGCCAAGAACACATTCCAGCCAGGCAAGAATATCCAAGGTTTGTGAGCAAAGTAGGCTTTGTTAGACGTGTGGTATGGGAAGAGGGATGTGTAGCTGAAGAGACAGCTCTAGACCAGGAAGCGGCAAACCTGGAAGGCTACATTTCACTCCCAAACCTGAGGAGCTTCACTCCTGCAATATACTAACAGAAAATCCATTATCCCAATGTGGATCCTCATGCAACAAAAACAGCACCACCCATGAGCTAGAGAGGAGATATCAGCAGATTTGGGTGAACTTATCATTTCAGTGGAAGTTCATGGGCTCTGAATCTGGAAGCTCCCATAGGCATTCCTCCACATCTGGGGCTCCCATCTACACTATAGACTGAAAGCAATATCATACCACTTTAAACCATAATGACTTCTGCCAAACAATACCAGTAGTTGTTAAGTGTGTCGAGAGTTGTTATGAGACCTCCACTAAGATAGCCACAGTTCCCAGATAAACCAACCTATCTTCCTTGGGAACTGTGAGAATAGTAACTCCTTGGGGAGGGGTACAGGGGCCTCCTTGCAGCTCTCAGCACCCCTAACAAGCAACACTTCCCATAAATCTTTGGGGGGAGCCATAACTGTTTAAAGTGGTATGAAACTGCTTTAAATGCATTCTGCAGATGAGCTCATAGTTACAGCTCTTCTTTGTAACACATGACTCTGCAGCAACGGTCTGTAACCTGGTGCTCCCCCATACCTTGTTGAACAACAATTTCCAGCATTCCGGTGGGGCTGATGGGGCTTGTGGAGGTAACCAGACTGGGGAAGTCTGCTCTGCAGAAATATAACTTGCCTCATTATCCTTAGGACCTCATTGATTTGTCACTCTCTGCTTCCTCATTTTGTTTCTCTGACCGTATCACCTGACACCAGATCCACTTTAAACTTTTGCAGTTGTCATCTGATTTTGATAGGCAGCAGTGTGGTCCAATGCTAGGCCAGACCTAAAATTCCTTATCGCTATTTCCAGCTCTCTCCTGAATGAGGCTAAATCTATCAGGGCTCAGCTGAGACATGTGCCTCATAAGTGCTATAAGAAGAGAAGAAGCAAAAAAGCTTCCTTATCTTTAAGCTTTAATATAATGGATGGTTAATTTAGTCATTCTCTCTGGATGACTGAATTAAACAAGAGAAAGGAGTTGAATCAGTTTTAAGGAACAGGAGACCTTTGCATGCTTGCAAGCACCTGCTTAAGAATTTGAAATAAATCAATATTAAAGGAGAGAAAGAAAAGTGCATTCACTAGACTTCAAATCCACTGTAATGAGACCCTTTCAAGTATTCGTACTGGGAGAGTAGAGTATGGTCAAATGTAGGCCCCAGCTTAAGTGTTCAGCCTAGCACTGTGCTGACAACGCCTTCATTTTTTCTTTGACAATTCTCCACCAATTAATGGGAAAATAACTTGTATTTTAGAAGTATCAAAGGGGATAGAGAATTTTGGTGCAATTCACATGGGTGGGGTGCTGGGGTTTTGATGTGTCTGCCTTAAGCTTGAGGCTGTCAGGAGGTGTTTGTGAGTGTCCTGTCTTTCATTCTACAATTACAGGTATGGAAAAACCACCTATACCACTCTTGGGCACCTAGCAGTGAAAATATGCTAAATAACCGGTGTCCAGAAAAATTCCAAATAACTTCTCAAGTCCTCTCAGGAGGAGATAGCAAAAAATGGCATCCTCCTTCACAGGGAAAAAAAATATCCTTTGATAAACTGGACAGATTTCAGCCCAGCACTAATCCAGGCCACTAATTCCTCACTATATTTGGGGGAAATGCAAAAAAAGGCTCTTGATGTTTTCAAGTGTTGCTATGTGAATGTGATGGTAGCAAAAGTTCAGGTGGAAGTACCTCACAATTAGATGAGGTGTTGAGGGTCACTGCCATCTCCCCCACCCTCACCAAGAAAGTCTCTAGGAATGATGCTACATCAACACAAAGCCCAGGGATGGGAAAAGCCTCAGGCTTGCCCTATCTGGCTCTGGATGGACACCCATCAGGTCACTCCCATGAGCAGCCCTAGTCTGCACCCTCATTGACTGGCTGAAATGTGTCTTTCCATTGTGAAATGCTTATTAATTTATGTATTTACTCTATAACCCACCTTTCTCCCAATGCAAAGCCCAAGGTACTTCACAGCACAAATTTAAAACAGATACAACTAAACACACACACAACAAACAGAAATATTTTTAAACAATTAAAAATATAACCCTATTAAAAGCAGCCCTGAAAGCACTTACAACCATTTAAAAACACAATAAAAGAATAAAAGTACAACACCCCCCACCCCACCTCCACCTCAGTTTGAGGCCAAATGACTGTTGGAACGAAAAAGTCTTTTCCCACTGGAGAAAGGAAGCAGAGAGTGGGACAGCTTAGTCTCCTGCGGAAGGGTGTGCCACAATTTGAGAGCAGCCCCTGAGAAGACCCCCTTTCACATCCTCACTCAACAGGGCCGAGAAGGTGGCAGTACTGAAATACCTCCACAGAAGGTAGGAAAGCCTGCTGGGGATGTTCATGTAGGGAGATAGGTTCCTTCAGAATATTGCTCTTGACCGCCTGTACGGAGAGATGTCAAAATTGCTGGTTTTTGTCTGGCTAGAATGTAGCCTACCAGATCTTTATTCCACCCAATTTTGCCTATGCCCTGCCTACCTGCCTGTGGTCCCTGGGAGATTGCCTGTTGTAGCTGAAACCTTTCCCACAAATCCTTCCCACATTGCTGGTTTCCCCTTTGGTTTGCCGTAATCCATATACTTCAATGGACATACCAACAAATATTTCTCATCTCTCCACCCCTCCCCCCACCCGTTCTGCCTGAGTCTTACTTCTAAGCAAACTTGCTGTTTGCTGTGCTAATTAGAGCAGCTGCCTTCAGCTGCCTGGTTGAAATCCCAAGAGAAATCATGAAAAGAGGCCAGAAAAGAGTGTTTAGAATTTCTTCTTGCTGTCTCTGAGATTTAAAATGAAAGCTTGGTGGCTTAATGAGAAAATAACTGGGTTCATTTTCATGGAGGGAGGGACACATCTTTGCTCTGGAGACATTGTATGAGCTTTTGGTTTAAGACAGACTTAGTCCATATAGCCACAGAACATTTAAAGCTGCATTTTATCAGATCATTGATCCCTCTAGATCAGTATCATGTACACGGACTAGCAGTGGCTTTCCAAGGTTTCAGTTGGGGGTATTCCAAGTCATACCTGGAGTTGCCAAGGATTGAACTGTGGATCTTCTTCATGGAAGGCAGATGCTCAGCCAGTGAGCTATGGTCCTTCAACTGAGAATATCAGAGGTGGAAGACCACACACAACCCCCCACCATTTGCATGGTTCAGATCGAGGAGAGAGGTCATCTAATTTAATCAGTTTAGAGGTGTGTGAGCTCAACATCAGGTATCTTGGCAGGGCCTAGGGCTGGAAGAATTGGTGAATTTTAATTTCTCTGTTTCTCATATTTCCAGATTTCAGTTCTTCTCATTTCCTCATCACTTTATGATTTCTTTCTTTTTTAAATTCTGCACAGAAATTAATCAGCATTCTAATATGAATTCTCCCAACACATCTTCTATGCATTTTTACCTAATATATACATTTTTAACAAGCAATCCCCCGAAATATAATGCATTTTTTTGTAAGTTATTTTCACAAAGATGTGCATCTTTGTGACCCCTTTTTAAACCTTATATGACTGGAGAGCTGCACTGAAAAGTTCAGAGAAGTGTGGATTTTGATAGATAGCTGCATTTTTGTACACAGGTTATTGTGGGAAACATGAAGGAGGAAGTTTTGCATTATAATGCAGACTAAGCTGAATTTCTCTCCCCTCTCCAGCAGAACCTGGGTGACCAGGGAGACCATGATGGGTTAAGTTGCATAGTTAGATAGCGGGACCCATAAGGCTTTCTGTTTGGATGTAGGGGAACAGTAATGTTGTGTGGTGGCTTAGAGACACATCTTCTTCCTGTCACGACATTCTAGGGGGTCCCAGGCAATCCATTTTCAATCAGCAGTACTATTGATTGATGTTTTCTTGTAATCTTCTCAAAAATCTTGCAGGTTGTTGTAGAAATTACAAGGAAGTGTATATAAAGTGTCCTGAATGCTGTCAAAGCTCTCTGCATTTGCTAAGATCTACCCAATCGATCTCTGCACTCTGCAGGTGTGGGCCTCATGCAGGTATTAGGAAGTCCCTTCTGTTGGTGCAAAAAAAGAAGTATAGGGTGGAGAATTCCTGGACCCACACTTAGGGCAAGTAGTTTTTGGTGACACAACCCCTGCAGATATTTAAAGTCACAAAGTACGCAGCAAAATAACAATGGAAATGCAGACTGTTAGACCTTTAGAGTAAACCATTCCAAGTGAGTTCCAAAATTTCCATCTTTCCCCAGCATTTCCATCTTTCCCCAGCAAAGACCACATATTTGGTAAGTTTAAAAAAGTGGTTTACGTACAAATTCTACAAAGATCAGGTTCATGTGCTTTTCCATACACCAGTCAAAAAGGTTGCACTGGCAGTAAAATTTAGCTTAGTTACAAAGTGGTGAAAGTTCCTAAATTGTTAATGTAGGAACTCAAGAGTGACTGGTGAGAGTGATATGGCTGAGCTCAAACATTTTCACACACTGAGTTTTCCAGGTAGACTGGGAGAAGGGGAACAATAGGCTTGATTACCTATTTCCTGCCATGGTGAGAGGAAGTGGCATAGCTAAGCCTGGCAGAATAGCTTCCTCTATGAAGTTAACCCCTTCATGCATTAATTAGACTTAAGCACGATGGTTATATAATACTGGTTATCCCATGTCTTCTGTACCATGTTGGGAATCAGGCCTTAAGTGTTGTGGAACCTATCCTTTGGAATTCCCATGAAATGTAAGACAGGTACCATCTCTTTTCCTTTTCAGCACCTTATAAAGATCTTCCTCTTTCAATAAGCCTGTTAAGGTAGAGATCTTCCCCAGGCTGTATCACCACTGGAATTGCTTTTAGATACTTTGGGAGGAAGGGTGAGATACAAATTTCAGCAACAATAACAATGCAGAAAAGCTATTTATTCACTTCAAGTACCTCCTTTTACAAGCATATGGGAAGGTTAGAATAAAGAGTTGCCCCCTAGATTATTGCTGTGCTCTGTAGGTGAGTGCTTCCTGCAGATAAACTAATCTGACAACTAGCTCAGAAGTCAAGAGGATTTCCCACCCATGGTCAGCACTGCATATGAATTAGTCCTCAAATGACAGAAATCATGCTGGGATCCAGCCCCGCCCCCCACCCATGTTAGAATACAAACCTCGTTGGTCTTTGAAGTGTTAAAATATATTGTTTTTGATGTGAAGAGAAAGGGTCTACTTTTGTTTACTGAATATTTGGTGATATTATTTCAAAATAATGTGTCAAGAGAAGCCTTGCGTTATGCTGTAAAAACCAGGAGGCTTTGAATGCTTTTGCTAAACACAGTCTTGGATAATGGAGAGAAAAGTACATGGCAGCTCGGGATGAATTATCAGCTGAAATGTAGCTTTCTCAGAGCCTTTAAATATCGCACTCCGTTGCCATGGTAATGCTACTTAACTCAAGTGCTTGCAGCAAGAAAAGGGTTGTAAATGCACCATGTTTTGGGGATGCTGTGGCCACTTAATTGCCGCGGATGTTAACAGGGACATGCCAGTGAAATATTTGTGATGCTATGTTGAAACCTCAAAGCTTCCTCTTCATATAAATATGGAGAACACACCACAAACTCCATCAGAACTGCACTACTGATGATCTACAGAAACAAAGATCCAGGATCATTTTCTAAGCCTCACAAGTAGGCCAGCACCAGCACACAACATGGTAAACTGTAGCCATGATGGCTATATATAACCTACATTGTTAGAGGCACTTTGCCTCTTTATTCCAGTTACTATGACTCACAAGTGGAGAGAGTGCTGTTATACCCAGGTCCTGCTTGTGGGTTTTTCTAAGACACCTGGTTGGTCACTTTGAGAGCAGGATGCTGGACCAGAAGGGCTGTTGGCCTGATCCAGGAGGGCTATTCTTATGTTCTTATTGTCAGGCAAGGAAGGGATGGTTGGGAAAATGGTGTGTGTGTGCGCGCGCACTGTCTGAATGAAGTATAGGTTAGTGAGTCACAGATCGTGCAAGCCTGCCCTCCATCAAGGACTCAGGCAAGTCATAAAATGAGGTGAGCTGCAATAGTACTAATCAGGGCTGTCTTAAGCATATGCAGCGCCGGGGTGCAAAGATCTGCCCGGCACCCTCCCCCCCCCCAGGTTGCCCATGCAGTCCCAGGTGCACAGGAGGGTGGAGCCGGCCGGCCGCCTCAGCGTCTCACTGGCTCAGTCGCCCCCGAACTTGCGGTGCAGAGCCACCCACAGCAGATGAGCCTGCCACAGCACTCCAACCAACAGGTGGGCTTTTCCCCGGACTCAACTCTCGGGCCCTGGACTCTCGGCCTGGCACCCCTGAGAGTCCGGCGCCTGGGTGCCCCACACCCTTGGTGCCTATGGGTAAGACGGCCTTGGTACTAATACTGGAGTAGACTGAGGAGACCAAGGTTCTAATCTCCACAAACCATAGAACTTGCTTGGGAGACCTCAGCCAAGGTTTAATCCTATGTCTGAGCCATTATGGCAAAAGGAGAGAATATATGCCAGCTGTTGTTGTACAGGGTGTTAGGGGAGTAGTAGTACTGGTGGGGGACATGTTGTGCTCCATCTCTGGGCCTCACCCTGCACTCAGCTCTCACCTATGCCTCCTAGAAGCTGTCAGAATGTGACAGTGGCCACACCCAGGGAATGACTTGGACTGGCCAGCTAAACCAGATGAAGGTAACCCATACATCTCAGACCTCCAGTGAGTTAGGGACTTGCCCTGCATGTGAAGACAGGCTCTGGCGGACTCAGTGGACATGACCAATACTGGGTCCAATGGTCAATAAGGCATTTTCTGCATGTGGGGAAGTGAGATGCAGATGGGGCTTGTCAACGTGAGAAGGTAGCCCATCCAATGGGAAACTCTGATCCTAATCTTTCACTGCCTTGTGGGATATCTTCAAGAGAAGAAAAGGCTAAGGGGTAAACCCTACAGAAATCTGGAGTGGAGTCCTTAAGACCAGGCAGATGGTGGGGGCAAGCCGGGTACACTTGCCCCAGACATTTGATGGTTAAGCTGTTTGGGCAATGTGCCAGGGACTAGCTGCCTAAGACGGTTGGATGGTGCCTCGTACACCTCCTCCTGGCAGCTCATGCAGCCAAGCTAGTGCCAAACATATTGCTCTGCTTTCCCTTGGAAAAGTGAGGCTGAGAGTGCGGTCTTGTTGGCTGGGCAGCCCAGGACTTCTATACACACTGCCCAGGCTTGCGCCCCAGTGAGGTCACTTCTGTGCTGCTCACACAGCAGTTTGATTTCACCCCTGGAATCCATTATCTCTCAAGACGGATGGGTGACAATTGTTGATAAGAGCTCTACTTCCATCACTGCCACAGGTAGAAATAAACAGCTACTCTAAAATATACTGAATGTCACCACCAAGGAGAAGTCATCCTAAAAAAAATGTCTCCTTAAGAAACGTTGCTGTTCCTCCAAATATACTATCCAGGCTTGCCTCTTCCAAAATCTCAGCCGCTGAGTTTTGAGCTGAATGTTCTTCTTTGAATGCTTTTAGAACAGTGTGCATGAACCATTTGATTCACAGACACGTGATAGGTGATCAGATAGTTAATGAATAGTGGGTGAATGTGACCCAGACTTTTTAATATGATACCAGTTTCTTCTACTTTATTTATGAGAAACCAAAGAAAGTCATTAGAATCTTGATTTGCAATTTAAAATGAAACACACACATGCACACATAAAGGGAAAGTATCCTCCTCCCAAGATGATTAATACCCATGACTATGGTGAAACCGATGTTAGCTATGCAAGATTTACTAAAAAACAACAACAACCCCACAATGTATATATTGATGAAGCTATATAATTTATTGTGATGATCATGTTTTGCATAATATGTTTTCACTCTTTGATTTCAATTAGACAAAGTGGCAGCCTCTTCTGATAACTGTGGAACGCCTCTGGAAACAAACTTCTTGCAATGAACGTTAAATTTGAATATCAGAATGATGTTTCCTTGATCACTTGCAAAAGTTGCTGAAAGGCAAATATTATCAATTAGTACCAAGTTCGGCAGCTTGTCAAAGATGGTGCAGGCACAATTCATACCTTCGTCAACAAGAAAGTTATCCCAATTTAAAGTCTTTGGCAAGTCTGATTCCCCTGTGAACTCTTTCTGAATTAAGCAGGATTTTCCAAATCACTTGTTTCATCAGCTGTAATTGCTGGAGCAAAAGATTTGGGTAGCTAGCAGTAAGGAATGACGAGCAAATCCCTCTCAGCTCTGCGTTAGCTCTCTATTTACCAGCTCTCTCGGAAATCTGTTTCCTGAGAGTTCTTTCCTAGCTCATAATACAGACACATGTGTGCTGACCCTGCAAATTATTGCATCCCCCACCCTGAGGAATTGGAGCTTAGTTTTACTTGCCCTGTGATGAAGAGCTGCCTGGATATTTTTTTGGGTGGGCAAGTGGGGCTAAGACCTGAAAGTTGCTTGCCATTTACTGTCCAAAGTGATGCTATGATGCATCTGTTTTTGAGGGGGAAAATGTTGTTGTTTTAATTACAAATCTAAAAAAATAATAAAAAAAATGGATTTATAGGATTTCAGCCTGAGACTTTTTTAAAAAAATGAGGTGGAGAACCTCAGTCCCAGGAACTAAATGTGGTACTCAAGCCCTCTCTATCTGGCCCTATGGGATTCTCTCCAGACCTCCAAACCCAACCCATCAACATACAGAGGTGTAGTGTGGAGGGTGCAGGGGGACTATGGCCCTGAGCACAGAATTTTAAGGAGGTGTAAACCAGGTGCCCTGATGCAGGAATCCCCATCCCACCCTGTGGGCTGCTGGGGCTCTCTAGGTCCCAGAACCCACCTGGGCCTCACTGTCATGTCTCTGGCCTCCTCCTTGAATGGTCACTCAGCCAGCACTTGCTTTCTTGCTTGCTTGGACAGTGAGTGGCCATGGAAAAGAGCAAGGCAGGCATAGTTACTTGAGTAATTATGCCCCTTTGTACTCAGTGGCACTTCTAAGTAAACATGCACGGGGTTGCAGCCTAAGTTAAACAAATTGCCTTATTTACTTCATATTTATATGTTAAAGAAATTCCGTTGTGATTCATGAGTGGGAAAATGTGGAAGTGTGTATGTTTGAATGGGAAGTTAGCTAAAAATAGATCCCCCCCCCTTAGCCATGACCCACCTGGTCTATTCGAATGCCACTTCATTGCCATTATTTTTTTTAAGCAGCTTCTTTCAAGAAACTAAAATATGCATAACGAAAACTTGCTGTTTCTGAGCTATCTTTAAACTACCTCTAGTAGTACTTGGCTTCCTTTCTTAGCGTTTATTGTTAACGGTCCATTTTCTGTATCTTAACATGATTCTTATCTGCACTAGAGCGATGCTCCATGTTTAGTTATTTAACTGCTGGGATAATTTCCTCTAGAAGGGACCCTTATCAAAATGCATAGAATATGCATGGAAATAATGTTTGCCTGGTTCCTGTTATCTACTGATTGATTAACAATTTGTCCAGTAATGGAATGGGTAGTCAGTCGCTTTTTCAAGGCTTTAAGCAATATTGCTTCTGCCGTGCAAAATAGAAAGCTTCCCCCCTCTACACACACAGTAATATTCATACATGCATGTGGTAAACAGTCCACAATTACATTGGCTGATGTCTTACATACTCCAGTTTTAAATGAATTCCTAGCTGCCCTTGAGTTATGATGTTTCTGTACTGTGCAGTCTCATTCTGGTATTGCATAAAGTTGATTCCATAGCAGAGCTGTCCAGTACTGGGAAAGGGTTAAATCTCCCCATTAAACCCAGGACTGTGGTGTGGTGATCTCCCCATCACCGCTCTGGGCTTACTGTGGGAGTTTACAACCTCTCCCTGCACTGCAATGGAGATGAAAAGCAGATTCAGCAACCCACATTTTTCATGCACCAGGCATCTGGTGGTTTCTTTGCCACCATAGATTTGTTCCTAGCTAATCTAGCAGCTATTTGGTTCCATAGTCAATTGCCACAAGTGTTGGGGATAGGCTGGTAATGAATTGTCAGAAAGTCCTATGGGATGGAGATCAGAGATTTGAATTAAAGTACCCCAAGTGTTGCATGTGGGCTGGGGAAATTATGGCAGGGTTCAACAACATCTGAAAGGCCACAGTGTTTCATCATCAGTCTAGACCTTAGTAAAGAAAGCCTTAAATTGTTCTGATTGCAATGGAGCTACAATGGATCAAATACATGAAAGGAAGTCCCATTCATTTAAATAGAGCTTCTACCTATGTGTGCTCAGTATTTTGATCTCAAACTGCTAAAATGTAACTGTTTTACATTAGCAGAGGATATGAAGCAACAAATATAATAAATCTAAGATGCTTTCTTAACACACACACACACACACACACACACACACACATCCCACTGGTACTGCTGGGTCATGCAGTGAAAAATAAGTAGATAATAAATTTTCCAAATGGGATGTAAAGAATGCATTCACTCTCCATGATAGCATAAATATATGACATTGGTATTTAATGTGAAGCCTTTATTATTAGCTCTGCTCTTGCTACACGGAAATAATTGTGCAGATTTATGCTTAAATCCAATCATTATTTTTTGAAAACTCTATTTTTATGTTGTCCATCAATTACTTCCCATCTTTTCATTATCTGATCATTGCCAGGAATGAAAGGAACAGCGGAAGGAAGAGCTCGGAGCCTTTTAATAGATGTTGATTCATCTGGAGAATGCTCAGGTTCAGTATCAGAGGCAGCTTTTACTTCAGATTTTAGTCCCCCACTTAAAATGTCACCAAGTTTCAGAGGAAGAGGAGAGATGCTGAACTTTTCAAAACACATCGTGTTAGCAGTGGCTTTTCAACAGTCCAGGTTTCATTTTATTTTATCTACAGAAAAACACACACATAAAGTATGGTATAATGCCATCAAGAAAACCACAGCAAAGAGGTAGAAAACCCAAAGAAAATGCATGCACAAACTTCCTCCCTTTTAAAATAGAAGTGTAACAAAAGCCACTTACATTCAACAGGAGTATAACAAAATGCATGATCAGACATTGTAAAGGATACAGACAATTTTGATTCAGAACTCGGCTTCCCTTTAATGATTGCGGCCCAGATTTGATGACTACAAGGAGGAACCTACCTATATTTTCCGTGGTTAGCACATGGCATCACGGGGTGCTGCTGCTCACCTGATATCCAGTTACTTGCATTGCTGCTGCTGTTTACTGGGAGGTTAGAGGCAAAGGGGAGAGCATTTGCCATGAAGTCCATGGAGTTGTCATGGAGTAGGTGGGCATATCCCAAATAGGTAGAGGCATAGATCAGGGAGTTAGAGTTAGACAACCCAGAGGAGAGTGGGTTGAGGGAAGTAGCATTAGCGCCTCAAGGAATGTCAGAGCTGGCAGAGGGGCCAGTGATCAGGAAGGTCAGAAGCTGGATCCTGGGAAAGGTTCAAGTGGGTTGTCAGAGCAGGGTCCTACTGCTGTGACACTGGACTCCTCTAGTCAGCCCCCTCCAAAGGCCTATTGCCGCCACTGCTGCCAGCCCCTCCTGTCACTCAGTACCTTTCCTTTCTCGCCCTGACCTCGCCACAGTGATCCATGCGACGGTCACCTCCAGGCTTGATTATTGTAACTCGCTCTACGTGGAGCTGCCCTTGAAGCTGACCCAGAAACTCCAGCAGGTGCAGAATGCCGCGGCAAGACTCCTTACGGGGGCCTCGCCACGGGAGCACATTCACCCGGTGCTATACCATCTGCACTGGCTCCCAGTGGAGTACAGGGTCAGGTTTAAGGTGCTGGTTTTGACCTTTAAAGACCTATGAGGCCTAGGACCCACGTACCTACAGGACCGCCTCTCCTGGTATGCTCCATGGAGGACCTTAATGTCCACAAATGACAACATTTTGGAGGTCCCAGGTTGCAAGGTGGTTTGATTGGTCTCAACTAGGGCCAGGGCCTTTTCAGTACTGGCCCTGACTTGGTGGAACGCTCTGTCACAAGATCCAGGGCCCTGTGGGATTTGACATCTTTCCACAGGGCCTGCAAGACAGAGCTGTTCTAACTGGCCTTTGGTTTGGACTCAGTCTGACCCTTATGTTTCCCTCCCCTTATGGTCTTGATTTTAACCTGTATTTTATTTTTTTTTCTTTTCCCCCTATGATGCTTTTACTGTGATTTTATTGGTGTTAACCGCCCTGAGCCTGACTCTGGTCGGGGAGGGCAGGGTATAAATAATAATAATAATAATAATAATAATAATAATTATTATTATTATTATTATTATTATTATTATGAGCCTCTCCTGGGGCAAGTGCCTGAGAACAAGTTGGATACTGAACTCAGAGGCGGATTTGGGGCAGCACAAACAGTTCCACCACACTGAGCCTAGGGGGCGCTGCAGGGTGTTGTGACTATGATGTAGTCCAGGGATGTCCAACTCCCAATAGGCTTTTATCTACTCACAGTATAAAAAAAACTGGCAGTGGCCATTGTCATTGTTGACCACTTGTTGAGCTTTTTTGGGAAAGGGGCAAAGTTGTAGAGCTGTGGGAGCCGCCACAGTTTTTTTTTTACCCGGGGGAGGGGGGGAGATCACTGAGAGACATGCCTGATTGTAGTGCAGTGCATTGAGGACAAGGGATCTTGGTGATCACTTGTGGCTGAGTAAGATTGTCTTCCATGCAGATGGGTTTTTGGAAGATACCTGTGTGTGAATTTGTTTTATGTGTGAAGATCAGTGCATGCTGATCAATGCACAGTCTTTGCAGAAGGACTCTATTCTGATGACATGAGTAACATGATGACTGGTAGTCTCTTATCTACTGCAGCCTTCATCTGCCTTTTCAGCTCTTGTAACATATCACTAGTTATCTTCTGCCTGTTCTGCCATTGAGGACTTCTTGGGTCATTCTTTGTCTAGCTCCTACCCCCATGACCCTACCACTTTGTTTGCCCCTACTTGGGGTACAAGACTCCTGATGGCTTCGCTCACAGGGTTCATAAGAATGTGCAAGTCCACTCACTATGACAAGGTGATGATCTGGCGAGTGGGACTCAGTGTGTGCTGAGCTAGCACCCCATTGCCAAGGGCAAAGAGATGCCAGTGCCAACAGGAACAAGCTTCACAGGCCCCACCAACTCACAGAAACACCTATTTGCTTGCCCAAAGCAGAAACACCTACCAGTTGCCACGTTAAGGCTTTGGTATGGCCCACTCTTCAAAGGGAAGAGGCAGGGTGTGTGTAGCTTCTTGGATCAATGTTGCAGCTTACACTTAGCCATGCAGTTCACCTGCTGTGCCCTTAACCTTGTCTATGTACCACTCAGATTTGTGCATTAAAGAGTTTTTCAGAAATGGAAACTCAAGTTCTTCATCCATCCATCAGTAAAGGCCAAGACAAGGTTGGTACTGGGAAAATGTACTGGTGGGGGCAATTTGGCACTCCCACCAGTGTCTTTGCAGTTTGCTGACTTTGTTGCGACCTTGCTCCTCTCCCTCCCTGAAAGCAGCAGCAATGTGGAGGTCAGGTGATTGGCAACATCCATACCCCCATTTGCTACTGACAGAAAACATAGCCAACTTTCTCACTGCAGTCAAGCTCAATGTTCCACAACAGAAGAACAACAGCTCTTATTTGATTTTCAATTAAGGTAAGACACCAACCTCCATAAAACAAAGCAGATTTTGCAGCCCACCTCAAGTTAACAACAATCTCCCATTTTTGTGGGGGGAAAGGAATGGCCTTGCAGAAGTATGTGAGTTTCTGTGCAGTTTCAATATTTAGCATACTTCTGAATAACAGTTGCTGGGGGAGGTGATATTGCGGGCAGAGCTGTTGCCATCTTGCTATGTTTGTGGGCTTCCCAAAGGTGCTTGCAGGAAACAATATGAATCTTCTGTCTGAGTCAGGCAGCACTTGTCTTAGTTTGTGACACATCTGTGGTTGTTTATTTATTTATCAAGGTTTAAACACCACTTGATCGCAAAATATCTCTAAACAGTTTACGTAAAATGGTAGACAGTATTAATTTTTAAAAGCAAGTGAAGCAGACATTAAAAACAGTAGTCACAATGGGTTGTATCCAAAGAAGCACCGAGCAATGCACCCTGCCAGCACAGGGATTTCTGCTTACACAATGGGACTTTCCTTTCCTATGCCTCCCAAAATCCATTCTAGGGGTTCTTCCAATCCTCTAGGGGTTCCCAAGCAGGTTTGGGCACACTCAGAGGAAGGAAAAAGGGGAAAGCCCCATTGCACAGGTGGAAATCTTTGCACTGACAGGATGCAGTGATGCATACTTCCCAATAAAATTACCAAAATATAGATAAAACCAACATAACTTTTAAAAAACAAACAAAAAAACAAAACAGAAGCAGTAACAAATGTCTAGGAATGCTTGCTGAAACAAATACGTTTTTAACAGGCATGGAAAACAATACAATGAAGGTGCCTTGGGGAATAGGCAGGGGGTTCCAGGAAAAAGGAGCTGCAATATTAAAAGACTGATTTTTGGAACAAACACTATTCACAAGTTAAGCTGGCTGTGTGCAGATGACCACAGTGCCTAGGGACAATCACTCAGGTCTTGCATCCATAGCAGTGACCAGAGGAGGAATGACCACTGGGAGGAGTGCAGACAGAAGAAACGCCATGGTCCATCTGCAGCAGCACAACCGGACGCCTTCATCTGCCCTAGCTGCAACCAAACATGTCTCTCTACAGCCACAGCAGGCGCTGTAACTCTCCAGTGATTTCACTTTAATCCTGAAGGCGCACTCGTCCATAGTCTTCCAAGACAGAGAGATGCCAATAACAACAGCTCCAGTTAAGCAAGCTGCAATTAAGTAAGGTCTTATACCCACCTGCCTTTTGACCCATGCTATCCAGGCAGAGATTCATGCTTTAAAGCTCTATGTCTGAGCGCTTTTCTTTTCACCCCAGAGTTTTCCCCACATAAACCCACTCTTCAAAGTTTAATTGGAGGAAATGGCAGTTTGGTTTTCCAGTGGATTGCAGTGGTAAAATGGAGCTCTTCATAGGAAAGCTCTGGAGCAAAAAACAAACTTACAGTGTCTACTTTCTGGTAAGGTAGCAAAGCAGCTCCACCCTACCTGGATGAGCCACTTCTGCCTGGAAGGTCTCAATTTCCTCATCCCTGTCAGTACTTGAACTCTTTTAAGGATGTATAATATATAAGTATAATTGAAAAGTTAATATTATGGCAAGCTAAAAGAATCTTCTGTTCTGCATCACATCTGATTCCTTTAGTCAGCTGAGCAAAGGCCAATTATTCCCCTGCCTTCTAAACAAAAAAATCCATGTCTCTTTAGATAGTAGAGTATGCAAATAACTTGTGATGTCAATCTGTGAATACAGCTGTGAAGCCCAGAATAAATAAAGCATCAATAGTTTAAGTGTCCTAACACATGGCCACACCTGTTGATTTAACAACCATTTGCAGGTTTTCCAAAAAGCAAAATTGCCTCATGCCAGATGGAATAGAATGTGTGATTTCTTTTTCTTTTTTAAAAAATTGCTTGTAACACCTTATTCCATCAAGAGCTAAATATCACAAACACAGCTAAAGAATGAATTAGGTTTGGAGTCAGCTTTGAAAATGGAAGAAACCCTATTAGATTGAAGGTTACATCTGCGGTTGACTCGGTACATAATAAATCATAGTTTCGGAATGGTAATAAGGCTGCCGGAGGCAGGATTTGATTGAAAAACGTAATTATGTTGACACTTTCATAATGCTGCTTGGTTATGTGTTAGAAAGAGATGAGAAAGGCAACTTTAAGAAAGGATTTCTTTTGAGCAACCAAGGTCATAGGGTATGCTTTTACTTAATTTTTTAAAGACTCCTGCATGGAGCAATATGAAAATGCTGGCCCTGTCTCACTTGCATTGACTTCTGACTTGTTTCCTAGCCAAATTCAGTGGGCTGGCTTTGACCTACAGAATCCTACGTGATTTGTGACCTCAGTACTTAGCTGAACATCTCTTCCTGGATGTTCCTGTCCGTATCCTCGGGACTTCTGCAAAAGCCCTTCTTTGTATGCCCATTGAGTTAGGTCTCAGCAGATGGGCAAAAGAAAGAGGGCATTTTCAGTTATCTCCCCTTCCAGATGAAAATGCTCTCCCTACGAAACCTATTGCTGCCTGCATTGCTGTGTTTTTGGTGATAGGTTAATACTTTCCTATTCTCCCAGGTGATTTTGAGATCTGGTTCCGAGTCCTTTTGGCATGTGCCATGTTGCTCATGTAGGTATTTGATGACTGCTTTAGTTCTGTGCTCATCCCACTTGTGATTCCCATTATTCACTAGCAGAGTACTTGCAGCACTAAAGGTAGAACACAGGCATCGTGGCAAGTACGGTCAGAATAAAAGGCTTCAGTATGCAGACAGACTTTGTATTTCTGGTCAGCCTCAGGTGGAAGACATCATTCATTATCTGTTATCCTGCCCTTATATAGAGACACAACAGATCACCATCTGAAACATTTGTTTCCACAAGCCAGTATGTACAACCCAGCAAAAATAGTTCAGTTTCTTTTGTGAGACAGTAAGAGCTTCATAAGACACATGATAGCCACCTCCAGATATCTCAAGGGCTGTCCCATGGCAGAGGGAACGAGCCTGTTTTCTCCTGTTATGGAGAGTAGGACTTGAACCAGTGGCTTCAAGTTATAAGAAAGGAGATTCCAACTAAACATGAAGAAAAACATTCTTACAGTAAGAGCTGTCTAACAGTGGAACAGTCTCCCTTGGGAGGTTGTGGACTCTCGTTCCTTGGAGGTTTTTAAGCAGAGGTTGGATGGTCATCTATCATGGATGCTTTACCTCAGATTCCTGCATTGCAAGGAGTTAGACTAGATGATCCTTGGGTCCCTCTATGATTCTGTGGTTCTATGATCAGGGATGTTGGCTTATTTTTTGGAATATCTTCTATATTATTTCATTGATACTATTGCTAGAAGTTTGTCTTGGCCTTTGGCAACAACAATAAACTTATGAACTTGAACTTGAATATCATGGCAAGTAGCCGTTGATATTCTTGTTCCCCGTGAATTTGTCTAATCCCCCTTTAGTGCAACCCATATTGTTGGGCATCACTATATTTTGCAGGAACAAATTCCATAGTTTAATTATGTGCCATGTGAATTGCTTTCTTTTATATTCCTAAATCTTCTAACATTCAGTTTAACTGGATGACACAAAGTTCTAATATTATGAGAGACTGGGGGGGGGGGGAACGCTGCTATTTACCTACATCCTCCACATGCAGAATCATAGAGGCCTCCATCACATGCCCCCTTACACACCTTTTCTTCTAAACTAAAAAGAACCAAAACCCTAAATGCCATAAACTTTCCTTTAGCTGCTAAATATATCATGTTGCAAAGCAAAGCACAATGGTGGTAACTAGCAGGAGCAGATTCAGTGTTGGAGTTAGTCAGTTAAGGCAAAAGTCGTTGGAGACTTTTGTAAAAGAGAGAAAGAGACATAGAGAGGTTGATGTCTTTCATGGATGTTGCTTCTCATGTTTGTCAATGATCAGCTAATGAACTGCCTCTCAAAGAGCGACCACATGCCAGGCTAATCTCATGGCTTGTCAGAGCTCTGATCTGCTCCCTCTGGGATTCTGGGGAACTGGCCTTTTGAGGTATTTGCTTGCTAGGAAAATCCTGGTGGGGGACATCTAATGCACATTGTGTCCCTTCATAAGATTACCTCTTTTGTTTGATTGTGCCAGCTCCTCAGCCAGTAGAATAAGCAACTATAGAAAAACTCATTTCTCTTTTCCCTACTTTTCCCTTTCACTTTTTTTGGAAACACAGCTTGTACGTTTTACATATGCTATATAGCATATGCCCTAGAATAGAGCAGTAGCTGGCATGAAAGTGTTGTTGCTATCACTTTTCTGAGTTAACACACACACACACACATGCACTTCAACTTGTAGATTCTCCCTCCCTCCATTTGAATGAGTAATAAAAATTATTCTGCTGGAGTTGTTTCACTCCTGAGGTGCGCTATTGTATTTAGATATATTTTAAAAGTATTTTTGGCAGCCTAAACCATTTACACCTATTGTTCTGAATGCACGTATTGTTCCTGCATTCTATAAGTCCATCCTACCTTCCCTTCAAGAGTCCTCCTTCTAAAGTACAAGGGACTCAGCAAGATTGCTCAGTGGCTATTTTTCAAACTTTCTGATACCCACTTGTGCTAAAAATAGGTTTGGGGAAAGTACATTTCTGTCCTGAAATACACTTACAGAGTGCAGACCACTCAGGGGTTTTCTTTTTGACATCAAAATGAGTTCTTAATCTGTTCAAGTAATTCACTCCATATGACATACTACTGACCTTGCAGATGAGTGTTAAAAGCTTTTTGCTTAAAGTCCAGGTAAATTATATCTCCCATCCTTCACAGGCATAAGCCCTTATTTCTAAATCCCTGCTGATAATCCATAATTGTGCTGTCACAGACAAACACACCGGTTCCCATGCTTGCTTGGGGCACATGTTCCTACAGACATCTGTAAACCACTTCTCTGTGTTCAGGGAACAAGCGCTTCTGGAATGTGAAAGATTGGGGGTGGGGGATCAGCTCAAGTGCAAAGGAATTCTCCCGGCACTGAAATCCTGCTGTGTTCTGCCAGGGGACAGGCTGCTGTCTGTTTAATAGAGTTGGCCCCGAAACTAGAATGTTTACCCAAATATGCAGGAGCAGAGTGTGAATAACTTGGGATGTTGTCTAGGTAGTGGAAAGAAAAGCTTCTGGAGGAAGCAATTGAAAAGAATCAAAGCTTCTCCTAAAACTAAAAGGAAAGACCAAGGGGTTGGGCTAAATGACCCTCAATGTCCCTTCCAACTCTACAATTTTATGATTTGATGTAATGCATAACCCATAAGGCTGTTACAGAGATAAGATGGGTAGATGAGAATGAGAAGTGAGATAGGCAGCTCCTCCAGATGACCTATTTATTGAGCATTCATCCTAGCTGGCTTGCACAAAGCTTACACAGTGGTTAGACTCCATTTGGTCTTTATGGACCATTCATTCATATATATTTTTATAGGGCAGTTATAAGACAACAAACTCTCATCCTGCACTCATCATGGCTTGCTTGTGTGGCATTGACCCACCTTCCCAATAATCATCCACCCACCCCACACTTTCTAATCCATTCCTTCAGCACCTTCCAAAATGCAAAATGACCATTTCTGTCAGATTACTCACTTCTCCACATTTTGCCATGCAGTTTTGTATCCAAAAAGTTTTCATAATAATAATAATAATATGTTGTATAAAGTGTTCATATCTTATGGAGAAAACTGTACTGAAAAGCACTGAAGTGCATTGAAATTTGTGTTTCTTACAGAACCTTCTTTAGGTTCCTTTTCAAGTCTGCAAAAAAGAAAAGAAAAAGGGGAGGGAGGGAGCAGGCCAATGACTGTGTGCCAGTGAAAATGACATAGAACTGACTTAGGTTGTTCTGTACATCCCTAGTGCTGCCTCATCAAAAAGAGGCTGTAGAACCAACGCTGAGTCAGCTTTCCTACAGAACAAGAGTGGTCCATCCATCTTGCTTCTCCAAACTAGAGCCATGGGAATTGCAGTGACTGTTATGTATGAATGAAAAATATGGAGGTTCTGTAAGGACATGGTGCATACATGGGGCATTCTGTAATACATCACAAGCCTTACATGCCAAAGATTCTAGATTCAGTCCCAAGCATCACCAGTTAAAGACTGTACTCTCCCAACAAACCTGCTTGGGCTCTGATATCTTTCAGTCCCACCTCTTTTAAAGGCATGCTTGGTGGAGACACTGGAGAGGGCCTTCTCAGTGGCTGCTCCCAGACTTTGGCACTCTTATCCTAGAGAAGTTATATTGCTCCCTCCTTTAAGGAACTGACTGATTTTAAGGAAAGGGCTGGTGCTGTAATGTTTTCATTGTTGTTAATATCTATAGTTTGGGGTTGCCATATTTCAAGAAGTGAAAATCTGGACACAAAAGTAATTGAACTTTTTTTTGGGGGGGGAGTTGTTTGCAAATTTTCCCCCAAAATGAAGTTTTTGAGCTATTTTTCAGAAATTCACTTAAAAAATCAACACTTTCAATATGGCTGCCATGCGTCCGGGTTTTCCTGGACATTTAAACCGACTTCTGAAAATTTCACCCGGACACCATTTTCGACAGACGAATCCTGGCTATGTCCGGGAAATTCCGGACATTCGGCCGCTCTACTATAGTTTTAATAGATATGAGAGAGAAAGATATATTTAAATCTGTTGGTGTTTTATTACTTTCCTGTGTTTTAGCTTCTTCTATTTTATCTGTAAGCTGCCCTGAGTCCCTGTCTTGGAAAAAGCTGGGATAATAAATATAGCAGCAGCAGCAGCAGCAGCAAGGACTTAACACATTGCAGAGCTACTGATAGTTAGAATAGCATACCACTCAACCACCTCATTTTAAGTGGGACATCCTGGAATTAAAGAAGCCAATCCCAGCTTCTGATGGGATCCTGGAATCTCCCATTTTTTGGTCTGGTGCTCTGGTGTGAGTCATTTGGCTCACATCAGAACACTGGACCAAAAGACTCTCACTCTGGCATGAGTCAGCTGGGTCGTGCCAGATGGCATCTGACTGGAAGACATTCCTTTTTCAGTCTCATACAGTGGCACAACTCAGGTGGGTCATGCCAGAGCACGGAATGAATGTCTTTTGGTCTCACACTCTCATGCATGTGCGAGAGAGCTCGGGACATAAAAAGGAGCGTCCTGATTTTGGTGCCTGTGATGTTGGAGTGGATGGAACAGATGAGGGGCTGGGTAATGTCTCAGCCTTCAGATATTGCTGGAGTACAGTTCCCACCATCCCTGTGTAGAGCTAAGGGGGACTGCAGTCTAGCAACATCTGGAGAGAAAGAGGTCCCTCATCCTTAATGTAGGCAGTAAAGAGCTAGACAAACCAGTACCACTTCAGTATAAGGCAGCTTTCTATGTCACTATGAGACACTTTAGATACTCTAAAAGCACTCTGTAATTGCCAGTCTTGTTACTAATTATTCTTATCTTCATGATCCTATTCTTACTTTAAACATATTCCTACTTACTGCTGCTTTATTATTTCTTTTTGTACCCACTCCTCCAATTTGCTTGCAGCTATTATTGCTTAGCTGGGTTATTTTTGTTGTTTCATGTCCCTCATCTACCATATAATTCTAGAACATGTGTGCGTGTGTATGTGTGTGTTGAATACATTATACAAAATATGTTGTCCAAGGGTATTCCCACCAATCAGCAGCGTGATTAATTCATCCCACTTAGAAGTGAACATTCTCTTTGGTACTAAATAATTTCTCACAATAACTCCCCCTGTTCTTTTCTTTCTTTCTTTCTTTCTTTTTTCTTTTTTTTTTTTTTTTTTTGCTTTCTGTGATCATTTGAGACATTCCAATGTATCACTTTGATCATAGCTTGCAGTACATTCATGTTTCACTTGGTTCCTTGGTGTTTTCTTTTTGTTCTTGTAGACAACAGCCCTGCCAGCTCTGAGTTCCTTCAGTGGTTTCTGTTCTAATTTGCTCCAATGAACTTGCCCCCCCCCCATTTCATTTCATGAAGCTAACTTCCTATTTCATTCTCTTTCAAATACACTCCTTGGGCCAAACTGCCAAGTATTTAAGCCTCTTGATTTTCCTCTTGGACAAATGTGTAAGCACCTTCATTTTCTCATTGAATCCGTCGGGTTCGAATCTCTTTTTATACCTCTTCTTACAGTTATATGTCCTGAATTTGGTGAAAACTCAGAGAATTCAGTATGTCTGGATCTGCTGCCTCAAACACTATACAGTGTCACTCTAGGCTCCTCCAGTTGAACAATTTGTTGAGCATTCATCCTGATTTTGCTTGTGAGACACTTACATGCCGGTTAGATTGGATCTGATCTTTGTCAAGCATTCAGTCAGATTTGTTTGTGGGGAGGTTATATGACAATGAGCATTCATCCTGAATTCATCTGGCTAAAGCCATTTAGGGCTTTAAAGGTCAGCACCCACACTTTGAATTGTGCTCGGAAACGTACTGGGAGCCATTGTAGATCATTTAGGTCCAGTGTTATATGGTCCCGACTTCATGTTTAAACATCCTGAGTATGTTCATATGTCATCCCATTCATCATTTGTTCACCCTACATATTTATCTGTGTATTTCTCTCATTGCTTTCCTAACAGCAAAAAGACTTTTTTTAAAAAAGAAAGCATGTTTGCTGCATGTTGTAGTGGCATGTTGAAGGGCAAATAGAAGTTTTTTGGTGGGCAATTTTCAGGGCAGAGGAAATGGCGCAAGGCCAGAGGCAGTCCCTCTTCCTGTGTACCATGACCCTGATCCAAATCTCCCTTGCAACTGCTGTTTCTAACAGAACATAATAATCATGGGATACATAATCATGGGAGAAATGTTTTGTGCAGGATCCAGACTTGTCCTATTGATTTCATTGGGTCTATTCTGATCCAGCCCACTGTCTACTCAGGGGCTCTGCTTACACAGATATAACTATATTTATATATATGCATGCATATGCATCCTATGGTGTCATCTTTTATTTATTTATATGTTGCTTAATGTCAGCACAGGCTTCTAAGCAGTTTACAATGTACCTCCAGCGCCTTGAACAAGGTCTAACACCTTTTCTGTCATAAATGCAATGTGATGAAAGCATTCAAATGTGTGTTGCTTCCAAATAACTAACAACTGCCCTGTCAACTCACAGCCTTGCCTGTTAAATTTGCCTTAACCAATTTTAATTAGCCACCCAAAATTAATCAACTGACCCTTGAGTTGATTAATTCATTAGCTCCCCCCCCCCTCTTCAGCGGGAACATTTAAGGAATGTACTGTTTGAGTTATAGCTACGAGATTGCAGATCAGGCTGGATATTTCAATTTAAAACCCACTTCTTACATCACATTCTGGACAACTGATATTACAGCTTATTATTTCATAGCCTAGAGTCACTTCCCAGTGATACCATACAATATTTGCTTAACCTTGGAAAAATCACGAAATTATCAAACTTTCTTTCTCCACCACATCACTTTTTCTTTGCTTAATTGGAGCTCTTTTTGAAAAGGTCCATTTTGTCATTTAGTTTATGGTACAGAACTTGCCCTGGCAGGGACATTCTGTAACCCAGGAAAGCTGTGAAATAACATGAACAGGATATCAGATGGCTGGTGAAAATCAGGCCAAATATGTAAATAGACCATATATCACAAAGACACCAGAGTTTTTGTTGAACTCTGGGTAAGTGCCTGGAACCCTTAGATTCTCTCAGCTCTCAGAGATTGGGGTGGCGTGCAACATTATTATTATTATTATTATTATTATTATTATTATTATTACAGTGGTACTTCGGGTTACAGACGCTTCAGGTTACATACACTTCAGGTTACAGACTCCGCTAATCCAGAAATAGTACCTCGGGTTAAGAACTTTGCTTCAGGATGAGAACAGAAATTGTGCTCTGGCAGCAGGAGGCCCCATTAGCTAAAGTGGTTCTTCAGGTTAAGAACAGTTTCAGGTTAAGAACAGACCTCCAGAATAAATTAAGTTTTTAACCCGAGGTACCACTGCATATTTTGTCTTCTTTGAAATGGTACTTCTCGAACACCTTGGCTGGCAGTGAGAGGAGAGAGGGGCAACCACTGGGAGCTTGCCCACTTGCCTTTGAGTTGAATGATAGTGTAGGCCTTGTAGGCCTTGCTGCTTCTTCTGTTCTCAGGAACCTTTGTATCGTGATGTATTGCACCCATACCCTGAGTTCAGTCATGTCCCGAGTTCCAGATCTCTGGTCTCTCGAAAGTAATATTTTCATGTTCATTTCACCTGAGAGCAATGATGGATCAAGCCAGTGGTCCACCCAGGCTGGATCTAGGCACATCAAAGAAGCATTTCAGTTTAAAGTGCTGTAAATATAAACAGGGAAAACAGGTAGAGAAAAACAGGATTCCAGGTTGCCCTTTGGTGGCACAATGTTATATCGCAATGTTATATCTCTTTTTTCTTTACCAGTCCAGCTGAGTCCCTAGTCTAGCAAACCTGTTCTCACAGTGGTCAGCCAGATGCCCATGGCAAGCACGCAAGCAGGACCCGAGTACAACAGCACTCACCCTCTTAGTGAGACATAGTGCCTATAAGGCTGGAGGTAGAATATAGCAATTGTGGCTACCCTGTTTCCCTGAAAACAAGACAGTGTCTTATATTAATTTTTGCTCCCAAAGATGCACCACATCTTATTTGCAGGGGATGTCTTATTTTTCTATGAAGAAGAATATGCTACACATATTCTGGGGAGGCCTTATGTTCGGGGGAGGCCTTATGTTCAGGGAGGTCTTATTTTCGGGGGATGTCTTACTTTCGGGGAAACAGGGTAGTAGCTATCGATAGCCTTGCCCTCTATGCAATTGTTTCATTATTTCTTGCCTCTGAAAGGCACCCTTGAATGTAAACTCATTCATCGTATTGTTTTGTCTACTGCACCCTCTGTAATTATTATACAGCTTTTTGCTTCCTTTGTTTTTCTTTTGAGATTTGGCAATAATCATAGATTCCTTTTCATGCAAACATGTCTCTCCCTTCAATCACTTCACACTCTAAAAGACTATGAATATGGGGGGGGGGGGGAGTAAGAGCATGACAGCTTATTTCAAAAATCCATGGTTTTGATTAATTACTTTTTTCCTGAAAGAACTTTATATGATTTATACACCAGTCTAATTAATTAAAACCAAAGGAGGATTTGGTTTTAAGAAAGGCAGCCATTTAGCAATGTTGCAAAACAATTTTGCATGAACTGGTGAATGATTTTTAAGCTTAAATGCAAGACTGTTATCAAATTATTAAAGGGGTCAGATTGACATGACTGAAAAGCTCTTCTTGATAGAAATATGCACTGCCTTAAACAAGCAACTAGCCATTATAAAAAGAGAATAATTCCCTTTATAAGCTGGATGTGTTTGCGGAATAGGACTATTTATTATACTGATGCTGATACATATTTTAAAAGGGGTGGGAGCTCAAGAAGCAAAAGTTCCCCCTTGAAAAAGTGATACCTGATTCAAGTACCATGCAGGCCCAGCTGAATTTGGAATGGGTTCAAATTAGGGATTATTTTCAGCCTGTCCACTTCCTTACTGCCTTTCTTTTAATAGAGGAGGAGGAGGAGGAGGAAGAAGAAGAAGCACCCAAATTCCTTAACCAGTAAATCACTAACTAAGACTGTGCCTCTGTGAAGAGTCAGATAGCTGCTATGAGCACTCTGTGTATGCTCTTTAACTATGCTGTTTCTGAACAAGTTTCTTTTTCTCAAGTAAAAGTTTTATTCTGTTTATGAAGAAGACTCTGTGTTGATTAATTTTCCGCTGTGCGACACTATAGTCTTTTGGTTGCTGAGTAGGAGAGAGAGCTGGGTCTCCATGGCACATCAATTGCTGCAGAGTCAATGGCAATAAGCAAACAGACGCCGTTGTAGCTGTGAGCTCAGGTGCAACAAGGAATCTTCCAATGCCTCTTGCTCATCTGGATTGAGGACAGAGAAGTGTGTGTGTGAGAGTGTAAACACACCACTGTACAAGGTAAACTTTTCCATTCATTGCTTCACCTGCCTTTCTCTCTGCCCTTACCCATCACTGACACCTGACATCTGGAAGGCTGCCCTAGAAGGGAATACAGCTGTTGAGCTGAAAAAGCTTCTTCACCTCCGCTATGTACTTCTCTGCAACTGGGAATGAATCTTGTTGAAGTCCATGGGCTCATCTTTATCATTTTCAATAGGTATACCCTGAATCCAACTGACATTGGATACAACCCATGTTGGCCCTAATAGTTATTTCTATGGGTAATCTCAGGAGATTTTGTCAAGATCAGAAGAGCTGTTTTAAGAGCTTTTTACCCAATCACACATATATCTGTCTATAGGGATGAAAGGATTTGGTGCTCTTTTTTCCCCAATCTGCAATTCAGTTCTCCACATTTCTACAGCAATCTGTGAATTTCTTTTAATCCTCATGAAAACTCTTCAGTGTTTTAGTCTGAAATTCCAATAAATACCTTTCTGTACACAGTTTTGACTAACATACACATTTGTGTAAGCAATTTCTCCGAATGCTGTGGCTTATTGAATGCTATTCTCACCAATATATTCATTTTTATGCACACTTTCCACAGATATATCCATTTTGGGAAACATTCTTTGGTTGGAGAACCGCATGACAAAATTTGCTAAAGTGTGTTTGATTCTCATATTTGTTCGACGAAGTGTGAATTTGATATATTCGCCTCCATCCCTATCAACCAGTCATCAAGCCTGGATAAATCACGAAATGCTTATGCGAACCAAGCCTAGCTGAAAAACAAAAGCAGTGTTTTTTTATTATTAAAAAACCCCCACCTAATTAGCAAGAAATAATGAACTCAATGAAGCATGCCCGCCATGCTCAGTTCCTCCCTCCCCTTTTATCTCTTCTTTCCCTCTGTTTGCTGATTCCTTAAAGAAGTGTTTTGACACATAAACTGTAGATAAAAGAAAAATCTAATTAAGGAAAGACTACTGTATCTTAGATCAATATCTTCCTTTGATAGGAAACCTGCCTCTGGAAAGCCAAAAACATCGGTCCCTTTAGGCTGAGGGTTTGTAAGGAAAAGTTTATTCAGACCAAACATTTGATGGTGCTGTTGATGATGATAACAACAGCAACAATAATCGAGCAGTTAGAATGCTGGACTAGGACCTGGGAAGGGTCATAGTTCACTGGTGCAATATCTGCCTTTCACAAGGAAATTCCTGGGTTCAATCTTTGTCATCTCCAGGAAGGGCCAAGAGAGATCCTTGCCTGAAAGCCACTTCCGGCCTGCCCAGGAGGTGGGGTTGCGGGCTTCACGCCCACCCCCCACGTGAGCGGGGGCTGGTTTCGGCCCCCGCGAGAGCAGGGGAATCCCGGCCGTGTCTGCCCTATTTAGGGCCGGCGCAGAGGGGGCTCACCCTCTTTTCGCCAGCTAGCCCCCACGTTTTCCTGCCCTCCCTCCCTTTCAGTAGGCTTTAGGTAGGTCTCTGACTTTGCTATGGACTTCGGTCTGTCGCCGCATGGGGCATGGTAGGAATTTTTCCCAATTGGCAATTTACAGCCATTTGGTTTTTCGCCTACCTCGTAGCAACTCGTCACAACTCTTCGGCATTGGTGGTAGGCATTGGTAAGAAGGGGTTAAGAGGATGTGTGTGGGGGGGGGAGGAACGCCATCACCTCCCCCCAGTGAGCGAAGGGTGGTCTGTTAAAGGACTCCGGGGGGCGTGGCCCTGTCTGAAGCCTATGGAGGTGTGGGCCAAAGGCACGCCCCCGAGCGGTGACCCGGGGGAGATCCTAGTCGACGTGCCTCGGCGGGAGACTCCCCCGATATAGTGTTAACCCTTCCCCGTGTCTCCAGCAAATGGGCTGGAGCCGGATAGTCGTTAGGACCAATGCCTAAGCCAATGCCTCTCATTCCTGAATTCAATAAAGTTGTGGCCTAATTCGCCCATTTAACCTTAAACCATGGTGTCTCGTGTCTTTATTTATCCTGGTGGGGGGCGGGAACTCGCCACGTGAACACTGGCGTGCAGCTGCCAGTCAGTGTAGACAGTTCTGAGCTAGATGGATCATTAATCT
Organism: Podarcis pityusensis; assembly: GCF_964106645.2. Taxonomy (NCBI): domain Eukaryota; kingdom Metazoa; phylum Chordata; class Lepidosauria; order Squamata; family Lacertidae; genus Podarcis; species Podarcis pityusensis. The sequence continues at coordinate 43,559,828 of NC_138044.1, forward strand.
GACTTGGTATAAAACCACTTCCTGTGTTTCCATGTAAATTTCTACACCATCATGAAGCTCCCTTGGAGACCCTGGAACAGTCATCATCTCTCAGTCCAATGTCTCTTGCGGGTATAAAATGGGGATTGGGGAACCATGCACATCCCCTTGAGCTTCTTGAGGAAAGAATGTAAATGTAATAATAAGAACAAATCAAGCACTAATCTAAGAGGGAGAACTGTGACAAAGCAATGATGCATTAGTCCTGTGATTATTTCTTGCAATGAGGTGATCTCTCTTGGTCAGCCTGGAAAACAGTCATAGAAAGCCAAATTATCATAGGATCTTAGAGTTGGAAGGGGCTGTGGATATTTTCACCCTCTCCCATTGCGAGAATCTCCTGATATGATGTTTTCAGAAAGGAGGGGGCAGAAACTGCTCTTCGCTTCTTCCGCTCCTGCCTGACTCTGTGTGGAGTCTGAGTGTTATCTATGTAGAGATTAGATGGCTGAGTGAGGGCTGTAACACTCATGCAAGCCAGTAGCTCTTTAGTTTTAGTTTGCAGTAGATATTAGAAAATAAAGAAGTTATGCTTCACAGCTTTCTTCCGTGTTGTTCATACTCTGCTGAGTTTGGTGCTCACAACTCACAGTTGTGGGTCCAGCGCACTTAGACCTACTTTCCAGGAGTGGAAGGTCTCTGGAAGTGCTGCAGTCACCTAGCCCAGTTGGGGCAGATCCAGATATTGAGCCCAGTCATTGGCATCGGCTCAAAGGCGTACTGACAGGGGCCTGCCATGAATAAGACTTGGTTGGATATCACTCACTGTCACCACTATAGTCAGGTAAATGAGCCAGAGGCAGAGCTATTATCTAGCTCAGTCTGTAATCCAAGATAGAGAGGAACTGCTGGGTGCATCCAGCCTCTCTATGGCAGATCCTGAAGGTGGAAATCTGATTACTGGGCCTTTTCAGTGGTGGCTTCCTGATTGTGGAATGCTTCTCTTAGGGAGGATCACAATCGTTACATATTTTCATGCATCAGATGAAAACATTCCTCCAACTAGGTCTTTGACTTTTAATGATCCTAGGCAGTTTTAGAAAGGTGGGGTGTTTTAAAGTATTTCCTATCCTGTTTCTTTTCTGGATTTTTCCTTTGAAAGTCTGTTGGGTTGCCTGTGGCAAAAAAGCAGCCAATTTATCATCATCATCATCATCATTATCACCACCACCACCACCACCACCAAATAATACCAGCAGGCAGACTTTACAAGTGAATATATATTCCAAACTTTGTTTTTACGAAACTTTGTGCCATCACTGCTACTATACATGGGAACACATGCATGAGAACCCTGTGCAGAATTTTAGAGACCAAAAACGACTGCAAGAACAGAGGAACAAACATGCCACTGTGACTAAATTGACAAATTGCATAAGAGTACAATGCAATTCCTTTGTCCCAAATAGGTAACCATCCATTGATTACCATATTGGCCAGTTCCCCCCCCCAAAAAAATTCGACCGTGAAAAGTTAAAGTGTGGCTTATATTCGTGACCTTACGATATTGCTGCTGAAACAGCTGCCCTAGGTCCGTGGCCCTGTCTTGCCTTCCAAGGCCAGAATGGAGAGTGCTCCCCCCCCAGGATGCCACCACGAGGGTCTTCGGGGGTGCGGGACAACAGCGCCCATCCTGACCGCAGCTCCCAAGCCTCTCCCCCAGGAAGCAACCCAGGAGCGTGGGGAAATGGTATCCATAGGATTTTCTTCTATATTTGCCATTTATGGGTGTGAGTTCCTGCGGAATTTTAAGGGAGCGGCTTATATTCGGGTATTGCCCCCCCCCCCCAATTTTTTTAAAGGTGCTGCTTATTTGCGGGTGTGGCTTATATTTGGGCCAATATGGTATTAGAAAGGAGAAAGCCACATATATCACTTTATAGAAGACATATGCTTTAAGTATTATGTATAGTCTACGAGTGAACACATAGACTGAGTTTGTTCAGCTATTGCATATTTTATATAGAATGACTTCTGGGTAGTTTTGTACCACTTAACTTAACAAGATGGGGGTTATTTAAGCAAATTGGTCATCTATGTGGGCTCTCCAGTTCAAATGGACTGGGCTGTCTGTAACTTTATGTCAAGAGAAACATAGCATTTCCAGAACACCAGAAAGAAATTAATTTTAGCTTCAGTCCATGTGCTACTTTCAAAAACACTTCCTCTCCTCCCGCCGCCACCCAGCACTTCTTTCCGCCGCTCACAGCAATTAGAAACATGGAAGAGCAAAATGTAATCTGTGTTTTTAAAATGTTATGACAAATTTAGTCATCCTGCTGCAGATGTGTTAGCAGGAACTTTGCTGGATGGTGAATGCTTTCCAAATTGCAGAGTTAGCAGTATGTTTGGCACTTTCTTCTGTTCGCTCGGATATTGGCGTCTAATTGCCTTTTAAAATAAAACACTAACAACCTTCCATTTGCCTAAAATGTGAGCAGATGTTAGCTCGATTCAATTATCAATTTTTTATTCAATGGTTCCATTGAAGTTTGTCCTATTCTTGGATGGGATATTTGAAGTGAATCAAGCCATATTAATTTTAAGGACCTTACTTTTTTCCCATTTATTTCTTACTGCACTTGGCTTATGAAAATTTTTTATTTTGAAAAGTGAATTGCAAAAGGGTTTAAAAAATAATGTCAGACACCTCTAAACACTAAATGCAATGGTAAAAACAAGCCCCTCCAAAGGCTTTTAATAATAAAAAAACCCAGCTAGTATCATATAATAGCTTCTTTAACTCCTAGCTTCTGCGACTAGAAGTGCTTAGGCCGATTCATGATTTATGGCTTTTCCTGGACAGGGATAGTCTGGCCTCAGTTATTCGTGTTCTGGTGACCTCCTCTCTGGAGTACTGTAATGTCCTGCAAGTGCAGCTGACATTGAAGATATTCTAGGGTCTTCAGCTATGGCAAAGTGCAGGTGCTAGGTTTGTAGGCAGAACAGCTAAATGGGACCACGTGTTACCAGTCCTGAAATCACTGCCAGTGAGTTACCAATTTAAGGTGTTCATACTAGTACATAAATGCCTAAATGGCTTGGTACACAAGAACCTAAGGAGCATCTTCCAAAATACAAAGCATCTTGGACCCTCCAATCAGCAGGTGTGCCATTGTTGGTGTGCCAACTCTGGAAAGCAGCTTGTCAACATGTTTTAGAGTGACTATTGTTTCCTAGAACTGAGCTCTGCTTTGACCCTGAATAAGGCTGGATCTAGACACATCCAAAAAGCATTGCAGGAAAACTTGAATATGGGAAATCACGTTGGCAAAATACACGACTCTACAGCGCCATCTGGTGTCACAGTTTGTAACGTGTTTTTCTTTACTGTACTAATGTAGCTGAATCCTGAGTGTCAACTAAGGAATTGGTTCTTCTGGACAGAATCCAGAAACAAACCTGCAACTAATTAGAAACACCACATTTCCCCCTTGGTATGCACTGTTGAGAACAGAGCATCTTAGAGCTAGTTATCTGACCAACTCTCACCAGCTTCCTTAAGAAATGCCTTTCTGGAGCTGTGCTTCTAAGAGATGCCCACCGCAGTCTTGGATGACTGCTACAGCAAGGTCCCATACACAAACAGATTTGTATTTGTGGTCAACCCCAGGTTGAAGACATCACTCATTATCTGTTGGCCTGTCCCTTATAGAAAGACCCCAAAGATCACTTTCTGAATCCTTTGTTTATACAAACAAGAAGAAATAGTTTACTTTCTTTTGAGTGGTAATAATAGCTTTGTAACATAGAGAATAGGTATCCATGCACTGGCTGAAAAATAATAATAAGGAAAAAGTAGTTGGATAAAATCACTATAAATTGTGGTGATTCAGAGGTTTGATTTGAGATCAAGTTGAGTTTGAGTTTGTTGGTGTCTCTGGCAACCTCTCTCTTACATTATGGATGCTGGCTCATATTACGGATGTATGATGTGTATAGTTTCATTGGTTGCTTCAGGTTTGTCGTGACCTTTGGCTAGAACAATAAGCTTATTCTGAAGCAGCCCCCCCCCCTGCACACACTTCCACCTCTTTCCCTGGGAAAACCCACTGCTTCTGAATTAGAGAAAATAGCTACCATGTTTTCTGCAGATCTCCATTTGCTCTGATTCAGTGGTAAACTGAAAGCGGCAGGCAAAAGAAAAGAAAAACCCTCAGACATGGATCTGCAAATCCTCTACCTGCACCTAGAAAGCATTGCACAAAATGAAGTGTGGGTAAGCCCTTAGACACTGCCATTTAAAAGACAGTGCCTTAGACAGAGATAAGGAATGACAGGGAACAACATACCTGCTCGAAAGCACTTGGGATGGAAGAAGTCATACCTCGTGTCGCATTTGCTTCCTGATAAGTTTTTTCAGGTTGTGTTCTGCGGCGATCCGGAAGTACCGGAAAGGGTTACTTCTGGGTTTCGCTGCTCCCGCATGCGCAGGCACACAAAATGATGTCATGCACATGTGCAGAAGCGGAGACCTGCGCAGACGCGGGTTGCGTTCTGCTCATGTTGCGAATGGGCCTCCAGAACGGATCCCATTCGCAACCAGAGGTACCACTGTACCTCGCCAGGATAAAAGGTCTGCAGTATTTGACAACATGCAGGTTCCTAAAATAAGCAGCTAACTAAAAGGTACTGAGGCATCTGATCAAGGCCTGTATTTTAAAATGAGCTTAAAAGATATATTTGCAAATGTTTGTATGTTTCATGCCAGGCATAAAGCAGCTGGCTAAGTACTTTGGCAGTTGTTTATCTTCCTGCTCAAGGGCCCCCCTGATTTATAGCAGTAGCAGGAGACACATTTCTCAAAGTTGTAAAAGGGAAATACAGGCTGGGAGCAAAGGTTACATTGACCCTACAAATTACAGAATACAATCAAGCTGCAAAAACACTAATTAAGAGTTGGTAAATAGTAAGATTTATTGTTTATTAGAAAATAATACCATGTGCCTCCCATTAGACTCGAGTCATATTTTCCTAAGGTTAAAGGGCAAGAGCTAATGGGGAAAGCAGCTGGCTAGGAAAGGGAGTTGTAAATTGAAGAGGTTGCTTTTGAAACTGTTTTTGCTAAGTTCCTTTTCTTCTAAAAATCTATCTATGTTAATGTATGAAATTTATTGGCTTAATGTAATTATGCAAAGGATTTAGAAAGTAAGAAATGTTAGATTCTTATGTTAGATTCTTATTTCATTGATGGTGTGTGAGAAGGTGAACCCAAGATCTCTGTTTAAGATAGAATTTAAAACCATGAGCCATCTGTTTTAGCCATTTGTTTTGGAGTGGAGGGGCAATAGGGCAAAAGGTGATCTGGTAATTAAGGTGCCTTGTCGAGGCAAATGTAAGATATATGGCTACTTGTCTGCCATATGGATAGAAGGAAATATAGCTCTTTGTCTCCCATAAAAGGTAATAGGAAATGGGTGTATCTTTTATGATTGGTTCTAGCAAACAGCCAATAGGAATTTCAAAGGAGGAGCAAGGGGGCTGGGTTGAGGAAATATAAGTGCTGGCCATCAGGGCTGGAGTGGGCAGAGCTTTGGTAACCATATACCACTGTGTCTCTCATTTATTTGTCTGACAAATAAATTATTATTTTAATTTCTCTATTGCTGTGTTGAATATTTCATTCCAGCTAAGCGTTAACCACAAGCAGGGTGCTACAGTACAGCATGGTGGAAACAGGAGTGCTGGATTAGCTTTGCTGGTACTTTTGCTACATTCTGCCTTGACTTCTTCCTTCCTTCCAGCGAGCAACTGTTGACCCATCTGCTAGTGTAGTGACTCAGACTGGGCTAATTAATGGAACATACAGCCAAAAAATAATAACATAATAATATTTAATGGGGATTGTGGTATCTAGAAAGTTGGTAAAGTATGGAGAATAGTTTGGGTTTAACTTTAAATCAGACTGCAGTGGATGGACTGATTTTTTTTTTATTATTTTTTGTATGCTTTTTCATGCAGAATAAAAATAAAATCCCGGCATCTGTAACACTTACACGTCAAGCTTGGTGAGAATTTTATTGAAATATATAGCATGTCTTTGAAAGCATCCCCTCTGGACTCTTGGGAGAGATGGAACCTAGACTTGTAAGGAAAGAGTGTAGGTCTGAATTAATAGTCGTAATTAGAAAAGATTAAAAGAACCTCCCAATGATGGTATCAAATATATTCTTCTTTACTAGAAGGAAAATACTTACTCTGTATCTTTGATTGAGCATACTGAATTATTAATGGTTTCTTCAATTTACATTCCTCCATTTCTTTCAGCAGTATTTAGCCATGAAGTATTTTCCTTTTCCTTTAGCTGCTGAAAGATTGCTGCATAAAAAATAAAAAATCAACAGACTTCACAAGATGAGCCATTTCTTCGCATGTACACATCTCTTTGCTTCCATGTAAGATTTGTGACTCCAGAAACCTTTTACCACCTCAGCAGTGTCAAATTCCTATAATGGTTTGTCATTACCTAGCTTTAGGAACAAGCTTCTATGTTATTATTTTTTAAAATATATAATATAGCACAGAAGCAAATGTCCAAAGAATGTGTCTCTGAAGAGAAAATGTGTAGGCATAGTGATGGGAAAAGAGAATATTCCTATATTCTTCGCATCTACCTGTGGTGGATATTAGAATGTAGAAAATCCACCAAGGAATTACATATTCAGAGGGAGTGAAATGCATATGTATGAGCTAGTCCAATTTTATGAAGTAAGGGATAGTTGTACATCAAAGTTGTGACAGGCTTTGGACAGAACACAAAAAGTTTATAGCTGAATATTTGGCAAAAATCTTACACGAAGACTCGAGACTGTTTTTGTTGGCACTCTTTACTTCCAAGGATAGAACATTTTGGCATCCTTAGGTCCTGTTTGCATTACACATTTAAAGTGGTACAATAACGCTTTAAACAACCACAGCTTCTTCCAAAGTCTCCTGGGAAATGCAGTTTCTTAAGGGTGCTGCGTGAAGTTAGGAGATCCCAAATTCCCTCACACTGCTACAGTTTTAGGAGTCGTTTAACAATCAACCCCTCTTCCAGGGAACTCTGGAAATTGTAGCATTATGAGGAGAATAGAAGGGCAGAATCCAGTGCACAGGATTCTTTGGCTAAGCCATGACTGTTTAAAGTGGTGTGATGTTGCTTTAAATGTATAGTGTAGATGAGGCCTTTGTGGCAGATAATTTGTCCATCTAGTTTAGCATTCCTTACATCTGGGATGAAAAGCTTCCAGCCTGTGGGCCAAATTTCTTGATGATCCTGCATTTCTAGTTAAGTGATTCATTCTCTTACCCTTAGAAGCCGCAGTCCAAACACACCATGTTGGTAGCATTACTACTACTACTATACAAACTATAGACCACATCATGGCATCAGGCCACTGAAGCAGTGAACAGGATAGAAACAGAACAAAACACAGAGACACCTGCTCTATAAACAATAAGATCTGTTCAGCAAAATCTAAAACTCTAAAACCATTCCTACAGATTCTGAAAACAGTGAAAGCTAAACTTTGTCTTCCAAAATGACTGGGTTACACCTTAGGGAAAGCCTCCCTTAACAAAAAATATATTCACACTAGGCACCTGTCTAATTTCAGCTGCTAATTGATTCCAGAGAGCTGGAGCTAAAAGATTTAGTTCCACTGAGATCAGTGAGACATGTTAGTCACAACTGGTTTTGCTCCCCTGATTTCAGTTATAATAATAATAATAATAATAATAATAATAATAATATAATATATTATTTGTACCCCGCCCATCTGGCTGGGCTTCCCCAGCCACTCTGGGCGGCTTCCAAAAAGAAATATTAAAATACTCTAATACATCAAACATCAAAAGCTTCCCTAAACAGGGCTGCCTTCAGATGTCTTCTAAAAGTCTGGCAGTTGTTGTTCTCTTTCACATCTGGTGGGAGAGCGTTCCACAGGGAGGGCGCCACTACCGAGAAGGCCCTCTGCCTGGTTCCCTGTAACTTGGCTTCTCGCAGTGAGGGAACCGCCAGTTGAACTCAGGGATGGGGAAACTGAGCCTCCAGATGTTGGATTACAACATTCATTACCCCTGATCACTGGCCATGGTGGGTGGGATTGCTGGGAGTTTGAATCCAACCACAGTTAAGCGCCACAAGTTCCCCACCCTTGGACTAAAGCATAACTGTTGTAATCTGTCTCCAACCCATTTGCTAGGTAGGGAGTGATCCCCACTGAACACAGTAGGACTTTTTTCTGGGTCACAGTGGAAGTGAGCTACTCTAGCTAAATTATTTATTTTGACAATTATATACCACTTAATATTGAACTTTGTAAGTGGCGTACATCAGAGCTTCAGAAATGATATGGTATGATTTCAACACTAGTTAAAATTAGCCATAAAATCAGGGGAAAACTCACTTAAAATGTTTAAAAAAACAGAAAGTCTTCACTAAGTGCTGGAGGTTTAAGTGGAAGGAAACCAGCTGGGTGGAAGTAGCCAGTACAAGCTTTTAAGCACTGTTATGTGCCAACAGTAGTCTTTCCCGCCAACAGTCCCACTGGGTACCTACCTCTATGGTCTTTATGTCTAGTTGCATTATGGGTAACTCTATGGTCCCAGGAGATAAGGCCAAAATTTGCGCCTTCTACTCAGTCTTACGCTCTGCGGCTTTGCTTTCTTCATATGGATTCACCTCATGTTTCAGGTTTTGGAAACGTAATGGAGTCTGAAATAAGCTATCCAGGCACCTATTTACTGACTTTATAAACAGGTATCAAGGAGCTTGTTTTTCCACCAGAAGGATACTCGAAAGATGCCACGCTTCCACAGAGCTCATTTATTATTTAGCATTTATCTAAAGACAAAATTGCTTCTTATACCCTCAAGGTGCAGAACTTTCGGTGAGGGAATCCATTTCAAACTAAATAAATGTTACTGTATGTTTCCCCGAGGCCAAGCAAGATCCACTCCATATCAATTTTTATTTGAAAGGCACCAAGGTGTCCCTTATTTGTTGTTGCAGCTTTGTTGAGCTTGAGGAGGTATATTGTCGGAGGATAGCTATAAATAGTGTGTGTGCCCCCCGCCACACACTTCCTGCTCTGCAAATAACAAATGCTACACACACCCCACACACTTGCCTTCCTTCCTCTTTGACCTAAATGTTAAGAAGGTCATTTGTGAGTTTAGCAGTATCATTTTGGGGATGTGCATAGGAGTGTGTCTCACCCCTAAAATTCAGTGTTTTAGTTTGCCAAGTTGGAAACATAACTGGCTATATATCACAGGGCTGTGTAGAAACACAAGAAGAAAAAACAAACCACAACAGTTCTTCTGAAATCCTCATCCAAATTTCTCTATAGAGTTTTAGGTTTTGAATGGCGTGGCCTTGTTTCTGATGTTGAACCAATTCATTAAAAATCCTCTAGCTCTGATTTCTTTTATTACTCAAGGGCTGTGGGAAATATCATGGCTCAGTGGCAGAGCACATGCTTTGCATGCTAATGTTCTTGGGCTCAATGACCAGCACCTTCAGTTTGGAGCTTGGAGAGAATCCTTGTCTGAAACCCTGGAGAGCAACCGCCAGTCAGTGTCGACAATACTGAGCTAAGATGAAACAATGTGACTTGATATAAGGCGGCTTCGTATGTTGCTATGTAGAAGTGCCAGTATTATCCATTTGATCAACTCAACATTGATGGATCTTGAATTTGTCGCTTTTTAATGCAAACCTACTAATTCGCAGTTCATGAACTGAAACACAGCTATACTTTAAAATATGTGATTCTCTGAATTTTGTGGTGCAATTTTCAAACCAAAGAATGTGTACAACATTAGGAGAAAGTGTACATAAAAATGCATATATCAATGAAAATAATATTTAAAATGTGTTATGTTAGGAAGAGAGTCATTTGCAAAAAGTGTGTCTCTTAGGCAAAATTGCACACAAAGCTGGGTATATTAATGGAAATGCACACCAAAATGCTGATATGCTTTCAGAAGGACCTTCTTATTAAAAACAGTAGCAAACTGATTCAAAAAATTGGTGAACTTAACTTTAAAGGTAAAGAGACCCCTGACCATTAGGTCCAGTTGTGGACAACTCTGGGGTTGCGGCACTCAACTCGCTTTACTGGCCGATGGAGCCGGCATACAGCTTCTGGGTCATGTGGCCAGCATGACTAAGCTACTTCTGGCGAACCAGAGCAGCACACGGAAATGCCGTTTACCTTCCCGCCAGAGCAGTACCTATTTATCTACTTGCACTTTGACGTGCTTTCGAACTGCTAGGTGGGCAGGAGCAGGGACTGAGCAATGGGAGCTCACCCCATCGTGGGGATTCAAACCACTGACCTTCTGATTGGCAAGCCCTAGGCTCTGTGGTTTAACCCACAGCGCTACCTGTGTCCCAACTTAACTTCATGCTGGGCAAAATGAAAAACCAAAATTGATAGATTTGTTTCTACCACCACCATCCAGGGCCTGATGCAATTGATTATTTTCTCTCAAAAATGTAAAGTAGTCCTGATTCACACATAAATGTTTTATTTGTTTCTCTCAAAACGTTTATTGTTGAGTTAATATTGCTGGGTGATATGAAAGTTCAGTTTGTAGTAGTTAATAATATCTATAATGGTTTAAGTCAGACCTGCATATAGTCACTTGGTGTTATGAATGATGAATTCACATGTATGAACTCAGTGGCCCCGCAGTAAGTAATCATCTGAATCCTATAACTGTGATGATACCATGGGAACATAATATGAAATAATCACACACTATGATCTTATAGATTCGAAAATATTAGAGCCTGTAGGATTGTAAAATCCTAGGTACACTACTTTGGCAGAAATATTCAAGCTTTTCTCACTAATGTTCCATGAGGACAAGTGGAAACAGGGCTTTTTTTTCAGCCAGAACTCATCAGAACCCAGTTGTGGCACCTCTCAGGTAGGCGCCAAGGCCATTATAAGAGAACAAAGGAGGCATTCATGATGAGTTCCAGCACCTCTTTTCCTAGAAAAACAGCACCGAGTGGAAATATCCTGTGTGGTAATTATATACTGTGTGCAATGATAAAGAGTTTAAGCACAAATTCATTAAGTAGCTAGGTCTTGAACACATCTAATATAAACCCAAGGGGGGGGGAAATGGCTTGAGCCACCATATTATTATCCCTTTTGTACAATGCACAAAATTTCTTCAGAAGATGAGTTAATAATATTCATTATTTTAAACGAGATTTTTACAGCTTTTTTTAAAAAAAAGTTTTAAAGATAATTGTGGGCTTATTGTGATTTTTTCAAAAAAATACTCTGGAAATTTAAATACTAGTCTAAGACTTTCTGATATGACTTTTTGAAATATTATGTAAAAGCCAATAATTTGATGCAACAGTAACGGATAACAGATAATGTACACATAAAGATAGATACTTTATGGTGTACACATAATGGCTTTCAATGGCTCTAATAATAGACTCTGAACCTCTTAGAAAATGCAAATTAAATTTTCATCTGAAACAATAGTGATTAAGAAAATCTACAACTTTTACCCAAAACCCACAGTAAAATGTCCTTTCCCACAAAAGTTTGAGAAATGAAATAATTATCTTTAATTAAGAATGAAACTATTCTCATTAAAACAGGGTTATAAGCAATGCAAATTTATGCTGCCTACTAAGTTCTTGCTGAATTATGCTGTTATTATGATTAGCTTGTACTGCCATAATGTAGAGTCATACATCAATGCTGCTGGCTTTCTTGGGAGTAGTGTCTGGAGGAATATGAAAGCTGAAGCCATTTTGGATGTGATACTAGACTGGAAGAGGAAGCAGGAAATTCAGCTGGGTTTCCTGTTAACCATGTTTCACCAGTTTAAACATTTGAAACTAGGTAAATACAGAGCAATCCAGGCCCTCTATGCTTACTGTCTGGTCCTCAATCAGACCCTGGGACCTGTAGTTTGTCAAGGGTAATGAGCTTTTTCAGGAAGTGGAAACTGGCCTTAGTCATACACTCTTAACTTCTGCATGTACTCTGAAAGCAACCTTGTATTGGAAAAAAAATATTGTTTGCTTCTTCTTTGTTTTATTTCTGTTTTTCTTGGAAGCCACCCAGAGTGACTGGGGCAACCCCATCAGGCTGGGTATAAGAAATTATTATTATTATTATTATTATTATTATTATTATTATTATTATTCACATGGTCCAGCCTTCAATATACTTCTTAAACTGGACATAGTACTCCAGGTGTGATCTGGCCAAGGCAGAGTAGAGTGGTACTATAATTGCACTTGATGCATTTCTGTTGATGCAGCCTAGATAGCCAATGCTACAGAAAACATATTCAGGATTCAATATGACCTTAACAGATTGGAGAGCTGGGCCAAAACTAATGAATTTCAACATGGAATAACTGGCTGCACAAATATAGGATGGGGGGCACCTGGCTTGCCAGTAGAACATGTGAAAAGGGTGTAAGGGTCCACAAGCTTAACATGAGTCAAAGGTGTGATGCTGTAGCAAGATAAACTCTGCAGATTAATTCTGTAAGACCCATATTTGCCTCAGAAAGTTACAATTCACAGAATTCCATGGGGAAAGGGATTGATTGTATATTCCCTGACAGACCAGTCTATAACCTTTAATCTTGTATTTTGTTTGTACAGGGTAAAAACAAACAAACAAAAACCACTAGGATTTACTTTGCAAGTGGAGAGAGTTGCCAAAATTTTCTTCAAACGAGTTTGATCAAGATAGACACTGGGTCTGCAGTGCTATATTCATATTGGAGTGTTTTGAGGGAGGCATCAAGTTAATATATGAAGGCAACATAAGATTAATATTTCACGAATATATTCAGCTCAATGTAATTATCAAAATACCTGCTGGATTTGGTTGCCTATGGTAATGTCATATAAGGTTTTAATCCAAAATAATGAATACTGAATTCTACGAGGCTCCCTGTCCAGGATCTAAAAACTTATGCAGATATACATCTAATGGGACTCAAAAATGTAAGAAGAACCCGTCAGGATCAGAGGAAAAGTCCATCCAGACTAGCATCCTTCTTCTTACACTGGCCAACAAGATGCTTTTATTTAGGTGTTTCTACCCAAATTTGAGGGACGTGGGTGGCGCTGTGGGTTAAACCACATTATCAGCTTGCCGATCATGAGGTCGGCAGTTCGAATCCCCATGATGGGGTGAGCTCCTGTTGTTCAGTCCCAGCTCCTGCCAACCTAGCAGTTCGAAAGCATGTCAAAGTGCAAGTAGATAAATAGGTACTGCTCCAGCGGGAAGGTAAACGGCGTTTCTGTGTGCTGCTCTGGTTTGCCAGAAGTGGCTTAGTCATGCTGGCCACATGACTCTGAAGCTGTACGCCGGCTCCCTCGGCCAATAAAGCGAGATGAGTACCGCAACCCCAGAGTCGTCCACCACTGGACCTAATGGTCAGGGGTACATTTACCTTTACCTTTACCCAAATTTGAGAAGCCCACAAATAAGACAAGAAAGCACTTCCAATATTATAGAATATTTTGATATCAAGGCTAATACTCAAGGCTAATAAACCCATCCTCCTGTGTGAATCTGTCTAAACTTCTTTGAGAACCATCTAAATTAGTGGCTATTACAACATCCTGTAAATGTGGGATTCCATATACTACTTATAGTCAGGGTTTTTGGGGGTGCCAGTCCTCATTGGTACAGAGTATCTTTTCTTTTTTTGCTGCCCATGACAGCCATTTTGTGCTGTAACCCATGACACTTGTATCTGTATGTGAGGATGGGCACCTCACCTGCACTGCTTATGGTGATGTTCATCAGTACGCAGATGACACCCAGCTCTACCTCTCTTTTAAATCAGAACCAATGAAGGTGGTGAAAGTCCTATATGAGTGCCAGGAGGCGGTTGGAGGATGGATGGTGGCTAACAGATTGAGGTTGAATCCTGACAAGACAGAAACAGAAGTACTGTTTCTGGAGGACAGGAGGTGGGCAGTTGTGGACTACTCCCTGGTCCTGAATGGGGTAACTGTGCCCCTGAAGGACCAGGTGCGCAGCCTGGGGGTCATTTTGGACTCACAGCTGTCCATGGAGACACAGGTTAATTCTGTGTCCAGGGCAGTTGTCTACCAGCTCCACCTGGTACGCAGGCTAAGACCCTACCTGCCCGCAGACTGTCTCACCAGAGTGCTGCATGCTCTAGTTATCTCCTGCTTGTACTACTGCAATGCACTCTATGTGGGGCTACCTTTGAAGGTGACCCGGAAACTGCAATTAATCCAGAATGTGGCAGCTAGACTGGTGTCTGGGACTGGCCGCCAGGACCACATAACACCAGTCCTGAGGGATCTGTATTGGCTCCCAGTAAGTTTCCGAGCACAATTCAAAGTGTTGGTGCTGACCTTTAAAGCCCTAAACGGCCTCAGTCCTGTATTCCTGAGGGAGCTTCTCCACCGCCATTGTTCAGCCTGGACACTGAGATCCAGTGCCGAGAGGTTACCGGGAACCAGACAGAGGGCCTTCTCGGTAGTGGCGCCCACCCTGTGGAACACCTTCCCTTCAGATGTGAAGGAAATAAGCAGCTATCCTATCTTTAAAAGACATCTGAAGGCAGCCCTGTTTAGAGAAGTTTTTAATACTTAATGCTGTATTGTTTTTAACACTCGATTGGGAGCTGCCCATAGTGGCTGGGGAAACTCAGCCAGATGGGCGGGGTATATATAATAAATTATTATTATTATTATTATTATTATTATTATTATTATTATTTATGTTACACTTCTTCACACAACCACATTACTACAATCACCTGTGGCATGTTCATCTTAAGAACATAAGAGCCTGCTGGATTACGCCAATAGCCCATCTAATTCCAGCATCCTGTTCTAAAAATGGCCTGTGGGAAGCCTGAAAGGAGGACTTGAGCACAAGAGCACTCTCCCCTCCTGTGTTTTCCAGCAACTGGCAGGGTGAGGGGAAACATCCTGTCTAAAACCCTGGAAAATAACTGCCATTCAGTTTAGACAACAGTAAGCTTGATGCTTTTGAATTATGGTGCTGGAGGAGACTCTTGAGAGTCCTATGGACTGCAAGAAGATCAAACCTATCCATTCTGAAGGAAATCAGGCCTGAGTGCTCACTGGAAGGACAGATCGTGAAGCTGAGGCTCCAATACTTTGGCCACCTCATGAGAAGAGAAGACTCCCTGGAAAAGACTCTGATGTTGGGAAAGGGGACGACAGAGGACGAGATGGTTGGACAGTGTTCTCAAAGCTACTAACACGAGTTTGATCAAACTGCGGGAGGCAGTGGAATGCAGGAGTACCTGGTGTGCTCTGGTCCATGGGGTCACGAAGAGCTGGACACGACTAAACGACTAAACAACAACAACAAGCTAGATGAACTAATAGGTCTCAATTAGCATAGGGCAGCTTTCTTTGTTTGACTCATTGACTCATTGAAAGAAAAGGGTCAAAGTTAGCCATGGCCATCAAAACAAGGTGTGGGCAGCAGGAGTACTAGGCTGAAGGCAATCTGTAGTGTAGAAATGTCTTGGGATTGTGGGATCTGTGTGTGACTGCCCCACATGGTGAACCATTGAATTACAGATGATAACCTTTTCACTAAAATACCTGACCATGCTCACGCTGTCTGGCCATTGTCTTCTTCTTGGCAGGAAGGAGTATAAAGGACTTCCTGTTCTAGTTGAGCCTTGTTCAAGCAACATGACATTCCTGAGTTCTGGGGTGTTCCTGAATTTGCTCCTGGGACTTGTCCCTTGGCTTGCTTTTGGTCATGACTTGTTCTTTAGTCCTGATTTCTGGCTTGTATTCTGGCTTGGCTATCAATTCCCCTCAAACTGCTGTCCATGGTCCAGACCTGACTAGAAATTCTAGTTGCTTGATCCAGAAGCTTTTGTAATGGATCACTCTGTCCTATTGGTACAAAGAAGTTTCTTTGGTTGTTGATCTCCCTACAGTTCCCCTGTGGTGGTGCATAGATCAAACACTTGCTTGACAGTCCACAGATCAGCAGGTCAAGACTCACTGTGGTTTCAAATCCTGTCATTTTGCGATCCACACATTTTTAGTGATGCAGTTATAAACTCCAAAAGTAGGGAGGTTTTTTTCCAAGAAGGAATTGCCTCTCATTCAACCACATGAGCTTTAAAGCACACTTTTATGTTCAACAAGGCATCATTGCTGCTTAAATGTTTTGTTGAACTGTGTCCCGTCAAATGACTCCCATCTCTGTCTTAAACATTGGATGACACCTTAATGCCTGAATCAGATTTGCTCTTCAAACAAAGTGGCATATGAATATTCAGTTTAACTTATAAATCTATTTTCAAATCCTTTTTTAAAAAAATCACATTAAAAAACAATTGACTCCTTTCATTTTTTCCAGGAGAAGAAGAGCATCTGTTGCCAGCGGGATAATGTCAGGGCATTATATAATGCAAATGGGATTTTCGAGGAAGAGTTAATGTCAGTGTAAGCCATGAATTAATTCTAGAGGGGAAGAGGGAAAAGTTATTAATTCAGTGCAGTGCTCATTAGGGTTTCAATGGGCTGCCTTTCCTCTGCACTTTTCCTAAGGCTTAAACAACAAAGAAAATTGACCCTTCACTTATTTGCCAACTCTCATTTGCTACGTCAATGGAAGATGCAAAGACAACAGCAGCAGCAACAACAACAACAACTGTAATTCACAGCTGATAAAGAGGAGGTGCTGTGTGTGTTTATGTTGCACCTCCATTAAAAGTGTTAATTACATATAGGAGAGGGGGAGAACACTTATTTTTGCTGAAGTGCTTAACTTTAAATGTACCTGAGAGCTAGACATGTTTGTAAAACCAAACATTTGGATGATTATGGACCTCAGCTATGAGAAGGATGAGTTAATGAGTAAGGCTCAATAAAGGACCAACCAATGTGGGGAGCAGCCATAGCTAGTCAGTGTAAACAACACTGAACTAGACTGGCTAATCAGCTGACTCAGCATGAATATGCCAGGAATTTAACATGGGACCTTTTGCATGCAAAGTAGAAGCTCTTCCACTGAGCCACAGCCCTTCAGTTGAGCAGAATTTTAGAAGCATCCCTAGTTTAGACTGCATCTCTTCCTTAGACCATAGCTTGTGCTGGAGAAGCTCCTATGTTTCTGCAGTGAGATGTTGCTCTTTTTATTCCAGTAGTAGAGAAAAAACACAGATTACGGTGCATTGTTCCAAATGTCTTATCATTTATTCGTTGAACCATAGCACCTTGTACATACTTTGGATAGATCATTAGCTTATGTAATTAAGTGCACAGATGCTAGTTTATGTGAAATTAAAACTACAGTTTACAGTTAAATCCCAATTAATATCAAATGCTAGTTCAAATGCGTTGACACTTGTGTTATGTCAGTGTGTACTAGAGTGAGAAATTAACACTGGCGATGAGTTTCGAGCAACTGCAGTTTACATTATTCTACCACCTAGCATCAACATTTGAGAAAGAAAGAAAGAAAGAGAGAGAGAGAGAGAGAGAGAGAGAGAGAGAGAGAGAAAGGAAAACGAACAAACCCCAGAAGAGCCCTGCTGTAACAGGCCAAAGGCCGAACTTAATCCAGCATCCTATTCACACAGTCATTATTAATATTAATTAATTAATTTTTAATACTTTCCTGTACCCACAGGTCTCAGGGCAGTTTACAAGATACAATCACAATATAAAAAAAGCATAGATACATAATAAAAACAAAAATAGATCAATAATCTCCCATCCCCAACACATTTTTTAAGAGTATTGAATGTCAATCAGCCAAAGGCCTGGTTAAAGCGGAACGTTCAACCAGTGATCAGTCAAATGCCTCTGGACAGCCCATAAGCAGAACATGATCATCATCTGAGGGCCTTCTTCATGTGCCTCCTCCACAAGAGGTCTAGAGGGCAGCAATACAAGAATGACCCGTTTCTGCAGTGGCTTCGTTTTGTGGTGCACTCTTCCCAGGAA
Organism: Podarcis pityusensis; assembly: GCF_964106645.2. Lineage (NCBI taxonomy): Eukaryota > Metazoa > Chordata > Lepidosauria > Squamata > Lacertidae > Podarcis > Podarcis pityusensis. Next base: position 43,577,847 of record NC_138044.1, read on the forward strand.
GTCTTGCCTGGTGCCTTCGTTACATATCTTTAGGTGCCAGGCAAAAACATTCCTCTTCTCCCAGGCCCTTGGCTAATTAAACAATCTATGGACTTTTAAACTGTGTGGGTGTATTATTTGCATTTGTTACTATGTCATGTATTTTTGTGGTTTTATATTATAAACTGCACTTTGATCCTCAGATGAAGGATAGTACAGAAACAACAACAACTGCTGCTGCTGCTGCTGTAAGTGCTGGAAGACCGCTTTCTGCTGCAAGACCCATTTCAACCTAGCCTAGGGGGCGGGGCCCAGACTCACCCAGAGCAGCTAAAAGAGACTCCTGGGAAGCTGGAGGGACATTGATGGAACAACTCTTAGGTCGGGGCAACTGACTAAAATGTTTTTAAAATGTTTTAAATGGTCCTAATTTTGGTTTCTCTGTTTCATTTTTGTAGGGTTGGTGTTGGTTAAATGTTTAGTTGGGGTTGGCGATTAGGTTACTTAAATTTGGGTATAAAAGTAAACTCTTTTGTTATAGTTGTTGTTGTTTTTGTTTGTTTCTATTGATTTATTGGTTTGTTTGTTGCTTGCATATGTTTTTTTTTAATGTTTGATATTTTGTTGTCTTTTTATATATGTTGTAAGCCGCCCAGAGTGGATGGGGAAACCTAGCCAGATGGGTGGGATATAAATTCACACACACACACACACACACACACACAAACACACACACACACATTATTAACAGCAAACTATCCCCACTTGTTATTCCAAGCAACTGATATTAAGAGGCATGCTGTCAGAGTGGAGGTAGAACATAACCTTCAGGCAGATAGGCAGATAGGAGATAAGACACAGGACACAACCTCACTGGTGAGGGAGCTTTACAGCCTGTTTTCAGCTGGAACATGTACAGTTAATATGAAAAAAGGATGTCTCTACACATATGCCAAAATGTTTGCCTCTGCTATTGAGTAACTATGACAAGATTCACCTTGGCACTTTCTTTATTGTAACTTTGGTGCCTGTTGAAAACTTTCCTCTTTCAGCATGCCTTTGAAGCATAGGTTTTCCCCTAGTCTATCTGGTGGTGGAATAAAAATGCATGACTTTCTATCATTGCACCAGGAGCTTGGCTGGTGCTACTATTAGACAGAGTGAGGCAGCTTCCTCAGATGGAGATCAGAACTGTGTGTGCCACATGTTGTTCATGAACCCCTAGTGGCCAGCTATGCTCAGATGCAGTAGAAGACCCCCTTTCATAGCCATTGTTGAAGTAAGAGCCAGCTTCCAGTCCTGTTGGCTTCTGCACACAAAATGGGAGAGGTGCAATCACACCCTTTGCTTCAGGCAACATAATGGCTTTGGTTGGCCCCGACTGTGGACTTCTCTGCTCTTTTTTAACTGTTTTTGCTAGCAGGGATCACACTTCCAGATGTTACTAGCTGCTGCTTTTGGAAACAGCCCCACATGTCTCCTTCCATGTTTTGCTCCAGCCTTAGTAACCCTTCTGAAAGCATTCCTGGTCTCTCTCTGCCAATGCTTCAGTGAAAGGCAGCAGGGGACAGCAGAGAGCAAAGCATAGCACCAGGCAAGTCCAGGTTGCTAAGTGGACCTGGAAATAAATAAACAAGTTCAAAACACACACCCAAAAAAAGGTAGGAAAAGAAGCATTTAAGATAAATTAGAGCCTGGCTGCAGGAAATGAGAAAAATGGAGAAGGAGCAGTCCACCAACCAATGATGCTAAAAAGGCATTCAGAATGCAAATGCTATTGAGACAGGGACAGGGATAGAGACAGACAGAAAGAGAGAGAGAGGAGAGAAAGAAAAGAAGAGTGGATGCTGATGAATATATCAAATGGATTGCTAAACATGAAAAAGTTTTCATCATTTTGCAGATACAGAAAGTATAAAAGGTAAAGGTAAAGGGACCCCTGACCATTAGGTCCAATCGTGGCCGACTCTGGGGTTGTAGCGCTCATCTCACTTTACAGGCCGAGGGAGCCGGCACACAGCTTCTGGGTCATGTGGCCAGCATGACTAAGCCGCTTCTGGCGAACCAGAGCAGCGCACGGAAAAGCCGTTTACCTTCCCGCTGGAGTGGTACCTATTTATCTACTTGCACTTTGACATGTTTTCGAACTGCTAGGTTGGCAGGAGCAGGGACCGAGCAACGGGAGCTCACCCCGTCGCGGGGATTCGAACCGCCAACCTTCTGATCGGCAAGTCCTAGGCTCTGTGGTTTAACCCACAGCGCCACCTGTGTCCCCCACAGAAAGTATACTTTTCCTTTTAAGCTGTGTACAGAGAGAGTGAGAGCGAGAGCGAAAGAAAGAAAGAAAGGAAGGAAGGAAAAAAGAAAGAAAGAAAGAAAGAAAGAAAGAAAGAAAGAAAGAAAGAAAGAAAGAAAGAAAGAAAGAAAATAACCTAACAAAACTCTGCTGGGGCAGGACTAAGGCCCATCTAGTCCAGCATCCTGCCCTCCCAGTGACCAACCAGATACCTATGGGAAGCCCACAAGCAGGACCTGAGCACAAAAACACCCTGAGGGGTAGATCAATAGGTAAACCATGAGACTCGTAATCTCAGAGTCATGGATTCAAGCCCCACATTGGGCAAAAGATTCCTGCATTGCACTGGGTTGGACTAGATGATCCAGCTTTACAATTCTATGATTCTTTGATTCTATGATCTTGGATGTTGGCTTACTTTATTGATTATCTTCTGTATTATTGTATTGATACTGTGATTCTCTTTCCTTCTGTGGTTTCCAGCAACTGTCATTCACAAGCATACTGCCTCTGGTGGCAGAGGTGGAACATAAGCATTGCAGCTAGTAGACACAGATAGCCATAGCCTCCATGAATTGTCTAATCCACCTTCAAAGTTGATGGCCATCAATACCTCTTGTGGAAGCAAATCCATATGTGAAAAGATAAATTTGTTTGTCTGCCTTTAAAGTTCCAATATTCAGCTTCAACGGATGTCCCAGAGCTATGACTGCTAGGTATGAGCATTTGTACACATATTTGTTTGTCAAAATTTGTTACCCAACCTATATATGTTTCTTAGGAAGTCTTGCATCCAGCCAGCAAGTAAGATCCAAAACTACTTGGCTCAAATGGGAATAGACTGTAGTTAAGCATTATCCTGAGTCAGACCATTGGCCCATCTAGATCAGTATTATCTACATCAGGGTTCCCTAAAATTGGGTCTCCAGCTGTATGGACTACAACTCCCATCACCCCCAGCTAGCAGGACCAGCCTTCAGTGATGATGGGAGCTGTAGTCCAGAAACAGCAAAGACCCAAGTTTGGGAAACCCTGCTCTAAAACAAATCTGGAAGGAAGACCTGGGGATTGGGTGGAGCAGGTGAACTGGTATAACATAAAAAACCCCAAAAAACTTCTAAACTACTCCATAATTGGAACTTGACTTCTCCGAAATGTAACCTTATTAACCGATCACCCTCCCATCTCTGCTGGAGAGGATGTTCAAGACGTAGTGGATTTGTGAAAGACTATGGATGTTTTGGTTGAGAGTTTTCTATGAAAGAAGCCTTATTACTCAACATACAGTTCAAAGCACAGCACAGCTGACTATCTTCCAAGATGAACATATCAATTTAAAGTATAGGTAATTGATTATGTTCCTTTTTGTAGCTGCATGACAACTTATAGCACAGAACTGGAAAACCCTGAAACATCTGCAACTTTTTCTATGGAGGCACAAAGGATAGTGATGCTAATAGAAAATATCACTAAACATGTGAAAACTCTGAATAGCAACCCAAACTTTGTATAAATATGGTAACATTTTATAACTTTCTTAAAACACTACAACCTGGCATCCACCCTTCTATCAGGAATTTCTGCAGCTGTATTATGCACATAATCTGTATGGCCATCAATTAAGGCTAGAGCAGAGTTTGCTTAGTTAAGATATATCAGATGAATTGCAACACCATCAAATGACTGTTTTCCTTAATTGTGCTAGGTGGAATTGGGTAATAACCAATTCTGGAAATCAACTCTTCAAAATCTTTTAGACAGTTATTATTTCCCAGAGCTGAATGTTGCCTTGGTCACGAACAAGAGACAATTAAGGGACTTGCATTTCTGGATAGACAACAGAAGGGACATTAAACTAAATAGGAACTCCAAATTTTGTCTGTGGTATTTTCTCTTCGAGCCAGTTATTTCATGAAACTCATGACTGTTTCCCTAAGAAATGCTTTTATTGAGCTGTAGTTTCCAGAGATGCCAGCTGCAGTCCTGGATGGTCACTATAACAAGGTCTCTTATAAAGACCCAGTCTGTATTTGTGGGAAATATTTGTTGGAATAAATTACTATCTGTTAATAATGTCTAATGAAGATCTACCAGGCTTGCGTGTTGAGCATGTTGCTTTATGGAAATGTGCCATGGGCAACTTATACCTGCCAAGAGCAACACCTCAATGCCTTCCACAAGCTCTGTGTCAGGAAGATGTTGGGCATCACATTGCCATCATCTTCACACTCCTGTTTCAGCAACATCTAGGCTGGCTTGGTCATGTCCACAGAATGGAAGATAGCAGGATCACAAGGATGTGTTCTACGGGGAGCTGGCTTCAGGAACCAGGAGAGTTGGCAGACAAGCTCTGCATTACAAAGAAGTGCTGTGAAGATGTGCACAGCACAAAGATGTGCTGTGAAGGCTGGCAACATCAACCCTGTCATGTGGGAATCCTTGCAGACAACCACAGTGCCTGGAGACAGACAATCATGTCGTGTATCCACAGCAGTGACCAGAGGATGAATGAGCACTGGGAGGAACGCTGAGAGAAGAAATGCCATGGTGCATCTGCAGCAGCAAAACTGGTCACCTTCATCTGCCCCAGCTGCAACAAAACATGTCTCTCCCATTTTGGTCTCTATAGCCACAGCAGGCGCTATAACCTTCCAATCCCCAAAGGCACATTCCTCCATTGTCTTCCAACAGACAGATGCCAACCATAATGATCCAAGAGAGAAATTTCCAAAACCTTTGTTGACATATGGAAACAGGAATACCATGGTAGAAAGAATATTATTTCTTTTGAGTGACACTAATGGCTTTGTGACACATAAAGTGGCTCTTTTTGCACTGGCTTCAAAAAAGATTAGAAAGAGAGAAATAATGTTGCTGTAAATATGTGCTGTGTCAGGAAGATTTTGGGCATCACATGGCAGGCAGAGTCTAAAATAAAGATGTGCTCTCCCAAGCCCAAATTCAAAGCATGTCGACATTTCTGTCTCAGTGATGTCTAGGTTGGCTTGGTCATATCTGCAGAATGGAATATGGCATACTCTCCAAGGACATGCTTCAAGCACTAGGCCTGTTGGCAGACCAACTCTGCATTACAAAGATGTATACAAGCATGACATGAAGGCAGACAACATTAACCCCACCCTATGGGAATTCATTGCAGACAATTGCAGTGTCTGGAGACAGACAGTCAGGTTTGTATACACAGCAGTGACCAGAGGAGGAATAACCACTGGGAGAAGAAGAAACACCATGGTGTATCTGTAGCAGCACATCCAGATACCTTCCAGCACTGAATTTGAGATGCACATGTTTCAGAGCAAGAAGCAGATATAAATACACATGTTGACTCAGGTAAATTATACTATAAGCCCTCTTTCTGAAGACACGATTGCTAGGAAGGATGTTGCTAAGATTTGTTGCCCTGGTGATGGCTAATTCTACCTGGTACACATCACTTGGAGGTATATATATACAGGTGTGTGCATTAATATGCACAGTGGACTAAAATTAGATTTGTGCCGCTGGTAAAATAATGTCAGACTAGATATCTCAGATGAATATTGACATGCAAATAGCATGATAGGAAGCAGAAGCTCTGCAATTTGAGAGGACTGGAAGCCATTAAATCTTATTTTAATAGAGGGTTACTCAGAGAATAGAAAGTACATATATATTTAAAAGAGTAATAATGCAGGAGGATGCAAAATCTTATTTATATGTTTCTTCCAGACATTGAGAAGTGGAGAAAAGGGACACCCCGCTAACAGATAGCAGTTTTTCCTTCTCCATACTTTGCAGGTGCATCCACTTGTCAAATTTGATTTGAAAGAGTCATTGGCATAGTGCTCTTTGGGTGGCCCTTTCCTATGTCAGTGGGCCTTCTGCACTGGCTTTTTAAAATACGAGATGCTACATTCTCTCACTGGGCAGCATGCATATGGCGGGGTCAGAGGCCAAAGTGGTCAGAGCAATGAAAGTGGCTCTTGCTTTTGTACATAGGTTTCATTCCAGCCAGACAAAGACATCCAGCAAGAAAGAGGCACTATCACAAGATTAAAACACTCTGTAAGAACATAAGAAGAGTCTTATGGGCTAGGTCAAGTTCAACCTCCTATTCTCAAGGGTGGCTAACAGATTCCTGTAGCAAACCTGCAAGCAGGTGGAGTGTGTGGCCTGGCAAAATCCCAGAGGCTCCCAGGAATGATTTCCCTTCCCAGCTATGGTAGCAACACTGAGCCAAAGCACTCTGATTAGTACTGGGCAGCCGGGTCTGTGATCTGCAGTTTCCCACAGTGGCCTAGGAGTTGAGCTACATCAAGGGAATTGTGGAGGATTAAAACCTGCTATTTCAGATTCAGCCACCTGGGACCAATTGAAGTGCCAGAAATAATTGTATAAAGGGCAGGACAGACATCGATAGTAGACCTAGCAGACTACTTGAACATTTTTTCTCTACCCAGTTTCTCTATGCCATGCATAAACTTATACACTTATATTTTGCCACCTCTTACTCACCTTTCTCTAAACTAAAAATCCCTGAGAGCTGAAACTTTTCCTCATGAAGAAGTTGCCCCATCTCCTTGACCATTTGGGTTGCCCTTTTCTGGGCATTTTCCAGCTCTACATAGATGCACGGGGCACATTGATACACCAACAATATTTCAATATTGAGAAATGTTATTCGTGTCTCAACATCACTAAAACGTGTCTATACATGTGTGAGTACAACAGTTGTGACTGCGCCACCCGCCAGTTAGCCGTTGGCGTTTGACGAGAGTAGGTGTGTTTTTAGCATGGCCAACTAAAAAATTATGTGAAATGTAAAAGTGTTCCAACACTGTTTTATGTCGTTTAGTTAAGATTTTAAAATACCAAAGGTAAGGTATTCCACTCAGTAATCAGGATTACACATGATTTTTAAATAAGTTCAGTTGTTTTATTCATAATTGTTAGTTTTTTGAAAATGTCCATTGGGGCACTTTGATACACTAAGACACGGGGCACATTGATACATATAAAAGTGCCCCGCTAGTGTACAATAGTGTCCCAATATACAAGTTTGCATGAAATCTCTAAACTCATTAAATTTGAAAAGAAAAAAGACTGTTGTTTACTAAGTGGCCAAAGTAATTTCTAAATATAATATGATCGATTATCAAGTGTCATATCTCAGGAAAAAACCAGGATCTTGTATGTTTGTCTTCCCCATTGTAGAAGATAAGGCAAGCGTTGATTTCAAGGATGATGTTTTGCTGTTGCCAAAACCAAATTTCCCAAAGGGCACAGCTGGAACATCATCTCTTTACACTGTTTCTATTCACTTAAGTGGATATAATGAACAATAGAAGCTAAACGTTAAGTAATTATCTTACTTTTTATAAGCATTTTGTTTAAATTACTATTTTTTGACTACCTAATGTGAGTTCTTATACTTTTTAAGTTTTTCCAAAGTATTTTTTTAAAATGGATAGGTGTTTGAGGAAAGATTAATATAAGTTTTGATGTTTTGTTAAGAAAACCTGTCATAAAGTCTATGATATGTGTGAAACACTGTTAGTTTTGATACGTAATTTAGATTTTAAGTAACAAATTGTAAGGCTAATTATGATCTCTCACAATAAAAATTGTTTTTTCATTTATTTTTTTGCAAATAATTACCATTCTCATACAATTTACGCTTTGTATCAAAGTGCCCCGTTGGTGGGGCAGAATGATACAGCCCCCCCTTTTTTACTGAAGTCATTATATTCTCATCATCTTCTAATTTTAATGGTTCTTTTGATTGCTATTATAATATTGATTAGTTATGCCATGCATCAAGCCATTTTTTTATTATTATTTGACTCATTTTTGTTACATAAAATATTAGATTGAATTTTTCTGTATCAATCTGCCTCACTTCCCCCTATCCTTTATGAGGTGGGGTGACCAGAATAGTACACAGTATTCCAGGTGAAGTTTTCCAGTGTTCCAAATGAATACTCCATCTAGCTCAGTAGTGCTGACACTGACAAGCAATGGGTCTCCAGGGTTTCAGGTAGATATCTTCCACAGACCTACCTGAGATGTCAGGGATTGAGCTCAGGATCTGTTACATGCAAAGCATGTACTCTACCACTGAGCCACAGCCATTCCCCTAGAAGAGAAATGTTCTCATAACCAATATGGATTAGCTGACAGAGTCTGCCAGCAAGAAGAAGAAGGTGGGAAGCTAGGACCCAGAAAATCTGATGATTTGGCGGGGTAGCCACCCTGGTTGGGTGTGTGGGGCTGGGCACCATATATAAAAGCTGGCTGTAGAATGAGAACTTGTGTGCTGCCACTATGGATAGATCAGGGCTGGGGGACAAGGACACGTTTGGGGGGGGGGGACAAGCTCATTGTAAACCTGCTCACATATCTAATTATTCCTTTTTGTAGGGAGGGTCCTGAGATTGATGTGTCTTTGGGTATGCTAAATATAGGAAAGGTGTATATCTGTATATGAATATAAAGACCCCCACTAATTTTGATGGAACAGCAAAATAATAAATATAAATATATCAAAACAAACATAGCTTTGGGGTTGGTAGAGCCCACTGTCTCAATGGGATGTAAATCTCCCCCTCCCTGATCAATAGATTGAAACGGTTGCTGAAACATTTGAGCTTTGCTGTTATGGAGTCTCCAACCTGAGCTTTCCATGGAGCTGTCCAAAATGCCATTGAATCCTGGTCAGGTGCTGCTTCACTTCACCTTGTTCCATTTGCCCAAAAATGAACCATCTACTTCAGAGGCTATTGCTCAAAAGAGAATAACACTCAGTTTAACCTACCTGGCAGTGGGTAGAGTTATGCCTGAACTTGCTGGAAAAAGGAACAGATAGAAATATCATAAATAAACATTTTCCTCCAGATTCTGTACAGCTGAAGGAGCTTTATAATTAGGAGTATTTTCAACATGGAACACAGCTTTGCTATACACATATATCAGCTGTCAGACATCATAACAAAAGATACTTAAGGGCATTTGCAGAGAAGCGTTTAGGTGTACAGCCTTTGTAAACACATGCAAACACACACCCAAATTTGCAGTCTACATAACCCCTTTCAAACATTTCTGAGTACAATTTATCTGTGCTATTTGTCACTAATCCATACCAGACACACAAATATATAAATGTAATAACAGTCTGGCATCTGGTTTTGATCCATTACAAAAGACAAGACATAAAATGTGCACTTAGAGAGGCACGTTTCCATCAAATTTATGAGTCAAATGGATTATGATATTTTCTCCGAAAAACTTTCTAAGGCAGTTTTCAAAAGTAGTTTTAAATGGCTGTCAGTGAAATGTGAAAGCTGTCACTCTTATAAGAGGTCCAAACTGGTTTATTTTATAAAAATCATTTCTCCTGTGATCTCTCTTGATGTACCCTGCAGTCTCACATACAATAATTGGCAATGCAAGACAAGGGTGCCATTTTAATAAAACAAATATTTTATTGGGCATATTGTCACCCATCCATTCTTAACCATAGATGTTAGAAGAATGGTAGTCAACATGGTGGCCACAGATGTTGCACTACAGCTACAGATGTTGGGGTGTAGTTCCCATCAGTCCCAGCCAGCATTGCGAATGATTATGGATTATAGGAGTTGCAGTCCAGCAATAAGGTTGTCCAGGGATAAGAAACACATTTTGTTGCAGCTGGGGCAGATGACGATGTCTGGTTGTGCTGCTACAGATGTACCATAGCATTTCTTCTCTCTGCACTTCTCCCAGTGTTCATTCCTCCTCTGGTCACTGCTGTAAATACATGACCTGTCTGTTTCAAGGCATGGCATTCACCTGCAAGGGATTCCCACACAGGAATGTTGCCAGCCTTCATGTCACATTTGCAGACATCTTTGTAATGCAGTTTTGGTCTGCCAATATGTCTGGTGCCTGAAGCCAGATCCCTGTGGAGTACATCCTTGGGGATCCTGTAATTTTCCATTCTGTGGATATGACCAAGCCAGTATAGACGTCACTGGGACAGGAGTACAAACATGCTGGGAATTTGAGCTTAGGAGAGCACATCTTTGTATGAAAGTCTTTTGATTCCTGTGATGCCAGCGAGATGCATATTGTGGCTATAGTAGTAGTAGTAGTTGTTTTTCAAAGTAGTTGGGTCCCATAAATAATGGAACACAAAAGTCAAACCATCTTAATCATGATGAAACCTCCCTATTTTGCAGATAATCACATGTTTGTCATTAATATCAGATACGCAGGCAACCAAGATGATTTTCTACATGTGGTCCTTCAGGGGTGCATCATTCTGCAGCCAGAGTAGCTCATTGCTCTTCTGGTCTGGGCTCTGCGATTTATGAATAAACAGGGCATGTCTCATCACCGTTTTAACAGAACTGATTTACTCCTAACCTTTGCTTTTGACCTTGTATTTCCTTGAGGTTGCTAGCAACTGAAGCACTTGGAATTGACCACCGCTATGTGACAGGAATAGCCAAAAACCCACAAAAGGATAGTGATAGCATGGGGCACTCAATCTTCTGTGATTTTTGCAAGCTGTGGGCTTGAAATCCAAAGTAATTGTTCCAGACTTTTAATGCACATTAGCAATCTGTTAGGAGATTGTCACATACATTTGTGGTTTCTGATGTTTGTTTGTCTGTCCCCAAATATTTGTTTAATGTAAATGCAGACCGTTTGGCACCGTTCGGCATATGTAATGGGTTTTTGCAATTTGCTGAAATCAATATTAGGAAGGTTGCCTTTCACCTCAATGCAAACCTCATCAGAAATCAGAAATTACTTTGCCTTTCCTGTTACCGCAACCAGAGAGCTTTCTTCACTGAATATCAGGATTAAAAATTTCTCTTTCTGCTTTGTCTATCAGCATGCAGAATAGGACATGTTCATCATTGCTGAAAGATGATTATTTTTTGACACTCAATATGAAAACATTTTTTTCTTAAGTTGTTCTCACTCTCAGCTAAGCTTCATTTGCCCTCAGTGACATCACCATAGGCAAATACAATGAGCTATAGTCCCATGTGGTCAGCTAATTCTCTGTATGATTCCTGATTGCCTAGATCACCACTCTAACTAATCCAGGAAGCAATGGCCTCATGTTGTCCCCATTCTGAACTGAACTCATTTGTTCTGAGGAATATCATGTATCCAAATCTGATTTGTGGTATTGTTCCGTGGCATCAGACTACAGGTGGAAGGATCTGGTCAATTCCAGTTTATTCAACTCACTTCCTATTTTGGGAGGCAGGGGTTGTTCAAAAAGAAATCTGCATAAAATCCTGAAACTCCTCCTTCCCTGAGATTTTGAAGTGGTCTAAGGACTGCCTTTTAAGTTATCACTTACCTTTCTTTCTTCTTAAAAAGATAACAGCTTATGCATTTTAAAACCTTTTCCCCATTGTACCTTAAAGGTTTAAAAGGAGCTTATAGCAGCTAGAAAGTGTGGCTGAAAGTACCCATTTTCAAAACTGGAACCACAAATGGGGCGATGGTTCTGATATGCCTACCATTTATAGAGAAAGTTGGCTGCTGCATTAGCTGTATAGAGCTTTGCTAGGCATTCTATTTTTTATTTTTTTTTAAATGGTGTTTATTGAGAATTTTAAAGTTACAAAGAAAGAAGAGAGAAAAGACAAAAGATGGAGAAAAAGAGAGAAAGAAGTAGATAAGCATAACAATTAAACAATACAGATCAATAAAAACCAAAATTAAAAAATAAAAATAAAAAATAACAAAACACACAATACATCTAGATCAAAAAACAAAAAACAAAAATAAACAAACAATTAAAAAACAATTCTAATATTCCCAAATCCTTAACTTTCATTGACTTATTTCAACGACCTCCTCACACCTCCCTTTTTTGTATTCTAGTTGTTAATTAGCTCGGCAAATCCTTTCCATTTTATACAATATTCTGTCATTTAAATTACCTTAATCTATTTTAACCTTATCTTACTTAAAAAACCCTAAAACTTAAAACTTAAAACTTATATATACCAAATTCTTTTAACCATAACATATTCTTTCATAATTCTTTTTGAGATTTCTGCTAAAGCCAAATAATTTCATTCCAGCATTTTTCTAATTCATTAATTTTAGAATACTTTTCTAAATGAATTTTGAAACTTTCTTCCAATCTTCATCCGTCGTCTCTTCTTCCTGGTCTCGGGTTTTGTCAGTCCTTTCTCGTCTATCTAATCCATCAGCCTGGTGCTCTTATGTCCGAGGCTCTTAAATCTTTTCCATATCCCTTCTGCAGGTCTTCTTCTTGTTTGTACCTGCCCTTTACTTTATCTTTTATTGATCTTTTTCTTGTTTTCTTTCCTTTCTCACTGGGGAGTAGGTCTCGGGAGGACTCCAATCCAAAAGTATCTCCATCTCTCCTCAGCAGATCAGCCCATTCCCCACAGTCCCATTCCCCACAGTCAACACTGTAATCCAGAAAGTATTTAAAAGCATGTTTCAAAGTCTTTCCAAAATTAAGAGCTCTCACAACTCCAGACCCCCCCTGGTCCATTCCAGATTCGGACTTCATGAACAGCGGCTTATACTCCTGCAAGGCCTCGGGTCTCTCCATTTGTGTTATTTGAGGTTCAACAACAACCTCCTCCATTTTCTTCTGCCCTTGCGCTTGCCCTATCAAAACAGATTCCTGAGCTGGTTCCTGAATGGTTTCTATATGGGTATTCACCGTTTGTCCAAAGTTTTTAACTGCAACAGTCATCAAATCCATCTTCTCATGCATCTGCTCCAACAAGGCACTTGTCTTGCAAAAAGCAAGCACCAAGACTTCTTGTAAAGACATTTCCCCCCCCCCAAGGTTAGAGTCTGGTCTCACGATCCTAATCATACAGCTGTGAGGTCCCCAGATCAGCTCCGGCAACAAATTAACAAGCTCCCTCTAGAGGAGACAATTTCTATTTGTATCCATCTTTTAAAAACAGGACCAACAAAGAAAAATTACTTTCACTTTTCAAATACTTTGTTTCTTTTGATTGCAAGAAGCAACATTGGAATCAATATATTTCTCTCTCTCTCTCTTTTTTTACTATCTGTCAAAAGACGTTCCATTCACAGTCGATGAACTTTCCCCATAAATTTCTGTCTCTGACACCCCGTTCCCAGGTTTGAGACAGTGGAAAATTTATCTTTCTTTACTCTCTCTCCTGCAGGCTTAAACAGTCAAAAATCCCCCTCTTTTCTCCTGCTTCCAAGAGGGGTTTTGGTGGTGATGAATGAAGGAAATTTAGAACTTTATATACGACTTTCCAGACTTTAGCTTACAAAGTTTTTGCTTCAATCTATTTACAAAAAACGGGAGGTGGACTTCCTGTTTAGAACCTTCCCGTTTCGGTGCCAAATTAAAATATTTCTTAGTACTTAATCCAATTTTCCGTTCTACTCACGGGTACTTATTTAGAGTCCAATTGTCCACAGGAAAAAGTCAGCGCTCTCCGGCAATGGCTGTGCGGCTTCACTCCGTAAAAGTAGCGGTTGATTCAAAACACCGCGCCGCTCACCCCATGTTGCTTCGGACCCCCCGAAAAAGGGTTTCCCTGCGAGTAGGGGAGGCGTTCCTGGTGTTAGCCGAATCCCACGTTCCCAGGCTTCCTCCACCTGGGATTTTTAAAGGGTCTCCACCTTCGCCGCAGCGGCAAGACCCGATTTTCACAGAGCGGGTTCCTCTCTGTCAGAGGAACTCTGCCATTGCCGATGGCGCTGTCCCGGAAGTCTTTTGCTACGCATTCTAAGCCATTATCGACTATTTAAGGGACACAGGAAATACATTTTAAAGCACATCAGTAGCCCCGCTTGCTAGCTGCCCCAAGCAGCACTTAACTGTTTAAATGAAGTCTGCTAGTGACAGCTAGTGCCCATTGACATTGGAAGGGTGGAATGCAGGAAGACAAAGAATAAAGTGAACTGGAATGGACTCATTCAATCCTTCTCCCTGTTAAGTTCTACAAGGGCAACACTAGGACTGAGGAAGAAGCTGTCAGGCAGAGCCACCTCTTGTACTAGACAGAAGAAAAGAGGGTTGCAGGGACTGGTTGAGGACAGAATGTGCTTGGTGTGGGAGCACCCAATGTGCCTTTATGCACCAGCCTCCAGTCAAAGATTCAGTGGAGTGCAGTTTTTCTGGTGGGATGCGTTCTGAGCCACACATCAGTCCAGGGGGTGTGCATCAGGTAGGCTTGCCCAATGAATTCCTCTCCTCTCCCTACATCAGATTGATTACAGGTGGATTCTGCATTGGTTGAGATCACTTATGCGACTAGTCCAATAATGTGAAGCACTAAGCAGAGAGAAATGCTACAGAATTTTTTTTTTAAGAAAAATGGATGAGAGAAATAATGGTGGTCAACTAGATCTGAAAAAAAAGTGAATATTCCTACCTCCAGGGGATTTAAAATTAATTTTTGGCAGAAGCTTCTACCTGCCAAATTAGATATTTTTGGCTAATGTTTTATATTTGAAAATTCGTAAGGCAACAATTCCCATTTTCTCAGATATTTTCCCCATCCCAATAATAGCATAATGGACCAGATGTAGAAGACAACACCAAATACATAAAACAAGGTGCAAGCATGGGAATGCTGTTCTTCAAGTTTTTGAAAATCTGCTACAGGAAAGAATTTCACTTTCTTTCAGCCCAAACTAAAACTATGTGAAGAAGCCCAAGTAAATACTGTAAGGCACTTGTTTCATTTTGATCCCTGCTTCAGAGAGGCTCAGATTTTTAAAAGTTTAATTGCAATGCTGAGTCAAATCAAAGAAGTGCAGCTCCTGGACACTGTAATTCAGAGAGAGTGTCAGTGTCAGTATCCTAACTGTTGACCCCTTTTATGGCCTTCTCCAGTTCCATAGCATCATTAGCAGTAAAGTCAACAAGTATCATAAACTGGCTGTAAGAGTTAAGTGCCTCATTGTCACATAAATGTATTTAAACTTCAGACAGTGCCCTTGATTTGATTAAAGCTTTCACAGCTGTGCAGTTAAGAAAGGGAAGGTGCTGTATAAATGGGTTGGTCAAACCTAGTTGAAAATCCAAATGTGCTGCTTCTTTTTGGCACTACACTGGCAGAATGAAGGAAAGGATGATGGAATTCCTTTTGGAATTCTCCCATTATTTCTAATGAACATTTTTAATTGTTAATTCTGCCCTTCTCCCAATTAACAATGCATCAGCAGTAACAAAAAAATCTAACTAATAACATTACAATAAATTAAAAATATCATTTGGTTGTACACCATCATTGTATTTATTGCAAAACATTACAACCCCCCCCCAATCTCTCTATAAATTGATTAGGTTGATTTACACACATATAGGTAAATTTTACCTCCCAAATTTTGGCTTGCATGTCCTTGTTTTTCTAGAGCTTATTTGCATATGCAAGTACATAAATTGGCTCCTGCACACTTGATAACTAGATGCTGTGTAAGTGAAGACTACAATGAAAAGCATTGCATTTGAGGTGATAATGAATGTTCTTCACACCCAAGGTGGTCCATTCATACACATGAAAGTCATTACTTGATGTTTAAGTCTTTGAGAGCTAAACATGCATGTGTGAATCAAGTCTAGGGAAAGTTGAATCTATCAATTTTGATTTCTCTCAGTCTCTCATTTTTCCAACCTTAAGGTCAATTCTCCACATTTCTGCACCCACAACATTTCACTGTCTTTTAATTGCACATTTTCTGGAATATACACATTTTGAGGTGCAAGTTTGTAAGCACACTTTCCCTTAACGGATACTTTTTTGCTCACTTTTTTGGCTGGAGAACTGCACAGCAAAATTCAGAGAAGTGCAATTTTCAAAGGCTGGCTGCACTTTGTTTCACAAGTGTGAATTGTGAATTTGTTTCACAAGTGTGAAGTGTGAATTGGGCAAGTTCATATTCACCTCTAATCAGGCCTAATCCTCAGTGAAGATGACTACTGGTACCTACCTATATACAAGAACAGCTTGGCTACTGGATCAGGTCAAGGGTCCTTCAAGCTCAGTGTTCTGTTCCAACACTGGTCAACCAGTTGCCCATGGGAAGCTTAGAAGCATGACATAGCCCGCTTCTGCATGTTGGCGACTCTTTTATTATTTCTCCCATAGAGCTTACATAAGCCAGGTACTTTCCTTCAGCACTGTGCGTATTTTCTGTTCATCAAAATGTATCTCCCCCTTCGTGAAAATTTATGCACACCATTTGAGTGCAAGCAAGGTTTCTCCATCCACGTACTGTTCAGATGTCACTTTGCATCTTGTACTTCTAGTTAATTTGATGGAACCGTTAAGAGAAAAAGCTAAACTGACAAATTCCTACTTGCTGAAAATGCAGAATGCTGTTAATGGCTTACGGTTTGACATACCTGGCCAAACGACTCCCAGAACCTCTCAGAACTTCAAAGTCATAACAAAAATTATATTAAAAATTTAAAGAGCACCTTATGCATAACAAGCCAGTTGGCTGACTCAGCAGAACCCCAAAATTTGTCTGAAGCAATGAGCTGTCACCCCATGCAGATAGGAACAGATTCCTTCACTTTTCTCTTTGTTAAGAACAGATTACCCCATTAATTTGCCATAAAATTGAGAATCTTTAATAGCCTGCGGCAAGGAAATACCCTAACACCAAATGGTAGGAAGGAAATCTGTAGTTTGAGGGTTGCACACAAGGTTTTGTCCATAATAAGTTAAAAAGGAAGTGAAGAAAGAAAGAATTCTGGTGGGAAAACCTCTCTATTTTCAACAAAGTAAGAGCAGTCCTACTTGTTAGGCAGAATAATAGCGTAATAAAATAAGAAGAGCCTGCTGGAATATCTGTTCCAGCATCCTGTTCCCGCAGTAGCCACCCAGATACCTGTGGGAAACACAAAAGGAGGGCTTGAGCACAGTCACACACTGGTGGAGGAAGAGGAGTTTGGGGTGAGTGCACCGCCCCCAGCAGTGCGATCCCCAGGGTGCCATTGTGGCTGTCCCCTGCCCACACTGATTGCCCCGCCCCAGTAGGCAGTGCACCACGCCCCCAGGATGCATGCCACGCCCCTGCGGGCAGGAGACACCCCTGCCTGCTCTCTGCCCCTGGTGCCGGAGCATGAAGCTCCACCACTGCAGTCACAGAGGCAGAGCATAGCAAATATGGCTAGCAACCATTGATAGCCTTCTCCGGTAATTTGTCCATTCCTCTTTTAAAGCCATCCAAGTTGGTGGCCATCACTGCTTCCTGTGGAAGTGAGTTCTATTGTCTAAGCATGTGCTGTGTGAAAAGAATGAGAAAAACAAGGAGAGAGAGAATAAAACAATGGATTCTAGGGCTGCCAAGTGGATATGTATACTGTCTTAAAAGGTAATAGGACCGAGGACCCACGTACCTACAGAACTGCCTCTCATGGTATGCCCCACAGAGGACCTTAAGGTCCACAAATGGCAATATTTTGGAGGTCCCAGGTCGCAAGGTGGTTAGATTGGTCTCAACCAGGGCCAGGGCCTTTTCAGTACTGGCCCCGACTTGGTGGAACGCTCTGTCACAAGAGACTAGGGCCCTGCTGGACTTAACATCCTTCCACAGGCCTGCATGACAGAGCTGTTCCACCTGGCCTTTGGTTTGGACTCAGTCTGACCCTTATGTTTCCCTCCCCTTATGGTTTTGATCTATGGGCTACTTTTAAAATGAGGCTGAATTTTAAATTGCATTTTAACCTGTTTTTTAAATTGCCCCCCCCCCCCCCATTATGTTTCTACGGTAATTTTACTGGTGTTAGCTGCCCTGAGCCCAGCTCTGGCCAGGGTGTGCGGGGTATAAATAAAAAATATTATTATTATTATTATTATTATTACTACTACTACTACTACTACTACTATCAAGAAGGGTTAGGGCTGTAGCTAATGCTAGTCTTGCTCAGAGTAAACCCATTGAAATTCATGACCGTAACTAACGTAAGTTCATCGATTTTAAAGACTGTACTCTGTGGAAAACTTAGTTATAGACAGCCTATTAGATCTACAACTGTTCCTCAAAGTCAAATTCCAAATTTTGAAAATGGAAAAAAAAAATCATAGCATCTGGAATGTGTTTTTGTTGCTGCTGTCAATTTTCAAATTTGCATAGTATTTCATTACTGATCTACAAATGCGCTATCCTGTCCCAATAAAAAGAGCCCATAGATCCTGATGTGTTTGGGCCCACATGCTTTCCGACAGCACAATTCTTAATTTGTATGCCGAACACATAAAAGGATTGATTGTGTCAATTTCTAATGAGAAAAGGCTTCAGCCATCTAAATGTAATTTGCTAGAGAGTGGGTGAGAATTCAGATCTTTTTATTATTTACTTCTCATGATACTCAAGGAAGATCCAGTTTTATAATGCATTGTTCATTACAGCGTAGGATTCTGTAAAACTGGGGGGGGGGGGGATTATATCAGAGGCCTCAGGCTTTTTCTGAGCTCTGTTCCATGAATTAATACCTTAAACTTGTAATGTAGCTTTGTAAGCTTTTAATTTAATGACAATGATTATGAGTCATAAAAACCAAGATAGTGTTACATTGCATAGTTTGATGCACATGACAGTCACAAAGTGTTTTCAAGAGTGGATGTTGGTGAGAATCTATGCACTTTAAGGAAAAATCAAGGGTGTATGTGTGTGGCAAAACCAGACTTTGCTAAAGATCAAGAGTGGGGATCACTTTTTGACCTGCAAGTATAAAAATTAACCTGTGGACAGAGTACCTCCCTCTGCACCCCCAGAAATACTTATCAAAACTCTTCCTACCTTTGGCATTTCACAAACATTTGGTGCAAATGTATTTAACACCTTGAGGCATTTACCAACGAGATTGCCTTACCCTGCATGTGTGGTGGAATTGGCACTAGTACAGCTGCCACATATTACCCATTCTGCATTTGCAAGAATTCAATCATTTAGTGTGGCAGCACCTGCACTTTGGAACTCTCTGCCTATTGATATGAAGTCGGTGCCTTCACTGTACTCCTTTTGGTGCTTTCTAACTTTCTTGCTTAAACAAGGCTACCTGGATACTTGGGAAGCTGAGGCAATTTTATATCTGTTTTAGCATTTTAGCTTTTATGTTTTAAAGCGCTGTTGTAATTCTCCCCTTGTTTTACCTTATTTTTGTAAACATCTAGGAGGTTTTATCCAAAAATAAATGGGGTATAAATTTTATGAAATAAATAAATAATAAAGAGGTTGAGCTATTAATAAGGAAGTCCCAGATTCAAATCCTACCTCTACCATGAAGTTACTAGGAAGCCTTAAGCAAGCCAGTCTTTCTCAGCCTTAGCTATCCTAACACTGACCTACCTTACAGCAGGGATGGCTAGCCTGTGGTTCTCCAGATGGTGTTGAATGCCAACTCCTATCAATGCTGGCCAGCATGGCCCAGTGATCAAGAACAATGGGGATGATGTGGCATCTGAAGAGCTACGCATTCCTTATCCCTATCCTTGAGGCTTGTTGCAAAGATGCTGGAGGCTGCTTCATTAGGGCAAATGGAGCACCGTCTCATCAACCTCAGTTTGCTCCAGCAACCTGCCTGTCCTAGCAGATGACACTGTCTGTCACCTTCTTCCTCTTCGGTCTCAGGTTTGCCTCTGTAGAATTCAGCCAGTTGGAGGATGGGGGCAAAACTAGAATTAGTTGGTTCTGCTTGCCATTGGTTCTGGCTTTATGGGCTACTGCATGGGCTTATTATCTTTCACCCCACTAGTTGCAGTGGGCACCAGACACCACGCAATCCTCTAACAAGCATATGTTCAGCCTTTTTTTTAGAAAGCTTTCCTTGATTTTCCTAACATATTTGGCCTGAGGTGGCACCTCCAACTTCATCACAAGATCAGACCAAAGGTCTATTTTCTAGTTCAGCATTCTGTTTTCACAGTGGCCAACCGTAAGCAGGACATGAGAGCACATGCACTCTCAGCAACTGGCATTCAGAGTCATATTTGCATTTTGCATTTTTGTTTTAGGAGACGTCATTGGTACCTCCATCTACCATTATTTAGAAGCAGTTCTTTAGTGCCCTGCTTAGAAACTGATGAGGAATGTTTGCTTGTTTGTGCAACTGCTCTTTCCTGTGAGCTATCACAATTGCAGCTTGGAATACCTTCCCATAAATGGAGTAATGCCAGATTTGCCCTGTACACCATGACTGGCCGATGACATTGGGCCTTCCTGAACAGACTTCCTGTCGGAGCACATGAAATATCACCAGAGCAACAAAATCTTCTCAGCTCTGAAACCCAGGTTTAATTTCTGACTCACACCTGACAGTTGCCTGCAGCTCAGCTGCAGAGTGGTTGAAGAGAGTGGTTACATGAGAGAGTGGTTACATACTGTTTAGACTATGGTTACCAGATTTTTTCCAATGAATCCAGGAACATTTCTCTTTTTTAAAAAATAATAATATTATCATGCTTTATTATCCATAATTACATGGTGTCAGAGTTGCTTCCAGATCCTAGCTCACAGAGGATCACGCTAGCCAGCGATCATTAAATAAAAGTCTTTATTGAGTTACAGTTTCCATTCTCAAGCTGCTGCGTGCAACCCTACGTCTAATGGTTAGATCGGCGAAGCTCCATCTGAGTCTCCGCCCCTTGTACACCAACTTAATATCCTAGCCTTGCTCCACCTTTTCCGCCTGACTGTTCTTCTCTGGGTCCCTCTGCCCCCCGGGGTCTCTTCCTTCCGGGATTCCTCTGACGCTGACGCTGACCCCCCTGACTCTTCTCCCTCCTTTCGGCGGGCTTTAGGACCTGGCTCCCTTTCCGGGCTGCCTACTGCGCCACCTTCCTGTGCATTTGAACTTGTCGCGCGCGCCCAACCTTCCACCTTCCGTCTGACCGTTTCTTCGCTCCCCGATGGAGGTGTGGCCACTCCTGACTCGTGCCCTCCCCCCTGTTGTGAGCTGCCAGCGCTTGATCCCTGGCGCCCTTCCTCTTCCCTGCTCTCTGGCGGTGACGCTGGTCCCGATTTCCAACTGCTCCCCTCTGAGTCCCCTCTGGCTCTATCTTCCTGGGGTGTCCCCCTAGGCTCCCCCCTTGCCCTGGCCACTGGTGCTCCTTTCTGTGAATCTTCTGATTCACTGGAAAGACTCGGAGATCTCGGGTCGTCGTCATCACTCATCTTTTCTTCTGCCTCCTCCCCCTCGCTCTCTGTTTCCTCCCTTGCCCTTGCCTCTGCTCCTGAACCCCTGACACATGGTTTTCAGGGGGATGCAGGCCCTACACTCCTGTGCTCCTGGCAAAAAAGCAAAGCCCTAGACAAGATCCAGTAAAAAGCTGAAAGTTTATTCTTTGGAGGAAAATAAATACCTGTACAAATAAATTAATTCTCTAATAATTATAATTCCTCAGGGTTCAGGGCTGAACCCTATCTCAAATAGCTAGAAATATTTTTTGGAGGGGGAATAAATCCCCTCAGCCTTGACAATACAGCAGGTTCATGCTAGTTTTAAAAGGAGAAATGAAAGAGCCGGAAAGCCCAGCTGTTGTGTCAGGCGACACAGGGGGGAAAGAGAAGCGCTTTGCTTCTCAGAGGCACTCTTTTCCCCTCAGCCATGAGTGAGCCTGGTCCATGGAGCTTCATGAGGTATCCTGGAGATCAGCAGGCTGAGAAAGGAAAGCCTTTCTCTGCAGCCTCAGACGCAGCAGCGGCCTGTTGCCACCAGTGTCCTACAAACCTGAGCTCCTCCTCCTCCTTCAGCTGAACCTCCTTCTGAAGCCGTCTTGTCTTCCTTCCTTGCCGCCAGCTCTGCGTTGCCTGCATGTTTGACAAACTGGGGGGGGGGGAGGGATGAAAAGCTCCTTGCCTGCTCGCCCCACTAGTTCAAACACAAAAAAAGAAATAAGAAAGGAGGGAGGCAAAGAACAAAACACATGGGGGAAAGCCCCCTTAGTGCTCCATAAATTTGAGCAAGGGAAAGGCTCAAAACTGTAGGGGAAAGAGAGGTGGAGTAAGTCAGCTGCAATTAAAAGCAACAGTAGGGAATGTAAGAGAATGGGCTGCTGGGGGGGGGGCGGGGAGAGAGAGAGAGAGAGAGAGAGAGAAGCTCTGCGGTGGCAATCCAGCTGCTGACAGCGGAGAGCACAGCAGCAATAGCAGCAGCAGCGGCCAAGACCTGGGATCAGAGCCACCGGAGCTGGGAGCGATCCAGGAGCGCTCACAGCCGGCTGCTTCTCCATCATGGACTGGGCATGGTGAAGCAGGTGGGAGCCAGAGCTGGAGGAGCCACCCCCTCCCCCCCAAAAAATAACACCTTCGGTGAAAGAATCCGAGCACGGCTGGTGTGCCGCAAAGAGAAAAGGGGCATAAAGGGGAGGGATGAGCATGAGTATTGGGATGCCAAGGGCAGCGTGCTGCTGCCACATTTCCCCGGGGACATTTGATGAAATCCGGGGACATTCTGGGGACACAATTTGTCAGGGGACAGATTTGCAAATCTGGGGACCCTCCCCAGGAAACGGGGACGTCTGGCAACCCTAGTTTAGACATTACTGATGAGAGCAAGGAATTCCAGGGGTGAAGAGTGCACAAATTATTGCAGATATTAATATTGTGCTGCTTGAAACAACTGGATGCATGAAAACTGACTCCTTTTGGAAATGAAGTATTTTCCAGACTCATTAGATATTATTGAAATCTTTACTTGCAGAACTTTCTTCAACACATAACAAAAATATCAAAGATACAGCCAAGCAATTCCATAAAACATATGCTTATCCAAGCATAGGCTCAGCATCTTCTTAGAAATAAAGTAAGTTATAATCAGAGCTGAGAAACATAGCTCTCTCGCTCTCTCCAATTTGCCTGCATTACAGCCCCAAAGCTGTGCGCTCCTTGAGAGCCATTTACACATCCTTACTGCACGGAGCCTAGGAACAAAGAAAATAAAGGCAACTATAGTTTGAATGGTTATTTGCAATTCAATAGCCTCCCATGTGATCTAAGGTTAAACACTCACATGTTAGCTAGCATAAAACAACAAAAGTTAATTATCAACCTATTTAGGAACTCACAGACCACTTCTTGCTCTTAATTTAGCTTCAATGGAATCTCCCCATGTTAAACCTTTTCACCAATACATAGGCATACCCATTTCAGTGTCAATTAAACCAATTTTACTTAACACAAATTTGCCCCACCTTTTTGCACACTGAAAATGAATTGCAAAATGCAGAGAAGTGTGCAATCTGACCATGAGTTGTGCTCCAGTCCACAAGTTCAGGGGCATCAGATTGGACTGGTCTCTTGGAAATATCTGTTTAAATCAGACTGAATAGCTATTATCGAGACACAGAAGTCAGGGCTATCCTTAGTTACCTCTTGGCGAGGAATAAAATTTACTGAATTTCAAAT
Organism: Podarcis pityusensis; assembly: GCF_964106645.2. Classification (NCBI taxonomy): domain Eukaryota; kingdom Metazoa; phylum Chordata; class Lepidosauria; order Squamata; family Lacertidae; genus Podarcis; species Podarcis pityusensis. The sequence goes on from NC_138044.1 coordinate 43,601,524, forward strand.
GTTCAGAGGTGACAGCAGTAAGGTCAGTTGGCTAATAGTAAGCAGGCAAGGTGGTAAGTGAGTATGGCAGTTCAGGGGAATAACCTAATGGACCACCAAGCTAGTGATGATTTGCCCAGATTGGGATATTTTAGCTACACAGGACTGGTACATCATGTTTCTTAGCTGAGCTGATGTTGTTAATGATCCAACTCACACTTATTCCCTCCTCCAACACATAGTTGCCAGTTTGAAGGAAGCTGCCTTATACAGTCAAACAATTGCTCCAACAAGCTCAGTATTATTTACTAATTGGCAGAGGCTCTTTGGGATTTTAGATGGATCTCTCCCAGTCTACCTGGATATGATGGGGAATGAGACTTGAGGCCTTCTGCCTGCGTACAAAGCTGATTTCCTACCACTGAGTAACAGCCCTTTCTGCATGGCAAGGGACTTGACTAGAAAGGTTACTTGCTCAATTGGGAAGTGCAAGAGCTGGTCTCCAAGCTAACAAAGCACACAAATTTAACTAGGCATATAAACGAAATTGGAGTGGCGGAAACTGTGCATGTGTGTGCAAAAAAAGAGAGATTGTAAAAGCAGTAAGATTTTATAAGTATCTGTGCAAAGAGTCTAAGCTGAGGGGGCTTTCACATTTATTAACCTGTCTCATGTTTAAAAGCCCAGGCTGGGAGAAGTCTGCAAATTTTTATAGCTTTCAAAGTAGTTGAGTGGAATTATGAAGAGGAAAGGTCAGGAATTTCTAACACCTTTATTACTCACTCACTTCAAGCAGAAATGGGTGGACTGGCTGCATAGCAATTCACTTTCATGCCTCCGTAGACCGCATTTCATCTTCTCCCCTCCACCTTCTGCCTAACCCCTTCAATGCACTTCATTTGTGGGGACTTCTTGCATTTGTCTTCATCTGTGGAGAGGGGTGATCTGGTTTCCCATCTATTCTCCCCCTTTCCAACTTCTCAACACATGGTAAAGGAGGCAAGAAATGTTGGCAGTATTTAATAGCCCTCCAAAATAGTAGACACTTAAAGCTGGGGATGGGAGAGATCTCTGTGCAATAGGTTATATTCTGCCCTAATAGGGATTCTCAAACTTTCTATTCTCATGGCCTAACTGACTCTCCAGGCCACCTTTGACAAGTGGGTGGGTCCAGTTTTCCAGCCCTGCTATGAGCCAATAAGGCTTTTAATTTTATTTTAGGTAGCTTCTCCTCCTACACCTCTCAAAGTAATTTTTACTCATCTCCTAATTTCTTCTCCCCTTCTTCTTTCACACTAAATATTCTCCTTATTTGGCTAAATTGTCTGTTCCTTTAATCCTTCCTCCCACCACCTTTAACGTTCATTTATCCCTGTTACAACAGTTTCCATCTCTTATAGTCTTCTGTTCCATTGCAGTTCACTTTGTGTGTTTGTTTGTGTGTGTGTGTGTGTGTGTATACACCCCTTTTAGCTATTTTCTTTCAATGCCTTCTCTGGCCCTTTCCCCTCAGAGAAGGGAGAACTCCCTCCTCCTTAAGTTTCTTTGTATTTGCTCATCTTTCCTCGGCATTTGGTGGGTTGTTGGTGGGAGCTTGGGTCCAGGCAAAAGGTTACAAGTATGACCAGAGGGTGGAGCAGGTCAATGAAGAGGTCTTGGGTGGGTTACAGCACTGTGGTCTTCCTGAAAGTGGACTGAAGCCTCCAGTGGCTCCCAGTCTTCCATTTGAAAAACATGATCTACGTATCTATGTTTCTTAATAGGTCTGAAGAAAGATGGTATCAGGTCCAGAGGAAAGCCAGCAGGCCAGAAAGTAGGCACAAGACACACAACCCTAGCATATCTCAGTCTGCAGCTGTGTCTGCAGCTGTGTCTGCACCTTCATTTGCACAGACAGAGGAGCCCAACCAGAACCAGCCTCTTTAGAAGATGGGGCAGAACACTGTTGGACCATTTACTCATTTGGTCCCTGCTCAACTGGCAACTGATGGACCACCCATTGACCATCCATGGTGGTGTCACTGAAGTATAGCAGATAGCAAGTGAAAAGCTTTCTCATCAAAAAGTCACTACAGTGCAACAGAATGAATGGCCTAGGGCCATGATTCAATGACACCTGGAGTTCAAGATCCTTGGTACCATAAAACAGGTTCATTCATACCAGAGATGAGGAACTTATGATCCTCCAGATGTTGTTGCGCTACAACATCTAACATTCTTGACTATTAGACATGCTGGGTGCAGATGATGGAAGCTGGAACTTGACACCAAGGATGGATGTTCCCTATCCTTGATTTGCAAGATTTAAAAATGTGACTTTACCAGCATCACTTTTTGGGGGGTGGGGGTGGGGGTGTCTTTTGGAGACGGCATGTCTTGAAAATGGAGTCAAGTGATTACAAAGCCAGGCTCTGCTTGTTTTTAATCATCTCTATAGTCCCAAAACAATCTTGGATAATTGCACAACTAAATATGAACATTGACCTTTGTACTTCCTAAAGCCCTAAATCAGTGAGTGAAAAAGTACAATTATTTGTCAACATTTGAATTCACGAAGTGAGAGCTTAAGCCATGACCCATTCCCCAATGGTGACATTTTCTAATGGACTATTGTGTGCCTGCCAATGAGAACTGGATGCCACAACTAGAGATCGTATTCAGACAATGCTTTGGTATGACGCAGTGCTAATTTATGTCCCCTCATTTTGGATACAAGGGCAATCTCATTTGTCAAGTAGCTTTCCCCCTTTATGTACCCTTGAGCCCTAGGAGCCTCACTTTAGTGATTCATTGTATTTTTATTGGGAAATGCATCCAAATGCATAAGTCACCCGTACATTGTGATTACTGCAATGCCTCCTTCATTGGCTTGAAAGACTGGCAAAGTGGTTTTCCACATTTCATCCCACCCCCAACATCATATAAATTTGCTTGTAAAGAAACATTTGCAGGGTGCTAATATGGAAACCCTGACAAATGTTTAAAGAGTTGAAATCTAATGAGCATTAGCCATTAATTCATACACTGTTGGTGACTCACAAATTCTCCTTGGTGAGTAGCAGGCAGGGGCCTTTTGGGGGCTGGGCCAACCTGACCTGGATCTGGACCTCCAATTGAATCCCCCCCTTTTTTATGTTCCTACTGCAGATCCAGCTTGTTTTTAAGGGCTAGAATATTTCCCCCCCCCCAGTTTATGTGCAAAACACATGTGATATGAATTTGTTTATATGCTTAATGATGTTTCTTCATGTGCACCCAGTGACTCGAGGGTCATAGAGTCCAGCTTCATGCATCAGTTGATTTCTCTGTGATTCACTGTGGTACACTGTAATGATTGGCAGCTGAATGTGAGAACTGAAACTATGAGAAAGTAAGACTTATCAGTAAGTATTGTAATCTTATATGTGATAGTATGAGAAGAAGCTAAGAGGTTCTACAAGGAAATTTCTTTCATTCTCTTAGACTACAGTCCTCAGCATTGCTCAAAGCAAGGCCTATAACTTAGTTTTCTGTAGTGGACGAACAGCGTATGAACTATTGGAAATTTCAGCTCAGATTCAAACTGTGATAGTTTAGACAGGGGACTGCTCAGTGGGAAAACATCTCACCAAGTGTTAAATATCTTCCCCATAATTTTTAGACATAATTAAAAATTTACAAAATTTTAGATCTACAAAAAAGAAACACACATACCAATAAATAAAATTTAGAAAGGGACAGGATTAGATGTGGAAGCACAAGGTTCCCCCCCCCCCAACAACAACAACAACTCCTTTCACTCCACTCCACTCTCCCTTTCTTCCCTCCCAAGGTGCCATTGGCCTCTGCCTGCCCCTCCCCCTTTCTCCAGCAGACATGATGAGCTGCCCAAGGGAAGATGCCAGCAGCAGCCATGGAAAGGCCATGGAGAGACAATGCCACCACAACAAGCACTATTGCACCCATCTTTCTGAACTTGGCGGTGGCACTGGTAGGGAAAATAGGGACTTTCTGGGATCAAATCCAAAGCTGGTATGGCTTTTGTAATTCTGGGACTGTTCTTGGGAAATTGGACACAGAGGGTATGCTATGGGCTACCTGATCAAATAGACAGTTTTTGAGCTCAGGTAACATACAATTGGAGGGACGTGGGTGGCGCTGTGGGTTAAACCACAGAGCCTAGGACTTGCCGATAAGGACTTCCGGGTTGGCGCCATCGCCGAATGGCGGACTCCCTCCGAGCTCCGGAGGGAGCCTGCTCGGCAGGGGCTGGGCCCTACCGCACCGGCGATGCGGGGACCCTTAAAAACCACGGCCACGAGGGCCGTGGACATGGAGACTCGGCTGGCACCGCTAGCGCCCTCCCGACTCGTGAAGGAGCCTTTTTAAAGGCTACGGATCGGGTGCCGGGGAGAAGCGTGGTGCTTTGAGTCCTCTGCTATCCCTGCCGAGCGCAGCCGCATGCCATCCGGCGGAGAGCGCTGACTTCTTCCATTGAAAATTCGGACTTTTTAACAACAACCCGTGAGTAATCTGGAAACTGGGTTTAAAAGGAGGAAAAAAAAAAAGAATTTCTTTTCGAATTGGACACGAGCGGGGGGGGATCCAAAAAGGAAGTCAGTCCCCCCCCCTATTGTAAACCTTCCAAGACAAGGACGGGGAAACCAAGGTCCAAAAAGATTTGTATTGCTGATAAGAACTAAGAATTCCACGATGGGGAATTATAAGAACTGTGCTGGAGGAAGAACTGAGGGAGAAGAAACGTAACCCCCCCCCCCCTGGGAACCGGGGTGATTGAAGAGAGAGCCTGGGGAAAAGAGTCGGAGATTTTGACAGCTGTCAAAGTAGCTGTCAAAGTCGGAAAGCAGAGAGGATTTTATTATGAGAACTTTGCTGGCTAAATTTGTTACAATTTGCTACAACTTGTTAAAACTCGGATACAAAATGGCGAAAACATGGATAACAATCGGACTTTTGGACTAGAGAAAACAAAGTTACAACAATCCCCCTAGAGGAATTTCGGGACATTACAAAGATGGTCGTAAGTGGAAAAATACCATTGGAATTTTACAGGACTGGTTATCTTCTGGGAAAGCTGCAAAACGGAAATAATATTTTGTCTACAGGGTGTTCAGCTAGAGGAGACAATAGAAAGAAAGGGACTGAACGCAAGTTTTTGTTCCTGACTAACAATAATCCCTGCAGACTTGTTAAGCTTCTGAATTAGAACGTTTTAGCAGCGGAACAAGAGGAAACTGGACTACAATTTGGAAAGAACAATGGGGGGAGCTTTATTAAAGATTTGAAGTTAAGTGTTTTAAAATAATTGTGAAGGGAAAAAAAAAAAAAAAAGTCAGCAAGGAATTGGGGGAAATAGGTGAATTTTGGATTGTAAGAATTCCAGGCGGATAACATGGTTTGGTGGCCAGGGGGAAATTAAACCGGGGACAGGGGGGGAGAACTAAAATCCAAAGGCTTGTCAACTTCTTTTTTTGAACTGGCTTTGTTTCATCTATTATATCTTTCATCTTTTATTTCTGATATTTCTATTATGTGGGGTGTCTTTATTATTAATAAAAAAAGGGAAATTGTGGAATAAAAATGGGGTGGGCCCTGGGAAAGAAATTTTTTGTTTTTTATTAAGGGTATGGATGAGGAACGTAGAAATTTTAAATTCGAATAATGGTCTAAACAAATTAAGTTTTTAATTAGAACCGAGAGCTTGTGGAGCCAACAACATGAAAAAGGAATATGGTAGGGGTGGGGGAAGGGGGGAGTCCCAGAAAGTGGATATATGAAAATAAGGTTCTGAATGTATTTTAACTTTTACTTTCTGTATTTTTGAAAATTTTAATAAATATTATTTTTTAAAAAAAAAATAGGACTTGCCGATAAGGTCGGTGGTTCGAATCCCCACGATGGGGTGAGCTCCCGTTGCTCGTCCCTGCTCCTGCCCACCTAGCAGTTCGAAAGCACGTCAAAGTGCAAGTAGATAAATAGGTACCGCTCCAGTGGGAAGGTAAACGGTGTTTCCATGCGCTGCTCTGGTTTGCCAGAAGCGGCTTAGTCATGCAGACCACATGACCCGGAAGCTGTACACCGGCTCTCTCGGCGAATAAAGCGAGATGAGCGCCGCGACCCCAGAGTCATCTGCGACTGAACCTAATGGTCAGGGGTCCCTTTACCTTTAACATACAATTACTGATGGGTGAACTGCCTTTGTTAGGGTTGGAGCCTGGCTCAGGAAAATTGAGCTGTTTTCCCTTAAACCACAGGAGTTTGCCTGGTGCTGAGATGGGGAAAGTATGGGGCAGATAGGGAGTTGGGAGTTGGGAAGGTGGGTTTGTTGGGAAAAGAGCTTGGCTGTTTCTATAGCTTGGATTAAAATCTGGGACCACAATACCTCTTTTATATTTGATAAAAAATATTTTTGGTGACGGATATCTGTAATTCCAGAGGTGATATTGCTGCACAATCTAAACTAGACAATGCAAGAACATTTTGGGGGGGGGGGGATCAGCAGGAGACAAGGGCAGGGAGGGAAGAATGTGGGCAAATGCCCTCAACATACACTTTGAAAGCTTGGGATCTTTTCCAAGTCAGAAATAAAGAGCACTTTAAAATTTAATTGTTTCACAGGTCACATCATTGGCTACTGGCATCAAAATTTAAGATGGCATTAAATGGGGGAGGGAGAAACCCCCAGGGATTCTAAAGTAGATGTGAAGTGATCCTATTTGCTCTCCCGCTCACAAAGATTTTATCTATTCAGATAAGGATGGACAAATAAATGACAAAGAAGAACATTGGGAGCAGGACGATTGTCTTTGCACTTCACGGAAGTCTCCAAATACCCATAAACTATTTGGCATGTCTCTCACCTTTATGTAGCTCATCAATGACAACCACCGAGTTTTGCACTTGGAAGCTAAAATACTTTTTTTAAAAGAAAGAAAGTAAAGGGAATGAGAGCAAATGTGGGGGAAATTATGGTTTGCAAATGTAAATGCCCTTGATGCTGAAATCCATCTGGAAGCAAGGCAACGCCTGTTTTCAGCTGCCTTTGAAAGCCCCCTTGTTCTAGTTTACTGTGGAAATTAGAATACTTGCAAAAAGCCCATGTCATCAACTCAGAGCCCAAATGGTGCCATCCGAGCCCCTCTGTCTGGTCCTCAGGACTCTCTGCAGGCTATGCCACTTCCCTAAGACAGCCCTCTCACTGGCTTTGTTTCACACCCTCCATGGGTGTTTTTGCCTGACTGGAATGTGTCTTTGAATGCTGATATTGCCTCTTCCTTGCTTGATGGAGGATAGTGAGGAGTGTGTGAGTATGTACCCTGCTGTACACACATACAATATTACATTAATTGCTCTGCATACCCATAACCGGCATATGGTCCCTGGAAAGTAGCCTGGAAGTAAGGGGTGGATGCACCTTCCTTGGAGATTTTTAACAGACATTGGTTGGCCATCTGTCATTGATGCTTTAGTTGAGATTCCTGAAGTGCAGGAGGCTGGACCAGATGACTCTTGTTGTCCCTTCCATCTCTACAATTTTATAAAGTGCAGCCCTTGGGCTGAAAATTGCAGGGAGTAACCCTGGTAGACCCTATTGAAGGTCTTTTGTTTTGGTTCATTGGCACCTGATCTCCGAACCTCAAAGAGGTTGTGAACCCTCTTTTGGGGGGAATTGTTTCCATAATTTTAATATGTGCCTCAGTGTAAAGAAGAAAGAGGCTGGGAATGACAATGGGTAGAAATGGCTGAGTTTTTTCCAGTTGTGTGCAGTGGTGAAGAGTGCTGTGACAGGAGAGGCATTTTGGGTTTCCAGAATAAAAGGGAAAATGGGAAGGAGTGGGAGAATGCATACACAGGTCCTGAGTGCCAATATCATTCTGCTTCTGTGTTGAGCCCTATTCGGAAATTAAGTGTTATATGTGCATGAGCAGGGAGTAGGTCACTGCTAAGCAGCCATTCCTCCAACACAGTGTATATTGACTAGCCCTCTTCCCTGGCATCTAAGCTTTTGCACATATGCACAAAGATTTTCTCCTTGTAGACCAGGAGTAGACAATGAGGTGCCCTTCACTTATTGTTGGACTTCAACTCTCATCAGTGTTTGAAAAGGAAAAGGTCCTGACTTCCTTTGTCTCCTCAGCCTGGTCCTCAGACCCTTGTTGGCATAAAAGAGTGCATGAGAAGAGTGTCCTTGCAGAGTATTTTCTGTTTTTATTCTTAAAAGTCTTTATCTGCAAAACAACCGATGAACTGTACACACATCAACACTACCAGCTTTCTTTTACTAACTAACTGACTGACTGACTGACTGACTGACTGACTAACTGACTGACTGACTGACTAACTAACCAACCAACCCACCCACCCACAACCCACACTAACATTGACCACTCTATATATACAGGTATAATTAGGTGAAAGGTTGCATGAGTCATTGTAGGTCACTGACTCATGCTGACTTAGTTCTTTTAGCATTAAAGAAACAGCGGTCAATTTTTAGCCATGACAAACCCCAACCAGCATGGGCCAATGAACAGGGATGATGAGAAATGCAGCCCAATAATGTATAGAGGACAGCACATTCGCTGTCTCTGCTGAATACTTTTGCATTGTACACACAGATCCCAGAGGTGAGTCTCATTAGATACATACAATGCAGAGGTGAGACAATTTGATATGGTCCCACAGCCTTCTCACACATTGATAAGGACATATGAGTGTATCTTCTGAATAGGGATTAGTCCTTGCATGTGTCAACATTTAGCTCTGCTGAAGGAAGCCTCAAAAATTTGGGATCAATCCTATCTATAATGAGTTTCAGGGGATCGCTACAGAAGGGGATGGAGGAAAAGGAATGAGAGTGTGAAAGAGTCCAGTTCACTTTTGGAATAGCTCCACTGGTCTGTCAGATTTAATACCCCAAATGAATTTGACCTAACAGGCTTAATTAGAAGGAAAGGGAAACAGCAAGAAACATAAAATTCTATCCCTCTGGGAGTACAGGGTGTACAGTTCATCCAAATACAGACCCTTAAAGTTCTGGTGCAGTAGTACTTTTTCATAGCCCCAAAATCCACAGCGTTGAATTTAATGACCTTTGCCTTGTGTTACAAGTAATGGTCCCTCTGTTATAATGAATAGCAATAGTGCTCACTATAATGCAGGCACACATGGTGGACCTGAGAGAACATTACTTTTCAATTGAGTAATTATCTCAGGGTAACTGCTGTATCGTTGACTGTCTGGCTGATGCCTTTGGATTGGACTAACAGCTTTTTGGTCCTTTCCAACTGTGGAATCCAAACTTGGGGAGAGAACTGTAGAATTCTGATGAAAATCCTTGTGAATATTCATCAGCATTTTGGTATGAATTTCTCCCAATAAATACTTTTTATATGCTGTTTTGGTTAATATACAGTTTTAGAGGGGGGGAAATCGTTTACTTTTCAACAAGGTATGAACAAAACACAAGGTTTTCCCTGTCAGCATTTCACTCCTCTGTTGCTGGATGTGTGATTGCTACATCATATGTCTGTGTTTACTTTCCAGGCTTGGAAAGTGTGAGAACAGAAGCCAGTCTTATCTCTTCTGCTTGTACTGTACTTTTGTACTTCTTTTCTCTCTCTCTCTCTCTCTCTCTTTTTTTAAATGATTTTTATTAAGGTTTCAATAAAAAGTTAGACAGAAAAACATGGAGAAAAAAATACACAAATACACAATACATAATCCAAAAAGAAGAAAAACACAAAAAAACAAAAAGCAAAGAAAGAAACAGAGCAATTAAAAACAATATCACTTTTTCATTTCCATTTTTAAATTTACTTATTTTCTGGACTTCCTCATACCTCCCTCTTTTGTATTCCAGTCCAAATTGTTTGTCCAGCAATTTCTTTTCCACTTTTTTGATCCTAATCTTTAATCTTAATGTAATATAGCATTAAAATTTTACCTCTTATTTCCATTTCCTTAAACTTCTTTAATCCTAATCTTTAATCTTAATCTATCTATAACTTTATCCTGTATAGCTGGAAACCATTTATTTTCAATCCAACATCACTCTAACATTCTTTAATTTTGCAGTATTTCTGAAGATAATCTTTGAATTTCTTCCAATCTTCCTCCACCGACTCTTCTCCCTGGTCACGGATTCTACCAGTCATTTCCGCCAGTTCCATATAGTCCATCAGTTTCATCTGCCATTCCTCCAGCGTGGGAAGTTCTTGTGTCTTCCAATACTTTGCGATAAGTATTCTTGCTGCTGTTGTTGCATACATAAAGAAAGTTCTGTCCTTTTTTAACACCATTTGGCCGACTATGCCCAGGAGAAAGGCCTCTGGTTTCTTGGGAAAGGTATATTTGAATACCTTTTTTAATTCATTATATATCATTTCCCAGAAAGCCTTAATCTTTGGGCACGTCCACCAAAGGTGAAAAAATGTACCTTCAATTTCTTTACATTTCCAACATTTGTTATCGGGCAAATGATAGATTTTTGCAAGCTTGACTGGGGTTATGTACCACCTGTATATCATTTTCATAATATTCTCTCTTAAGGCATTACATGCCGTAAATTTCATACCTGTGGTCCACAACTGTTCCCAGTCAGCAAACATAATGTTATGTCCAACGTCTTGTGCCCATTTAATCATAGCCGATTTTACCGTTTCATCCTGAGTGTTCCATTTCAGCAGCAAGTTATACATTCTTGACAAATTCTTAGTTTTGGGTTCTAACAGTTCAGTTTCTAATTTTGATCTTTCCACCTGGAAGCCAATTTTCTTGTCCAATTTAAATGCCTCCATTATCTGATAATAATGAAGCCAGTCTCGCACTTTGTTTTTTAATTTTTCAAAACTCTGCAATTTCAGTCTGTCTCCATCTTGTTCCAAAATTTCCCAATATTTCGGCCATTTGACCTCCATATTGACCTTTTTCAAGGCTTTCGCTTCCATTGGTGACAGCCACCTTGGGGTTTTGTTTTCTAATAAATCCTTATATCTTATCCAAACATTAAACAGTGCTTTCCTGACAATGTGGTTTTTGAATGCTTTATGTGCTTTGACCTTATCATACCGTAAGTATGCATGCCATCCAAATACATTGTTAAAACCTTCTAAGTCCAAAATGTCAGTGTTTTCAAGAAGTAGCCATTCTTTCAACCAGCAAAAAGCTGCTGATTCATAGGAAAGTTTGAGGTCTGGCAGGGCAAATCCACCTCTTTCCTTTGCATCCGTTAGTATTTTAAATTTTATTCTGGGCTTCTTGCCCTGCCAGACAAATTTAGAAATATCTTTCTGCCACCTCTTGAAACAATCCATTTTGTCCACAATTTGCAAAGTTTGAAACAAAAACAACATTCTAGGCAATACATTCATTTTTATCGCAGCAATACGGCCCAGCAGTGAAAGCTTCAAATTTGACCAAATTTCTAAATCTTTTTTCACTTCAGACCAACATTTTTCATAGTTATCTTTAAATAAGTTCCCGTTTTTTGCTGTCATGTTAATCCCCAGGTATTTAACTTTCTTAACCACTGTTAAACCTGTCTCATTCTGAAACCTCTCTCTTTCAATCGGTGTTAAATTTTTCTCTAAAACCTTAGTTTTTTACTTGTTCAATTTAAATCCTGCCACTTGACCAAATTCTTGAATCAGTTCTAAAACCCTTTTAGTACTAGATTCTGGCTCCTGTAACGTCAATACTAAGTCATCTGCAAATGCTCTCAATTTGTACTGTTTAGTTCCGACCTGTATACCTTTAACCAACTGGTCCCTTCTAATCATATTCAACAAAACCTCCAGGACCGAAATAAAAAGAAGTGGGGAAATTGGGCAACCTTGTCGTGTCCCTTTTTCAATTTTAAGTTCTTCCGTCACAACATTATTTACAATTAGTTTAGCCTTTTGTTCTGAATAAATTGCACTTATACCATTCTCAAAACCTTGGCCTACCCCCATACCCTGTAGATTCTTCTTCATAAAATTCCAAGAAATGTTGTCAAAGGCTTTCTCCGCGTCTACAAATATCAAAACTGCTTTAGTGTTTATGTTCACTTCTAGTTTTTCCAAAATATCAATTATATTCCTCAGATTGTCAGACAAATGTCTTCCTGGGAGAAAGCCCGCTTGGTCTTTGTGAATCTCTTCCATCAACACTTTTTAAAATCTCTTAGCCAAAATATCTGCAAAAATTTTGTAATCCACATTAAGTAATGATATAGGGCGGTAGTTCTTAAGCTGTGTCTTTTCAGTCTCTGTTTTCGGTACAAGTGTAATATATGCTTCTTTCCTCTGTTGCTGGATGTGTGATTGCTACATCATATGTCTGTGTTTACTTTCCAGGCTTGGAAAGTGTGAGAACAGAAGCCAGTCTTATCTCTTCTGCTTGTACTGTACTTTTGTACTTCTTTTCTCTCTCTCTCTTGGAGAAGAAGAGAAAGGACGCCATGACTGCTTTGTCCTGTATATATTACTTAATAAATACTTAGAATAGGACTTCTGGGTTGGCGCCTCTGGCAATGGCGGATTTCCTCCGATCGGGAGGAATCCGCTCCGTGAAAAACAGGGTCTGAACCGCCACGGCGAGGCGGAGACCCATTAAAAACCACAGGCGGGAGAAGCCTGTGGACGTGGGATTCAGCTGGCACCTTTGCGCCTCCCCTACCCGCGGGGAAACCCTGTTTTGGGGATCCGGAGCGACGTGGGGTGAGTGGCGTGGTGCTTTGAATCGACTGCTTTTTTCACGGAGTGAAGCCGCATTGCTGTTGCCGAGGAGCGCTGACTTTTTCCTGTGGACAATTGGATTTCAAACAACTACTCGTGAGTAAATCAGAAAATTGGATTTTTATATACTTTAATTCGGCACTGAAGCGGGAGGTCACAAACAGGAAGTCCGCCTTCCGTTTTTGTAAATAGACTGAAGCAAAGACGTTACAAATAAAGCCTTTGAAAGTTTTTGGCAAAGGATTAAATTTCCACCGGTTTAAAGTTACAAAACCCCCTTGGGAAGCAGGAGAAGAGGGGGAAATTTTGGATCTAGTGAGCCTGCAGGAGAGAGTGAAGAAATCAGATTACCACTGCTCTGAACCTGGGAACAGGCTGCCAGATGATGATTGAAGAGAGTGCTTTTGACAGAATGGATTTGACAGTTAGCTAAACAAGAGTAAGATATTGTTTCCATTGTCCCTTTCTGCGTTTAAAAAAAAAAGAGGAAAAGTAACTGAAATTTTATCTTTAATGTTTGAAATTGTGCTTAAAAGAACTGATACAAGTGGAGACTGTTTCCCTCTAGAGGGAGCTTTTGAAACTGTAACAGGACTGTAACTGGGGAATTTCCAGCTGCAGAAAAGGAGTTTGGGAACCAGAGAGCGACCTTGGGCTATTTAAAAATGTTGATAGGAGAGGCCATTGTGACTGTTCTATGTAAGATAAGCTGTTTGCTGGGACAGCTTCACAAGAAGATGGATGATATGACTTTTAAAGTTGATAATTTGGAACAGAAAGTGACCAACTTGAGTCAAAAAGCGAACACTAACACAGAAATAATTCAGGACTTGGTACAGGAACCCATTTTGGCAGGACAAATGGTGGAGGAGAAGGAGGAGAAGGAGAAGGAGAATGCAGCTGTTGTTCAACATAAAATAATACAAGTGAGATCTGTGGATTTACAGAAGCAAATTGGAGATTATAAACTGAGGCCTTCTATGATTGAATTCAGGAAAAGTCAGACTCCGAGGAATGGATCCCGGCTTGGATTAAAGAAGGAAAGTTGGAAAGAGCCCTTTATGCAGGGACTAACTGACTTTTGGGACATGGACTCGGGCCTGGAGGAGATTGAAGTTTCGGGGGCCTTTGGAATTGGAGGAACTTTGAAATATACCCGGAAACACTTTATGGACTGTAGTTTTAACTATGGAAACTCAGGTGATTTGTCCAGAAGGAAGAAAAGGATTGACAGGTTGGAATTTTCCCGAGATTGGCTCTTTAGCATTAAAGAAAATGAAGAAGACCTGCAGAAGGGACTTGGAAAAGAATTAAGAGCCTCGGACATAAGGTCACCAGGTTGATGGACTTTATGGAATTGACGGAAAGGACTGGCAGAATCCGAAACCTGGGAGAAGAGATGGTGGAAGAAGATTGGAAAATTTAAACTTTTTATATAGACTTATGGTAAAACTAATGAGTGATAGAAAAATGGTGGAATGATTTTTTATTTTTTATTTTTTATGGGCTTAATAGAAATGTTATAAGGAGTTAAGTACATATAAGTAATTTAGTTTTAATGGAAAATAAGGTTAAAATAATACGTTATTTACAATATCACAGAAAATGGAGAAAGATGGAAAGGATTTGCTGAAACAATTAATAGAAGCAGAACACAAAAAGGGAGGTGTGAGGAGGTCAAGGAAACAAGGGAATGAAAGATAGAGTATGGAAAAGAGAGGATGTATGTTTTTAAATTGTTTTTGTTTTGGGGAGTGGGGTTTGTTTAGTTTAGTTTAATGTGTTTAGTTTTGAGTTTAGGTTGTGTTCTGTATTGTTTATATATTGTATTGTATGGTGTTTGTGTGTTTTTTTCCTTCTATTTGTTTTTTTTGCTCTGTTTTTTTTTTCTCTTCTGTTTTTTCTCTTTTGCTTTTTTTATTTCTCTCTTTTTGTAATCTATAAAAGTAATAAATATTATTTTTTTTAAAAAAATACTTAGAATAAACACACCTATGTTCCATGTCATTCCTGCTATACACTGCTGATAGAGTTTGCACATATCTTTTGATATGTGTCACTACAGTGCACCGGGACTGCAGACTGGAGAACGTCCCGGGGCTGCGCTTAATCAGGAAGATGCCCAGAGAGGTCTGTCTCATCCTGAGGGCTGTGTGTGCCCCCAGGCGTGTTCCGACGTTCCCCACCCCCCACCAAAGTAGCAGATTAATTTATCAGCTTTTGCCATAATCTGTTTTCAAATTAATTGGGTTTCAGTCATCAGTGTATTCATTAGAATTTCTGGCAAAGGAGTACTATATTTCAATAAAGTCGCCTGCATCACATATGTTGTTCAAGGCATAAACCCTTTTTTGTCAGTTTTTCTGCAAGAAACAAAAACACCCTCCATTATTTAATGTAATGTAATGCATTTTTGTATGGTGTTTTCACAAATACAATGTTTTCTATGCACACTTTTCCCGAATATATGTATTTCTGTAAACATTGTTTAGTTGGACAACTGTATTGCATGCAGAAGGTTTTATGCCTGGCATTTCCATTTGGTGCTGGGAATATACCCCCTGTGAAACCCTGAAGAGCAGCTGCCAATCAGAGGGGACAGTATTGAGCTGGATGGACCAATGGATCAACTCGATGTTAGTTTCCTATGTGCGTCATTCGAACATCATCAGTGCCATTTGATCACATTAACATTTTCCCTATAAATTTAGCCCTGAAAACACAATAATTTACACACACACATACACTGAAGGGCAAAATGTAGGCACTTTGGATTCTTTGTAATTTGTTTTAAATATTTTGGCTCAGATGTCTGAAATACATCAGTTCTCCTTGCTTGTCACGCTTGACAGTTGTTTTGCATTTTATGTCTCAGTTATCCTTTTTCACATCCAGTGTGGGTAGTTTTAGGTGTGGGGAGGGGGGGCACAGTTTGGAAAAATCAACATTTTATACAACACATTCATGTCTATTTTTCTTTTGATTCCTTAGTAAGCCTTGACAACATTGTCAACAATTACACAACATATAATTCTATTTCTTATAAGGACACTTTGAAAACTTACCTGTGAAGTGCGCTTGTTGAATATTATGATTAATTTGCCTGTCAGAAGCATTTTCCATGGTAGCATTTCATTCCTGAAACACTCTCATTTCTCCATATTTCCAAAGCCATTTTAGGTTTTTTAAAAGTTTTTTTATCTTATCGCCTGCTCTCTCTCTCTCTTTTAAAAAAAGTAAAAAAGATGGTTTTAAGTTAATGAGAGAACATGTATGCAATCTCACACATCTCTACTCAGAAGTAAGTACCATTTAGTTCAATGAGACTTACTTCCAGCTCAGCATGTATTGGGAGTACAGCTGGAAAGCACCAACTGAAAGTCCTGGTTTGTAGAACAATTCTTAGGGTCTTCCATTATCTGGCTCACCTGCACTTTCAGTTACTGGACTGTGTTAAATGGCATTGGCAAGGTACATATATATTCTGTGACCAGGGTGGAAGAACTCAAACCTGGGAGCTGAATCAGGTCTCTCTGCATGGTCCTCAAGAATCTCCCTAGGACACACCCATATCAAAGCCTTCTCTGCACATATTTTTGGCTCATTGGAATGTGTTCTTTAATTGTGATGGTGTCTCTTGCTCCCTTGGATGTGTGTATGCATGGGTGTAGAAAGCTCTGGCCAGAATGTAGTCTAGTTTGCAAATTTTAAAATTCACACCAGTCTGTTCATCAATTCTTCCTCTGGCTTTGCCCATCAGTGGTAACCTATAGGCCAATGTTGTCGTCTGGCTAAGGAAGTCACCTCATTCTATGCTGCACCATTGCTTCTTTTATACAGCAGTATTTGTGAATTCTCATATGCTTTCAACATATTGTGTGTGGGGGGGGAGAGAACAGTAACACAAAGGATATTGCTTGAAGCTTGGAAACATCAAGGAGAGGGGTAGATTGGATAACATCATTTGCTTGCTTAACAGGCTTGTATCCATCTTTCCCACCATTTGTGCTCTTGCAGTGGCTTGCAAACATGCTTGAATAAAGATGTATAAAGAAAGTCTTCACATGGGAGGGCTACCCCGTGAAGCTCTTCCACCATAAAACTGTGGGGATGGCGGATGCAGCGTGGGGGCACACCCCCACCTCAGCATAAGACACGCCACAGTGTGTCTAACTGCCATGCCCACTCTCTGACCTTTGCCTTCCTTGCAGAAAGCTTTGCTTAATGTTTCACTTGGCTGGACCATGATGAGTGAGGCAGACTTTCGAGTATCAGGGGAACATTTGGGGGAAGCACCTGGTTTGAAGCGTGTATCACTCGTGCTAGAAATGTGCCCTTGCTGGAAATACATTAAGTTCAGGGTGGTTTCACTACTGTTTCCAACGGTTTATTTCTGCTAATAAAAAGAGGCTCTGCAAAGCTAGCTGGCAGCTTGCTTGCTTGCTCCTGCACAGCTCACATGCATTCAACTCCCGTGTCGTCCTCCCTTATTTCTAGAAAAACCAAAAGGGTCTGTCAAAGTTACAAGCAGTAGACAACTTGTTTTGTGTCTCAAAGCTCTTAGGCCCATTACATTGATTTCCTCCACTAAGTTACCAAGGCAACAACTGCCTGCACAGAAATACTGAAACTAATTTACACTGAGTCAGACCTTTGAACTTTTATTGGTGCCATTTACCAAAAAGTTGCAATCCAAACATGACTGGCTCTACCATTGTGCAAAGCATACCAGTCAGTTCTGGCAGTAGATGATGGAGATTTGCAGCTTCTTAATTATGCTTAATTATTGTTTATGCATTCATAGCTCAATTCTTTTCTCTAAGGAGCTCAAGGGGGCCTACATGGCTCTCCCCCTCCTCATTTAATCCCCACAACAACCCTGTGAGGTTGGCTGAGGGGCAGTGATTGGTCCAATTTCACCCAGTGAACTTCATGTGCAAGTCGAGATTTGATCCCCAGTCTCCTAGGTCCTTGTTCAACACTCTAACCATGACACCACCCTGGTTCTCTAGGACAAAAGGTGTGTGAAATCCATAGAACTATGGGCTATAGCATTTCTTTTTGGGCAGAAAGTCTCCTGGCCACTGCAGATGGGAGATGATCTTTGTTCCTGCTCAAAAGCAGTAGCGTTGCTTACCCAATGCTAAAATGATTTTTATTTATTAAATGAGTAGCCTATTTTTATTTCTTTTTTCTTTTTTTGCATTTCACATGAGTTTCATGTGTGTAATTTAAAGATACAAAAAAGCCTAAACCATTACATTGCCAGTATAATTTCCTCCCAACAGTAATCATTTTTAAAGGCCCACAGGCAACAGCAGTAGGTGACTGTCATTCCTACTTCATTAAGTGAAAGAAAATAAACACCATTTATTTTGGAAATGTAATTGAATGCCTTTTTAGGGGAAAAAAATTCTCATTATACCAGGCAGGAGATTGAACATAAGCTTTTAATGTTTCTTCTTCTTCTTCCTGCCTCTAATAAGTTAAATACATTGTTTGTAATCTGAAATTGTTTCAGGTACAATCAGCTAGGAACTACTTAAACAAGTTTTTTTGCTTCTTTCTTTTTGCAAGGCATAATTAGGAAACTATTACAGCAACCTTTTTTTGGGCAGCTCACCTTGGTGGGCATTTTAATCTCAGATGAGGCTGCTTTGGTCCCTCCGTGTTAAGACCTCAGTGATATTTTACACACTTTAAGTAAATGGTTGTAAAAACAACGGAAACGGTATCACACCAGGTCAGATTCCTATGTCATCTAGCTCAGCATTGTTTACACAAGGGGCAGGGAGACTTTTCCAGATCAAGGGCCACATTCTCTTGTGGGGAAGAATGTTTCGGGGACCACATACCATCTACTGATAGGGTCAGAGACATAACTGAGTGCACCAGTGAATGTCACTCTTACCTTTGTGCACTGGTCTACTTTTCAGCCAGACGGAAATCAGAGAAGTATGCATCCTTCCTCCATCCAGGCAAGCAAGAAGCATTAGCCTAGTTCAAAGAGATATTCAAGCCAGGTGTGTGTGGTCTACACTCACTGGCAGCAGCTCTCCAGGGTTTCAGACAGGGATATTACCTGGGGATATCGGGGATTGAGCCAGGGCCCTTCTGCATGCACACCAGATGCTCTACCACTGAACTATTATACCTCATGTTTTTGGGGTTTGTGCATGGTATGCAAATATTGGATTCCAGCCAGCACTTGTTCAACACTGTCTAAACTGACAGAAGCAATTCTCCAGAGGTTCAGGTGACATCCGCAGCCCTACCTGCAGATGCTGCTGGGGATTGAATCTGGGACCTTCTGAATGGACAATGGATTCTTGACTGTTGAGCCATTGGTCTTCCTTCACAAAAATAAAGCTGTGCTTTTTATTATGATTATTATTAAAGGGGCATTGGCAACTGGTATAAGAATAATTTAGAAGTGCTTCTCTGCAATGGACAACTAAAGCAATGAGGTTATTGATGCAACAAAATTTTCTCTGTTTCTCTTTGTTGTGTACAAGGTACAGTACAATATAAAGTTGCATTCATTGTCCAGCCCATCAGCAAGCATTCTGGTACAGTCACTTATGCACTACAATGCCATAGGAAGGTTATAAGAGGAGTGGATTCCAATACCACTCTTAACTTTATGAGCCATGAGCTGTTTTTCATTGTACAACATGAACTCTGGGAGAGAGACATTTTATAAAGCTTCAAGTTACTTGGATTGCTTTTATCCACCCAAATCTATGCATGCTTGCTCAGAGATAAGGCTGCCTTTGCTTGATTTAAGAACGCCCCATTTACAATCCTGCCCTGTTTTTGTCACTTACAGCACTGTTTCATTTCCACTGGAGTTCGCCTTCTGACCCAAACGACATTTTCCACCTCACTGCCCATTGTGGTGAAATCATGTAACTATTATAATTTACATAATTATGTAAAAAATAAAATTGTCATTATGTTATTCCACCCCTTTATTCCAATCCAATGGAAACACAATGCAAATGGGCTGGGGGAGTAATCAATTGTGTATTATTTGCATACTGAAAGCAGCAGCACAAAACAATTGTATTTGCCAGATTGATTTCTATTTCAGACATGGGGTGAATAAGTGAATGTCATCCATTTTTGCTCCCATTTCTGTTTTTGTTGAAATTATCCAATAGCCCTGCTCCCTGGTCAATATATATAGGATTCATGTCTACTCTAAGACCATTGACAGCACATTCCACCATTCTGAGTACTGAAGCAGATTGGACAAAGGCAGCTGGACCTTTACTTCATTGCTGGTAGTGGGACATTATAACCACTATGGCATTAAAACCAATGCAAGAAACCCCATGTCTGAATGCTGCCTAGGGGTGACCAAAGACATTTTAGAACCTGAGGCAAAGCACAGGATGCTGCCAGAAGTGGATTTGGGTCAATACAACTGGTCCCCCTGCATTGGGCGCCAAGCAGGACATTGCAGTTATGACATAGTACACACGCAAAACAGAAGGCAAAGGCCGGGGCCATCAAATTTTGGCCTTGCACAGGGCTCTGCTAAAATTTGGAAGACCAAAGTCCACCTCTGATGGTGCCACCTATTCCAAGTTGGACTGGGAGTTGAATTTTACTTCACTGATTGTGATAGGACTTCATCCCTGCACTTGAGAGCAGCTGCATAGCTTAGGGGGTGGGGTGGCACACACAGCTCTGGAAAATGCCCGAAAGGGGATCAGGAGCAATGATGAAGGAGTTTACGTCACTGCCTTCTACTGCCTAGCAAAGAAACAGGAAGTAATTTTCAGCCAAAGTCCACATTTCCTTTCAAACTGCCCCTTGAGGGTTGCATGCCAGTGGTGGAAGGAGCAAGAGGCAAAAAAGGACAGAGCAATGAATGTAAATTTTACCTTTGTACAGTATGTTACTCTCAGCACACAGAGATTCACTCTGTCCTCTCTCCAGGCAAGCAAGGAGCATTATCGAAATTCAAGGACTTGCTCCAGCCAGACAAAAACACATAGGGTGTGGAACAGGTCTGGAGAAAGTGTTCATTCCCGTATTCATTCCCCAGTTTGCTGACCCCTGTCTTAGCCCCTATTGCCTGAAACACCTGCCTCACTCTGCCCTAATGGTAGGGCCCGCCCTGGTTGTGACCTGAATGAGGAGAAGGTCAGGTCGAAGACTCATGGGGGTGGGGAAGGCATCAGCCCCCGTTGTGTTCCTTGTCACATGTGGTCCAACTAACTTGGTTTGCCTTTGAATAAACTGAGGTTTCCTAAAGGGAAAGTGGAGGTGGTGGGGCTTCTGTCATTAAAACCAAAGACAGATTGCAAACTGGCCCATAATTAATATCAACTCAGCTGCTTCTGCCCTTGTGCATCTCTTGAGGAATAGAGAGGGGAGGATTTTGAAAGCACTGTGAATTCTTGTGTGGGATCAGCACTGCTTGTTCCAAATCCTTGGGAGAAATCCTTACGGGCTTCTGTGCATTCTTTCTTTCCTTTTCCTTTTTTCTTTTGCTTAATAGCATTATGCAGACTACACTTGCTGACCTATAGATTTATTCCTACAGTGTTCTCTTCCAATGCATAAGAATACATTCAGGCTCAATGCGGAAGGTGAGGAGTTGATGGAGCGAGAGAGACTCTGTATTAATTAGCTGGGTGCAAGAGTCATGATTAATCCCAGGGACTTGGTGGGAAATGAGTTGGAGTTGGAAATCAGTTCTGGCACCTAGATAGCTTGTTTTATTGTTTTATTTTATTATTTTATTTTATTTTATTTTAAAATTACAAATACATTACCGGGAAGTGTCTCCCACCTCCATGTGATACATATTTCCTTAGACCTGCACCTGAATAAAAGTGTTAGGGTCAACAGCACTTAGTTACCATCAGTGTTGCTTTTCCTGCATGAAATATACAGTGGTACCTCAGGTTAAGTACTTAATTCATTCCGGAGGTCCGTACTTAACCTGAAACTGTTCTTAACCTGAAGCACCACTTTAGCTAATGGGGCCTCCCGCTGCTGCCGCGCGATTTCTGTTCTCATCCTGAAGCAAAGTTCTTAACCTGAAGCACTATTTCTGGGTTAGTGGAGGCTGTAACCTGAAGCGTATGTAACCTGAAGCGTATGAAACCCAAGGTACCACTGTATATTGTGCAGTTTTAGTCATATCTAGAATCAGACCCCAAAGGCCACTCTTTCAATATGGAGGAAGCTGCCTTATACTAAATCAGAACATCTCCGCTGTATCAAACAGTTGGTCCCTTAACTTTCCCACCCTGATCCGGCCACAGTGATCCATGCGACGGTCACCTCCAGGCTTGACTACTGTAATTCGCTCTACGTGGGGATGCCCTTGAAGTTGTCCCAGAAACTCCAGCGGGTGCAGAATGTTGCGGTGAGGCTCATTACAGGGTCCTTGCCACAGGACCACATTCACCCAGTGCTTTTCCAGCTGCACTGGCTCCCGCTGGTTTAAGGTGTTGGTTTTGACCTTTAAAGCCCTTTGTGGCCTAGGACCCTCGTACCTACGGGACTGCCTCTCCCAGTATGCCCCGCGGAGGACCGTAAGGTCCATAAATAGCAATACTCTAGAGGTCCCAGGCCCTAAGGAAGTCAGATGAGTCTCAACCAGAGCCAGGGCCTTTTCAACACTGGCTCTGGCCTGGTGGAACACTCTGTCTCATGAGACCAGGGCCCTGTGGGATCTGATTTCTTTCTACAGGGCCTGTAAGACAGAGTTGTTCCACCTGGCCTTTGGCTTGGAATCATCCTGATCCCCTCCCCCTCTTTCCTTTTCCTTCTGTGATGGAACCCCTACTTGGGAACTTCCCTGGCTTTTCCCTGGCCCACGTAGGACTAGTCTGGATAGTTGGCCTTGGTGAAGATTTGACATTTTCTCCACCCAAACAGTTTTTGATCTGGGCTTTCACTGAAATGGGGCTGCATTTTAAGTTGTACTTTAATCCTGTTTTTAAGTTGTATTAAAGGATAGTGACGCTCCAGGGTCTCAGGCATGATTTTCTCCCATCCCTACCTGGAGATGTAAGGGATTGAACCAGGGACCTTCTGAATGCAAGGCACATGCTCTACCACTGAGCTACAGTCCTTCCCACTTCCATCTTCCAATCTATCAAATGACACAATCAACTACAGAGCACTCTGTAGGGCAAGGATTTACAGATTGCACAATGGAGCTCTCTTCCCATCCTCCCCCTGAGCCCCCACTCCTGGGGAGGACACAGAGCATGTACAGGAGAAGGAGAGGGGAGAAACTTCCATTTCACAATTGCAAATCCTTGAGCTAATGGAACAAGGACATTGGACAGCACACCACCCAATGAATATTACTTCATTAACTTTGTGGTATGTAAGCCCTGCTGCTGTTGCAGGACCCTCCTTCACATTCTGCTGAGAGACACCCCAGGCAACTGCCCCCAGGTCTGACCTTAATGGCATCAATGTCCAGGGGTCTCCTCTGTTGCTTAGCTACGCTTTATTACTTGTTTGTTTGTTTGTTTGTTTGTGTTTGTTTTTGGGTCCAGAAAGGCCAAACGTATGTTCTGTGCTGCTTTAATGCAGCAAAAAGTCTTTGATGTAACAATAATGGCAAGTGATTATCTTTCATCCTGATGAGAATGGAAGACTTGGGTTGGCAGGGTGGAGGGACTCAGATGTGGAACATCATGACAGCCCTAGAGGACTGCCCCTGATTAAAGCTATTTCCATATCAGCATTTGGGAGCGATCGCTTTCGAAATTAAACCATGGAGAAATGCTTCACTTGGGAGGCAGTTATTATCACATCTAATAATAGCCATGGGCCTTGGTCATATTAATGATCTTGACAAGGAAAATAACACAAGTGACACAGCAAGATGCATTTATTTAAAGCTCAGGTGGTGGCCCCAACCTCATTTAATGTGCCCCCCATAGCCTTTGAAAGCTATTCCATTCTACCATCCCACCAGAGTTTATTCCTCCCTGTTCATTTCCTCCCACTGTTTTCCTGGTTTTTAAAAGACCCCTCCCTTTATGTATAGTTCCAGGACAATTGGAAACCCCAACATTTTATTTCATTTTTTTTAAAAAAATGATTTTATTATTTTTTAAAGATATTGTTTTTATTTATTGCATTTATATACCATCTTTTGTCCAAGGCTCTCAAAGGGGTGTCTGTAGTTCTTTCTGTCCTCCTTTAGGGACATGGGTGGCCCTGTTGTCTAAGCCACTGAACCTCTTGGGCTTGCCAATTGGAAGGTCAGTGGTTCGAATCCCCACGATGGAGTGAGCTCCCATTGCTCTGTCCCAGCTCCTGCCAACCTGGCAGTTCGTAAAGCACACCAGTGCAAGTAGATAAATAGGTACCACTGCAGTAGGAAGGTAAACAGCGCTTCCGTGTGCTCTGGCTTCTGGCACGGTGTTTCCATTGTGGCAGAAGTGGTTTAGTCCTGCTGGCCACATGACCCGGAAAGCTGTCTGTGGACAAACGCCGGCTCCTTCAGTCTGCAAACGAAATGAGTGTCACAACCCCATAGTTGCCTCTGACTGGACGTAACTGTCCAGGGGTCCTTTACCTTTACCTTTCCTCCTTTAATCCCCATGATGATCCTGTGAGTTAGGTTAGGCTGAGAGGCAGTGATTAGCCCAAGTGAACTTCATGGCTGAGGAAATTTGTACCCTGGTCTCCAGGTTCTAGTTCAACAATCTAGCCATTCTACACAACATATGCTGTGCACAGGTAAGTTTCTAATGCCCAGTGCAGTTAAGTAATGCAATGAGCATACAGAAGTAAATGGTAGAACATTGTATGCTGCACTCTAGAACCAGAAAATAATAATGGTAAACAAACATCTCCTTTCCCCAACTCTCCCCCCGCCCCAGCTGTTTGAGAATAGATTGAGGAATTCTGCTTTCTCTCCTTGTGTCCTTTGCTCTGTGTAAAACACTGAAATAAGAAAGGAGTTGCTTTCACTTGTATTTCAGAACAGCAGCTGTACTGAGCTGTTATACCCAAAATCAAAACATCAAAACCAAAACCTGTGTACTTATTGGAGAGTAACCCAATCAAGCCCAGTGAGGCTTACTCCTGAACAGAATTCCCTCCATAAGGTGGGGAATTCTAATCTGTGGCAGTCACGTGCAACACTACCAAATCATTCAGACAACACAGTGACCCTCAACAACCAAATGATGCAAGTGATATGTGCAAGGCACTGGTGTAAATGACAGGCTTTCATTGCACCTAAACTATGGCAGAGGTAGTGCTAGGTGGATCTCTCTTGTGAAGCTGTAACAGAGGCATGGGCATAGCCAAGAGGGAAGGGCAGGGGGTAGCTGCCCCCCTAAATAAATAAAAAATCAATAAAAATACATAACTAACTGAGTTTCTGCCCCCCCCCAAACACTCCTCCCAACAAAAATCCTGGCTACGCCCATGGTCACAGTTGGGGTGCAACTGCAGAAAAAGGCTTCCCCCCAGGAGCCATTGACATACACTTAACTGGCAGACAGCCCTCAGAGCACACATTGTTGTCGTTACTATGCATACAGTTATGTCTATAGACAGAAACAGAATTACAGTGAAATTGACATTCTAAGACACATTGTTATGCTTTGCTTTGATTTCTTTTGCTTCAATTTATCTGTTTATCTTCCCATTCCCTCTTCTGTTCATGTTTTGCACTTTGTCCACCTAACCAAAACTCAGGTGTCCTTCATCTTGCAGCTTCCTTTATTCCCTTTGTTGGCTGTCCTTAGTGGCATCTGTGTAATGCTGTGTTTTAAATGACACATGTAGCATGTAAATTGATAAGATAAGCTTGAGAGATGGCAGGAAAAAAAGGCAAGGCAAATCTGAACTGGGAAAAGCCTGTGGATTTTGCTAATGGTTGCCATAGTGGGATCTGCAATTCAACAGTACAGCTGAACAGCCTATCTTCCCCTGTTTTCTGTAAATATACACATATTCTTACCACCCAACCCCAAGAAATCCCTAAATATTTAGGCTGCATGAAATACATGCTGGCTAAGCCTCTGAGTGCAATCCTATACGTGTCCACCAAGAAGCAAGTTCTAGTTGATGTCAGTGGGGATTAATTCTGAAGCAAGTGGGCAGAGTGAGGGTTTGAAACTGGATCTGGATTCTTATCTCCCCCACCCATCACAGTCCAAATTTGACAGGTGAGTAGAGCCACCCAACTGTCAATAACCTGACATTATAATGACAGCGTAGGTGTTGACAATCAGCTGGTTGTGCATGGGTCTTTGGAGGCAGTGCCAATCAGCTGGTGAGCAATACCAGCAACCCCCCATTTGGCTGATGGGTTGGGGAATCCCCAGATTGGGGGCATAAAATGGCTGAGCTAGCATGCAAACATACGCTGCACCACTGAGTTTCAGCCCTTCTGGTGTGAGTGGAAAGATGCAGAACCGTGTTCTTTATCACATAAACATAGAACTATAGAGTTGGAAGGGACCCAAAGGGTTATCTAGTTATTTAGCAGGAATCTCAGCTAAAGAGTCTCTGACAGAGCCAAACTCTGTTTAAAAGCTTCAATGAACGGGAGTCTACTTTCTGATGTAGTCCATTCCACTATTGAACAGCTCTTTTCATGAGAAAGTTCTTCCTTATGTTGAGCTGGAATCTCCTTGCTTGTAATTTGAATCCGTTGGTTTGGCTCCTGCCTTCTGGAACAGCAGAAAACAAGCATGTGCCATCTTCCACATGACAGCCCTTGAGATATTCATGTTATTGTGTTTAATGATGTTGTATTAAGTTTTTATGTTTTACTGATTCCCACTTAGATTTTTGTTATTTCAAAGACAAAACACAGTTGCATATTGGCAAGCCTTCCAACAAATTCCAAAATAAACAAGTAAATAGATAAATAAAAATCTTTGTGGTTGCAGTTGCTTTCATTGAAAGATAGTGCACATTGCACAATGACAACCAGAGGTTATGTTTTACTGTTGATGGAAATTTGTTTTAATTTCCAGTAAAACACAGTGAATCCATAATGTCATCATATCACGTCAGGTGTATCATTGTGGTGACAATAATATTTGTCAGCAGAGCCAATTTGGCAGGGTGGGCAAATTAGCAGAAGGAAAAATGATATTGAGATAAACAGCAGTGAAATGATACAAAAGTATTCACCCTGGGTGCTGAAAGTGTCCCGGATCTGGAGGTGCTTTGCAACACACATGAAGAGAGAAAAATACTAATCATTTCAGTTCACCTCTAATTGAGTCCCAGTGGACTTGTTCACCTTGACTGGAAAGATGCAGTGAATTCCTAATAAAACTAAAACAGAAATCCAGGTAGGTAGACGTGCTTCTAGAGCCATGAGTGTTCAAATCTATGGAAATTCTTATTGTGCAGATTTTAACATGGACCAGAATGAGAGCACATTGATACACATTGCTGAATTTTAGCATCACAAAGATGATGCAAAACCTCCCAGTGAGTTGGACGAAGAGAGACATGTAATTGATTAGAACTCTCCATTAAAATTCAAGGCTAAAAGTCCAAATTGGTCACATTGAATGCCAAGCTAATAAATGATTTTATGTCTGCACCACCTTAACAGTGTCTCCAGACCTCACGTAGTGTTCCCTTTGAAAGCTGATATGTATTCCAAAAGATGCCCAAACTGAATGGACTATTTCATTAGGCTGATGAGCTTCAAAGCAGTCAGGGGGCACCTTCCAAGTTTGAAGGCCACTGAGCATAAAATTAATTCTATTGCAACTGCAGGTAAGTAGCAGATAACCTGTTCCCTATGTGAAATACTTAATATGATCCTTTGTGTGAAAGGGCGGGAAAGCAATCTATGACTCTTCTATAGTTATTTACATTAGGAGACCAGAAATAAGGAGGCAAGACAAAAGTTTCGGGGGGAAACTAGAGCTACTTCATTGAATAACATGAGAACATAATGAATGCATAGGGGGTAAATATAAACCATGTGTGAGAAGGAGCCCTGAACTCTTCAGGCTCTGAAGCCTGTTTACTAGATGAGCCTACCCTGAAGGGAGTAAAGACATAGCTGTCAACCGTCCCTTATTTGGCAGGAAACTCCCTTATTACAGCGCCGTGTCCCGTTGCTGTCCCTTATTGATGATGTCCCTTAAATTTCCCGGGTTTCATGCTCGCCTGGCTCGGGAGGGAAGCAGTGGCTCGGGGTCCTCCGCAGCGTGAGAGATGCACGCCGTCGTCCTGGCACGAGGAGTTCCATCGGCCCTTCCCTGCCCGAGGGGGGGGGAGGGAGAGAGACTCTTGCCCACGCTGCCCACGAGCCCGGAGGCGGCAGCGGTGGTGGCAGCTGAGGAGGCGGACTGAGGGAGGAGGAAGAGGAGGGGATGGGGAGGGACGCAGAAGGGCAGTGCTTCAGTGGCTGCCACGGCACTTCAGCGGCCGCCACGGCACTGCAACCACCTCATGCCGGATTGACAGCATCTGTCAATCCTACCAATGTATGTAACTCTTTACAATAGCAAAATCCCTTATTTTGGCTGCTGATCCCTTATTTTCGAGGCTGCTGGTCCCTTATTTTCAAATCTGTAAGTTGACAGCTATGAGTAAAGATTCCAAGTCTTCCCATCTGCCACACCCTTAAAGTGAAGGAGGTCTTCCTGATTCAGAATCCCACAGGGCTGTAAAACCCCAAGTCAGAGACACAGGTTAACTTCAGAAGTTATATATATACCCTGCCCCATGTGTCACAAAGCCTTATGTGCAAGTTTATTGCATCACTATTCACCTTAAACATGCTGCAGATACTCACCATCTGTCTGAATCTCTTCCCTTTACCGCACACACCTTCCAAGTGACAAAGGCTATTAAACTAATCAGTCTAATTATCCAGCACCCACAGCTAACTGTTCCTTCCCAACAGTACAGTGTGGAATAGGCATGTTATTTTCACCATTTTCTAATTTTTTGTGCACTTTTGTACACATATATTTGTATGGATCACTACACCACTCACTTTGGAGAAATGCAAATAGGTTTTGTGCATTCCCTCCCCCCCCCCCAGGGCAGTGCATATAAGGTAGTACAGTAGTACCTCAAGTTACAAACACCTCAGATTACAAACCCCACTAACCTGGAAGAGATACCTTGAGTTGAGAACTTTGCCCCAGCATGAGAATGGAAATCATGTGCCGGTGGTGCAGTGGTAGCAAGAGGCCCCATTAGTTGAAAGCATGCCTCTCGTTAAGAACAGTTTCAGGTTAAGAACGGACCTCTAGAACGAATTAAGTTCGTAACTCGAGGTTTGTTGTTGTTTAGTTGTTTAGTCGTGTCCGACTCTTCGTGACCCCATGGACCAGAGCACGCCAGGCACTTCTGTCTTCTAATGCCTCCCGCAGTTTGGTCAGGCTCATGTTTGTAGCTTCGAGAACACTGTCCAACCATCTCGTCCTCTGTCGTCCCCTTCTCCTTGTGCCCTCCATCTTTCCCAACATCAGGGTCTTTTCCAGGGAGTCTTCTCTTCTCATGAAGTATTAGAGCCTCAACTTCACGATCTGTCCTTCCAGTGAGCACTCAGGGCTGATTTCCTTAAGAATGGATAGGTTTGATCTCCTTGCAGTCCATGGGACTCTCAAGAGTCTCCTCCAGCACCATTGAGGTATCACTGTATTAAAGTTAGAACTGAACTGAATTTCTCCCCTCATCCCTAGATGTAAAGACAAGGTTTTAAGCTCTGGTGCACTGTTCAGTTTGCAGGAAGATGTGCTGAGAACTGCTCCCATGCTCCTCAGTTGCAAAGCTAACTGTCTGTGCTGTCAGAAAGCTGGCCTTCCGCCTCTCTGCTGACTTCCTCTCTGCTCCAAAGGCACTGTACTGTGGGCCTCGATGTCAGACAGTTACATTTTGGAGAGATTCTGACTTAAACCCAGAGGCATTCTAAATTCAGGGGGAACCTCATCATTTCTCCCTCTTCTGAAATGTGATTCATGTCAACCGAATGCAATCACCTTTAACTGGGGAAGCCAGACTTTTGAACTCTGAAAGGCTAACGTGTTGCATGAAAGATACTATTTCCCTAACATGTAGAAGCAGGAATCTCTCCCAGGAGGAAAGCAGCAAGGTGGATTCCTTTCATAATTATTCACGGTTCCTTACATTTCTGACAGTGGGGGGGGGGGGGAGCACGCTGCAGTATCTCCTGTACACCTTGGTAAAAAAATAATCTCTTTCGAGTGGGTCTGTGGAAATAGATATTAAAAAGTAACACTCCTGCTATAAAGAAATGAAGCACACTGCAGACAGTATGCCACACTATTTGGTTGCTTGAAATGCATTTTGCATGATGTGCAATGGCTCTGTTGGGCCTCACAGGATGCAAATGTTGCTTAAGAAGACATTGTGTGCACGCATTTTTAAAGGCAAATCAGAACTGAATGATCCCCATGCATGTTGCAGTAATCTAAACCATTGTGATAAGGCAATCACAATTTTAACCATTGTGATAAGGTTGCTTCCTCTTCTGTGAGAGACAGATATCCTTGCGGGCTACAAAATTCTAACTTTGAAGGAGTGAGGGGAGAGAGGTTTAAAAGTGAGAGATTCCAGTCTAGGAAGGTTAGAAAATCTGGTGCTGCCAGCGAGTTTGCCCTCAGCCCCTCTTCCTCTGCAAATATGACTCTGGGGTTTGTGCCTGGAGGGAAAAGGTTGTGGGGGAGACAGGTGATGAACACCAGACAATGGACAGGGATTTATGCCTAACACATTGGTGAATGCAATGAAATTAGAACATTGGTTTACTCTAGGTCAATTTAGTCTAGACAGGGGTAGTAAACCTGAGGTCCTCCCTATGTTGCTCAAGACCAACTGCCATCAGCCTGCATGGTTGCATGGTCAGTTGTCAGGGATGATGAGATGTCCGAAACACACCTGGAAGACTACAGGTGCCACATCCCTCATTTAGACTGGCAAGCAGAGATTATGTTGGGTTTTTGAAAGGGGCGTTGCCAAGGATTGGATCCAAGGATTGGATTGGATCAGGGACTTTCAAAGCTCACATTCGTACCCTCCAACATGTCAAAGTGAAAAATCTAGACTCTGTCTTCTGGGGCCATGCTCCAGTGTGAGTTATGTGATTCACACAAGATCACAGCCCCGCCAAAAGTGCATTTTGGGTGTGAGACCGTGGTGTGCTCAAGCATGAAAAAGATGGGATGTTCTGGGACCGTTGATGAGTGTGCATCTTGTGGATCGTTTTCAGTTTAGTTGTCTTGATTATATGGGCAGGACTCTTGCGATGATGTAGTGACTTCTTTTTGTCTTAACCCTTGCCCAGTCTGTTTCCAGTTGTAAATTCAGTTTTTCACATTATCACTTTTAAAAATGTAATCAAGTCTATTCAGCAGCATTCTACTGCACATTTTAATGCAAGTTTTTCTTAATATACACATGCTTATATGCCATTTTGCTGAATAGATGCTTTTGCAAATCAATTTTCCCCAGCATAGTTCATTTCTATATGTTATTTTCCCTGATATTCATTCTTATGCACACTTTATACCAGTACATGCATTTTTGTACATATGACTTAGGTGCACTGCATTGCAAAACTCAGAGTGGTGTGAATTTTGAAGGATTGCAATGTTTTGTTTCACGTTCTTTTTCAGAAAGTATGAACTAATAGATTTACATTTCCATGTGAACTGAACTGAAGTCCCTAGTTGCTTCTCAGAGCCATTCTTTTTGTTTTGCCTTTTTTTGTCACAGAGCCCTGTCTTCACTGCCATGTTTTCCAAGTGTATTGATATGAAACGGCAATCTTGAAATGTTTAAGAATCCTGGGAATAAAAGACCCAATTCATCTCACTAAAAACATCTACAACCAGAAAAGTCCTCCAAAACACTAATTAAGATCTCATTTCACTTGACAGTTGAGCCACATTCTTTGTCAGACTGGAGATTTTATTTGTTTTCTGTGCTATGTTGATTAGGAGCTCTTCACTTTGGTCAAACTTCACTGTGTTTTCCACGACTGACAGACAACAGAGATGACAACCATGGGAAGAGAACAGAATATACTGCATGCAATTTGTCGCTGCAGTCCTGTTCGTTTACTCTCACAGACACAAATCAATAGGTTTATAAGTGAATCTAGCTGGCTGCTAGAATATTACCCAAACTTCTACCAACAGATGAGTTTGATCTTTCCACCATATTGGCATTCACTTTTAACACTTGTTAGCTATTGTGCCCAGCTATATGTTTGTAAGTAAGCATTTTCAGAGAGCAAAATATTGATGACTATTTTTTTATTATTTTAAAAAAGGTATGTATGATGAGATTGGGATAATGGAATTTAGAACTTTTTGTGGGATTTGTGGCATAAGTGTGTCTCTGCCACTTTCCTAGTTGGACCAACTCTGAACTCCACAAGAGGCCAGGCATAGATGTCACTGACCCTGAGTTCCACTTGGAATGCTGTGTAAAGTCCTGGTCACCTCACCTCAGAAACGTTCTTGTAAGGTTGGGAAAAGCAACCAAAATGATGAGGGGGTAGAACAAGTTCCCTATGAGTAACAGTTGCAGTATATGGGACATTTTAGTTTAGAGAAAAGGCAAGGAAGAGGCAACATGATAGTAGCTTATAAAATGATGCATAGCATGGAAAAGGGGGATAAAGAAAAAGCTACCACCCCTCTCTCATAACACTTCTTTCTTTCTTTCTTTCTTTCTTTCTTTCTTTCTTTCTTTCTTTCTTTCTTTGATGATCACTCGTAGCCGAGTAAGATTGTCTTTCATGAACACTGTCTTAACAGTGAGTCTGTGACTGTGGAGGCTAATTCTGGATCCACACATCCTTCCATAGTAGGGACATAGGTTTCCGGATGGGAGTTGATCATGGTGCGGATTTGCCAAACATGCCTTCCTCTTTGCTCATTTCTCCTTTTTGCCCTGAGTTCGTGCTTCTTCAAAGTCCACCTTTGGTAAAGGCTATTCTCCAACTGGAGTGCTCGCAGGCCAGTGTTTCCCAGTTATCAGTGCTTATACTACATTTTAAAAATATATTTGCCTTCAGAATATCTTTAAACCTCTTTTGTTGTCCACCAGTATTTTGCTTTCCATTCTTAAATTGCGAATAGAGTAGTTGCTTTGGAAGACAATAAGCAGGCATCTGAACAACATGACCAGTCCAGCAAAGTTGAGGTTGAAGAATCATTGCTTCTACACTGGTGATCTTTGCTTCTTCCAGGACGCTGACATTAGTTTGCCTATCTTTCCAAGTGATATGTAAAAAAAATTTGTAGACACCGTTGATGAAATCTTTCGAGGAGTTGGAGATGGCACTTATAAGTGGTCCATGTTTCACAAACATACAGTAAAGTTGGTAGTACAATAGCTTTGTAAATGAGCATTTTGGTTTCCTTGTGAATGTCCCGATCCTCAAACACTCTGTGCTTCAATTGGGAGAAAGCTGCGCTTGTAGAGCTCATGTGATGCTGCAACTTGGCATCAATGTTGGCCCTTGTGGAAAGATAACTGCCCAGCTAGGGCTCCAATAAAAATGTATGTTAGAAGATTCATGACACATAAAAAAGGAAGTACCTCTTCATGCAATGTAGAATTAAACAATGGAATGCAGTCCCACACGAGGCACCAACTTGGATGGCTTTAAAAGAGGATTAGACAAATTCATTGAGGACAATATGATCCATGGTGACTGCTCTGCTTACAGAGTTAGAGGCAGTAATGCTTCTGAATACCAGTTGCTGGAAACCATGGGAGGGGAAAGAGCTCTTGTGCTCAGGCCCTGCTTGCAGGTTTCTCATGGGCATTTGTTGGCCAATGTGAGAACGGGAAGCTGGACTAGATGGGCTACTGGCCTGTCCCTATGTTCAGGGGAGATGGTGGGTCATTATATTCTGTCTCTTATCCATATGCATGATATGCATGAACTCTAAGGCACAGCTTGTCTTTTCACATACTTTAGAAACTTAATTATCAGCTTCTGATAATGCATTGTAGGGCAAACAAGACAAAAAATTGCATGATAAACGAACCCAGCATGTTGGAGGTAAGGAAATATAGGATACACAAGTAAATGCAAAATATAGGATGTGGGACACCTAGCTTGACAGAAGGACATATGAAAACCATCTAGGGGTCTTACTAGACCACAGACTTAACATGAATCAACAGTGGGATGCAGAAAGAAGAAAACTATAGCAATTCTAGGCTGCATTAACTGCAAGTGATTTTAAGTTTTTTGAACTTTTTTAGAATGTTTCTGTTTTGTACAGTGGTACCTCTGGTTACGAACTTAATTCATTCCGGAGGTCCATTCTTGACCTGAAACTGTTCTTAACCTGAGGTACCACTCTAGCTCATGAGGCATCCCACTGCCGCTGAACTTTACCTATCCTGAGGTAAAGTTCTTAACCTGAAGAAGTACTACTTCCGGGTTAGCGGAGTCTGTAACCTGAAGTGTTCGTAACCCGAGGTGTTTGTAACCCGAGGTACCACTGTATATCTGTTTGATGCTCTGGACTCCTTCAAGATGAAGGACAGGCTATAAATGAATAAATATTAATGATAATAATTCTTGGCTTTATCTATTCCTGAAATTCCATGGTTAGAAGCAGCCTCTTCATTGTGAGTCTTTATCACAACTATCATCATGTGCTAATAGTGAACTTGTCCTCTATGTGGATCCTTCTATAGTAAGATAGAGAGAGGTTCCTGCACAGGAATGACTTGGGGAAATATGGGGGGGGGGGACTTAGAAAAAACTCTAAGGTGGAGGCATAAATTGACAATGAGCATGCTCAGTAGTCATGGAATGCTGACTGACAGGAGAAAAACAAGGGGGAGGAGGAATGGAATGGAATGGAATATCTTAGAAGAAAGTATGGCTGATTGGTTGAAACTATCAATCGAAACTATCAATCGAAACGAATCGAATCAACAGTGCAACGTTTTGTTGCATGTCCCACTTATAGCTATTATTCTTTACGTGAAAACATTTCTGTCAAATGTGTGTGTGTTGGAAGGGGGAGATTCCTCGATCCTCATAACAATCAGAATAGACCCATTGAAATTATTATACACTATTACTGATTGATAGACAGAATTCATTTCCATGGGTCAGTTCTGAGTATACAGAGGAGACACACTAAAATGAATGGATCAAAGGCAGACATGTTCATTGATTTCAATGGGACTGGATAGGCTTCAATGGAGGGAAGGTTTCTGTGTAGGGATATTTCTCCATGTGTTGCCGACATCGGTGGAATTCTGACTTCAAAGCCAAGCAGGTAACAAGTCTCTGTGCCTAATGAAACCAATGGCCCATCTTTAACTAAGTATCAGATGTGGAATGGAAGAATACTGCCTGCAACTGTTCTACATCCGCTTTGATATACTTCATTTTTGATCTTCACCACCTACTGGATGCAGCACCGGCTTTGTTCCCATTTTCTGCCTCCTGCTGAGAGATATTTAAATCAACCAATATGCCAAAACCCTCAAAAAGTGCAGCAAGCCAAGGAAAGGGGGTTCAGTTTGTGGCAAAGATGAAGGCAAACTTTGTTTGTCATCTCTTGAGATAAAAGCCAAAACTTTCTCATTAAGATTCAGACATATACAAAGTGATGGCAATGAAAGCATCACAACTGGCTATGGTGCACATTGTTTTCAGAAATTCTAGATTGCTTCCATAAAATATTTATATTATATATAACAAAAGGAGATTAAAAACAAATGTATGGGTTAATGTGAAAATGTATTATGAAAATGAGAGGAGGGAGCTAATTAATTAGAATGCTGGTACTCTGTCACCATGCCACGCTGATTGCAATCCCCCCCTCCACATTTGCATTTTCTTTTAAACAATTTGAGGGATGCATTTTAATGATGCAGGCAGTGTAAATCCTGCACATGGGAAACAGGGCAATACAAGTGTGAGGGGTAATATAATCAAGACCCAATGCCACTGGAGAATGAAAATTAATAATAATAATAATAATAATAATAATAATAATAATAATAATTTATTGTTTGTACCCCGCCCATCTGGCTGGGTTTCCCCAGCCACTCTGGGCGGCTTCCAACAAAGATTAAAAATACATTAAAATGTCACACATTAAAAACTTCCCTGAACAAGGCTGCCTTCAGATGTCTTCTAAATGTTAGGTAGTTGTTTATCTCTTTGACATCTGATGGGAGGGCGTTCCACAGGGCAGGCGCCACTACCGAGAAGGTCCTCTGCCTGGTTCCCTGTAGCTTTGCTTCTCGCAATGAGGGAACCACCAGAAGGCCCTCAGTGCTGGACCTCAGCGTCCGGGTAGAACGATGGGGGTTGAGATGCTCCTTCAGATATACTGGGCTGAGGCCGTTTAGGGCTTTAAAGGTCAGCACCAACACTTTGAATTGTGCTCAGAAACGTACTGGGAGCCAATGTAGGTCTTTCAAGGCCGGTGTTATGTGGTCCCGGCGGCTGCCCCCAGTCACCAGTCTAGCTGTCGCATTCTGGATCAGTTGTAGTTTCCAGGTCACCTTCAAAGGTAGAGCGCACTGCAGGAGTCCAAATGGTAGGTTGTAATATTCAGATTGATATGTCTTTTATTTTTAGGGTATCCAGCATGGTGTCTCACCCCCTAGATGCTCTCTCATCAGCCCCATCCTGCATGACCAGTGGTCGGTACAGTGGGAGCTCTAATCCTTGAACATCTAGAGGCTGCCAGGTTTCACATTTGACCATTTGATCTATCAGGTTCCTTTTTTCATAAGCCAAAGCCCCAAACACTGAGGCCTTTCTTCAGAGCGGAGCCCTTCAAATTCCTGACTCTCTGTGCACCTTTTTAGTCTCTACATATCTGTTTTGAAACGGGGTGAGAAAATATGCACACAGTATTCTAAATGGTCTCTTTCTCCTCCTGCCTCTTTCATATATGACAAGGAACATCAGGTCTGGAGGGCAAATGCTTTTCCATGTGGCCCTCAGTCCTACCCTCCAGCTACACCCCTGCCTGATCCTGCTATGCTTACACACAAAGGCACACACACACACACACCACATTTCAGCCAAGATCTCATAAGATGGGTCCCATCTTATAGTAGTGCATACAGTAGTACAAATCACAATAGAAGCAAAAGTGCCACAGAACAAAAAAAGCAGGTAAATGCCATAATTAAAGAGCAGTGGCAATAAAACAGCAGCAAAACAACAATAATAAACAGCAGTATTCAACTCAGCACAATATCATTAAAACAAACAAAACAACCATCACCTGATGAATTAGCAGCAGAAACATTATTCTTATCAAGAGAAAGCAATTTGGCAGAAAAGGGTCTTGATTAACACATGACAAAACTGGGAGGTTTATTTTCAATCCCTTTCCTGACAACCCCTAGTATGGCGGTTGCCTTTTTCTCAGCTGTCGTTCACCAAATTGATATTTTCATTCAGCTAGCCACCACTGCCCAAAATCCTCTCTTTGACTAATCACCTTCAATATGAACCCCTTATTGGCATACCTAGTTTGGATTTGATTTATTATATTTCTGTGCTGCTTTCTGTTCCAGTGAATCCCAAAACAGTTTACAAGCAATAAGCAGCAACAGCAGCAATAAATGTAATCAAGTATCACAGCTTTAGCACAAAACATCAAAATCACGATACCTGGGCCAGAGCAAGCTGGCCCTCCCAAGTCATATAATCCCATTAACAAATAATAAAACAATTAAAGTAATTATAATCTATAAAAGAATATTAATCTTACTTATGTGCAATACTTATATTTTTATGATGAATTGTAATTGATTTCCCCCCAGTATGTGTGTGTTTTGTAATTGCTACATACACCACTTAGGAACTTTGGTAATTAAGCAGTATAAAATAGCTGAATCAAATAAATTACAACAACTAAAAAGTAGGCTAAACAATGCATGTGAAATTGAAATGTGTTTTACTTTTATTGCTGCAATGTATACCACTTTATATTTATTTACACTTAACATTGCTTATGATTTTGATGTCTAGCCTGGGGGGGGGGGGGGATAGAATTCTGGTTTTAAATTCCTCTGCTTGCCAGTTCAAGATACTTTGAGAGCTTTCACCCTAGAACTCATAAACATCTATTGACTGTTGGAAGATGCAAGGCAGATAAAAGAAAGTCCTTCTTCATGGAGGACATGGTTAAACTATGCCACTTGCTTCCACAGGAGGCAGTGATGGCCACCAACTTAGATGGCTTTAAAAGAGGACTAGACAAATTCATGGGGGGGGGGGGCAAGGTTTTCAAGGGCTACTCACCATGATAGCTATGCACTGGCTTGGTTCAGCAGGCTCTTCCTTTTTACTGAAGCTGCCTGTAGGGTTTCTTGTGGATACTGTGAGCAAAAATATTATGAATCAATCCCCTGTATCCTAACTTTGCATATTTTATACAGAGCAGGTATGGGGAACCTCTGGCTCAGTGCCTGAATGGAGCCTCGCCCGTCCCTCTATCTGGCCTTCAAAACTCTCTAAGGCCACATCCCTTGTCTTCAAGTCGCAACTATGCTTTGCATCTTCCTTGAGTATTTTTGCCTGCACCAAATGCATCCCTCACAATCCAAATATAATGCATTCTCAGGAAATTGTTAGGTGAGTATTTCAACTGAGTCCTATGGGGAAAATTCTAATGTGTCCCTGACCACTGAAATTTGACCCCCCAAATGATGAAAAGACCTGGTAAGACCTGGGGAAAACATCTGAAACTTTGTGAAAGGCAAACAAGGAAGGAAAGGGGGAGGAGGCCTCTTATTTCTCCCCCCCCCATCCCGTTTTCTGGCAAAATGGCTGCCATGGACCAGCAAAACACAAAATGTTAGGCAAATAAGACAATCCCCCAATTTCCCCTTCCCCCTGACTTCCCTCAACTTCCTTTTCTCACTTTTGATTCTCTTTCTGCCTACCACTGAAATATGGCCCACAGAACCGTATTTATAAGGGAATGGGGTCCTCAGGTTGAAAAAGGTCCCCACCTGTGATCATGCCCATATCATTTTCCTCAGCTCTCAATTTCTTGAGTGCATTGAAAAGGAAGAGGAAGAGAAAGGGGGGGGGAGGTGCATTACACACCAACACCCCACTAACCTGCCTACAAAATATATCTATGCACAATTTGGTGGATTTAGTCCACCTTATAGTTTGCAAATTTCATCCACATGCACATTTGATGCTTGCAAATTCCATCCACTTCTGTGAATAAAGTTATAGCTGCTATACATTTCCCACCACATTGCATTGAATGAGGGGAAATGATATTTGTTTTTAACAAATCTGATTAGGTCACAAATGACAAGCTGAATTGGAAAGGCACAAAATGGCTCAAAGCCAGCTTGGGCTGTTTTGCAAACAGATACAAGTTGAAACCTGTAGCCCATATACACATGTATGAGTTGCTGTCTGCATTGTGCAGGAGTGTGACTAGATGACCACCATGGTGCCTTTCAACACTATAGTCAATGCCATTTAGGATAATTTACAACTTGCTTCAAATGCTATTTTTGCTAAGAACAAAAATTGTTTCTGGGAACAGGTAATCAACTGTCTTAATGAATATCATTTTCCTGGAAATTCTGAATTTTCATGTAATGGTGCATGGAATAGGGAGAAAAAGAAGATTATCACCCTATCGTCATTGTACCATGAAGGTTCTGCAGTAAAACATTCATATATGCAATTGTATTTCAAGCTACTTTTTATAATAGCATGGTTGGGAGGACTTTAGATATTATCTAGCCCACCAGTTTCCAAAATGGTATTTGATTCCCACAAGTAGGTTATGAGATGCTTGTGGGTTGATAGCTAGACTGTTAGCAGTGGGCATCCAAGCAAAAACTGCCAAGACAATATCACTCTATCCTTTATTATTTCAGCTTGGTCTACATGTGCAGCAGAACATGATGGTAAAGAGGGGGTAGACTGGACTGTACAATTGCAGTCTACAGGTGGGATGTTACATTTCTGAACAGTTCACTACAGAAAATAAAAACAGCAAAAAACAGCAAACAGAAACCCACCACCATCAACAAAGACAGTAGAAAGCTGTCTGCTTTAGAATCTTTCCTTTCTGGTGAACAACTTAAAAACAAAAACCAAACCAAACAACAACAACAACAACAACACTTACAGGAAGGAGTTTCTATGAATATTTTTCAAAAATGGCACCCACCAATTATTTATTTATTCCTACTTTATATCCCACCCTTGGGGGCATCTCGTCCAACCCCCTGCAATGCAGGAATCTCAAGTAGATCATACATGACAGATGACCAGCCAATTTCTGCTTTAAAATCTCCTCCTGAGGGAGACCACTCCATTGCCAAACAACTCTTACTGTTTGAAGTTCTTCCTAATGTTTAGTTGGAATCTCCTTTCTTGTAATTTGAATCTGTAGGTTCTTGTCCTACCCTCTGGGACAGCAGAAAGGAAGCTTGCTCTATTTTCCATTTGACAGCCTTTTAGATTTTTGAAGGTGGCTATCATATCTCCTCTCAGACTCCTCTTTTTCAGACTAAACTTACCAAATTCCTTCAACCGTCCCCCATAAGGCTTGGTTTTTCAGACCTTTGATTAGGCAGAGGGGCTTCTGAGTAGTAGCACCCACCCTGCTGAATGCCCTCCCATCAGATGTCAGGAGATTGTTAACCTTTAGAAGACATCTGAAGACAGCCTTATATAGGGAAGCTTTTTAATGTGTAATACTTTATTAGGTTTTTTATATACTGTATGTTGGAAGCTGCCCAGAGTGGCTAGGGCAATAACATTTATTATTATTATTATTATTATTATTATTATTATTATCATCATCATCATCATCATCACCATCAACTTGGTTGCCCTCCTCCACACACTTTCCAGCTTGTCAATATCCTTCTAAAATTGTGGTATCCCAGAACTGAACATAGTACTCTAGGTGTGGACTGACCAAGTAAGAATATAGTGGTACTATTACTTCCCTTGACAAGGTCACTAGACTTCTGTTGATCCTGCCTAGAATAATATTAGCTGTTTTTGCTGCTGCATCACACATTTTTGCTCACACTTACCACTTATCTATGCATTTTTTATTTTTTCATTTTACACCGTGGTTGGAGAACTGCATTGCAATATTTGCAGAAGTGTGGAATTTGAAGGGCAGCTGTGGTTTGGTCCTTGTGTTGTGTACGAAGGTGTGAATTAGGTAGGTTTGACTTTAAATGGTAATTGAATCAGATTTCTCCCTCATTCCTAGCTGAAACCTTTGTGTTGCAGCTTCCAAGGGATGTGACCCTTCCCTCACCAGCTGTCCAGATTTCTCTCAACTAGGTTTTATTTATTTCTTTTCATCTTTATGGGGAAAAGCAGTGGAGTCACTTACTGGAAGTGGGGCTTTCAGTTACAACAATGAACACGTAAATAGAGTACTTATTAATTTTAAGTGGAGAAGACAGCTTTTGTAGTCTCGTTCCAAGCGTAAATCAGAGGTTCTGGGTGAGTGTGCAAGGGTTTTTCTTTTTAAAGAACCATTAAAAATGCTTGTGAAGATGGATTATAAAAAAGGAAGATGAATTACTATTCCAAATATCTTCCCACAAGCAAACCTGTAGGTCTAGTGAGGAGTCATTCACACAACCAGCAGGATGCATAAGTACACAAGGAATTTGCTTGTGGCGACCTTTAGCTTTTAGCCCATGGTGAATTGGTTGTTTGACCATGACTTACAAGGTCTAGCTATATACTAAATTGTGAAATGCATCACTACAGGGTGCCTGTGTTGGTTCTTGCATGTTTCCATCTTGCTTCATGAGGTTTTCAGCATATAAAAACAATTACAGAAGCCAACTCTGACTCCTGTCAACCCTGGCTAACACAGCCTGCATGGAAAGGAATTATAGTTCATCAACATCTGAAGGGCACTATGTTGGAGAAGGTTGGCTTATAGTCTTTCAAAGGGATCCCCCCTCCCCGAACACTACAGCATGTATGTCCAGCTTTGCCCCTGTTATGTAATGGAACATGAAGGTGGAATAAAGATGCCTACCTAGATAAGACAGAATAATACCTTTGTCCGGTGCTGTTTTATTGGATTGAAAATTGCACTTCACAGGTAGGGAACAGAGTACAATTTCCAACAAAAGAAAGCCTCGCATTATAATGAACATTAATTATTCATGGAACGGCATGGCGCTTCCTGGAGCAAATCTCCAAAATGATATCCCATTTCATGTAACTGAACCATTTCAAACGCCTTCAAAGGCTCCTTTGGAAAGAGCTCATTAACTCCTTATCAGAAGACAAACTGGATTGTACTGCTGCAGCAGCAAATATGAAAGCTCCCAGAGCTCTCTGCAATGAACAAAACGGAAGAAAGTCCCACTTCTTTTGGATTTATTAAAGCAATTGTGTAGGGCCAAACCATACAGTCCTTAGATCTAAGGGACTCAATGTGGAAAGCTCATATATTCCCATTGCCTGCCCCCCTCCCCTTACTAGGGGATAGCCCCTGTGAACTCACTTTTTCTACTTCACTCCTCCTGTCCCCCCCCCCCACATAGAACCTGTCTCTACCTGTAGTTAGCATGATGGGCTGCAGTTTCTTTTGAAAGTCCCTGTCCCCCCAGTGCAGGCTTCCATTTTGTAGTAGGTTCCATTTAAGAACCGAAGAAGAGACAGATCTCTGGACCAGCCCTATGGCTCATTTAGCCATTACTCTGTTCTCACTTCCAAGGGCATTCTGGGAAAACCCCGAAAAGGCTACTTCTAGCAGCAGCTGCAGAGTCAATTCTTTTCCTCCACTTTCACCAGCAGGAAGAATTATTGTAAGAATTAAAAAAAACCAGGGTGGGGTGATGACTCATAGATGATAGCATGTTCCTTTACAAAATATTCATTCATTAATGAAACACAGAACAAACCACATATTCATGAAACAATGGGTTCTAGTATGTTCAGTGGGAATTCGTCCCAGGGAAGTATGCACAGGACTGCGCCTTTCATAAGGTTCTATGTAGCAAGCATTAATGTAATTACAAAATGGGGGGGGGGAATCATTGCAAACCCCCTCCAACCCTCCACCACAAAACTCTTGGCTGCTCTGTTGCCCCAGTTCTCCTTTAA
The DNA here is from genome assembly GCF_964106645.2 of Podarcis pityusensis. Taxonomy (NCBI): domain Eukaryota; kingdom Metazoa; phylum Chordata; class Lepidosauria; order Squamata; family Lacertidae; genus Podarcis; species Podarcis pityusensis. The sequence goes on from NC_138044.1 coordinate 43,644,328, forward strand.
GAGAGAACTGTTAATGTTTTCTATTAATACCCATCTCCAACATGAATCCCACCGGAACAGACCTTAATGATGTTAATGTTTGTTAATGCAAAAAAAATAAAATAATGAAAATGAAATTGTTATCAACTGAAAATGCAACAGCGGAAACCTATTTAGGATTTAATATGGATGTCTGTATCTTTCCGCCTTTTATTTTAAAATAGAACCCGCACACCGAAGGCCAACAAGGAATGTGGGAGAATTGGTCTTGCTTGCCCTGGGTCTCATCTAATCAACCTTGGTTTCAATCTAATGAATCCTATACATTCCTGAAGTAACCTATCTCGAAAGAGGTTACTGTGTGGGTGTATGTGGCTGAAGAAATGATTGGAGACCTAAAAGAGATAATAAAACTTGTAGGGTGGGGGAGAGAACTCTCCCATGAACTTATGTCCAATCTTACACTGTTTCCTCATGTCTTAAGCAACTCTGAATCTTCCAGATAGAAATTACTCATCTGAAGTAAAGATTTTGGCACCAATTTACTTTACTTCTTACTGAGTTGCCTTTATTTGCTAAGTTCTTCTCCCAGCTCAATTGGATTTTATCTGTTGGAGCCCTCCCCTCTTTCTATATCATTTAAGAAAAATAGATTGTTGACACTTTCATCCGTTTAAGCTCCTTATCTCAGGGTCTTTGTACAGACTGCACTTTTTGCCTACGGATTCCATTAAGAGACGCTGTTTCTTTTCACTCTAGTACATGTTGGTGAAAAGGCAGAGGAATGAGTGAATGCTTCATACGCTTTCAGAACAGGAAGTGTCCTAGGATGCAGTTGTAATCTGGCACAAGGGGAGCAGGGAGACCCAGGTTCCTCTCTCGCCCACTGGGTGAGGTTGGGCAAGTCATGCCCTCTCAGCCTTACCTTCCTCACCCAAATCATGGTTTTTGCCCTTGGATGCTAACCTCAAAATATAGTAACATTTTGATATGGGTGACATTAAAAAGCACAGAGAGAAAAGTTGAACACTTTGTTATAGGAATGTATTATTATTATTATTATTATTATTATTATTATTATTTCTATACTGCCCTTCATCTGAGGATCACAGGGTGGTTTGCAGTATAAAAACACAAAAATCTTACCATAACACAGTTTAAATGGCCATAGATTGTTTAATTAGCCAAAGGCCTGGGTGAAAAGGAATGTTTTTGCCTTGCACCTAAAGATATGTAATGAAGGCTCAAGGCAAACCTCCCTGGTGAGAGTGTTGCACAAGCAGTGAGCCAACACAGGAAAGGCCCAAGTGAGCAGTCTGGATGCCACATCAAGGAGAGAAGGGGGTGGGGCTGGATGCTACATCATTCTAGAAGGAAGAACAGGGCAAAGGGAGTTGAGAGAGAGAGTTTTGACACTTTCTGCAAGATGGAGAAACAGAGGCTTGTTTTGCTCTGTACTGGACCCACAACTATGGCTTGAGGAAGCTCATGGGAAGGCAATATCTGTTGTGTTAATGCTATGAGACCTTCCATCAGGTCATATAGGTAAAGGTAAAGGGACCCCTGACCATTAGGTCCAGTCGTGGCCGACTCTGGGGTTGTGGTGCTCATCTCGCTTTACTGGCCGAGGGAGCCGGTGTACAGCTTCCAGTTCATGTGGCCAGCATGACTAAGCCGCTTCTGGTGAACCAGAGCAGTGCACGGAAATGCTGTTTACCTTCCCACTGGAGCGGTACCTATTTATCTACTTGCACTTTGACGTGCTTTCGAACTGCTAGATTGGCAGGAGCTGGGACTGAACAACGGGAGCTCACCCCGCCGCGGGGATTCAAACCGCTGACCTTCTGATCGGCAAGTCCTAGGCTCTGTGGTTTAACCCACAGTGCCACCCACGCCCCATTTCAGGCCATATGTGTGTGTAAATAAAAACATACATTGAAAAGACACCACCGTCTCCATTGACACTCATACTAAGAAAATCAAACCCTAGGTAAGTAGTACTGTAAGGGAAAGTTGAAAAGAACTTTGAAGAGAGTTCAAAGGGACACAGGAAATGTAGTGTACAGAAGACCCACTCCCCGGCACCGCTCTGGCGGGGGCCCCAAGTCCTTCTAATCGAAGCTCGAAGCACAGCCCATGAATGGTGTGAGGCTGGTAGACGCCCCTGGCATGCCAGGACTGCGTCTTCTAAGAATCGGGTTGCTTGGGAATGGAGCCTAAAGCTGGTGGTAAACTCCATCTAAGGCTAAATCTAAGGCTAAATAGACCAATAGTCAACAACCCTGGGTAAGTGCTGGAGCCCCTGAAAACTCTCACTGCACAGACATTGGGGTGCATGCAAATATACAGTGGCAATTGTGCTGTGCTAAGTTCCTGCAATTAAAAATTGTTGTATGTACCAAATTGTAAGAAAGAGGAGGTGAACAGAAAGAGTCAGATGTCACAAAGACTCCTTGGGAAGCTTGACAGGCAATGGGATTCTCCCCCCCCCCCCATCTTTATTTTTCTCCACAATGGCAAGTAATTATCACAAAGGATGCTTAACTTTGGGGAAAGAAAGGAAGAAATGCTTTACAACATGCTGAAACAATTGTGACATGCTGAGGAGAAAATGAAGACATATGACATATGGGGACATGAAGAATGCAATATGCTTTGATAGACTTCATTGTCTGACAGTTAAATACACCAACTGTTTGACATAAATGGCAAGGCGCGTGGAGGTAGCAGAACAAGAAACCTGTCCTGTATTCCATGTGGGATTTCCTTATATAAATTGTACAGAATACTGTTTTTTTTAATGTACAGCTATGAGCTAAGGACATACTTGTAGGGTTGAGAGTTTCAGCAGGGCTCATGCAAAATGTCCCTCTGTGACTAAGGCTACATTCACACCATACATTTAAAGCACTATCATACTGCTATTAAAAGTCATGGCTTTCCCCAAAGAATTCTGGGAGCTGTAGTTTGTTAAGGGTGTTGAGAGTTCTTAAGAGACCCCTATTACATTCCCAGAGTTGCAATGCGTGGCTTAACAGGCAATCCCTCTTTGCAATGAACTCTGGGAATTGTAGCAGAGGAAGAAGCCATGGTTCAGAGCCTTCCCAGTAAAGCCCCTTGGAGTCAGGCTCTCCACGGAGACTCTCTGCAAGTCTCACTGGCCGGTTTTTTCTTGGCTTTAGAGTGAGGAGGCAGAGTCATCCAATCTCAATGAGGCCTCTACTTTGTCATAGGCATCGGGTCCAATACTGTGGTGGAAAGGATGCTGGACTAGATAAGATGCTGGACTAGAGTAGATCAACCTTTGGTCTGATCTAGCAAAACTCATTTTATGTTCTGGTGTTTTCTGCCTAGATCAGCTCTGTTCTCCTTGTCTAAGAACAAATGTGAGCAGAAAAGCTGACTGCAGCTTAAGGTCACCGGGACCCCAAAGGACGTGTCACTAGTGCTTTGAATTTTCTTCCTTTTATTACCCAAAGGAAGTATAAACTCTCAAACCAGAAGGCAAATGTTTTGGTTGGGTTCATGGTGCGGTTAGCATACAATTTGACTCATAGAAATGCCCACTTCTCTGTGTTATTTGTGGCTTCCCTTCTCTCTCTCACGTACATAGTCTTGGAACAGTGCAAAGTCTTTATGTGCACAGGATACATATGAGCTGAAGCAACTGCTTAGAATTTAAATGTTCTTCACAAATCTTTCAAGATCTATAGAAATACATCCTAAAGCGAAAGACTGCTCAGAGACCTTTTGTATCCCACTGTTACGCTGTTCCTTGTGAGATGGGTTAAATGTAAACTATCATTCTTTCCTTCTTAAAGGAGGCAAATGTGTGAGCTCTTTCTTGATTTATTGGATTCTTTTATGAACTCCATTCAATAGTAAGTTTGTTCACATATTACACTGAAGCATGTGCTGAAAAGGTGCCTGCCTGGTTTCAACAGGCAAGGACTTCTTCTGAAGACTCATTTTGTTGCAATGTGGAGCAAGTATTGTGAGCACCGGTAACCTTGCCATTTCTGTAGACTGAGGTAGTCATATGAGGAAAAGAATTATTCACTCAAGAGGGAGAGAATTTTGCAAAGAATACAAACTTTCAGTTAATTCATGTTTTCCCCTTTTCAAAAGTAGGGAGGCACAACACATTATGCACTCTTGATGTGGCTGTATGTTTGTCTGTGTTCCATGTGATTGTGTGTGGTGTTTTACCAACATACTTGACTTCATTCAGATGCCAATGTAACACTGCACAAAAATAATCTTGGTGCGATGCTATGCTCAGTCACAACAGAACCAGTCAAAGTCATTATGCTGCCTGAGGCAAAGGACAGGATATACAGAAGCTGGCTAGACCAGCAGGCAATTCTTTCTTCAATAACTGAGGACATGCAGGGCAGTGTGTGACGCAGACAGGTCTGTCCTCTCTGCTGATGTCTTACTCTGCCAGATGTTAAGACTGGCCTTGAATCACACTGAGATGATGATGATGATGATGAGGCACTGTTTTATCAATATGTGTGCTTCAGTAACTTGTGGGGCAAGGGAGATGGTGGAACTGAAATCTGCATCAAATTCATGTTCAAATTCCATAATTCATTGTGGTAACAAATGAGGCATGCAAGAAATATAACAGTGCAGTGTGCTTCAGGTTTCCAGTCAATCAACTATGCTCCTTTCTAGGATACACCATTCTTTTTCTCCTCTCACCTGATCTTTGGTTCTTCACTATCAGCAAATGGTCTGCTGGTAATCTTGGCCCACTGAGCATGCTCAGTCCTCATTAGGCTGTTGCAGGAATTCCATCTTTCCCCTTAGTTTTCTTTGAAATAAAAATATTTGCATTTCTGCAAAATATTGTGACTCCCTTGAACCTCATGCCCCTTGTCCTCAGATATTATGGATGGCTGTTGCTGTCTAATAATAATAATAATAATAATAATAATAATAATAATAATAATAGTAATAATAGAATTTATATACCACCCTATACCTGGAGGTCTCAGGGCGGTTCACAGAATAAAATCAAAATAGAAAACCACAAAATAAAAACAATAACCCAATAACACCCCCCCCAAGCTATCAGGACCAGCCTTCAGCAAATTGTGGTTGCTGTTGGAAGGCTTTCCTAGGAAATTCAAGGGAGTTGGAATGCCAGGGGGCAGAACAAACTCAGGAGACAACAAAGGAATGGAACTGGGGGGAAATTGCTCTTTCTAAACTGTATGTATTGAAATCTTGGATAATGCTCCAGCAAATATTTCACTGGTAACCTTTACTGCTTTGACAATGCTTGACAATTTATTGCTGAAAGAATAAGGCTTCTACGCAACTGTCAAGCAATTTTTCTACCTGGATTGCACTGCTTAAATATGTATTGTCTTAGATGCTTTATGCTGACCCAGTCAGGATTTTTCCTGTGCTCAAAAGCTTTGCTGGCTCTTCTGTATGCCTCTCCCCCTCTCCTTGAAACCTGCCTATGGTTGTCTGCAAAGTAGCTTTATTTTACATTTTGTCTTGCAAGTCACTCTGCTCCACATTTTTGTGTGTGTGTGTGTGTGTGTGTGCGCGCACACGCACGCGCAAGCATGAGGAATGACACCTAGAATTCCCAGTGGGCTTCTTTCTTTGCTTCAAGGGAAATTTACTGTGCAAACTTCCATGTATGTGTTTAAGCAGCATCGTGTAAGGTTTGTAAGAGAGGCAGACTTAGGCCATTCACACCATGTGTTTAAAGCACTATGGCACAACTTGAAAGAGTCATGGCTCCTCCCTCCCCCCATTGCTCCATACACTTTTGCCTCTGGCATGCTGCCCCTAGAAGGTTGTGAAGAAGGGAACATGACTTAGGTCATGTTCACTGAAAAAAAAACAACTACAGCCTGAAGTCCATTCTCTTCAAAAGCAACATTTGTTCAAATTTATTTAAAGTTATTGTTTATTCATGGCATATAGAAATCTCACCCTTCTTTTAAATAACTCAAGGACCTATACAAGGGCTTCCTTCTGTTTATTCCTCACAACAACCCTGTTAGGCAGTTTAAACCGAAATAATATGATGGTCCCAGGTCTGTTTGTGAATCCCATGCTACCTATATGAGGATCTGAACTTAGCCCTTATGCATCTGCCTTCCCTAAGCTACTATATCAATTAGAAAACCACATATTCACAGCAGGTCCATGTTGCTACAAAAAAGCTGATCTAGCATAATTACTGAGACTATTTTTTTTTAAAAAAAGCTAGCTGGTCAAGATTCTCTCAGCCTCCATACATCCCTTTCTGCAATATTTATTTATTTATTTATTTATTTATTCTAAAAAATATTTATATGCTTTATATGCTGCTAGTCATAAAAAAACCCTGAGTGGTTTACAACCGTTATGCATAAAACCATTCAACAAAAATCATATAAAGTACAGTTAAAGTCAGAAATTGTCTAACTCTTGTGGAAAGATGTATTTTTAATTGCCTGAATAAGCCTGATTGAATAGAAAAGGTTTCAGAAGGCATTTATAAGTTGGCATGGAAGGTGCCTGATGAATCTCCATTGGCAGAGTATTTCTCAATACTGGGCCAATGACATTAAAGGCTGAGTCTCTTGTTGTTCTTAAATAAGCCTCACAAACTCAGGGAATATTAAGCAAATTGTTATGTACTGAGTTGAATAGGATCCAAAAGGCAGCAGTCTGATTGGTCCTAGAACAATAGGATTCAGAATGCAGCAGTCTGATTGGTCCTAGAACAATGCAGCAGTATGATTGGTTGGCAGGAACCACCCAATCCTGCTCCAGATAGAAGTGAATCCACAACCTGATTGGCTTACAGTAGAATTCCAGAATTAGCCAATCATGTGCAGCCCATTGTGTAAATAATGTATATAAAGCAGATACTGTGAGGGGACATTCATTCATTCCTCCTCACCACTATGAGCTGAATAAAGAGCATGAAATCACTTTGCGACTCTGAGTATATTTCACTGGCGACGAAGGTGGGATCCCGCTGAGCTGACTGCCACACACAGCACCGCAGCACCGCCAACTGCCGCACCGCTGCCTCGCACCGTGTATCCAGGCTTCAGCTCCGGGGCACAAGGAACTCAGAATGGCAGCCAACAGCAGCTTCTCGCCATTCAACCCAGCATCTGGAGACTGGGAAGCGTACGCCTCCCGTTTCACCTTCCTCCTAGAAGCCAAAGGGGTCACCGACGAAGAAGACGCCAAGAAGAGGGCGATATTCTTCAGCGTCTGCGGAGAGGAGACGTTTGAAATCGCCCGGGCTCTCCTTGCGCCTGAAGACGTCGCTACTGTTCCATACAAAACAATAATGGAACAGCTGAAGGGGCACTTTTCGCCGCAGCCCTCAGTGGTGGCTCGTCGAAATGCCTTCTACGCAAAGCGGCAAGCCCCTGGGGAAACCATAACTGGGTTTGTGACCTCTCTCCGCCAAGCCGCCCGGTTCTGCAACTTCTCAGAGCTGGAGAACATGCTTCGTGACCGCCTCGTCGGTGGCCTGAAGGATGAGAAGCTGCAACGGCGCCTCTACGCTAAGAAGGACCTAACGTTCCAGGTCGCTCTGGAGGAGGCCCTGGCAACAGAAGCTGCCGAGAGGTCGACCCAAGAGGCACGGCCGAGCCTGCCATCCCAACCGAGGGTCCACCATGAAGACCTCACCGACGACTCAGGATCCGACAGGGAGGAGGTGCACCGAGTACAGCAGCGCACTCAAGCAGCGCACAGACCACAGCTGCCTCGACGAGAAGGAGGGAACTGCGCAAGCTGCGGGGAGAGTCACGAGAGGAGGACCTGCCGTTTCCGCAACGCAGAGTGCAGGCAGTGCAGAAAATCGGGACACATCGCCCGGGTGTGTCGGGCTCGGCCCACCCGACACCAGGCATCAGATGACCAATCCAAGAGCCCCAGGTCCCGGGGCCCAACGCACCAAGGCAACTCGACGGAGCTCACGGACTTCCAGGTATACCAGTTGCCCCACCCCAACGTAGAGAAAATTTATGTAGAGGTACAGATAGAGGGGGCCCCATGCCGCATGGAGCTTGACACGGGTTCAACTCTATCCATAATCTCGGCAAGGACCTTAAGGAAACTGTGTCCCACTGGGGGTCCCAAACTCAGGCCGGCCCCATTCACCCTCCGGGACTTCCAGAAACGTAAGGTCCCCACAATGGGGGTGGGGACCTTCAGGGTGCAATACCGAGGGCGGACGCGGCAACTGGACTTGCTTGTGGTCAAGGGCCCCTACATTAGCTTACTGGGATTGGCATGGTTTGGACCACTGGGGCTAGCTGTCACCGGGGTGAACCACACTAGCTTACAAGTGGACGTGGACGCCATATGCAAGGAATTTCCAGGGGTTTTCGATGGGAAATTGGGACAGTATACGGGCCCCCCCATTGCGCTACAGCTTGACCCCGCAGTACGACCGGTCAGGCTCAAGGCCCGCCGGGTCCCGTTCGCCTTGAAACCCCGTATAGACGAGGAATTGGACCGACTCGTAGAGCAAGGAGTGCTGGAGCCGGTGCCTAATGCTCCCTGGGAAACCCCAATCGTCACACCCGTCAAGCCTAATGGTTCGGTCCGCATCTGCGCAGACTACAAATGTACCATAAACAAGGCCCTCACGGCCCACGCATACCCAGTGCCAGTGGTCAGCCATGTCCTTGCCACCCTGGCTGGGTCGAAAATTTTTGGCAAGCTGGACTTGGCCCAAGCATATCAACAGCTGCCAGTAGATGAGGCCACAGCAGAGGCACAGACGATTGTGACGCACAGAGGAGCGTTCAGGGTAAAGCGGCTGCAATTCGGTGTCAGCGTGGCACCAGGCATATTCCAGAATATAATGGACTCTCTCCTTAAAGGGATTCCTGGCGTCACCCCCTTCTTCGATGATGTGTTGATTGCCGGCCCCACACCAGAGGAGTTTGAGGACCGCCTCCGCACCGTTCTGCACCGTTTCCAGACGGCGGGTCTCAAGGTGAAGCGGGAAAAATGTCTACTAGGAGTGCCTCAGGTGGACTTTCTGGGATTTATGGTGGACGCAGAAGGGGTCCACCCGACTGGGGACAAGGTACGGGCCATTTGTGATGCCCCAGCGCCCAAGAGCAAGACTGAACTTCAGGCCTTCTTGGGACTATTGAACTTTTACCATTCCTTCCTTCCCCACAAGGCGGCGGTAGCGGAGCCCTACACAGACTCCTGGACAAGCGGGCCCCTTGGGTGTGGGGCCAGCGCCAGGAGGCCGCATTCCAGGCAGTCAAGGACTTGCTTGTCTCAAACTCGGTCTTGGCACACTTCGACGAGAAGCTGCCGGTGGTGCTAGCATGCGACGCCTCACCCTATGGCATTGGAGCTGTCCTGGGGCACCAACTCCCGGATGGAAGAGAGGTACCGGTGGCGTACTTTTCCCAGACACTCAACACAACCGAGCGGAACTACTCGCAAATCGACAAGGAGGGTCTGGCAATCGTAAAGGGAGTAAAAAAATTCCATGATTTCTTGTACGGGCGGCCCTTCACCGTGGTGACTGACCACAAGCCGTTGCTTGGCTTGTTTGCCCCCGAAAAGCAGACCCCCCAAGTGCTGTCTCCTCGCGTCCTCAGGTGGTCAATTTTCCTTGCCAGCTACCAGTATGCACTGATTCACCGACCTGGGAAGGCGATGGGCCATGCGGACGCCCTCAGCAGGCTACCACTACCGGAAACAGGCCCTGACCCAGCACCTGCACAAGAGGTTATGAGCCTGGAGCTGCTTCCCGACCGCCCCATTCAGGCACAAGAAGTTGCACACCATTCCAAGAAAGATAGGGTCATCTCCCGGGTCCTGGACTGGGTGTGGAGGGGATGGCCCAGCAGCAGCCCCGGGCCAGAATTCGCCGGCTACACAACCCGCAAACATGAACTGTCGGCCCACAAGGGGTGCCTGTTATGGGGAAGCAGAGTCGTTGTTCCCCAGCCCCTCTGCAAAAGGGTCCTCACAGCCCTACACGAGACACATCCAGGGGTAGTAAGAATGAAGGCCCTTGCCAGGAGTTATGTGTGGTGGCCGGGGATCGATGGAGAGATAGAGGCCTGGGTCAAACACTGCCAGGCCTGCCAAGAATCCCGCCCAGATCCCCCAAGGGCCCCAGTCCAGTCCTGGGAGTCCGCCCGAGCACCATGGTCACGCCTGCATGTGGATTTCGCTGGCCCCTTTCAGGGGAAAACATTCTTCATAGTGGTGGACTCCTACACCAAATGGCTGGAAGTCGCACTGGTACCGTCCACTTCCACGTCCGCAGCCATCCGGGTACTACGCAGGCTGTTTGCAACCCACGGGCTCCCTGACACTCTCGTCTCAGACAACGGGACTGCATTTACGTCAGGAGAATTCCAAACCTTCACAGCGCAGAACGCCATCCGCCACATCCGTTCGGCGCCGTTCCACCCTGCCACCAATGGCCAAGCAGAACGCATGGTGCGGACCACCAAGGACACCCTTCGCCGCATGACGCAAGGGGACTGGGAGTACCGCCTTGCCACATTCCTTCTAGCACAGCACAGCACCCCCAGCTCAACGACTGGCCGGAGCCCCGCTGAACTACTAATGGGTCGGCGCCTTGCAATCAGATTGGACCGCCTTCACCCCGATAGAGCTCAGGATGAGGTAGTGGTGGGGGAAGGCAGGAACCCCCGGACCTTCGAGGCCCAGGACCCAGTGTACGCAAAGAATTTTGGGGCAGGCCCAGCATGGGTACCCGCCACAATCACCAGGGTCACTGGCCCCGTGTCGTACGAGGTGCTAACGGATGGGGGGCAATGCTGGCGCCGCCACTGCGACCAGATACGGCGACGATTCCCGGGAGAAAACCAGGAGGAGGACAGGTCAGAGGAGTCCCAAGGGAACAGCGGGGCAGTGAGGCCCATAGAGCAGGAGGGGCCAGCAGGAGAGGCAGAATCAGTAAATACAGAGAGGACCCGTGAGGCCGAAAGGACACCGGAACCAGAACCACGACTGAGCGAGCCGGTTGCACCAGACCAAACAGCCGCATCACAGCCAGCATCCTTGGAACACGAGCCAGAACCCGGAGCCCGGACCAGGGAACACCCCAGGCCACAACGCACACGTAGGCCGCCGGCATACCTTGAGGACTATGAATGCGACCTCCCGGGCAGGACTGGAACTTAGAGGGGAGGGGTGTTATGTACTGAGTTGAATAGGATCCAAAAGGCAGCAGTCTGATTGGTCCTAGAACAATAGGATTCAGAATGCAGCAGTCTGATTGGTCCTAGAACAATGCAGCAGTATGATTGGTTGGCAGGAACCACCCAATCCTGCTCCAGATAGAAGTGAATCCACAACCTGATTGGCTTACAGTAGAATTCCAGAATTAGCCAATCATGTGCAGCCCATTGTGTAAATAATGTATATAAAGCAGATACTGTGAGGGGACATTCATTCATTCCTCCTCACCACTATGAGCTGAATAAAGAGCATGAAATCACTTTGCGACTCTGAGTATATTTCACAAATGCTTCTGCCAATGAAATCAGTGACTGAGCTGGGATATAAGGGTTCAGGTGGTCCTGGAGCTAAGAAATCTGGAGCTATGCAAATTAATGCAAGGACATTGAACATGGCTCAGTGAACAACGAACAGTCAGTCAGGGGCATAGCATGGGAGGGGGGCAGGGGAGCCATGGCCTCTGGCACAGGATCTTGGGGTGTGGGAACTAGGCGCTTCCCCTGTATGCGCCCGGCACACTCTGCGTTCTGCACAAGTGCCCCCTGTCAGCGGTGGAAACTGGGTGAGTGCGGAGGACTTGCTCCATGTGTTCACCCAGCCCCTGTCTGGCACGTGAGCACCGTCTGCATTCTGTCCCCACCTGAGTGCCGGGAGGGCATGGAGGGTGCTCTTCAAAGTCTGCCCCCTGCTCCCACCCGGTATGCGAGTGCCAGCCCATTAGTGCCAGGGCTAAGTGAGCATGCAAAGGGAGCCCTCTGTGCTCACCCAGTCCCTGTTGCTGATCAACATTTGAAACTCCCATTGTTCTAGGGAATTTCATTAATGCGAGCAGTTTCTGAGCTCTGGGCACAATACCGTGCCTAAGATTTAGGATTAGAACTGCCACTGCTGGAAGGAAAAGAGGACCTTTTTCTGCCTCCCCATTTTCAGCCACTCTCTTAAGATTGGAGAAGGGACCTTCTTAAGGGGGGTGGGCAGGGGAAGTATGGCTTTGTTTTTTCCCCCAGTCTTCAGATGAGGACTAGACCATGTGAAAAATGAACATAAAATTTCAGCCACAGTTCATCCATTTTCAGCTTGTATTCTTGTTATAAAAAAGGGGAACCAAGGTACTATGTTGGGGCACTCATAACATAGGTTTAAGGTGCCATTTAGCTCCTAGCTTTCATATCTCAGTTTCTAACACTGTCGCTGATGGGCAGTCGCTCACGCACCAGGGAAGGGAACAGGTGCGGAGGAAACTCTGCCCCCATTTGGCAGCGGCAGCAGCCTTAGTCCCTTGACAGTGGGGCGTGGGGCAGTAGCCTCCATCCCCATGGGAGAGGATGCTCGTGCTCGTCTGCTATGGGTGCTGGGGTGTGTGTGATATACCACTGCAGCCAGTGTAGAAGTTTAAACAATGGTGGCACATGTTGTTGGCTAGATGTCCCTGTTGACAGTCTGCCCACTGCATTCTCCGCCAAGCGCAGCTTCTGAACAAGACGGGCAGTTCCACACTGAGCGCATTGCAGTAATCTAGCCTCAGAGTCACCAGTGCAGGATTACAATGTTGAGGCCATCCTGACCAATATGTTAATAATAAAACAAATAATATAAATCCCAGAACATTGTGAATATGTTGTAAATCCTAAAACACTGAAGACTATAATCAGCGTAGTGATATTTATTATAGCTAATGAGACATGTTTTGATCATTTTTCATTAAAGGAAGCAAAAAGGAAACTAAAATAATTATAATAAAGCATCGCACAACCACCCATCCCAGAGTATAATTCCCGCAAACTCCTGGGCATCAGAATGTGGAAGATTAAAACGTGTTTTATTTATTATCTCTCACATTAAAGTAATGTAGGGACCAATTATGTTTTGTAGTACATAGCTGAAACTTAAAAGTTTATGTGTGTGTGTTGGCTGGTTAGAGCTTTTTGTAAGCCTGATGCTAGGGTTAGAGTCTCAGTGATTAAGATTCTGCTTTTGAAAATGTGGAAAGTGCAATTTGTAAATGTAATTTTATTTCCTTGTCATGACAGCAAGGCAGAATGAGTAATACGGTTCTTGCTGGACTTCCCCATGGTGAAGGTGGGCCTCACTGAGTCATGTAGCCTCCTCTCGATGCTCATAATGGTGTGTGTGTGTGTGTGTGTGTGTGTGTGTGTGTCACTCGTGTGACCTTACACAAACATGACATGCCCCCCTCCCCAGTGTCAAGCAGAACTCGGTGCTTCTGCCTGAGGGTCATCTGGTCCACACCCACCCTGCAATTCAGGAATCTCAACTAAAGTATGAGCAATATTGTGAAGAGTTTGGAGGAATTGCATCTGTACCAAAGGGATATGGTTGTAATGTTCACTTCATGGCACTGTATGTTCTGATAAAGCAATGTCTGACTGGCTTTGGGGGGGGGGGATGAACAAAGTTCTATTTGGTAAATATATATATATATATATATATATATATATATATTCCAAATGCCATGTTTAAGTAGCTCTGCATTGTGTAAAACCATGCAGTTTTATATGATTTGGGATTTTTCATATTGAATTCACAATATGATCTTGATTTTTCCATATAATGTTAACACATCACCATGACAAATTGAATTATTGTTGAATTGGTTAAAGTAATAATGAGTGAGTTCCACTAGACTCAAATCATATTGTTTCTATGGCCTCCCAGCACCACTGGAGGACAATAGGGACTGAAAGAAACTAGGGTCCTTAATCTAAAGAGGTTTCAGTTACTGAAGCTGCCACACAGATGGAGCTGCTGCTCTGTTTAAGGACCCAGCCTGAGTTTGCTTGTAATTCAGGTAATGCTTGAGCCTGAGAGTCATACAGACTACGTGCTTCACTTTCAGCAGGGATTGGCTGTACAGATGACATCCAGTGCAGTGGCATAGTGTGGGTTGCCAGTGCCAAGAGCTAGGGAAGCATTGCACCCCTAAGACAAGTAATGTGGCCCCTAACCGGTGCCTCCATGCAGTGCTTCATGCAGTGCTGCCGGATGGAGCTTTGAAGCAGCGTTGGGACGTGTGTACGCATTCTTGGGCTGGGGTGCCACCACCACCACTGCCACAATTCTTGCTGTTCGCCTGCCTCCCCAGCAAGCAGGGGATGCCACATGGCCAAGGAATACAAGGGCCCATCCTTTCTCAGCTCCTGAAGTGAAATAGGCAGGCAGGACACAAAGCGCCTCTCATCAGAATGGCAGCCACAGAGGTGCACCCATAAATTTCTTTGTGCTCAGGGCAATCGCCCCAATATGACCCTCCCCCACACCACACCTCTGGTCCAGTGTTAGGTTGGGAAACACTGTTCTGAGAGTGCTCCAATCGGAGAACAGCCTTTACCAAAGGTGTCATGGGCTTTGAAGATGCTTGAACTCAGAACAAAAGGGAGAAACGTGCTAAGAAGAAGGCATGCTTGGCAAACCCTCACTATGAACAACTCCTGCCTGGAAACCTATGTCCACACTGTGGAAGGACGTGTAGATCCAGAATTGGCCTCCACAGTCACTTACCAACTCACTGTTAAGACCGTGTTCATGGAAGACAATCTTACTCAGCTACGAGTGATCGCCGAAGAAGAAGAAAGAAGAGGTGGGTATGACTCAGGGAAAACTTCTAATTAGGCAATCTTAATCATGCCCATGGGCCAGAAATTCCCCACTAATTAGAAGGAAGGAAGGAAGATAAAAGGTGCCATTATATTTTGCTTGCTTGTTTTCCTATGCTTTACAAGATATCAGATTATAGGAGAACATGCATTTAAGAACGAAAGAAAGAAAGAAAGAAAGAAAGAAAGAAAGAAAGAAAGAGAAGTCTAGGCTTCTATTCCATCCAGTCACAGCAAGTCCCACCCTCTCCTCCCTGCTGTACCTCTTGTGTACCAAGAAACCTACCTGGATTGCAGCACAGTGAGATTGTGAGCTGCATTTGTGTGTGATGCCAAAGTGGACTTTGCAAGAGCACTCAAACTGCAAGATCAACCAAATTGTAAGATATTAACTTAAGGAATTAGCCACCCTTTTACCCCTCACCCCACCCCACATTGTTTAAAAACATTCTGAACAGCCACAATCTCTTCCAATGAAGATGTAAGTCCAGGTAACAATTTCACACACTGCAGCAATTACTCTTTTGTGGCAATCATGTTCAAAAATGCATTTAACAATGCACACACCTTTAAGATTAATGGCAGAGATGTGATACCAGAAAAAAAAATATTCTAAAGATTGATGTCAGATTTAAAGGAGAGGTCAGAGAGAGAAGGAAGACCTTTTCTCATTAAATGAGAGTTGAAGGATGAATATCAGGAAATAATGAGGGAAAATAAGCCAGATTTTATGGACAGTGAAAGCTTCGATCTTTTAAAGTTTGATAAATAGGCACAGCAGGGTGGTCTGATCAATGCGGATTAATAATGATGCCTTTAAAAAAAGAGGACACGGAGTTCCATGCATATTTCCACGACACATAAACATTTATAGAAAAAATGAAGCATGGTATCTTAAATATAAAGTGATGGAAAAATAGTTGTGTTTTTATTATGAGATCACCACAAGGTCCTCATACTGCACTAATAAGAACTTGGTTTGCAGCAAAGAATGTCCCATGTAATGATGCAGCTTATTTTCTAATAAGCTAAACTCAAATATCAACATGAGGGATTAAACTAATTCACAATGAATGAGGAAGAAATTCAGTTCACATTTAAAGGAAAAGTATTTTTCTGAAACAATATGCAAACCAAAACACAGCTACCCTTCATAATTCACACTTACTGGGGTGAAGGGTTAGCATGCAAGCCTAATGGCTGCCTAGTTGTTCAGCTCCAATAACCACAGGAATTCAAAGTCTTCTGTGAATGATCAAACAGAACAGACCTTGATTAAAAAGAACCCACAGGATTGGAAAGGGGATGCAGAAGAGCACGAGAGCCCTGCAAGCAAAGTTGCAGAAACTTCACTCAGACAACGTAATAGAGCAGTGAACCACTGACGCTCCAGACAAGGAAGGCCTGGCCAAAATGGTGTAAGGTGGCTCAAGGGCAAGGCCGGGCTTGAAAATGACTTACATGTCAGATGAGCCAGTGAATATATTTCATAGGTTAGGCATGCTCCTAAAGCAGCCTGGACAGAGGCTCTTCAGCATCTTGAAACTAAAATAGAAACCCCTTCAGCTAAAATGCTGGATGTAACTAAGAAAGCTAATGGATCTGGAGACACAGTCTGAAATAGAGATTCTCAAAATGAGAGTGCAGGATCTAGAGCTCATGCTTGAAGATCAAATCAACTGTGAGTGCCTCAATAACTTTTGGTTTGGCGTGCACGGCAGTGTGTGTGTGTGTGTGTGTGTGTTCTGTCAGATGCAGGGGGAGAGGAATGCTTTCTTAATAACATTAATCCCAGAACTCACCTCATTCTGAATGATATTGAGAGAGTGTTGGACGTGTCTTATAAGGCCAAATAGTGGTCTTGTGTAAGGGACACAGCACTTTTAGAACACTTAACCCACCACTGTTTAAGGGAATGGCAAAACATGACAGCATTGACAAAATTTGATTTCCTTTTATCTGCTTTATAAGCAAACATAATATAAACTGTTGCCCTCCAGGGACTCGGACTTCACACTGGAAAGATTTTCTTAAGTCATGACTGGGAATCAGCTTTTCTCCTCTTGGTTGCTTTAATACAGTGTTGTGCTTGTATGTTTATGAACTGTTGTTCCTGCAGTGCCCGTGTTATGTTTACTTGTTTTATTAAAAATTAAAAACAACACTAATAATAATAATAATAATAATAATAATTAACACTTATCTGAATTTTGCAGTGCCATTCTCTGGTCAAGCAATGTGTACAAAAATGGATATAAATGCATATTTTAGCTAAACTAACATACAAAGACACATTATTATATTAATGAAAATGGGTTTACCAAAATGTGTGCATTGTGAGAAAATACATGTGTATTTTAGAATAAATCTGCACCCAAATGTTGATGAATTTCTAAAGATTTCTTTTTAAAAGGATGTAAACTGATGTGAAAAAGTGGAGCACAGAATTTAAGTTTGGAGAAATGAGAAAATGAGAGAAATGCAGATTGAGAAATTTAGATTGAGGTGGGAGAACCAACTGATTATGCAGTCATTTGATAGCAAGTTATCAAGTGCCATAACAGATAACAGAAAATTAAATGTATGTATTCATTAGGTCTCTCAGGATTTATATACAATACCAGAAATTATGGAGTATAGATTTAGTTTAGCTAATAAAAGCATCATGTAAAAGACGGAGAACTTAACTGTTCCATTTCTAACTGGGGGACCAGATGTATGTTTGATGTATTTATGAGATGTTGGGCTCTGTCAAACATGCATGCCCTCAATAGCTTCAGATCAAATTTGTGAAAAGACTCCACTGGGGGGGGGGGGGAATGAGTTGGATCCAGACCTGCAGAACAATGCTAACTATGCCTACTCAAAAGAAGTCCTATTGAATGCAATGGAGTGTACTCCTTGGTAAATGGAGTTAGAATTGCAAACTATATTAAACATACTTTAGTCCCATTGTTTTAATTAGTCTGAGATTATATGGAAGTTGTACAGTGGTACCTTGGGTTACAAACACTTCGGGTTACAGACTCCGCTAAACCGGAAGTAGTACCTTGGGTTAAGAACTTTAACTCAGGATGAGAACAGAAATCATGTGGCGGCAGCAGAAGGCCCCATTAGCTAAAGTGGTACCTCAGGTTAAGAATGGTTTCAGGTTAAGAACAGACCTCCGGAACGAATTAAGTTCATAACCAGAGGTACCACTGTATCTATGATTCAGGTAGGTAGCCGTGTTGGTCTGACGCAGTAGAAATATATAAATCCTATCCCATGCTTTTTCCTGTAGGAATAATTGCAGTCATTAACAGTCGTAAACAGGTTTACCATGCCCATTGAGTCAATCACCCATCTCCTATTACCCTCCTGAGAAAAACCCCACCCCACCCTCCCACTATATATAAAGGTCTGGTGACTTCTGTTTTAGTGTATCTGAAGAAGTGTGCATGCACACAAAAGTTTATACCCAGAACATACTTAGTTGGTCTCTAAGGTGCTACTGGACAACTTGTATCTATGATGTTTAGCTGATGTTGCAGTAAGCATTCACACATATATTAACCAACCCTGAGTTCCATGGAGTACTGTGTCCAGTTTGGGGCACCACAGATTAAGATGGGTGTGAACAAACTGGGACATTTCTGGAAAGGGTGACAGAAACAGTGAGGGCTCTGCAGATCAAGATTTCTGAAGAGTGAAGGAATTGTGCATTTTTCACCTGGAGAAGAGATGATTAAGTCATCGTCTAATATTCGAATGTCTGCATTTATGACTGAGCAGATTTGTTTTATGTTGCTCCAGAACGTAGGACATAAAGTAATGGGTTCAAATTACCAGAAAAAAAATATTGAAATTAAGAAGTATTAAAAAGAAAATCATGATGGTGAGCACTTTGACAGTGGAACAGAATGTCTTGTAAGTTGTACTTTCCTTTATTGGAAGTTTTTAAGCAGACGTCAGATGGCCAGCAATCAGAAATGCCATAGTGGTGGAAATCCAACGTCAGCTGGGTTGAAAGGTGGATTAGATTGCTACTGAAGTTACTTCTATTTCACAGTGCAATCCTGTGAGTGCCTACTTAGAAGTCTGCCCTTTTGAGTTCAGTTAGGTTTACTTCTAGGTAAGTGAGTATAGAATTTCAGCTTCCGTCTCATTGAAAAAAGTAGGACTTAGTGAAATAGTTACGACTGGCTTGTAATCTTGACTTCAAAGACACTGGGCTATGATTTAATTAGCTGTCTCTGGTTCAGTGCCTGCGAGTTTACCCATTTCCCCCCATTGCCACTTGTTTACTATTATAACTAACTTTTCTAGAACAGTGCCTTTCCTATGATCCCCCGAGGGGCAAGGAAGCCCGACTGCCAGCTTTACCAGTTAAATTCATGCCAATAGCCCATTCTTGCAGATTTGGGAATGATTATGTGTTTCTTTCAAATGCCTTAAAAAGGTGCTTGTATTGGTGCTGTGGTGACATGCAAGTGTATGTTTTACATTTATATGAATAACTCATGATGAAACAATTGTATCTGATTAATTTTTCATTAGTTGACAGTTCTAATTAAAAAGAAAATATACATTTTCAATCCATGCTCAGGAGGCAGCCACTGTTGGAAACAGGGTCTGACCTTTTTGACTACTTAAATATTTATGGCTGTACAGTGAATTTCTGCTTATAAAAGATGGATTTAGTGCATACAAGGACCTGGACATGTCCTCAGGCATGTTGCCTACAAAGGAAATATTTCACTCCCACCCTGCACTTGCCAGCACACTGATAGAAATCATTTTGATAAAGTTAGCTTTATTTTGTTTTTCAAAAGTCAGGCCAATCTGAATCCTTTTTATCTTCTGTTTTATTCACATACCTCACTCTAGTTAAAATACTCAAAAGGTAACTATTCGGCAGACCCTCAAGTATGATGAAATCCTACTTGCATCAAAAAGTCCACCACGTGATAAAAAAACTTCATTGCAAAATGGGGAGTAACCTCTTCTTCTGAGACTTGGGGCTAGAAGATGAAGCGAGAGGAATAAGCAGAGCTGCTTCCAAGCAGGTCAAGTTGGGTGAGGCAAAGTCTTGGCAAAATCAAGTGAGGCAAAGTCAAGACAAAGCTTTTTAAGGAGTTCAGGACCATGGTCAGATCCCTAAAGGCCCTGCTAGCTGAATGATCTCAGCCAAAACCTGGGGCCATCTGAGGCTTTATATATGCTGGCAAGGGCTATACTATTGTTGGCCTCCTAGTTGCTAGCTTTGATGACTTAAAGGATCTTTGTCTGATTTTACAGGCACTGGCAGCTACCAGGAGGAAACTGGGGGAGGTACAGTAGTTATCCTAGTTGAGCAGACTGCATTTTCTCCTCATTTATATCTTCTGCAGGGTAGTGCTAAGTTTCAGTGGGCATGACTGGCAGTGTTACTTAAATGTTCACCTCAAGTCTACTATCAAAGGCTAGTCTTTCGAACTGCTTTTGTGAATTTTTCAAAATGGTTTCATAGCCTTATCATGGATGTGATGAAATTGACTCTGCTAGTCCACAAAGGTTAGATATTGACAATACCAATATCTTTTAGTCCTGAAGGTGCCTCAAAAATTGCTTATTGTTTCATCAGTCACTATATCAGTTCATTCAAAATTGGTTTATTAATCCCTTGCCTAAATGGTGGTGGTGATGATGATAACAACAATTGCTTAATATTAAAACAAACAAAATATATAAGTTCTGTTTATCCCCATATACACATATGATTGAAAGGTTCACACAGTCACTATCCATGGTTTTTCCAGTATGTGAAAGAGTTGTATGCATGTACCAAAGTGTGTGCAACCATTCAAAGAGGGACCTAGACCATTCAAGGCCATCTTCTTGCATAGAGGACCTCTATGTATATACATCAGCACATAAAAGAACCCTTTTCATGCTGGCCAAACATGCATTGGTGAGGAGGCATTTCTCCTGCAGGCACCAGTGCACACACATCTTCACCTGGCCTGTGCAGGCCCCTCACACATTTCTACACATGGGAGCAGTTGTGTGCAGCATATGCACTCTTATGTCATAGGCCTGAGCCCCAAGTTAAGGACTTTGCAACATTCCTGTTTCTGGGTAAAAATGTGCAAAATTCTTTTGAGAAATCCCACACCTCTTACATAGAAACTTCCATGTCTGCCTCAAAGGCTTGCTTTATGTGAGATAGCAGAGAAACTCTAGCATACACCTTTCAAAATGATTTGGCACACTCTTACAAAGCCCTGCATGATTTCAGACAACTCAGGCTAGCTGTCCTTTCCTGGGAATGCACTATTGTTCAATGTACCTTTATTCAGAACAATCCTATTCTATAAATTATGTATAAATGAATGTCTCAACTGAATGGACACAACCTGCTTGAGTTTCATGTCCAGACACCTGCATTTATCCACAGAAGTGTTGGGATATTTGGTGATAAGGGTCTATAAATGATGGTTCCATTGTACAAGCTGTCAGTCAGCTGAGTTGTGATTAACCCATAGAGTTAAGAGTATGTTTTCCTGTCATGTACTAATAAAGTCATTTGTCACTTTTTATTTTGTACCTCAGTAGGCACAAAAGAGCAACTTCCCCCTTCCTGTTTAATTGCACACCTACCGTTATTCCATCTGACAGCCAACCTAAAAGAAGAGCAAGCAAATTTTGTGGCCAGGTAGGTTTTGCTAATTAGGCCATGCTATGGATGTTTAAGTATAGGGAATCACAGAAGGGCTAAGTTTAATCCACAGTGGTCCTAGCAGAGCAGACCTTGAAGCAGATGCAGCTGTAATGTAGAGCCTGGCTATATATACAATTGATTGTTTAGTATGTTTGGGATGGTAGCATGTAGATATGTTTGTCTATAAGTTGGTCTATAAGGTGCTACTGGACAATATTTTATTTTTTATATACATATTCCATAGTCACCAGCATTCCATGCTTCTTCAGAAAAAAAACAAACATAAATAAATAAATAAATAAATAAATAAATAAATACAAACAAACATAAATAAATCAAGCCAATGGCCCATCTAATCCAGTATCATGCACAGAAGTGGCCAGCCAGATGCCTGTGGAAATCTACAAGTAGAACGGGAGCACAAAAGCACTCTCCCCTCTTGAGGTTTCCAACAACTGGTACTCAGAAGCATCAAAGCCTCCAACCAGACTTGCTACATCTTGTGCCTCTCAGGATACTTCAGGAGACCATCTCCTTCCCTCCTTCCAGCCTTCCTTCCAACCCCTCCTGAAAATCCACCCTTTCCATGATTTTATTTGTTAAATTTATATATACCAGCTTTCATATGTGTATCACAGGGCAGTTTAGAGTAAAGCCTTTTGAATTGCTCACTCATCCCCACAGCCATACTGCAACCTTCCCCGACCAACCTTCAGAGGTTTTGAGTCACAAATCCCATCTGTTCCAGCCACCATGGCCTATCATTGGGATTGATGGGAACCCAAATCCAGAAGCCTCTGGAGGGCACTGGTGAGCAAAGGCTCCCTACCTGTATTTAATTCTAAATCCACATAGCTGAAATAACTGAATATGTTTACACTATTCCTTCTTCCTCTGTTGCTTTCCTTTTGACTATTTTTAGACTTGTGGGGGGAGTGACCTGTTCTTTCCTCCTCTTCTCTGCCATTCCTTACCAGTGATAATATACAGAAGTGTCTAGGGCATAAGAATGAAGACTCCATCACCACTACCTGCTGCTGACTCCCCACCATGGATGTAAGAATTAGAAAGAGGAGGGGTTTATAATCACCATTAGCAATCTTATTCTGAACTAAATCAATTATTTGGACCGACCCTGATGCATTTGTATAGGGACAGGGGGGAAATCTCTGAATTTTAGTTTCAGGCCCCCCCCCCCATTCTTTCCCATTTGCTGCCCTCTGACGTGAAGCTGCCCTATGCCAACGGGCAAATTGTGGGGGGGCCCTCCCTCACCTGGTTGGTAGTGAAGGCCAGAATAGTGAGAAAGAGCTGGCTAGAAGCAGGTAGAAGCCTGAGAAAGAGAGACATGCATGATTTCTTTTCAAACCCCAAGGAAGCAAGACCTTCTGGTGTGAGCCCCTCCACCGTAGGCTCAGGTTGTATGTATGTGTAAACCTGATATCATAAAGGCACTACAGTCTCTGCTGTCCCTCATTCCAAGGAAACTGAGAGGCACAAATACAAGATGGGTGACACCTGGCTTGAGAGCAGTAGGAGTTTTGGTTGACCACAAACTTGACATGAGCCAACAGTGTGACGCGGCAGCTAAAAAAGCCAATGCAATTCTGGGCTGCATCAATAGGAGTATAGCATCTAGATCAAGGGAAGTAATAGTGCCACTGTATTCTGCTCTGGTCAGACCTCACCTGGAGTACTGTGTCCAGTTCTGGGCACCACAGTTCAAGAAGGACACTGACAAACTGGAACGTGTCCAGAGGAGGGCAACCAAAATGGTCAAAGGCCTGGAAACGATGCCTTATGAGGAACGGCTAAGGGAGCTGGGCATGTTTAGCCTGGAGAAGAGGAGGTTAAGGGGAGATATGATAGCCATGTTCAAATATATAAAGGGATGTCACATAGAGGAGGGAGAAAGGTTGTTTTCTGCTGCTCCAGAGAAGCGGACACGGAGCAATGGATCCAAACTACAAGAAAGAAGATTCCACCTAAACATTAGGAAGAACTTCCTGACAGTAAGAGCTGTTTGACAGTGGAATTTGCTGCCAAGGAGTGTGGTGGAGTCTCCTTCTTTGGAGGTCTTTAAGCAGATGCTTGACAACCATATGTCAGGAGTGCTCTGATGGTGTTTCCTGCTTGGCAGGGGGTTGGACTCGATGGCCCTTGTGGTCTCTTCCAACTCTATGATTCTATGAGTAAGCCCCTGGAACCCCCGTAATCTCACACCTCTCAGACATTTCTGGAAGAGGAATGAATAGTGTGGTGGGGGCATCACCCCAGATGCTATGAGTAACTGCCACTTCTCAGGATAGAGAGGGGGAGGTGAGGGACGTGGTACAAATGTGCCACCCTCCTCATTAGATTGGCTCTCCCAGCAAGGTACAAGTGTGTGGACCTCACCACTGCCCCTCCCCTCCCTCAATTCTTCCTGATACGTTGCCATGACTAAGGTAAACAGAAATCAGGTGAGCAGTACAACCTTACCACAATAACTACTGTGGTATCAGCTATGCAAATGCATTTAATGCACAATTTTCCCTAATATATGCATTTTATAGGTATGCGTATTTGGTTGGAGTACTGTATAGTCAAATTTGTAGAAAGGTGAATTTAGGAGGATAGCTCTGTTTTGGTTCACACAGTGTTTTGGGAAGTGTGAATTAGGCAGGCAGGCTCTCATTTGAATATGAACTGTACCAAATTGCTTCCCCATCCCTAAATTTGTATTCCATGCCCATTTGTTTCTGAGATGTGGTGCGTCATGATCTTATATATAAATTACTATAGCTTGATACTCTTTCTTCTACAGAAGTGTTTGACAAATGTAATTTTCTTCCCTGTTCCATATCTCTGCTATATCTTGTTTCTCCACAAATTCTTTTGCCCGAGCTTTCAGTCTATGCAACTTGTTTGAATTTATTCCCTCCTCCCTTGCTCTCTTTCTTTCTCTCTCTGATAAGTGAATTAAAATGACAGTAAGAAAACCAAAAGCTCAAGAGGTGAAAGAAAGAGGCAAATGAAATGGCTTTATTTCCCAGACACCATAAATCAGAGCCTCCCTACTTATAATGTAGCAAGATGATCAACCGATTCCTTCATGCATCCTGGGCTTATTTGTCTTTTCCAAACCATGGTACTTCACTTCCTCAGAACATACATTGAATAAAATACAGTGTAAAATTCAGCTAGTTAAGGCTGAGAGTCAGGGACTGGTCCAAGGTCACCCATTGAATGGGATTTTGAACCTTGGTCTCCCATGTCCTAGTCCAACACATAGTGGCCTTTTCACAGAATGACAGCTATCCATCTAACACCTGGTCATGCTGAAGTACATTGATTTCCATGTGTTGGATTGTGGTTACAATTTTTCAGCACATAAAGACTGGGGCAAGTCTGTTTCCCCTTCAATTCCTTGTTGGAAGGACTGGCCCTACTATTAGATAAAACAAGACAAATACATCTGTCAGGAAATTCTGGGATGGTAGTGACAGCACAGTGCTGAAAGACAGAGCTTTGTGGAACATGTGACCTGCTCTGGGCCCCCAGAATTTGCCTGCTACATTCAGGTTCAGTGGAGGGTGCTGTCTTACTACCAGTGCTGAAGTAGAATTCAACTGCCAGTGCAAACAGGTTTTGTACAGGGATCTGTGGTGTGTGTATGAGCATGCACACACACGTTTGTGCATGTGTGCACACCCTGTCCTGGGCTGGGATTCAACATATAACCAATGTTATATATACATCAACCCTGGCACAGTCCTCAAGCCCTGCACCTCAGGATAGCCACATTGACAGCCTCCCCTTAAATCTGACCAGGGACCCCATTTTCAAGCACAGCACTGTTGAAATCATAATTCAGCAAAACATCACAAATCTAATGATGCTTCTCACATGATTGTATCATAAAATTATGCATAAACTCACATATGTTCCTCAACTTTAAAAGGCTTTAAGAACATGGGCAGGATGGTGATTCATTGCCTCGTATCCTTACACCAGCATCCTCTCCCTGGTTGTAATAAGTGCCCAAGGCCTCAGTTTTTGAGAACAGAACTGCAAGGCTTCACTCTCCCTTACATGTGCAAAATCCACAGAGAAATAATACCACTCTGATGAGCAACATCATAAACCATAATGACAAAAAAAAAGTACTAGAAAGGACTGTTCAAACAGCCAGTAGCAGATGTTGGAGAAATAAGCCTTATGGATTTATGGTCAGTTAAGTCTGACAGATGGAGATGAGAGATTAATCCTTTTCTTCCCTGGCAGACTCAATCCCTTTTCCCTAGCCCCTCATAATTGCCTTTCATCAATGGTCTTAGCATTTCAACCATTTCATGTGATAGTTCTAAATTTTAGTTAACATTAAACAGCAACATGATTTTGCCTCAGGTAATTAAGAGCAGGTTGATATGCCAACTTGAGCAGGTAATATCTGGGAAAGCTGGTGTCATGTTCTAGGATACAGATTCAGTGTAACTTTTTGCATAGCCTATGGGGAGCTGATGCTTGCTCCAGACCTTGTGAGTGAGTAAGTGCTAACAAGGCTTAAATGAGGATGGACAACTGCAACTATCAGACACAAATAATATTGTAAGTCCAAGGCGGATTCTGATTAGTGGTTTTTTTAATTGATGCCCATCTCCCCAACAATGTGTGACAAACTTTGGAAATGTGGAAGAGTTTCAAAAACCGATTGTGATAAAGGAAAGAAATAGTAATCATGGGGGACTTCAACTTCCCCGATATTTGTTGGGACTCAAACTCTGCCAAGTGTATAGTCTGACAAATTCCTCCAATGCATAGCTGAAACATTGCTATACAGTGGTACCTCGGGTTAAGTACTTAATTCGTTCCGGAGGTCCGTTCTTAACCTGAAACTGTTCTTAACCTAAAGCACCACTTTAGCTAATGGGGCCTCCCGCTGCCGCTGCACCACCACTGCACAATTTCTGTTCTCATTCTGAAGCAAAGTTCTTAACCTGAAGCACTATTTCTGGGTTAGCGGAGTCTGTAGCCTGAAGCGTATGTAACCTGAAGCGTATGTAACCTGAGGTACCACTGTACTGTATATAAATTACTTTGCATTTGTAGAGTGCTTTCAAGTCCTTCAGATTTATTTATCATTTATTGGATTTATATGCCATCTTTTCCCCCAAGGCACCCAATTTTTAAATACATTATATACAGTTTAAAGGGATGGTGTGCTCTCAGGACAAATGAAACCCAGTGGTATGTATGTTCCCTGACTTGGCTCCCCCACTTGAGGCCTTCCCTTGAGGCAGTCCCAAGGAAGGTGGGAGAGGAATTGCCCCAGTACCCCTCAGGCCTCTCTTGGTTGATGGTTTTGTCAGATGTTGATGGTACTGTGCACCCTGAACTGGGCTCCTCACTTCTCCTTACCACATTCCTGTGAGTTTGTATTCCCCCAGTTGCAATAGCAGATCATGTCCTGCTTGCACTCATGTGCTGCTTGTAGGCTTTCCATAGGCATGTGGCTGACCACAGCAGAAATAGAGTGCTGTTTATTTGGTCAGAATAAGCAGTGCTGCTTTTTATGTTTCTGTGAATGAGTGCAGTGGATTATATTACTTCTGCCAAGCCTTCTGGCAGAGGGTGTTTACAGAAACAGGCTATATTATGGGTCAACATGTGGAATGCACCCCAATATTAGGACTGTTGACTATTTTTAGAGATAGGCAATCTGATCTTTGCTATAAAGAACTAATTACTTTTCTTTTAGTAGCGGCATGCCTACTCATGGAATTGGAAACGATTGGAACACCCGTGTATCTCACGTTGGAAACAGAATGTATGCTCTGTTACTGTATCAGAAAAAATAATCAAGAGATTGCTTGCATTGAATAATATAAATGATGTTGAAAATATGACATCATTTTGTAAAAAATACTTTACTGATAATCCTGAAGAATGGCAAACTTAACTCAACTGCTTTGTCCTGGAGGGGCAGAGGGGGACGAGGGGAATTTTGTTTTTGTATCCTCTCTCTTTTTGGATTTATTTATTGGAAATCAATAAAACTATATTTATTTAGAAAGAAAGAAAAAAGTTTTTAAAAGCCCGCAAGCCCTGCAGAGGAGCACAACTCTTGCTTTGTAAACTTAAAACTCATCAGTTGATAATGCAACAAAAAAGAGCATTGTAGAGTGAAATTTGCTTACTTAACAATGAGTTGAATCCCTTCATCCTCTCTGACTAATATCTACACCCACCACCTTGATATTTCTTGTCCAGAGGAATTGGTGAGCTGTGTTGTTGCCTTGATCTGCTATATTATGTGATGTGAACCATGCAAGTGAGATCATCCAGGGATGGGTGTCCAGTGAGCATATCTCTCTTACAAGCTGGTCTCACTTTCAAATGCCAAATGTTCATGAGGCCATACAAACATCATTTGTTAGATATATAGCATTGACTTCAAAGCCCTGGGAGTTGTGAGTAAGGGGTTGTCATTAATCTTCAGACAAATGCTGAAAGAGGCTACTTTGGACACAACTAGATCTTCCCCTAACATACTTTGAAGGGACATTGCTGTTTGATATGACAACTATGTAACAGATTAGATTACGATCTGGGAAACATGGATTCAAGTAGAACTTTTGCCAGGGATTCATTATATAGGTTTTCTTGACACATAGTCTCTCAACCTCAGTTTCCCAAATGCAAACTGAAGTGAATTTGGCATATTAGGTTTGTAAACAATCAGTGGTAGGAGTCTTGTTTTATGGGGAGCAGTTGCTATACATTTTTAAATGCTATAATGTCATACATTAAGATCATGTTGAAACAAATTGGGCAAGGTCTTGAAAGCTCTATTTGAAATCACAAACACTTCCAATTGCACATTAAGACTTTCTCTGCTAGTGGACCCATTTCAAGCTTTTTGTGTTAATTCACAAACTACAGAACAAATTGCCTTAAGGACTATCTGATTCTTTATGTTTCATCTTAGTCATTGAGATCCTCTGCTGTGGCACTTATTGTGGTTCCTTATGCCCCCGAGGGTTGCTTGATCTTCGTTAGGGAACAAGTGTTTCATGTGGCAGGCTCCACTTTGTGGGAGCACCTTCCCAGGGAGCTTAGGCATAAATCATCCTTGCCTTCTTTTAGACATCTCCTAAAAACTGCATTTTCCAGACAGACCTTTGTAATGTGATTTTTTTTTTTTTTTGGCCAGCTAGTATTCATAGATGTTTTAATTGATATTTTTATTGTTTTTGTTGCAATTTAGCATGGTGTGTAATGCCTTTCCACATTTTCTTTCACAAAACTGTGGCTTATAAATATTTAAACAAATAAGGGAGCAAGGGGTTGGCCCATAGCTCAGTCATATTTCACATGCTCTGGAGGCAGCAAACTATGGATCCAGTCTCTTGCAAGCTCCCTCTGTCTGAGAGTCACCTTCTGCCAATCAAGACAAGCTCTGGTTGCACAGGCCCAACGATCTGATTCAAGTTAAGTATATTTTTAAAAATTCTGCTCCAATGTGGCATTCAAAAACACTTCAGAGAGTCTCCTGCCATGGAATGCTTTTCCAAGAGATGCAGTGGGGGTGTAAGCCTTCCTATACAGCTGTATTGCTCGTTTAATCATATTATTTTAAAAGTCATGAATGGAAAACTCTGTGGCCCTCCAGAAGTCAATGGACCAACTCCCACCAGTGCCAGTCAATATGGCCAATGATGTGGAGTGAGTTGTAGATGAAGAATACATTCCTCATCTCTGTTTTAACTAATGAGCAGCATAGGATACAGCTTTTGACAGTCAGATCCTCAATCCATCTAGTCAAGTTTTGTCTGCTTCCTCTGTCCAGCAGTTCAGTAAGCAGTAATGGCTGGTGTCCTTTGGGATGCAGAAAGCAGGGAGACCAATGGTAGATGGACTCAAGTACAGACAGAGACAACTAATTCTAGTTTTGCCCTGTCCTGCTGTGTTATATATGTGCAACACTGAGTGTAGAGGATGGAGCTGACAGTCAGCATAGCTTCCTGGGCTGGTTAGTAAAACAGCAGGTAGTTGGGTGTGAGATGAGGGCAGACTGAGTTTTGTGGGAAAGTGTCCCATTCTTCCTAATATACCAGCATCCACTATGTAAAAGGAACAGGATTTTGCCAGTCCTGCTGCTTTAGGTTCTCCTAACTGGAAATGCCAGGAATTCAACTCGATGCCCTCTGCATGCAAAACATGTACTCAGTCATTGAGCTATGCAGCCCCTTCATTGGTTACAGCCATTTCTATCTTGCATGGGATATCCACTTTTTGGCAAGCACTTTTAAATTAAGGGGTGAACAACAGAGATGGAAAGTCACATTGCCATTCAGAATAACTGAAGCAGCTAAGGAGACAGGGCTTAAGCTCAAGCATGACTCTTTCCCCTGTGCATTCAAGTTTGTTCCTCCATAATTAAGACATGCAAATTGGTTTGCATAAGTTTCAGAAGCGTGTCCCACAACCTGCATCTTTGTTTCCGCACTATTTGTAATGTACTGATGCTACTAATGTGTATGCATTAAACTCAGCTTTGGGCTGGCCACATTCCAAGAGTACATAAGCATAGAGAACAATTAGAGGAAGGGTTCATATGAATAGCATAGGACGTGGCTAATATCTCTATTATAACTTTCTGAGAACTATGCAATTATTTTGTCTCTGCCTTTCAAGTCACCTATGTAAAGGTCAGAAAAATACAGGCGTTCTCTTCTTTAGTAGGCAATGGTTCTTTACTTGACAAGAGAAGGAATTGATTATTCAATTAAGTGTGAGTAAATAAATGCTACAAATTTCCCATGATCCCTCTTCTATCTTCCAAAATATATTCACATGGGGTAAAGCATCAGAATTTTCTAAATTGGGGATTACCAATGTGATGCTATCCAGATTTTGCTTGATTTCAACTCCCATAAGCATGGTCAATGGTTAGGGATACTGGAAGTTGTAGTCCAGTAACATCTGGAGGGCTTTCCCTGCTTTAAATGGTTCTGGAGCATCAGGAGGCTTAGTTTGGTCAGAATCAAGTATATAGTTCCAGAGTTAACACTAAATACATTACTTCTGGTAAATGAGCCACCATGGCTGCTAGAGGGCCATGAAAATTTGTATCCTGGCCTTTTTAGACTTGTCTAACCATGTACTGCTCCTGCCAACCTAGCAGTTTGAAAGCACATCAAAAGTGCAAGTAGATAAATAGGTACCGCTCCGGCGGGAAGGTAAACGGTGTTTCCGTGCGCTGCTCTGGTTCGCCAGACGCGGCTTAGTCATGCTGGCCACATGACCCGGAAGCTGTACGCCGGCTCCCTCGGCCAATAAAGCGAGATGAGCGCCGCAACCCCAGAGTCGGTCACGACTGGACCTAATGGTCAGGGGTCCCTTTACCTTTACCAGTATCCATGTACTATCTGAAACCAAAGGGGTGCATTGGTTGCCAGATGTGAAATATATTGGCATTATTTTCAGCTCTCCTAACTACTTCCCCCTGCATGAGATGGACCTCTGTCCATTGTACAGACAGAAGGATTATAATCTCAGCCTCAGCTGTTTGGGGCTTTAGCTTTAACTTAATTATTTCTTTATTAGATTTATATAAACCCTTAGTCCCAAAGGATCAGCAAGCAATACAAATGTTTCAAACAACCGTAAAACATCCTAAAAACAAATCTAATACAGATCCAGACTGGGAAAGGTATTAGAAAGACTTATTGGTAGAGAAAGTTCTTCAGTAGGTTCCAAACACAACAGCAGTTGCCAGAACACTAGAGGACTGATTCCTACACTGTGTGGAATGAAAGGACCTCCTGAAGAGATGCTATCTTCAGAAGCCCATCTCCAGCATAGTATAGTGAACAATTGGGCATCTAAGGGGTGACACAATATTTCAAGTGCTTGGTTGGTTGCCTGCAGGCTTGCACAAATTAATGTAGACCCATCTCCAGCAAGAATTCAGATGGCTATTCCCATATTTTCTTTACCTTTAAACTGCCTTTAAATTTGTTGAAAGACCTTTTATCTGAGTGCTCTGCTACTGTGACATTTAAAAATAACTGTCATTTAAATAAAGTTCTAATGTGTGATCAGTCTTTTCCTAAAGGGGCATTTTCTCAAGGTTCACATCAACACAAAATGCAAGGATCTTCTCAACTGAGCACTGCTAAAATATTTAATGTTTTTCAAGAGATGCCTCCCCCCCCCCGGTGAAATTGCTCCTGGAAGTATTTTATACTAAAAATGCCACTTTGGTTGAGTGATAGTAGTCTGGCACTAGCATTCTTCATTCTGCACCTCCTGAAAGAAGAAATGATTTTAAAAGCAGTGTCATATAGAGAATATCACAGTTTTCCATTCATTAAAGAGAACAGAACACAAGCGGTAGTTCCTAATTTAACTATGGGTGAATATGGTGCTAGTTTACCACTGAGGACATATCTGTGGTGAGAGGTGAGTGGAGGGTGGGAATTAAAGGTGGACATTTGGTAGGCTGGATGTCAGGAGCTCTGTTGATGAGACAAATCTGGGGATATGGATGCATGGTAGGTGAAGTGGGATTGTGTCTCCTGGCCCTGCTCCTGATTTGCACATATTCACCTCAAGCTCTAAAATCAGCTCTAGAATTGGAGCACATGTGACTTTCTATATCCTTGTTGGCATCCATCTGTCTCAAGAGCCAATGGAGGGTGCCTCCGGGGGTGTAGTCAAGCCACTGGAGAATCACTTGTAGAGGGGCTGCAGAGACTTGTAAATCATAACTGCTACCTCTTGCATTGTTTTTCTGTGTTAGCAGCACTGAAGTGACCTCCCAGGGCAGTGTGTATGGAGATCCTGGGCTGCCCAGACAACAAGAGCCCCTCTTGGATTCACTGATGTTGTCCAAACAAAGACAGAGAAATATGTTTCGTGCCAGATTGACTGCAAGGATTACCAGAAGGAGGCATACAAAGCCTTTTCTTCTCCCAAAGATATCCCACAAGGCAGTGGGACCAGAGTTTTCCTTCTCCTAGATGAGCTACCTTCATATGTTGATGAGCTCCATTTCCCCCTCTCTACAGCACATGCAAAAACCACTTTTTTGACCATTGGACCCACCACTGGTCTCCTCTACTCAATCTTCCAGAGCCTATTTTCTCATGGTTTAGCCAGCCAGTCAAAGCAATTCCCAAGGTGTGGCCACTGTCACTGAGTGCAAAGGGGGGGCCAAAGGTGGTGTGCACAAGAACTTAAAATCCACAATACAATATTAAAACAACATTAAAACAAAATCACACAATTTCTTTTCTTTTTTTTAAATAAAATTAAGAGGGGTGCAAGTATTTGTCAAGCTCGATATTATAAAATGCTTGGGGTTTGTTCTTGTTTTGTTTTTAAAAAATACTTTTAACTAGCCCCCAAATGAATACAGTGTTAGTAATGGTTGTGTGTCTTATGAGAGGACATTCAAGATCAGGGCACCACTACAGATAAGGCCCTTCTCTTATGCACTTGTATAGTGAACAGAGAATTCCTAGTGCATCAGTTTCACCTTGGAAACAAGGCAAATTCAGATTCCAGAATCTGGGTAGAAGTTTGTATATATCTTTAGTGTGGTTAGATAATTCTACTAGTTCAAGCATTGCCATATGCCACAATTACTTGTCCTCAGAGAGGGAAACCTATCTGGAAGCATACCTCTTGCAGAAATATAGAACAATAGTAAGCTTATCTGAGAGTGTAAAGGTCAATCTTTTCAGCTATAGGAGTGAAGTTCACTTCCAATTTGGATTCAGCAAGAAGTATCTTATAGCTGTCTAAAGTCCAGGTAACACTGTTCTAGGGATTTGCCAATGGTCAAAATATGGCAATTGGGACTATTGCTTCACAGGGTCTAGCGTGAAAAGAGGAGATGGTTATTAGTGTACTGTTAGTAGTGTACTGCCCTTCCAGAGTCTCTACTGTGAACAGGATTGGCCCAGGCTCAATGGAGTGTTATCATAAATCTATTCATTATTTCTTTAAAGGTCTGATCTTGCACTGTCTTCACTGAATGAATTGCAAGAATGTCTGCTGAGTCAAAGAACTCAAACCCATCTGTAGGGTTGGGGTGATTAAGGGGAGGTGGTGCTTTAACTCAAATCCTGCAAACCTTATAATTGAGAAATAATTGGATGGCCATTGTAGCTAAGCGTTACATAACAATTTATCACCACATCTACAGAGATTGGAGGTTTAATTACTAGAAGTAATAGATACTTAAACTGATCAATTGCAAATTGGTAATGAAGTTTGTTCTAATGACAATAATGTTGAACTTTTCATTAACGCTGAATTAAATCCTCATGTTAGAGTGTTGGAAATTTTAACTCCCAATATGCTAGCTTGTGCTTCAAAGGTTTTGAAAGAACTCTCAAAAGGGCATGTTGATGGACAGAGTGTCATAGGATGGACTGTGAAGTTAAGAGGTTAAAGAAACCTCCACATAAGATAATAGAAAGGATGAGTAAACTCTCTTAGGGTAAATCCATTACTTATAGTGAGCTAAATTTTAATGAGTTTGTGTAATAGTCTACTTTTTAAGTTCTAATGTTTAAGTGCATGAACCCTGAAGGCCAGTGCAGTTCCAGCAGAGGTGCAGTGTGTGTGTGTGTGTGTGTGTACATACTCAAGGGAGGGTAGCTCCAGGACTTTTTCAGTACACAATCAGTAATGCAATCTGTTGGAACGCCAGGGTAATTTATGGACTATCTTTGCTCTTGCAAGGAAATAAGGCGGTAATATGGCTTTCAAGTTTTACTGTGGCTTGTGATAAGCATAAGGGAAGTCAGAGAATGAGGACAATAATAAAAGAGACTGGATATACTTTCCATCCTATTTTTGGATGGGATTCCAAATTCAGCAGCTTAAATGGAAATGCCTCTTTGCAAGAGTTTTTTTTAAAAATAAATAAATTATAAATGTTATTATGCTTATATTAGTTAGCACAAAAGTATCCATCAAATATTTCATATATATTTTTCTAATTTAAAGGTTTTTCCAGTTTGAACTGCCTTTTGAAATCAACCTCAGTCTGGTCTTTGGGGTGCATAATTTAATGTCATCTCACCCCATGGTCAGATGCCTAGGACTCAGCATCTCATGTTGTGGGGGGGGGGTGGCCTTTTGAAGTCTATTGTGTGGCCTCTTATGCATGGTCAAAAAAAGGGGGGGAGGAAATGCATAAGGATAAATGAGGACAAAATGGAATTAAGATTTGCATGTGCTAATCTATACATATGTATTTAGAAATAAATAAATAAATTGAAATACAATAAATCCCATCCTATTGATGAAGACTGACCAGGTCGCCTCTGTGTCTGCTTAGTACGTTCTTCATCTTTAAACTGGATTTGGACTGAACAAATATTTGAAGACAGAAGAAATTTTCTGAGAGATCTTCAGATGGGGGGACTGTCCTATGTAAAGCAGGACACATAATCACCCTTGAAGAAGATCAGTCAAGCCTCTGGGTTGCATTCAATTAATTGTACCCAGAGCAAACCCACTGAAATGAATGAACCCAAGTTAGTCATGCCCATTAGCATCAATGGGTCTATTGTGAGTAGACTAGCGTTGACTATCCTTCTTTGTCTCCATAATGCAACCTATAGAGAATGCTATTGGTGAATTTGACTGTACCTGTTTTATTTTGCTTTGCTGGTAAGTGACATCAATAATAGATGAGGTTTTCCATGGAAGAGTAGCTTCCGAGACATGAACTGATAATCCCTAACCACATGCTTGGGTTTTGTATGTCTTGCACATGATTCTTCCACCTCACCAACAGCCATCTTCAGGGCTTGAATTATGTCAGTGATCTCCAGCACTTAGGTCCAGGGTGGAATCGTGAAACATAAAAGACATTAATATAGAAAAGCAATCTCTGAACAGGCAAAGAGTGATTTCCCTCTAACCACCGTGTAACTGCAACATGCATCCATACATGAAGGGTTGAGCTTGGTTGAATTAAGTTAGTGTAATTGGTTTTCTCCGCAGATTCCCCAACTTGAAGTGGTATCTTGAGTCTTCCTTGGGGTTGGTGTGATGGCAGTCCAAGCTCAACCCTTCTGCAGAACCAGGAAGCATTCTTCAGAAGGGTCAATGGATTCATAAGCCACAGACGTTCAGTTAGACATCCAAGGCTAAATGTTTGTATTGCAATAAATCTTCCAGCAAATTACGACTTGAGTGCTGTGTTATCAAGACGGTAGCCTGGTCTCCTGACACCTCCATCCCAACTCCTGAGGCAATGGAAATCAAAACCTGTGTCTTGCAGGAAGGACTGGAAGATTTTTTCTCTCCTTGCTACCTGAGCCCTGGGTTTGTGAACCAGACAAAGACATCATGGCCCCACTAGCTTGGCATTCACCCCACTGTGCATGCCCAGCCCATAAAGCAACCCTGTCACTCACTAAGCAGATATAGTGTAGGGAAATGCCAGAGTGCCCTTATCTCACGATGCCTCACGATTAAATATCCCCAGATCTAAAGCCTTTTTTCCTGCCTAGACCAAAGGCCAGATTAAGAAATTACACCACTCTTAAAATTACTCCCAACAGTGTGTAGTAGGTAAAATGGGGAGCAATTGGGGGCTCCCTTCAAAATACATACTCAGCCCGATCAATAGGTGACTGGCAAGCCCACAATGCAAAAGGCAGGAGGAGGCGCAGGGCTATATATACCAAGACAGGTCAATTCTACCCCAACACAACACTTCCCTAACACTTTTGACTGGGAAGTCATCTGCATTGGCTGTCATTTATGCATTGGTTGTCACATTTATATGAGAATACACCAAAACATTATCTCCCAGTGAGTTTGGTAAAAAATTGATGCATCCATTTACTGCAGAAATACTTTCTGGATATCATACCTCTACCAAAGTAATAAGCCTCAACTTATAAATCCAGTCATTGGGGTATGGGATGGTTATGTCTCTGCAATGTTACACTTAGTCAGCCTCTGTTACTTTTTGGATTGCTGTGCATGCACTTCTAAATTCTTTCAACTGTCATACAAGCCATTAGTATCACCTGGATTTTCTTTGCAGAATGTCAATTATGACCTTGTTTAAGAAAGTCAAGACTATTTTCTCTGATTGCATGGAGACTAGAAGGCCTTGCTAATAAAGTTCCTGTTCATTGCCTCTTGTTGTGTTTATTAGCTCATTTGGTTCAGTGTACAATCCTCTGCAGAGATATTATTAAGATCATGGAAGCAAAGATGGCTGTTCTGAAGTTCAGAGAAAAAACTCCGGAGTAAAGCTGTGTCTTGAATAGAATGTCACAGGGTTCTGCTCTAGACCCTGCTCTTGTCGATGTTTTTTAGAAATGACCTGGATGAGGGCATGGGAGGGATACTTATCATTTTTGCAGATGACACAAAAGAACAGAATAGGATCGTTTCACCCTTATATACCATATCAATCACTTCACTCTGAAGGAAATGACCTTCTACAGACACCAGCTTATCAATAGTTCTGCTCCATATCACGTAGGAATCATGCATTTCATATGTATTCCAACCCTCTGTTGTTGTTTTTTAAATTGTAGCATCTATTGAAGGCCTCCCTTTTCCAACATGCCTTTTAAGTGGATCTCTTTATCCTACTATGCACTGAATTTGTCTAATTGTATTTGAAAGAAATCCAAGTTTGTGGCCATCGCTGCCGACTGTGGGAGCGATTTCCATAGTGCTGTGTGAAGAATACTCCCTTCCTTTGATACACCCTGAATCTTCTAACATCCAGCTTCATTGAATGCCCACAAATTCTAGTGTTATGAGAGAATGTGCTATCCCCTTTCTCCATGCCTTACATAATTTTACAAACGTCTGTCATGTCAACTCTTACTTCCCTTTTCTCTAAACTAGTGGTAGCCAAACTTGGCCCTCCAGCTGTTTTTGGACTACAACTCCCATCATCCCTTGCTAACACGACCAGTGGCCAGAGATGATGGGAATTGTAGTCCCAAAACAGCTGGTAGGCCAAGTTTGGCCACCACAGCTCTAAACTAAGAAGTCCCAAATGCTGCAAATTTTCATCAGAGGGAACTTTTCCATCCCCTTGTTCATGTTGGTTGCCATTTTCTGAACCCTTCCCATCCCTACAATATCCTTTTTGAGATGAGACAACCCGAACTGCACACAGTATTCCAAATGCGTTTGAAGTCCAGACTCCATGTCAAATTATTATATATATATATTGCCCTGATATGCATCACCTTACATGGCTAGTCAGATCCCTAAACTGCAAACCCCACAGAGGAGAAGGTTACTTCTTTCTCTTGCTCTTTAAAGTGTTGCAACATGAATGGTGTTTTGCAAAGAATGTGTAATAATGAATGCTCCGAGATCAGGACTTTGTACGCGTTTGATTCACTGTGCTTCGGCTTTCAGGGTGAAAACATACTTTGTATCTGATTGCTATAAACAACTCATTAATCTGTCTTTAGCTAGCAGGTAAAATGCTGATAAAATATCTCACATTTTCTCTGATGTATGGTTGTGTTTCAAATCTCTAATTGCAATATCATTATAATCCACATGCTTTTTGGGAAGCCTTACAAATCAATGCTGGGGGCTGTGATCCAATTTGTATGCCAGGCTGATTATATGCAATTGTTTTTGTGGCAATTTCCGCTTGGAAATTCAAATGGGATATAAATGCATATCAAAAGTCCAATGGTGCCTATTGTTCACTGGCATAATTTTATTCTGTAATATGATTTTCTCAACTTTTAAAATCACATTATCTATTCCCCCCCACCCCCGGAAATCTTTTTGGCCTCACACTGTGAACCTACCTCCTCACGGCCTGGAGAACAGCAAGTTAGATGAAGCTATAAAGGGCATGATTTATAAAGCAAAAGCAGAAAACTCGTGCTGTTAGATACATTGATTGTGCTTTGAACAAACCCACACATGGAATGCAGCAGAAACAAATCCTTTCTCAGTGCTCAGAAGTTCTCTTAAATGGCCATATAGATCTGATAAGGTCATAAGAATTTGCTCTGTTTTATCATTCCAAAGATCCAGATAAGTTGGGGACAATTTAGGAACATAGGAAACTGCCTTATACTGAGTCAGGCCATTGGCCCACATAGCTCAGTAATGTCTGTGCTAACCATGTTTTTCTTAGGCAGGGGATCTCTGCCTAAAAGGTGTCGGGGATGGAACCTGGGACCTCCTGCATGCAAAACAGATGATATACCAATGAACTTTGCCATGTCTTTCCCTTGCATTTTGCATCTCAAGGGCCACATTCCACCCTGAGCAACTTTCTGTGGACCATATGTCCTTGGTGGGGCACAGCCAGATGCAAAAGTGGGGTAGTTCCTTCACACTCATGCACCTTCCATCTAGGCAAGCAAAAGGCATTATAAATGTATAACACTTTTGATGGTTATGGTTTCCTGCAAAGCATCCTGAAAACTGAAGCTCTACTCAGCAGAAAAACAAAGACAAAGAAGGGAGAAAGATTTGATAATATCAGAATTATTTATGGTTTAGTGTTCCTCCAAGGAACTACAGTGGTACCTCGGGTTAAGAACTTAATTCGTTCCGGAGGTCCGTTCTTAACCTGAAACTGTTCTTAACCTGAAGCACCACTTTAGCTAATGGGGCCTCCCGCTGCTGCTGTGCCGCCGCTGCATGATTTCTGTTCTCATCCTGAAGCAAAGTTCTTAATCCAAGGTACGATTTCTGGGTTAGCGGAGTCTGTAACCTGAAGCGTCTGTAACCTGAAGCATATGTAACCCAAGGTACCACTGTATAAGGGATAAGCACAGGGCTGTCTCATTTTAATCATAGTCACCTTAAAGGGTAGGTAAGAGACTGGGAGATGATGACTGGTTCAAGTTTACACAGTTAGCTTAACTTCTGATTCTGGATTTGAACCTAGAATTCTTTCTCTCATATCCAATCCATTATACCCTGTTGGCAGATCAATGAAAAATCAGATTGCAGTTTCACAATGCCCACATGCTACCTAAACAGGGTTCTCCAAATGCTTTTGATCTGTTCCTTGAAAAAGCAAAGCTAATCATTTCAAGGCATCCATTAGATTATGGATTCTTGGCCATTGCCGCTGCGTGTGATACCACATCAATATAAGCTGGAGGTTTCTGTGTGTGTCCACGAATATTTTCCATCCCTGATGTGCAACAATTTTTCATTGCTGTTTCGCTACCTGAAAAGCTTGGAGTGTGGACTGATAAAATGGATGCTTTTTGTTTTTGTGTGTGTTTTTTTTAGAGGAGACTAATAAGGGCACACTTGATCTCTGTCAAAACATTTCCCTCTTCCACTAGTCCTTCAGTGAATCAGGTTGAGTGATTGCTCAGAGGTTGCTGTTCCATTATGGATCATTCTGCAGGATAGTTCCTAATGCATACTTACAAAAAATATAGGAAATTCAAAACCATGATGGATTTAGACTTGTTATTGAATCCCAGAGCTAACATTAGAGTTGCATGTGGTGTGTTGGCACAAATATTTCATCAACTCTTAATGTAAGGTAGAAAAAGTTCAAAACTATTGAAAGTCACCTTCC
Organism: Podarcis pityusensis; assembly: GCF_964106645.2. Taxonomy (NCBI): domain Eukaryota; kingdom Metazoa; phylum Chordata; class Lepidosauria; order Squamata; family Lacertidae; genus Podarcis; species Podarcis pityusensis. Next base: position 43,684,403 of record NC_138044.1, read on the forward strand.
TTCTGCAAGGTACAATGAATTCTGGAGGTAGCTTTCTCTAAAAGTATGTTTGATCCATTATCTCTGGGAATGACTAAAGACAAATTACAGCAGTCCATCCATTGACACGATAGGGATGGATCTCATCTTATTGTTGTTTTTGTAGGAGACAGATTTGGCCCACTGAAACAACCATTACTTTCCGTCATTCATCTTTTGTAAAAATTCCCTGTTTAATTGTCTTTACAAATCGTGCTACGCATTTATTTTTGGAATGAGTGACTTTTCCTATTTTGAGAGACTTTAGGAGCATGAGTGGATGAGACCAGGGTGTGAGTGGATGAATAACACTTTACCAATAAAATAAAACCCTAAGTATAAAATAAAAGAGAGGATAGAAAAAACAAGAGTGAATATAATGAGCAATTGAGAGTATTCAGACTCTACCTGGCTGAAGGATGCCATCAACTCTCAGGCATGTGGTAAAGCCCTGGGACAGGGCAGAACTCAACAGAAGTGCTGACATCTGGCTTCAGTTCCTTCCTCATGACATACCTCCATGGCTTCCTCTTGCACACTGTTTTATGGTAGTGAGACATGGGCAACATATATCTTCCAGGACTGCTGCCTCAATGCCTTCCACATGTGACCTGTCAGGAATATTTTGAGTGTCACATGGCAGGACAGAGTTTCAGACAAAGAAGTGCTCTCTGAAGCCCACATTACCCATAGTCCTTTCTCAGCAACATCTATGCTGGCTTGGTCATTTCCACAGAAGGCAGGATGGCAGGATCCCCAAAGACATGCTTTACGGGGAGGTGGCTTCAGGCACCAGGCCCATTGGAAAACTGACTCTGCATTACAAAAATGTAAAAGTGCCATGAAGGCTGGCAACATCAGCCTCACCATGTGGGAATCCCTTGCAGATGACTGCAATGCCTGGAGTCAGACAGTCAGGTTGTGCATCCATAGCAGTGACTGGAGGAGGGATGACCACTGAGAGGAGCACAGAGAAAATAAATGCCACAGTGCGTCTGCATCCGCAGAAGCAGATGTCTTCATCTGCCCCAGCTGCAACAAAACATGCCTCTCCTATAGCAGCCTCTACAACCACAGCAGGTGCTGCAACCTTCCAACAGCTTGACCTCACCCCCAAAGGCACACTCCTTCATTCACTCCCGAGACAGAGGAATGCAACAATCAAAAATAATAATAATTCTGTTTTTATGTCTTAGGAAGATAGGAAGGTGCCTTGTACTGAATCAGTTCATTGCTCTATCTAGGTCAGTACTGTCCACAGTTACCTTTCCACCACAGGTAAGTGTGGATAAACCCTAACCAGGAGCAGCTCTCTAGGGTTCCAGGAAGGGAACTATCCCAACTCTACCTGGAGATTCTGGGGATTGAACTTGGAAGCCTCTGTAGGCAAAGCAGATGCTCTGCAACTGAGCTGTGGCCCTTCCCTCAAATGACTGGATGATAATTATATAACCAGCTAATTTCTTGGGGAATTGTATTTCTGTAGCTGTTCATTCTTGGCCTTAGGAGCTTCCAATTTTGTTAAGAAATGTGTCGCAATGTGCATTGGTTTCATTATCTATGTTCATTATTTATGTCTCTGAAATATTTTACATACAGGGGCATGGTTAGATGTTTAAAAGACGCAAAGGGCCCATGAAACAAATCTGAATAGAATGCACATATGCTGATTTGCATATGTAAATGCCACTAGAAAATTAAAATGGTAGGTTGGAGCCTCCTAAGAGAGCATCCATGTTGTGCTCGCCCCCTGAAACTCTTCCCTCAACCAGCTTGTGGGCAGGGCTTGCCCTGCTCCAAGCCGGTGGTGCCACAGTTATGCCACTGGCCTTTAGCCAATTGGCAGAGCTTGGGCGTATCTATTTGGCACAGCTACATAGTGACCTCCTTTTGCTTCGCCCTGCCGAACACCCGCCCACCCACCCATTAATTAGGTCGTGTTTGGCCTTGCTTTGGACTTAAGTTGGTCGCCTGTTTTGGAATCGGGGCTGGGTAGGAATTTTTCCCAATGTGGCAGATTAGCTGTCGCCACTTGGTTTTTGCCTACCTCTTAGCAATCGTGACAACTTTGTAAGGTTTGGCGGTTAAGCATTGGTTTAGGGGAATGTGAGGAGAGGAGGTGTGGTCATCACCTGCCCCTCCAATGAATAGGGTATTCCGTTAAAGGAATCCGGGGCTCTGGATCTCATCCAAAGCCCAGGGAGGGGCTAGGGCCATGCCAGGACCCGCGGGAACCCGAGGGGTGAGACCAGTCAATATGCACTGACGGAGATCTCCCTCTTGGTTGTTTAACCTTACAGGCTTCCTGCAGGGTGGGGCAGGAGCCAGTTATAGTTTTGATACCAATGCCTAAGTCAGTACACATGGTTTGGCTTTGCACTGAGTAAAGTTTTATTTTAAGCTTTAAAATAGAGAAGAGTCAGAAGGTCCAGGGTCCACCATGAAAAGCCCTCATCAGAGTCCACCTGATAATGTTCTTTGTCTGCATGATTAGAAGCACACTATCTCCTATACTCAGCCAAATCTTCCACTTTAAAACTGCCCAGGTTTTCCCTTACTACACCCTAGGGCAGCAAATGGTACAGCTCAACTGTGCATTGTGTGATGAAAATACTTCATTTTCTCTGTCCTAAATTCTGCTTCAGCTTGAATTGCGATTCTGTGTTTGAGAATTTTACCATGAATACTGCTTTCCTTGAAATAGATATTAGGCCTGTAATTTCAAGGATTCCCCCGGGTCCATTAAAAAAAAAAAATCCTTTCATTGGCTACTTTTCTAACTTCAGTTATGGAAGCCATTTTTAGGAACAAGTTTTTTCAGGCGGGGGGGGGGGGGCAGAATACAGTGGTACCTCGGGTTAAGAACTTAATTCGTTCTGGAGGCCCGTTCTTAACCTGAAATTGTTCTTAACCTGAGGTACCACTTTAGCTAATGGAGCCTCCCGCTGCTGCTGTGCCACTGCAGCCGTGTGATTTCTGTTCTCATCCTGAAGCAAAGATATTAACCTGAGGTAATATTTCTGGGTTAGCGGAGTCTGTAACCTGAAGCGTATGTAACCCGAGGTACCACTGTACCAGCAATTTCACTTTTGAGTTCTTTACAAACTCTTGGATGATGTCATATGGACCCAACGATCTTTATATTTATGTTTATTTCTCAGTGAGGCCTATGTTTTTGTTTCTTGCCTACAATATTTTCCTGACTTCCTAAGAAAGTTAGCTCATTCACATCTTCAGTGAAAACAGATGAATATAATATGTTCTGCTTCTCTGCAATCTCCTTTTCTATATTTAGCTCACCTTTGACTCCCTTGTCATCTACAGGTCCAAACATTTTTCTAGCCAGTTTCCTGCTTCTAATGCATTAAAAGATGACATAGTAGTAGTAGTAGTAGTAGTAGTAGTAGTAATGATGATGATGATGATGATAATAATAATGTTTCAGCTATTTGCTGCTAGAATCATAAATTGAAATAAAGTACACAGCAGCTCAGAGGAAAATCAATTTATTTGTTTTTAAACAGAGCACAAATATAGATACAAGGCAAATCTTGGCACCCCCACACACCCTTAATACAAAAGCATACACATGCATGCAATGGTAAATCAGCTTTTAAAATATTGTAGGCCACTTACTGCTTCAGAAATTGAGGCAATCTGACTTGATTGGATTACACATGGTTGAATTTTCCTAAGCAGTAAAAGAATCAGTCATTCTCACCACTTAAAATGTGGACTAGATTTTTTGGGTTTTGATACATGTTTGCTTCAGTAAATGGGATTTGTATAGAGAGAAGATACTGGTTTTGTCAGATCACACCACTTCCCTTTGTGCATCCATAGATCTCTTCTTGTTTTGCCCAATATGACAGAACATGGGGCTCAGTGTACCTCAGATGACAGAATTACCAGTTTCAGCACCAGCATCTCTGAGCAGCTTCCAATGGCCCTCTGCAGCTGATCCCATAATATCAAGCCTAACTGTTTTTAATCATGGCATCTGCAGGCTTCATGGATTAGGTGGGAATGAGAATAAGGAACCAATGGTTCATTGGATAGCACTTCTGTAATTTTTTTCCTCACCTCCACTTGTTAGAAGACTATTGCCACTAGTGTTTAAGACTATGGACTTCTAAAGGATTAATTTATAGTACTTTTAAAATACAATTGCTGGCATAATGTAGTCTCAATCCCACTGTGAAGGGTTTCACTGTCCTCCAGGAGGTCCAGGAGACAAGTATGGCTCTGTATGCTGAGCCAAGCACCCTAGAAATAGGTGAGCAGATAAGAAATGCCAACCGAGCCTCCAGGCCTGGCAGGCTGAGAGATAAAGCCGTGGAGGTTTGTGCAAGCAGTGGGAATATGGAAAAGCCAGTATGGAAAGCAAAGGAATTGGAAGAAGAAAGAGAGGGCATGTGAGAGTACAGCTGAAACAGGAAGTGAGCAGGGTTGAGAAGCAGAGAAGCCTTCGAGTGATTGATACAGTGAAGATGAAAGATTGAGTAAAGAAGGGTGAGTTAAGAAGGATGGGTGGGTGGGTGTTCCAGCAGATGGGAATGAGAGCATGAAAGGGAGGAGTGTGTGTGCGGCTGGCAGGGAGAAAGATTAAGGAATGGATGCAACATTGTTATACAAGAGTGTGTGTGTAGAGTGGAAGCAGAGTGGTTGCAGTGCAGATCTATGAGGGAGCTATGAAAAAAATGAGCAGGAAAGAACTGCGTAAAAGGCCAGTGCTATTTTTCCGGGAGGACACAGGGGTATGCACACCCCTAAACATTTTGTGAATCTTTGTACTTTTGTCCATTTACTGTATTTATTTTCCCCGATTTGAAGTATAAAATGGTGATTTTCTTGAGTCAAAATGAGAGTATCCCTAAACTTTTTTTAAGGGAAAAAAAGCACTGTAAAAGGCTAAGGGCAAAAGGGGGAGTACATAGAGCATTTTGGTAGTGTGTCATACAGGTGGAGAATAGTGTTAGGAAATGAGGTTTCTGAACCTAAACAGAAACAGAGTGTCTGGAACACAGAAATTCAGTGTTGCATCCCAAAACTGTACTTAAGGGTGAGATGAGCCCAGAGTTCAACAGAGTGAGAGGTTCACTGGGTGTTGCAGATAGAGAAGAAGCATATAGGGGCTATGAAGCCACATGGAAAAAGAAAACCTGCAGGCCCATTTATCCTGTTGCGTCAGTGATTTGTGTCCCCCTATATTACCTGTTGTTTCATAAATTCTAGAAAGAATTGTGAAGTTACTGCTCTATCTGTGCCTCTGATATAAACCAAAAACAAGTTTGGCTCCTGACACGATCTGCTTACCACCATTCCAAAAAGGAAAGCTTATGTTGGAGTTCTTTTTCTCCTCTCCACTAGAATGGAACAGTGGCTATAAAAAGCAGAATGACTTATAACTTCTTCTGCTGCAATCAATTCAATAAGCTTAACTACAGTAGAGGGAAGTGCAGTGCTAAAGCTATGCTCATAGTGATCAAAGCAACACCCATCCTGCCTCTAACAGGCAGTCTCAAATTCTTGGGTACGTGCTCTATCTATCTCTCTTTCTCTCATTTTTGTCAGAGGGGGAAAGGTTTATGAATTTGTGCCAACCAGCACACATGGTCCAAATGCAAGCAATCTGCTGTATACAACCAGCATGTCTGGGGTGGTTCTTCCTTCACTGTGCCTTCCTGTGAGTGTTCAGAAGTCATAAACAACTACAGTGGTACCTTGTGTTAAGAACTTAATTCATTCCGAAGGTCCGTTCTTAACCTGGAACTGTTCTTAACCTGAAGCACCACTTTAGCTAATGGGGCCTCCCAATGCTGCCACACCACCGCCGCGCAATTTCTGTTCTCATCCTGAGGTAAAGTTCTTAACCCGAGGTACTATTTCTGGGTTAGTAGAGTCTGTAATCTGAAGCATATGTAACCTGAAGCGTATGTAACATGAGGTACCATTGTAGTTAGGAGTGACATTCCAGGCTGATTAGTTACAGCTAGGGGTGAAAATAAAAAAGAGGAAGTTGCAGGTTGGACTTGTCTGCACGAGGAAAGAGTACCCACACACTGTGAGTTTATACCGTGGCGGAAGGATGTTATGTAAATCGATTTGTATATGGTCACAACTAAAATGCTTGTGAACCAGCCAATAAATAAAGTAACCCTTGACTGAGTATTTTGCACAAGTCTCGTAATCTCTGCTTCAAGCTGTTTAAAGCAGTTTTACAGAGGAGCCACCACACCAGCAGCAAGCACAGCCGAAGTGTGTGGGCGGCAACCTCCAATATAAAATCATCAGAACATAGTTATCCTTCGGTTTATACACTGTCCCAAAATGTAATGATACAGTCCTCAGCTCAAAGCAGTGAGTATACTTGCAGAAAGGGTTTGTTTGAAGAATACAAATAGAAAATTTCCAGTTAAGCAACCACCTCTTCAAAGCCAATAGATATTTCAGAGTAGTAAATGTAATGTTAAGATGTACAAGCACTGCAAGATCCAGAGAGAGAGAATGTGTGTTATTATTCATAAATTAAATTTCTATCCTGCCCTGACTCCCAAAGGAGCCTAGGGTGGCAAATAACAAGAAATCAATCAATCGAAACATCTTAAGAACTTTTGATGTGCACTGAAATAGTTCTCAGCTTAAAAGGTTTGTTGAAAGAGGAAGGTCTTCAGTAGGCATTAAAAAGACAACAAAGGCAACATCTGTCTAATATTCAAGGTGAGGTGATTCCGAAGGGGATGTATCGCAACAATAAAGGCCCAATTCCTACATTGTGTGGCATGGACCTAACTATGTAATGGTATCTGTAGGAGACTCACACCTGCAGTGATCAGCTGGGTTTATAAGAGGTGAGACAATCTTAGCTATCCTGGTACCTAAATGTATAGAGCTTTAACATTTTCTTTTTTTTTTAAATGATATTTATTAAAGTTTCAGAAACAAAAGATTACATAGATAAAAAGAAAATAAAAAATAAAAAATAAAAGAAAATACAAAATACAGGGGGGGGGGGGATAAAAACACTTAAAAACAAATCAATCTTTCCGTACCTTACATTTCATTTCCTTGCTTCCCTGACCTCCTCTCACCTCCCTTTTTTTGTATTCCAGTTCAATTGGTTAATTCAGCAATTCCTTTCCCTCTTTGTTTTTGTCTTAATCCTTTAACTTAATATATTATAGCTTTGGATTCTCACCTATTAACAATCCATTTTTACATACACCTTTATAACATTGCTGCTAAAACCACTTAACTTCATTCTGACATCATTCTAACATTCATTAATTTTGCAGTATTTCTGTAAATAGTCTTTAAATTTCTTCCAATCTTCTTCCACCGACTCGTCTCCCTGGTCTCGGATTCTGCCAGTCATTTCCACCAATTCCATATAGTCCATCACCTTCATCTGCCATTCTTCCAGGGTGGGTAAATCTTGTGTCTTCCAGTATTTTGCAATAAGTATTCTTGCTGCTGTTGTGGCATACATAAAGAAAGTTCTGTCTTTCTTTGGCACCAATTGGCCGACTATGCCCAGGAGGAAGGCCTCTGGTTTCTTCAAGAAGGTATATTTAAATACCTTTTTCATTTCATTATAAATCATCTCCCAGAAAGCCTTAATCCTTGGGCACGTCCACCAAAGGTGATAGAATGTACCTTCAGTTTCTCTACATTTCCAACATTTATTATTGGGCAAATGATAGATTTTTGCAAGCTTGACTGGTGTCATGTACCACCTGTAAATCATTTTCATAATATTCTCTCTTAAGGCATTACATGCCGTAAACTTCATACCTGTGGTCCATAACTGTTCCTAGTCAGCCATCATTATGTTATGTCCAACATCTTGTGCCCATTTAATCATAGCAGATTTCACCGTTTCATCCTGAGTATTCCATTTCAACAGCAAGTTATACATCTTTGACAAAATCTTAGTTTTGGGTTCTAACAGTTCTGTTTCTAATTTTGATTTTTCCACCTGGAAGCCAATTTTTTTGTCAGAATTATATGCCTCCATTATCTGATAATAATGAAGCCAATCTCGCACTTTGTTTTTTAGTTTCTCAAAACTCTGCATTTTCAATCTATCTCCCTCTTGTTCCAGAATTTCCCAATATTTTGGCCATTTGGCCTCCATATTGAGCTTTTTCTGTGCTTTCGCTTCCATTGGTGACAGCCACCTTGGGGTTTTATTTTCCAATAGATCCTTATATCTTATCCAGACATTAAACAATGCTTTCCTGACAATATGATTTTTAAATGCTTTATGTGCTTTGACCTTATCATACCACAAATATGCATGCCATCCAAATACATTGTTGAACCTTCTAAGTCCAAAATGTCAGTGTTTTCAAGAAGCAGCCATTCTTTCAGCCAGCAAAAAACTGCTGATTCATAATAAAGTTTAAGGTCTGGCAGGGCAAATCCACCTCTTTCCTTTGCATCCGTTAGTATTTTAAATTTTATTCTGGGCTTCTTGCCCTGCCAGACAAATCTAGAGATATCTCTCCGCCACTTCTTGAAGCAATCCATTTTGTCCAAAATTTGCAATGTTTGAAACAAAAACAACATTCTAGGCAATACATTCATTTTTATTGCAGCAATACGGCCTAGCAGTGAAAGCTTCAAATTTGACCAAATTTCTAAATCTTTTTTCACTTCAGCCCAACATTTTTCATAATTGTCTTTAAATAGATTCCAATTTTTAGCTGTCATGTTAATCCCCAGGTATTTCACTTTCTTAACCACTGTTAAACCTGTCTCATTCTGAAACCTGAGCTTTAACATTTTCATGAGGATTTAAATCAGGGTTTCCCAAACTTGGGTTTCCAGCTGTTTTTGGACTACAACTCCCATCATCCTTAGCCAGCAGGAACAGAAGCCATGGATGATGGGAATTGAAGTCCAAAAACAACTGGAGGCCCAAGTTTGGGAAACCCTGATTTAAATATACACACACATCACAAATTGCAATGGAAGTGTGAAGAACTGAATTTAAGACTGGAAAAATGAGCAACAGAAGGAATGGAAATGAGCAGATTTGTCCATCCCTAGTCTCTCCCAAGGTATGCCTGGGGATTGAGCCTGGGACTTTCTGCCTGGAAAGCACCTGCTCTACCATTAAGCAAGAGTCCTCCCCCTTTCTTATTCTAAGGAAGAAAGAAAAAGAATCCACAACTGTGAAGTATAGTTAATCTTTCACCACAATGTGAGAGAAAATAAGTTCCTAAACTCTTGGCATTATAATGACGTTTGAAGTTGCATCTGTTTTCACAGGCATTGCCTTGACTTCTTGATCTGGACTTCCTGCCTTTCATGATTGCTTTATTGTTTTAATGGTGTTGTTTCTATTCTGCATTTTGAATGTGGAAAGTTATATTTTAATGGTTCTGTTTATTATTGCCTTTATAATTTCTAAACTGTTTAGAAGCCTACTCTAGCATTAAGCAGTGTATCTAATGATGATGATGGTGGTACAGCTCATGGCCAAACAAATCAAATGACTGTTTGACCCACTGTTGAACAAATTAAAAAGCAAAAGCAGGCACATGAACTCACTTTGAGAAATCTGGCTTTTGCTTCCTGATCTAATGTGATGATACATCAGTGCAGAGCATCAGGCAATTAAAGTAAATTGCATTTGCCATCCTTATTGGTGAAATTCATGTGCATTAGGAAGATGGCACCATCTCCACATGCTGGTCAGAGTGACTGCCAACATTCCTAACAGCAGGAAATCCATTTGTACCACCACACTAAGTAGGTATAAGATTTCCTCATTTTGGGATGTCTGGATAGTGATATCAAGAATCAGTTCAGTTGTGGCATCTTAAGACTGGAATTCCATTCCTGAGGAAACTTACTCTCGAAATGCTTTCCTGCCTTTAAAAAGTTTCTCTTCCACAAGGGCTGAGGACTTGTGATTTCTGCTACCGTTATGCTATTACACTGGTACCTTGGGTTAAGAACTTAATTTGTTCTGGAGGTCTGTTCTTAACCTAAAACTGTTCTTAACCTGAGGTACTTTAGCTAATGGGGGCCTCCTGCTGCCGCCACGCCGCCACCGCACGATTTCTGTTCTCATCCTGAAGCAAAGTTCTTAACTGAGGTACTATTTATGAGTTAGTGGAGTCTGTAACCTGAAGCGTCTGTGACCTGAGCTACTACTGTAGAATAATACTGTTAAGGTAAAGGTAAAGGGACCCCTGACCTTAGGTCCAGTCATGACCGACTCTGGGGTTGTGGCGTTCATCTCGCTTTATTGGCCAAGGGAGCCAGCGTACAGCTTCCGGGTCATGTGGCTGGCATGACTAAGCTGCTTCTGGCAAACCAGAGCAGTGCACGGAAACACCGTTTACCTTCCCACCGGAGCGGTACCTATTTATCTACTTGCACTTTGACGTGCTTTCGAACTGCTAGGTTGGCAGGATCTGGGATCGAACAACAGGAGCTCACCCTGTCACGGGGATTTGAACCGCTGACCTTCTGATTGGCAAGTCCTAGGCTCTGTGGTTTAACCCACAGCGCCACCTGCATCCCTTCGAATAATACTGTACCTAGCATTTATTTAGAGCTTTCAAATATATACATTGGTATGCGACTAAGTGCTTCTGCCAGCTCAAGACAACTTTCCCTCCTTGTCTTCTACTTGTGTGTGCACATTTATGCATGTACACACACACACCCTTCCCAAATCTCCTGCAGAGGCATAGGGAAAACTCCACAACAGATGTAGGTGTGTGGGAATATGGGGGGGGGGGGGGAGGAAAAGAAGGGGGATGAAGCACAGCTAAAAGTTCTCTCAGTAATACTAGCAGAAACACTACATTGGATACTGCCGTGTGTGTGTGTGTGTGTAAAACACACATACGGGGGGGGGGGAGCCCTGGCCATTAAAAATAGCCTGGCTGGATCAGGTCAATGGCCCTCTTCTCAAAGTAGACAACCAGATCCCTGTGGGAAACCCACAATCATGAAAGTAGTCTTCCCTCCCATGGTTTTCAACAACTGGCATTGAGAAATATTACTGCCTTGAGCCTTGGAGGCAGAGTACAGCCTCCTCTTCCTCCATGAATGGCCTTCTCCTTCATGATGACTGATTTGTACAACTTTGTTGTGTCCATAGACTCAACACTCCTTGTACCTTGCATTTGAACAACTGTGAAGCTCACCTATTTGTGTACAGAGGTTTTACACAGAATGTAATGTGTGAACACCTCTTAGGTAGTGTCCCATCAAACTCAATGGGAATGACATCCAAATAAACAGCCATAGGACTGCTCTGCACATTCCTGACACTTTTGCTCTCCTTTTATATGGTAATCCTCACCACCACCACCACAAACCTAACAACATAGACAACCCTGGTTCTGCAGAGGCACAAAGACTAAGAAAACTATGAAATAGGTGTGTAAACTCTGAGGTCAGAGGTACTACATTTTAAAAAGCATAAATATATAGTGATTATATAGATAATAGCACTCACACTTTACATTGTAGGTGCCCTTTGTGGGATCGCGCATGGTGCTACAGTTCCCAGGGAGCTTAATGGGAAACAGGGGCTGGCTTGCCTCTCAGTGTTAATTTTTGGAGGTTCATGCCCAGCCTTAGTAATCAAGTTTCTTGCTGGGAGGTGGGGCCAGCCCCATTTATAAATAGGGGGTGAAGCCAACAATAGCCAGGCTTTGGAGATTCACCCTCCCTATCCTCCCTTTGTTTAATGTTTCTTGTTTGCAGGTTAACTTTTTCTTCCTGTTTAGCGGGCGCTGCTGCGGTCTTTGACTGGTTGCTGTTGAAGGACCGGGAAATTTTTTCCCTGCATTTGCAGGTTTTGTCTTCCCCATAGCAATTCGTCACAACTTTGACGGCTATGGCCTTGGGTGGAATCCTTTAGTCTTTTCTTCCGCATGGGGGGGCATGAAGTGGTGTCTCACCCACCCTGCAGCGTGATTCCAGGGTCCCCCTCTTAAAGGGGTTATATATATAGGTGTCACTGGCCATACATTGAAAGGTCGTCAGTGAACTACCCTGCATGTGGGGATATGGGCTGGGCTGCCTGTTACATTTATGTCTCACAGAGCACCCCCATATCCCATTTACCCTGATGAGTCCCAGTTCCCCCTGGCTGGGGGGCTGGGAGGGATACATGCTTAAGGCCTAAGCCAAGGTCTTCCTACATTCAGAAGTTTAATAAAGTTGTGGCCTAATTTTAATTCCATATAACGTTGTCAGAGTCTTTATTCCTTCCTTATGATCCCTGATGGCTGGGGCTGTCGCCGCCTGGTCATACAATCTCTGTAGGAAGATGTTGTTAAAGTGTGTGTGTGTGTGTGTGTGTGTGTGTGTGTGCATGCTAGCAATTCAGTATTTTTGTTTTCTATTGAGGTTCCCCTTAAGGTGAAGTTTGGAATGCACACCAAATGTGTCTGTTGATATTAAAGTCATTAAGTAGCCTTTGGAGGTTTAGTGCAAGGCAAAATCCTTGGCCGATGGCCAGACAGAGCCAACATCTTCTTTTTCTTTTACAGGCACTATAATAGACTCTCCATTTCATACTCACAAGGTTTAGAGGTTTAAATTCCTTTATTACAAGTTGGGATGGGTTGAGCAACTTATTCCATCCCTGTTTGCTCCCTCTGGCACTCAGCCAGTGGATTGTTGCTTTCTGTTCTGTCCCGCTATATCTCATTCCTTACCATTGTATACTGTTCCACCTCTTTGTGTACATTTTGTATGCACTTCTTACATAAGATTTGGACTTTTGATGTGAAACGCACACTTTTCAATGCTCCCCAATGCATTCAACATTAAGACACACATTTTGCATGCATCTTTTATAAAATTGATATTTTTGTGCACTCCTTTTGCATGCTTAAAGTTCCCAGTTCCCAGAGAAATGCTGCAAAATCCAATTGGGAGTTGCATTATGGTCTGTAAGCAAGTACAAGAGTGATGAATTGGACCAGTCTACTGTGCAAAGTTCACTAAACAAATTCCTCCCCATATCTACCTATCACCTATCTATCATCTATCAGTTCATGAAAATGATATCACACTTGATTGTAGAAAACCAAATGGGAGAGAGAGAGAGTCCACACCCCCTGCGGAACAGGGTGAAATACTTCACCAGAAACCCAACATTACAAAGGCACACAAAGTGAAATGCCTACTATATAAAGGAACATAGGATATTGCCTTATCCTGATTCAGACCATAAGTCTATCTGGATCACCATTGTCTACCCTGGCTTGGAGTGACTCTCCAGGGTTTCAGACAGGGGGCATTCCTAATCCTATCTGGAGATGTCCAGGATTGTGCCTGGGACCTTCTGCTTTACCACTGAACTTTGGCCCATCTCTCTGCAGGTCCAGCCAATGGGTACACACTGGGACTTCATGCTAAAATAAAATTGTTCTGCCTTGCAAAGAAACAGTCACACCATCTGACTTCTAGGCTGCTGGTAGTCTAGCAAAATGCTCACTTTGTTTTCAGTTATCACTAGAATAATCTCTTCTAATAATGTGCATAAACATTATTATATATTTACTTTTGGATAAATAACAATACTCCCCCCCAAAAAAAAAAAAGTTACCAGGAGAATCAGCCTTAGCATTTTCTTCTCATTAGCCCTTTGCTTGTTGCCACCTGCTTATGAAACAAGAGCTAAGTAGGAAGTGCTAAAGTGTTCCCACTTGGCTAATGAGAGGAGACAACAGAACTCACTCCACTAATTATTTTTTTGCCAGGAGCAAATCTAGGGGCCTTGCTAGGTGAAGCTGAAAGCACTCCAACAAATTATATGTATGGAGACCAGTTCGGTGTGCATTTTAAAATCTTCCCACTGTTTTTCCCATTCCTTGAGGGCTTTATTCTTAAAGGCATCATTCTTTATAATAACCATCATGTGGTCCATTTTTGTTTTTGCTACAGCTTGTCTGTCATTCCTTGTATTGCCTCCCCCTCTCTTTCCAACTGACCCCTGAGTAACTGTTCTGCCTACCTATCTCCTTGAATAAAAGCAAGGAAGGAACTGACCCTAGCATTACCTGTAATTATATAACAAGTTTAAAATTACAAGCTTCCTTGTGGAAATGCTCATTAATCTTTCTGGCAATAGACTCCTTTTGCTGTGGAATGTTTCCCAGAGTGCTGGAAGTTAACTAGATGTAAGAATTTGGCCTTGGTTAAGTTTATTGGTTTCTTATCCATTGCTTCCATTCTCTGAGGTTTGCTACTTGCAGGGGGTCACTTTGGACTGATTTGCATAAGTATGCTCTTCCTGTTCATACCCAGTGCTGACTTGCACAAGTGAAATTCCAGTAATTGCACAGGTAAAATTTTCATGTCACCAAGCATCACCTCACACATAATGGTTTGGAACCAGATTTTATCATGCATAGAGCAGAACAATTGAACTCACTTTAGCAACAATGTATCTACTTTAAGCATGATGGGAAGCTTGGATCCAACCCAGTGAACAGATGGGTGACATACCCCTTAGCTTCCTTTAATTCATTTAGATATAAGCCCTGGAAGTGGGTTGTGGACAATGAAGTGATAGCATGCCATACCTTTCTGTATGCAAAACTATTATCATTAGTCGGCAGAAGAACTGAGGTACGTTTCACAGCTACTATTTGTGACTGAAGGAACAGAGAGAGTGACATTTATCACAGTCCCTTGAAACTATCCTGTAGAATTGCAATTGCCACCTCAGGGTGTGTTTCTCATGCAAATGTTGAAATGGGCTGTCTCTATAATCCCAATTCTGTAGCATAACGATATGAACCTACAATTTGTACATGGACCTCAGGCAATGCACATGCAGAACGCTTTCCTATTGTTATGCTTGGAGAATTCCTACACATAAAACTTATTAAACGACAAAAAAAACCCCAAATAAAGCCCCCCTCCAAAAAAAGCTTTAAAGGTATAGGATCTCACTCCCCCCTGTTAAATCAGTGGGTGAGTGGGGAGAATAGGGATTGCACATGTGGGAGAACAAAGAGAGCTCAGACCCCAGAATTGAATTGTACAACCTCCAAATTGGGCTGAGCCAAATCAGGCTGTCTTACAAAAGAACCAGATAGGGGTCCAAACCAAAACTTGCAATCTGCACACACCATCCCTCCTCCTGATTCCCAGCTTGCTTCCAGCTTTTAGAACCAGGACATAACATTTCATGAAACGTCTTTCCCTTGTATCACTTCAATAACAATTCCAGAATTGCCGGTTTCCACCAGCGATTTTTTTCTCCTTCCTGCTGTTTCATTCTTCTTTCTGTTATCTCTTTCCTTCTATTATCAGCTCTGTTAGATTACCGTGCTGAGATTCGCAGGGGCTTCTAATCCTGGGCTAATGTAGGGCTGCTCTTCACCTCCCTCGCCTTCATTTTATTTTTTAATATCTAGGACAAAGGAGGCTCTTGTTTGATGTTATATTTAATTACTCGGTAATGACTTGAGGTGAGGAGCAATCTAATTTCTGGAATGCTATTGGGCAGCCAGTCACTGACAACAGCTGAAAAGAAACCACATCTGCTGTGTGCAGCGCACTTATTGTCTTCTGTCCCATTTCATGTGGACAGAAGGTGCTGCACACACAGATAGCCCATAATATGTAGCCCTGTTGCGCAGCATTTCAACTTCTTCTTCTTTTTCTTGCCAGTTAGGCTGTCTCCATATTTGTAAAGAATTGTACGAAAAAGGAAACAGATACCACCCAAAGGAGAAGCGGGGGGCAGCTGTTTAAATGCAGTTTGTCTTTTGTAAGGATCCTTGTCCCTAAAGGTGGAGTTGGTGCACAACAGCAGTTTACTATTGCCATTCTGACACAGTCAAGCTGGGGTTTTGGGGGTTTTTTCCCTACACACTTACCAGGAAATAAGTCCCATTGAATTCAATGAGAGCTTCCTTCAGAGTAGAAGTGCACAGGATTTTAAGGCTGCAGGCCCAACCCTGACTTATCAGGATAAAGCCCTATTTAGCTTAGAGGGACTTGTTTTTGAATAAAACATATGTACAATTTCACAGCAAGATAGCTCACAGCCTCTGTTGGCTGTTTCTATGTGACCTTGGCCTTTGACACCTGAGGTGTGTGTTTTAGGACAACCCTATTCTTGTGACTGTGAGATGCATTAATTGTTTTTAATATTGATTTTTAAATTGTTGTTACCCTGTTACCCTGGTGAAAGGCAGGTAACAAGAAGAACAGCAACAAGAACAGCAGCAGTATGGCATCCTCTGCTCTCTCAAGAACAGTAACTAATCATAGAACCATAGAATCATAGAATTGTAGAGTTGGAAGGGACCATGAGGGTAAATCTAGTCCAACCCCTTGCAATGCAGGAATCTTTTGCTGATACTTTTAACATCATACTTTGGGATTGCAGGTATATTCTTCTTGTGTTTTGTTTTTTCTTTTTCTTTGACCGTAACAGCCTTATTTTATGCTTGTACCTATAAGATATGGAGCTTTAGTGAATTTCAATAAAAACATTCCACCACTAACAACAACATCCAAGTTAATTAATCAAAGAAATGTTATCTAAATAATTAGATGATTAAATCTGCATAAATATGCATGTGAGGGAGGAAATATTGTTCTAAAGTTTAGGAAGATAAGAAGCAGCTTTATACTGTACCATACATTTAATGCACTGATCTGGGAATTGTAGCTATGGGTAGAGAACAGGGGGCCTCCTAGCAATGTTCAGCACCTGTAACAAACTACAATTACCATAATTCTTCAGGGGAAGCCATGACTGTAATAGTGGTATTATAGTGCTTTAAATATATAGCACAGATGTCAGAGGTGCCAGCTTGTGAGGGAAAGTGGGGGGGGGGGCATTGTGCACATGACAACAGGACATTAGGAGGAGCTGGGGGAGGAGCTCAACATGACGGCTGTGCGGCCTAATGGCCAGCTGCTTCTCTGCCTCCAACTGGTGCTGTCACCAGTGGGAGGTTGCTTCAACCCCCCTTCTCCTCTGTGGCAGGAGGAGGAGCTGGCCACTGGAGGCATGCCATGCTCGGATCTGCATTTCACCTCCATGCTTTTTGAGCATTGAGGGGCCCCTGGTCCTCACCCAAAAAATAGGGGGGTAGCAAAAGGGCTTGGCTCCCATGAGCTGGTGCCCATGAGAGATGTTGCCCCAGACACAAAGGAACTTGAATGAATGAGAACTAAACATCCGAGATAGGCTTTCCCCACAGTGTCACAAACATATGGTGAGCAGGTGTGCATGTGCCCACAGAGGCCTTCCCTAACATGCCATTGAGTCTTCTCCCCTCCATGGAAATTACGCTGGGAGGGCAGTAAATAATAGATATACATATGTGCAAGCATATTCCTAGACAGAGGCTATATTCACAGTATGATTGAAGCACTTTTATAACACTTTTCAGGAGACATTGGGGCACACACACACACACCCTTTGCAAGGGATTAGGAAGATACGCAGAAACCAAACAAGAAATGGGGACAGATGGAAGTTGTTAAGTTGACAACATTACAGTGAAAATTCGATTGAAGGAAACTGGCTGCATAAGATCTATAAAGTGAACTGGAGGTTGTTGGAACTAGAGTGGGTATTATGCTGGTGCAACATCTGTAGTAACAGTAATGCAAGGAAAGACAAAACATGACTTTTTAATAATCTATGTGATATTTATGTATTGTTGCCATGAAATATTAGTTCTCTTAGTTAATTGGCGGAGCTCACCATGCAGAATCTCTCCATATATAGAACTGTAATGAATATATGTGAAGAAGGAGCCATGGACGGACATGAGTCTGACGGCTGTACTTGACTCCTGCAGGTTGTTGTGGGAAGGAAGTGGGCTGGGAAGGACACTGCCATACCCCTCTGGGTGTTCTTTGATGACAGCCCAAATGCAATACCATATGGGTGCCATAAGGAGTTTGGGTCAGGGGGCACTGCAAGGCCAATTTGGAGCAAAACCTGTGAACTATATTTGGACTGAACTAAATATGAAGTGTGGGAGCGAGAAGATGAACTTGCAGAACTGCAAAGAAAAATTATCCCGAAGTGATACTGAGGTGGGATAAATCTCTGGCCAGATGGATGGAGTTTGGTGGATGACAGCCTCTGGAGTATAGACTCTATCTATCTATCAATATCATCTATCAAATTTCTATACCACCCTTCATCAGAAGATCACAGGGCAGTTTACAATATAAAAACACAAAAACACATAGTAAAAAAACAAAAAACACTAATATTTTTAAAGGTAATAGATTGCTCAATTAGCTCAATTTCCAGAGCATTTGTGTGTTGCAGTAGTTGTTGTTTTTCCCTCCCTGAGGTAGCTCAGTAGTGAGCCAGTAATTTGCTTGACTTTCTTCTTTGTAAAGCCAACTTGAGGAGTCACAGCATGGACCTCTATCCCCTTTGGGCATTGAAGACCCAGCAGGTGAACCTGGAGGACAGGGAATGCTCTGGGGCTCTATTGTAAACTGTGAGTAGTGCAGCCCTATAATTGTGCAAAGGAGGCATAATGTAAAGTATATACTGTTTGTATTACTGACTTCTGGAGCTTTTAGCAGATGCTTTCATTCTTCTTCATCTTCATCTTCAGTTCTGATAGGTCAAAGGGGAGAGAAAGATACAAAAGAGATTAAGAGATTTCTTTAACACATTGCTCATGCTTGATTTTGTCTCTGCTTTGCAAATGGATGCAAGACAGTAAAAGATTTTTGCTACAAAAGAGATGTGAGACTAGAAAGCAACCTTAGCTTTCTGATTCATGGTACATTAAAATGCCTCAATTTGCATGCTTCAGAACCTCCTTCCATGTAGACACATCTCTAGTTTGCTCTTCAGTTGCCATGCACTTCCCTTTGGTCTGCTGCTTCAAAGGGACAGTTTGGTCCTCTGCTTCAAAGGGGCAAAGGGAAAACTGATGATGCCTGCAATCTCATGGAATATTTGGTAATTACTATCCCTTTCAGAATTGTATTCCTTGTGAAGGAAGAAGAGAAAAAGGCAACAGAGATGTATGTGAGCACTGAAGGTCCTCCAAGAATAACAGATTCGTGGTAAGCAAGAAAGAATTTCAACAAGGCCACCATTTTTATCTACAGGTGGGGTGTGCATATTCCTTTGTGTACACTACATTATATGAGGATGAGCATAAGCATAAGCATAAGCATAAGCCAGTGGCCCATCTAGTACAGCATCCTAAACTCACAGTGACCAATCAGATGTCTATGGGAAGACTGCAAGCATGACCTGAGTGCAACAACACCCTCTTCTCATGCAATTTCCAGCAACTGGTATTTGGAACCATGCTGCCTCCAACAGTGGTGGTAGAGTTGGAGACTTCCGCTAAGGCAAATGATATCCTCTTCTACCAAGGACCATTACCCCACAAGAAAATTCACCTGAAGGCCACAAACAATTAGCCAATTACTCCAATTGCATTAGGCAACAAATTGCATTTGTGTGTGAGAGAAAATATACAGCCTAAGAAGATTCTACTGTGTATTGTTGCCATATCCTGAAGCTCTTGCTACTCTGATGCTGATCTGCTTAAATGACCATGACAACTACACTTGGAAAGCAGGGATGGGGAGCTGGTGGCCCTTTAGATGTTATTGGGCTACAACTCCCATCTTTCCAGATGATTGACCATGCTGGTTAGGGCTGATGGGAGTTGAGTCCAAGCAACATCTGGAAGGCTGCAGGTTCTTTACCCCTGCTGGAGGGAAAGGTGGGTGAAGACACGTGCTAGTTCCTTCTACCAGGACTGTTGTTATTATTTGCCAAAGCAAGCAGGTGATGAAGGGAGGGTTGGATGCTGCTGTTAAAAGTGCATGGAGCACCTTGCTGTAGGACCACCCGCTTGGCCACTCTCTTTGACAGCCCTCCCCACTGAGTAAATGGAGAACAGCTGCTAGGAAATGCTTCAGGACAGCATGAAATTAAGGGGAGGGATGCAGCCAGCTCTTAGCTCAGACAGTCCCCACACATGGGCTACAACAATACATTTCAAAACTTTTGAAAAAAGCAAAAAATGGTTGTATCCCAAGAAAATGTTTCTTAAAAAGTGCATTGTGAGGAATGAGTGATCTATAATAGCTAGTGTGGTAAACCTGGTTGTATGCTGGGCCAAACAGAAATGCTGCCCCCTCCCCCCAGCTCACTGCAGAAATTAGGACGGGGGTGAAATGCAGCAGAACGAAAAAAACATGGGGGTTATTGGTGGCAACATGCAGAACTACAGTGTACTCAGAAGGAAGTCCTGTTGAGCTCAATAGAGCTTACAAACAGGTCAGGGTACAGGAGTGCAGCCTATGTCTTCCAAGTTTCTTCTCCTGATATAGGCATTATTTAGGAAACCCATTATATTCATGAGAGCATCTTTACCTAGATGTCTCTGCTCCTTTTCATATGTTGGTTATCCCTCAGTGGTAGGGCACCTGCATTGCATGCAGAAAGTTCCATCTTCCATCCCCAACAACTCTAGGTAGGGCTAGGATAAGATCCTGCCTAAAACCCTGTACAGCTGCTGCTAGTCAGTGTAAACCAGGGTTTCCAAACTTGGGTCTCCAGCTGTTTTGGGGCTATAATTCCCACCATCCCCGACCACTGGTCCTGCTAGCTAGGGATGATGGGAGTTTTAGTTCAAAAACAGATGGAGACCCAAGTGGACACCACAGATAGAAACTGTGGTGTAGATAATACTGATCTAGATGGACCAAAGGTCTGACTCAGTATAAGGCAGCTTGTTGCGTCCCATTATGAAGATTCTCAAGAAACCAAGATCCCACAGGCATAGTTTGCTTCTTTTTCCTGGTGTGAAAGGCTATGAACTTTTGTGTTTTCTTTCGTTCTTCCTACTGCAAAAAACCCAGGAACTATTGTTTTTCTTACTGGATCAATATGTTGAAGTTGCTTAAATAAAATATGAAGACTACAGTTGTGTGGTGTTTGACGCACCAGGTTGCCAACAACCTCAAAGGGAGTGTTGACCCATGGATGTGAGATTCAGTCTTCAGTATAACTGGCTTACACAGTCCATCTAAGCCCAAAGGATATGTTTTTATTGGTTTTTATCATAGTGAGAATCTGACCCTGATTTCGCCCCCTACTTCCTATCTCCCTTGATATATTATGGATTAGAAGACCACATTTACATTTGTTTGACAGCTTTGAAACATTTGGTCTTGCTGTCGGCCTGGAGTGTGAAATTTTATTTTATGTATATATGAATTTATCAGTCATATAGTGTTAGCTGCTGATGTAAGAAACAAACAGATGTGGGTCAACTCATAGGACAATTCCCCAAGTAGCACAGTATGGGTCAGATGTTTCCCAAGGCAAAACAGCAGCAGTGAGGAATGTCAGGCCTGAGGGACAAATGTGGTATGCCCTCCAACATGCCACAGAGGAAAACTGGGATGCACATCTTTTGCATCCGTGCTCCTGCATGAGTCGTGTGACTCGCATGAGAGTGCCCCCAAATGCATGTTTTTTGGGGGGGTCATGCTCTCACAGGAGCCAGGTGACTTACACGAGAGCACCCCCCCCAAAAAAGGGCATCTTATGGGGCTGTGCTCTTGCAGGAGCCAAAACAGGACATCCTGGGATCCAATAAGAAGCTGGGATGACTTGTATAATTCTGGGATGTCCTGGTCAGATTGGGACAGTTGAGGAGGTATGCTATGGGCCTCCAGACATCTCTATCTAGGCTGGATCTACACTGACCTGTTTAACAATATTAGAATGATATTAGATATGTCGTTCTAAAATGTCACAGAGCATACTTGTAAATTAAAGTGTTTTTTATCTTGGTTTTTATCCGTCAAAACGCTGCCTCTCTGGCCTTCACAGTTGAAAGAAATTTGCTTCTGTTTTTTTTTTATAAGATATTTATTGAGATTTTCAAAATGTTACAAAATAAAAATAGGAAAAAAAAGTACAAAATAAAAATGGTTAAAAACAACTCAATCTTTTCATTACTTATTTTTCATTAGCTTGTTTCCCGGACCTCCTCACACCTCCCTTTTTTGTATTCCAATTCAGTTTGTTGGTTCAGCAAATCCTTACCCTCTTTGTTTATCCTAGTCTTTAATCTTAAAATATTGTAAAGTTAAATTTTTACCTATTAATAATCCATTTTTCATATTCCCTTATAGTATTACAGCTGAAAAGCACTTAATTTCTATCCAACATCATTCTAACATTCATTAATTTTACAATATTTCTGTAGATAGTCTTTAAATTTCCTCTAATCTTCTTCCACCGACTCTTCTCCCTGGTCTCAGATTCTGCCAGTCATTTCCGCCAGTTCCATATAGTCCATCACCTTCATCTGCCATTCTTCCAGAGTGGGTAGATCTTGTGTCTTCCAATACTTTGCAATGAGCATTCTTGCTGCTGTTGTGGCATACATAAAAAAAGTTCTGTCCTTCTTTGGCACCAATTGGCCGACTATGCCCAGGAGAAAGGCCTCTGGTTTCTTCAAGAAGGTATATTTAAATACCTTTTTCAATTCATTATATATCATCTCCCAGAAAGCCTTAATCCTTGGGCACGTCCACCAAAGGTGAAAGAATGTACCTTCAGTTTCTTTACATTTCCAACATTTATTATCAGGCAAATGATAAATTTTTGCAAGCCTGACTGGGGCCATGTACCACCTGTATATCATTTTCATAATATTCTCTCTTAAGGCATTGCATGCCGTAAACTTCATACCTGTGGTACATAACTGTTCCCAGTCAGCCATCATTATGTTATGTCCAACGTCTTGTGCCCATTTAATCATAACAGATTTCACCGTTTCATCCTGAGTATTCCATTTCAACAGCAAGTTATACATCTTTGACAAAATCTTAGTTTTGGGTTCTAACAGTTCTGTTTCTAATTTTGATTTTTCCACCTGGAAACCAATTTTCTTGTCCAAATTATATGCCTCCATTATCTTATAATAATGAAGCCAGTCTCGCACTTTGTTTTTTAATTTCTCAAAATTCTGCAATTTCAGTCTATCTCCGTCTTGTTCCAAAATTTCCCAATATTTCGGCCATTTGGCCTCCCTATTGAGCTTTTTCAAAGCTTTCGCTTCCATCGGTGACAGCCATCTTGGGGTTTTATTTTCCAATGAGTCCTTGTATCTTATCCAAACATTAAACAATGCTTTCCTGACAATATGATTTTTAAATGCTTTATGTGCTTTGACCTTATCATACCACAGATATGCATGCCATCCAAATACATTATTAAAACCTTCTAGATCCAAAATGTCAGTGTTTTCAAGAAGCAGCCATTCTTTCAACCAGCAAAAAGCTGCTGATTCATAGTAAAGTTTGAAGTCTGGCAGGGCAAATCCACCCCTTTCCTTTGCATCAGTTAATATCTTAAATTTTGGGCTTCTTGCCCTGCTAGACAAATCTAGAAATGTCTCTCTGCCACTTCTTGAAACAATCCATTTTGTCCACAATTTGCAATGTTTGAAACAAAAACAACATTCTAGGCAATACATTCATTTTTATCGCAGCGATACGACCCAGGAGTGAAAGCTTCAAATTTGAACAAATTTCTAAATCTTTTTTCACTTCAGCCCAGCATTTTTCATAGTTGTCTTTAAATAGATTCCCATTTTTTGCTGTCATGTTAATCCCCAGGTATTTTACTTTCTTAACCACTGTTAAACCTGTCTCATTCTGAAACCTCTCTCTCTCAATCGGTGTTAAGTTTTTCTCTAAAACCTTGGTTTTTAACTTATTCAGTTTAAATCCAGCAACCTGACCAAATTCTTGAATCAGTTCTAAAACCCTTTTGGTACTAGATTCTGGCTCCTGTAACGTCAATACTAAGTCATCTGCAAATGCTCTCAATTTATACTGTTTAGCTCCGACTTGAATACCTTTAACCAACTGGTCCCTTCTAATCATATTCAGCAAAACCTCCAGGACCGATATAAAAAGCAATGGGGAAATTGGGCAACCTTGTCGTGTCCCTTTTTCTATCTTAATTTCTTCCGTCACAACATTATTTACAATTAGTTTAGCCTTTTGTTCTGAATAAATTGCACTTATACCATTTTCAAAGCCTTGGCCTACCCCCATCCCCTGTAGGTTCTTCTTCATAAAACTCCAAGAGATATTATCAAAAGCTTTCTCCGCGTCCACAAATATCAAAACTGCTTTAGTATTTATGTTCACTTCTAGTTTTTCCAAAATATCAATTATATTCCTCCAATTGTCAGACAAGTGTCTTCCCGGGAGAAAGCCTGGTTGATCTTTATGAATCTCTTCCATCAACACTTTTTTCAATCTCTTGGCCAAAATGTCTGCAAAAATTTTGTAATCCACATTAAGTAATGATATGGGGCGGTAGTTCTTAAGCTGAGTCTTTTCAGTCTCTGTTTTTGGTATAAGTGTAATATACGCTTCTTTTCACGACTCTGGTGCCCTTTTCCCTTCCAATATTTCATTGCAGACTTCCTTTAAAGGTTGTAGTAACCACTCTTTCAAGGATCTATAGTATCTAGAAGTCAGCCCATCCGGTCCCGGAGATTTGCCTAATTGCATATTTTGAATGGCACCTTCTACTTCCTGTTCAGATATTTTATAATTCAACATTAATTTACTTTCTTGAGAGATTTTTTGTAATCCATTTGTCTTCAGAAATCGATCTATGTCCATTTCTTTCTGTGGCCCTTGTGTGTATAATTGTTTAAAGTACCTCTGGAAACAGTTTCTAATCTCAGTTGGGTTGTGTATGTTCTTTCCTTCCACTTCTAAATTTGTGATAGTATTTAATTTTTGTCTTTTTTTCATTTGCCAAACCAACAATTTCCCACATTTATTAGCTGATTCAAATGTTTTTTGTCTCATTTGTTTAATTTTCCATTCTATTTCCTGATTCATCATTTCCATATATTGTACTTGATATAACTTTATTTCCCTCAAAATCTCCTGCAACTTTGGTTTTGCTCTCAATTTCTTCTCACTTTCTTTTATTTTCCCCAAAATTTTATCTTTCTTCTCATTTTGGCTTCTCTTCTTTATAGCATTTTGTTGTATCAGAAACCCTCTCATGACCGCTTTGCTTGCGTCCCAGATTACTCTTTTTTCTATATTAGTATTCATATTTATCTCAAAATAGTCTCTCAAGGTTTTTTGGGCCTTTTTATATACTTCTTCATCTCTGAATAAGGTGTCATTCATCTTCCATCTGAAGGAGCCAGTTGATATTAGTTTCATCTCCATCCTTACAGCATTATGATCTGAGCAGGTTTTTGGACAAATTTCCACTTTCTTTATCTTTGGTGCCACTCCTCTAGTCACCCATATTTGGTCGATTCTAGTCCATGTCATCTTGGCTTCAGAAAAGAAGGTTCCCTCTCTTCCCAAGGGATTCTTTGTTCTCCAAGTATCAACTAAGTCCAAATTGTCTGTCATCTCGAAAAATGTTTTCGGTAGTCTACCATCCTTGGTGACCACTTGTCTTTGTGCCTTATCCATATTTGTAGATACTACTCCATTCATATCCCCCATCAAAATCAGATTGTAATCCAAATAGTCCATTAAGGTCTCATGCAACTTTTTAAAGAATTCAGATTTCCCCTCATTCGGTGCATAAATTCCTACTATCAAAAATTTCTCTCCTTGAACTTGAATTTCAATTGCCACAAATCTTCCTTGATCGTCTTTAAAGATGAATTTCAGTAATAGTCTCTCCTTTGCATAAATCACTACTCCTCTTTTATTAACTTTATCAGATGAAATAAACTCCTGTCCCAATCTCTTGTTAATCAATACTTTCCTGTGTAGCCTTATCACATGTGTTTCCTGTAGGCAAATCAAGTCCAATTGTTCCTTTTTTAGTAAATGAAAAACACTTTTCCTTTTCCGAGGAGAATTGTGGCCATTACAATTCCAGCTTAATAGTTGCAGAGCCATGATGGGGTTAATTCGCTTTACCTCCAACTGCGCCAAGTGTTTGTTCTTGTTCTGTCGGTGGTGTCACTTTCTCTGAACCATGCAATCCAAAAGATAAGTTTGCTATATCTATTATTCCTCTTTCCAGTGCTTTTGGCTCTTCTCCAGATTCCACTTCTTTCTGTAGATCTTCTCCGTGGTCTTTCAAGAATCTATCTTTGTCATTGACTGATCTTATTTTTATCTTTCTTCCTTTATATTTAAAGGACAGGCCTTGAGGGAATTCCCACCTAAAGATGATTCTATTACTTCTCAGCAGGGCAACCAGATCTCCGTAATTAAGCCTTAAGTCCAAAAGATGTTTTGGAATGTCCTTAAATATCTCCACGCTTGACTCATATATTTCCAGAGTCTTTTGGTAATGCAGATTCAAGATTTTGTCTCTCTCCTCTTTTGTTCGAAGGGTAATCAAACAGTCTCTCACCTTGTTCTTCCTTCCTCCTCTTCCAAGTCTAAATGCGCTCACTATCTTGAATTCTTCCTTCCCCAAATCCTGTTGCCAGAAGTCTGAACATTCCTGCGTAAGAAAGTCAGTCAAGTTATCTTTCTCAAGTTCTGGTACAGGCCTGATTCTCAAATTTCTTTGTTTCTCCTTCAATTCAATCATAGACAACGTCAAACCGTGGTCCTCGAGTTGCCTATATATCGGTGGTATCTTCTCTTGAGTAGCAGTTGCTATGTCTTTTGCTTCTTCGGCTGTCTTTCGGGTCAAAGCAGATTCCTGTAACAATTTCTCAATAGTCTCTGTATTGGTATTCACCTTCTGTCCCAAATTATTAATACTTGTAGTATTTTGGTCAATTTTAACTCATGCTTCGGCTACTTGTTTATTTGTTTCAGCTACTTGTTTGGTTAAATTTTCCAAAGATTCATTATTTTTTCCTAGTGCCTGTGCCAAAACGTCTTCGGACGACATAACTTTTGGTTTAACCTGTGGAGGTGCAGCCCCTGGTATTCCAGATGGTCCAGATGTTGAAGCCCTTCGCTGCAACACAGTATCTGTCCGAAAGGGTCTGCCAGACCTAGTAGTTTTTTTCCTGAATCAGCTCTAACTTTCCTCTTCCATCTGCCATAACACTCTCATAGAAGTCCAAGGTCAGTCCCACGGTTAGAATTTGTTTTGAAATGGAAAATTCCCCTAGCCCAGTTGTTATTGTAGCAATGTCAAGCCTCCTCTAGGGGGACACAGTAACAATCAAAGCTTGCAACTTAAAAGAAAAAAAAGTAGTCCTTATAAATCCCCCAATTCACAAAAAAACAGCAGTTTCAATTGCACTTAATCAGTTACTTTAAAGCCAGGAGAAGTCCAGAAACACTGTATCTCTCTTGCAGAGTTAGCTGTCAAAAGTACTCTGTTTACCGATAGTGTTTTTCACAGAGCGGCATTCCTTTTCTCAGGGCAGTCCGTTCCCAGGCTCTAAGCGGTGGATTTTAGCTTCCTTTCCCTCTTTTTTTGCAGATAAATACAGTTCAAACCTTTCCCCACTCCTCTCCTGCAATCCGGAGGGGAGATCGCTTTTCTGATGTTAGGATTTAAGTCTTTATTCAAACGTCTTTCAAAGTTTCCACTTGCAGTCTCTTTGCTTTGATCTGTTTACAAGAAAGGAAGGCGGACTTCCTGTTTATGCCTTCCCGCTTCGGTGCTGAATTAAATTATTTTTCCCTTTAAATCCAATTTTATCCTACTCACGGGTAGTTGCTTTAGAAGTCAAATTGTCCCAGGAAAAAGTCAGCGCTCTCCGATAACGGCTGTGCGGCTTCACTCCGCGGAAGAAGCAGTCGACTCTCAGCACCGCACCGCTCACCCCGTCTCGCTCCGGAACCCCTAAAAGGGTCCCTTCGCAGTTTGGGGGGGCGCAAAAGGTGCCCGCCGAGTCCCCGCGTTCACAGGCTTCACCCGCCTGTGATTTTCAAAGGGTCCCCGCTTCGGCGCAGCGGTCCGACCCGATCCCGCGGAGCTGGTCCCTCAGAAACTCAGAGGGAATCCACCATTACCGATGGCGCCAACCCGGAAGTCGAAAGAAATTTGCTTCTGAATGCCAGTTGTTTGAAACTACAGGAGGTGTGAGTGCACTTGTCCTTAGGATCTATTTGCTGATTACCCATAGGCATTTGTTTGATCACTGTGAGAACAAGATGCTGGGCTAGATGGGCCATTGGCCTGATCCAGCAGGCTCTTTTTGTGTTCTTAATTTCAGAGGGGGTGGGGGGAAAGCAAGAGAGAGCTTTGTCACTGATTCAAGCAGCACTGCTTTAGTAATTAAGAAGAGAATACTCTGTGGGACACAGCATCAATTGCAGGAATAGTCTTATAAGAATAGAATTGTAGTGTTTGGAAGGTACCCTGAGGATCATCTAGTCCAACTCCTTGCAATGTAGGAAACCTTCAGCCTTGGAGTAATCAGCACCATGCTCTAACTGAGCTATCCATTATCAATACAGTAGGTGAGAGAAATTTAGTTTCTTCATCTGACCAAAGCTTCTGCATTGGAATCACAGCTTCAGTGGGGGCATCAATTTCTGCATTCTCCTTTCAGAGTCATTCTTACTGCATTGCTCATCTTGGGACCCCTCAGAAACTCCCATGGTGCCTGCCACAACAGCACTTGGTCCTTGTCGGTAGAACAAATAGTCCAAATCAAACAATAAATCCTTTCATGCACTCCGCAAACTTCTTATTGGGTAATATAGTGGGGGTAAATTGCTGGTAGCTGCATGTTTCATTATTTACCTTAACCTAGGGGTGGGAGGCGGTAACTGGTCCTCCAAATGTTAGACTACAACATCTATCAGTCCCAGTGTTCATGGTCAATGGTCAGGTAAGTTA
Organism: Podarcis pityusensis; assembly: GCF_964106645.2. Taxonomy (NCBI): domain Eukaryota; kingdom Metazoa; phylum Chordata; class Lepidosauria; order Squamata; family Lacertidae; genus Podarcis; species Podarcis pityusensis. The sequence continues at coordinate 43,713,222 of NC_138044.1, forward strand.
GTAACTGTAGTCAAGCAACTTCTGGAGGTGCTTCAAGTTCTGCACCTGTCTGGCTTGTTGCTTTTTGGAAATAATACAATCCATATGAGTTTACTTTCAGCTGCTCTCTTCCTCTCTGCTTGGGCCAGATATGGCCTGAGAGGCCAGCTGATAGGTGGGAGATTGAAGCAGATGCTGGAAACAGGATATACTTCCCTGTTTTCAAGTGTAATTGCTAGACTGCATCCTAAGAAAGACAACTGACATTCAAAACGATTCAGATGTTATCTCCTAGTGGCCAGCCTTATAGCTCTGAGGCCTTCTCCTTGGAGCTTTGATTAGCTTGTCACTCTCCAATAATTGAAAGCTGTGCGGGGTCATGAAATGGCATTTCTCGCTGAGTCTCTCTGCTTATGTATCTCTGGTATGCTACAGAACAACCTTTCTCAGCCCAGTACCCTATAGGAGTTTTGTACTCCCAGAAGCCCTCCCCAACATGGACAGTGCATGGGGATGATGAGGAGCATCAGGGGAGCATCAGGGCAGCACAAAGTTGGGGAGAGCTGCTACGGAACTTACTTAGGCTCCAAGCCTACCAAAAATGAGTAGATGGACATGGGATAAGATCTGAATATCGTATTTTTTATATATATATATATAGCTAGTTTGCTATTGTCCATCCATTGGTAGCCTTACAGATTACTGCAATGTGCCCTAAGTGGAGCTATACTTGGCTTGGAGACTGCAGCTAGTTCAAAACACAGCAGTTAGGTTTCATATGGCACAAACTACCACTTGCTTGTGAAGTTATCCCTGGTTTATCCCTTAGCTACCTAGTAGGCCATGGTGGGAAGGTATCTCCTGCAAGTCCCCAAGGTCTTAGAAGCTCACTCTGCAGTAGCTCAGAGCAGGGCTTTTAGTGTGGCTGCCCCTGCCCTGTGGAACAGCATTTATGTTGAGGCATGCCAGGGACCCACAACTGGAAACAGTTGAAGAAATTTTTGTTCCGACAGGTTTTCTGAGCTGAATAAATGAGTCTTTGCTGTGAGTGTCTATTATGTATTGTTTTTGTTTATTTATTGGCTGTGTTTTTAACTGTTTTCTCCCCTTCTGTTTTTATTGTTTATCACCTGGAAGGCAAATGATGATGATAATAACTAATAAATAATTTATTAAACATGTTACTTGCCCCAAAGGCTTCCAAGCAACTAGCAACACATTTAGAAACAATAAAATAAACATATCATACTATAAAAACAAGTAAACTCCATAACAGTTACTGGAAGCTTTGGCAACCAACTGTATAGTTTTTAGGTTTCATTTCATTTCTAGGGGAAGTGTAGGATTGACTAATGTTGCTCAGAGACCCAGAACATTTTAAGAAATTCATGAGTAGAGATGGAAAAAGACAACTGGATAAATGCTTTTTTTCACCCAACCCCATTTTTCTTCGCTTGTGTATGCTCTGTGGATATTTCAATGAGTAGACTCCTTAGAGTCATTCTTTAAGGCAGCTTCCCCCAGCCTGGTTATTTCTGGGGGTTGTTGGACTACAACTACCATAAGTTAGAACCATTCCCCATGACCTAGCACCCTTGAGTCTTTTCTTTTATTATTATTTTTTAATTTGTGTTTTATTGATCATCAGTTACAAATTAATTAGATGTAAAAAGAAGAAAAGAAAGAGAATTATATCAACAACAACAACAAAAAGGCAGAGTGCAGAGCCATCACAAAGAGGGAAAAATATAAGAGAGGCAATCTCAGTTGAGGATCACTGGATGTACAGTATTCAGATGAAACTATCATTCCACAATGTTTTGTGCATTGCTGGCAGATGGAAGCCGTACTCAATAAATTGTGCATATTCAATATGTTTCATAAAATTTTGTGTTTTTCTTTCCAGTACAATTATGAAATGTCCGGTCCAATTAGACCCCCAAATAGCTCTATTATTTTATTTACATCTTGAAGCTCAAAGAACACCTAATAAATACCTTATTACCCTTGCTTCTTATTGTGGCAGTCCCTTTATTTTTCAAAAGGAGAGCAAATCCCTTTAAAAAAAAAAACGTGTGTGACCTACATAACATTAAGATCTTTGCTGCGTGGATTTTTTCGGCCAGTGCAGCAGCAGGAGAATCTGCATTCGGCACAATGTTGTGCCTTAGCTCATGCAACAGCTGTTCTATAGGGAAAGCTATTTCGACTAGTTAGATTTCTGACACCCCTTTGAATGGTGGCTGGCAGGGAAAGACTTGAGCTGTCACAGCTTGGCTGCAGGGATTTGGTCAGAAGACAGAGAGTGAAGAAAAGATGGTGCATTCAAATAAATATAAACACTGCGTGGATTGATTCTTACTGTGCATGCTTCCAAGTTTCCACTTTTTATGAATCATTTTTCTTCTCCAAGATTTGAGGGTCACCAGTAGTTAACTTCAATTTCAGAAATAGCCAGATGGTTGTACTTATTTCAGGCAAGGGAAGTGAGTGTTATATATTTGCAGTCAGATGAACAGGGATATCCTCTGGAAGACGATAATGTCCTCCCCCCATCCCCCCTTCTCCCCTTTCCAAAATATTTCTCCACATTGCTGACAACTCTGAACCTGAACACCATATCGCTATATATAGTTGAGAGTGGGGAGCAATTGCCCATATCCCTAAACCATGGTGGTCAAACACGTGACCCCCCAGGCACACATGGCCCATGAGGTCTTTTGGCAGCCCTTAACAATGTCAACATCAAGTTCATTATCAGGAACGAGCTGGACGTAAATGACACTGTGCAAGTTGCAGTTAATTCTTTTTTCTTTTTCAAAATTGTTTAAAAAAGTAATACAATGCAATAGTATGCAAGACAAGGTTGACTACCAATTTTACTACCATTTTTTAAACTTTGCTCAAAATCAAGCTGTCATTGAATCCAAAGAACCATTAAATATGACTGAACATTTGACAATATCAGCATTTAAAAATCTAACAATAGTGGCATTCATCTACTGCTTAAATTAAAATACAGGTCTCCCAACAATCACATTACCTATACACAACTCTGTACTGTTTTTATACTGAAGCTAACAATGAGCTGCATTCGACTTCACATTCTTAGCAAAATCATTGACTTTTGAGCACAAAATCTTTACAGCAGCTTTATAACTCCACTCTTCATCTTCATCTTCCTCCTCCTCTTCCTCCTCCTCTTCTTCTTCCTCATCATCTTCTTCAGGTTCTACTTTCTTCTTGGAGCCATGCTGGCCTACCTGGACCTTTCTTTCCTGCATCACCCTTCCCCTTGGCACGATATGCTGCAACATCCTTCTCATACTTCTCCTTTAGTTTTGCTGCCTTCTGCTCAAAGGCTGTTTGTCTTTTGCTGTTTGCTCAGATCACATTTCGCCTAGTTTCTTTGCTTTATCACCAGTAGACAAACCTGGGTGGTCGCTTTTTATCTTTGGGTGATGCTCAGAACAAAACAGGAAGAAAGCAGATGGTGGTCTTTTGGGGGCATTGGGGTCCTTCTTCTTCTTCTTCTTCTTCTTCTTCTTCTTCTTCTTCTTCTTCTTCTTCTTCTTCTTCTTCCTCTTCTCCCCTTTAGGAGGAAGATAACTTTTCATCTCCCTATCATAATGAACTTTATCACCCTTTGCCATGTTTTCAAACTTGCCTTTTTCTTTTGCTGACATTGTCCTCCATTTCTCAGAACATTTCTTGGAGAAGTTGGAAAAGTTGACCGAAGTGTCCAGGTGCTTCTTCTTATGTTCCTTGTGGCACGTTTGCATGAAATAAGTGTACGAGGACATCTTGCCCAGGGGCTTGTTCGGGTCGCCTTTGCCAATGGCTGCGGTAACAGTCCCTGATCGGTGGGAAAAGATGTTTGTGGTACTTAGCTCCTCACCTGGTGGAGCTGAGGAAGAGAAGCAGCGGCCATTGGCGATGTCGAGAGGGGGGTCAAGTAAAGCGCACGGATCACCTTCCTTCACTGCAGTCGAATGAGTTGCAGTTAATTCTTCATTAGCAAAGACACGATCTGCACAAACTTGCTGGAGTTGCAGGCCTAATGAGCACAGCAGCTCATCCCCAGTAGGTCTGACCCCCATGAAGCAGTTACTGAGACTGACAATCTCTGCCTCCCCACAGCTGTCTAAGACCCCTCCTCTCCAGAGCTTTTTCCAAGCAGTTGGAGATTTCACCTGGGTGAAGCCATCCTTTCATCTGCCCTTTTCATGTCTCTTCTGGTTCTGGGAGGGAAGCTTGTTGCAGCAAGAGGGGGAGACACCTGCAACTCTGCACCAGTCTGATTCATTTCTGCCTCTTGGCCTCCTTTGTCCCATGCTCCTCCTTCAGCTTCTGCCTCTGATTCTGGTCTTTTTCTCTGCTCCAGACTCTGCCAGCTCACTAAATCCTCTTACCTCTTCAGCACCTCCTCCTCCTCCTAGTCTTTTCTCTCTACTCCCTCTGACCACGCATCATTGTCCCATCACCAACCCTCAGGCTCTGAGACGTCTTTCCTTCAAGGTTCCCCAGCTGGTTCCTCCCAACATTCCTCTGCATCTAACTAGTCCATGATATGCATGTACAGTGCCCTCAGACCTACTGCCTCCAGATCACCTTTTTTAAGGGACTGAGGGAAGTGGGGAATTTCTTTTCAGCCCCTTTTCTAATGATCTCCAACATAAAATTTACAGTTTTTCATAGCTGCCTCACAATGGTTCAACATCTTCAATTAATAATAATAATAAAAATAATGGCCTCCAACAAAATATAAAGAACATATGATACATCAGACATTATGACCCCAAGGTCACATTTCAGGTTATAGAATTATAGAATCCTAGAGTTGGAAGGGATCTCAAGAATCATCCAGTTCAACCCCCTGCAATGCAGAAATTTCAACTAAATCATACATGGCAAATGGTCATCCAACTTCTGCTTAAAAACCTCCAAGTAGAGTCCACAACCCGCTGAGGGGGGTTGTTCCAGCACCAGTGGAACCACCAGTCACCACCAGTTCAGTCCCATTAGTATATATGGGAATTGAGGGTGTTTTTGCCCCAGTGTGCATCACTTTACACTTACATACTTTGAATTGAATGCACCATTTTATTGCCCATTTACCAATTTAAGAGTTCCTTTTGGAGTTCCTTGCAATCACTTTTTGTTTTAAATGCTTTGAACCATTTGGTATCATAAGCAAACTTGGCTACTTCATAGTTCATCCCCAACTTGGAGGGCTTTAAAAGAGGATTAGACAAATTCGGGGAAGATATAGCTACCAGTGGCTGCTAGTTATGATGGTTATGTTCTTCTTCCACAGTTGGAGGCAGCAGTGCTGTTGAATACCAGATGCTGGAAACCATGGGGGGGGGGGAGTGCTCTTGTACTTGGGTTCTGCTTGCAGGTTTCCCACAGGCAACTGTCTGTTCAGCCACTATGAGAACAAGATGCTGGACTATATAAGGCCATGAGCCTGATCCAACAGGCTCTTCTTAAGTTCTTACATCCTAATCTTTCTGGGTCTCAATTTCTACTTTGGAAGAACTGTTCATTTATTCCTCAAGTGTCTGTAGATGTACCTTCATGGAACTCCATATATGTGGGGTTGGTGTGTAATTTTTTCTCCGGGTTTCCACAAATGCGTGTTCCCAATTTCTGGATTTGCTTCATTAAGTTGATTCACCCGGTCTTTGGAGGCTGCTTAAAGGCCTAATAGCATATTGAAGAAGAAATCTGGTCTGAAATTCATTGCAGCCTTCTGTGTTTTAACCTGGTTTCCTCTTGAAAGCCCCCAGGAACATACAGGATTCAAAATGAGAGAGAACTCCAAATAGCATTTCTTTTCTGAGGACTGTTTGAAAGCAGGAAGAAGGCATATCATCTAAAGCTTTTGAGAATAAATATAGGGAGAGGAAGGCTCAGATAACCTCAAATGGCTAAGATGTACAGACTTTCCCCTCCCACCTCACTCCTGAAAATCCATCTGTGATGCTAGTTATACCTGTTAACATCCACCTTGACTGTGCAAACCAGTTTCAAATGCAACAGAAAAATGGTACTAATTACCAGAATTTCTGGCTATGCCTATACTGGATTCTTCATTGGCAGGCTAATGGGTGACCTGCTCTGCCTTGGCTTTTATATCTGTAGTATGATTAGGAGGCTCATAAGCCACATATAATACAAAGCCTTCTAAATTTAGCCCAATAATTGAGCCATGTGACATTACCTTTCCACTGATGAGAGGAGCTGGAAATCAATGCAATTGATCGATGTGATTTGCTGTCTTCATAATGAGAAAGGGAAATGTGAGAACCCTTTTTCATGATTGCAGAAGCTCCCTGAAGCACAGACTCCAGCAAAATGTCCAAATGGTTCCAGTTTTGGCCAGGTAAATTCAAAAATCACCACTGAAACCATAGAATCAAATATCATTTTGGGTAAGAAGAAAATGTGCTGGTTTATGGTCCTCCTCTAAAAGAGGAGTGGGAAATACAGAAAAAAACCTAGCACTTGTTCCAGCTGGTCCATCACCTCCCGACATGCCTATCTCCTGCCAGCTGTTTTGTGGAAAGATCCTTATTTGCTTATTTTTGATGTTGATCATTGTGATTTTTTGATTGGATGCTGATATTACTTGCAAGCCACTGAAGAATGGGCTTGTGTACTGAAAGGCATTTGTAAATGACTGCGGTAACTAAATACAAAATTGAGTTTATTTTAGTCCTCTTTGAATAAAGTGTTGATTTAGATGCAGCCTTAAACAGACTCAGTCTACTGACCCAGCCTGTTCCACTTTGCCTTCACTGATTGGCAATGCCTTTCTGGAAAGTTAAAAGAATTAGAAACTTGGGGCACTTTGAAAACATTCCTGAGTTACGACGGTAATCATTTTGAAGTTCTTGGATTTTGAAAACTGTTCCCATCTGGACTGAAAAAGGAAATGAAGGGAGTGACACATGCTGGTTTTGCGTGGCTTTTGACAATGCACCTGTCCTGGGGATTTTGTGCCATATGGTGCTCTGCCTCAGGCTGCAAGAGAGAACGGGTGTAGCTCAGTAGCAGAGCAATTGTTCTGCATACAGAAGGTCCTAGGATCAATCTCCAGCATCTCCAGTAGAGGTGGGGAAAGTCTCAAGTCTTTTCTTTTTATTAATAGTTTGTTTTCATGTTAATATAAATACATAAAAAATTAATAGAAAATATGAATAGAAACATGTATTAATAAGAAAGGAGGAAGAAATGAAGGTGGAAGGTGGAAGGAAGAAGGTGAATTTAATATTAAATTAATGTGAAAAAATATATAAGGAGATATATTGACTGCTGCTTTGTCAGAACTCTATAAACGTATACCATCTTTTGATAAATTTGTTTTGATCATTGCTATAAGTTGTCCCCCCCCCCCATTATATGTTTGCTTTATCTGCAAGTCCATTTCCCAACTTTAGTCATTCCATAACTGTTGGGGGATTTGGGGGGCAATGGGAACTCACAGGCAACATTTTGGCAACTTCTGGGATAAAGGCTACCTCTGATTTTTTGTTCTCATTCCTTCATTCAAGCCCCTTCCTTTGTGTCTGTATCAATGAATATCTTTTTCTTTTGTGTTTTAAATGTTGGAATTAGATTTTAAAATTTACTGTACTTTCTGTGTGATCATGAAAAGCATTATTTAAAAAAAAAATACAGGATGAAATGTAGGAATGATTTAATGAAATGGATCCCAAATTCTCAGTAGGAATGTATGTGGATGTGGAGAACCACATACTAAATCACTCCAGGTAATTTTCTTTTCTTTTCTGGCCAGGTATGTGAGGGAAAGAAGAGGAAAGGGCAAGAATGATCAATGCCTCACTGAAATATTTATAGAAATCTACAGCCAAATTCTGCAGCTGCTTGAAGATCAAGAGTGCCTCTTATCTCCCTCCATGGGTCAGAGAATCAAAACTTCCTTCCTTATTAGCTTTGGAGACAAAGGAACAAGGTCGTCATATTCATCTAAATAACTCAAGACACCTGAATAACTTCAGGGGTAAGGAGAAAGCGACATGCTGTACAGTGTAGACCTGGAGGGCTAGTACTGAATACAGAGTCTGGACAGATGGCTATCCTGTCTCACAGCTGCACCAGATTCATGAGTAAAGATGCCACTCAATGGTCAGCAGGCTACTGCAGGTGACACAGAAAATCCAACTTTGGGATATTTTGGCCTATGGGAAGCCTACAAGCTGGACATGAATGCAATGCTCTCCCCTCCTGCAGTTTCCAGCAATTGGTATTTGGAAGCAAAAAAGAAAAAGGGTAAAGGACTCCTGGACGGTTACATCCAGTCAAAGGCGACTATGCCACTCATATCACTTTCAGGCCCAGGGAGCTGGCATTTGTCCATAGACAGGTTTCCGGGTCAAGTGGCCAGCAGGACTAAACCATTTCTGGCACAATGGAAACACCGTGATGGAAACCAGAGCGCACAGAAATGCTGTTTACTTTCCTGTCACAGTAGTACCTATTTATCTACTTGCACTGGCGTGCTTTCGAACCTCTAGATTGGCAGGAGCCGGGACAGAGCAACTGGAGCTCACTCCATCATGGGGATTCAAACCGCCGACCTTCTGATCAGCAAGCCCAAGAGGCTCAGTGGTTTAGGGCCACCTTATACAGCCCCTGACTGTGGAGGTTCTAACTTTCATCTTTATCCTGCTTTGTTTGTTCATTGACCCTGGCTACTAGTTTCTCCCATGGCTTCTCAACTTGTGACTCACCTCCAACAAGATTTCTAAATGGTGATTCTGTGAAACAGGATGCTAGATTAGATGGGCTTTTGTTCTGATTGAACAGGGCCATTTTTTATGTTCATCATTCACACACTTATTTAATTGGTGATTTTTATATGGGGGGAATGTTGCTTTCAAACAAACACCACAAGCTGCTTTGAAAAGCCCATTCTTTATAGTCAATCTCATTTCAGCTAAGGTTTTGGGAAAATCTATCAATCAATGTCAGTGGTTTTTAATCAAATCCTTCATTCCAGTGCGCAATAAGTGTTCAACAATATACCCCCCGCCCAGTCCCCCAATAGGCTTCAGTGCTAACAGGTTACAAGGGTTCCTAATGGCAGATGTTTTTGAAAGAAAACATTATTGTATTATGAAATTATTTTGCTGTCCTCTAAATGCTAGTCTAAATAAATGAATTTCATTTGTTTCATTACTTCTAATTATGAAAATGAACTGTAATTCAAATGAATGAACTCCACGTTTTTCATTAGATTCTAATGGAAGGAGAAACTGATATACCATGGAACAGCCTATACAGAACGGTGAGACAAAGCAGGAAGGGGAGTGAGGGAGAAAAAGGTGTGTGTGTGTGTGTGTGTGTGTGTGTGTGTGTGAAATTGACAGGTATATATTGTGTACAAAATGGAGAATGGTAGTCTTCCCTACAGGAACATTTGCAGGCCTGAAGCCCTGGGGGAATAGGGTAGTACAGTCATACTTCAGGTTACAGACGCTTCAGGTTGCATTTTTTCAGGTTACAGATGCGCCAAAACCCGAAAGTACCGGAATGGGCTACTTCCAGCTTTCAGCGGTCGCACATGCGCAGAAGTGCTAGATCACGCTTTGCACATGCGCAGAAGCACTGAATTGCATGCGCAGACGTGCTGCTGCAGGTTGTGAATGCTATAGGTTGCAAACGTGCATCCCGCATAGATCACGTTTGCAACCCGAGCGTCCACTGTACAGTGTATGAAAATACCACACTCTTTGGATAGAAAGCACTGAATTTACAGGCAGCAGAAGGTAGCAGAAAGGACTTACCATTGTGGCAGAGAGTTTCCTTCACCCCCCAATCTTCTTTTAAAACATGCTAAGGCACTTTTAAAAGCAGGAATCCTTGGTGGCGGCATTTTTGCTGATATAATAACAGTGGAGCTCTGGCCACTCTCAGCACCATTCTTAGTTTCCTGAAAGCTTCTGAAAAGAGCACTTGACTGCATGCACTTGCATGGCAGTGAAAGTGACCAGAGCTTCACAGGTGCTGCTGTACCCTCAAAGCTGCCAGCAACTCACCCCCTCCACCCAAACGGCAACCAAAACAGCTTCCCCTCCAGTTTACCTCTTGTGGGTGGGAATAACACAGTGGGACAAGATTGCATTCATGCATACATACATGGGATTTTCCTAATTTGTGCTCCTAGCTGGACATGTATTGGACAGCCCATTGGAGGGTTCCTCATCTTCATGTGTGACTTTTGGTGGTTGAGGCTGGGTTAGTGCTATAAGGAGGGAAAAATCCACGCATTCTGTTGCATCTTTGAATCCTGGCTATGGGCCTGAGCTCACCCTCACTTTATAAGGTGAACCATACTGTTCAGTAAGCTATTCAGAAGATCCTATGATTTGGGAAAATGGCTGGAAATGTAAGTCATATGAAAACCTTGCTGGAGGGAATAATTGGATCTTTGAAGAAAAGTAAGCTTGTACAATGAGCACTCACACTTTACATTGTGGGTGCCCTTTGCGGGATCGCGCGCAGTGCTACAGTTCCCAGGGAACTTAATGGCAAACAGGGACTGGCCTGCCTCTCAGTGTTATTATTTGGAGGTTCATGCCCAGCCTCAATAGTCAAGTTTCTTGCTGGGAGATGGGGCCAGTCCCATTTATATATAGGAGGTGGAGCTGACAGTAGCCAGGCAGTTGGCTCAGGAGATTCACCTACCCTCTCCTCCCTTAGTTTAATGTTTTTGTGTTTTCAGGTTAACTTTTTCTTCCTGTTTAGCAGGTGCTGTTGCAGTCTTTGACTGGTTGCTGTTGAAGAACCGGGAAGAAATTTTCCTACACTGGCAGGTTTGTCTTCCCCGTAGCCATTCATCACAACTTTGACATTTATGGCCTTGGGTGGAATCCTTTAGTCTTTTCTTCCCTATAGTGGGGTGTATGTGAAGTGATGACTCACCTCCATGTGGCGTCGATTCCAGGGTCCCCTCTTAAAAGGGGTTATATATATGGGTGTCACTGGCCATACACCAAAAGGCTGTCAGTGAACTACCCTGCATGCGGGGATATGGGCTCGGCTGCCTGCTTACACATACGTCTCACAGTGCACCCCTATATCCCATTTGCCTTAATGTGCCCCAGTTCCCCTGGCTGGGGGGCTGGGAGGGATACATGCCCAAGGCCTAAGCCAAGGTCTTCCTACATTCGGAAGTTTAATAAAGTTGTGGCCTAATTTAAGTCCATAACACGTTGTCAGAATCGTTATTCCTTTCCTATGGTCCCTGGGGGCTGGGGCTGTCGTGGCCTGGTCACACAAGGAGTGTCCAGGACCCAAGAGATGAATTAAATTGTTGTAATAGTTGTAGTTGTAGTTGTAGTTGTAGTTGTAGTTGTAGTTGTTGCTACTAGTACTACTACTACCAGTAATATATTTATCATTTTCTAAACCACTATCTTTAAAGCGATTTACTCAAACAATAATGAAAAGCACTTAAAAATACAAAAACAACAAATACTTTTTTTAAAAAAAATTTAAATCCCTAACAAGTGAAAAGCCTGTCAAAACAAAAAACATATTCAGCTGTTTCCAGAAAGTACAAGATCATGGGTGCATGCAGTATCTTGATGGAACTTCTGTTTCACAGAATGGGGGAAACTGCATCGTAAGTCCTTCTCTGAGTTACTGGAATAGAGAGGACATTTCATTCAGCTCAGAAGCAAGTTGCATTAGAATCTATATGTTGTTGTTGTTGTTTAGTTGTTTAGTCGTGTCCGACTTTTCGTGACCCCATGGACCAGAGCGTGCCAGGCACTCCTGTGTTGCATCTATATGTAGCATCTCTTTATATTCAAAATTGAGATTGATTCAAGGTATGTTGGACTCCACAGTGTCTGTATAAGAAGCATCTGAGTGGCTCAGATAACTCATAAAATCATATACCGGTAATTGTACAGTAGAAGGGACTTCGAAGCTGATGATGTAATGCTGCAAGTGCCTCTTTGAAGGATATGATTGGGGGTATGTCCTGTGTTGTTGCCTTTCTGGTCAGAATTTTTTTGTTCATTGTAACTTTGTTTTGGGAAAGGTCTTTATATTTGCAGATGTTCACAAACTCTTAAATTATATTGTTGTGGTGTGGGGGCTAACAAACATACAACAAAAATGTGCCCCATATGCGCATGTGATAGGAAAGAGATTTATATTACAAATCTATTCAGTTGTTGGAAGATCTCTCTGTCCTTTCTACATTTGAATGCCTGGTTATAATCATCAATCTTGTTTAGATACTCATCTGGACATACGGACTGCCTTGTATTCTTTTATATATTTAAGTTAGGATTTATGGACTTTTTATTGTTAATGTTAGATGATGATGTCTCTATCTTGCCATCCATGCTATAATCTGTAAAAATAAAATAAAAAGTAAATTAGAACACTAAATAAAATAAATAAATAAGATTTAAAAAACAGCAGTCTGAAAGTCTGGCAATTACATCTATCTATCATCTCTCTCTCTCTCTCTCTCTCTCTCTCTCTCTCTCTCTCTCTCTCTCTATCATCTATCTATCTATCTATCTATCATCGATCTATATCTATCTATCTATCTATCTATCTATCTATCTATCTATCTATCTATCTCTCCCCCACCCCCTCAAGGCAAAATATCAAAATAGCTTCAGGGATGGCAGGTCTTATTCCTGACATATTATCTCTGATCTTTTCAAACTTCACACCTCTCATAAACACAGTTTTTCCCCACTTGTGTTTCCTTAAGCGTGGTGTGGAAACAGCTGTTCTGGAAAAGAGCAGCACGTTAATCGATGTATAGTTCTGCTCACCTTATCTTGGATGCACAGAAGCACAAAGGACGGTGACATTTTACTCCCTTGTGCTTTGTAAGTTGCGTCAAATGCTGTCGCACCAATGGTTTTTACAGGTACAGGGGAATGAGGAGAAGGAGGATTAAGTGACCAGAGATAAATCACCCAGCCAGGCGAGGCTGAGTTGAACCATATAGTTGGCAAAATTTATGAAGCATTTGTACATAGGTATAAATATCCCAACTTAAGATGAGTGCCACAGATGAGGGGTTCTCCAACTTTGTCCTTGGAGGCTTCCTCAAGTTTTGCGAAGCAATGGCCTAGCTCTTTTTCCAAGTATGAATAAGACAAAGAAGGTTCCAATATATTGCCCATCTACCACACAAAACACACGGAAAGCTGCCTCATTTGTCCATCTAGCCCAGTGCTGTCTACATTGACTGACAGTGGACTTTAGACAGAAATCTTTCTTATCACCTGCTACGAGTGGAGAAGCCAGTTATTGTTGCCTCAACTCCTAGCTACTTTCTTTATTTTTTCTATTTTTGCCTTCCTCTTATCATCACACAATGACTGTTACATCAAACTGATAGTGTCTATGTGATTTAAATATATATATATATATATCACATATCTATCTCCAGCCTCTGCCCCTGACCAGAAATACATCATTGGCAGCTAATCATTCAGCTTTTGGATGGTCCTATAGCCACAACCACTAGCAGAGGTGGAAACAGAAGGTTTTGCCACTCTTACACACACACTGAAGCTGTCCATATGCATGTATGTGACCCTATGTCTGTTTGATTTGGGATTACAATGTCTCTCAGACAAAATGTCACAAATGGGTTGGTGTCTTTTGTTGTTGTTGCTGCTGCTGCTGCTGCTGCTTTGTTTATCCATATCCATAAAAGGAAAAGGTACGTAGAAGAGCTCCAGTAGCCTCTCTTTACAAGAAATGGAGGGGTGCCGTAATAATCCTAGTCCCAGTGTGGGGATTTGGGGGGGGGCTGCACACCACAGTCCTTCAAAGAAACCTTCTGGGGGACACATGCCAATGGTTGGTTAGTCCAGAGACAAAGGATTGCAGAGCAACAAATGAATATTGACTTTTGTACAGCATGCTAACTTTTACATACACCCCAGCTCTATACTCCATCCAGGCAAGCCAGAGGCATTGCCAGAGTTCAAGGACACATTCCAGCCAGGCAAAAACACTCAAGGAAACACTCATGTTGGTGAGAAATGTGGCCAGCAGAGGGGGGGGGGGATGTATGTCTACCTTGTGAAAAGTTTTGAGGATCAGAGAGGTCCAAAGGGTCGCATTAAGTTCCAGGACGTATGTTCCTCACCCCTGTGCTGGACAAAGCACCTGAATTTGGATGTTCACTTTGTATGTGAACACAGAGGGGACATATTTTATTGCATTTTATTGGTTTGTTGGTGTGCCCCCCCCCCCTTTCTTTATCATGCTCAGACACTTGGTTCAGAGATGACTAGGCTCTGCTGACTCATTTTGTGAGAAACTTGAAGGAGATGGCTGATAATCACAAATGTTTCTCCGAGCAACTACAATTTAGGATAGCAAGCTTTTTGGGTCTTAGCCTTAATCCAAGCTGAGAGAAAACCAGAGTGCAATAATGAATAGAATTAGATTTTGCTAACATGCACTATGAGTAGAAGGAGTAAAAAAACATCAACAACCACCTCATTTATAGCTGTCCTCACCACTCACAGCCTTGGATAATGGCAATGCTGCCACATTTCCTGAGACCCCAGAACTGAGGAATAGAAAACAGAGGTAAACTATTAGTGGAAGAGATACAATTGGGTTCCCACCCCCCACCCCCCATCATTGAACATTGTGGCATTTGCAAACCACTATACCTAAGCCATTGGTGGGTGGTTATGTAAGTGAGACCATCAAATATGTGCCAGCAAATGTATCATACACTATTAAGGATGTTTCTAAATCCTCTTGCTAATGTCTCCATGAATTTTTTAGTTCCAAGTGGCATGGACTTTGTTTCAAAAGTCAAACCAGGCACATTAATAATCTTATGAAACTAATGGTGAAGGGAAAACAGTTGCTTTCAACAGTGAACATTATGTTCCTTGCCAAGCACTATGTGCAACCTATTTCTGGGTGGCAGTGCAAAAGTGTATCACAAGTTGCATTCAAATCATAGTATGTTCCATTTTCCCGAAGTTTCTCTAAATGTTAATTTCTGCATTACATTTGAGCCTTCACATTATGTAAAAACCACTTGTGGAAAACTAATGGAATACAGCGTAACTTTAGTGCTCATTTTCATGTTTGATTCCAGAAAAAAAATCCATTTGCAACCCACTTAACCCAGAGAATCACAGGAGTAAAGCGACAAAAATTTGTGTGGTATTATTATTATTATTAGAATTTATATACTGCCCTATACCTGCAGGTCTTAGGGTGGTTCACAGGATAAAATCAGAATATAAAACCACAAAGTACATTATCAAAATAATAATAAAAAACACCCAATAATTCCCCTCCCAACATGCCAATATGTATACCAACATGCAGTTCTTTCCTTTATGGGGGAAATCATGGAGGATTTGAAGCACACTTGTGGAAAGCATGGGGGAGTAGCAACATTTTCCAGTGATGTCCTTTGTTGAATCACACCAAACCCAATGGGGTGAAGCACTTTTAGCCTTGCATAGCAGTATATTGGTCAAAAAGCCACAATGCCATAATACAACAAGTATTTCAGTGTGAAAGGTATGTTCTGAGACAGAAGTGCAAGCATTATAAAGGAAACTAACACAATTTCCCCATGTCTGAATGCACCCATGGTGTATTATGCACAATTAAGGATGTTTCGACAATTCTCCTCATCCCAGTTTCTTCCTAAATGTTTCAGACCCAAATGACATGGTGTTTGTTTCAGAAGCAGAACTGAACAAATCAAGAATCCGTTTAATACCAACAACAACAATCCCAATTTTTGCACAAGGCAGTCAATACGGCACCAACATTTTCACATCAGGTACTTCACTTTCCCCTTCATTACCTGCTATATCCAACTTGGTTCTGCTCAGAGTAGACTCATGGAAATGAATGGATCTAAATTAGTCATGTCCTTCCCCACCCCAATTGGGTCCACTTTGAGGAGAACTAGCATTGGATTCAACCCTGTATGTGTGCAATGTGGTTACACTGCTTCTGTATCAAGATTTTTCATCCATAAACACAGGATTGGGGCCATTGTGCAAACTGGTGAAACACCACACAAAAATGATATTGATGCAGCTTTACTGTCATGTGCATCCCAATCTCTGAATGGTGAGATATTTTAGGAGTTCCAGTGTGCACCCTGGGTCAGTTTCCTTCCAGTATGGTCACTGGAGACTTGTCTTGTTTCAGTGAAAGAAAGTTTTGTTTACACGTTCCTATATAGGCTGAGCATAGCATGGGGTTCACAACATCAAGCCCACAGACATTGTTCTTCAGCAGCTTTCTAATGCAGCTCTTGATGCTCTAGCTTTGGATTCTCACAAAGAGAAAGTCAGGCCTCTGTCTCTTCCAGACTCAGTTCTCACAGTGCCAAACAATTGCCCCTTTTACACAAAAATACCAACTGAAGGCATCACCTTGAGCATGGGCTGGGGGAGAACAGTATGCCCCCTTTCAGAAGAATCTGACTTTTTTTATGGTGACAAATCATCGGTACATGCCCCTTTATTTCTGTTATGTTAAGTTAAGTTCCTTTTCTCCAGCAAACCTGCTAGGCTAAGCTGATCCAACTAGGGACAGAATTTTCTGAAAATCTGAAAATTGAATTTATCTACTTATCCTTGTGAGGATTTGTGACTGAAGATAAAAACAGAGAGGGAGGAAATAATAGATGCCACCTTGAACTCCTTGGAGGAATGGTGGGATATAAATGTAATGCATATGTATAAAGTAAGCTAAATTGCATGGCTGGATGTCTTATACTTGATTCCCCACCCCCACCCCACTCACTCCAGGTAGACATCAGGGGTTGGCATCATTGGACCTCTGGTACTGAGCTGCTTTCCACAGCAAGGAGACCATTGACCATCCCAAGAGCTGCTTGAACTGGTCCAGATCTGAAGGCACATGAGGCCATCATCTTAAGAGATATGGGTATGGTCAGTGCCTTTATGGGAGACCACTGGGGAACCACATGTTTGCTGCTGTAGACTCCAGGAGGGAAGGAGAATTAGAAATGTTAAGACAATAAATATAAGAGATACTTCTTGTGTCTTAAAGCAAGTGAGGAATGAGATGAGTCAGGAAAGGAAACAGTAACTCCAGCATGCCTTTCCATCTCCTTCCTGGTGATTTGGTGTATTTATAGCAAGTGAAAAGAGAGCTGCTAGGGCAATGAGTGTGGTGTAGTGACTTGTGTTTGACTAGATCCTGTGAGACCAGGGTTCAAATCTCCACTCAGCCATGAAGGATAGCCTTCAGCCCAGTCACTGCCTTTTAGCCAGAAGCTACCTCACAGGGTTGTTGAGAGGATAATAGAGGGAGGAGGGAAGAAGCAGCTATGCCACTCTGAACTTACTGAATGAAATGGTGGGATATATAAATATAAATATAAATATAAATATAAATGTAAATATAAATATAAATGTAAATATAAATATTTAAATAAAAATGAGGTGTAATAGTCAGGAAAAGAGGAGGGAACTGAGAGAATCTGGTCCAATGATCCTTCCATATCTACAGACATCTCTGTCTGTCTGTCTGTCTCTCTCTCTCTCACACACACACACCCCTACAAATGTGGAATCAATAATAGTTGCCCATTAAATGTTAGTAGCCGCTCAACTCTGCAAGCTGTGTAAAAAATAGATGGGAAGCAATTACTTTTAATCTTGCAATATTTTTCAGCTGCATAATCTAATCCTCCCCAGAATGAGAAGAAGCCCCATTTCAGCACTTCTTTGCGCTGAGCCTCAGTGGTTGCTACGGCAATCTCCAGGCTGGTGAGGCAGCACTTTTTTTGCAGCTTCCCACCTCCCTCCCACCCCACACCCACCAACACCTCCTCCTCCTCTTCTAAATATATTCAGAGCAGTGCAAGGAAAGTCCCAAGCCTGCATCTGCAATTCTTTTTAAGTGCATCCCAGTCCCCTGGTGGGGCTGAAGAAGCCTGCACATTTTTCATAGTCCCTTTATAGCTTAGGAGTGATTGAGGCAATGGGGACTACATAATGACTTTGTGACTGCTGCTCCACATTCATGTTCCAGGGGATGATCTTTCTTGGTCTGTTCTGTACACACATTTTCTTTTCCATTCAGAATGCAAAAAGCACCATCATAATATCATCCCCCTTCTTTGGGAGCAGGAGAGAGAGAGGAAAAAACATTAGATTAATTACAGAGCCTTATTTTAGAAACTCAGTCCTCTGCTGTGTGATATGTGAGGCACCACAACATATCCATTTGCCATCCCAGGGAGAATGACCCTGCCAGCTGAATTTTGGAGCAGTTTATTTCTTTAATTGTTTCTTAGACTTAGAACCCATATCCCAGCTGAAGCTGCCCAAGTGGTTTTCCTGGCATTGTGCAATACAGCTGTGTGTGTTTTAAGTAGCCATTTAGTGTGATTTCACTTTAAGGGATGTGGCACAGATGGCTTCAGGGCAGAATGTGACTATGTTTGTCCTCCCGGAACAGAAATTGTTGACTAGAACATGCTTTCCAAAGGCAGCATCCTTCAGATATCTGTTTTCAGCACAAGTCATTGTGGGATAGCAGAGGCAACTCATGTATCTTTCTCTTCTTTCTTTTTTTCTTGGATTTTCGGATTAGGCAACCAACCTTTTCAAACCCAGCCAACCTTTTTCTTTGAGGAGTCGGATGCCAGAAATCCCTTACAGAATTTTGGGAGCTCTTGTTCTTTAAGGATGTGGAGTTGTTAGGAGACCCCCATTCCCCTCCCAGAACTACAATTCCTAGGGTGGTTTAACAGCCAATCCCTTTGCACAGGGAACTCTGAAAATTGTGGCTCTGGGAAGGGGAATAAGGGTCTTCCAACATCTCTCAGCACCCTTATTAAACTACATCTCCCAGAATTCTGCAGCGGAAGCCATGACTGCTTAAAGTGGTATAATGCTGCTTTAAATGCATGGTGCAAATCTGCCCATAGACATACTCAGGGCACAGACAGGCACACGACCCGCCTCCTCAGATGATCAACATAGGGTTGGGTGAGAAATTTGATTCTGTTCTCTCAATATGCATTTTCTGCAAATATGCAAATCTCTCAAATATGCATTTTCTGAAACAATAGGATAACTGAAACACAACCATCACTTGAAATTTGCACTTATCTGTATTTTGTGACGCAGTTCTCTAGCCACTGTCTGCAAAAATATTCATCTATTAGGGAACAGTGGATAGAGATGAATATATTAGTGTAAATAACTTCCAAATGTGTATTATTGTATTAGGAGAAATTGCTTGCAGAAATGTGTGCATTAGGCAAAACTATGTACAAAAAGGTGTGCACAGGTTACAATTTGCAGTAAAATGCTGCTGATTTTTCATGAATATTTAAAATAATAACAATGCAAATTGCTGCAAAAAAATGTGAAGAGCTGAATTTAAGATTGGAAAAATGAGAAAACTAGAGAATTGAAAACGGCACATCCTTCCCTCTCTAGCTGAAGAATTGGGTTATATTGTCTGTTCTCTGCTCATCAAATAGTCAATCTGATGACTGGGGAGAGATGATGGGCATCCCCAACTGGGCTTTGGACTCAGCCTACTCCAGTGCTGTTTACGCCCCCCCCCCCATTTTTTCTCCTGCTACCAAAATCACTAAACATGAGGAAGGGTCATAGCTTAGTGGCAAAGAAACTGCACTGCATGCAGACGGTCCCAGGTCCACTCTGTGAGATTTGCAGTTATAGAATCAAAGAATTGTAGAGTTGGAAGGGAGTACAAGGATCATCTAGTCCAACTCCCTGCAATGCAGGAATATTTTGCCCAACATGGGGCTTGAACCCACGACCCTGAGATTAAGAGTCTCATGCTCTACTGACTGAGCTACTCTCATTCCTGTCTGGGAGAGATGATAGTCCAAAATCTTTGAGAGCCACTGCCAAATCAGATTAGACAACACTGTCTAAATAGACCAAAAACATGACTCGATGTAAGGCAGTTTCCGATGTTCCAATCAGATGTGCTGGGCTATAGCTCTGTGGCAGAGCATCTGCTTGGAATGGATAAAGTCCCAAGTTCGATTCCTGGCATGTCCAGGTAGAGCTGAGAATGGCCCCTGCCTAAAAACCTTGGAGAGCGGCTGCCAGTCAGTGAAAACAATGCTGGGCAAGATGGACTTTCAGAAATGGACACTAATCTCTCTCCTTTTCCTCACGTGGAAGAAGGAAGAAAGAAATCACACAAGAAAGGGGTAAAACAACAACAACCCACAACTCCTCTCCAATTTCTCTGTACTGTATTGTATTTATTGCTATTTCTTGCCCTGTTCCTTTAACAAGAGGCAGGTGATGCAATTATTTGTCTGCCTCCTTCGTTAGTGGCTTTGAAGGAAACGCTGTGGCACTAAAGAAAAACCATAAAGGCGAACACAGGATCAGATGATAGTGGAGCTAAAACTGCAAGGCTGAACAAAAGCGAATTTCCCTCCTTCCCTTAAACACACTGCAATTAGGACAGGAGAATGACTAGCCCAGCTGTCGTGGGAGCCTGATGTTCGAGTCGAGTTTTGAAAAAGAATATATTATGCTTTTTATAGCTACTGTCAACAGCTATCAGGAGAAGGAAACAACTAGAACAGCTGGCAGGGGAGTCTAATGTCAGAGCGCAATTTAAGAAAGCACACTGTTTGCTTGGGCAACTGTCAGAGAAGGGAAAACAACAAGCCGGCCAATGGTGTGGGGGTTCATGGAATGGCACAACCCCCCTTGTAAAAGAGAGGGCAGGGAGTGGAAGGGGGAAGTATAAAAAAAGTAACAGCACAGTTTTGAGGAAGAAAGGGAAACATTTGGAAAGGTGTGCTCTTGTTTTGTGTTCCACCATGAGAACTTTAGATGAAGGGTGGTACACAAATTTAATAAATAATAATAGTAATAATATGGTGGCTCTCATACAATCAGTGCTTTCATGAAGCCTACCACCATGATTTGATGGGACCTTCCAAAAGGAAGGGGCCATACCTCCAAGGAAGAGCATCTGCTTTGCATGCAGAAGGCCCCAAGTGCAATCTATGACCTCTACAGTGGGAAAGCCCTCTGCCAGAGACAACCACCACTTCAAAACAACCATTTTAAAACAAAAGTTCTCAAACCAATACAAGGACAAGGACAAAGCAACAACAAAAAACACAGCACAGATGGATTCAGCAAGTAAAACAAGGGGCTTGGCCATTCAAAACCTGAACCTGACAGGTTAAAATAATTTACTTCTTAAATGCATGTGTTCATTAATGAGTTATTTTAGAAAGCATAGGAGGAGAGCAACCCCCAAAGCCCCACCCCACAAAATAATATTGATTTACTGAGGAAGAGGGATTAGAAAACAGAGACTGTGTCTATAAAATAAAAGTGGTTGGAATGCATGGGATTTCATTGTGGGAAGAGATTTACTGCAAGATTAACACATGAGCCTGTCCTTGGATGTAGGCATCATGTATTTGTTGCTTTTTATACCACATTATGCTCAAAAATCTAGATGCATCTTCAGAATCATCCTCTTTGATCTGAAACACAGGTGTCCTCTTGTACACATGTGGGTACAACTTCCTCTATTTGCGTTCCAGTTATTTGAAAACAACAACAAACAACAGAAACAACAGTGCCTGTGGGCATATGAATAGTTGTTATTGGCAACAAGAGGCTGGACCAAATGGCTCATGCTCTGATCCACCAAGACAAGTCTGATGCTCTTATGGAGCACATTTAACAGACTACCATGCCTCTTAAACAGGGGAGACAATGTGGTGCCCACCAGATGTTGTTGTACTCCAACATTGGTCATGATGTATTGGTGCTGATGGAAGTTGGAGTGAAACAATTTTTGGAGAGCATTAGCTCCTGCTCTAAGCAAACAAGCAAAGACAACAACAGCAGCTTAATCCCATCTCTTTATTTAGAGATGGAACCAACACAGACTGACAGATATACAATTACCATGATTCTATAGTAAGCACCCATCCATACTATTAACTGGACCTCACCAGTTTGGTGTTCTGCTTATGTTATGGATTACAACTTCATCCAACACAGCTACGCTGGCCGGAGCTGATGAGAGTTGTAGTGCAAAACATTTGGAAGGTGCCAGGTTCGCAACAGCTGCTACTGATATTTCAATACTTGAATCCCCTTTGATCCCAGTTTTATTTCTATCCTGCATTCCATCTCACTAAACTATCCACCTTGCCAACACTCAGAATTAAAATGGGCAACACGTTCTCATTTGACTAATACTTTCTTGTCTTTCATTACAGTTTAACAGCAATGGCCAGACTAAAAATAACATCTTCCTATTTCTTATTTCATAGGTAATGAAAAGCTTTGCACTGGAGAGGTCACTTCAGTGCTGCTAATGCAGCAAAAACAATGTGGAAGATAGTTGTTACAAGTTACGGGTCTTTGCAGCCACAGCGGGTGCCGTGATTCTCCAGTGGTTTGACTTTGCACACTCCATTCTCTTTCAAGACAGATGGATGCCAACAACATGAGATAATGAAGAGCACAAAGATTTCTTCAATCTTCTTGCTTAGATTTATGTCTCTTTCTGTTGGCGGACATTTTCTCCTCCAGGCAGGCTTGAACCATCTTTAGTTATATCTTTAAAAATTTATATCTCATCTTTCTGCTATACAAACATCTGAGTTGCCTAACAAAATGTTGAAAACCTGGAAATAAACAAATGCCACATAGTAAGAGTTATTTGTGAAGAGGGATAGTTAGACCACACTAAGAATTTTGGGTCTGGGAGGGAAATAAGGATCTTCTAATAACTCTCCACACCTGTAACCGATTACAGCTGCCAGAATTCTTTGTGGGGAGCCATGACCCACAAAGTGTCTTGAAATGCGTGGTGTGAATGGGACCTTAGGAGGAAGCATGCATGATATATGGAGATGTATAACTATACCCTTGTTAATGTTGTTTTGTTTCCCTAAAGTTGTATAAAAAGAATGGGTGATAGTCAACGTTAGTCATAGTCACAGTAGATCCTTTGAAATCAGTGGACTTCACTTCTTTAATTTCAGTGTGTCTGTTCTGATTATTTCATTGAATGTAATGCCTTTTTCAATATGCAGAAGGGCAGCGGCCTACATCTGAACAACCCAATCCTCCCCCAATGCTTCATATGTGAAAGCTCATCTCAGGCCTTCATGAGTTTAGTGTGAAGATGTGATGCAGGTATCTAACCCTATTCAGTGGCCACATGCAACATTAAAATGACATAGGCAGAATTTTTTTTTTTAATAAACTGAAAAACCCAGGCTGTGCCACATGACCACTACCAACAGAGAAAGTGGAAAGGGATATTTTTTTTCTTCCTCTGTGATCATAATACTCAGGGTTGGCCAATGAAGCTGCAGGTTGGAAGTTCTAGTACAGACAAAATGAAGTACTTCATAGTTAAAATATTGATTCCCCCGCCCCCCACAGAAGCAGAAATGGCTATCAAAAATTACACAAAAGGGGATTACACAAATTCATGGTGATTAAGGCAATTGGTGGCTGCTAACTATGCCTCTGAATACCACTTGCTGAGAATCAGAAGTGGGGAGAGTACTAGTGGTGGCTTCACTGAAGCATTTGGAGGTTGCTGTGAGAACAGGGTGGTAAACTAGACACATGTTTGGCCATCAGGGCTCTTTATGTGTTTAACTGTAGTACCTTGGGCAAGCAGTTGCCTGTGTGTGCTATGGGATGGTGGGGTACCCAACTTAGTCTGAGGTGTGGTGATGATGGTATCTCTTAGGATCTCAACAGGGGGAAAGTAGATATTTCAATCCCAGGTTCTAGACTTCTCTTCCTCTTTTGCAGCAGTGCCCGTCATCATTGGCAACTCATTGATGCAATGTATATTAGGGATGGGGAACCTGTGACCCTCCATTTGTGTTGGGCTCTGATTCTCATTCGCCTCAGCCAGCATAACCAGAGTGGCCAATGATCAATCAATATCTGGAGGGCTGTAGGTCCCTCATCTTAAGTTAGAAAGCTTGGGAAGCCAACAGACACAAAATCCATTGATGGAAAATTTGAGTATTTACATAATGTACAGGAATGTACAGGAAGTCAGGCAACTTTTTCCACATTGGAAATAATGGTAAAATACTATGATGATTTATATAGATTGTTTATGCATGTGTTGGTTTATTTACTTATTGATTTGGAGATCATTAAACTGTTTTTTCATATATTTATATAGAGAGAGAGAGTTAAGCTATTTCACAGTAGTTATGTAACAGGAAAATGTGGTTTCTTACCAAAGCTACTTCTAGTGATCAATTCCGTAATACTCTGAAATGTTGCTGGAGTGATTAGTTTGGAACTTCACACGGCTCTGATAACCTCTTGCCTCATTTTATGGATGCTATTTCTTTTCCCTGCCTTTGAACACACTGCCACCCCTCCTATTGTATCTGTACTGTCAGCACAACAGCTACAGAATCTGCTAAATGATGTCTTCTAATGCAGAGCTAATTAACTTTCTCCCTTGGAGACAGCCTTCCTTCTATGAAAAATCCTTGCTCTAAGAGCAAGTCTTCCATAACTGACATCAAACAAAGAGACCTTCCTTCTGTGATCTAAGTCATTTAACCCACACTTATCAGACATGCATAAAGTCAACATTATTCTCTGTATATATATTGCTAAATGAAATCATCAGATGATAGCACTTGCCAGTAAGATACATAGGCAGGTAAAGGACTCCATTGGTGGTGCCAAGTAATGACTTTTTGTGGGCACCATCGACTCAGTAACATTACGAAAGGACCTCCTGGAGTTGACCAATGGTCCTTCTAGTACTGCAGAGTCAGCAAAAAGCAAGCAAGCAAGAAGAGTTGCTCTAGTATTATTGCAAACGGTGAGCCACACTTGAGATACCATTGGCAAATTTCTCCTTCTCCCGAAGAAATGTAATGAAATAGTTTCACCGATTTCTTTGCCCATATATAGGGTGGACTGCTCAAAAGGAGATATATGACTGCCTAGGTATGCAGTCTTGATCCCCAATTTCCTATTGCCCAGAAGACCTAACAGCATTATTAAGGAGCACTGGTTAAACACTGCTGAACAAAGGCCATATTTGGAGAACTTGTGGTTCCTAATGAGAGGAGAATGGCTTCTTTAAAAACTAAAGGGGAGTTTCCCACTCATGGGCACTCCTGTGGTGCAGTAGCTTAACAATTTAAATAGCCTATATATGACTCTGAAATATTAGCACTGTGCACAAATAAATGGGCTACTAGTGATTGATGGACTAACACAGGCCCAGCAGGAGTGAGAAGACTAGCAACAGATTCTGTTTGAAATCAGTGCAGGCAGAAAGAATTCTGCAACGGCCAGCATGTGCAATCTGAGATCACCACCACTGCACAATAGGTGATCATGGTTGGACATTCAAGCAACACACACACACACACACACACACACACACACAAAGTGAAGCCCTGGTATGGTTCAGAAAAAGCTTCATCAGTTATCATACACAATGCTTATAATACTAAATGACTTGCAGACACATTTCAGTTTCTGGAGCAAATGGCTAAAGGAAGGACATGGTTCTTCAAGGATTTCAAACCTCCGAGCAAAAGTGGTCTTCTCTGAGGAATACTGTTGGTAACAGAAAATGTATATAGAATTTTAGGTGTGTTTGCAACCCATGAATATTATATTTTTAAATTATCCAAATGCTTCCTTGTTCTTCTAGTAAGAAAGGCATTGGCATTTCATACGGTGTTGGATCCTGCCATGTGAAACCATAATCTCTGATCCAGCACATTTCAGTTTAGTTTTATAAGATGGAACTTTTTAAAAAGTTTTATTTTCTTTCTCTCAAGGTGTCCTTGTATTTGCTGGCTGCAAATAGTTTTTTCCCCACTATAAAAATATGTAATTATCAAACATATTGATGTTATAAATCAACTGTGTTCATTAATTCTACAGCAAATACAAAAGTTGCATTTGGAGCAGGAGCGTGCGTAACAGGATCAGCATACTTATTTTCAGAATTATTTGTATTGATTTTGCATTTTACCATTTTTTTTCTGGTCTCTTTTCATTGCCCTTGGTTACTGTAGAGGCTGTTTGCTTTCTTCTTGAGCCTACCTGAGTTTCTGAGATTCTGCTACTCCAGAGTTTCCCTGGAGAAGATTTCATTTAAAGTTTGCTCACGGCTGCTGATGAAGAGGACAAGAGCACAAGAATGTAAGACATGCCTGC
This sequence comes from Podarcis pityusensis, assembly GCF_964106645.2. Lineage (NCBI taxonomy): Eukaryota > Metazoa > Chordata > Lepidosauria > Squamata > Lacertidae > Podarcis > Podarcis pityusensis. Next base: position 43,739,465 of record NC_138044.1, read on the forward strand.
GGGATCAGGCTAATGACCCATTTAGTCTAGCATCCTGTTGCTGCAGTGGCCAACCGAATGCCCATGGGAAGCCTAAGCAGCATCCTAAGACAACAGCACTCTGCTCACCTATGATTCTGAGCATCTGGTATTCAGATACATGGTGCCTCAGACAGTGAAGGTAGAACATAGCCATTGGGACTAGTAGTCTTTGATAGCCTTATCCTCCCCAAATTTGTCTAATCCTCTTTTAAATCCATCCAAGTTGGTTTGCATCACTGCTTCCTATGGGAGCAAGTTTCACTATGTGCTGCATGAAGCATATAGTTCTCCATGCATTCTTTTTCCTGTCCTGAATCTTCCAACAAAGATGGAGACTCACCTTGTTCTGCGGTGGTTTGATGATACCAGAGGAAGCCTGTCCTCCTGTGTACTGAGCAGATAGTAAGGTGATGAATGGGAGAGACCCAAAGTTCTAATTTGAGGGCAAAAAGATCTGGGAAGCACCTAGAACCTTGCAAAAGAGTCAGGATCTTCTCTTGAGATACTGAGACTTTTAATTGTAAGGCTTAATTGCAACAGCCTCCCACACCTATGCATTGAAAAGAGCTTTTGGGTGATGCTTCGTGGTGGATACAGATGAAGAAAGGGTGGAACGTATTCCGGGGTTTACTAGGCAACCCTCTGTGTTCACAAAAGAACCTTATTGGCTACATAGTGTGTACATCATCTAAATGAATACTGATTGGTTAGGCTCACACAGTGAAGAGGAAAATAGAACAATGCAATGCCAGACATGGCACTGAGAAGTCTACTAGGATGTGAATTGTCATGGTGTTGGGGGGGACGACGACAAAGTAATATGTGACTTTCCCCTTTACCCCTTCTGTAGTTTAGTTCAGTCCTATTAAATAACACAACACTTCACACTTTCTAGAATGAGCTGATGATAACAGGGGAAAGGGCATCTGTTTAGCGGGGGTAGATACAAGGCTTGAAAAGAATGCCCACTTTTAAAAAGAGAGAATCTAAGATGTTCCATAAGCACTAGCCCCCTTCCAAATTATCTCTGAAGTAACCTTTTTCATTTACATTGCTCCCTTGGGTCATAGCCACAAGTGCATGATTTTCCCCAAAGAATGGTGGGAACTCCTCATGAAGTTCCCCTTCACAAAGCTGCAGTTCTTCGCAACCTTAACAAACTACATGTGTGCAGTTCTTCACAACCTTAACAAACTACATGTTTTACATGTGTGGTGTGGATGTGACCTTTCTCTCCCTCTCAGCTGATTTAGATGTGGTATAATCATGTATCCCAAACTGATTGGCTTATGTAGCACTATAATGTCACCTCATCCAGCAGGTGATCCCTGAATGACTGGGATCATTCATTTTACCAGTCTAAGAAGAATGGCAAGGGGGACATGCCAGAGGAGCAATGACCAGTGGGCGATCTGTGCATGTTGGGAAAATGCTTCCCCCCCCCCTTAAAATAAAAACTGGAGGATATTTTATTTATTCTTAAATCTTTTTTTTCTTTTTCTTTTTTTGCCTGTTGCAAAATTGCTTTTGCCCAACTTCTGTTTCTTTTCTAGTGTGCTGCCTGATGAGTATTCACAGCAAGGCAGATCTGCTTGCTTGGCTGTAGCTGCTTAAATTTCAAGCCATCCTTCCATTACCTGTCATTACATATTGATTACATAAATAGCCTTCCAGCTTGCTGTATGATACAGTGAACTGGAATTAGCAGAAGTGGCAGTGCTAATCCATTCTGATGTCAAGGCAGTAGTTGCTTGGTGTACTTCCAGCTCCTTCTTGAATATCCCCTAGATGTCCTTCTATCGACATTTTTCATCTGGCATTCTCTTGTACTATTAAGGCTGGAGAACCAAGGGCCAAAATCTCTCTCATTGACAATAGTTTTCTAAATTAGTTTTTTTGAGGGGGGCCTGGGGGGAAATTGCCTAATCTTCAAAGCTCTAACACAGCCTACGCTAATCTGGTCCCCTTCAGAATAATTCCTGGCCTGCAGCAGGAGGCATGGTGGGGTATAGGCACTTACTTCACCTCCTAGGAGGTGAATCACTGCTGCCTACTGGGAGACAGGGAGAGAGGGTGGGGAAAGTGAGAGCAGGACAGTAGAAACTCATTGACAGTACTGCCAGACTAGCTTGCCTGGTGTGATTGCATCATGCCAGCCTTGCCAGCACCTCATCCCTCCCAGTGAGCATTGGTGACTCACTTGCTAGGTCAGGTAAGCACCTCTGCACCAACACTTCTTCCACAACTTTCCTATACCAGGGTGAGGGCAATTACAGTATAGTCCTAAACACCTGGAGGGCACCATGCTAGGGAAGGCTCCTCTAATATGGCTATACTTTCTGACATCCCCCATCAGCACTTAAATGTTTGCATCTTGTTGGCATCAGTAGTGTTTTGTTAAGTTGTGTCTTCTTCACTCCTTAGGCACTCTCACCCTGTCAGACCAGAGATGAGGAACATGTGACTCTCTATATGCTATTGGACTCCAACTTCTGTTAGCCCAACTAGCACGAGCATTGGTCAGGTATGATGGAAGTAGTAGTCCAACAACATTGGGGCTGGGGGGAGGCAAGTTCCTCATCCCTATTCTGAGGCAGAGATAATCCAATGAAGCAGTCTGAAACCCATTTGAAGCCCACTAGAAACTCTAGTGGAGGAAAGCACACACCCTCTGATGCAGAATGTCCAGGCCCCAGATGTGAACTGATGAGACATGCCAGGGCTTTGAAATCCCAGCTTGATTGGTAGCTTGATTGATCCATGATGATGACAGAGGCAAGCATGTATGGGAAGCATGACATTGTTGCTCAGAAAAACCACAGAATCCCTCAACCTCCAGGGCAGATGATCTACAAACACTGTAAGCTGCCTCAAGTCAGGTCAGTCTGCTAGTCCATCTTGCCTGATGTCCATTATAACTGGCAGTAGTTCCCCAGGTCAGAGGACTTTCTCAGCCCAGCTGCTTGAGATGGAAGGGATTGAACTTGGGACCTTAAGAGCTCTCTCAGGCAGCCATGACCTTTGGTCTTTGATTGTGATAAATGATGGGGGGGGCAATTTTCAAACTGGGAAAGTACAGAAAGTACAGAATATAAGCTCCACCATTTGGGAATGATTCATAATATGAAACGAGCCTTGCTTTAGGTGAGGAATGTTAGGTTGTGGGTGGGGCATATGCATCCCTCCATGCCTCTCTCTCTCTCTCTCTCTCTCTCTCTCTCTCTCTGGCTCCTGGAATACTTCCCTGACCAAACTACATCCACATTTCCTTTCCCCAGGTCACCCCAGCCCCAGCCCCCTGCTTTTCCTTGAGTATTTTACCTGGCTGAAATCAGCGGAGGACCTTGGTAATGTGTGTCATATGGACTTGTACTCGGGCTTGCTGACCAACAGCATTGTGAGTGAGCCTTTCAAACAGGAAATACAAAATTACGCAATACTTCCCCAGAGGTGGATTTTGTTTCTGTTGTTGTTTTTTTATCCAATCACCACATGGCACACTTTAGCCATCTTTTCATGTGCAAACTTGAAATTGTGTTCCAGGCAAGCATCTGCTGAATGCAGAATCTAGGTTCTCTCCCCTCCCTCTGCCTGCCCATTGCAATTGCACGAAATAAAAATAGTAATTATGTCTGGTGGCCAGATGCAATAAAGTATGCTAATGGAAATTTCTAGATAACTTTATTTGATGATAAGCTGAAATGATCTCCATTAACACATGCAAAATTAAAGGGTAATAATAACAACATTTGTTGTGATGTGAGGAATGAAAGCTATTTTGCTCTCTTTATGGTCAAAGAAGTCTGCTAAAAGGTAGCTGGTCTTCTCTTGCAATTGTTCCATACCCACTTCTCTGAAATGGGACCCCCCCCCCACCTTCATTTGAATGACATCCTTATTTTTATTTTATTTTGTGGGAAATGAGCATTCAAGCTGGCTTCTCTCTGTTACAGCCTCAGCGGGAAAATAAGGCAAGATCTAAAAATTCCAGAATTCATTTTAAGACAGAAATAATACAGAGGAAACAGCTGTATGGTACGGTTGGTACCCCTCAAGGGGTTTCTACTATGTCTGCAATTTAATTCTGTTACGGGGTAAATAATACTGGCTGCAGGCCAGTATGTGGTTCTGCCAAGCATGCATTTAACTCATCCACGGAGATCCATGGGGAATGAAAGTGCTTAACTTTGAGTGGATTGTGCCAATATTGTGACACCGAGAAGAGAGTTCAACTGGAAAAGCAAAGCAGTAGAAATGTTGTGACCATCCCCATCATTTCCATTCATTTACATTATACAAGAGTAGGAGAGAGTCAAGTGTTTTCTAGCAGGGGCAAAACTGGGGGTGGGCAGCTTCTCCAGATAAATTATTGCAGAATTTAATCATCTGTGGTCTTGCTCGCATGGACACATCAGGCTGCTTTGTACTAGCCCATTTCAGGCATTCGCTCTGCTGAGAAAGCATAGTATTTTTAGGCAAAATAGGCAACGGATTCTGGCAGCAAGTGGTGGAGGTCAGGGATGGTACTGGCAGCTCTTTTGCCGACTATGTAATTCCTTTTGTTTATTCAGGCAACATATGCTCTGTTCAATTACCATCATCTCTGAGATCTTGCGATGAAGGGCAGTATATAAATTTAATAAATAATAAAATCTCAAAGTGGTATACAGGATACTCAATAAACTGAAAATAATTTTAAAAATGAGGTAAAACTTAAAATTAGAATTCAGTTAAAACACCAAGAAGAAGAAGAAGAAGAAGAAGAAGAAGAAGTCGTCAGTAGGAGCCAAATATTCAACAGGGAAAGGGCCTGTCTACACACTGTACTGAACACATGGCTCTAGGTGGATACGATCCATGGAGGATCACTGCCAATGATTAGGCAGGGATATAAGAGAATAGGCGACTTCCGGGTTGGCGCCATCAGTAATGGCTGAATTCCTCTGACTAAGAGGAATTTGCTCCATGGAAATCGGGTCTGGTCGCAACGGCGAAGGCGGAGACCCTTCAGAAATCACAGGCGGTTGAAGCTTGTGAACGCGGGATTCGGCGGGCACCCTCAGCGCCTCCCCTACTCGCAGGGAAACCCGTTCGCGGGATCCGTAGCGAAGTGGGGTGAGCAGCGCAGTGCTGTGAATCGACTGCTCTTTCCACAGAGTGAAGCCGCATAGCCGTTGCCGGAGAGCGCTGACTTTTTCCTGTGAACAATTGGATTTAAAAAGACACTACCCGTGAGTAGAACAATTGGATTTCAAAGATATTATTTAAGAACAATCATATTGGAACTTTTTAAAGGAAGAAATTTGTAACTTGGAACTGTAGTGGGGAGGCATAAACAGGAAGTCTGCCTTCCGCTTTTGTAGACAGAACAAAGCAAAGAGGCTGCAAGCTAGAGTCTTGGAGAGCCGACTGGAAAAGGATTAAAATCTCAATTTCTAAATTAGAAAACTCCCCCCTGGAAGCAGGAGAAGAGGGGGGAGAAGTTTTGGACTTTTCATACCTGCGAGAGAAAGGGAAGGAAATTAAAACTCCACTGCTCAGACCCTGGGAACGGGCTGCAAATAGACAATAAGGCTGCCATATTTGGAATGCGCTCTGACTGTTAGCTGTCAAAAGAGAGATACATTCTGCTTAACTGTTTCTAACTGCCCTTCTGACTCTTAAGGGGGAGAAAAAGTAACGGAAAATTGAAACTAAATTTCTTTTTTTGAGCTACGTTTTAAAAGGAGTTATTTTGGATAATTATAAGCACAGATTGCAACTGTTTCCCCCTAGAGGTAGTAGTGGAAACTGTTGTAAGAGCCGGACCAGGGGAATTTTCCATTAGAAAGATAAAATTGTCTGACTGTGGGATTGACCTTGGACTTTTTGAGTGTTATGGCAAATGGGAAAGAGAAAGTAGATTTATCAACAACGAGATCTGTGAAGCCTTGGCAGCGAAGAGCGTCAGCATCTGGTCCTTCTGTACCATCTGCAGCTGTGCCAACTCAATCTAAACAAAGAGGAATGTCATCAGAAGAGGCTTTAGCGGCAGTGCTGGGTAAAATAAATGAATCTTTGGAAGAACTCAGCAGGAAAGTAGACGAGACAAATATAAAAGTTGATGCATCTAATGCGAAGGTGGATGCCGCAAATGCCAAAATTGACATTAATACAGAAAGTATAAATAGTCTGGGACAAAAGGTGAATACTAATATAGAAGCAATACAGAAATTGATACAGGAGTCTGCCTCGACCCGTCAAATTGCAGAGGAAGCAAAGGGAAAAGTGGAAGTTGTGGAAGCCAAAGTGACACAACTGGAAACAAAGAGAGTTCCAGATATTCAGAGACAGGTTGAGGATCACAGGCTGATTCTTTCTATGATTGAGCTTAAGGAAAAACAGACAAACTTGAGGATTAGAGGTGTACCTGAATTGGAGAAAAATACTTTGATAGTATTTCTTACGCAGGAATTTGCAGAGTTTTGGAAGCTGGACTTGGAACAAGAAGGAGTGAAAATTGTGAGTGCCTTCAGGCTTGGAAGAGGAGGGAAGAAGAATAGAGTAAGAGACTGTTTGATTACCCTCCGATCCAAAGAGGAGAGAGATAAAATTTTGGGCTGGCATTTTCAGAAGGCTTTGGGAATATTGCAGTCAAGAGTGAAAATATTTAAAGATATCCCGAAATATCTTTTGGACCTTAGGGCCAATTACGGAGATTTGGTTGCTCTGCTGAGAAGGAACAGTATCATCTTTAGGTGGGAATTTCCTCAAGGCCTATCCTTCAGTTTTAAAGGAAGAAAAATAAAAATAAGATCAGTTGAAGATAAAGACAAATTTTTGAGTACCCATGAAGAGGATCTACAGAAGGGACTTGGAAAAGAACCAGGAGTACCGGACAGAAAATCACCAGACAGAGTACTAGAGCAAGGAGTACTGGACAAAAGATCACCTATACTGGACTTAGCAAAGTTAAATTTTGGATTGGACTACCCAGCGAAAGGGATACCAGCACCACCGTCAGAACAAGAAGAAGCACTGGGCGCAGTTGGAGGTGACTTAAAGTAATTACATTATGACACTGCAAATATTAAGCTGGAATATTAATGGGATGAATTCCCCCGAGAAAAGACGAAAAGTCTTTCATGTATTAAAAAAGGAACAATTGGACTTGATTTGCTTACAAGAAACACATGATAAGGCTACATAGGAAATTACTGGTAAATAAAAGATTGGGACAAGAATTTATTTCATCAGACAAAGTAAAAAAAAGAGGAGTAGTACTTTATGCAAAGGAGAGCTTATCACCGAAATTTCTTTTTAAAGATGATCAAGGAAGATTTGTAGCAATTGAAATCCAATCGCAAGGAGAGAAGTTTTTGATATTAGGTATTTATGCACCAAACGAGGGAAAATCGGAATTCTTTAAGAAGCTACATGAGACTCTGATGGACTATATGGATTACAATATGATCTTGATGGGGGATATGTATGGTGTAGTGTCTACAAATATGGATAAAGCACAGAGACAGGTAGTCACTAAGGATGGCAGATTGCCAAAGACTTTCTTTGATATGATTGACAATATGGACTTAGTTGACATTTGGAGAATTAAAAACCCTTTGGGAAGAGAGGGAACCTTCTTCTCCGAGGCCAAAATGACATGGACAAGAATTGACCAAATTTGGGTAACTAGAGGACTGGCTCCAAAAACTAGAAAGGTGGAAATATGCCCGAAAACCTGCTCTGAACATAATGCTGTAAAGATGGAATTGAAACTAACACCAACTGGTTCCTTCAGATGGAGGATGAATGACATATTGTTTAGGAATGAAGAAGTGACTAAGAAGGCCCAAAAAACTCTGAGAGACTATTTTGAGATAAATATGAACACCACTGTAGGAAAAAGAGTAATCTGGGACGCAAGCAAAGCGGTTATGAGAGGGTTTTTGATACAACAGAATGCGATTCAAAAGAGAGTCCAAAATGAGAAAAAAGATAAAATATTGGAGAAAATAAAGGTCAAGGTTTTGAAAATGCTATAGGTGCAATTTATTCAGAACAAAAGGCTAAATTAATTGTGAACAATGTAGTGACGGAAGAATTTAAGATAGAGAAAGGAACACGACAAGATTGCCCAATCTCTCCATTGCTTTTTATATCGGTCCTGGAAGTTCTTTTAAAAATGATTAGGAGGGACCAAACAGTTAAAGGTATACAAGTTGGAGCTAAACAGTACAAACTGAAAGCATTTGCTGATGATCTGGTATTGACATTACAGGAGCCAGAATCTAGTACCAAAAGAATACTGGAACTGATCCAAGAATTTGGACAAGTAGCCGGATTTAAGTTGAATAAGATGAAAACTAAAATTTTAGAGAAAAATTTAACAGTGACGGAGAGAGAAAGGTTTCAGAAGGAGACAGAATTAACATTGGTTAAGAAAGTGAAATACCTAGGGGTTCACATGACTACTAAGAATGTGAATTTGTTTAAGGATAACTATGAAAAATGTTGGACGGAAGTGAAAAAGGACCTAGAAATATGGTCAAATCTGAAGTTATCATTGCTAGGCCGAATTGCTGTGATAAAGATGAATGTATTGCCAAGGATGTTGTTTTTGTTTCAAACATTGCAAATATTAGATAAAATGGAGTGTTTCAAGAAGTGGCAGAGAGATATCTCCAGATTTGTCTGGCAGGGCAAGAAACCTCGAATAAAATTTAAGATATTAACTGACGCTAAGGAAAGAGGTGGATTTGCCCTGCCAGACTTAAAACTTTATTATGAATCAGCCGCTTTTTGCTGGCTGAGAGAATGGATGCTTCTTGAGAACACTGATGTGTTGGACTTAGAAAGCTTTAAGTGGCATGTCTTTGGGTGGCATACATATCTGTGGTATGATAAGGTCAAAGCACATAAAGCGTTTAAAAACCATATTGTCAGAAAAGCACTGTTTAATGTTTGGATAAGATATAAGGATTTGCTTGAGAATAAAACCCCAAGGTGGCTGTCACCAATGGAAGCGAAGGCTCAGAAAAAGCTCAATATGGAGGCTAAATGGCCGAAATATTGGGAAATTTTGGAACAAGAGGGAGACAGATTAAAACTGCAGAGTTTTGAAAAATTAAAAAACAGAGTGCGAGATTGGCTTCATTATTATCAGATAATGGAGGCATATAATTTGGATAAAAAAATTGGCTTCCAGGTGGAAAAATCAAAATTGGAAACAGAACTGTTAGGCTCCAAAACTAAGAATTTGTCAAGAATGTATAATTTGCTGTTGAAATGGAATACTCAGGATGAAACGGTGAAATCTGTTATGATTAAATGGGCACAAGATGTTGGACATAACATTATGATGGCTGACTGGGAACAGTTATGGACCACAGGTATGAAGTTCACGGCATGTAATGCCTTAAGAGAGAATATAATGAAAATGATATACAGGTGGTACATGACACCAGTCAAGCTTGCGGAAATTTATCACTTGCCCGATAATAAATGCTGGAAATGTAAAGAGACGGAAGGTACATTCTTTCACCTTTGGTGGACATGCCCAAGGATTAAGGCTTCCTGGGAGATGATCTATAACGAAATGAAAAAGGTATTTAAATATACCTTTCTGAAGAAACCAGAGGCCTTTCTCCTGGGCATGGTCGGCCAATTGGCGCCAAAGAAGGACAGAACATTCTTTATGTATGCCACAACAGCAGCAAGAATACTTATTGCAAAGTATTGGAAGACACAAGATCTACCCACTCTGGAAGAATGGCAGATGAAGGTGATAGACTATATGGAACTGGCGGAAATGACTGGCAGAATCCGAGACCAGGGAGAAGAGTCGGTGGAGGAAGATTGGAAGAAATTTAAAGACTATTTACAGAAACACTGTAAAATTAATGAATGTTAGAATGATGTTGGAATGAATCTATGTGATTTTAGCAAAAATGTATCAAAGATTTAAGAAAAATAGACTGTTAATTGGTGAAAAGAGGGAAAGTAAACTTATATTAAAATCAAGATAAATTTTCAGGATAAAAATTTTGAAGAGAGGGAAGGATTTGCTGAAATGGATAATTGACTTAGAATACAAAAAAGGGAGGTGTGAGGAGGTCAGGGAAACAAGCAAATGAAAGATAAGTTATGGGAAGGCTCGATTTGTTTTGTTTTTTTAAGTTTTTAATTGTTTCTATTTTTCTGTTTTTTTATTGTGATGTGTTGTTTTGCTATTGTTTAATTTGGTGTTTTTTCTTTTGCCTTTTTGTAAACTTAAAACCTTAATAAATACTATTTTTTTTTTTAAAAAAGAGAATAGGCAGTCCTAGTGGTGCGGTGCTCAGGGATTGTGGGTTGGTCAAAGACTCATTACTGTTTCTGAAGCAGGATCCTTGCCTCCCGCATCCTAAAGCTGACACTCGGCATGAAGGGGGAGGCTTTTTCCCACGACTGCATGCTTCAAATGCAAGCATTTAGGAGCACAGAAAACACAAGGAGATTCAGTTTCAAGAGAATGGTGTTCAAGTTCTGCTATGTGCAATGGAACTTCACCATAGGAGCCAACTTCTAGGGACGGAGGTCAAATAAAATATTTGAGGGGCCACACAAACACCAAACTGACTGACATTACCATTCAAATGGTGTGTGTTTTCCGTGTCTTGTGAATGATTATGCAGGGCAGGGACCCCTGACCCCCCTCAATATTTTATTCAAGTCCCCCCCGCCCCCGATACTTCATGGAAAACGCAACTGAAGTCACTCTGAAAGAAGATATTGGAGCACTCCAAATAATTTGCCCATGTGCATGCGCAGAAAATGGTAGATCCAACTCAAGGCAGCACATTGAGATCTGCACTGATCATTGCAATGGGTCCCTTAATACTATTATTGTATAATGATAAGATTAGTGTAGAATCTTAAAATGAATGTGGCTGTGAGGGGCTTGGCTCTGTGAAATGTGAAGTTACTGTTCTGTACTTCTGAATTTGGCACTACATTATTGGGTGGCCCTTGAGCTTTCATGGACCCAAGTTGTTAAGAACATTGTCAATTATTGCAAGATGATCTTAAGCTCTCCTGGCCATTCCCCCTGTTGGAGGACAGAGCTGTGTATACTAAAGTCTTGCACACTCCTAAACCAGCCTGCTGCCTCAAATGTAGTGGAAGACACTATGTAAGCAAGAAGGAACTGCATCTGGTCAGTGGAACAAATCCTCATCCCCTACAGGCCAACTTTGACAGGATAATGTCATGTGATGGTCAGTTATCAAAGTTCAAAGGAGGTTACTGCACCCACAGTCATCAGCTACAGCAACATCCTTTGAAGATGCACCTTCAAAGATGCCTGCTGATTGGCAGTTACAGGGAGCTGCTAGACCAGATCACTGGCCTTTCATCTGGTCCAGCAGTGCTCTTCTTATGCATATAGGTTCAATCAGACCACTGATCCATCTGTTGCCCTAGTTCTGTCCACTCTAAATGAAAACAGTCTTCATAGATATAGAAAGAGGAATTTCCCAGCTCTGCCATTTAAAATCCTTTTGGATCATGATATGGGGAATTAGAGTCACCTCTACTGGCACAGGACAGTCACAACAATTAGGGAATCACCTTGAAATGACATTGAAATTATAGCCTTGTTTTTTAATCTTGCTGGCTTGGGGGAAAAAAAATCCCTACACCATGACTTTGAAGTACTTGGGGGGAAATACCGCAAGATATTTACCACAATAAACAAACAAACAAACAAACAAACAAACAAAAAACCTATTTTTGTCTGGAATTAACAAGCAGCCCACTCACTGAAATTGCAATGGTTCTTTTTTGTTGTGGTGGTGGTGAAGTTTTAAGTCTACATCAGTTAACAGGATGTTTACGCATGTGTTTTTATCTCAAATTAAATGCTAGCAGCCAAGATGCTGGGGCAGCAGTTCAAATTGCTTAACTCACTGGAAGGAATCAACGTGAGGGAGGTTGTTAAAGCTGATTCATCCTATTAGGTTTGTTGCTGGTATTCAGCTGTCTGCAGTCTAATGGGCTCGCCAGTCTCCTCCCGCCGATAAAAAGAAATAATATGTTTTTATTTCCACGGCCAACCACAACTTTGGAAACAGCAAATGTGACATCTTTCATGTTTATTTAGGTGCTTGCTTCTTCTTTTTTGCCTTCATGGATTTTTAATGGGTAGATATTTGATTGCCCTGCGCGCGCACACACACACACACACACACACACACACACACACTATGGCTCAGTGATAGAGAATCTGCTTATGCAGAAGAACATCAGAAGAACCTGCTGGATCAGACCAGTGGCCCACCTAGTCCAGCATCCTGTTCTCAAAGTGGCCAACCAGATCCCTGTGGGAAACCTGCAAGCAGGACATGAGTACAACAGCACTCTGCCTACCTGTGATTTTCAGCAACTGGCATTCAGAAACATTGTGGCTGGTAGACATTATTAGCTTTTTCTTCCATCAATTCATCCAATTTCCTTTGAAAGCCACCCAAGCTGGTGGCCATCATAGCCTCCTGTAGGAGCGACTTCCATAGTTTAACAATGCAGCAGGTCCATGGCATCTCCAAGTAGGGCTGGGGATGTCCTCACTTGGAGAGCTAGTACCAATCTGAATGGACAGTACTGAGCTAGATAGGCCAGTCGTCCTACTCAGTTTAAAGCAGCTTCCTATGTACCCTTGTATAATTAGGACAGTTGCTTCCATAGGCCTACTGGGGTTGTATCAAAATGAGATTATAAAGCCATAGCTTTCTGCTTTCCATGCAGGAATTCCCCATTTCTTGGGTAGAGTTGGAAGAGACTCCTTCCTGAATCCCTGGAGATTGATGCCAGTCAGTGTAGACATCACTGAATTATATGGACCAGTGATCAGACTCAGTATAAGGTGCTTCCTATGATACTTTATTGTGTGTGCTTGCATGTCCACATGTGCATGCATGGTTTCCTTGCCACAAGGAAGGGCCATACTTGCAAAGACAGACAGCTTTCCTTGTTGGGATAATAATATGCAGAGGGGGAGAACTATGAATGCCTCCTCAAGCTCCTTAGAGAAAAGATGGGATATAGGCAAAATAACAAAAAAGCCAAAATGACTTGGTCTGATCCTGAGGCTGTTTAGTACTCTCAGATCTGTAGCTATGGTACTAGTGGTGGTATAGGAATGAGTAATAAATATTCTTGTGAACCAACCTAATTCACACTTCTGGAACCAATATGCAAACTGAAACACAGTTCTCTTTTGAAATGTGCACTTGTCCAAATTGTGCTACGAAGCTATCCAACCACAAATGCTTTCAGAAATAATAATAATCAAAGTATTGGGGGAAGAAAATACTTTTGTTATAAAATGCACACACACATAATGATTATGTTAGGAAAAATAATGTGCAAACATGTCATATTAGGAAAAAATGATTGGGAATAAGTGGGATGTGACTCCAAAGGAGGGGAGGAGTTGTAGAGGGCAGAGGGATATGGAGTGGGGCAACAGTACCATTATCATCAACAGAGGCACAACAAGAGAGTGCTGGTTGCACCCATATTCTCCCCCTATTCAAATAGCCAGGAAAGTCTTAGCAATAGTCCACCAAGTTGAAAATGCTGCTGGTCAATGCTAGGTCAGTGAATGGCAAAAGAACAGCTTTCCAGGACTTGGTTCTGGAAGAACATGCTGAACTGGCTTGTATTGCAGAAACCTGATTTGATGAAACTGTTTAGTGGTGATGGTGGTGGTGGTGGGGTAATTTCAGCTTTGCCCTCTGGGATTTTCTGTACAGCAGCAGGCAAGGTCTGGGGTGTGGAGTTGCAGTGTCTACCATTGTTACATCCCCCTCAACAGGCGTCCTCTCCTGCACTCTGCTGGGTTTGTGCGTGGATCTGAAAACAAGTACCCAGGAAAGACTGGGGATCCTGCTGGTGTACCACCAACCTTCTTGGGCTAGCTTGGGGTTGGTGCTGGAGTCCCTCTGCTTGTTGTGCTGGGGGCCTTTAACATTCATGTTGAGGCTACCCTGCCAGGGGTGACTCAGGATTTCATGTCTGCCACAACAACCATGGATCTGTCCAAAGCAATTTTTGGCCCTATCCATGCTGCAGAGCACACTCTGGGCTTTATTTTCTGTGCTGGATTAGATGATGGTGATCTTAAAGTAGAGGGATTCCCTTTAGTTACATTGTCATGGTCAGATCACTACCTGGTGTGGTATAAACTCACAGGCTTTGGTTGCCTTCCTGGATGACTTAATGCTGGGAACTGGACAAGTGGAATGTGTCCCTGTTGGTTCTGCTGGACCTCCTGGCAGCTTTCAGTACCATCAACCATGGTATCCTTCTGGGCTACCTTGCTAGGATGGAACGTGAAGGCACTGTTTTACAGTGGTCCAAGCTCTCTAAAAGACTGTAGGAACCTACTCAGGTTTCAAGATATTTGGGGAAGGCTCTTTTCTTGGTCCCGTCACCCTCACAGGCAAACTTGGTAGGGACATGGGAAAGGGCATTCTCAGTGGCTGCCCCCAGATTCTGGAGTTCCCTCCCTGGAGAAGCTAGAATGTGTCGCCCCTTGCTGTCCTTCCATGAAGATCTTCTTGTTTCAACAGGCTTTGGAGAACTGACGGCTCTTAATGAAAGTGCTGGTGCTGTGCTATTTTTATTGTAATTATTGCAGATTTTTAAATAATAATAAAGATGATGACATAATGATGATGATCATCATTATCACAAACTGATGTGGCAATGTGGAGAACTGAACCTGAGGTTTGAAAAATGAGAAAATGAAATATACCCGTCTGTATTTTCTATGCTGGCCAGCAGCAGCTTTCCAATATTTCAGACCAGAATTTTCTCCCAGCCCTACCTTGAACCTGGGACCTTCTGCATGCAAAGAAGATGATGTACCATTGAGCTATGGCTCTTCCTCTAAGATAGCACTTGGTGCCTCCCACTTTCTAACTTTTGCTTGGTCATCTCTCTCTCTCCCCCCCCCCCTTTGTGTTCTATAACTCCATACATCAAACTTGTTTGTCCAGCTGTTCTGCCCTATTTTTGCATGCTAAGCAATTGCTAGGAATATCCTTCTTTTAGCTAATTCAGCATCCTTCTGGTGCTGCATAAGTGAAAAAGAAAGTCTGTTTTAATACAATGCAGAGTATATTTTTTTGGAAAAAACAACAACAACCTAAACAAGTGTTTGTTGCTAAAAAAGAAGACAAAAATGGACCTCAGCAGTTTCCTCTCATCCCACTCTCATCCAATGATATGGGAATCCTATGGAAATGAGCCAGCTTTTCTCTCTCTCATCTCTCTCCTGTAAATTATTTATGATGGCAGATAGCTACTGCTTTCTTTTTTAACCAAACATTGCTCTACTAGGAATGTATTTAGTAGAACAGCTAAATGAGCTTCTTTCAAAACAGAGACAAGCACCATGGCATGGGGAAAGTAATTAGGAGCATGCGCAGGAAATGCTGTTCATCTGGGAAGCCATTTCCTGGCTCAGAATGGACAAATATCTATTTTTAGTTTGTGTCACTTTGACATATTTTCACCTAGTATTCAATTCTGTTTCCACATTAATAATAAAAAAACCTTTAAATGTCTATCATCTGCTCTCAAGTTAAGCATTTCAAAATGCTGCTTTCAATTGGTAATTCAAGACACCGAAACTGTTGAGAGCAGTGTTGCAACATTTGGAGAATTGCAAAGTCTGTGGGAGAGCTAAGATTGCAATTATAATCCTAACTACCTGGAAGTTAAGTCCTACCTAATTTAATAGAACCTACTTCTCAATAAATGTGGTTAGGATTGGGAGCTTTAGTTTGGTTAGGGTACTGAGACTTGTTGGAACACCCCTATTCCACCTCAGAGAGCAACAGTACTCAGAATGGGTTAGCAGAGAATCTCTTCCCAAGGAACTCTAGGAGTTACAGCTCTGTAAGGGCAAGAGGGGTCTCCTAACTGCTTTCTGTGCCCTTAATAAACTACTTTGGGGGACTTCCAGAGGAGGAACATGGCAGACTAAGCATCTTTTGTTGGTAGGCTGCTGACTGAAATAAATATGTGGTGACTGATAATAGCCAGGCATAAATCTTGGCTATCAAATTCACTCTGGAGATAAGAGTGAACAGGGGCTTAATCTGTTTTTTACATTGGGAGACTGAGAAGCTGTCAGCTCCTGGGAACCGTAATAGAGGTGAGCAACCTATTAATGGAGGAATTAACAACTTGCCCAACATAAGAGCCCTGATGTGAATCTAAAAAAGGCATCCCTTTTTAATTATCCCTGAGACAGTAATAATTTACAACTGAAAGAGGTTTCTCTGTCTGCTGGTGGAAATTTACATTTGGTGAGCTCCCGTTGCTCGGTCCCTGCTCCTGCCAACCTAGCAGTTCGAAAGCACGTCAAGTGCAAGTAAATAAATAGGTACCGCTCCGGCGAGAAGGTAAACGGTGTTTCCGTGCACTGCTCTGGTTTCGCCAGCAGCGGCTTAGTCCTGCTGGCCACATGACCCAGAAGCTGTACGCCGGCTCCCTCGGCCAATAAAGCGAGATGAGCACTGCAACCCCAGAGTCAGTCACAACTGGACCTAATGGTCAGGGGTCCCTTTACCTTTACTGTCTGGTTTTAAGAAGAAAGGCAGAACAAAGAGAGAGAAAAAAGGAAAGCTCCCAGGTGAGAGCTGGAAGGGTCCACCACTTTCTGTGTGAGACAAGGATTAAGAGCTACCTTTGAGAGAGGACTTGTGTTTCTCTGTGTGTGTGTTTTTGTTTTTATTTAGATTAGTTCCTTTTATGTTATTGTATTATGAAAAAAACTTTAATAAAATTTTATTTATTTGTGTGTGGTTTTTAAAATGAATTTGGGGACAGTTTAAAGTGGCATGACATTGCTTTAAATGTATATTGGAGATGGGTCCTAAACTGAGCTTGAATGTAGACTTATATAGTCGGTGCCTAGGATGCCTCCTATCATGGATGAGGGAGGCAGATGTTGTCATGCTGCATCCTCATGGCCTGTTTCCTTCTTCATGCTGTATCTCAGAAGTGGAAAACTGTGAACTCCAGGTGCTTTTGGACTGCAGCTCTGATCATCCCTGATTATTGACCATGCTGGCTGGGAATGATGGGAACTATAGTCCAATAATTCCAGAGAGTCTTCTCTGTACCAAGCCTCTTTCTTACTTGGTGAGAGATGGCCATGGAATGGAACAACCAAATGTTACCACACTAGTAACATTATGTTTGTGCTTAGGATTTGGACTATAGTATCATCTCAGCAATAGAAAAAGAAAGAAATTGAGGAATGAATGATACTGTAATGAAGGATTTTTCCACTGACAAAACACTGAAGTTTAAATTAGTTTGCATCACAGTCCTTTCCTTATAACATTCTACTCAGTTATCAATCCAATTGCAAGGCAGTTGGAATGGCAATTTTATAGCAAGTTGTCAAATATTTTTTCACAGGAGTCCACATCAAATTTGATCAGGTCCCTTCCTGACAGTCACTGCCCTTTATCATGCTGCTCAAAATGAGTTTCCTTGGCTGGTGTGATGGCCATCTTCAAGGCTGATCACTCCCCATGCTGTTCCATGGCTTGCTTCATTCACTTTCTCAAGCACTGGAGCACAGAAGCATGGATACACCCCTCCTCATATGCTCCCTTCCATAAGTGTCATTAAAGACTAATTTGCTACAGTCATCCGCCAAGAACATCTACTCCTCTCCAGCAGAAAACTGTGCAGAGTTGGAAGCTGTGCTCATAGTGCCAAAAGTAGTGGGGAGGGGGAGCCGCAGTTAATTGTTGCTGAGGGGAATTGAAAATATTTTGTGGCCTGATCAGATTTGCAGCAGCCCTTTGTTATTCCAAAGTGTTTGTCTACCTATGGTCTGTAAAGTCAACCTGTGGAGTTATTGTGGATAGGGCATATCTTGTGTGCTTGCCATGTTTAGATGCTACTATCTGCTGCAGCAGTCAGGGCGACTCCCTTTTTTAAATAAATAAACACAATCCAAAAGAAGAAAAGGCAGTGTGAGAAAAACATGGAATTGAGGCTATTTGCATGGCCATTCTATTATAGGAGAAGCTGAATGGCATTTTACTAGAGTCTGATAGGATGGCCATGTGTTCTAATTTGCAGAAGAAGGACCTGAGCACACCTAATGCAAGGAGGACAAATGGCAGGTAGTTAATTTTTTTATTGACAGAGCACATGTGGTAGCTCCTAAAGGGCACAGAACATGCACACACATTTCTGGTGACCAAGTAGCTGGTATTCCCTTCCTAGGCTTGCGCTGAACCCGGACTGTTGAAGCAATAGCATGGCCACCCCTCCATCCAAATGGAGGATGCACACTAGCAACCTGCAACTTCTCCTATGTGGAAGTTGCCCCTGTGTCTTTGTCTTCAAGCCCCTCATGGTCCTGGGGGACAGCGGAGGAAGGGAACCACCGCTCAGACAGCATCTTTTCCTCCACTCCTGGTGTGTCCTGCCCTTCCTCCAGCCTTGGCTTCTGTCCCATGTCCTGTTTCTGTCCCATCTCTTCATAAGCTCAGACAGTTCCCCTCCCTCCAGCCCTGGCTCTTCCTTCACAGGAAGCACAAGACTCCATGAATCACTGTCCTTGGCCCCAGGACTAGGGGTCAGATGTGCCTCTCTATATGGCCCACAGAACTCTCCCATAGGCCATGCTTAGCACCCAGACTATTTTGTCCTGGCTGGAATATTGTCTTGAAATTAATCATTGGATAGTATTTATTTGCACACACAGTTTGTGCCATGAATATAGGAAAATACTATCCTCCAACCTTCAGATCCATTGGTATCTGAAGTACTTTTGAAGGGAGAGAGTTAAATTTTAAAATAAATTTTAAAAGACAGCAATTGAGGTTGACAACTCAAAGAGTTCGCCTGGAGCCATGCCATATATCAACGTCAGCAGAATGAAATATGGCTCTTGCTACATTTTCTTACAGAACCAGGCTTTAAACTTGACCTAGTCCTGAGGTGGAGATGAGCTTTTGCTTATTGTGCTATGCTATGCATATGCTCAAGTACACCTTATACTTGCAATTTCACAGATCACCTTCAGCTCTAGGCCTGTCACAAACAGGTTCCACCTATTAAGGTGAAGGCTGCCATTCAATTAATCATATTTCGATCTGGGACGAAGTGATGCATATTTTCCATTGTACCATTAGACCCAATTTGTGTTCTCTTGCATGTAGTTAAGAGGCCTAATCTTGTTTTCCCCTAAATCAAATACAACACACAAAATGTATCCAATTTTAGAAGGGAAAAAGGAGACAAACAACAATACAATATCCTGTTCAACTCAGTGGAATTGGATTTTATTGAAACTAACCAGACTAATATTAGAAAAACAAAAAACAAATCCCTAAACGGTTCAGAGTTGCAACATGATTGTCTGGGTTGCTATACTCCATATTCAATTCAACATGACCAGAAACTTAATTATAGCAGCTATAATCACTGTGTCAGACGAGTTCCTCACCAAAGTCTTTTACTGCATTAGTTCTCCATGAACTAAATGTCTTCTTCATCTTATGAGAGAACTAGAAATGAATGGAGTGGCTTTTACAAATTTATGACTAACTCATTCTGTGTGACGTGACAGTGTCAAATATTAGTGTCTTACAAAACATCCAGTAATCATTGTCATAGGGACGCGGGTGGCGCTGTGGTCTAAACCACAGAGCCTAGGGCTTGCCGATCGGAAGGCTGGCAGTTTGAATCCCTGTGATGGGGTGAGCTCCCATTGTTCGGTCCCAGCTCCTGCCCACCTAGCAGTTCAAAAGCACGTCAAGTGCAAGTAGATAAATAGGTCTCGCTCTGGCAAGAAGGTAAACAGCGTTTCCATGCGCTGCTCTGGTTTCACCAGAAGCAGCTTAGTCATGCTGGCCACATGACCTGGAAACTGTCTGAGGACAAACGCCGGCTCCCTCAGCTATAGAGCGAGATGAGCGTGCGACCCCAGAGTCGTCCGCGACTGGACCTAATGGTCATGGGTACCTTTACCTTTACCTTTTTATACATTGTCATAAGCCCCATGGAGGCACCATGGAGAGCACAGTTATATGAGGATGGGTGGGAGGAGATCAGGAAAGTGGAGGAGTCTGATTTAGGGAGATATCTTAGTGGGCTGGGGTATGGGGATTCCAGACCACAGAGGAGCCTGATCCTGAGGACGGTCCCTGCAGCGTGAAAGGTGGAGATTTTGATTGAGGAGAAGAACCATGACAACTTGAAAGCTGAACTTTTGCTTGATGCCACACCAGAAACTGATCGCTATGTTCTGCCTCCACTGTTGGAGGCAATATGCCATTTGCTGGGAATCACAAATGGGGAGATCACTGATGCACTCAGATCCTTCTTATGATCTTCCCTTAGGTATCTTGCAGGCCATTGTGAAAAGAGGGTGCTGAATGAGTTGGGCCTTATGCAAGTATAATGAACAACATCATCTTGCAAGAAAGTGATGTTAGAAAGATAAAATGGAATGAGCCAGGTTGAGTCCAAAGAGGGGAAGGCACTTGATTTCATTGACTGTTTTTGCTTTAAAGTTGTACAATCATCTGCTTTATGGCTCTGTTGGGAGGTACAGTGACATGTACCAAATATACACTGAGCACAAAAACAATGACTTTTTTTTTTTTTTTTTGCTCAGAGGCTGCAATGGACCATTTTCTTCTTTTTAAAGTCCCCATTGTTGTTTTCAAAGCCAGGAAACCAGCAAGGACTGCTTCCCCTCTGTACCTTTGATCAGGCATAGCTTTCCTCAGTAGAAATTTTACACTGAAACATTAGCAAGCAGTTCACGCCTTTTGATCTACAGTACATGTAGAAAGTATCACACCGGTGGCCATGTTGACTGCTGGGTTTCACTCAAGCATCCTCTGTAGCTGGAAGCAACATACTAGACGAGATAAGTATTTGGCCTTGAATAGAGGACAAGAAGTCAGGGTAATCTTGTGTATTCAGTTTTATTGCTGCCTCATTGTAAATGTGAAGAGAGAGAAGGGGGTCAAGGAGAAACCACAGCTTCAGACTAAGCAATAGAATTGGAGCCAGTGTAGTGCAGTGGTTAAAGTGTTAGACCCAGACCTGGGTGACAAGGGTTAAAATCTCTATTCAGCCATTCAACTGGGTGGTCTTGGGCTAGTCTCACAGCTTAACCTACCTCATAGGTTTGTTGTGCAAGTAAGATGAAGGGATGGGGGAGAACCACATACACTGCCTTGAGGACAGATAGCATATATAAATGCAATAAAAAATAAATTGGATTAGTGAATGTGAAGGTTAGAAAGAATAATTCCATTAGGGCATGTCAATTTGTCCTTTGCAAGAGAGTTGGTAAAAAAATTGCCCTCAGCAAATTTAGACTTTGGGCTTCAGTGAAATGGTTGAGAAATTTAAAGAGAAGTGAAAAGGGTTTCTAATAAGGCTAGCAAAATTTTGTTGCAGAGTTCTGCACACCATGCAGATGGTTAATTTGGTAATTGTATTTAGATATCACAACATTATCCAGTCACTGAGACAGTGTCCAGATTTCTCTAATTTAGGGCTTTGTGTTTCTGCATTGGGGCGACCTATCTCCCCACATGCTCAGTTTACCCAGTGTGATGGCATATGTTTGGTAGACAAATTGCTTTTCAGAGAGCAGAGCAGGTGCTTTCCATGAGAAAGATACCAGGTTCAATCCCCAGCATCTTGAGACAGTGTTGGGAAAGACTCCCATCTGAAATCCTGGGGAGCTACAGTGTAGACTACTCAGCACAAATGAGATGTTTTTAGTCAAATGTCCCTGACTTTTGGCCATGGATATATTAGTATATGAGCACATGCAAAAATGTGCATATGAGTGAAAATAGGATACAAAAAAAAATTGCTTGCAGATATGGATATAAGAAGGAAATTTGCACACACACAAATATGCCTGTTTGCAGAAATGTAAGCAGAAATACATACAGAAGTTCATACAAACGGCTTTTCTGCAGGGGCAAACATATGTGGAAATGGGATGAGCCAAACGTAACTCTGGATAAATGATAGAAACCATCTAGGTTGATCTTGCCTATACTACATACCGTAAATTCCTTGGTTGCGCAGAACAACTTTATACCTCCCTGCTACTTGAAGATAAAAACCCAGATGTTACATACATGTTGCTAGATTCTGCGCTGCCATGATGGATATTCATTGAAGGATGGTTTCTGCCACAAACTGGGCCCGAAATGCAAGACCTGTGCTCCTTCACGCTCCCTCCCTTACAGTAGCTTTTAGGTATTTGACCCTATTTCTATCTTTTTAAGTATGTATGATATAATCACCTTTTAATTACTAGTTTTAATCCATTACCTGTTTTAAGTCTTATGTGTTCAGTTTATCCATGTTTTATCTTATGCTGGTCTGTGACCGAAATAAAGTTTGATACTTGATACTGATAGAAAACAAAATTGACAGAGCTGTCCATATTTAGAATAGAATGGCATGAGGCGGGACATCCGTTAAGTTTTTCCAGTTTTCCTCTCCACAATCAGTGTGCCATGCTCATTCCATATAAACCCAAGAATATAATAGAAAGTACCAGCACATGGAGCCCCTGCATGTGCAGGAACTCACATAGACTGACAAGGGCATGCAATATGCAGTTGTCCCAGGAAGCAGTTGTAGAATTGGGGGCTGGGTAAAATCATAGCCCCCTTCCTCAGTTAACATGCATTTGCCCTGCATGCATGTGAAAAAGGCTATGGTAGCAATTGTTTCTAGATGTTATAAAGGCTCCTGTAAGAATTCCAAAATTATGACAAATCATTTGACAGGGTTACCATTTAAAGAAAGAAAGAAAGAAAGAAAGAAAGAAAGAAAGAAAAGAAAGAAAAAGGTATGACTTTTGTACACCTCCAATAAATTACCAAGAACAGAAAATGTTAAAATAAATGAGTAGAAATAATATTCTGTCTTGCCAAACAGAAACAGAATGCAGATGACCAGAAGCACTTTGACTTAAAAAAAACAACAACATTCTGGACTTGTCTTTTGGCATTAGAATGTAAAACTGAAATCTACTTATTTTACATACTAAAAAATACCTAGAGATCATTCTTATGTTCAGTACCACCTCTGAGCAAAATTAAAAGTTGCTCTTAAAGATATATTTTTTAAAAAAATTACACCCTCTGTGCACCCAGCCTTGCTTTTACTGAGGTGCATCAGGCAGATGCTGGAGTACAACAATAATCAAAGATGGGTTCCTTAGGATTTCATCCTGTACTCTGGGGAGTTTGAACCCAACAAAAAAGGGGGGGTGACACACATACACACAATGTACCATAGAAAACAATCCATAATAAATATTCCATAAAATACCTTATGTTTTTGGACCTTAATTCCCAGCAGCCCCATTTGGCATGACCAACAATCAGGGATTATGGGAGCAGTAGTCCACAACATCTGGAAGGTACATTGGCTGGACTTCACCCAGCTGTAGGAGGTAATTTGTAAAGTCTAGCACTTGATCACCACTAAAGGGCATATAATGACCCTCAGACTCAGCTGATTTGGGTTGTACCCCCAAATAAGGTAAGAGTAGAGGAGTGAAACACATACATGATCGGTTAAGAGTTTTAATCCATGCTGTTCCTGGAAGTAGCAATACAGAGGACAAAACATCAGAGTCTAATATTGTGCCCAGAAGAGCCATTTAAAGCTGAGATCAGTATACCTCTTGAACTTTAGAATCGTAGAACACATTAGCACACCACTTTAGCTAATGGGGGCCTCCTGCTGCCACTGCGCCGCCGGAGCACGATTTCTGTTCTTATCCTGAAGCAAAGTTCTTAACCTGAAGCACTATTTCTTGGTTAGCGGGTCTGTAACCTGAAACGTATGTAACCTTAGGTACCACTGTAGTCGAATAAAGAGATGTAATTCCTGCTAGATGGTAAGGGGAAACATCCACACTCAGGCCAATGAAGTAAAAGAAAAACTTGGATGTAAAGCCAACATTATACACACCTGGTTCTTCGTTATGGTTATTTTCTTCTCCTCTTTTAGTTATTATTTAACTCAGAACTACACCAGGGCTTTGCTCACTACATCTGTCAAGAACACTTCTGTTTCACTTTGATCACCACAACACAGGTTAATATTACTTTTGTTCTTCCATCTGGGATTCTGCAGCAATTTTCTGGAATCCAAGGAGGTAGTGCCATTTTTAATAGCCCAATTGTTGCAAGCTGCAGCTTGTTTCTTGTTCGCCACAGGTAATAAAGAGCTAATGCAAAGGAAGCATTTCCTGTTTGTGGCTAGCACTGATGTGAAGTGTCATGAAGTAGTGATCCCATGAGCAAGTACCGCTGGGTGGGGCCCCTCAGGCAGGGGGGTAATAATTAGTCCCCAAAGTGGGAGCATGTTATGGGTTGGGTGGTTGTCAGCATTCCCCAGCCCCTATAAATCTCCCCTCTGCTGGGGGACAAATAGAACACACTGTGTTTTAGACTTGCTGTTTGATGTTCTGTAGCTGGTGGTAGAGAAGAAGCCAGAAAAGAAGCCAATAAAGACTGGTAAACCATTTGGTGATTGCATGTGATTGACTGGTAGCTTAGAGGGAGGACTTGGGAAAGTGACCCCCTCCTTGACATGAGGGACGGTCCAATGTCTGGCATTTCCAGGTGAGGCTAGGAAAGGACTCCCGACTGAAACCCCAGAGAGCTGCTGCTACTCATTGTAAACTAAACTGGGTGGGATGGACTCCATATAAAGTCAGACTCCATATCACAGCTTCCTGTGATTACAGTGGTACCTTGGGTTACAGACACTTCAGGTTACAGACTCCGCTAACCCAGAAATAGTTCCTCGGGTTAAGGACTTTGCTTCAGGGTGAGAACAGAAATCGTGCGGTGGCAGTGGGAGGCCCCAATAGCTAAAGTGGTACCTCAGGTTAAGCACGGTTTCAGGTTAAGAACGGACCTCCAGAATGAATTAAATTCTTAACCCGAGGTATCACTGTATTTAAAATGATGCTACCTATAATTCATGGGGCAGCCACACACAGAACCAATAGCAACCATAAGCAGCACAAGTGAGAGAATGCTTTTGCACTTATGCTCTTTTATATGCTTCGTATAGGCATCTGGATGAGAACACTGTGGGAACAGGATGCTGGACTAAACGGGCCAGCAGGACACTTCTAACATGTTGTTATGCACTTACTATGGCACAAAATAAGAGTGGGTTGCTTGTGCTGGGGTCTGAAGAACAGTGGGTCACTGAAGCCTTAGATAAGTAATGATCAAATCCAACACAGTTCACCTGGCTATGGGGAAGTCCAATTACAATCCTATATGGAAAAGCTGCCAGCAGTATTTCCTTTAAGGAATAAGCCTCTACGCATCACATTACTGAAGATCCACACTGAGTTAAGCTGTTTTATGTGATCATCTGGTTTACTCTTAGAGGAAGATTAGTGCTTGTTTCTCCAGAATTGCTTTGAGGTATTCTGACATAATATTTAGGGAATCGTCATGCATCAAGGGCACTTTGCGATAGGCTCTCTTGAGGATGAGAGACAGTCACAACACATATCCTTTACTTAGCTTAACATGTCCTGTAGTAACTGGAGGCCCAGAGGAAGCTATCAACACCATTTCCACTGACAGTTGTGGAAAACAAATCTCCTTCATCCAATGATATTCACACTGGGGAGTGGCTCATGAAAATGCTTGCATGCAAAAATGACAGAGTCTTGGGGCAACTTTTATCCTAACACATTTCACACAGATGAAGCCACTGTGGATCAGTGCCCATTTCTGACAAAAAGGATCCTAGTGCACAAATGCCATTGCCATTCTACAGTCAAGGCAAGGATAGAAAACCTTTTTCAGCCCAAGTGCTACCTTCCAGGGGACACTCTGGAGGCTGGGTAGCAGTGGCTGGTGGGGGCCAGAGCTAAAACTGGGTGGAGCAATATATGTGACTCTTAGCTTTGTACAGTAGGCTATATTCTGACCAGACACAAACCAGTGGTTTCTATATAAACACAAATCTTTTCATCATCTATCTAGACAAGACAGAGGCACATCCCAGCTAGCCAGTACACATGAGGAGAATGTGGAGCAGGACTGCTAAGGGGATGTGGCCTAAGGAGAGTCCTGAGGGCCACAAACAGAGGCTTAGAGGGCTGCATATGGGGCCCAGGTCTGATATTCCCCAGCTCTGGCTTAAGGTGTAATGAGACCCTTTGTTATTTCTGTTGTAATATACAGTTACTGACCCACACTTGCATGCATGAAAGGGTTAACCCAGGCATCCCCAACCTTTGGCCCTCCAGATGTTTTGGCCTACAACTCCCATGATCCCTAGCTAACAGGACCAGTGGTCAGGGATGATGGGAATTGTAGTCCAAAACATCTGGAGGGCCAAAGGTTGGGGATGCCTGGGTTAACCTGAGCCTTGAGTGGGTGTGGCTTGGAAGGCTCACAGCAGCCTCTGCTCCACCACTTTTGCTTGTTTTCTTTGTGCTTCCTGGAAGAAGGAGCCATGTGGCATTGGCTCCCAGCTCAGCTGATCCTGCAAGTGAACTCAATCTCTCAAAAACTGACATTTTAAAGCCTGCACCTAACTCAAATATTGCATGATCCCTTTTGTAAGGAAACCAAGTACTTTTCCTTTTAAGTTGTTTAGAACACACACACACTGCCAATGGATGGAGACTTGTTTTTAATATTCACTTATTTTATAAAACTAAGTGTCTCAGATTCATTATAGCCCAAGTATATTGTAGGGAATGTGTGTGGGTGAGGGCAAATGCAAATCTGACCAAGTTTTAATGTGCCCGGAACAATCCTCATTGTGATAACTCTGCTACAAGAGACTAAGGATCTCTCTTCCAAACCTCTCTTCCATATATTCTCACTAAGAAGCTGGTAAAATGTGGGTAGAACGAGGTAATGGTTAGGTGGATTTGTAGCTGGTTGACTGACTGAACCCAAAGAGTATTCATTAATGGTTCCTCGTTATCCTGGGGAAAAAGTGTTTACCCTAATATATGCCTCTGTCAAAAATAGAAATGAGATTCATCTGGCATGACTTGTTTTTGAGAAACTCATTCTTGGTCTTAGTAATCACAGCATCACAGCATCTTTTTCTAAGTGCTCACAGACCGACTGTTTAATATCTGTCCTAGGACTTTTCCTGGTGTCAACATCAAGCTGACCAGTCAGTAGTGACATATGTTATTTTTCTTTTCCCTTTATGAAGAGTGAGACAACATTTGCCTGGCTGCAGTCTGCAAGGATCTTACCTGTTTCCCAAGAATTCTCAAAGACTGTAGGCAGAGACTACAAAACTGGTTTACTATATTGAATGGGTTTGCTAAAATCATTTCATTATTATGTACTATAAAATAATACATTTAAAATTATAGCCCACGAGTGACCCTTTTTCAGCTTCATTGGAGATCCACAAGTTCCAGTGTTAAGAAATGGAGGAAAGCTTCTCTCTATTCACTTTCTCCATGCCAAGCACCTCTTACTTACCTTTAAACTAAGAAATCCAAAATGCTGCAACCTTTCACCATCGGAGGAAAGGTTTCCTGAACCCTTTTCAGCTCTGCAATATCCATTTTGAGGCATGGCATACCTCAAAACTCAGCACCACATTCTAAATACAGTCACTAGAATATCTGACTTGTTTTATAACATGAACAGCAAAATGATCTCCACACAGAATACATCCTTAATTATATTACTGAAATGAAGGAAGCTTGGCAGGAGTTGTTTCTCTTGTGAGCTCCATTCAGTTCTGTTATTAGCACAGATTCCTGGGCTCTGAATTATTTAATTCTGGCTTTTGCACCAGGCTCCAGTTGGTAGATATTGAGGCTCTACCAAGCAGAAAAACAAAGGACTGAAATTTGCCCACTCCTAAAATATAAGAACATAATAAGAGCCCTGCTAGATCGGGATCAAGACCCATTTAGTCGAGCATTGTCTTTTCACAATGCCCAGCCAGATACCTAAGCCAAGCTCATAAGAAGTATCTGACTGCAACACTCTCTCCCCACTTGTGATTCCCAGAAAATGGCATATTGCCTCCACAGTGGAGGCAGAACACAGCCATCAATTGCCCAGCCTTGTCCTGCTTTACTTTATCTAAACCTCTTTTAAAGCCATCCAAAATGGCAGCCTACATTACACCACCCAACACAATATATGCTGCAACACCCATGAAATTTCCCCTTAACATTGTTGTTCCTGTCTGGGTCAGATGTTATACTTCCCGGAAGTTGGAAGCCAAAGACAACTTTTTCAGACTTCTCTCCATTTTGTCAAGAGGTGGGTTTGCTTTACTTAACTTTAATGACAGCATTCTGTTCTTGCCCAACTGTAACGCTTTCTTTCTGGGGTGGCATCAACCAGAAGGTCAGCTTTCAAGCTGCGGTAATTACAGTG
This sequence comes from Podarcis pityusensis, assembly GCF_964106645.2. Lineage (NCBI taxonomy): Eukaryota > Metazoa > Chordata > Lepidosauria > Squamata > Lacertidae > Podarcis > Podarcis pityusensis. The sequence continues at coordinate 43,767,952 of NC_138044.1, forward strand.
GCTGCCCTGCAGGATCATGGCTCAAACTGATTTAAACTGACACACATCAAAATTGCCATGGCAGGTCACCTGCAAAGTAATGACCTGACATTGGAGCCTGAGGGATATAGTGAGAGAATGTGAAGCAGGGGCACAGTTCTTCCTGGTTGAGCTCCTGGTTTCTTTGGGCCATCATAGTCTGTCTACCTGCACTTTATCTCCTTCAAAATCGTCTCCTCTAACATCTTCTGGAAGTACAGACTGGTGAACAGAAGGCATATCTTTGCAGAATCTTTGCTGCCAGATTGCACAGAGGAACTGATACATTTTAATATCTTTAAAAAGTATTATAAATTTGCTGGGCTGTATGCCTGAGCCCCTTCCAGTTCCTGGAACCAGCAAGGGTTGACATCCAATGGAGGAGCCAATCACTGGAACAGCCAGGTTGGTTTCTTGGTGAGTTAATGACCACTTAAGTATGGGTCATTAGAATAGCAAAGAAAATGCCTCTGTGCCAGAGGTCAAAAGGTACTCATCTTGTTGGTACTGAGGAAGATAATAGACAGAATTGAGGGTGTGTGTGTGTGTGTGTGTGAGAGAGAGAGAGAGTTGGGCTAGAGACAAGCAGAAGCCTGATAGAGCTATGCTTGATTTTGGCTATGGGAGAAGCAATACCTTCTTGGGGTGTTAATGCTGTGAACCTCTCCATCATAGGCTCAGGTTGTTTATGTGTAAATAAACTATTCCTAAAGACACCAAAGTCTCCACTGCCCCTTGTTCCAAAGAAATCAAACTCTGAGAAAGCGTCTGAAATACCTAGAATCTCACATCATTTCAGAAATTGGGGTGGTGTGAAACAGTGCAGACAAATGAAAAAACATAATCAAAGTTACCAAACAAACAATACAGAGTTTATATTTTCCAAATAAACAGAGAGCAGATAATATTTAAAAGAAAAAATCAGCAAAACACACAATGAAAGCCAAATTTTGCAATTTGTTTATCTGAATTTTACATGTAAGAAATTAAATCCCACTAAATGTTCTGGGTCTCCCTTACCCTTAGAAATGTGTATGTTGTGAGTTATTTTCTCTTTAATAGCCAGAGACCACGTATTTAAGTCCTGCAGTCTCTTCCATTTCTTGACCAAGTAAGTTCTCCGTGCAGCCAGCATCTGCATTAAGAAATTCCTTGGATCAGAAAATTGCTGTTTGATCTCCCAGAAGCTAAAAAGAGCAAGTTGTAGGGAGGCTTGGATGGGGTATCTACATTGTATTCATATGTCTAACCCTCAGCCAGTGTGGTGTAGTGGTTAAGAGTGGTAGTCTCGTAATCTGGGGAATCGGGTTCGCATCTCCGCTCCTCCACATGCAGCTGCTGGGTGACCTTGGGCCAGTCACACTTCTTTGAAGTCTCTCAGCCCCACTCACCTCACAGAGTGTTTGTTGTGGGGGAGGAAGGGAAAGGAGAATGTTAGCCACTTTGAGACTCCTTAAAGGGAGTGAAAGGCAGGATATCAAATCCAATTCTTCTTCTTCTTCTTCTTCAGCCCCAAACTGGATGTCAGAGGCAGTGGTGGCACCAGAAATAAGATTTTGTGGGCGAGCACAGAAGGGGCAAAGCATCTTTCTAAGTGTGTAAGCTGTTTCCCACAGGTTTAAGAACTCTGAAAAGTAACAGCATATTCCACATTAAAACTGTTCATCCTTAAAAAAAGAAATAATTCTGAAATGAGTCATATCTTCATTAATTTTGATTTTTAAAAAATTGTATAACATGTATTAACAAAATTCAAATTATGGAATGGAAAAAGGCTTTTCAATAAGGTAGAGACAAGGTAGACTTAGGAAAGTATACACAAAAAGTATCAGGTGTAATGAAAATTATTATACAACAAACCAGCCACACCAAAAACTGGCTTATGAATATAAAGGACAATTTTACTAGAATAAGTATATAAACTCATAAAACTACTAAACAATAAGCAAACTAAAATGCAATGTGCATAACCAAGCCTGGAGATACTCATAAACATAGAGTGAACTAAAGTCTCTCTCTTTGCTATACTGGTTCTGTATGCAGTAAGTATTACATTACACAGCTGGAACAAACAAATTGTTCTTCAAATAGTCGTTCACTGGAAGCACAAAGCCATATATGTAGGAGCGGTTGCGAGAAAGCGTTCTTCAAATAGTCATTTGCTGGAAGCGATATAATAATAATAATAATAATAATAATAATAATAATAATAATAATAATTTATTTATACCCCACCCATCTGGCTGGGCTTCCCCAGCCACTCTGGGCGGCTTCCAACAAAATATTAAAATACAGTAATGCATCAAACATTAAAAGCTTCCCTAAACAGGCTGCCTTCAGATGTCTTCTAAAAGTTTGGTAGTTATTGTTCTCTTTGACATCTGGTGGGAGGGCGATAAGTGATATATGTACCGTATTTTTCGCTCTATAAGATGCACCAGACCACAAGATGCACCTAGTTTTTGGAGGAGGAAAACAAGAAAAAAAATATTCTGAATCCCAGAAGCCAGAACAGCAAGAGGGATCGCTGCGCAGCGAAAGCAGCGATCCCTCTTGCTGTTCTGGCTTCTGGGATAGCTGCGCAGCCTGCATTCACTCCATAAGATGCACACACATTTCCCCTTACTTTTTAGGAGGGAAAACGTGAGTCTTATAGAGCAAAAAATACGGTATGTGCGGTTGTGGGAAAACAACTCCTCGCCACTCCCACAGTGAAAATGGTACAAATAGTCAAATGGAGCCAAATAAAGACCTGTTCTCCAGATATTATCCAGGTTTCACAGCAAGCTTCATCAGTCAATAGTGCTAATCACTCAACATGGTTTGCTAAGACAAAAGATCAAAGTCCTACTCCACCCACACAGTCCTTTGTTTAGGGTGCATATGGAGCTAAGCCTTGTGATGCAGCAGTGCATTTTCAACTACAGGAGGAGCTCTAGATACCTTCCTCCCATAGCCGAATTCAAATCTCCCAAGCCAAGCCACACTCCACTAAGCCAAATACCACCAAAATCAACTTTAATGTTTCTTGCTTTTATTTAGACTGCATCTCATGTTGGATAACATTCAGCATAATATTTAAGGCCACCATTCTATACACACTTTCCCAGTAGTGTAGTGGCAAATTTAGAAGTGCAGGGGCCATTCATGATAGTCACACCACATCCTCTCACAACTATGTCCCCTCCGAGATCATACAGCCTTCTAAGATAAGACGAGCTTTCATTGGCCTTGCCCAAGCTCCTTTATTAAATCTCCCCTCCTCCCCCAGCCCAATAGAAACATCCAGACTCACATGGGAGACACTTGGCCTTTTTTCTTCTGTTCATCATAATGGATTGCAGCAAATCTGTCTTGCTTGCATTGTAGTGCAACTTGAAAAACAGACCCTCTGTGACCTCCGAACTTCCTTTGTTGAGTTCCCCAATTTGTGTGAAAACCAGATATCAGGAACCCGTGGGCCCCTAGATTTTGCTAGACTCCAATTCAGTCCCAACCAGCATGGCCAACAGAGATGTATTGGAAACTGTAGGCCAGCAATACCTGGAAGTTCCTCATCCCTGAGGCCTAATGGGCTCAAAGGTTTAATGAGAAAAGGAATGATACTCTGGGAATGGTGAGCAGTGATTCCTTCCCTGCATAACCTATGGATCTCTTTTGTTGCATAACAGAAACTATACTGTTCTAAACCTACTATACTAAGTTACCTCATTACAGCTCTGTACATTCTGTGAAACGTCCACTAGTGAAGAAATGGGTGAAAAGCTTCTTCTTCTTTTCCTGAAAGAAAGAGGAACCACGTTGAAATGACAGCTCCACTGAATCCTTGGGGAAATAATCTACAGAGAGTCAAGTGCAAAGAGGAATTTGAGCTGGCTTATTCACCCTCAAGAATCTAGGGATGGAAAACCATATGTAAGTTTGAAGGAAATGCCACAACTGCTGTGTAAATAGAACAGGAAGCCTTCTGAAGGAAAGGACAAGCATCAAGATTTGGGGGAAGTGAATGTGCCAGTGGCAGATGCTGTGAGTGCAAGAGACCAGGCTTCTAGGTCATGGGATGCATTTCCTAGCAGATCGCCATGGGTGGGTAACAGAAGAGGCAATTTTCCATGCATGCATTGGTTTCCTCTGTGGAATATTGGGGGGGGGGGGGGGGCAAAAAGGGCAAATGAAGAAGAAGCAGTTAGTTTTCATTTATGACTTTCAAAGGAACTCTCCTCTCCACAGGATTTACAATTTAAGCACCTTTTCTCCTTTCGTGCTAAAAATACAATGGTTTTGTTTCAAAAAGTCCTCTTAGCTCCTTTGGGCTTGGTGGTGGTGGTGGCTTAATTCGAGTAGTGTTTCTTTAAAGTGGCAAACAGCTGTAGAGTAAAATAAATAAATAAATCCTTATGGAAATTTACCAACATTTTTGTCTACTGAAAACACTTTGTTTTTACAAGCAAATTTCTCTAATATGATGTACTTCACAAATACCTGCATTTTAAGTATACTTCACATGTGTATATATATATGCCTTTCTGTTGCAGAAAGGGGGGCAGTGGCTGTAGAACAGCATTGTGAAATTCAGAATAGTGTGAATTGGGTAGGCTTGCATTAAATGGGAACTGAACCAACCCCCCCTTCACATCTGTTCAAGCCCCACACACCAACTATCTAAATGCATATAAGCAACTGTTGGGTACCATACCACTTGAGACTTTGCCCTTGGCTCTGTGCCACTGGAAGTTCAAGTGGAAGTAAAAACATACCTCAAGGAAATATTAGACACACACACAGGACTAGGGTCAGCCCACCCATGAGGCAAGGTGAGGAGACCACCTCAGGCGGCAGGATCTAGAGGGGCAGCTGATCCTAATGTAGTTCTTTGCTTCTTCCTGATGTAGATCTTCACTTATCCTTTCTTCCCCGGTGGTGGGAGCTGCCATGCAGAGTTTCCCTCAGGTGCCTAAATTTTCTGCCCAGGGCTGCAGAAGGGGGAGATTGAAGGAAGAAGCCAATGAGCAGCAGGTAGAACACAGTGGGAGCCCACACAATTACCTGAAACATCTTAGCATCAGGAATGTTGAGCCACAGGAGGAAATAGATGCTCTTCACCAGCTTACCTCCATCAGGAGGAGAAGAAACATAGTGAGGTAATGAGACAGTTCCCTATAGGTGGGCATGGATTCAGGTGTCCACACTGAATGGAATTGTATGCTCTCAGGTACCAGGAAAAGCAGGCCTTCCCTGCTACCATAGTGACCTTTCAGCACTCTTTTTACTCCCTTTCATCACGTTGTATGCTAGAACTCCCTTGGGGCCATTGATGTATCTCCAGATCCAGTTATTTTGTAGAGCTTTCTTATACGTTTAATGTCTTTCCTTACTTTTTATAGCCTGCCTTTTTCTCACCATGGAACCCAGGCTGCCATATATATGGTTTCCAGGAGGTCGCCCACCCAGCACTCACCAGAACCAGACCGGCTTAGCTTTAGATAGGTGGTGGCCTCAAGTGCCTTCAGATTGTGCACCCTAATCCCCAAAATGCAAAGTGGATGAGGTTTTGCCCTCCCCTTTCTGTCATGAAATCTAAGCTGCAAAACAGGAATTGCAGAATGTTTGGGGAAGCTTTTTATGCACCTTTGGACCATGAGACTCTCTCCTTAAAAGTTACTCCAGTGTTTAAAATATTGTGACTTTTTATTTAAAAAACTTTTTAATACATAGCTCTGACATGTTTGACACATGTCAAGCATTCTGTCAAATTCTCTTTTCTTTCCCTTAAAAAGTGAACTCTGTAGCCCCACCATTTCTCTTCAAAATGTCTAATTATATCTAATATGCCACTCTGAAAAATGCTTTAAAAACAGTTGTAAAGATGACACTTCTCGCTGAGAAATTCCACCGAGACTTCCATGCTTGAATAAGTCTCATAAAACCAGACCACTAAATAATTGGGCATGGTGGATGTGATTCCTGGCCTGCCATCATTTTCAGTTTTTGGATGGTTACAGTGTGTTTGTTTGGCATGCTCAGTGATGGGCCAGTTCACAATGGCATTGTCGCTTGGTAAATGAATTGTTTCCAGTAAACTTGGCAGATCTGTAAAGTTAATTTGCTGCAACTGGCTTTGAAAAATGGTCAATTAATCAATTTGGAGCATGCTCCTTTTAGATGAAGTGGGTTATGTGGACTAATTGGGTTCTAACTTAATATGTACCATTGATTTTTCTAAATGGCCTGGCTTGTCATTTTTTTTGTCACCCTGTAATTGATTTTTAATGCATAAAGCACTTAGCGTTTAAAAGAGGATACAGATAAAATAACTAAAAGTAATAGATTTTTGAAGGCTCGTTGGACCATAATGTCTGTCTCTATCACTACATTTCTGAATGAGCACCACTCTTGAGAAAACAATATCAGTAATGTGTTAAAAGAGGCAGGAAGGAGAAGATCAATCCCCCACCCGAAATTATTAATGAAGTAGCAAGATGCTCACTATACAAGGAAGAGTGGCTGTTATGTTGGATGACAGTAGTGGAATTGGTGGGGGAGCAATAGCAAGGGATCCTTTCCAAAAATTCTCCCCATCCAAAGTTCTCCTGCAAGAGACTCAGAACCATTGATAAATGAAGGAATACCGGTGGAATGGTGAAGCTGGAGGCAATAGATGATGAAATGGAGAGGACCATCACACAGGTGCCTGGAGGAGTGAAAAAGTCAAGAGATGGAGATTGGGAAAGCAAAATGAGGAGCAGATGGAAATTATCTTAGAACATAGCTGGATAAAATCCAGGAGAGAACAATTTGAATATTTTGAATATTCTTTATATATCTAATAGACAGACAGAAAATCGGAAATCCTCTTTTCATTTTAAAATTATCTTTATCTCCCTGTCTTCTTTTATCTGCTTTCTTTTTGTTTATGTTTTATTTTGTTCTTTAATGTCCTCTATTCTGGGTTAATGAGGGTACACACTTGAAGTTGATGGATGGATGGTGAGAGACCCTGTGTGAGAGGCAGGGGAGGGAATTACTGCCAGAGTGGGAGGCTGGGAGAGGAAAGGGAAGCTCCCAGGTAAGAGCTGGGAGTGTTCACCTCTTTCTGTGTGGGATAAGGGTTATGCTCTACCTTTGAGAGAGGGCTTTGCATCCCCCCTTCTCTTTCCCTTTTCCCTTTTTGTCATTTTTTTAAAAATTAGATTAGTTTCTTTCTTATTATATTGTATGATGAAAAGTTTCAATAAACTTTCATATATATGAACAAAGTTCACCTGCAGGTTTTGGAATTATGAATTTGTTGTTTTTGAAGGAGCATCTCCACCTGCATCGTTCAGCCCAGACACTGAGATCCAGCACGGAGGGCCTTTTGGCGGTTCCCTCATTGTGAGAAGCAAAGTTACAGGGAACCAAGCAGAGGACATTCTCGGTAGCGGTGCCCACCCTGTGGAATGCCCTCCCACCTGATGTGAAGGAAATAAACAACTATCTGACTTTTAGAAGAAATCTGAAGGCAGCCCTGTTTAGGGAAGTTTTTAATGTTTGATGCTGTATTGTTTTTAACACTCGATTGGGAGCTGCCCAGAGTGGCTAGGAAAACTCAGCCAAATGGGCGGGGTATAAATAATAAATTGTTGTTGTTTCTGAAGAGGTACTAATACATCAGGGTTTGTTGGTGATGGAATGAGCCTGGAACAAAGTGCCATGGTAATAGCATACCTTGGGGGATTTCAGCAGATGCCAAAATTTAGTGCCCCCTGCCTCCCATGCTTCATTCTAAATCACAGTTGTGGCATCCCCTGTGGAGTCCCTGAGGCTCTCCATGCAGGGCAAAACCAGTTCTGCTCCCCTATTTTGCCTCTGGCCATGGGACCTGTCAACTCGCAAGACAAACCAGGAGGCAGGGATGAGGAAGAAGCACAATCAAAGAACAGTGGAGGTTGGGCCATTAGGGATTTTGGGGCACTACCCCACCAGCCTGACCATAACCACCTGCCTGCCCTCTTACTTAACAGCGTGTCAGGTCCATTGAAAATCTTCTGCCTATAATTCACCCTTGGGAACTGCATTTACATACCCTCCAACATTTCTTCGATGAAAATAGGGACATCTCATTCTATAATGATAATTTTACTATTTATACCCCACACATCTTACTGTGTTGCCCCAGTCACTCTGGGTAGCTTCCAACATATATAAAAACATAATTAAACATTAAACATTTTTTAAAACTTCCCTATACAGGATTGCCTTCAGACAGCTCGGGGGTCAGATAACTCCATACCCTCCAACATTTCTCCATGAAAAGTGGGACATTCCAGGATCAAATCAGAAACCGTGACAGCTTCTCTAAGTTAGGGACATCCTGGAAAATAGTGACACAGAGGGTCTGCACTTAGATCCAATAACTTCGAACAGTGATCCTCCTTTTCCCCAATTTTTTGTCCTAAATTTGGTACTGAGCCCAGTGCATACATAGTAGGAGTGTTCACTGGATTTCAATGAATTCTGAATCCCGAGCCAAGGTAGACTTTTTCAAAGCTATTTGTGGCTTGTCTGAGATTAAGAAGGATCTGTCCAAGTCTGCACAAGTCAAAGCAAGGACCCCTAAAACGCTTTGTAGCATCTCAGTAATCGAGACCTGGGGGGCGGGATGCTGTAGACAAGCATTTCTTTAAAGTGAGACTATTTCTATAAGCTTACCACAGAAGAATAATGGCAGGTTGGGGTAGGTGGTAGGGGAAAGCTTTGCAATGTTGAAATTGTCCCAAACTTCAGAAAAATGCTAGAAACAGGAGGGGAAGCTCCTTTATGAATGATGGACATTCTGTTTTGAATGCTCTCCTTCCTAATGCCTTTGCGGGAAAGAGCAGATTTAGAAAGTTGAGGGGATGCTCCATTGTGATTTATAGATCAAGTTTGTAACTGGAGGGAAATATTTTACCCAGAAAGTTACTCTCTTTTAGTTCTTCCAACCCTTCCCCTTCAACCCAAAATGAAATGCCTACCATCTATTTGTCCACATTTTACAGGTTCATAACCCAGGGGTATGTCTGCAGTGTTCTGATGAATTGCCCACAAAACATTAGGAGAGATCAAATTATTCTTTTTTCTAACACCTCCCAAACTCCAATAGCTGTCCCTGCACAATAACCACCAGAGAAAATCTGGCAGGATGCATACTCTCAGAAGACGCTAGCTTGCCTTTAAATTTCATCTAAAACAAAGTTTAAAAAGTACCTAGCACACAAATCATTGGACCTATTTACCTGTAATTTAACAAGCTTTCATGCACTTTGGAGAGGCCAGTATGTCTGGAGATTCCACCCACTTCTGTCAAAAAGTTGTTGTTTTTTAAAATCTCCCAACAATGATTTTTTTTTGGGGGGGGGGAGTGGGAAACCTGGGCTGAATCAAGCCCCTACAAAATACCTTGGACAGATAGTTTAAACCAAGATTAAGAACATGTACTGACTACAGATATGTAGTTTGGTACAGGGTTATTGGCTCCCCCCCCCCAAGAGCTTTAATTAGTTTAATTTGTTAGTGTCCCTTCACCCACACATGGGTACAATGATAAGATACAGAATTGAATCTTGATTATTGTGCATATTGTTGCACCATTATATGTTTAGTATGACATTTAGCCAATGTCCTGGAGTGGAAGTGCCCATTTGCAATCTTTTTGCATGCGACAGGCTTTGCAAAGAAAAGAAGCAGGACTCTTTGTGAGTCTGCAAAAAGTTCAGAACATTATTGCTAAAAATATTGATCCAACAGCATGAATCATTTGGCAGAAAGTAATGCATTTATTTATTTATTTAAATATGACCTCGACCATCATGTTAGTACAGCACATCTGACTCATCCTGTCTGGGCAGAAGAATCTAGAATGGGAAGCTCACACAAATGCAATGTTCTGTCCTTCAACAATGATCACCCCCTCTCAGTCCCTTGCAAATAGATAGCTGGGTTTCCCCCCCTTAATTCATACAGTAATATAAGCTTTTGACATACCTTATGGCAAATCTAAAAATATCACACATACTTCTAATTGCTTCTTGCTCATCACAGTGGAAGTACACGTGGCCCTTGAGGACACCATCTGCTAGATGACACTGTCACCAGTCCTACAAAGGCAACTCCAATGACAGTTCAACTTTTTACCCATTGACAACTCTCACACATCAATCCAGCACACAGTTCTGGAGGTGACCAGTGTCCAAAGTTACAATTGATTATTATTATTATTATTATTATTATTATTATTATTATTTGTATGTGGGAATGGAGTGCAAGATGATAAAGCTTCAGCAGTTTAAGTTGAAATGGCCTCTGTTTCAAATTAATAAACAGAGGCACACAGAACTGGAAGGAGTCAAAAAATCCTCAACAATAAGCACAAGTATGAATCAGTAAATAGTTCCCATAGATGGATCCACATTTTGCACATCACAACAGTTCTGGTGCCAGATTGTGGCATCTTCAGGCATGTATCAGGGCAACCAAACTCAGCAGGGCCCATAGCACTGATGCCTGTTTTACCACCCCTTCCCCCTGGATGCATTCACCTGTTGTGGGGATTAAATGAGGAAGGAAAGAAGCAGGTACACCACCTTGAGATATGTGGGTAGAAAAAAGGTGGGACATAACTAGAATTAATTGACCTATTACCAGATCATGGCCACTGGGCCCATCACCTCCTGGTAAATAGAAGGGGAAGAAATGGAGGCAGTGAGAGGTTTTACTTTCTTGGGCTCCATGATCACTGAAATTAAAAGACGCCTGCTTCGTGGGGAAAAAGCAATGACAAACCTAGATAGCATCTTAAAAAGCAGAGACATCACCTTGCCAACAAAGGTCTGTACAGTAAAAGCTATGGTTTTCCCAGTAGTGATGTATGGAAGTGAGAGATGGACCATAAAGAAGGCTGATCGCCGAAGAATTGATGCTTTTGAATTATGGTGCTGGAGGAGACTCTTGAGAGTCCCATGGACTGCAAGAAGATCAAATCTCTCCGTTCTTAAGGAAATCAGGCCTGAATGCGCACTGGAAGGACAGATCGTGAAGCTGAGGCTCCAATACTTTGGCCACCTCATGAGAAGAGAAGACTCCCTGGAAAAGACCCTGATGTTGGGAAAGATGGAGGGCACAAGGAGAAGGGGACGACAGAGGATGAGATGGTTGGATAGTGTTCTTGAAGCTACCAGCATGAGTTTGATCAAACTGCGGGAGGCAGTGGAAGACAGAAGTGCCTGGCGTGCTCTGGTCCATGGGGTCACGAAGAGTCGGACACGACTAAACGACTAAACAACAACAACATTACCAGATCACTGAAATCTGAACCTAGAATTAAATGTTTCTCTTGTATTTCTTTTAAGGATATGAAGATATTTGTATTATATTGTTTAGAAAAGACCAACCAACTCTTCTTTGAAGTTTTAATCCACAGAGATTTTTTTTCAGTGGAATTACTGACCCCTGGTAAGGAAGGGTTTCCACTGCACATATTGACAGCATGGCCTTAATTACTGCAACAGCCACTGATGCAAACATGTCAATATAATTAATAGCAGACTGCCTTCCATCTGTTGATGCTCCATTTGCTGGCTACCATCGAGGGGCAATCTGTCCCCCATAAAAAAGTTCAATAAACACAAGGACATGCGGGCTCAGTTAATACTTCACTAGGGACTCATCACAAAATAGCCAGCCAAAACAGCTCCTCCATCTTGGTAAATACAGAAGGGCTGTGATATATTATTGGCCAAAGAGTGTTACTAAACTAAAAGTTTCCTTTTTATGATGTTCATAATGGACAGTTTGAGACACTTTGGGGTGTTTTTAGTGGACTTTAGAAGTTTGGGTGCTCTAGTTTTTTGGGTTAGTTCCCATCATGTCATGACAAACCTGAATCTAGATGTGGGTGGTACATTCTTTGGTTCTGCATCAATAAGAATGATGGCTTGAACAGGAGCTGGAACTGCAGAAAGTATAGAATGTAATAGGTAATATTTGCTGACCACACAGAAGGACAGGCTCAAAGTATTCACAGTATTCACTTTGGTTTAATATGAAGAAACTGCAGAGATCAAGGTTGGAGTCACCCATTTCCTTCTGTCCCTTTAAATGCCAAGTGTCCTCTCGCTGAAGTTGGAACTAGAAACTGAGGTATTGCTGCACAACTTAGACATTCCCCCACCCCAAATTCAACAACAACAACAACAACAACAACAACAACAACAACAACAAAGCAGGAAAACACAAACAGGAGAATAGAGGATAATCTGTTTCTCTCCCCATTCGTGGTGGGGGAGAAAATTGTTCAGTTCACATTTAGAGCCAAATCTATCAAATTCACACCTTCCAAAACAATACATGGACACAGTGATCCCCCTATCTACATTTTCAAGGACCAGGCAGGCTAAAAATACATATACAGTGGTACCTTGGGTTAAAGATGCTTCAGGTTACAGACACCGCTAACCCAGAAATTGTACCTCGGGTTAAGAACTTTGCTTCGGGATGAGAACAAAAATCGCACAGTGGCGGCGTGGCGGCAGCAGGAGACCCCATTAGCTAAAGTGGTACTTCAGGTTAAGAACAGTTTCAGGTTAAGAATGGACCTTGTTTTGTTTCCCAGCTCAGAACTGTACAGCTTGACAGTATAAATATGAAGTGAGCGTTATACCTCCCTGAAGTTTTTCTTTGTTTTTGCTTCATTTTTTTAATTGCAAGCTGGACACACTGAAAAAGTGTCCTTGGAGAATAGCTTGTCCTCATATGTCAGGTATGGGAATCCTGTAACCTTCCAGAAACTGTTGGATTGCAGCTTCCATCATGTCCATTGGCCATGTTGGCTGGGGCTAAGAGTTGTTGGAGTCCAACAATACCTGGAGGGACACAGGTTCCTTAACCCTGTTACATATGAAGGTCTGGACCCAAACTCCTGATCCATTAATGCACGGGTGCACTCCAGAGGTTGCTAGGAAACCTCTTGTTGGGGCTGTTGATGGGAGTTGGGGTCCAATACCATTTGGATGGCCACACAGGGTCCCCCTCCATGTTATATGAAGTGGCCTGGATCCTAACTTCTGTCCATTCATGTAATTCCCTTCACCCCTGACCACTGGGGCTGATCAGAGTCCAATAAGTTGTAATTGTGTGTCAAGGCGTTCCCCCCTACCCTTCGGTCCTCCCCAATACCAACAATAAGAGACATGACAACCAATAAGAGACATGACAACCTTATTATCAACAGATGTAATAGGTTTGGCATAGGCATTGGGTTGCATCAAGAGTTCTTATTGCTGCAAAATGGAAGAGTGATGAAATCCCCTCTATCCATGAATGGACTCAAAAACTGACAGAATATGCGGAGTTTGATAGCTTATCAGAAAAAAATAAAGAATAAACCAAAACAGGAATTTGTCACAAAATGGGAAGTGTTTAAAATATATTTGAAAAATAACTACAGCAGTTTAAACTCTGTCGCAGCATTTGAATAATTTCAATAGTAGCTTCAAGAAAGATATGAGACCTAAGATAAATTAAGAATTAGTTAGATCATGATAAAAGTGTGTATTGGCAACAAGTAATATACAATTGAAGTAAGGAATAGATGGGAGGTCGGGTCTACAGTCAAAAGACCAATTTTCGCTTTATTGTTTTGTAAATAATATTTTGCTCATTATTATTTTCATTTGTATTTCTGTTTTTCTTTTCTTTCTTGGTGTATCAACAAAAAAAATCAAATAATTTAAAAAAAAAAAAAATTGGGAGGGTCCCACTCCCTGCTATATGAAATGGCCTAGATCTGTCCATTAATGCATCGTCCATCATCCCTGACTACTGTACTGTATATGCTGGCTGGAGTTGATCAGAGCTGGAATCCAATAAGCTGTAATTTGTGCAATGTTAGATACCCTGCATTAATAGAATTGGGATGTCCCTTTTTCCTCTATAGTTGCTGTGAATTCTGGAAATCTGTCCTGGGGTTGGCGAGATCCTCCAGAACACATGTGGTGTGAGAATCTGCAGTGTGAACAATATGAAAACTAGAGAGTCCTTCACCCTGTACAAGTGAAAGTGCTTTTGGCACCAGACCTCTCACTCTTGTAGTGGCTTTTGATCTTGATTCCAACCCCCATGCAATCTAGAACCTTTCAATATAGTTTGTTCAATGTTCTACACGTGGTTCATTTATGATGCATGCTTTTCATTTGCTCTGAACTGAAGATTTCGACATGAGTTTTCATCGTTATACACCAAAGCAGTACTTCATGGCACTTGCCATTACGATGGGCCATTAGTTTCTGCAGAGATTTTAATTTTTAATAGTAATATATATTTGAAAATCACTCCTAATATGAAATGGCATAAGCACTTCCTGCCAAGTTTGTATAAATGATGCAAGTAATTATCCCATACTTTTAAAAAATTTAGATATATTCAGTAGACACAGAATTGGAAGAAAAAGTAGTAGACAGAGCATCAATTACATGTCTGCAATATGAAAATGGGATGTTGTGCACCGTTTTTGAAATTCAAAAGCATTCATATCTCATAAAATTATCAGCAATTCCTTTATTAGAAGATCAATGAAGGTAATGAGTTTCCCTGAAAGATAGGCTATCCATCACTATTTATTTTCCAGCTACCCCCTGCAACTACTGGGGGACTGTTGATTGTGCTCTAGATATGTTCTAAAACAGCAACAACCTGACCTCCCCTGATCTTCTGCATCTGTACATGCAGCAGAATGAAGTCATATTGTTTATTTCATTTAAAGTCTACACATTTTGGAAAATGTTTCATGCATTTTCGTATGCTTTCTTCTCCTAAAATATATATTTGGGGAGGTATGTTTCTCCACATATTATTTCATAAAATATGCCTTTTGAAAAGGGCACCAACTTTTCATTACAAAATTGAGAGACATGCAGAATCCAGTCAACTGATGAGTGTAAGTCTGGGACTGGAGAATTAGGATGGGTCACTTTGAAGTGAAGACCTAATGAATTTCTCATCCATCCCTGCTGCAGACTACAGGTAGACTGTATATACTTTTGACTGTAAATACATTCTGTGCAAAATAAATACATCAACTTACTGGCAACTTCCCACCTGCAATATGAAGTGGCATTATCTCTTATGTCACTTTACTTTTTTAAAAAAAATATTAAAAAAATAAAATTATTTGCTTTTTTTGTTGATACACCAAGAAAAAGAGAGAGGAAGAAAACCAAAAATACAAATGAAAATAATAATGAACACAAAATTATTTACAAAACAATAAAGCAAGATTTAGTCTCTTTTGTCACTTTACAATTGTATGCAATTGTATTCTGTTCACTTTCCAGAACGGCCATAGCATGCATAAGATCTCAGGTTCAATTTCCAGTAACTAGGACTAGTTGTTGGGTCAGAGAGGAGCTGCTTACCTGACCTCCCACCAGCAGAGTAACAGGAGAGTGAGAGGGAGGGGCATAAACACACAGAAGCCCCACCCCAATGACCTCTACTGCTGTTTTTATTGTAATAATTATATTATAATAATATTTATTACGGCCATAGGCCCATACAGAAAAAAACAAGACATAAATAACAGCTTGTGCACGTGGGTAAAAACAGCCGCTAAAACACCACTGTAACAATAAAATACTATGAGATGGAATGACATACTGCCCCTTAATTAGCTTGTAGTGCTCCTTGGCAACGCTTTTGGGTAAGGACAGCGACCAGAAACCTAGCCACTTTCAGGGTCGTATGGGTATCCTTATCCTGCAAGATTTGGGCAAGGTGGAATTTTGGTGGGGTACCCTCTAGTTTCTGCATGATTGATCCCAACAAATTTGCCCGTGGCCCGTTGAACAAGGGGCAAGTGAACATAATGTGCTGAAGCGACTCCGGCGTCTCCTTATCACATTCGCACATGGCGGAGGCTTGGCCCTTTGAGAATCTATGTCTCAGAACATTGGAGGGAAAAACGTTAAACCTCGCTTTGGTGAAGGCCAGCCTATGGGCAACAGTCGAAAGGGAGGAGAGGTATGATGGAACGCAGTAAGTTAAAGTAATACCAATGTTCTGGGGCGAACAAACGCCTCCCCCCAGCGTATAATTTCGCTGTAAATCGATGTCATCCAGTCTTTGGCGGATCAGTCTTTGAGCAGTGATTTGATCTAGTTTTAGGGAATCTAAGGGAGAGATTCCGTAACTCAGGAGTTTGGCATGAATTCTACTAGTCCAAAGGCTGGAGAATTCATCTCGCCATAAGCATTGGACAAGGTAATGGTCTGGTAATCTATGCCACAATGATAACCAATAACTGAAGACTTGCTTCCACAGGCAGGTTTCTAGGGATGCGATCTTCAATTCTAGTCGCATGGCTGCGTTACTTACGCACAGGGGAAGCATTAGGATCCGACGTAGGAATTGGTTTTGCAGAGTCTCAAGAGGAGCAAGATCTGTCATCACGGCCCAGAGCGGGGCAGCATAGGCAAGCGCGGTAACCACTTTTGCCTTGAACACCTTTAGGGCCGAGGGAACATGCAAAGCTCCATCCGAAAAGAAAAATCGGAGGAGCGCATATGACAGAGTTTTGGCCTTATTAAGTAGGTGTTGAATTTGTGCTTTCCACCCCAAATTGTATTGAAAAATAACTCCTAGGTATTGAAATTTTAGGACTTGCTCTATTTTTGCTCCGCCAAGCTTCCATTCGTATAATCTCCGACTTCTGGTGAAAATCAGAATCTTAGATTTAACATGGTTGATGGTTAATTGGTTGAGTTGACAATACGTGGCAAAGATCTTCAGAGCTCTGGTTAGTCCAACACGTGTATAAGATAGAATTACCGCATCGTCCGCATATAAAAGGAGTGGACAGCGGTAATCCGCTAGTCTAGGCGCGTGTGTACTTGGAGATGAGTTGACTAGGGGTGCTCGCATGTCGCTGATGAATAGGTTGAATAGGCAGGGAGCCAGTATACATCCTTGGCGCACTCCCTTGTTTATTGGTATCGAATTTGTGAGGTCGCCCGCAGGAGTAAGTCTCACTCTGGCATGGGTACCTTCGTGGAGCTGACTTATAAGCCATAGGAGTCTTCTATCGATGCCCTGTTTCGCAAGTTTCTCCCAAAGAATATTTCTAGGAACGCTGTCAAAGGCTGCCTTTAGATCTAAGAAGGCAGCACAAAGGTAGCCCCGGGGAGGGGAGGAGTACTTCCGTGCCAGATGGTAAAGAACTATCGCATGATCAGTTGTAGAACGTTTAGTTCTGAACCCTGCTTGTTCATGGCCAATCTGGTTAGTCTCATCTATCCATCGCGATAGTTTAGTCAGCAAAAAGCTGGCATAAATTTTCCCTATGATCGAGAGGAGGCTGATGTTGCGGTAGTTTTCCGGCTCCATTGGAGAACCTTTTTTATGAATTGGTACTATAATGGCCTCCTTCCATATTTTGGGGATGAGACCGGAAGCGTTGATTGCGTCGAAGGTTTTGGCCAAGATGCCAGCCCACCATTTTGGGTGTAGTTTGATGGCTTCAGCAGGGATCAGGTCGGGCCCTGGGGCTTTGCCCGGTTTCAGCTGGGCTATTAGCTTAGCTATTTCGTCAGGATCGGTGGAAGGCCAAATAGGTAGGTGGGAAAACAGATGCATCAGATGGTCGGAGGGGGCATCTGCCTGTGAGAAACATTTCTTCAGGAACAATTCCCATGTCGGTGCTGGGATGACAGCCCTTGGGTATTTCCTCGCCCTTCTATTAATCAAAGACCAGAATTCCCTGGATCTATGTGGCTTTGAAGCAGTAATCAAGGCCTGCCAGCGATTTTGTTGCCACTCACGTTTGGCAATTTTCTGCGTGCGTTTGTAAACTTGCTTGGCTTGTGCATAACTAGCTGGCAGAGTAGATGCATCAGAGGTCTTATATACATTATATATAGCACGAAGGCGCTGTCTTGCTTGTTTGCACTGAGAATTATACCAGGGGGCACCGTAAGTATACTCGTTTCGATTTAATATTTTGGGTGGTAACCTGAAGAAGGACGTAAGATCAGTCGTATGATGGTGGAAGCGTTTCAACACTATGCTATGCTCATCTGAGGCAGAGCCTATGTTGGAATGGGGCCCGAGGATTTCTTTTTGAAAGAATTCCTGATACCTTTGAGCCTGGGTCTCCGACCATTTGATTCCTCTTACTTGGAGAGATTCGTTGGTTACCATCTGGGTCGCATGTCTATGGGCCTCCGACTGCCAGTTCAGGGAAAGCTTGGCTACCAGAGGAAGATGATCACTAGATTGTACATTCTCGATCTTAAAGGTGGAAATACACTTAAGTAGATCACTGGAGACCAACAGGTAATCGAGGACGCTGTTTGATTTAACGCTCAGGTGAGTGAAATCCCCTGGAATATCAGGGAGGCATGTGCCGTTTAGGGGGACCAGATTTAAACGGATGGCCATTTGGTTTTAATAGATTTTTTTAAATTCTAGTTTTAATTCTATCAATGTTTACTTGCTTTTTAATGATTGCTCCCCCCCCTCTATGTTTTTAGCCATTTTTATTTTTATCTGTAAGCTACCTCGAGTCAGGGGAAAATGTGGGGTATACAAATATATATATTATAATAGCATAATAATGCTCCGGTAAAGTTGGAAAATTTTTAGCCACATGGATCAATGGTCCAAATTGATATGTTGATCATGTTCCTATAAGTTCCAGAATGGTGAAATGTTTGAAAAGAATGCCATGCAGTTCTGATCTTACTCATTTCCATTCACTTCTGGGACAGTTTGAAATGCAGTGATGTACAACACAGAAAGAAACCCGAATGAAACTTCCAGCTCATTTTGATTCAATTATGACTGACTGACTGACTGAAGAATTCTGATGAGAAAGGCTTGGAAAGATGAAAGGGCAAATTGTGAACTTTAAAATCACCTAGCACTTTCTCTGTCATTTGCATAGAGATTATATTCTATGTAATTGTTTGGCATCCATCTGTCTCAGGAGACAATGGAAGAGAGTGCCTTCTGGGATTAAGGCAAACTGTTGGAGAGTTACAGCACCTCACAGGAGAGATATGTTTTGTTGCAGCTGGGGCAGATGAAGGTGTTGGGTTGCACTGATGCAGATGCACCATGGCGTTTCTTCTGTCCCAGCAGACATTCCCATACCCTCCAACATTTCTCCAATGAAAATATGGACACCCCATTCCAGAATTATAATTTTACTATTTATACCCGACACATCTTACTGGGTTGCCCCAGCCACTCTGGGCAGTTTCAAACATATATAAAAACATAATTAAACATTAAACATTTAAAAAACTTCCCTATACAGGATTTCCTTCAGAAGGCTTGGGGGGTCGGATAACTCCACCATTTATCCAATGAAAATAGGGACATCCTAAGGAAAACCAGGACAGCTTCTCCAAATCAAGGATGTCCCTGGAAAATAGGGACACTTGGATAGTCTTCATTCCTCCTCTGGTCACTGTTGTGGATGCACGACCTGAGTGATTGCCTTCAGGTGTGCCAGTTGTCTGCACTGGATTCCCACATGGCGTGTCTAATGCTGTCAGACTTCATGCCATGTTTGCAGACATTTTTGTAATGCAGAGTTAGTCTGCCAATAGGCCTGGCGCCTGATGCCAGCTCCCTGTAGATCAGGTCCTTAGCTAATCAGCCATATTTTCCCTTTTCATGCCTTTCTATCTTTAGCAGAGGGGAACATCAGCGTAGAACATCACCCCCTATGTTTGGCAGGAAGCATGAAGCTGCTGGAGGTGCCGGATACGTGTAAACACTGATAGCCTCAGCTTCAGATCTTTGGAGGTTAACAGAGGTTATCTTCTGCTCCCTGCACTCCAGGTTCCAACTTCTTCATAGCATTCTGGCATTGATTTGGGTGCAGCTTCTTTCCATCTCAGCCAGATGTAGAAAAACTGTGAGACTGTGAGCAGCAGCAGCAGCAGCAAGCTTTGTGGCTAAATGCGGATTTGCACTCGGGTTTGTTTGTTTTGCTGAAATATTTATATAAAATATCAGGGGAGTGTGCAGCAATATAAAAACTTATACAAAATAAAAGCAATACTGTACAAACATAAAACATTAGAAAGGCTAGTTGCTCAAAGAAATGGTTAAACAATTTCATAAGCCTGCTGGCATAAAGAGTTGCCTGAAAGTCAAAAGCGAGCATCCCTGCCCAGTTTTCTGTTGGAAGAGTATTCCACAGCATGAGGCTAGCAGAACTAAATGACCAACTTCTTTTTAAGACCAGTTGGGCCCCTGTAATAATGAGGGAAAACTTAACAATTTTGATCTTTCTCTCAGTGAGTAAGGGATTCATACCCTCTGGCATGTGCTTGGAACATCCCTATTGTCATACTAAGGATGACTTCATGACACAAACATGTCCTACTAGCAACCAGCATTGCACATTGCTGAAGGATCTACTGCAGAAATGAATGATGCATTCATTTATTCTACCACAAATGACCCTTTTCACTGATTTGAGAGCCAAGAGGATGTTTGTTCTTTCAGTCAGAGTTAATCTAGAGAGTTTAATTGTCTTACAATAAGTTGTTAACAGTTCAGAGCATCTCTCAACAGCTGCGGTGCCTGAAATGGCCACCTGCCCATTCACTGGTACCTTAGTGTTCAGGCACAGGGAATCAGGCCTGGAGCCAGTAGTTGGCATTCCCAGGAATTTGCCGGGATCCCCAAACCTTGGCAAGACCCATTTCCCCCTAGAATGGCACCACAATTTTAACTCCTCACACTCCCCTGACTTATCAGTAAGTAATTTTGTGTTGCCTTGGGCAATATTTGGACAAACAGATTTAATTAATGATAATGGTAATGATATCACTCTGTGGCATAACACTCCCCAACAACTACCCTGTGTTAAGCAGGACTTCCTGGATCACAGAAGCCAATCCCAGCTTCTGTTTGGATCCTAAAATGTCCCATTTAAGACTGGAATGTCCCTTCACCCTGGGAAGGGGCACAGGCAATCTCAAATGCAAATGCCAATGCGCCAAGGAGCAAGCCTCTCAGAAAAAAGAGGAGGTGGCCTCGCTGCAGCAGTGGCAAGATGGCAAAGATAAGGCAGTGGGCAGCGGGCCTGATCGGGTTGGGTCGGTAGGGAATGGTGGTGGTGTCATGATTGAGGGGGTGTCTCAAATTTAGAGCAGCAAAACTTGGAGTGCTTTCCAAATGCACTCCACCAAGTCCCCTCCTGGGAGGTTTCTAACAGGCATCAAGTCAGCTGTCAGAAGGAAGAACTACAGTGGTACCTCGGGTTACATACGCTTCAGGTTACAGACGCTTCAGGTTACAGACGCTTCAGGTTACAGACTCCATTAACCCAGAAATAGTACCTCGGGTTAAGAACTTTGCTTCAGGATGAGAACAGAAATCATGCTCTGGTGGCACAGCAGCGGCAGGAGGCCCCATAAGCTAAAGTGGTGCTTCAGGTTAAGAACAGTTTCAGGTTAAGAATGGACCTCTGGAATGAATTAAGTAGTTAACCCGAGGTACCACTGTACCTGGGCATTGTCACCAGCTCTGCTTTTGGATCTGATTGGGAGGGGGTGCTACTTGGGTACAAATGTTCTTTATGAAGGGAAAGGCAAGCAGACAGCTTCCAGCTGCTTTATAAGAACTGCAACCAGTGCTTTTTCCTATTGAAAATATGTTTAGGGGTACCCTCATTTTGACTCATGAAAATCACCATTTTATAGTTCAAATCAGGAAAAATAAATACAGTAAATGGACAAAAGTACAAAGGTTCACAAAATGTTTAGGGGTATGTGTACCCCTGAGTCCCTCCAGATAAAAGCACTGACTGTAACTTTAAGAGCTTATGGCTGAGCTTGATTTTTCCTTCCCCCCTCCCATTTCACTGCTTCACCCCTCCTGTCATGTTTCTAGATTGAGAGCTGTAGGGTGGGGACTGTCATTGTACTGATTTTTGGAAGGCTTTCTGAGAAGATGTTTTGACCAAAGGGTAGGGGTTTAAATGCTATGAATAATTTATTAAATAATAACCATGAAATAAACAAAGATGTGCACTAGAGAGAAAATGTAGCTCCGTGATATAACTCTGTGAGACCCTGAGGAGAGAGCTTCACCCCATTGAATGATAACAGTAGGAAGTCAAAGTTTAACCAGGCATTGCCCAAAAGTGGGGGGAATTGGTGGTGGTGGTAGAGATAGTGATATTTCAGGGTAAGGGATCAGAAAATCAGAACTATTTCTGACCACAAGGGAGAGCTGGAGGATATATGGGAATTCGTTGACAAGGCCCATGATAGCAATAAATGAAAGAGCCTGTCTCTAGTTACGGATCCGCTATAAAAGTGTCTTTGACATGATGTCATGTTTCTCTAGTACATTATGCTATGCTGCTTCTTTTGCTCTGAAGGTCTCTGGAGTCTTGCTTCCTAGGCTGGAAAGCGTGGGATTTAAAATGGGTTACATGGAATTTACAAATCAGCCGTATTGTTAGTGTTGCAGAGATCAACAAGTTAAATTCCTCCATCATGACACCAACAGAACTTTGCAGCATTAGAGAAGCACTTGCTCTGGAAACCTAAAACGTTATTGCCTTCTATTAACCCCCCCAACCCCCCCCCCAGTGCATTTAACCCCACAAGATAAATAAACAATATCCATTTGTGTGTGTCTGGGTATGCACGCACACACAGATTACTTGGCTGGAATGCTGGTATGCATAATAAGTACATGTTATGTCAGGCTGCTAATGGTATTGTTACTTTTAGATAATAACCTTACTCTTGCAAAAATAGCACAATAGCAACTTCGATGTTGTCTTTTTATATCTGTTGTGTAACGCTCCAATTTAAGAAGAGCTAATAAGAAGAGTATTAGAGTAGATGTTAAAGATCCATATTCATAAGTGAAATTTCACTTTTGCATTAGTAGCCATTATGCCATAATCCCCACCCCCCCAGTAATCTTCAAATACTTGAAGCGTCTTTCTACAGCAGCCTCTCCCAGACTGAGGCCTTCCCAAAATTTGGACTACAAATCCCAACAGTCCCAGCTGGCATGGCCAGGGCTGAGGGGTGATGTGAGCTGGAGTCCAACAAGTTTCAAAAGCACCAAAAGGAAGGTCTCCAGCCAGTATAGAATACATTGTCTTTTTTCTTAATTTGTTTATTTTATTGTGGAGAAAGATTAATTATGGATGTTTCAGATGCATCTAGAAGACAAACAAAATATATTGTTGATACAAACCCTGCTTATTCAGAAGACTAACGCATGAACAATGAGGAGTTGCTCATTAACACTGGAAAAATGAGTGGAGCATTAAAGCAGAATTCTATGTTTGTGCAGTAGGCTAAATATTATACTCTCTCCTCCATCCAGGCAAGAAGGAGACATTTTCAGAGTGCCAGGGCACATTCCAGCCTGACAAAAACACTCAAGGTAGGTGCAAAGCATTGTCAGTGAGCCTGGGAAAAGGGGTGTGGCTGAGGAGGACATATAGCCTGGGAAGAGTTCAGTGAGCTAGCTGAAGAGGCCTGTAGAGCAACAGGCTTAAAGTTTCCCACCTTTGACCTAACATATGGAAGGTGGAGGGCAGACTTGATTAGATGAAAGACATTGGAGGCAGAACCAAGAGACATGCCCTTTCCCTCCATGCATTAGCCTTTCAGGTGGAAAGAAGTTGTTATATTCACTTGCATTTATGGTCTGTGATTAGAAGGATTGTGTAGCATTCTAAATCATATATCAGGCTCCCAGCTGCAGACGTTCAACTTCCAATGAGTGGAGGGTGATATACCTGGCAACAGAGAGGATCGTTGTCAGCTGCCACATGCCAACTATCTTACTTATGCTTGATTTTAATTGCATGGGGAATTGAACACCCAAATATGGCTATTCCCTTTAAAAATATTGCTTAAGAAAACAAAGGATCAGGTGGGGTGGGTGGTTAGCAATAGTGTATAAATTGAGAGAACTCAGTCTATAAGAAATCAGGCACCAGAAAGCTGGCTCCCTCCTTGTTCTTCACAGGGCATCAATCATCATAATAACGATAAGGGCAGACTCTTCTGGTTTTTATTTGATAAATGAGTTCACAATTTTGCAGGAGGGACTGCTTTGCAATAAATGAATCGTATTAGTGGACCTCATGTTTCTCCACATGCCATTCCAGCATCCAATTTATTTCTCCCTCATCGATGTTGCATCAGTACATGCAAGGGTGTGGAGGGAGTGGACGGTGCATAGCATAGCAGGGGAACAGTGTTACTGATTGGATGAGGACAAAGATTTGGGGAGGCCCAAGAAATCAAAGGGTATCAGCAGTCTGAAGTAAAGTGAAGAGGCCCAAGAAATCAAAGGGTATCAGCAGTCTGAAGGAAATGTTCCCAGAAACATAGGAAGCTACCTTTTATGAAGTAGACCACTGATGGGGAACCTGCTTCCCTATTGGTGCTCTTGGACTGCAACTCCCATCAGGTCCAGCCAGCATAGCAAATAGTCAGAAATGGCAGCAGCTGCCACCCACCCATATCTAGAATTCCACATGTTAACCATCCCTGAGCTCAACCATTAGGCACGTTGTCTACACAAGGAATAGAGAACCAGAGGTCCTCTAGATGATTATTGACTCTTTTACACCATCTCAAAATTCAGCCCCTTACTTCAGAGAATATTTGGTGAATGATCACAATTTCACCACTATCAAACAGGCTGGAGAATTTGGAGGGGAGGGGAGAGTGTTTTGTCTTGTGCAACCCATTGCAGCCACCTTGCTGAAGCAGCCCCAAGATCTCTTGACCACTGGAGAATATATAATGCAAGAAAGAAAAGGTGAAAATGCTGTGAATTGATTGATTGATTGATTGATTGATTAACGGACTGTACCCTGTTCAGAGGTTTTCTCTCCTACAGATATGGATAATGAATGGAGCTGAAATGGGACTGTGCACAATGTTGACCCCATCCCCCACCCCAGCCAACACCAACACTCTCTTGTTATCTCCACTCTGCTAACTGTGTGGAGCCTACATGTTGCCCCTTCAGCCTTTTCTCAAAAGGTGGGGAGGGATGAAGTTGTCAGGGACAGCAACATGTTAGCCCTATGTATAACTAAATTTATTTATTTGCATTAGTAAACTGCTTCATTAAAAAACACACAACCCATCTAGGCAGTGTACAATAATGAAAAAAACAAATAAACAATAAAACAGAATCATGGGCAGTACGCCAGGGGAGCTCTAGTCAGAGACACAATCAGGTTAGAGACACAATCTAAATCACAGTAAAACAACAATGTAAAAGGCCGATAAAGCCAGGAATTCAGGGTCAGGGAAAGACCCGGGCAAAATACATGTCTTCATAAGACATCTGAAGGAACTAATGGGAGGTGTTTCACGTATGGCAGAAGGGAGGGTATTCCAGTGTGCAAGAGCAAGGGCAGAAAATGCCCATTTTGGAATCATCACACTATGATATTCTGTTGGGTACTGTACTATAAGTGAAATTACTCCCAGATGATATAAGTGAACTTCCAGGTCAGTGTGGGGTGATGCTGTCTTTCAGGTGACCTGATGCTGAATTGTCCAGGGTTTAGCCACAAGACCTTGAACGTGGCTTGGTTCTGCATAGGCCTTGTGTGTTTCTCTGCCCCAGTGTACTGCCTCATCTCAGCAAAGTGTGAGGAGAATTTTGTTATGCTGATTAGAAATTTGGCATCACTGCTGGGCAGGCCCAGAGGCAACCAGTTTGTTGAGCATTTCACTGTTCACCTAGTTCCTCTGAACCTTCCCCAACGTTACTGGCCTGCCCCCTTTGAGCCCTGCCTCAATTCTGTGGCAGTGGGCTAGCTCATTGCCTTTCCAGTCCTGCTTTATTATTCTTAGTGGTACTAATTCTCCTGGCTCCCTTGTTTGAGAACATTTCTATGAATTGCATTTGGCACCAAAACAAATACTTGTGTGGGGTGGGGGTGGGGTGGGGTGGGTGAGTGGGGGTGATTGAGTGCTGAATGACACATGAGTACAATAATTGTCTGCTTGTGGTCTGAGTGGAGTGTTTTTGTTTTGCTTTTGGTTCATTGAATATATGTATGTGTGTGTATGATTCTTCAGAGTTCAAATTCTTTTTCATGAAGATGTCTCTGATATAGCATAGACTGGTAGATGAGTGGCAAACCACACTTTACAGCCCAGGACTTATGAATGTCCCGATTGTGAGGAATCCAAATTTCAAAGGACAGGCTGGCCTGAGGAGGTATGTATACAAGTGATTGGAATTTCAAAGAGCCCAGAATAAACACCAGCTCTTTGATGGAGTAATTTATGCATGGGATGGGAAGAACAGCGGTCAGAGTGGATCCCGTAGTGTTCAAAGAAAACAAGATTGCTGGTTCTTGGTGTAGAGACCTGCTCCAGATTAAGGCACCAATGAGCCCTTCTGACAACTGTTATTCCACCTGAGAGCCTGACACCAGGGTCTCTGAGTGGCGCACGAAAGAGTGTGAATGGGGGTGGGGAATCAGCATCAATGACTTCATAAAACAATAGTGGATACTGAGCCATGTTCAATATGCATGCTTTGACATGAGAACATAAGAAGAGCCCGGTGGATCATACCGATGAAGCTCAAGAGTGTGCCCTCAATGACTTGTTAATTTGTTGTTTGTGATTATTAGTCTTAATCTTATATTGGTTTTGTGAAATTGGTTTTATTGTGTGAATTGCAGATTTTGAGAGCAATAATGTAGTTTTTGGTGCAAGACGAACTACAGACCAAAAACAGTACTGTATGAGGCAGATAGAGGGCAGAATGGATAACAATGCCTTTTTACATCCCTGCTTGTACATTGCACATCATGTCTCAGGTTTTACTAGCTAGGAAAATGCACTGCAGAATCTGGGGATTATTGGAGGGTGGGATTGCCCCCCCGCCCCACTTGTGGACACCCAGGTATCTTAGTGTAGTGTCAGAGATGTTGTGCACTGTGTCTGAATCAATTGCCTTTGCACCTAGCTCAGTTGGCGCTGTGTCCTATTTTCTTTGTATCTTGCTTCCTCCCTGACTTTGACCTGCTTAAAGGCCCCTCTTAGACCAGGGTACACAGGAGCTCTCAAAATGCTGCAGACGTCATTGATGGGACTCAGTAGCATCCCAGAATATTTTTATGTGAGCTAAGACAGAGAGGGGGAAAAAACCCTTCTGGAGGATTAAGAAAAGTTAAGAGGGTATTCACATACCTTGCACAGAGTTAATAGCAAGAGAAGAGAGAATATCATCAAACACAATATTTTACAGAGGAGACAGCTTCACAGACGGTTTGATGTGTGTTAATCACTGATCAAAGGACAATGGACTTAACAATTTAAAACATCTTTGGTGAGGGATGTATTATCATATCAAAAGGGCAACTTGCTCCTGTTAGCATACACTCCAATTGCTGATGAAAAGAGTTCAATGATGTAACAGGGTAACCCTCAAAGATTCTGGCTATCAAAGCAAAGAGAAACAGACTCAGACTGTGATCTACCTTGGTCAAATACGTGGGAAGGATCTATGGAGAGTGGAGCTGGTGTACAAAGCCCTATTCAGTTGGGGACCAGATACCTAAACAATCATCTCTCCCCTCATATTCCCAACTGATGCCCTGCAGAAGAGGGTCTTTCCCAGATCAAATCTCTGCAGAAGTTCCCTTTCACATGATGTTGTAACTAAGCTTTTAGTGTGGCAGCACCTACCTTTTGTAATTCCCTTCTGTTGCATATATCAGACAGCTAGGCATTGCCTATACTGTACTGCTTTTTCAGTGCCTGTTGAAACCATTCTTCTTTCAACAAGCCTTCTAAGTGATGGTTGTTGTTCTTTTATCTCAGTGAGCATCCTCATTTGATTTTAAATTTTGTTTTATATATGCAATTATTATTATTTTATATAAGCAATTGTTTTAACTTCCATATGAAATTGCTTTACTATTTTTTGCTGTATTGTGAAATTACTTTGAGATGCTTCGTAAGAAGTGATTCATGAATTGTTTGTTTGTTTGTTGAAATTATACTTCATCCACCCTTCCTCCCCAAGGAGCTTAGGGCAGCAAACTGACACTCCACAGAAATCAAACCAAAAACAGACTGGATCTAGACACAACAAAAAACACATTGTAAACATCGAAGTGGGAAATTACGTTGGCAGAAGACGGAACTCCACAGTGGCATCTAATTTCACAGTGTTATAAAGCATATAAAATGCGCTTTCTTTACTAATGTAGCTGAGTCCACATTCTAAAACAGTTAAGACATTATAAGAACAGTTGCAATTAAAAATATCCTAAAAGCAATTATTGTTAAAAACTTTCTTCCAGTCAATGAGCACACCTTGCACAGAGTTGACAGGCCACTCAAATACCTGGGTAAACAGGAATGTTTTCCAGACTTTCCTGAAAGCTGATAAAGTTTCAGGAAGATTCAACTCACAGGGGAGGGCATTCCACAACCAGGGGACCACCACTGAAAAGGCCCTGTCATTTGTCAGTGCCAACAAGGCATCCCACAGTGGCCGTACCTCCAATAAGGGGTTGGAATAGATGATCCTCAGGTAACTTTCCAACTCTATAATTGTATGATTCTATGGTAGAGCTCAGAAATAAGGCCTCACCTGACAATTGTAGAGTTGTCATGTATACATAAATATGTAATGGAAGAATTTTTGGAAACTCTACCTCCTGGTAGAGTACTTTGGTACATAGGTACTTTGCAAATATGATATTGCCAGAAATGCTTATTGTGCTGGCAGAAGAAGGAATATTAAAACAAGAGGGAAATATATGTGTACAAATGTGCATATTCTAAGGTTAAGTGTGCATAAAATGCATATATTATTGATGGTAAGATGCAAACATGAATTATATTAGGAGAAAATACTTAACAAAAGTATTAGGACATATCCTCACTAAAATACTATTAAACTTTCATGAGGACTTCTTTAACAAGAAACACAAAAACTATCCAGTATGCAACCTGATGTGGAAATGTAGAGAACTGAACTTAAGATGGGGGGGGGGGATGAGAAGCTGAGACAAACTGAAACTGACCAATTTACCCATCTACGTAAGACTGTCCTTCAGTGTGTCATTACTCTCCAAACTCAGAACATGGAAAGAATATTTAAAGGGCACTCTTTCTTTCTTTTTTGGCAGATCTAAAAGATCACAATGCAGTGGATGAACGGAGGCAGCCTTGAAGCTAGGAGGAGGTACCATTTATGTCTGTTTCATTAGTCACAGAATTAAAGCAATTATGTCAAATAGAACCTTTTAAAAATCTGTCCTCACATTTGATGGAACCACTCATCTGAAAAGTCAATAAAGCACAAACATTACCAAGCACTGCAGTTTTCCTGCTTCTAACTGTACTGTATAATTGCAATTCACTGCTGAATCTATTTTATCCCATTGAGTCACTAAGAGTTTAGCGTGTTAGATACAGTTGTGTTGCCCAGAGGGTGAAATGGCTTTTTCCACTGTTTCCAATTCTGCTGCAATGAAACAATGAAAGTGTAGTTTGTTTAAAACCATTAGATGTCGAATTAATATTTACACTGTCTGTTCTGTTGATGAATAAGCTTTGTGAGTACTTTGCCGTGTGAAAAAGAGGGATAAGCACCGGCAATGTCCTTGAAAATGTTGTTGAAAATGGGGAATGAACACAACAATGCCATTGAAAGTGTTATACAACTCCAGTACCTCAATAATTCTGTGGTTAATTTTTTTAAACAAAATTGTGTTAAAAATGCAGAAACATGGACACTCAGGTTGGAAACTTGTAGACAACTCAGGCAGGATATATTATGTTACAGATTTTGTAGGGGAAGCAAAATACATCCTAGTTTAAGATCAGCTCACCTGATCTTACGCAGTAAGTCCACTCACCCCTTTTAGGTGTGGCAGCGTTGCCAGACGGCAGAGGCTCGTCCAAGGCCCTGGCAAGGGAGTAGCATCATCAGAGCCCATACAAATAGGGGGTGTGCACGTAAGCCTAGATCCTAGCCTAAGGTTGCAAGATTTTTTTCAAAGAATCCAAGGGGGGGGGGATTTAACAGTTGTTTAAAAAAATAAATAAGAAGTAATATATTCTCATCAGTGGTTTCCTCTGTCACACGGCCTTCCTCTGGACCCTGGCCTGCTTCTCTTGGAGCGCTAGCTGCTGTGGAGTAGGCTTGGGCCAGGCCTGGGCTTGGCCATGTGTCCTTGCCCTCCCGATGGTCTCTTCCCTCTCCTCCTCAGCAGCGGCAATGGCACGGAAAAGTCGGGGCTCCCCTCTTTTTTCTCCTTCCTCTTTCTCTCTCTTCCTTCTCCTTCTCCTCTCCTCCTTTTCCCTGCTTTGGCTCCAGGGATTTCCTGGCCCCGGAGCGCCGCTGGGCAGTCGGCTGGGTGGCTGGGCACTTTTGCTCCCAGCTCGATTTGGGGCATGGGGGGGTGAGAGGTTCCCCCGGTTGATGCGCCGGGCGTTCCTGGTTCCCCCTCGGCAGTGGCGGCGGCAGTCTCAGCCAGGAGCCAGCCTGGTAGCGCAGTTGGCTATGGCTTGCTTCAGGAGCTGCTCACTGCCGTGGGCTCACAATTTTGCCTCACCGGAAGTCCCCATATGATGAGTCTTGTGCCGTTGAATCCATCACGCAACATTCATTCCCTACTAAAAAATCTACAACACTTAAAATATAAATCTGGGGACATTAAATGAAATCCAGGGACATTCCGGAGACGGATTTTGTCCAGGGACAGATTTGTAAATCGAGGGACTGTCCCTGGGAAATGGGAACGTCTGGTAACTATATCCTAGCCTGCAACCCAGATTGGCAAATGGGGATGCAGGCTAGGCCATGGGGCGGAGTCGATGGAGTGTGAAGGCTTCCCTCGTGTCCACTCCCTGGCCATTTAAACAGCCCTCACCTGGGCCCTACCTGCTTTTCCCTTGTCAGGTTTACTTTAAGATCAGCTCACCTACCTATGCAGTAAGGTATACAGCTAGGACAAACTTCCTATTTTTTTAAAAAAGAAAATAAATCAAAGATGCATACTTACACATACACACAATGTTATAGACTGCATAATATTTCTGGGCAACATCCAATGATGTCTTCCCACATGCACAGTGGACACAATGGAACGTCTCATTGCTATTACCCCACCCGCTCCACCTGCACTCCCTTAAATATATTCTGGAGAGTCTTTAAGCCTTTTAGATCAGGTTTGTTTGTTTTTTAGCAGGGTGGGAGGTTCAGGGGTCTGTAGTGAGAGAGGTGTAGCAGTGCCCCATTTGCACCATGTTGGATCCCACCATCAGATTTTGTTGTTGTTGTATGTTGGTTTAGCTTTCCACTTGCCTTGGATGCCTAATGCTAAGTGATGGGCCATGAGGAAAGGCAATTGGATGGAAAGTGTTGGATGCCTGATCTTTAGGGGCAGGAGGCTGACTTCTTAGTGAATTAGAATTCCTTCCCTACCTAGGCTGGTAGCTCACAGCACAGAAGTCAAGCGGACCACAAGTTGTGAGAAGCTATAAAATCAATCATAAAAGTTATATTTTGCATCAGTTTGGACACTAAGAAGCAATAACAATTGAAATCTACACTGTCTTTTCCTTTCAAAACATTATCCCCCCCCCCTCAATTCAGAACGTTTTACAATAACCACTAATGCTTTTGTACTGTGCCAGATTTGTTCCATAACTCAAGAAAATAAGATTGTTTCTTTTTTTATTATTCACGACTTTTAATGGATGCCAAAGAATTTAAGCAGAGATAGAATAAATTCTACCACTGGAACATTCTGCCATGCCAAGTGTTCTCATTTTCTCTGGATATTTTCCAAATTGTCATCTTCTCTCCCTTTGTTGATAAGATATTTCCTTAGTATATTATACTTTTGTACTGTTTTAAACACCAGAATATATTCACCGGCCCTATGAATCATTTCTCTAACAGCTTATTTGCAAGCTCCTCTTTATTCATGTTTGGAAGGTTGAGTGGGGGTGGGGGTAGAGACAAGTGTCTGTAGCCAAAGTGCTGAGAAAAAATAGGCTTCCATGTTTCCATTGTGTAATGAAAATAGGGTATATCATGCTTAATGGAGAAATCAAGGGAGGTGTGAGGATTTAAAAATGCAGTAAGTACATAACTACCACTAACTGTTAGAAGGTTAGGCCATCTTTAATGTCTTTTCATTTCCTCTTCAGGGAATAACAATAGTAGAGGAAAGAAATGAAGGACTGTAGCTCAGAAGAAAAGCACCTTTTTTGCATGCAGAAGGTCCCAGGTTCAATCCTCAGCAACTATAGGCAGGTCTGATAGAGACCCCAGTTTGAAGCCCCAGAGAGCTGCTTCCATCCAAACCACATTTACACCATACAGTTAAAGCACTAGCTCTCTAGATTTGTTGGACTTGAACTTCCATCAGCCCCAGTCAGTATGGCCAGTAGAAGAGTTTGGATTTGATATCCCACTTTATCACTACCCGAAGGTGTCTCAAAGCGGCTAACAATCTCCTTTCCCTTCCTCCCCCACAACAAACACTCTGTGAGGTGAGTGGGGCTGAGAGACTTCAAAGAAGTGTGATTAGCCCAAGGTCACCCAGCAGCTGCATGTGGAGGAGCGGAGAAGCAAACCTAGTTCACCAGTAGCCAGGAATGTTCACAGTTGCAGTGCAGTAGGATCTGGACATTCATAGGTTCCCCCCTCTGAGATCAAGCACGAAGGTCACAAGCCATTAGGATGCAGCATGACAACATCTGCCTCCCTAGTGTATGGTGAGAGTCAGGAGTCAGTCTCCCTTCCAGCTTAGTTGAATGGAAAACTCTTTCTGGCTTAAAGTGGCTGGCCACTTGAGCATTGTTGAAAAAGAAAAGAAAAAACATCACCAAAAGAAAGAGGACACACGCTTGCATAAGATTTGAATACACTAATATGTGTACAGTAAACAAAAAGAAATGAAAACAGTTCGGTAATGTGGCATTGACTTTGGGAAAGAAAGAAATCCTTTACTTATGACACACGCAGGAAATAAACCCAGAACCTTTTTAAAAAGTGGCTCAGTATGAGTGGTACATGACTTGGAACTGATCATAGCTTTGATTAAAAGCCACAGAATTCTTCCAAGGACTGTTTGTTCTCAGTCCTTGAGGTCCCTTTGTAATGTTTAAAGGAAAAATGTACCATGGTCTTTGTAAAAAAAAACAAACACCCTTCTTTTCTGTCAGTACATCAAAAATGCCACACCTGGGTAACATTTCCCAAACATAGTCAAATATGACATCCTTCATTTATGGGAAGTACTGTGAATATATTTTGTTCCTCTTACATTCTCATTTTGCCAGTCAATCAGTTTGTTTCCACATCTGTTTGCTTCTTATTCTTATTCTTAAATCTGCATGAAAATTAATATACATTTCTGTATGCATTTTTCCTAATATTTTCATTCTGCTCTGCAATGCTCATATTTTTGCAAACAATTTTCCTAAATATAATGAATTTTTGTATGTGTATTTGTTTGCAAACATTTATATAAAAATGGAGGGTTTTTTTGTAGAGGTAAAAGGTAAAGGACCCCTGGATGGTTAAGTCCAGTCAAAGGCGACTATGGGGTTGCAGCGCTCATCTCGCTTTCAGGCCGAGGGAGCCGGCATTCGTCCACAGACAGCTTTCCGGGTCATGTGGCCAGCATGACTAAACTGCTTCTGCACAATAGAACACTGTGACGGAAGCCAGAGCGCATGGAAATGCCGTTTACCTTCCCATCACAGCGGTACCTATTTATCTACTTGCACTGGTATGCTTTCGAACTGCTAGGTTGGCAGGAGCTGGGACAGAGCAATGGGAGCTCATTCTGCCACGGGGATTCGAACCACCAACCTTCTGATCAGCAAGCCAAAGAGGCTCAGTGGTTTAGACCACAGCGGCACCCACGTTTTTTGTATACCTATGTACACAGGACTGGTAGCACATGGTCCTATCTTACTGTTCACTTAATAGCACATTCTTCACCAGCTCCAACCTTTACACATTCTTAAACCTTTACACAGAGTGCATTGCAGTTGTCCAAATCTAGTGTTACTAGAATGCTCCTCACCACTGAAGCCACCTGGGCCTCAAGTAACAGACAGTTTGGATTCAAACAGTACCCCCAAGGCAACCCCACCTAGAACAGGTCCTCCTAATTCATGGACATGTGAATTAATCCTCAATTTATTCTTCCTCCATGCAGCCCAGCACTTCCCTGAATTAGGTCCATGATCTCTACAACCTCTCCTGATTCAGATAGAATAGATTGATATTACAGTGTCATCAGCATATTGATAACATTGAACTTGAAATCCCTAGAAAAAATGGCATCTCCAAATGATTTCATATCAATATGAAATAGATATTAAATATCCACTCCGAAGTTGTTGGGGAGTCATCATTGTTTCATTGCTTATGTTGCTTGGTGGGCAGAAGCAGTTCTATACGGAACAATGCTTGTTTTACATTATCCTTGTATTTTGAAATGTATAAATGAGGAGGTCCTTGTGTCTGTCAGAACACAGACAGCAAAACAAAGCATTAATGGCAGACACATTGTATATCCATTTCTTTTTGGAAGGAAATGGTGCTAGCAGAACGAAAACTTAAAGCAAATGTGGTAGAGCTGATCAAATATGTTTTGATGGAAAAGTGACAGATAACAGACAGGAAATGACATTCAATAAATGTGTTTCTTCTGACTCCAAGGGGGTGGGGACTGAATAATGCTAGATTATTTCATCAGCTTGAAGTTGCTATAGGAAAAGAAACATACTTTTATTTATTTGCAGCATTTCTTTCTCTTTCCCCTAAATAAAGTGCACACATTCTGTATTGCTTAAATGACACCATATTTTAAAACTGTGTGGATTATGGAAGATGTTTTCGCCTTCATTTCAGGAGGGTCTGAGAATCAATACCGCGTCCCAATTCTTATTGATTCTCAGAAAGGGAGAAATAGCCTCACAATTTCATCATTTCTTGGGTGCTTGGACTGGTGCAATCATATATGTGTTTACTCTGAAGAAGGTTGATTGGGACTTTACACCCAGGGAAGTAAGTGAGGGGTTAACAACAAAGAATTTTGTGGCACCTGTAAAACTATCAAATCTATTATGGCATAAGCTTTTGTTGGTCCACGCACCATTTTGTCAGATGGTGATGCAGAAAAGTACATGTATTAATAATTACATTAGCAAAGGAAATAAAATAAAATTGTTGTTGATAACACAGGTGTCCTGATATTAGTGATAAAATTAACATTAATAATAATAATAATAATAATAATAATACTCTTGTCCTGTGTCTATCCATAAATAATGACACTGGACCTGCATAGAGCCATACTGGAATTAAGTTATCTAAAATGAGATAGCAGCATTGAATCCACTAATTACAATTAATAAAGACAATGGGTGTATTTTGTGTCACCTAGAGTAGCATTTTTAATGGATGGCTAATAATATGAACGGGACACGGGTGGCGCTGTGGGTTAAACCACTGAGACTAGGGCTTGCCGATCAGAAGATCGGCGGTTTGAATCCCAGCAATGAGGTGAGCTCCCTTTGCTCAGTCCCTGCTCCTGCCAACCTAGCAGTTCGAAAGCATGTCAAAGTGCAAGTAGATAAATAGGTACAGCTCCGGTGGGAAGGTAAATGGCGTATCCGTGCGCTGATCTAGTTCGCCAGAAGCGGCTTAGTCATGCTGGCCACATGACCCAGAAGCTGTACACTGGCTCCATCAGCCAGTAAAGCAAGATGAGCGCCACAACCCCAGAGACATCCACACCTGGACCTAATGGTCAGGGGTACCTTTACCTTTAATAATATGAATAATGCATACAAAGTAGCTTGGAACTGATGTGTTAGGAACAGGGGTGTGCAGCAACAAGATTTGGTTTGAATCCAGATTTGGTGATTCAGAAGGAAGTCTGCCTTCATACAATACAATTTATTTGTATTGTATGGCACATAGCTTGTTCAGGTCTGTTTCCTTTCTACCAACTCCATTCACTATGGCTAATTCAAACAATATATATAACCTTTTCCCCTTTGACAGAAGTGGATGAAATTTTCAGGCATACTGGCCCCCTCCAATGTTAATACAGTCTGCAGAATTATAGAGGCTTTTGTGCCTAGCACTGTAAAAGTTTGATTTTTCCCCCCTTAAGGCAACATATATAACTTTTAATATATGTGGAGCATAGAATGAAATTTGCAGGCTAGATAGCCTGTTTTGAGGACACAAATATTGCCAGATTTAGGAGGATAGCTATAGTGGCCTTCCTGCCAAGAAAATGGCATCACTAGGAATCATTTAGTCTCTCTGAGTGTTTTGTGGGCAATTGGACTGAAATTGCAGACATGGGATAGATGCCCCTGGAAACCTGCAAATGGAAGGGGAGAAAGTCCAGCGGTTTTTGTTTTAGGTGCATTAAATTTTGATTTTGGGGAGACAATTAAAAAAGATCCACCTACTGGGCAAAATATTTCCCTCTGATTAGACAGTTTTAGCAGACACTTGTCTTCAGCATTATTTTATTATCTGGATCCATCAATATTCATCCCTTTGTTGGTGGCTTTCACTCCTCTGACAAGACAAAAATCCCTCTGAGGAAGCTACTTTATCTCAGGATTCAGGATTTATCTGAATCAGTTGCACACCCCTAAATAGAAATATTGCATTTTTCCATTAGCTACTTCAGTTACCCTCACAAAAAATATTTCAGTCTATAGACCATGGTGGAATCTACACACATATAAGAAACGCTGTGAAAATGCTTTTCTAAAAACGTTTTGAAAAATATATTGAATTTGGCATAGCTCACTGTCTCCATCTAGTGTCACGTTTGCATACTGCACTTTACAACACATTTAAAACATTTTATTTGCAGCTGTATAGCTGAGTCCCATGCTATATGGAAGTTGCTGGAGTTGTATCCAAGAGTGTCTGGAAGGTATTGAGTTGAGAAGGCCTGCAATACAGAAGTCCAAGTTTATTTTTATTGTTACATTTATTTCCCACCTTTTATATCCCCCAAGGAGCTCAAGGTGGCATCCCAATTTCATACCCATAACAGTCCTCTGAGGTAGCTTATGCTGAGAGACAGTGACAGGCTCAAGATCACCAAGGAAACTTTCTAGCTGAGTGGGGATTTGAATCCTGTTCTCCCAGGTCCCAGTCCAAGGCTCTAAGCACCTCAACAGCTCTTCCTGTTGAAACAGTGGTGAGATTGGATGGGAGGAGTCACTCCAGGACCTGTTAACTTTTTACTGCCCAGGGAGAATCTTTAACTGCAAGATGAACCAGCATTGTCCACTCCAGATGTTACAGGACTGCAACTCCTATCAGCCACATCCAGCAGAGTCAATGATTGAGGAGGATGGCCCATGACAGCAGCAAGTTTTCCCCGGTTAATATCTGGATGTGAGAGTCCCTTTAGCCAGTTTTAGACACAGAGAAAATTAGGGTACAGATAAAAGAAACATGGCAAAGTAATAACTATCCACTTTGTTCCATCCGTGTATTTCTCATTTTGGCATGTGCGAGTTAAACTTTTGTTCCCTCCAAATGTATTAACTCAAATGCGAAAATCCATTTACTGTAAACAAGTAATCCCAGTCAAATAATTGAGCTTTCTGCTTGAGGAACCTTGTCTTGGATATAATATCTCTGTGCCTCATGGTTACTGGAACTTGAAACTGGTATAAACATACAAAGCAAAGAACATAGTACAAAATTTACAGGTTGCTTCTAATTAAGCTTGCGGCTAAATCAAGAGGCCAGGAAAGGTTGAGTTAAATTGCATTCCATGCTGGTGTGTGCATCCATAACCTTGCCATGCCTCAAAGTGAATGTCAGTCCATGTTTAATTGGATGTTAACTGGACATTATTTAATATGATGATGGGACTTGTGACCTTCTCTGGGGGAAGGGCAGGGAAATGTCCCTGTGGAAAGGTGGGGGGGGGGGAGAGAAATCACATGAGTGTATCCAAGCATGTTGATTCATTTTATTGGATCTACTCTGAGTAAGACTAGCATTGCACACAGTCTACTGTGTCTTCACTTTATCATATCCATGTTGGCCGTGCATGGCAGCTTTTAAAAATGTGGAATGAGTGAATGATTAACAGAAAGACATACCAAGAGGACAGGTGCTCATCGTGATATAACCTCTGTGTAATCAAATCAGAATAAATGCTCACTAAAGACTGGATATAATCAAATCACCATGTAAGTTTGTGCAAGCAACTCAGGATGAGTGCTGGATTGACAGGTCATGTGGAGGAGCTCTATATCTATATATTGAGCATTGATTCCAACTGTGACAATTTATGGGTGGATGAATGTCTCTGTGTGCACATGTGCACACAAAGTGCATACATCACTCCCAATTCCTACTAAGGTTTAGCCATGGGTGTATTTTCAGTACACTGTTGTTTATTTGATACAATGATTCACACCTGCTCATTCAGTACATAAACTCATGCAGGGACATTTCCCTTTATCACAGCGATTAATCAAGACAAAGCAGAGCCTTAAGGAGAGAAAGACCTTGGACTAGAGGAAGGTAAACTCAAATGGAGGGAATTGAATGTGAACAGTTTGACCAAAAAAAAAAAAAAATGATGATAAACACTGCATGAAGCAAGCCTGGCAAGAAAGGAAAGGATAGATTCCCATGGTTTTTCTCAACAGGGTAAGACATCCAGAAGATGCATGTAATAATTTCACACATTTATTTGAAAGATAGTGGCAACATCATAGATAGAAAAGAAACACTGCTACGCTAAAAGATACATTCACAAAGACACCTGTGCATTTTCAGAACACAGCTCCTGTTCTCAGGGATTGGGCTCGTAGAATATAGTGTAACTGTTCACAGCAGTCTGGATCTTGTTCACCAGATGCTGGAGTACAAGCATAGTTCTAACAACTGACCAATGGCCGACAGGATATTGGGAAGTAGGAAGAACCT
Source organism: Podarcis pityusensis (assembly GCF_964106645.2). Lineage (NCBI taxonomy): Eukaryota > Metazoa > Chordata > Lepidosauria > Squamata > Lacertidae > Podarcis > Podarcis pityusensis. Next base: position 43,807,000 of record NC_138044.1, read on the forward strand.
AGGCAGCTGTTTTCTACCAAGTCAGACCACTGGCCCATCAAGCACAGCATTTTCTGAACTGACCCACTGCAACTCTCCAGGGCTTTCAGGCAGGGGTCTCAACCAGCCCTACCTGGAGATGGTAGGGATTGAAACTGGGACCTTCTGCATGCAAAGCAGAAGCTCTACCCTGGATTATGCCCCTTCCCTTAGGGGTGGATATAATGGTGGCAGACTGGTAATAAACAAAATTACCAGATATAAACATTTATGGGAAGGAAGAATCCAGTTAGTACACTTTCCCCCCAACTGAACTAGATTCCCTTTATTTATTTTTACTGGATTCAATGCATACCTTAAATAATGGTATTTCTGAATATTATGAAATACTGGTGGTACACATGGGGCTTAAAAATAAATGCCAAAAAACTCCACATACCTAAGTGTGAAACCTCAGGGTTTCTCAAGAAGCTCAAGATAGGAATGGTAGGCTTTTGTGTGTGTGTTTCCAACTCTTGCTACCTTTGTCTGTTTCTTTGCAAATGAGAGCTTTATACAGACAGATGTTCCTCTTTTGCAAATAATTTTGTTGAGCGGGTGACAATGCAGTACTTATTTATTCAATTATTGCATTTCTGTCCCACCTTGCCCCTCCCTCAAGAGCTCAAACAGGCATGCATGGTCCCCCCCCCCCCATTTAATCGCTACAACAGCCCTGTGGGATAGATTGAGAGGCAGTGAGTGAGAAGCAGTCACAATATCACTCAGTGAACTTAATGGCTAAGTCGTCTCCTAGGTCCTAGTCCGACATTCTAAACACTGACACACATTAGCTAATATTTTTGCAAGTAAATGGTAACAAAAGAAATGACTGTTTTGTTTTGCCTCCCCCCCGCCCCCAGGGAATGTTTTCTTTTCATAAAGCTCTGTTTGGCTTTGTGACAAGTGATGAGGTGAATTGCCTAGGACCCTCACCCTACCACCTAGGCAGTAAAGGTGTCTCTCCCCAGCAGAGAAGGTCCTATGGCTTCTCGTTTCAGTGACTCATAACGTTGCTGTTTTTTGCTCTGGCAGCCAAAAAGATCAGAAAGAAGACCCTGGACAATATAGCAGTGAACTGTAAGGGAAACACAGAGATCTAAACAGAGACTATTATTTGTGACACAGCATCCCTTTACGTGTATTTATTTTTGATTCATGTTTAGCCATGGCCAATGGCTAATACAATAAAGTTATTTGGATTTGGAATTGCCTAGGACCCTGAAAACACATGTTCCTAGGGATGGAGGAATTTATTTTTTATTCAGTTTGCTTTAAAGGAGAATTTATCAACTTTGCAGTTTCTGAAATAATATGAGATGATCCTTTTGAAATTCACACTTATCATAATTTTGAAATACAGTTCAAGTAATCATCATAAAAATGTTTAGATTAACAACAACAACATGCAAAATGCTTTACATTAGGGGAAATTATTTGCAAAAAAATGCATATTAGGGGAAACTACATGCAAAAATGTATTTATTAGAAGAAATTCACACTAAAATACCAGTTCTCCTGAGGATTTTTTTTTTTAATTGCAGGTTGTTGCAGAAATATGGACAACTGAATTTAAGGTCGGAAAATTGAGGAGCTGAGTGAATTGCAAGGGGCAGAACCATCCATCCCCAGCAGGACCAGCCCATTCTTGAGGCAAAGGGAAGCAACTGCTTCAGGCAACAGGAGCCACAGTGCCTTCAGATCCCGATATAGATTTTTATTCCCTCCTTGTTCCTGATGTAGATCTTCACTTAGTCCTTCTTCCTTGGTGGGGAGGGTGGCACCATGTTGTGGTTTGCCACAGGTGCCAAAATGTTTTGGGCTGGCCCTGATTCCTAGACCAGGCTTGGATTCAATGGGTAGCAACTTTGTGAGTTGTTGTTGTTGTTGTTGTTGTTGTTGTTGTTGTTGTTTACCCTTTCCCTTTACATTCCAGTACAGTGGTACTTTTGGTTATGAACTTAATTCATTCTGGAGTTCCGTTTGTAACCCAAAACTGTTCTTAATACGAGGTGCACTTTTGCTAATGGTGCCTCCTGCTGCTGCTGCACTGCAAGCACGCGACGTCTGCTCACATCCCGGGGCAAAGTTTGCAACCAGGAGCATCTACTTCCAGGTTAGCGGGGCTTGTAACCTGAAGCATTCTCAAGGAGGATGATACGTAACACAAGGTTCCACTGTACTCAGCCCATCTCTCCTCAAAAGCACATCTGAATATAATTCACAGGGATTGAAAAGTTCAGAAAATGAGGACCTCCACATCTTCCAGCCTATCAGAAGAGACAACAATGAAATAAATACCATATTAACACACAGACACACACACACAGAGAGAGAGAGAACTGGGAAGAGAAAGCACACTGGGGAGAACAAAGAAAAATGGTACCACTCCAGTGTTTTAAGGGATAAAGGCTAAGATAATGGAAGCAATTCTAAGGCAGCTTAGCTCAGGAAAGGATTTTTGGATTGCAAAACATTCTGGGCATGAGCAGCAGACTTAACATCCGTCAGTTCTCCTTTGTGAGTTAGTTGTATGTTGTTCTTTGAGACAATTGCAGAGTTTAATGGACTTTAGTTTGGAACATGCTTGCTATATTTTATAACTTTATCAAGCCAACTGCATTTATTACTACAATGCAGGTTGGCTCATCCTGAACAGGTGCCTATTTGATGGCAGACAATGTAAGCTATAGATGCCCAAATGATTCCATAGATGATTGTTGTTTCTGTAAAAAAAAATAGTATTGTCGCAGGTGGTGTTGTACATCCAGTGTTTAAACTATCTAAAGGTTTTCAGTGTGAGATACTGTACTCTATCTTGGGATACTCTATCTTTATTAGATTTGAATTTGAAAATACCTGAACTGAAAAAATGAACATTTCTTGGAATTTTGTAATACCATTCTCCAACCATATAATGTGTACAAAGTTGTACATATGAAGTGTGCATTAAAAATGCTCATATTTGGGGAAATAACAATAAAACCCATTACTGAAATATATAAATATTAGGGGGAAATATGACTTGCAAAAATATGTATATTTGGCAAAATTGCATACAGAAGGTATGTTTATTAAGAGAATTTTGTAGAATAATGATGGTGGGAATTTTCACGAGGACTATTTTTTACAGTCATAAACTGACATGGAAACGCAGAGAACCGAATTTAAGATTAGAAAAATGCAAAACTGAGAGAAAATGAGATTAACATTCATCCATCCCTAAATGTATCACAGGATCCTCAGTGTTTTCTACCCACTGGGCACATTTGGAATTTTGAGAAAGCGGTGGCCAGCACTTAGATGGCTTTCCAAGCAAATTAGACAAATTCATAGAGGATTAGACTGTCAAATGCTGCTAGCCATGTTGGCTGTGCCCTGCCCCCACACCTGGAGGCAGCAATGCTTCTGAATACCAATTGCTGGAATGCACAGGAGGGGAGAGTGCTATTGTGCTCCTGACCGGCTTACAGAATCCCCACTGGTTGGCCACTGAGAACACGATGCTGGACTAGACGGGCCATTCAGGACTGGCCCATCCATTAGGCTCCATGAGGCAGGCAGCTCAGGCAGCAGGGTGGGGGACAACTGGGAGGCGTGGCATATCCGGGACCCTGAGGAGCGTGGTGCTTGACGTCTCCTGTGCTTGTTGCCTACTGCCACCTGGAAAGGCTGGGGCCACCACTACCCCCTGCTCCTCTCCAGCTTCCTTGTTTCTCTCTGCCATCTTCAGTGCACCAGGGCTTTCCTGAGCCACCTCCAGTTGCCTCAAGTAGAAGAGTCAAGGAAGGAGCAAAAGCAGAGGACAGGGGGATGGAGGAGATGGTGTGGTGGGTGCCATTTTCTGTTTTGCCTCAGGTGGCAAAAGGCATTGGGCTGGCCCTGGGGCTATTGGCTTGATCCAAGAGACTCTTCTAATGTTTTTATGTGTCCTACATTTCAGGAGAGAGTTCTCTGTTTGAAGACGACATATGTTTGAATGTCTTCCCAGCCCAGGTTTAAAAATCAAGAGCCCCCAAAACGGAATCCTTCTGGGGCCTTCATGCTGCAGACTGAACAGGCCCACAGAACACCTAGTCATAGACTATTTCCACTGTAGATGTCAGGTGTCAAGGAGATAAAGAACTACACAACTTTTAGTAGACATCTGAAGGCAGCCCTGTATCAAGAAACCCAGCCAGATGAGTGCAGTATAAATAATAAATAAATAAATAAATAAATAAATAAATAAATAAATAATATTATTAATTTTATTATTTTTATTCTATTATTATTATTATTATTATTATTATTATTATTATTATATGAACTGTATGTCTGTTTAAATGATAGCAATTATTTTTAAATATGAGAATGTTACGTAAATATGGTGTCCTCTTTTCATCCTCTTTGTTGTTGTTGTTGTTGTTGTTGTTGTTGTTGTGTATGATGCATTTTCTCCTTTTGGCACTGCATAACTTGGCTGCCCTAATAATTATGCGACCCACACATTCACATCTGTGTGCTTGTGAATTGTGGGGCAGGAAAAGGGCAGAGATAGTGAGCAGTACCCATTTCTAAACTGGGTTGGCATTTAAGAGATTTGAGTAGACCTGATAAGATGCTAGAGTTTATTTAGGGCACCGTATTTCATAAGTGTACATAATTACCTGTATCTTGCTGCATTAATGTTTGGAATTTCAATAAATAAACACTTCAGTTTAAATAATATCTTTCTGCACCATTTCAGATCAGTTCTGCTGACGATTTGCTTGATTAAACTAAAATAAATGTTATTTTCTGTGCATACAATTTTGCATAATCCAGTCATTATTAGTAATGGGCTTGGTATTTTTTTAAATGCTTTCATTTGCCACATGCTGCAAGAAATGATCTCATCTTATGCAACCAAACTGAATCCACTAATTGAAGAGGCAGTAGATAACACCACAGATTTAAGACCAATTTTAATTAAGACTTGAGGTGAAGGCATTGAACTATAATAGTAAACCTGACAGTGCCTAATGGCTCCAGAGTGTTACAATCCAGTTCTGAAACCCTTGGGCATGAGCACCTGGGGAGTTATCTTTTGCAAGAATCCCATTCCTTCAGCAATGAAATTTGTTCCTTTAGTTGGTTTGTTTAGTTCTGGGCGGTACTGCATATCATCTGTCTCCTCCTGAGTTTTAGTGTTGCAGAACACAGCAAGGAGGAAGATGCAAACAAAATGGTACCTTTTCTGATGCATGGATGGATTGAGTGCCTAAAATGGGCTAAGAATTCATAATAGAATTTGAATGCAAGTAGCTAGAAAACTTCAGTTGGCAAAAGCATTCCCTTCTGAATGAGAGAGAATAGAATGTGCTTTTTAAGATGATGCCTTTGGAGATGAATGAACATATTCCTCCCTTTTAAATCCATCCCACTTTATATGCAAGCTTTTATAAGTGTAATCACACAAATGATTAAATATAAATCCATACTACGATTTCTTTAATTTGAATGATAAGTCTTTGTTTTGAGGATTTCCTTACACTCTAGTTAAGGGCTGGGGAACCTGTAGCTCTCCAAATGTTGTTGGACTACAACTCCCATAAACCACTGGCCATGCTGACTGGGGCTGAAAGGGAGTTGGAGTTCATAAACATCAGGAAGGACACAAATGTGTGTGGGGTAGTGGGAGGGTATAGGACGGTATATAAATTCAATAAATAAACAAATAACAAATAAATGCCGTAAGTCTTCCTGCTCTAAAGTATCCTTTTGTGGCTTTGAAGTTTTCCATTACAGATCCAAATAATATGCAGAGACTCATGCTTTTTTAAATTTCATCACATTCATGAGCCATTCTCAACAGGGAAGTCCCTAAAGTCAACCCCACCCACAATCATTCCCTGCAACTAATTATTGGTAGCATTAGGCTGGGACAGTGTATCCTGAGACTAATAAAATAAAAACCCAGCAAAACAAAGACATCAATACCTCTCTCCAGAGATCATTCATAATTTAATTGTCATTTTGTGCAATTGAAGTATAATGGGACTTATTATCAGCTACATTCAAGCTGTTTTGTTTTACTGCCAGCTACAGAGGGGACTATAAGGAAATGGGAAGTTTTTGTTGATACGCCAAGGGACTTTGAAATGATAGAGAAGAAGAGATGTGAATGAAGCTCATGTCAACCAACCAGTCTTTTGAAACAAGTTGGGATGTTCCTAAAATTTCAGCCCTTCAAGTCTCACACTGCAACACCCTTTGTTGTTGTTTAGTCATTTAGTCGTGTCTGACTCTTCGTGACCCCATGGACCAGAGCTCGCCAGGCACTCCTGTCTTCCACTGCCTCCCGCAGTTTGGTCAGACTCATGTTTGCAGCTTCGAGAACACTGTCCAACCATCTTGTCCTTAGAGAGTGAGAAAGAGTTCCATCAGTATTAAGTACCTTTGTTATGTTTAGAACAGTGATAGGGAAACTGTGGCCCTTCAGATGTTACTGAAGTACAACTTCCATCAGCCCCAGCCAGCTGATAGTGCAAGTTATCGTGTATCAACACGGGACTGCAAGTTCCCCAGCACTGGCTGAAGTGTACAGAGATTTGGACTCATTCCACCTTCTAGTTCTGATGCACCAACTAATGTCATAAAATATACTCAAATGCGCTGTTGAAACCGCATCAAAGACCACAGACACAATATAGCAGGCAAAAGCCTGGCACAGTAAAAATGTACTGTATTGTTCGCCCTATAGGACGCACTTTTTCCCCTCCAAAAATGAAGGGGAAATGTGTGCGTCCTATGGGGTGAATGCAGGCTTTCGCTGAAGCCTGGAGAGCGAGAGGGGTCGGTGCGCATGCCTTGGGAGTTCCCGCCGGTCTCCCCAGGCTTGCGGATAGCAGCCTGTTCTGGGGGCTGGGGTCGGGGGAAGCTTGGGCTTCCCCCGGCCCCAGCCCCGCGCTTGGGGGGGGATTCCTCCCCCCCCAAAAAAACTAGGTGCGCCCTATGGGCCGGTGCACCCTATAGGGCAAAAAATACGGTATTTACCAGCCCAAGAAAGGGGACTATGCTTGGGGATCATTTCATTGGGGAAGGTGTTCCACAATTTTGGTGCAACCATGGAGGGGGCCCTGTCTCTTTTTGCAATCAAACATGCCTCCACCCTAGACTGCACACAGAGTAATGCTCATGCCTGAAACACTGCAGAATTTCTACCACCAGTCAGCATAGAAAATACTGAGCTAGGTGGACCAAACAGCTTGCTATGCCTTTATAAAGATGGAGATGCTACTGAGTCCTTCAAAAGCAAACAACTACTTTGTCTTAAAAAGTTTTCTTAAATGAATCAAAGATGATCTAAGGTCAGTTGCATAAGTAAGAATCATAGTTCAACCTGTTCCATATCATTATAATTGGCAAAATAGACTTCCAAATTGCATGTTATTGGCTAAGCGGTTGCAGAAACAGGGTAGCAAGGAGAGAGAAGAAGCTACTTTGTAGCAAATTAATATTCTCGATTACATCTGTGTTTACTTAATTAGTCTAGAGACAGATATACGCTAACAAGAAATGCTTAAAAAGGGAGAAAGGTCTGTCGAAGAGAAAGACAAAGCCAGATTCTAAATGAGTTGCAGGCTTGTTTATGGGGCAAAGCTGGAATAATTACAATGGGGTTGCCAGCAAGTGGAAGGCAAAGGAGGAAATCACTATCCTGGTAAATCAATAATTTTGTTCAATAATGTGGGAATAAGGAGTGCATTATAGTACAGTGGTACCTTGGTTTGCAAACAGTGTGGTTTGCATATGTTTTGGATTACAAACACGTCAAACCCAGAAGTGCATGTCTCGGTTTGTGAACTTTTTTTGGATTACAACCCTTTTTTGGGGGGGGGGGTTTACAAACAATTTTTTTGGGGGGAGCCCCATTGGTGAAAGTGCGCCTTGGGTTACAACCTGTTTTGGTTTACGAACGGACCTCCAGAATGGATTATGGTTTAAACCAAGGTACCACTGTATTTTCATTTTTCATGTACACTGGGTATTGTCATGAGTCAGGGCTGGGGAACCTTTCTCAACCCAAGGATCACACTTCCAGGCAACCTTCTGGGGGCCACATGCCTGTGGTCGAAAGGGCCAGAGGCAAACTTGGGTGGAGCAATGAATGTGAATTGGACAGTAGGCTACTTTCTTCACTTTCACATATTCCTCTGCATCCTCCATCCAGGCAAGCAAGAAGTTCAAGGGCATATTTCAGTCAAGGCAAATCAAGAAAGGTGCGAAGCAGAGCTGGTGATTTTGATGGGTGGGATTGCGGGTAAGGATACAGTGAGCACTGCTCAAAGAGACATGGTTCACCAGACCTTTGGTTCACCAAAGGGGAACCCCATTTTGAGGTGGACCGAATTTCAGGAGATCTCCATGGCAAACAAACAGCCAGCCAGCAATATTCTATTCATTCCACTTACCGGCAAGGAGGCAGCTTGGCAAGGAGGCAGCTTGGCCATGGTGCTGTCGGCTCTCGCTGGCTGAGGTGAGGCAAAGCCAGATGCAGGTTGCTGCCATTACATTGCTATTAAGTGGTGCTCTACACAGCTTTCATCGACTTGAAAGCCGCATTTGACTCAATCTCATGTGTAAGACTATGGGTGAAGCTGAACTCCTCAACTATAGACAAAGGCTACTGTACCTGCTATTAAGTGGGGAAGTATAGCTCTACTTCCCACTGCTGTCAACCAGAAAGGTAGATTGAGTGGGGGATTGCCGGTGAAAAGCTCAGTAACATTTTAGCCTATCTTCCAAAATCTCAACAACTTTTTGGTCAACCTTATGAAAAAAGCTCAACAATCTTTTGAGCTCACTTTAAAACTTTGATTTATTATTTTGGGGCTCCCAAAATAGGAGTTGTCTTATACATGGATCATGTTATACACGGAAAAATACAGTACCATAGTACCTTCTTTCTCAAATGCCTTGCAACTTGAACATTTTGGCTTCTGAAGAAGGATACCTGGAAGTGAGTGTTCCGGTTTGCAAACATTCTTTGGAACCAAATGTCTGACACGGCTTCCACGGCTTCCAATTGAGTGCAGGAGCTCCTGAAGCCGCGTCTTGGTTTTTGAAAGTTTTCGGAAGTCGAACAAACTTCCAGAATGGATTCCATTCGAGAACCAAGGTATGACTGTAGTTGGTTATTTTCTTGACATCTGATGCGAGGAGGTTCCACAGGGCGGGTGCAACTACCAAGAAGGCCCTCTAGACAATTAATTAGATCTACCAGTAGGAGAATCTATTTCCTGCTAAAGCTCACTCTCCCTACACCAGTCGTCATTCAATGGTAACTTCAGGATTAGACTACTGTCACATGCTCTGTGTGGGGCTGCCCTTAGGGCTGCCATGGAACCATAATCTAGCACAAAATGCAGCAGTGCATACACACATAATATAATAATATTCTATAAATAATAAGGAATAACATATTTTCTAGTTCTGACACCTCTACCTCCCACACAATTTTGTTCTCCATTTATCTTAACTAATCACTAACTGCTTTGTTGGTTTGTTTTATGATATACAGGGAGATTGATGATGATGATGATGATGATGCAGCAGCATTTCAGTTGTTAACAGACAGATTATGCCATCATTCTTCTTTTTCTTCTTCTTCTTCTGCTGCTCCTTTGTATTGTAAAAGCAATTCCTATTTACCTTGAAGGCAAATCCTCTCGTTCCCAGCTGCCACTCTAACTGGTCATGTCTTTAGCAGCAGTTGTTAGAACCTGGGATCTGTCTCTTCGGGTTTCTCAGAGCAAACCAGATGCTTTATGACAGATTTCACTAACCTTTTAGCACCAGAATAAAGTAGATTGTCGCTGTCTTTTTACATAAAGTATCACTGTTTTACAAGAGTCTGAGCATGGCTGTTTATCCTTCCTATACCAGTGCAGGATTTTATGCTTTGTGAGATGTTCCCAAGAACATTTTGCACTTATACCCGCTTGTCCAAGTGGCATGATATTCCAGGAGTTCCAGCAGTTTACCCAATGTTTGGTTTCCTTAGGGGGGAAGTGGGGGCTGTGGTGTCTTTAGGATATATAGTTTATTTGTATGTACGTATATACAACCTGAGCCTACATTGGAGGGGCTCTCAGCAACTACACCCCAATAAGGTCTTGCTTCTCCTCATGCCACACCCTTGGATTCCAGCAGAAATCATGCATGGTTCTGGCTCTCTGCCTTTTCAGCCAGCTGCCTTGCTTCCACCTTTAACCTCTCTCACACAGCTCACAGATTCTGCCCTTTGTCTTTCAAACTATCAGTTGAGTTGGCGGAGGAGGGCCTGGCACAGAGCTACTTCCACACTTAGAGGGCCATGACCTTACTAGGAAGCTAGCTTGGCTGTTCTAGGAATTGAATCCATGCAGGATCCATGAATTAAAAGGGGGCTCAGGCATATAGCCTACCCCCAGCCCTCAAAAACCCCTCATATTACTATGGATCTTAAGGCTGCAGTCTTATCCCATTCCAACTTTCCTGAGACTTTCCAACTTGATGAGACTTTATTTTGAGCAGGATTTTTCTGTATAGGATCATGCTTTAAAGCAAATGGGGTGGGAGTGAGATCAGTCAAAGATACAGTAGCAGATGCGTGTGGACTCACTTGACCTCTGGTCAGGCTTGTCACTGCTGTTTACTGGGAGGTATTGGGGGAGGGACAAGGTAGCAATGAGGCCACGGTACTCTCATCTCTTGTGTTTGCACCACACTAAGCACACTGCAACCTCTACCTCCTGATAAGCAGCAGCTTATGATGGAAGGTCAGATGAATGCAGCCACCCACCACTCCATCAGCTACTGCTGAGAGGCCCATTTCTTTCTGGGCAAGCTTCCAAGAGCCGCATGGCAGTGGTCTGTGCATCCAGAGCCAAAAGTGGCCAAAGGCAACAAAACTTGAATTGTACCTTCACACAGTAGGGTAATTTATTTGCAAATATTCACGTTTCCCTCTTCATCCTTGCCCTAGGCAAGCAAGAAACACAATTAAAGCTCAAGGATATATTTCAGCCAGATAAAACAACAACAACACTCAAGGAGGGTCCAAACCAGGACTGGTAAGGGTTGTGGCTCATGCGAGTGTGTGGCCTAGGAAAATTCCTGCGGCCCAGATAGAGAGACCTGGAGCATCATATTGGCCCCCAAGCTTGAGTTTCTCAATTCCTCCTTTAAAGCCTTCATTTTTAGCCTTCTTGAAGATATGGACAGAAGCAAGAACACATCCCTCCCCCAGATGAAATGAGATGACTACCATTTGTTCTGCATTTTTAATAAAATCCTAATTATAAAGAAAAACATATTGATTTCAGTTGAAAATCGATGCTCACAATTGGATTTTTTTCTGCTACCAAGGACTCTCAGCTCTGTGTTTTTCCCTTCAGATACAATTACAATCAACACACATGTGTCTCTCAGATTTAATTTGATGACTTCCCTGAAGTTGACGCTTTCAGTGTTGTGTATGTAAGAAACGAACAGAAAATCTAGTTCCTATTGCATACTTTCCAGAGCTTGTTTCTACAGTATTTCTGTTTGTCTTCAGTCCACTACGTGTGGATTTCAGAGAGCTATTTCCTCCAAATATGGATCTTCCATTCATCTATTCATGTATCCTCCATCAGTTTATCTCATCCCCTTTCAAGCTCATCTTAAACTAGTAGACAACACCACAATAACACTTGAAGAGTTTTGCTGGAGAGGGCCAGGTAGACTGTGTACAAAATATACATTTAAAGCACATTTGAATCACATTGTTTCCCTTATAGCAGTGTTTCCCAAACTTGGGTCTCCATCTGTTGTTGGACTACAAGTCACATCACCCTGAGGAACAATGGCCAGGGATGATGGGAACTGTAGCTCCAAAACAGCTGGAGACCCAAGTTTGGGAAACACTGCTTTATGGCATTCAGGGCAGGGTGGTTTGTGAAGGGTAGCTGGAAATTGTAGCCCTGCCAGGGGTAAACCAAAGTGCCCAGGTGAGAAGCTCACAACAGGATGCAAATACAGGTGAAACTCGGAAAATTAGAATATCATGGAAAAGTTCATTTATTTCAGTAATTCACCTTAAAAGGTGAAACTAATATATGAGATAGACTCATGACATGCAGAGCGAGATATGCCAATATGGCAATGCAGAAGAGCTGAAGCCTGCTATTGAAGCTTCCTGGTCTTCCATAACACCTCAGCAGTGCCACAGGCTGATAGCATCCATGCCACACCACATTGAGGCAGTAATTGATGCAAAAGGGGCCCATACCAAGTACTGAGTACATATGCATGCTTCTACTTCTCAGAGGTCCAATATTGCTCTATTTGCAGTCCTGGTTTTGCTGATTTCATTTAATATTCTAATTTTCTGAGATTGTTAATTTGGGGTTTTCATCAGCTGTATGCCATGATCATCACAATTATAACAAATAAAGGCTTGACATAGCTTGCTTTGCATGTCATGAGTCTATCTCATATATTAGTTTCGCCTTTTAAGTTGAATTACTGAAATAAATGAACTTTTCCACGATATTCTAATTTTCCGAGTTTCACCTGTACATCAGCAACTGGCATTCAGAGGCTTGTTGTCTCTGATACTAACCATTGATAGCCTTATCTCCCATGAATTTGTCTATTCCTCTTCTGTAGCAATCCAAGTTGGTAGTCATTGCTGCTGGATTTGGTATATATCACAGCGGAGTACAGAAATAAAAAGAAAACAGACTCAGGAAACACACACACCCCCCGGAATCTTCCTACTGCTTGGCAGAAAGTAGTGGGTGTCCAGTGTTTGTAACAGTATTTTGTTTTGTGTGACCCACCTCTTTTGTGGAAGCTATATTGGAATCTGCTTGGAATGCTTTTATGTGTTTTTATCTGGTTTTGGAATTGTATATTTTACCATTGCAACTTGCCTTTGACATTATGGTGCATGGTAGGTGAGGAATCTCAAAAGAAGTACTAAAGCTGCAATCTGCACTGACAAAGAATTAAGCCCTATTGAACACAGATAAACTTACTTCTGAGTAGACATGCATGAGATTGCAATGTCTGACAGTATAACTTCCTTGTATGATGAAAAGTCGGGTGGGTGGATGACCCTGCTTGTTTTAGGCACCCACTCATGGAACTATTGTGTATTCTGATTCCTGATTGTATATTGTTCCTACAAACAGGCAAATAATTAACTTGATTGCACCCCATTGACTGAAGTTTATTGCTTGTGATTAGGCAATACTTAGGAGTCACGGGCATTTTATTCACATTTTTACCAGGCTGCCTTGACTGCTGTACAAGTTTTTTCATTGTCCCTTTCCTTGCCCGAAGCCATGATTTTGTCAAAGGTTTCTACACGTGTTCTAAAAGTCAGTAGCATGTGTTTTTGATTTGTTTTTGTTTAAAATGGCCAAAGTGAATCAAGTTGTTTGCTTTGTTTTATTGTTGTCATCTATTGCATTTTTTTAAAAAAAATCCTACTCTTCTTCCAAGGAACTCAGGGCAGCATCAGGACAGAGTACTTTTCCTGGCCATTGATTTCCCACAAGAAACCTCCATAGCAGGCTAAGCTAAGTGGTGATGGTACCATCAAGGTAGGACTTTTAGGAAAATGTCTATATATCTTATTCTTTTTTTTTAAAAAAAAAATCATGGTTCTAGAGTAGCATTTTCCAGCTATGTTTATATTTAGTTCTGGTGTGATATTTCTGGTGCTGTGCTGCGTAGAATCCCTGTGCCTCAGTGATGACATCTACCCCTTAATAGGTCATTGCTCTTCCTCTTTATTCCCCTTGGCCAGAACAAAAGTCTCTGTTGCTAAAAAACAAAGCAGCAGAGAAGTTAGAACCAGTCACTGGAGGACACAAGATGAGCAGCTTTGAATCATTCTGTGATTAAAAAACCAAAACAAGTTTCCTTTTGTCGAAGGCAAGGTCAGACAAGGAACAAAGTTCATTAGTTCTGAAAGTTTGGATGTGGGTAGGAGATTCTACAGCCAAGATATCAAAGGCTATTTTTAAAGTCTGCATTCTGGAAAATCCTGTTGTTGGAGGTCACGAACAAAGGCCAATCCTTCTGGTCCATTCATGCATCAGTTTTCTGCAGCCTTTACTAACTCCTTCTTTGGAGGCCACTGAGGGAACATAACTGTATTAGGTTGTTCAGTAGTTTTGCAGAACTGGATTAATCTGTCAATCAACTGTAATATACTTTGCGGCTATAGACGAAACCTAGTTCCGTGCAACAAGATTAATCCCACTGTGACTTCAAAGGTCTCCCTCCAATTTCCTTCACCCATGTCCTCTTTTCTGTTGCTGCACAAGCTATAGCCATGTGACCAGGCTGTTCCCAGGGACAATATTTCAAAGGAGTGGTTCTGTTTTATACTGATCCACGGTGTGGAAATGGGCTGCTGTGCTTTTGGATCCAGTCTGCAACCATGGCAATTAGGCTTAGAAAATGAAGCTGCCAATGGAATCCCCCCACCCCCCCAAAAAAGAAAGCTTTTGCATTGGAGGAGGGAATTCTTTTTCCTAAGCCTAAACACTTAGGAATTTGAAGGATTTTTGTCATGATCAAAGCTCATCTATCTTCCCAGTCCTATGCGCCATAAAGGTAAAGGTAAAGGGACCCCTGACCATTAGGTCCAGTCGTGGCCGACTCTGGGGTTGTGGCGCTCATCTCGCTTTATTGGCCGAGGGAGCTGGCGTACAGCTTCTGAGTCATGTGGCCAGCATGACTAAGCCGCTTCTGGTGAACCAGAGGAGCGCACAGAAACACCATTTACCTCCCCACAATCAGGGTACTGAGAAAAAATCATCTGCCCTCATTCTCCAACACCAGCAACTGGTATTTAGAGGTATGTTATCTCTGAATTTGCCAACTAAGCATATAGTAAAGGTAAAGGGACCCCTGACCATTAGGTCCAGTTGTGACCGACTCTGGGGTTGCGGCGCTCATCTCGCTTTATTGGCCGAGGGAGCTGGCCTACAGCTTCCGGGTCATGTGGCCAGCATGACTAAGCCACTTCTGGTGAACCAGAGCAGCGCACGGAAACGCCGTTTACCTTCCTGCCGGAGCGGTATGTATTTATCTACTTGCACTTTGACGTGCTTTCGAACTGCTAGGTTGGCAGGAGCAGGGACCGAGCAACGGGAGCTCACCCCGTCCCGGGGATTTGAACCGCCGACCTTCTGATTGGCAAGTCCTAGGCTCTGTGGTTTAACCCACAGCACCACCCGCATCCCTATTCCTATGCACCATGCTTCACTGTAAATGCCTTGTGAGGTACTGGCCCTACCATCACATCTTTTGTCCTAAATTATTTGTATTAGCTGGTATCCAACATAGTGCTAAATTAGTCACCTAGCGGCATACTTGTTCCACTGGCAAAATGTTATGTGCCAGTTGAACACTAATGCACAAGAGAGTCCATAAGCAAGATTGCTGGTAAATTCATTGCCCAACAGGTTGTGCTTTCTGCTTCCCAATGAGTTTCTGCTGGCACTGTTGTTGCACTGGATTCCTTTGTTGTTCTTATAATTTATTACCCAACCTTCATCCTAAGGCCCAAGGGCAAGTTACAACTATTGAAACACAATAATACACAATACTGTATTAAAATTGCTTTAAACAACTGAACAGTGTGTAACATTAAAATGCACTTGTTTGCCAGCACAATTTCCCCTGTAAGTAGCAACATGGCTGATGCATGGAGAGAAGCATGGCACTGCCCCTTCCAGCTGGCTGCCCCTGTTGATGAATAAATCACTCCAAAAAAGAGTAGTGCACTGCTGGAGGTGCAGTTTTCAACTCTCTTTCACCAGTGTAGGTGCAGAACAGAAATCAAGCTTCAAGAAAATTAACCAGCTTAGCAATCCATCTGTTTTGATATTCAAGCTTTTCTGCCTAACATGGGAACTATATTATGGCACCCTTAGTCCCGGATCATGTAGCCATTCTTAATTTTCCATTGCCATGTTGACATCCCAAGTAAAAATATAACTGCATCAATATGCATGGAGCAGTGTTGAGGAACTGTAGTTATAGACAACAGAGCCAGCAATGAATCTGGACTAACCAGGTGACTGCTAGTACTCATGATTGCTGACCTTTGGGAATGGTGACTGATTGATTCCTTTTGTGTGTGTGAATGGGAGCAAAAGAGAATTAATCCCCAGAAAGCAATTTGGATGTTATCCATTTTATGTTCTTTCTTCTTTTGCTTTCTGATAGGTCATTACCACAAACAAAAGGCATTTTTCTCCCTCAGTGTGTCTAGACTAGAATTTGTGACAAATGTCATTTTGCTCATTTCAAAAATCACAGTAAATGAAATGACTTGTAGAAAACAGAAAATCGGAAAATAATCTCCACATGAGACTAGTAAAGATATAAATTCATTCTTCCCTCACACATCACAAACCAGTCAGGGACAGAGGAGGAGAATAAATGCTTTATTTCATTTTATTTCCTCTTCTGCACAGTTCTGAGGTCTATACTAGCCATTCACAAAAGATAATGGAAGAAAAATCATGTTGCTTTGGAGCCACCACTGAGGTTCCACTTGGGAGCAAAGAAGTCATAAATCATGACAGAATAATTTTATCCTCAAACTCCAGCAATTTTAAACACTTTCAGGTTTCTGAGCTGTGTACAAAGAATGATGACCTTTGATAACTCTGTTTTCCACATCATCATCCTCTCCTCTAGTCTACTGCATTAATTCCTAATTCCTTAAGTATTTTCAAGTATCAGCCATCTTGGACCTTGCGGTTGGCTGGTGAGGCCTTGTTGGAGGGTGACCCATGACAGGGCTTTTTCAGGGGCAGTGCCCTTTTTGTGGAATGCCCTCTCGAGTGAGGTGTGCCTGTATCCCTCATTTTTTATTCCTGTTTGCCTCAGGCATTTGATGGTTAAAAGACACTCCTCCTGGCAATTCTGAGGTCAGTGGTTGAGAGGATTGTTAAGTGTTTCCCTCCCCACCCCCCACCCCCACACTGTTGATGTGCTTGTTGTCCTGGGCTCCTTTGTGAGGAAGGAACTGATAAAAATTGATAACTGAATCAATATTTTTTAAAACTTTCCATTTAAATTGGGGTTAAGATATGTATTGACTCTTACTTTTTAAAATGTCCATGCTGATTTTTAATTATTTTTTTCTGGGAAAGCTGACCTTTTCAATTCAAGTGTAACAAATCTAATCTTGTGAGATTGCTTGATTGATTCAATCTGCAGAACTGGCAATGCAGAAGGTACTTGTTCTGCACTTCTAAGCCACTGATCTTTCTATTGTCATCAGGCAAGCATCTTCTCTGTATTCTCCTCATTGCCTGTTTAAAACATTTTGCTTTAGGCAAGCCTATTCAGATATGTAGAAGTTACATGGGTTTTTTCCCCCCCAGCTACTGTTGATTTTAATCACCTTTTCCCATTTTTAAAAAAATACCTTTTAAAAATTCTTTCATTGATAATTTCAGTGTATTGTTTTATATTTTTGTAAAGTAGTTGCAGGATTTTTTTAATACAATCAAGTGATAAATAAATAAATAACATTGCTCTCTGAGGTGTCAAGCTAAGCATATCATGAGCACATTTGATTTGGGTCTTCCCTTTTCAAAGGATGAGATCTGCCCCTTACATCAACAGTATTTATTTTGTACTTCTTTAATGGAACAAATTTTTCTCATTAAGCTCCGTAATTATCTGTGACAGAAATATTAACTGGATGTAAATAAAAGTCCTTGTTTGCTTGTACTTCTTAATTGTATTCTTTTATCTTCCAGGACATGCATTTTAAAGAGATGAAGAAATGCTAATTGCTGATAAATGTTGCTAGTGGGGGTACAATTTGTTTACATACTTATAATAGATTTATTAAGATGTATTAAGTTGGAGTGATCCCACACCTACCCACCCAAGGCTACTGCATTGTTTCACATGGCATAGGCCAAAGGGAAGGAAATAGTGGTTGATGATTACATTGATATTTTGACATTCCATTCAAAAACCCCACAAGGTGGCCAAATGCCAAGAAGAAACCATTCAAAATATCAGAAACAAGAATGATAATGCAAGCAGGGACATCCCTGTCATGAGTAATTCTGTGCCACCTGGCTCAGGTGGTGGATATGAAGGGGTGACACATTATGCATTCCACTAACCATTCATTAATTGGCCATAGGGCAGCTAGTCACCATGTCTCTCTGACCAACCATCTATGCCATTGCACAGCCAATGAAGTCATCAGACTGCATCGGCAGGTGTATAGTGTCATGCTCTGAGAAAAGGGCTTCCATTTTTCTGCCTCGTTTTAAGTCCATGCCATATTTTATTTGGTTTCTTGGTGGGTGTGGTGTTTCGAGTTGACCTTATCATTGTGAGGTGGTGTTTTTTTTTCTAGAAAAAATGTCTCCAGCACTTAGAAGCCTCTTCAGTTACCCACACTACCTTATCTGGAGGGGGGTAAAACTCATGAAAGGAGTTGCTTAACCCCCTTCCATGGGATTTAATTGAAGTGTGGGCACCCAGGAAGGCTGCAGAGTGCAAACCACTGAAGAGATGATTCATAAAATGAAGAAATAGACACTCACAAACTGCTCTTGGCCACATCAAAGGTATGATAAGCACAACAGAAACCCATCACACATCAGTTTCACCATTTTTCTTCTTCCCTTTGATAATTATCAAATGGAGTTTTCAATTACACCCCCCCCCCACTCATTGATTGAAGGAGAATGGTCAGGTCAGAAGACAATGAGAGTAATTTTCAGCATAGCACTGCCTAAGGCCATGGTTATCAAAGGTCAATTCACCAGGTACCATGAAACTCACTGAGTCACCATGGGATAGTCACTATCTCTGGGCTATTGTAAGGATGGGCTATTGTAATCTCTGGGCTATTGTAAGGATCACAGGGCTATTGTAAGGATCAAAGGAGAGGGGAACATGACTGATACTCTGAGCTCCATGAAGGATGACCATGAATTTATATATATGATAATTAATGTGTCATGTAGTCAGTTTCAAATGATCTGCTTTCCTTGAGACTGGTTGGAAAGGCAACCTGCACTAGGTTATTTAGAGCATTTATACCCTATTCTTCATGCAAAAAGGCTCCTAGAATGACTTGCATAGAGTCAGTTAAACTAATGTAAGACTTACCAGAATGAGAAACATCCAGGGTCCTTCCAGCCTGCTGGGTTTGTTGTTGTGTTGTGGCTATATTCTTCAAAATGCCATTAATATTGTTTTAGTGGTGTATACTGAACCGTCCACACATCCTTCAACTTTCTTAGTTGTTCTGCAGTGTTTTCCCCAAATTACCATATTATTGCCATCTGGAGGGGTACTCTTGTACTATAGCACATCAAAAACAGGACATCCACTAACTCACCCCTGAACGTTTGCCATATGAAAAGTTACATGCTTTCATCAGGAAGCTATGGGACATGCACTACTTGCAAATGACACAGAAGGCCTGCCCTAAAACCTTTCCAGGCACAAACAGTATTGAAAGCCCCCAAACTATCTTGAGCACAAGTCTTCATGAATGCACAATAGAAATAATGTCTGAAGGGCTCTCCAGTCACAGGGAAGTATGTTCCTATCTGGCAGCCTGACTCTCGACTGGACCATATCAAACTCATTTTCTTTGCTGAAAAAAAGAAATAAAAGCAAAAGGCAAAAACACTCACAGCATCAACTTTGGTACATCACACTATAGATCCATTATGTTTTCTTCCACATCTCATGCATGTCTTTTCTCTCCCTCTTTTCTTGTGAAGGTCAAGAGTGTTGTTTATGTCACATGGCTGTTTATGTCTGTAGAAGGGAAAACCGTGCTAATACTTGTTACGTCGATACTGCCACATAGAAAATGGACTGCTCTATTTCTGCTTTACTCAATAGCATCACCAATCCTTGAAACCATCCTCCTTTTCCTCATTCTCCTCTTTTGGATTTTCATGGTAGAAAGAGGATGCATACAATATTTTAAAGTATATATCGTTCCATGTTCTGCAGCTCAAATGAATTAGTCTGATGGCTGCTCTGCGATACTTAGGTGACTGCAAGTCTCACTGCAATTCATATCTCCATTCTTGCATTGCAAATAAATTGTAAAAACCTTGTTCACTTGGGATGTCCATAACAATATCAGAAACAGAGATATTTGAACTGTAGATAAAAATGCATCACAAGTTAAGCAAATACCCAACTGCTATACAAATATCTGGAATTTCCTCCTGCAAGATACAATGATGGCCAACCTGGATGGTTTTAAAAGAGGTTTGGACAAATTCGTGGAGGGTTAGACTCAGCAGATCCTAGCCATAGTGGTGATGTTCTCCCTCCATTGGTGAAGGTATTCTGTCTCTGAATATTAGTTACTAGGAATCACAAGAGGGGAATGTTATGTTGCACTTGGAACCTTCCATAGACATCTGGCTGGCCACTCTCAGAATAGGGTGCTGGACAAATGGACCTTTGGTCTGATCCAATGGGCTCTTCATATGTTCTGCTCTTAAGTTAATCATGGTACCAATGTCACGTGGGCATACAAGTGGTTCCCATATGGTCACCCATTCAGACACTGGTCAGACCTGCTGAGTTTCAGCTAGCCAGTGGCTTCATGTGCCTTCAGAACATACACTGAGTGATCAAGAGTGGTCCAATAAAAAATAAGCCTCCTGAAACAGAGGAATGTTATTTCCCCCAATAGTGGCCAAAAAGTCCACAATCAGGGCACTGAGAAAAAATCATCTGCCCTCATTCTCCAACACCAGCAACTGGTATTTAGAGGTATGTTATCTCTGAATTTGCCAACTAAGCATATAGTAAAGGTAAAGGTAAATAGTATAGTAAAGGTAAACCATTAGGTCCAGTTGTGACCGACTCTGGGGTTGCAGCACTCATCTCGCTTTATTGGCCAAGGGAGCTGGCCTACAGCTTCCGGGTCATGTGGCCAGCATGACTAAGCCACTTCTGGCGAACCAGAGCAGCGCACGGAAACGCCGTTTACCTTCCTGCCAGAGCGGTATGTATTTATCTACTTGCACTTTGACGTGCTTTCGAACTGCTAGGTTGGCAGGAGCAGGGACCGAGCAACGGGAGCTCACCCCGTTGCGGGGATTCGAACTGCTGACCTTCCGATCGGCAAGTCCTAGGCTCTGTGGTTTAACCCACAGCACCACCCGCGTCCCAACTAAGCATATAAAAGACTCTAAATACGGGCTGAGAGAGGTTTTTTTTGTATGCCACTTACACAACGTATCTTCCACATATTTCTATGGAATCATATTTAAAGGAAATCTCAACTTTTAACACCTGAGGTTTCCAGGAATGTAGGGTTACAAGGGAGAGGTGATGTTCACACTTTTGTTCATGACAGAATAAGCCGCAATGTTGTTACTGTTTTTATTCCATACTACTGGCAGTTGAAGATCTCTGGGCACAAACACATCTATGTACAAATGCCTCCTTCTGATATGGTGTGTTGCTAATGGAATGTGACATTCCGGATTGCTCTGGAGTATATTATATACTCTCGGGTTGTATTTTTGTCTGGATCAATAACTTGGGCATATGTCAAAAAAGCAGCTTGCATGTCTTAAAATCAGCCAGGGGTGCTGTGGTGGCTGTTGTTGTCAGCTTATTTTAAATAGTGGATCTTTTTTCAGTATTATGATTGACTGACCTGTGGGATTCTCCAGAGGTTATTTTGCTGCACTTGTGAGCGAATGAGTGAGTGATTGAGTGAGTGTGCCTTTTTAAAACCACAGAAACCTCATTTCGTTCATTTGAGAAAACTTGTTTCCTTCTTTTTTAGCCTTTGCCATTTGCAGAAAAAAGTGGCGAAAGGAGAAAGTGTGGAGAAAATGTTTCTTGATAATAAAATCAAAAGAAGAGCTGGATCACACTGAAGGCCCACTTAGTCTGGCATCCTTTTTCCTCTAGATGCCGCTGCAAAAAACAAAAAAACCCAAAACAAGACATGTGAGTATTCTCACATTTTTATAGGCAGTTTGCTGACTATTTATATAGGCTAACTACTTTTTAAAAGGGGGGAAAGAGGGAAGTTTCTACCAACCACATACAAGACTATTGGGGATCTGCAGAGATAGATTTAGGGGAGTGCATGCAATTTGGTGCACAGCCTTGGGGGCACCGCTGAGGACACCATAACTATTATTTGGAATGAAGCATGAGTAGCAGGGGGTGCCTAATTTTGTTGATTGCACAGGGTGAAATTTGACATCCCAAGGTCAATCACTGGGTGTCTGTTGCCAGAGGTAAAGCATTTGCTTTGCATGCAATAAATCTTGAGTTTGATCCCTGGCATCTCCAGGTAGGACTAGGAGAGATGCCTGCCTGATTCCCATGAGAGAGCTGCTGCCAGTCAGTGCCAGCAGGACTGGATTCCTCTACTAGGGGAGAAATGCAATTTATTTGTTTTTAAATGGGTCAGAGCTTCTTTCAATGATGCTTTATGAATCTTGGTACTTTTTGGGTCATTTTGTGGAGAGCTGCTCCTTGATGAGAAGACCACAGGTAGATAGGTTTCTTTGAAAGACAGCTTGCCTACTACTATGGAGGATCTTTCCCTCCACTGTGCAGCCCCATGGGAATTCAGGTTGTAGGTCACATGTACAATTCACACAGAGGAAGGAAGAGGCTCAAGTTAGTGGAGCAGTGTGTACAATACATATGTCATAGAACATGCTCCCTTAATCCTCGGAGACACAGAAATGTTTCATATAAGCAGTGCTAAATTTAAGGTCAGCCAACCTAGGCAACCACTTTGAACACTGAATTTGGGGAAAATTGCAAATTGGCCTGATTTTGCTGATACTTAACATTGACGGTTAGAGTGGGGGGAAAAACTCCAGATAAGATATGGAGAGAGCTCTGCACATAAACTAGAAGGAAAAAAAGGTTGAGGAAGTGGTCGGATGTGAAATGGGGGTGGATGGACAATGTAGTGGCAGAAGGTGGTTGAGGAAAGGATGAAATAGCCAAGGTGATGTATTTTCCTATATAACATGCGTAATAAGAGGAACGCTCTCACAGACTCTTTGGGCTCTGTCCTGTAATGCATTACTGAGTAAAGTTTGATCAATCAGGAATTTGGTATACACCTCCGTGCTGAACTCCCAAAGGGAATTTTATTCCACAATTGTAAGTTTGGGGGCATTGTAAGCTGCTCTGGATGCAGCCTTTTGTGACTGTAGATAAAAATGTATCACAAGTAAATATAGCTCTACTGATGTGCGGCACACTTTACAGATAGGTAACAGAAAAACGGCGTTTCCATGCGCTGCTCTGGTTTCTCCAGAAAAACTGTCTGCGGACAAATGTCGGCTCCCTTGGCCAGTAAAGCGAGCTGAGCGCTGCAACCCCAGAGTCTAGACTTAACTGTCAGGGGTCCTTTACCTTTACCTTTTAAACAGAAAAGTAGGTCTCTGCCCCATGGAGCTTGCAAGCCAAAGCCCATCACAGGAGAGGTAACAGTGAAAGTGGGTGGGAGGAGATGGAGTTGAGGATAAAGAGGACTTCGTATTTAACCCTGGATTCCAATTTAGTTTAGAAAGCAAGTTTCTAGCCCATATGTTATGTTAAAAGTTAGACTTGTAAATTTATGGGAAATGTCCACTGTGAAGGGGTGGGATAGCCAAAGGGCATTCCAGCGGCAATTTATGTTGGTTACAGAATCCTGCTTTTCTTGAAGCAAAATCTGTGATATCAGAGATAAGAGATATGATATATATTCTCCCAGCAACTTTGCTTAAGGGCTGCTGTTTAAGTGTGCTGGAATTGTAAAGCCTTTCTCTGTTCCACAGG
The DNA here is from genome assembly GCF_964106645.2 of Podarcis pityusensis. Taxonomy (NCBI): domain Eukaryota; kingdom Metazoa; phylum Chordata; class Lepidosauria; order Squamata; family Lacertidae; genus Podarcis; species Podarcis pityusensis. The sequence continues at coordinate 43,830,862 of NC_138044.1, forward strand.
GCATCTCAGTGAAGCCCTAGATTATTTATGACGACTTGCAGCCAATTCATTCTATTCACCCTGAGCCACATATTCTCTTCAGGAGCGCTAGCTGAAGCTTCTTGCCCATGGCTTGTTCTGCAAGGAACCAAGTCGCTTTCTTTAATGAGCAGCTCAACAACACAGCAGCTTCCTTCATCCTGTTCAAGAGCTGAGAATCCCTATAGCTGAGGTGACTGATTCAATTTAATAGTCGGTACACTGCATAATCTCTCAAATACATATATGAGGTCTTGTTTGCTTATCCCCCCTCCCTTTTGCATAAGCTATCCTAAAATTGTGGGTATATGAAGTTGGCAAAGCATATCAGATTATTTTTCTTAATCAACTCATTATCCTCCCCGATAGCTCAAAAATATATTAAGGAACATTGCATATCTATAAACTGTTGGAAAGGAAATCATTTTTTGTAAACATCTACAACATCCTTCCCCAATCTGATGCCCTCCAGATATTTTGGACCTCAACTCCTATCAGCCAGCATGGCCAGTGATCAGAGATGATGGAAGGCAGGATGGCCCAAGGTCATCCAAAACAAGCACAGATGCAAAATGGGAAGCTTTGTGATGGAGCCAGCTGTGCAAACCAGGCCACATTCACACCACATATTTAAGACACAATGATGCTGCTTTAAATGGCAATGGCTTTACACACCCCACAAGCATTTTAGGAGCTGTGCTGGAAAGGTGCTGAGAGTTTTTAGAAGGTCCCTATTTCCCTCAAAGAGGAACATCAGAGGGGTTTAACATAATTCCTCTTCACATGGAACTCTGGGAATTGTAGTTCTGGAAGGGGAATAGAGGGTCTCCTAGCAATTCTCATCACTGTTAATGAACTCCCAGGATTCTTTGTAGGAAGTGGCCTCACAGTGCTTTAAAAGTATTGTGTGAATGTGGCTTATGGTACAAAATGCAAAGCAGACTTTTCAAAAACATCATTCAAACTCTGGGCAGTTTAAGATGAAAATAGACATCACAATATATTTTTATAACAACAAGACAGACAGACAGAAACAAAATAGCATTGTCAAAAATAACATTTTATAAAAGCTCATATGAATAGCAACAGATTAAAAAGATATCAAAGGCTCAGCTCAAAAATAACCACCAGAATGATAAAACCAAGAGTATGAAGACCCAATTTTAAATCAGGCAAAAAGAGGAGTGGGGCTGCTACACACTTCAGGTACTACAAGAGAAACACCCCCTCCCTCTTGTCCTCATCAGCTGAAGTCATCTTGTTGTAGTAACCATGAGGAGGTCTTCCAAAACTGGGCTCAGATCTCAAGCAACATCGTATGAGAGAAGACACTTCCTTTCATCTACCTGGTGCCTGTTTTGGACTACAACTTCCACGCTAGGAGTATATGAACATAGGAAGCTGCCTTACATTGACTGAGACCATTAGGTCCCTCTAGCCTAGCACTGTCTACACTGAAAGCTGCAGCTCTCCAGGATTTCAAGAAGGTAACAACATGGCCTGTAGATTGAATCTGGGACCTTCTGCATACAAGGCAGGTGCTTTACCATTTAGGGTGCCCTGCATCCCTAAGGTTGCCTGCTGCCCCCGTATATGAGGCCCTGGTGCTGGTGGTGGCTGGATTCTGCACGTGTAATTAGGAGCTGCTGCCACCTTGCCCCTTGTCTCAGGCTTTGGCCCAGTCTCAGTACGGAAAGAGGATGTGCTGTTAATAACAATATGGATTTCCTGGTCTGCATTACATGGAGCATTTTCTCCTGAAGGGAAAGAGAGCTTCATATTGAAATCCCCCCCCCCAGTGGAACAACAGGCACTTCACCACTTGGGACTATTCCCCCCACCCTGCCAATTTCAGTCTCACCCAAGCTAAACATAGGGCAATTCAGTTTGAAATGATTGTGACCACACCTGATGCATTTGGAGGGCAAGACAGATGAAGTAAATGTATTTTAATAAAGTTTGGGATGCTCATAGCACAAGGCAAAGAGAAGGTTTATCTTCTTACTTTGCTCCAGGACATCTTTGAGCAACAGAGGGGAGCTGATGTGTGTGGCTGGATATTTATAGCACAGGCACTCTCTTCCCTGGCAATTCCCTACAAAGGTAAATTCAGTGGAATGCTTCACTTGACCTCTGTGTATTTCTGATTTCTCCAGCATACTCGAGTGCTCTGGATGCTGCTTTCTGCACAGGAAGTGTTGCGGGGTAGCCCGTTTTCAAGCTGTTGCCATTTCCCACCTCCTTCCGCTTGTTCCCGACATGAAAGCACTCGGTGTGCCTATGTTCCCAAGGAAAGGCTACAAGTATGCTTTAAACTACAGAGAGATTCAAGGGTAGCATGTGCTGCTGCTGTCTGGGCAATGCCCATGACTGCAAAGGGAGGGAAGACTGAAAATCATAGAGGCTGATGCCTTTTAATTTCAGGAGTATAAAAAGTGAGTTACACACACATTCTTAGATAGAAAGGGGGGGGGGGATAAGAGAGAAAGGAGAGGATAGTGTTAGTCCCAAAATGCTTCAACTTTAAGCAATAAGACAGAGTTAAAATGCTTTAAATTTCCCAGCACATCATATGTGATTTATATTTTTAAAATAATTCCACATTAGATATTATATTGACCAATACTTTAGATGGATTGGAAGGTTGAATGGATACATTCATGCAGAATTAGTGATAGAAAGATTACTTGCATGCAGAAGGTCCCAGGTTCGATTCTTGGATTTTACAGGTGAAGCTGGGAAAGATCCCTGCCCATAAGCCTAGACCCAAGCTGTTAGAATAGACCAGGGATGGCCCTCCACATGCTGTTGGAATAACATTCCCATCATCCCTGATCATTGATCATGCTGGCTGTGGCAGATGGGAGTTCAGCAACAACTGAAGGAACAAGGTCCTCCAGCCTTCATGTAGACCAGAGAGAGCCAATGGGGTGCTCTCTAGACATTTTTGGACTACAGTTACCATCATCTGCTGGGGCAGATGGGCGGTGTAGTCCACAACATCTGGAGGGGACCATGTTGGCTACTTCAGATATAGGTTACACATCTTCCAAAACAGAAGTTTCAAGTATGCTTCTAAATGGCAGTTGCTTGTAAAGGAAAAAATGGAAGAGAGCTGTTCATGTCCTGCCTTGGACTTCCTAGTAGAATCTAGATTGCTAAAGAGGGGGAAGAGATGCTGTATTTGATTGACCTCTTGTCTCATTCAGCAGAGCTCTTCCTATTTTATTTTCAGAAATGAAGTGACAATCCAATTTATTTGGATGACCCTGAGTTCTAGTATAGTGGAAGGAGAGAGAAAAATTCTCTCAGTCCACTTTCTCTATGGCACTTTACTTAGTCTATTATGTATTTTGAAAAGTGGCTTTTCTGTTTGCTCTCTATACATTTAGACACCTGAGATATCATTGCCCAATTTGGCAAAAGGGTTCCCAAGATAGAATGGTAGAATTAGTCACCATTTAGACACTGGGGGACATTTTGAATCAAGACAGTAAACTGAAATATCACTTTGGTGAGACTTTGCCTGTTTGTTTTTTACACCGTTTTGGTTCATTCAAGATATCATTGGAAACTTGGCAAGAGTGTTCTTGAGGTGGGGATATGTGTGTATGTTGATGTTTGAGTGCTGGGTGTCATTTTGATTCAAAATGAAATGTGACTTCTGTGTGGCTGTTCCTGGCTGCCTCTCCAAATATTGTCACCAAACATGGCACAAGAGTTTCCAAGGTGGGGTTGGCAAATTTTGTCACCATTTGGATGCTAGGCACCATTTTGAATCAAGATTTCAGATTGAAATATCACTTTGGTGTGACTTCACTTGATTTTTTATGTGATGGCTCCAAACACACCCCTCACATAATCTGTTTAAAAAACAGATTTTTGTTGTGATTGTTGTTTTTAAATAACCCCAGGCAGCAAGAGGCACTTATCACTGGTATTTCATAAATGGTAAATATAAAGACTCGTGCCTAGAAATGGGGGAAAAACTTTTATTCCATTCAGATGAATTTACTTAATTTGCAATTTCTGAAACAATATACAAACCAAAACTCAATGGTCTCTCAAAATTCAATTTTCTGAATTTTGCAATGCAGTTCCTCAGCCAAGCAATTCATACAGAAATGCTTGTGCTGGTGAAAATAGCACACTAAAATGCATTATATTAGGAGACTTTGCTTGCAAAAATATTTGCCAAAAATGTGTTCATTCAGATTAATTTGCAGGAAAATGCTTACAAATTTTCATAAGGAATTTTATTTGAAATCATCCTAATGTGGACAACTGAGTTTAATGCTGGAGAAGCTTGGAACTGAGATAACAAAATATCAACAGATTCCTCCATCCATGAATATACATGCCATGCACAGGAAGGTATGTCACTGGGCAAAATTCCACACTAATTAGAGGAGGGGTGAAGAACCTCTGGGCTGTGGGTCTTTTTGTCTGACCCTTTAGAATCTCCTGAGACGTCTGCTTACCTTATTTGGTGGGTGGTGTTGTGGCCAGCCTCTGGGTCCTGCGTCACCCTGCTGGGGGCTGAGGACTGCCGTGCTCCCTGCCGTCATCTCCCTATGTCGTCAGTGCTGGGAGGGGCCCCGCTCAAGGAACATGCCTCACCAACCATTCAACACCAACAGGGGCATGTCCGTGGGGAATTTAAACTCCAGAGCAGTGGAGAAGCCATCCTCTTGCACCCTTTGCCAGATCCTCCTCTTTTTCTGTTTTGATGCGTTATAATCTTGCTATGGACTAATCGTCAGTTGCCATAATGCTGGGACCAGGCAGGAAATTTTTCCACTTGGCAAATTGGCTCCACCACGTGGTTTTCGCCTACCTTGTAGCAATCATCACAACTTTGTCAGGCTAAGCATTGGATAAGCCTTTGTTTAGAAGAGGGGAGGTTGCAGCCTCCACCTGCCCCTCCTCATTAAGGGTTTCCTGTTAAAGGGATCCGGGGGTGTGGATTCCGATGCCTAGACATGGGCTACGGCCATGCCACTACCTCCACGGGGACCCTTTGGCGTGATCCTATTTGATGTAAGTCTTAGGGCTCCCCCATCAGTGGTTTACCTTTGTTGGACTCCCAGCAGATGGGCGGGAGTCAAGATATAGTCTGGCTTCACCCAGTGCCTAAGCCAAACCACTCACATCTGTAACCAATAAAGTTGTGGCCTATTTGAACCCATAAACCAAAAATCTGCTTGTCCATGTGCTTTATTTATCCACTAAGGGACTTTGGGTTATGGGGCCTTCCTGATGTCCCTGTACTGCACCCTTCTATACTGCTTTTGCCTGGCTGGATTGTGTGTCCTTGAATTCTGATAATGCTCTTCTTCTTCTTCTTCTTCTTCTTCTTCTTCTTCTTCTTCTTCTTCACATTTACATTTGTTTATCCACTCATCTTTGCTTCTGTCCCTACCCATCACCAATATGTGGCCTTCAGGCTAGAAAAGTTTATCTACTGCTGATTTAGTACCTTCAGTAGATCTATTCTAAGTAGGATTAGTGTTGTATAACACACCACAATTTAGGGAGCAATTCAGCGTAGTGCTATGGAGATCACTCTGTCAGTGCAAACATTGCAGCTTTTGAGATAACATGATTGCCATCTTCCTCCCCCATGTGCTGTTCTGGGGTCATCCCCCTCTTACTGCTGAGCCAATTTTGAGAAGTGAGGGGGGGGAGAGAAAAGGGGGGAGCCCCTTTGTGCTCATGGAAATTATTGCACAGGGTACTGAAAGCGGAACTGTTTAAATCTGGCCCTTGGCATTAATGTTAGCATAACGGCGTTGTCCACCCAGCATCTGTTATTGAGATGTACGTTTTGATCAATGTAAATTTCCTCTTACTGTAACAGCACGTCAGAACAATATCTGCTCAGAGGGATTTCATAAGTGGTGTGATCGATTTCTGACATTCGCCCTTTCTTTCCCTCCCAACTCTTTGGAAGCCGTGCTTCTCTGCCTGCCTGTTCTGCCTGTGAATTGCCAAGAGTTCCCAAAAGCACCCCAGTATCCTCACAGTTGTCACCTTAATCTATGCTACCACCTGCCAAGAAGTTAAAGGAAGTGGTGGGCGTATCAGCCTTTGTGTGTGTGCAGGGTAGGGGGGTTCTGTTTTCCAAATCAGCTATCTGCCTCAGCACTGACAGCTGGTGAAAAGGAGAAAAATTCACTTTGATAGATAGAAGGGGAGATAGACAGATAATGACTAAGCTTACTGTTTTGCAGATTAATTTTCTGACTCAGTGCTTCAGAAAAAAGATAAGACACAGATCTGGTACTACCATGTTACTGACGAGTTTGGGAAAAGGACAGCAAGAAGTTATATTGTGAAATCAGGAGGAGGTTGGTCCATTAGAGTAAACAGGGCACTGGCCCACTAACATAATCTGTTCTCAAAGAGACCCCCCCCCATGCCTGCCTGATTACCTATAACCAGTCTAGAGAATGGTGCTGCCTGCAGTGGTGGAGCTCCATGTTCCGGCACCGGGGGGACAGAGAGCAGGTGGGGGGGTGCCCAGCGTGGGGGGGGGGAGCTGCCGCAATGGCACCCTGCCAGGATCGCGCTGCCGGGGGCGGGGTTCCCCCCCCCCACACTCCTCTTCCTCCGCCAGTGGCTGCCTGTCAGCTTCCTCCTGCTTAGTCTTGGTGTTGCCCCTTCTAAAACTCAGTGGGCCAGAAGATGGGGAGAAAGAAATAGTTGGCTTTGACAGTCTTTGCATCTGGCTCCACCTAGTGTGGGTAGCCCTGTCTTCCAGCATGCTAGTCAGGCACTGCTTTGTGAAGCATTGACTACAGTTTGATTCACATGTTACATGGATGTGAATCAGGACCTCACCATTTTTACATGTACCACCCACCTTTCCACCAAAAGGTTAGAAGTGGTGTACATGGTTTCTTCCTTCCCCATTTAATCCCCACAGCAAACCGGTGAGGTAGGCTAGGTTGAGAGGCAATGGCTCACCTAGTGAGCTTCATGGCTGGATCCCTGGTCTCCAAGGTCCTAATCCAACACTCTAACCATGACACCACACTAGCTCTCCAATGGTGATGCCATTGCTCTGACTGTGAACAGAAGTACCAGAATATCTCTCTCTTCTGCATTCTTGCTCAACTACATACATAACTGAGTATAGATGTATGACTCCAGAACTGGCATTGAAATGGTGCAGGCAGTGAAATGCTTCGAATGGTTCTTGGAATGGCTGGTGATGGAGGCTGTTTTGGCAGTGGAGGAACCAAATGGAAGCTGGTTCCAGCTGAACTTATGTAGAAATATTGCAGTTGATTAATCACATGTCTTTTATACAATGGATCAGCTAATCCTCTGTTTATATGCAAACATTAGGACATCTGCATAGTTTCAAAATGTGGTTCACCCTATGGAATGGCTCAGGAGGGCACTGCTGTTTAAGAAACAATAATTTCACCCCAGCAGCAGCAACAGCAAGGTACCGTATTTTTCGCTCTATTGGACGCAGTTTTTCCTCTCCAAAAATTGAGAGGAAATGTGTGTGCGTCCTATAGAGCGAATGCAGGCTTGTGCCATAGCCGCGCGCAACCCCTCCGGCAGGGAGAGGCTGCACGGGGCTATGGCTTCTTTAGCCCTGCGCAGCGTCTCCCGGCAAGGAGAGGCTGCACGGGGCTAAAGGGGAAGCCAAAACAGCGAGTGGGATGGATCCCGCTCGCTGCCTTGCCTGCTTCCATAGCTGCGCGCAACCCCTCCGCAAGGAGAGGCTGCACGGGGCTATGGCTTCTTTAGCCCCACGCAGCCTCTCCCAGCAAGGAGAGGCTGCATGGGGCTAAAGGGGAAGGCAAAACAGCGAGCGGGATCCATCCCGCTTGCTGCCTTGCCTTCTTCCATAGCTGCGCGCAACCCCTCCACAAGGAGAGGCTGCACGGGGCTATGGCTTCTTTAGCCCCACGCAGCCTCTCCCAGCAAGGAGAGGCTGCATGGGGCTAAAGGGGAAGGCAAAACAGCGAGCGGGATCCATCCCGCTTGCTGCCTTGCCTTCTTCTTTAGCCCCACGCAGCCTCTCCCTGCAAGGAGAGGCTGCACGGGGCTATGGCTTCTTTAGCCCCACGCAGCCTCTCCCGGCAAGGAGAGGCTGCATGGGGCTAAAGGGGAAGGCAAAACAGCGAGCGGGATCCATCCCGCTTGCTGTCTTGCCTTCTTCCATAGCTGCGCGCAACCCCTCCGCAAGGAGATGCTGCACGGGGCTATGGCTTCTTTAGCCCCACGCAGCCTCTCCCGGCAAAGAGAGGCTGCATGGGGCTAAAGGGGAAGGCAAAACAGCGAGCGGGATCCATCCCGCTTGCTGCCTTGCCTTCTTCTTTAGCCCCACGCAGCCTCTCCCTGCAAGGAGAGGCTGCACGGGGCTATGGCTTCTTTAGCCCCACGCAGCCTCTCCCGGCAAGGAGAGGCTGCATGGGGCTAAAGGGGAAGGCAAAACAGCGAGCGGGATCCATCCCGCTTGCTGCCTTGTCTTCTTCCATAGCTGCGCGCAACCCCTCCGCAAGGAGATGCTGCACGGGGCTATGGCTTCTTTAGCCCCACGCAGCCTCTCCCGGCAAAGAGAGGCTGCATGGGGCTAAAGGGGAAGGCAAAACAGCGAGCGGGATCCATCCCGCTTGCTGCCTTGCCTTCTTCTTTAGCCCCACGCAGCCTCTCCCTGCAAGGAGAGGCTGCACGGGGCTATGGCTTCTTTAGCCCCACGCAGCCTCTCCCGGCAAGGAGAGGCTGCATGGGGCTAAAGGGGAAGGCAAAACAGCGAGCGGGATCCATCCCGCTTGCTGCCTTGCCTTCTTCCATAGCTGCGCGCAACCCCACTGGCAGGGAGAGGTTGTGTGCAGCCTGTACGCTGCTCTTTGGGGCTGGGGGGGGAAAAATATTTTTTTCCTTGATTTCCCCCCCTAAAAACTGGGTGCGCCCTATGGTCCGGTGCGCCCTATGGTGCGAAAAATACGGTATGTGGAATGTAGTAGGCATTTTGATTGACGCTTGCTATAGAAATGAGGTTGGTCTCTCTCTTCTAAATTTTCAGGGAATTTTTATTTTAGTACGCAGTCAGATTTTAAGAATAGCATTTCCCTACCACCACCTCCAATTAAAAATACAGCAATTAAGTCAATATTATGTTACAAACTGGAGAAAAATAGCATTATAAGCAACACAGATAAATGGATGAACAGCACAGATTGATGGTTGACTAATAAAGTTCCACATCAAGCAGGAGAGCACTAAGGCTTAGAGATGTGCGCCAGCCACAAGTTTTGATTTGAATCTGTACCTCTCACTTTGGAAACCAGACCAATATATTCCGAGTCTATTTGTGACCTGTCTGATTCACCTTGTGTTCCGAGTCCTTTAAAAACTATTATAGGAATTCAAAAAATTGCTATAGCATTTATTCCTTTTGACAGAAGTGGATGGAAATGGCAGACAAAGAAGCATTGGGGGAGGATATGTGACCATGGCACCTTTATTTACTTATTTAAAAATGTAAGTCTGTCTTTTATTTTCTGCCTGAATTGCATGCAATTTATGATGGAGTGAAACCTGTTGAATTTCAGAACAATAGCTGAAGTGGTTCTCCCACAAGGGCAGCTCTAATAAACTTGGGTTGGGTAAAACAGAAGTCACTTACACTCTAGTGTTCTGTGTGCAATTGGCCTGAAAATTGCTGATGAGTCAAGGAACATATCAGCCAACAGACCACCCTTACTTTTGCTAATGATTCCTTACATGAAATTGCTCATAGAGAGCGTTTGCACTCCCCCTGCCAAATATTTCACAACTGTTAACATGGGCACCATCTTTGGGGGGCCCTGGGTGCCAAGACACCCACAAAATTTTCACTGTGGGTGCCCAGCAAGGCAACCCAACACGTTGCACATGTGACATCACATGGCACATTGAAGCCCAACAGGGCTTATTGCAGCCACTTGCAGTGTGTGACATCATGCACGAGCCGCATTGGGCCACATGGCACCATATGACATCATGCATGTGATGCACACGGTGTCACACACCCGCGCTGGGTACCCCCAATGTGGGGCGGAACCCAGTGTGCCTGACTGTTAACATTACTCTTTTTTTTATTAAAGATTTTCTTGTTTTACAGAAGTGTAATGCTTCGCATTTTTTCCATGTAACATTTTTACAAATCCATTTCATTTGTTGAGACATTAGGGGGAGAAGGGGAAAAAAGGAAAAAAGGGGGGGTGGAGGGAGGGAAGATGGGTGGGGTCGCATTAGTAAACCATGTGTTCCATTGCCTGTGAATCAAAAGGTAAAAAGAGATTGTGACAAGAATTATTGCCATAGGAAAGTCACTTTGTTCTGTTATTTGTTCCTTGAATATTTGCTACCTCCTTTAACCCCTGCCCTAACCTATAGTGTTTCCTTTATGTCATTTACAAATTCTGTATTCTCTTGGATGAAAACACACACTGTAATGGTAGGCTTTTGAAATGCTTTTGTTCATCTGAATATTAGTACCTTCTTACACCATCAAAGTAGGTTAAATGAGTGTTGGTAGAAGCATCCATGATTTTTAATAGTATAAATCTTGCCATTCTTATCAAATGCCTAGAAGCTGCTACAGTGGGTACAGGGAGATTAAAAACTGTCTTCTTTTCTTTTATTCTGATTCTAGGGAAGAGGAGCTCATATCTGGTCCAGCACCACAATAAATCTGCCAAATAAAATCTTTTGCTTCTCTCCTTCTGTCCATGTATGCTTCAATCTGGGAAATGAGATGCGTGAACTAAAACAGGAAGTTTATTAACTTTTCACTTGATCAAAAAAATCATTTCTAGATAGTTGCTTCCCTTTTGGTTACATTTTGTTTTAAACGCTTCAGAATTCAGATATCACACAAGCCTGGAAAAGGGGGTGGAGGAGAATGCAGCCAGTTCAGCCTAGGATGCAAATTTCCAGTGGCAGCATTAGAGTGGTGGTGAGTACAGTTTCTAGGTATGTGAGAAAGGAAAATTAGAGAATATATTAATGAAAGGAACTCAGAAAGCAGAGGAGAGCTGCTTGCTTTGGGGCATGCTCCAGTGCAAATACTACACTGGAAGCATCCTTGAGTGCTGTTTATTCCATTTCACTGATGTTTCCCTAGCAAGTTCTGCATTATATTTGAGCTTTCACATGATATAAAATCCAGTTCTAGAAAACTAATGGAACATAGTGTGTATTTGGTGCTTATTTCTCTGTGTTATTTGATTCCAGAAAAAAAATCTGTTTGCATCTCCCTCAACCCAGAAAATCAATGGAGTAAAGAAACAAAATTTGGGGCAGTTTTCTGGAATTCAGTTATTTCCTGCTGTTTTCATGGGGGAATCATGGAGGAACAGAAGCACACATGCAGGGGGAAGTTTGGGGAGTAGTGTCATTGTACAGTGACAGGTCATTGTTGTGTCACATCACACCCACTGCAACAAATGAAATTTAGCTGGTCAAAAAGCCACAGTTCTATAATGCAATAGGTACTGCAGTGTGAAAGGAGCATTAGAAAATGGGACAGAATGAGCGCTCATACCTTCCACTGTGGGAGCCTTTTGCGGGATCGATTGTGGCCCCTCGGGCTCCTGGGGACCTACTGGCTGTTTGGGCTGGCCTGCCTCTCAGTGCTATTCTTTGGAGGTTCACTCCCATCCTCAGTTAGTCAGGTTACACTGCTGGGAGGTGGGGCCAGTCGTATAAATAGGAGGTGGAGCCAGCAGTAGCCAGGCAGTCGGCTCAGGAGCTTCACCCTCCCAACCCTCCCTTTGTTTAATGCTCTTTTTGCAGGTTATCCTTTTTTCTTCTTGTTTAGTGGGTGCTGCTATGGTCTTTCGGTCTTTTGACTGGTTGTTGTTGAAGAGCCAAGAAGAAATTTTCCTGCATTGGCAGGTTTTGTCTTCCCCGTAGCAATTTGTCACAACTTTGGCGGTTTAAGGCCTTGGGCGGAATCCTTTAGTCTTTTCTTCCCTGAAATGGGGGGAGAGCTGAAGTGGTGACTCACCCCCCCCCCCGTGGCGGCAATTCCAGGGTCCCCTCTTAAAGGGGTTGTAATATGGGTGTCTCTGGCCGTACACTGAAAGATATGAACTCCCCTGTGTGCAGGGATATGGGCTGGGCTGCCTGCTACACTTACTTCTCACAGAGCACCCCCGTATCCCATTCACCCTGAAGAGCCCCAGTTCCCCCTGGCTAGAGGACTGGGAGGGATACACGCCCAAGGCCTAAGCCAAGGTCTTCCTGCATTTGAAAGTTTAATAAAGTTAAGGCCAATATTTTAATTCCATAACACATTGTCATGAGTCATTCTTCATTCTGGTGGTCCTTGGGGGCCGGGGGGGGGGGGCTTTGCCTGGTCATGCACATGCTACTATTAAAATCAGGAAAATTACAAAATATCCCCAACTTCTGAATGCATCCCTTGTCATAGTGTGAAGGGATTCCCTTAGAGTAGTGGTGGGGAAGCTGCGCAGTAAGCTTAGCAGAGGGCAATGCAAGCACTCAGTGTCAGCCCTGTACTTTGCAGATGTTGACATTCACCACAACCCTGATCAACCCCACTTCCCTTTCTGTAAAGTTGCATGCAGCTCTCAGTTCCCATGCTCTTTGGATTCAAAACTTGCAGCTCCAGAAATGGAGGAAAATCAAGTTATCAAGTGAAAACCCTCTTGATCCTCAGCTAGGGTATTTTTTCAGAACTGCTGCATCTTTAGCTGTGGCCATTTAAATCAATGGGCATGTGGACTCTCCATTGATTTGGAAAGTCAGAGTTCACAGCTTGGCAGCTCAAAAAGAAAAAGGAAAAAGGCTGATGGAGCAAACATCCAGTTTTTGCAAGCATATCCTTTCAGCCACTTGTAAGAGCGCTCAATATTTTGTGAGCATTTGAAGGAAATGCTCTCTTTCACACATCCTGCCATTTTTTTTGGGGGGGGGGGAGCTGCACATCCCTTGTTAATGTACCATTATCCCCAATTCAGTTCATAATTATTCTCCATGCTTGAGTGGCTCACTAAAATAAAACAAAAAATATTTTAATGTGTGAGTTTTGTGGGGCTGCAACCTTACTTGGGCATTTGGGAACAAGCAATCAAAACACGTGTTTGAAGGGAGAGTGAGGTCACACCTTGCACGCAACTTGGCCATTCCCAAAGGCTATTCAAACACTCAGGGTATGTCTGCAATGCAGCAGTCTGCTGAATGCATGTCCATTGCCCCAAATGAACTGAAATCTTTAGTGCACAGTGCAGCTTGCGCTTGTTCAGCAGGGTGCACCACTGCAGACATGCCCCTGGTTGAAAACTTTGGGGAGGGTTGGGCATGGGATGAGATGAAGCAGGAATGTTAAGCAAGTGCAGGGCTACTATCCAGGCTCCTGTGCTAATAGCCATGTGTTCCTCAACACCCAAATATGTGTGTGTGTGTGTGTGTGTGTGTGTGTGTGTGTGCGCGTCAGCATGCTTGTGATTACAAGCCATAAATCAGTTTGTATTTTTAGACTGTGTTGCGTTCTGAGATTAAATGAACATCATATGTCCTGAGAAGAGGTCTGGTTGCAGTTTCTCCAGAAATGGGATTTGTCCTTTCTGTAACTTATCCAATTAATGGTTTCATTTCACTATTTGGTTTTCTGTTAAATCTGTCATAAGACAATATGGACTTAGCGCTGATACGGAATGATATGAGTCATCTGTAGATTATTACTGACAAGTGCTAGACTTTTATTCATTTGGTTGGATTCACTATTCATCTGTGGTCCTCCTGGCATTGTCACATAGTTGACCTTTTTACCTTACACTGTAAAGATTATTCCTTCTTCTTTGTGTACATAGGCTCTATATTCCTACCCACGTAGGTGACAATTTCATGCATCTGGTGAAGTGGTTGCCCATGAAAGATGTGCAGCAATCTATTTGGAAAAGTAAAAGCAGCCGTGCTGGTCCATAAAAAAAATACTTCTGAAATTTACAATTTGACAATAGCTTTATTAGGACTAACCAAAATGCTGCAAGATACGGCACAAGTTTTTCTCAGTCAAGTTGCTCCATAAAGTAGATGTACTGGTGGGGTGGTGGTGAAGTAAAATAAATAAGATGCTGTACCTTGAAATCTTCAGGTCTGCATTTATACTTAGTCTACAGATGGAGATTGTAGGTCCACTTTTTCCAACCTGGTGCCCTCTGGTTGTTATGCACCACATTTCCCGTCTGATAGGCACCAGGTTGCTGACATCTGTTTCAGACTGCTCTAAACCGAATGTGTTATCTGTAAGGTGCTTGCAGATACCAGCTTAAACTAGGATTCTGAAGTAAAGAGTCAATCGCTTATCCCATCTTTTTTAATTAAACGAATTTGTTAGGACTTATCCCATTTTCAACAGCATCTTTTTAAATTAAATGATTTCGTTAGTCTTTCAAGGTTCTAACTATGTGGCAAGATCGGCTATAATCTTAGGCGGAAACACAAAATATATAGCTCTAGAGTTGTATATTGGCCATACTCAGAGGAGACCTATCAAAAGGAATGGGCATGGTGAATTTCATTGGGTCTACTCATGAGTAAATCTTGGTTGGATACAATTCATTGTAAATGGTATGTGTAAGAATGGGTATAATGTACTAAAATACCTGTTTACTTCGCACTGACAAATAACCCTTGTTTCCTTATCTTAATATATAACACATTGAACGCCTTAACTATATACATTTATCTTCACCACAAACCCAGGCCACTGAACACACACTAATCTAGCTCATTAAAGAAACCAACCAGCATTTATTTAATGAAGAAAAGTACCTGAGTAAGTGTATTAGTTGATAGTATTGTGCAGGAACTGCAGTATCATGTAGATATAAGGAGATATGAACTGCACCTGGTCATTGCAATCTTGACCACTGAAAGCGTATTTAAATTAAATCAAATTGATATTAATTAAGTAATTAATACATTTATATTCTACCTTTGCTCCAAGGAGCAAGGTGGCATACATGATTTTTCCTCCATTTTGTCCTGGGAGGTAGGTTAGGCTGAGAGATGGTGATTAGCCCTGTGAACTTAGTGACCAAGTGGAGATTTGAACTTTCGTCAAGAGGCAGTGTGGTGTAGTGGTTAAGAGCGTCACGTAATCTGGGGAACCAGGTTCGCGTCTCCGCTCCTCCACATGCAGCTGCTGGGTGACCTTGGGCCAGTCACACTTCTTTGAAGTCTCTCAGCCCCACTCACCTCACAGAGTGTTTGTTGTGGGGGAGGAAGGGAAAGGAGATTGTTAGCCGCTTTGAGACTCCTGAAGGGTAGTGAAAGGCGGGATATCAAATCCAAACTCTTCTTCTTCTTCTTCTTCCCAGATCCTAACCCATCACACCACACCTATTTGCTGGTCATAAGTAACACACTGAAAATGGGGAGAGGACCTGGCTTTTAAAATCACTCTTCAGTATGAACAATGTGGAAGGTGTATGTTTGCTGTTGCTGTGACAACTAGATTTTATTTTTACTTCATTTGCGAGGGGGGGAGATAGGAAGAAATCTCTAACAAACAAACAAACAAACAAAATGGAGAAGCAACATGTATGAAAACTGCTGCTAGGTGCATTAAGCATAAAGAGCCATAAAACTAGGTCACCAGCATGCCCAGATCAATAAAAATGAATTATGCTTATGTAATAATATAATGAAATGAAGATGTGTGATTTGTAGACTTGTGGCAAGAATAGAAATCCTTACCAGATCTGAAGGTTTTGTTTCACATTCCAGAAGCTGCATTTGTTATGTGTTAACTGGGGATGGGATGATCCAGTGCTTTCCAAAGTAGGTGGTACCACTCCCTTGGGGTGGTGGGATTACCTAGGAGGAAGCGCTGAGAGGAAAGGGGCAACGGGTATGCTGGAAGTGACTATCAGTCATTGGAAAGCTGGCATCACGTTAATTCAAATTTGTCAAATTAATTAAACCAAATAATTTAAATTGAATTTTGAATGATTGTGCAATTTAATTGTTACTATTTTGAATTTTCTTGTGTTGCATTCCTTTGTGGCTTGTGTAAACTGCTATGCTGCATAATGCTGTTTATAGGGTAGTGGGCACTCGCAATGGGTTTTGGATTCAGGGTGGTGGTGGCCTGGACAAGTTTGGGAACAAATGGGTTAATATACTGATTTTTGTTTCTCTCGTTTTCTCCCCCCACCCCATCTTGAATTCAGTTTTCTACATTTCCACAGCATTTTGTCATTTATTTTTAGTCTTCACGAAAATTTATACTACATTTTTGTTCAGTTTTGCCCAGTATGCAGACTCCCCTAATGTAATGCATTTCCCTGTGCTATTTTCACCAATATATGCATTTTTATGCACATTAACCTGACTAAATACATTTTTGCAAACATTGCATGGCTGGAGAACTGCACTGCAAAATTCAGAGAAGTGTGGCTTTTGAAGGATACTTTTGCTTTGCTTTGCTTATTGTCTTGGAAACTGTGAATAAAGTAAATTTGCCTTTAAATGCAAACTGAACCAAATTTTCTGTGCCATCCATATAGTGCTGTTAAAAATTAAAGATTAGCATAGATTGGTTTGAGAATTTCAATGTCTTTTTTTTTTTTTAAAACATATTTATTAAAATTTCCAATAATAACAGAATAAAGAAGATAGAAAAGATAAAGAAAAAGAAAAGAAAGAAAAGAGACCAATTTTAAACCTTTATGTTCATAACCTTCTTTCTGGGACTCCCTCCTTCCCCTCCCGACTGTATTCCCCTTTCCCTACGTTGGTTCCACAAGTTCTCATTCCCAATTTAACCTAATATGTTATGCCTAATAGCCAATTTAAATTACAATCTTAACATCACTCCTCACCTTTAACAAAGTAAAACAAAGATTTTTTTCCCCAAAATCTACCCCGTTTCCTTCCACGAATTCCCCCTTTTCTTTTTTTTTCCAAAACTTGTTAAATCAAAATACCAAAGTTATTTAAAAAAAAAAAATTTAAAAGATAGAAAATAGAAGAAGATTCCAAAAGTTGATTACATAGCCTTTGGATTCTAGAATTCCCCCTCCCTTCCCCGGTTTAGATTCCCTATGTCCATCAGTCTGTATGTTGTCGGCCTGGAGGTCTCAAGTCCACAGCCAAACTTTCTCAATTCATCTTGCCGGTTTTCTTTAAATTTACTTATTTTGATAATATTTAATTTCAAAAGTCCAGTCTAATCGAGGCCTTTAATTTCCCTTGATCATTGTTACTCCTCCCATTGTTCTTGCCGTGGCGTAGTTGGTCCTTTACTCTTTTGTTTCTTACTTTCTCAGGTTTCTGTCTTGTTCAGCTGCAAAACCATTCTTATTTCTGAAATCTAGTATCTCTACAGAGGTTTGTTATTCAGGAGCTTACTTAAATAGAAAGATTCTATTGTGTTGTCACCTCTGTAGACAAAACAAATATTTCAGTTTTGCTACTTTCCCAGGAGCTAAGACCAGTAATACACATCCCAGAGTAGTTTTCCATATACGCCGCTTGCAATGTCCCAAAGCCCCTCTAGAGGGATTGCAATAACTTTGTGTCCTCTCATCCAAAAGTCAAATTGTTGTTTCTTTTTCCATCCGACATTTTGTGTCCATATTTATATCCAATTGTATCAAAATCAACCAGCAAAATACTTGTAGCAAAGTCCTCTTTATATTCTCAAGATTTGACAGCTACTTTGACAGCTGTCAAACTCTCCATCTCTCTCCGCCAGGTTCTCTGAATCGCCCCGGTTCCCGGGGGGGGGGGTTGCCTTTTCCCTCTCACCCTCGACTCTCCTCCAGCACAATTCTTGTAATGATTCCATCGTGGAATTTGGTATTTTTAATCAGCAATAAACTTCAGAATTGATCTTGGTTTCTCAGTCCTTGTTTTAGCATGTTTACAATCAGGGAGGGGACTGACTTCCTTTTTAGATCCCCCCCGCTCGTGCCGAATCCGAAAAAAAAAAAATTCCTTTTTTTTTTTCCTCCTTTTGTACCCGGTTACCCAATTACTCACGGGTTTTTGTTAAATGTCCGAATTTCAAATGGAAGAAGCCAGCGCTCTCCGACGAATGGCATGCGGCTGCACTCGGCAGGGGAAGCGATAGACTCAAAGTACCACGCCACTCCCAGGCACCCGATCCGTAGCCTTTAAAAAGGCTCCTTCACGAGTCGGGAGGGCGCTGACGGTACCAGCCGAGTCCCCATGTCCACGGGCCCCGTGCCCGTGGTTTTTAAGGGTCCCCGCGTCGCCGGCGCGGTAGGACCCAGCCCCTGCCGAGCCGGCTCCCTCCGGAGCTCGGAGGGAGTCCGCCATTCGGCGATGGCGCCAACCCGGAAGTGAGAGAATTTCAATGTCACTCACTTCTGCAGCTACAGGCTGCACTTACTTTTTATCCTTCTCTCACATTATTTTCTTCCCCTTTCAGATCCCTCACTGTTGCTTTCTCTCTTCTGCTCTTTGCCAGTTCTGAGCATCCCTTTCCTAGCATGGCTTCCTTTTTTGCTTTGCTCTCCAGCTTTCTCATTCCCAAACCTCAGAACTGACCCAAGACATTTTGCTGCCTGAGTTAAATGACAAGATGGTGCCCGCTACAGATGGACAAATCACTCCTTCTTGGTTTCTCTCCATTTCTCACACTTTTAATCTTAAGCTCCTTTCACTACATTTCTGCATCAGTTAACTTAGAAGGAAAAAAATCTCTCTCTCTTTATGCAAATTTTACTCAGCGTTTTACTGAAAATTTCTCCCAATATACACATGTCTGTATGCCATTTTGCATAAAATACACATTTTTTTAAAGAATGGAATGTGCTTATCTCCCACATTGATCACAATTACTATCCCCATATAGCAAACTGGAGGCATAAGGCTTGCCAGAAGTGTGGCTTGCTTGAAGCCATTTACTGAGTTCATGGCAGTGGAGGTTAAATTCAAAGCAATTTTTTCCTGACTCATAGCTCAATCTTCAAGCCATTACACTATACAAGGTCTTTGGGGTTAATGGCTTCTGTGCATTTCTACATAGGTGTAAAGCAGAAAGCATGCTGATCCTTAATTTTTTACAATGAAAAGTATCTCCTGCTTTCCTTCAGCTGTAGGTCAGCAGGTGGTGGAAGAGGAAGAAACTCTGCACAAATGGAAAACAAAAGTGAATTCTGGGGAAAATGCACATGAGCAACATCATAATGAGAATACTTTTTTAAAAGAAAGCCTCAAACAGAATATAGAGTAGTTCTCTCTTGCAATCTTAGTGAGTTAGAACCTGAGGACTAATTCAAAAGTAAAGTTGGGAAAGGACCTGCAAGGCAGGGAATATATCTCATAAATCTGAAGCCTGCCTCTCCTGCTAAGCATGTCTACTCAAAAGTAAGTCCCACTAAGCTCACATTGGCAAATGGAATCTTCCACCTTGTTCCAACTGGTTTTCCAAGTGGAATACCGTATTGGCCTGAATATAAGCCGCACCTTTCCCCCAAAATTCTGACTGTGAAAAGTAAAAGTCCTTACACCGCCAGCAAAGTGGAGTGGCTCCCCATCCCCAGGAAGCAGCCCTGGAGTGCACGGCAATGGTGTCCAGCCCACTGCCACTCCCCCAAACCTCCCCCAAGCCACCAGAAAGAAGGGGGAAGGCCGCCGGCAAAACAGTGTGGCTTCCCCCCCCCCAGGAAACAGCCCGGGAGTGCAGGGGAATGGTACCCATAGTCAGATATTGTCTTCCCCCCCCCCAATTTTAAAGATGTGGCTTATTTGCGGGTGCGGCTTATATTCAGGCCAATACGGTAAATAAATGTTGTTGCCAATCCATCTTTACTTACATACTTGAAAATTCTGCAAAAGCAGCAGCTATGGAGATAAGGAGAAAAAAATTATGTCATTTTCTTCAAATGAGTCAATAGATCAAGTGACATGAGAGCAGAAATATCAAACTGACAGAACAAAGGAAGGATCTGAGTCAAATAAAGGTACAGGAGAATAGGAAAAGCATAGGCTTATAGGAAGCCGGAGAGTAGTGGTCGGATATTTTTTGTTTTGTTTTGTTACTATCTCTTTAAAATACTATCTCTGCTCCTGTACAGAGACATATGAGACAATTTCCACACAGCAACAAGAAACTTTAATTAATCTCTAATTAGGCCCATGAGCTTGGTGAACAAAGGCAGAGATTCTTGAAAAGTGAAAAACAACCCAAAAGGTACAATTTATGGTTTTTCCACAGACTCACACAATTTTAATTAAAAATCCCCAATACCTAAAGTGCTGTATCTAGACCAATTAAAGTAGAACAATGTGTGGAACACACACACACACACACACACAGAGAGAGAGAGAGAGAGAGAGAGAATTGGTTCAGATAAAACAATCATGTTTTGATCAAAGGCACAACTCTAGTCCTCCATTCTTAAGGAAATCAGCCCTGAGTGCTCACTGGAAGGACAGATCCTGAAGCTGAGACTCCAATACTTTGGCCACCTCATGAGAAGAGAAGACTCCCTGGAAAAGATGTTGGGAAAGATGGAGGGGACGACAGAGGACAAGATGGTTGAACAGTGTTCTCGAAGCTACCAGCATGAGTTTGACCAAACTGCGGGAGACAGTGGAAGACAGGAGTGCCTGGCGTGCTCTGGTCCAGGGGGTCACGAAGAGTCGGACATGACTAAACGACTGAACAACAACAAGATCTCTAGTCCAGCATCCTATTCTGACAGTAGCCCAGATGACTCAATGGGAAGTCCACAAGCAGGACATGAACTCAACAGGAAAGCTTGTCACTTGGAATTGCCAATCATAGGTATTCAGAAGAGTACTGCCTCCCACAGCAGAAGCAGAACAAAGCCATGGTGGCATTGCCTTATCTTTCTGCACTTGTATCCAAAACAACAACAACAGTACTATAAAAATCTAAGAAGAGCCTGCTGCCATCTAGACCAGCATCCTGTTCTCACAGTGGTCAGCTACTGAAGTCTGAAAGTAGGGCCACCAGCAGCAACTCTCCCCAACTGTGATTCCCAGCAACTGGTATTCAGAAGCATACTGCCTCCATCAGGGAAGGTAAAACATAGTCATCATGGGCACTGTGGCAGAATGTTCATGGGACTCAGCGCAACTCAGTGGTACAATATCCTTTTTGCAGTGAGAAAACCAGAACCACGCATGCTATGGCAAGTGTGGCCTTGTCATAGAGCTTTAGAACTACATTATGATATCAACAGTTTTATTTTAAACCCCTTTTTGTAATGTTGCCTGGCATGGAATTGGCCTTTGTCATGGGTTTGTTTGTTGAATGTCAGAAAAGGTCATTTAGTTCAAGCTTTTTATGGACCTTGGACAAAGAACTGCTGCATTACTACCAACAGCTAAAAAAGTGAAAGCCATTGGAAAAAGAAAATACATGTGATACAAATACACACACTCTCTCTCTCTCCTACGCACTGTATATAACTAGGTTGCCAAACTAAACGACTGTCTCCTCTGTCTTTAGTGCCAGTCCAACATGCAGTAATTAAATACAAGTGGCCACAAACAAATGCCAGAAAATATATCTCAGAGATCAGAGGGGACGTCTGATATCTTAGGAGCAGTGTTTTCAATTTTATTTTATTGAAACTTTTCTGCATAGAATACAATAAAAACAGATTAAATGAAAATTTTAAAAAGGAAATCAATGGAACTTCAAGGAAAATGCAGCACAGAAAATAGTAGATCTGGGTGAAAGGCAGCACATGGAGATCTGCACTGATCATTGCAACACAGCCCTAATTATTACTGCTGTATAGTTATAAGATTATTGTATAAGCTTAGAAGGGTGTGTGACTGTGAAGAGCATAGCTGTGATTATCGTGAAGAGAACATGAACTTCCAAATTAGCCAGTACACTAGTAGCTGTAGTCCAACAGCATATGGAGGGCCCCAGTTTGGGAGAGAATTGGCTAGAAAGAAGGTCCTCTCTGGCGTCCTTCAGAAGATCCTTCATGCAGCCTTATCCCTTATGCTTTCAGTGACATACATTATCCTGGGCATCCTTTCCAATAATTGAGGTGGGGTGGGAATCAGAAAATCTGTGCCATGTCGTATGATTGATTTACCTTGGATAAGTTGCTTTTTCTCAGGGCCTCTCTAGCTATACCTTTCTTTGATTTGCATCCTGTCTCTCAGGTGTCTTGATAATAGTCCAGCATCACATCTTCCACAGCTGAAGTCTAATTGCATGTGATGCCTTGAACCACAAGGCTGTTTCCCCCTCTCCAACAACAGCTGTTTGATGGGGAAGTTGAAAAAGAAGGCGACAGAGGCCAAGCGCCAGAAGCAACAGCATTGCGCACTTGAGGAGGTTGCAATGGAGGGGGAATGCCAAGGGGGTGGAAGGATGAAACAAACTCTCCTGAGACAGATGGAATTTCCAGGCATAATGAGGTAACATGAGGACACACTGAGTCAGAACACTGTGCTGCTCTCCTTCGGAAGCATGAAAGGAGACTTCCGTCTGCTCGAGTTGGTCTTGTTTCTCTGAATTTTCACCATTGTCACCTGCTGCCGCACACACGCCTTGGCATTGAGAGGATACTGAAAGCAATTTAGCTCTTCTTCTGTTGTTTTTTTCTCTGAATTATTGATCACTTTAAATCTCTTAGATAATGTTCTTTGAAAAGGAGAGAAAAGGGAGGAGACAGATCTTTGATGATTCTCCCCCCCCCCCCCGCTCTACTTGCTGGATTGCCATTCATGCAGAGAAACTGCAGCAATGTTCAAGAAAAGTTGGGACTCTTCATTCATTATCTTTTAGTATAAGTCGTCTTAAGAGGTAGGACACTGTTCATTCTTAGAGCACATGCTTTACGTGCGCATCTGTACCGGATTCAGTTCCACACCATATCCAAATAACTGAAGCATTATGCATAGATGGCTTTAACATGGGATTAGACAAATTCATGGAGAAGACAGCTGCCAATGGCTACTAATCACGATAGCTATGCTCTGCCTTCATGGTTGGAGGCAGTAATGCTTCTCAATACCAGTTGCTGGACCGCTGTTTTCTGTCTTTTGCATCTGGGGGGTTGGGGAGACAGGGATATTGTGGAAGACACAATCCCTAAATCAGGTCAAATGTATTTGCATATAGTCATCTGACTAGTATGAAACAAAAAAAGGTTGACAGTATAAAAGGAACAACAAAGGTTACCTCTCAGATACAAATAAAATGATGCACATAATAAGAGATGTAATATTTTGTTAAAGTGTTGGACTAAAACATAGGAGACCACTCTTGAGTTGCAAACCAATAATCTAGGAACTTTCACCAGTTTTTAACTAAGTTTTACTGCATGTGCAACTTTTTCCTAAATGTTGTGTGGAAAAGCATATGAATCAGACCTTTGGAGAGTTTGTAAGTAAACCATTTTTAACTTACCAAACATGTCTTTTTGTATGTTAAGGGGAAGAGGAAAACTTTGGAACTCACTTTAAAGAGTATATGATAGCCTAAGAGCCTGTATTCCCACACTTTCCTTTGCTTATCATGTGACTTTAAATCTATGTTGGGGTTCTCTCACCTAAGAGTAATTATCCCAAACCTGGATCTTGGCATCTGGGGAATTTTCCTTCTTTATCTATTTCTTCCTGCACCAACATGAGGGATATAGCATTGGGAGGATCCTGAGGGCCAGACAGGCTCTCTACTTCTGCTTTAGTTCAACCCCATCACATGTGAGATGTTGCCTGGCCATAATTACAGACCAAACCTAGTGATGAATTTTGACATCAGAGTATTATGATATTGTTATTCTACAGTACCTGTTACCTAGAATCATTCTCCTGTGATCACTTTGTGTGATCTGACTTTGCTTCCTTTTTATTTAAGAAGACATATTCTTGCCCTATGTTTTTGAGTCACTCTGTGTGTGTGCTATCCATAATGTGCATCTGGCACATTGCATTTTGGGAAAATAAAGGAATCAGCCACAAATGCAGATGCAAATGCCCCTACTCAAGCTGTGGTTAGTGCCCTTCATTCACCACCACCACCACCACCAGTGTTAGACCTGACATTGCCTGACCATATTTGTGGTGGTACCAGAGTTTTTTCTCCAAACGTGGAGCCTTGTAATCTAAGTGCAGCCATAGAGATGGTGCTTTCCCATTTCACAACTCTGCAACCAATGGGAGAAGGTGGGCTAGCTCATATGAGAAACCCTATCTGTACTGGCATTCCCCCAGCTTTTGAAGAGACTCCTGTTTACACTGGCATTCCCTCTCCATCTGGGTCATTCCCTCTCCATCTGGGTCTCCTGTTTTATTTTTTTACTTTTTTAATCAGATTGTTTCATTTCATATTTTATTATGGGTGCTTACATTTTAATGCTTTATGGTGTATTTTAAGTACAAAAATAGATATCAACATTTTTGTAATTGTCCTGTATACCTGTAAACTACTGGGAAGCCTGTTTTCACAATGTGGAATATGAATTTATTATCATTATCATGTTTGTTAGCATCTTCCTTGACGCAGGAGCTAACTCACAAACATCAATGTATACATGGACACTGCAGCACATATGCAGTTCCCTTGGAGTAGTTTTGCCTGTAGTCTACTGAGCCAGAGAACAGTGTCATGCTAGAGAGGCAGTCAAGAGTGCAGTCAGGATCCTATAGCTGTAGCTATACTACAACGCACTGCCTTCACTTCCCATTGCTTGTGCAGGAACTTAACCTTCTTAATGTAATTGTGATGAGAAATTGATTCAAACTCAAGGTTTGCTGCATTTTCTCTTGCTCCTAATGCCACCCACCCAAAACAGCAGTAAACACTGGAGAGAAATATACAGTATTCCTCGGTGCACATTAAAGCCATATCATAGAAGTTGTTGACACCATTCTTCCAGGGACCTTGTGAAACTTCAGAGGCAATCGCTTCCCTCACCATATGTATTATTTCTGACCTTCAAATATGTTTAAACTCTAAGTTCCATTTTATTTCCCTCATCCTTTGCTTCAAAGCAAAGCCAGGTGTGTGTGTGTGTGTGTGCACGCGTTACTGATTCCTCTGCTAAGCTAGCCTTGCAGAAAGTTGTCTCCTGGGAAACCAAGCCGAAACTGAGATTTCAACTCACCGCTTCCTTCGCTCAGCTGCCTGACCCTCAAGGAGGTCTCAACTTTAAAGCTTAATTGGAATTCCTTTTCCTATGGTGAGAGCAGAACATCGAAAGATCCTAAAGATCATGGCTTGAAAGGGTAAGCACAGTTGGTAACTGTAGTCTCATGGGGATGGGAAATGCGCCTCAGTGCAAAGAGGGCGAAAAAGATGCATTGCACCCCCCCAAATCCCTGGCAATATACCTGAACTCTGTCCACCCCCTTCATAATTTCTGGCATTTTCCTATTTATATATACATTCCACCTTGTCATGCATTAGTTCTCTCTCTTAATTTTCCCCACAAATATTATGTTGACCCAAAGCAAAGGAAATAGCTCTAAAACTGCAAATGGCCCAGCAGCTGAGTTCATATGAAGACTGCAGTATGAAAGTGAAATCAAGACGATTTCTCTTCAGGCTCTCTGAAACAGAAAGTGCCGTTGAGATGACACATTTGATTTCTGCAGGGAAGGCACCAACTGACTGTTCCAGCCCCCTGACATTCCCACTTGGCTCGAGTTAACATACTCAAAGTGGCATGTACAGTACTGCGGAACAAAAGCAAAACAAAATGTTCAAGAAGCCCCAGTTAAACTGGGAGAGGAGAGCTGACCCACACAGCTACGTCAAGGTGCAGAATTCATGTTCATTGCTAGGTTCAGAATAAGTACAAAGAAAATGATGGCAGCAGTAACCAAAGTAGTGCTTTCCAGAGGTTGTTGGACTCCAACACCTGTCATCCCTAGCCATTGTCAGTGCTGGCCGGGACTAATGAGAATTGAGCCCAACAACATCTGGAGTCCAATAACATCTGGAGTATACTCTTGATGTGAAGGAATCGCCTGTCAGTGCTGCTCTGTTTCAACCACAGCAGAATTGGACTGAGCATAGGCAAGAATGTTGTTAGGGTTCCAAATCAGGCAGCACATACTTCAGACTAAGGTTGGACTTGTTTTTCAGCTCCAATTTCCTGAAAATATTATCCCACTGTGAAAATGGAGTTTACATTTTTACCACTGTCTTGCAGGGAAAGCAGTGCTTTCCCTTTCGCAGGGAGGGATTGTCACTTCTTTAACTGTGGGGTTTAGGGAACCTAACAAGAGCTTGATGGATCAAGCCAATGGCCCATCTAGCATCCCATTTTCATAGTGGCCAACCAGATGCTTGTGGGAAACCAACAATCAGGACTCAAACACTCTCCCCCTCTGTGGTTTTCAGCAACTGGTATCCCAAATCATTACTAGGTAGTAATGATTTGGGATACCAGTTGCTGAAAACCAAAGAGGGGGAGACCTGACCTTGGAGGCAGAGGGTAGCCACCATTGCTAGGAGCTATTGATAACCTTATCCTCCATGAATCGTCCATTCCTCTTTTAAAATCATCCAAGCTGCTGGCCATCATTGCCTCCTGTAGCTGCACATTCCATAGTGTGACACTCTCTGTCCACTCCATTTCTCATAAACCCTAACCATCATCACTATTAGTCAGGGTGATGGATGTTGCAGTCTGGAGGGCTGCAAGTCATGTTCCTCCTCCCATTTTACTGGAATATTGGCATATTAGGGAGAAGGATGCCCTATTTGGGCTTTCAATTACCCAACATGATCAGAACTTTTTGGCTGGGCCCCTTGTCCCTTGTCTACACATCTAGCCCCACCATTCTTCATGTGTTGAAGGGTGGACATCTGCAGCAAACAGCTTGCTATATTTGTGGAGGATCCCTATATAATTAAGAACTCAAAATCATGTGGGGAGTCCTCAAAGGTACAGCAGTCTCCCCACAACCAACCTTTTCCCTGAGGCTGTCCTCAGGGAAGGAACAAAGGGGTCAGGAAAAGCCAAAGCATCTTTGAACTCATGCACACATGGCAGGCAAGCAGAGGAGGGGGAGGAGGCTTAGAAGCACAGGAGGTGTGCAGTTTGAGTCTGGATCTGCCATCCCTTCCAGCTGCCTGGAACCTGCTGCTCTGAGGCCACTACTTCACCTCTCTGCATGGATGGGACAGCCCTGCTCATCATCATTGATGTAGTTTCTTCCTTGGTGTGCTCAAAATTCCATATCATAATTGAATAATGGCTTCTCTGTGTGTATTTCTTGCTGCAGTTTTTCATCTCCCTCACCTCATTTTATCCCCCCCCCCCCCCCCGTTTGCATCACCCATGGATTACTTGCTCTTACTGCTAAGCTGGAACAAAGAACTCTCAAATTCCTTGGAAATTAACATGCACGCCTCATTTCCCACTATTCAAAAAGGCATTCCTCAGCAGCAGCAGTGAGGGATCAAAGGCAGTGGGGATTCCACATTGAATGTATTTGAGGTCCTATAAATCTCTTGCTGCTGAACCAGACTTTGAGCTCCTATATGGCTATTGCACTCTAGTAATCCAGACAACAGTACCTGGCCCCAAAGGCCCAGATAATACACTTTCTGCCATCTCATGTGATAGAATGTTCTCCATCATATGCACCATGCTAACATGTAAACCTGACATCCCATGTGAAGGCTTATGTGCACAAACCAAGGTGTGAAAAACCTTGCGCCCCCTCTGTGAGTCCCAGGGATAATCAGAACCGTAGAGTGTCTCTCACTTTCAGATGAGCCATTTACTTTCACAAACCTAGGTATTCTTATCACCATTTATCCTGTCTACCTACATTTTGTTACCTCAAGTAAGCACTTCTTGTTACTCTCCCACAGGTTTCTACCTTAGGGAATCCCTTCTCACCTCCCCTAAACTTGCCGTTGGAGGTTCCCTGCCCCTCTAGACTTTCCTTATCAAGTCCTGCCACTCCTGTTCCTCCCCTTCTTCCCACCAGCTTCCCCCTCTGCCATTCTCTGTCTCACACTGCTCACTCTTTTTTCCTCATTTCCTCCCCTTCTCCCTCTTTGTTCCTATTTTGTTTCCCCTTCCCTTTCCCCATTCTCTTTTTCTATTTTTACTCTTCAATCTTCACCTTCCTCTCACCTCTCTCCACAAACTATCCATTCTCCCTGCTTTCTCTCACTTGGCTTGGGACTCTCCTAAAAAGTGCAGCCAGCTGCCACTTTAATCTCCATCTGTGTGCATTCCTTGGCTCTGACTACCTGGCCAGCCAGACACCTAAGATCATAAGAAGAGCCTGCTAGATCAGGCTGATGGCACATCTCATCCAGCATCCTGTTCTCTTAGTGGCCTCGCACTTGGGTAATCAGTTGGATTGAGCAGATGCAGAGGTGGCTCCCAACACCCTTTCCTCCCCAGCCCAAGAGCCACATCCCATAATGAGTAGGCTCCCAGGAGCAGGAAGCTGCTAGGAGTGGGAGCAGAGGTCAAAGTGTGAGGAGCAGTGGATATGACTCTGACCTTCACATGGCTGGCTGCATTTCACCCATGCAAAATCCAGAAGTTTTTTTCATGCATCTCTCTCCAACCAGGTATTCAAAGGGCATTATCACAGTTCAATGACATATTTCAGTTAGGCAAAACCACTTGAGGAAACAAAGCATGACCAGTGAATGATGTAGCCTGGGAAGTGGGCATGGCAAGGAGAGATTCCCGAATAGGAATGTAATGAGTGTCCTTTAAAAAAATACAAAATATTATTTAAGTGCTCCCCAAAGTGAGCACACATCACTCCCACCCCTGCTTTTATCAAGTTGAGAATGGTAGAGCAATCAATTGGAGAAAAAGCCACTCCCGACATCAGGAGGGGGGGTTGCGGGCTCACGCCCCACCATCGTTCGCGCGGGGCTGGCTGCGGCCCCTCCCGACTAAGGGAATCCTCGGGCCGCGTCATACCCTGGGCCAGCCAATCGGCTGGCTGCAGGGGTGGGGCTTGGGTCATTTAAGGTTATGCTGGATAGTCTGATAGGACCAATGCCTAAAGCCAATACCGCTCTTACCTGTAACCAATAAAGTTGTGGCCATTTTTCACCCATTAACCTTAAATTCTGGTGCCCTGTGTTTTTATTTCATTCCAACTGGGGGGGGGGGGGCGGGAATCGCGACACAATCACAATGAGTGTGTAACGAAATATTAAAGCCAGCACTTTCAATTCTTCCCAGAAGGGGACCAGCAGTCGTCATATTATCTAAAATCTAGTGATATATGGTCTAAATGCACAACTCTAGTCAAGATCACGCAATGCTGGTCTCCAAGAAAAATTGCCTGCCACATAAGTGTAGACACAAAGGCTGGCACCACTATAATCAGGGTTGGAAAGGAATCTCCCCACCCCAGTTAGAATGATTTCTTCTCTCTGCTTCAGGTTTACTTCTGCAGAAACCTCTGAAATGACCACACTTTCCCAGTGTAACAAGAAATGATGGATTGGCCTTTTCAAAACACGATTGGTCTCCAGTGACTAAAGTTTGAGTTTCATCTGTGATAGATGGAAATGCCAGTCTCATGCCAGTTCTACTTCCATAAGACTTACTTATTATCTAGGTAGGTGACCCTTTGTGAGGGAAGAGATGTGGTCAGCAAAAGGGAGGCCTGTCGTCGTCATCACCCTATGCTCTTTTCCATCACAGCAATTAGTGGTCCCTTTCCTATTACCATTTCCTTTGAAGTCAGCACTTTTTGCAACATTATTATTTTTTACATCAGCTGAGTACATGTTGCATGAGAACATGCAACAGAGAAGGCTGAAACTCGGTTGCTTGAGCAAACAATAATGTAAAAACAAAACAAAACTATTTGTTCCTCAGAGTAGAGTTGTTGGCTTGTGCAGATCCTGGTATACTGAGGTTTAAAAATTGAGCTAATGAAAAGCATTGTAAAAGTTGCTAGGACATTTAAGTGTTACCATTATTTATATATCTGAAATGTTTTTTTAGACATTTAAATATCCAAGTGTTGTACTAGGAGGGAGGGAGAGGGGGAGAGAGAGAGAGAGATTATCATTTTATATTATTCTGCATTCTCTCTCTCTCTCTCTCTCACACACACACACGAGACAGACAGACAGACAGGCAGGCAGGCAGACAGAGACAACTCATCTGCACAGTACATTTAAAGATCTATCATGGCTCTTTAAACAGTCATGGCTTCTCCTAAAGAAATTTGGGAGCTGTGGTTAGTTAAGGGTGCTTAGAGTTGTTAGGAGACCTCTACTCCCCTGACAGAGCTACTATTCCCACATACCCATCAACTGCCCTAGAAAAACTGGGACATCCCATCCCCGCCCCCCCCCCCGCCCCCGGTGAGAGTACAGTGGCCATTTTGCGTGCCTTGCTCTCACATGATTTCAAGTCAAGATCTCACCTGAAACAACCCACTTTTCTGGGTCTATGATTTTAACCCCCAAAACACATGGTTTTCTGCGCTGTGCCCAAAAGAGGGCTTTTTCCAGGTTCATGTGCCCTCACACAGGATTTTGGATCCAGAAAATGGTGTTCCAGATTTCGCCTGTGTCACATTGGAGGGCATGTTCACACTGTGGTTAACAGTCAATCCCTCTTCTTATGGATAAGACATATCACCTGCTGTTGCTCCCCCACCACCACCTTAAAGGATTTATATCTTACTTATGTGTTTTATTCATGAAAACCATTAGACAGTTAATGTTGTTAAATTGTTGACATTTCATCCCAGACTTTTTTTGGGGGGGGGTGTTTTTGTTTTCTTTCTTTTTTTAATAGCTATTTTCTCATATATACAACTCAGCATTCTGTGAACCACATGTGGTCTTGAGCTGTCAGTCACAGGGAAGGATATGGAAAAGACTCATGTGATAGATTTCTCCAACTGCAACAAGTTTACAGCTTCAAGAAAGCAATTTCAAAAGGCTTTTTCCCGGTAGGCTCTCTGTTAATCATGAGAAGGGTTCAAAAATTAAACCTTAACTGAACTGAGCAAAGCTAGCTCTTGACTTTAAAGTAGGGTGTTTCTTTTATCATCTATATTGTGGGTGCAGAGGATGAAAGGGGAATAACAATGTTGAAATAAACTGTAAACCTACAAAAACAAAAAAAACCAGAGAAATCTCTCTTTTTTGCATTTGTATTTGCAATTTAAATGTGGAATGTTTTTAGAACAGATCAAACTTGTCTTCTGTCTTTTGAAGGGGAATACACAAGAAGAGCATTGGTCTGTTTTCATAATGCCTTCTGGAAACTGGTGTGAAAGGAAAGCTTTTAATAATTGCTCTCTCTCTCTCTCTCTCTCTCTCTCTCTATATATATATATATATATATACAGCTTAGTAAGTGCACATTTGCATTACCTATGCCTTCCATGACATTCCTATACACTGTTGCTTTGCTCATAACTCCTGCTTTAAGAAGGGAAAAGTTTGAGATGTCCCCTTTGAAGATCACTGGGACATGGAATTAGACCATTTGGGAGGTTTGTCATTCTTGATCCTTCTCCTGGAAATAACAAGCAATGAGTGGAAATGCCCCCAACACTTTCACAGGCTTAACAGTGTGTCCCCCGCCCACACACCTAAGGGTGGCAAGCTAGGTTAGGGAAGTGATCAGAGCACACTCAGCTCTGTCTTCCAGCACCACTTCATCTCTGCCCAGTGGCAGAGCTTTCCCTGTCCCTAGATATATTATTTATGATATTACGGAGAGGTTCTGCTTCAGAAGTGGGGAACCATTTGCAGTCTTAGGGCCACATTCCTTCATGGGCAATACTTTAGGGACCATAGTCCAGTAATGCATAGGACGAGAGGCATCTGAAGGCAGCCCTGTTTAGGGAAGTTTTTAATGTCTGGTGTTTTATTGTATTTTTAATATTTTGTGGGAAGCCACCCAGAGTGGCTGGGGAAACTTAGGCTGATGAGTATAAATAATCTATTATTATTATTATTATTATTATTATTATTATTTGGGTGGAACTATGCACACAGCTTTTACCTTTATACAGTATGCTACATTGCAGCCATGCAAAGGTAAGAGGTTTCTACACCCTCACTCCACATACCTCTCTCCTTCTAGGGAAGAAAAAGCAGAAATGTAGTGGTCTGGGCTTGCAGGGGTCAAAGACTTGCTAGTATTTCTGCAGCAGGGCCCCTGCCTCCAGCATCCTAGAACTCTCTAATTAACATGAAAGCTTTTTAGTTACTGGTTTTAGTTTCTCACCCTTTGCGCTGATTTGAGCTGATCAGAGTGAAAGGAGGTGAGTCAGCCCCTGAGGATTGGCTCCTAGGGTCACTCTGGAGAAAATATGTGGGAAGAACATCAAAGGACAATTTCCCTGCATGCTACAAAGCTAAGCATCTAGGAGCACTGAGAACACAAGGTGCTTCCATTTCAAGAGAATGATGTGCAGGTTCTTTTATGTATAATGGATTTCCAAGGAAAACACAAATTGAGTCACTCCTGAAGGACCCTCTCCATTTGCATTGTTCAGCCTAGATGCTGAGGCCCAGATCAGAGGGCCTTCTGATGGTTCCCTCAGTGCAAGAAGTGAGGTTTACAGGGAACCAGGCAGAGGGCCTTCTCGGTGGTGGCACCCGCACTCCCGTCAGATGTCAAGGAAATAAACAACTATCTGCCTTTTGAAAGACATCTGAAAGCAGCCCTATATGAGGAAGTTTTTAGTGTTTGATGTTTTACTGTGTTTGATGTTTCAATTTATCGGTAGCTGCCCAGAGTGGCTAGGGCAATCCAGTCAGATGGGCAGCATATAAATAATAAATAATTATAATTACTCCAAAAGCTATTGGAGCACTCCAAATCGTTTGCTGATGTTTGTGTACACAAAATAACAGGACATGGAGATCTGTGTTGATTGCTGCAATGTGTCCTTAAATTAATAATTATTGTATACTTTTGATAATATTGTATATTATAAGGTTGCATAAGCTTAGAAGGGGTGTGGCTGTGTAAGGGGGCATGGCATTCACAAAGGGATGCTGCACTTCTGAATTTGACACTATGCTACTGTTCAAAGACACATTCCAGCCAGACACAAGCATGAGGAGGAAGCATGGAAGGCAAGTTGCAGGATCTGAGTATGTGTGTGCCTTGGGAGAACCTCAAGAGCTAGATCCGTGTTTCCCAAACTTGGGTCTCCAGCCGCTTTTGGTCAGGGATGATGGGAATTGTAGTCCCAAAACAGCTGGAGATCCAAGTTTGGGAAACACTGGGCTAGATAGAGAGGCCTGGGAGGCTGCAATCGTCCCCTGGACTTGAGGTTCCTCACCCCTGGTCTACATAATGTCTGCTACTAAGGGCTTTCCAGCATAAGGGAAGCTCAAGTTTTGTTAGTTTGCAATCGTGGAAGCATGAACGGAACAATCCATTTAACTCTGTGGGATTAATTTCTGAGTAAACATACATTAGGCAGGGTATTATTTTTCCCATGAGTTCTGTCAAACACCTTATGACATTACTTATGGAATTTATGTTTACTGACTTCAGAACTTTAGCTTTTATTTGTAGAGCAACCAATTCCCAATAGATGAGATAAACAGATTGGTGTGTGGGAAAAGAAGGTTCCGTTGCAATCAGTTATTTCAGTTAAATATAAAATAACAAATTGTTTTCCATCAAAATCCTAGGCGTATTTTTTTGGCTGTGTTATTTAGCTCATTCTTTCCTTTTTGACCAGTATTGTAGCCTCCTGTGGTAATGAGGCTGGAAGGCATGCAACACAGTTTTGAATATGCGACCATTAAAACAACTAACCTTTAGCTAATGTGTTAATGCCACTTTCAATCCACAGGCCTTTTTAAAATCAACAATCCCAGTGACAGAATACTGAAAACAATTAAGCTTGACTTGTCAAAATGAATAGGAGAGATGGCGTCTCCATCGCAGCTAGCAATGGCGATTAGAATCAAGTAATTTTCCTAAGTGGATTTGGTTCTGTGTGTGAACATGACCATGTTACATAACTTAAATTGCCTGATTAGTATTGCATTTGTTCATAAAATAATAATAAACTCAGTTGCAGAAGAATGAAGGATTCTTCCAGACTGTCATTATTTTGTAGGTAGTCTCAAGGGGCCCTGAATATTTTGCCATGAGATCATGTCCCTTTACCAATCAAATTCAAGGGAGGCAGATCATACTCACATAACTGACTGTATGGTTTGACTTCCTGACAAAGAAATTACCAATTTCATTTTTTAACCATGCTCTTCTTGCGTGGAGCTCAAAGTATCAGTCATGTTCCCTTCCTCTTTGTTACTCACAATAACCCTGTGAGGGTGATTTGACTGAGAGATAGTGACTGGCCCATGGTCACCCACTCAGTTTCCAGGTACATGGTGAGCTGACCATTGCCTTAGGCAGTGCTGTTCTGAAATAATAAAATAATAATAATAAATTTTATTTATACCCTGCCCTCCCCAGCCAAGGCCAGACTCAGGATGGCTAACAACCGATAATAAAAACAAGTTGAATGAATACAACTTAAAAACAAGATTAAAATACAACAGTAAAACATTAAAAAATTAAAATGCAGCCTCATCACAGGAGGAAGAAGGAAAAAAGAAAGAGGGGGAGGGAATCAAATTCACTCCAAGCCAAAGGCCAGGCGGAACAACTCTGTCTTACAGGCTCTGCAGAAAGAAATCAGATCCTGCAGGGCCCTGGTCTCGTGAGGCAGAGCGTTCCACCAGGCCGGAGCCAGCCCTGGCTCTGGTTGAGGCTAATCTAACTTCCTTAGGGCCCGGGACCTCTAGGGTGTTGCTATTTATGGACCTTGAGACTCTCCACGGGGCATACTGGGAGAGGCGGTCCCATAGGTACGAGGGTCCTAGGCCGTGAAGGGTTTTAAGGTCAAAACCATCACCTTTAATCTGATCCTGTACTCCACTGGGAGCCAGTGCAGCTGGAAAAGCACTGGGTGAATATGCTCCCATGGCAGAGACCCCGTGAGGAGACTCGCTGCAGCATTCTGCTCCCGCTGGAGTTTCTGGGACAGCTTCAAGGGCAGCCCCGCATAGAGCGAATTACAGTAGTCAAGCCTGGAGGTGACCGTCGCATGGATCACTGTGGCCAGGTTGGGGCGGGAAAGGTAAGGGACCAACTGCTTGATGCGGCGAAGGTGGAAAAATGTCACCTTGGCTGTTGCTGTAACTTGCGCCTCCATGGAAAGGGAGGCATCAAGGATTATACCCAAACTCTTAACGGAAGGCAATGGCACTAATTGGGCCCCCGCAAGAGAAGGGAGTTGGTCCCTCATCCCCATATCATCCCGACCCAGCCAGAGGACCTCTGTCTTCAAAGGATTTAGTTTCAATTGGCTCCCACGAAACCATCCAGCCACAGCTTCCAAGCATCTGGTCAGTGTGTCCGGGGCCGAGTCGGTGTGGCCATCCATCAGCAGATAGAGCTGAGTGTCATCAGCATATTGGTGACAGCCCAGCCCAAAGCTCCGGACAATCTGGGCAAGGGGGCGCATAAAGATGTTAAAAAGCATCGGGGGGAGGATTGCGCCCTGCGGCACTCCACACACCAAGAAGTGGCGCGATGACATCTCCCTCCCTAATGCCACCCTCTGTCCCTGACCAGAGATAAAAGAGCTCAGCCATTTACGGGCTATGCCCTGTATCCCCACATCAGCAAGGTGGTGGTCCAGAAGATCATGATCGACCATGTCAAAGAGATCCTTTCCTTCTATTGAAGCAAAGGGGTATAATTTCACTGTATGTGAGGCAGAAGAATCATAATATTAACTGCCTGTTCAGGGCTCCTAGGCACTTCTTGCAGTTCAGCTCTGAAAATACTTCCTTGTGTCTTGCTCTCAGCCCCAGCAGCTGATTTTCAGGGGGGAGCCAGGTGGAGTTGAGTAAGGATAAACAATGAAAATGAGGTGTCTGGTCTTGCATAATGTCACCGTTTGGGTACAACTTGAGCTGTTAAAAGGTTTAAGGGCTTATTCTGGGAGTTCAAAAGATTTCAATGCAATCCAAAGAAGAATTAAGCCTTGCTTGAGTCCACCGAAATAAAAAACTAAAACGGAGCACTTCAGATGGGTGGGATATAAATAATAAATTATTATTACCATTATTCTAGGCTTTCACAAAATGTTCTTTCACCATTTTGTGATCTCTAGCTCTCAAACAACTGAGACCTAAAGGAAAACTAAAGCTTTGTTTGGGCTTTAATGTTTAAATACTCAATGACCTCACACTTCCTGATTGTCTGCCATGACGATCGGCTGTGCCGATTACACCGGAGCCCTTCCGTGCTGGTAATTGAGGATAATATGGGAGTAATTATCCTCCCAACCCTCCCAGGGTTGGGGGGGGCACTCCACCCGCAGATTATCTGATACCTGCTGCCCTTCCAGAAGGAAGAGGGGGGAGGGGACACTGGGTGTAAGCCACACGGTTGTGGCAACTTTCCAAAGCTGGCGCCATGAACAAAGACAACTGTTTTTTAAGATAAAAATTCAGACTTAACTAACAGGCATGCTCTGAACCAGCAGAGATAAAATAACTTGCTAATTTAATCAGCCACTGAAAAGGATTTGATCTGGAGAAAGACTTTTGGTCGGGACCAAAACACAATGGCTTGAAATATGTAAGTGGACGCTATTTCAATTACGAAACGGACTGTGTGAAATTTTGACTATGATTCCGGCAATGATCATTAAGGGAAAGATGAAAGGAATTCCTGATGGAACTATCGTTTCAGTTTAAAGGCATCATCTCATTAACAGCTGGAAGGAGGCCAAGACAGAGTTTTGGATATCTGCCCAGGATTAATGGTGGACTATGATGCGGGTGGTGCTGTGGTCTAAACCACTGAGCGTCTTGGGCTTGCCAATCAGAAGGTCAGTGGTTCGAATCCCCGTGACAGGGTGAGCTCCCATTGCTCAGTCCCAGCTCCTACCAACCTAGCAGTTCGAAAGCACTCCAAAAAGTGCAAGTAGATAAATAGGTACCACTCCGTCGGGAAGGTAAGCGGCGTTTCCGTGCGCTGCTCTGGTTTCGGTGTTCCGTTGTGCCAGAAGCAGCTTAGTCATGCTGGCCACATGTTCCGGAAAAACTGTCCGCGGACAAACGCTGGCTCCCTTGGCCTGTAAAGTGAGATGAGCGCCTCTACCCCAGAGTCATCTGCAACTGGACTTAACTGTCAGGGGTCCTTTACCTTTTTTTTTATGACACAGTTAAAATATCTCTGTTTATAGAAAATGAAACTAGAGATCGCTGAGGAGCAGAAACAACAGTACAAAGGACTGACCCACTCGTTGAATTAATTGATGGATTAATTGTACAACCCCAGGGGGAGGTGAGCCTTTTTTATTCTCTTTTGATATATATGTATTTGCAGTGTTACCTGGTAAACCTCCCCTGAAAGGTAACAGTTTGAAATACGCAAGTGGATTTGAAATAACACTGCTGCTATCTCCTCAGTGGAAGGAAGGAAAATATTCTGGACTGGAGCTACTTTGTTTTTGCAGAGGTACCAGCATGTTGGGAGATGGTGCGAGACTACGGAAGCGAATTCTGGATGGCTGCCTGAAGCTAATGGTGTCTTTTTGTCTGGGACTGTGGCGTATTTTGGCTCTTGTTGGCAGAAATCAAAAATGGAATTGCTGGAATGTGGACAACAGGGGAAAATATTTCACACAGAACTATGAAGACGAAAGTTTGAACAGACTAATGGTTGTAAACATAAATGAAAATTAAGCGAAGGATTAACATCGGAATGGTTTATTGACTAATTAAGAAATGCAATGTGATATTAGATTATTAGCACTCCGTAAAATTCAGAGCTTGGGTAGCCACCCAAAGATATATAATTTGGCATTTATATTTGGCTTTTTAATTGTATTGTAATTTGGAATGTTTTAATGTGGTTCTTTTTGGATTATTAAAATGGAAAACTTAATAAATATTATAAATAAATAAATAAATAAATAAATAAATAAATAAATAAATGGAAATGAAGCAGCTGGTTGCCATAGTGAAATTATGATGACACTGTCACTCTGTAGTGGCAGTGCTGAAGTCATAAGTCAGATTCAAGGGGGAATTTCCCCCAAGGCCCTGCCTACCATTTAACAGTGACCTAAGGTTTTCCAGTAAAACATGAAATGGTGCACACACTATATCTTGTTTGTGTGCTTAGTTCATAACTTTTCTCTTAGTTAAATAAATAAAAATAATATTTTATTACTTATCCCCAGCTACTATGGGCGGCTTCCAGCAAGATATATATAAAAAATGTCAAACATAAAAA
The DNA here is from genome assembly GCF_964106645.2 of Podarcis pityusensis. Lineage (NCBI taxonomy): Eukaryota > Metazoa > Chordata > Lepidosauria > Squamata > Lacertidae > Podarcis > Podarcis pityusensis. Next base: position 43,869,156 of record NC_138044.1, read on the forward strand.
AACTTCCTGATACAGGCTGCCTTCAGGTATCTTCTAAAAGTTCTGTAGTTCTTTATCTTCTTGACATCTGACGGGAGGGCATATCACAGGGCAGGCGCCGCCAGTGAGGAGGTCCTCTGCCTGGTTTCCTTTAACCGCACTTCTTGAAGTGAGGGAACCACCAGAAGGCCCCCGGAGTTGTCCGGGCTGAACGATGGGAGTGGAGATGCTCCTTCAGGTATACTGGGCTTAGGCCATTTAGGGCTTTAAAGGTCAGCACCAACACTTTTAATTGTGCTTGGCAACATACTAGGAGCCTTTAGGACTGGTGCTATATGGTTCGGGGGGCACTCCCAGTCAGCAGTCTAGCTGCTGCATTCTGGATTAGTTGTAATTTCTGAGTTACCTTCAAAGGTAGCCCCACGTAGATTGCATGGCAGTAGTCCAAACGGGAGATAACACTTGCCATCCTAAGAGCTGAGCTTCCGTCTTCCAGTACTATGTGGTGAACGTGGACTATGACAAGCTGAAAAAAGAGTGCCCAGATTTCTGAAGAGCAAATGTTCTCCCTCTACAAGCTGCACAAGATGAAGAGGTTTAGGTCTTCCAGAAGCCATCCGCACAACTCATACGCTTAAATCATCCAGGAAATCTTAAAACTGTCTGCACAAGGCGCTTAAATCAGGCATGTCCAAAGTCTGTGTCGGGGGCCTAGTCCAGTCAGTTTATTCCAGCCCCTGTGGCAGTTTATTTCCTGGGGTAAAATCCTAAAAAAACCTCAACAACTTCAATCCTAAAAAAAGGAAAAAGGTTAACAACTTTGGTCGGCCCTTTGGTCAGCCCTCACGGCCCTTCACTTCATCAAATCTGGCCCTCTTTGAAAAAAGTTTGGACAGCACTGAAGAGTTAAAGTCAAAGAGTTCAAGAGAAGCAGAGAAGGGGGTGCTGGATGTCAGGAGCTGCGTTCTCTCCTGTGCCGCAGAGTGTGTGTGACTACTGGTTCACAAGCTGTGTATGTTGACATTCCATTCTTTGGAAGCGTGGAAACAGAAGGAACTGTGTGCAACCTCCGTCTTCTGTGTTCTTTGTTCTGTTCTGTTGTTGTTCTCTCTCGGATGACCCCCCCCCCATTCGCTTCCACTGGGAAAGAGGTGTGGTTTAAGCACCCCGGTCACCCACCCCTTCCCATTGTGCCCTGACCCTCTCCATGCAAGGATTCAGGTGAGTACATGCCTTGGGGCACAGCAAGCTTTGGGGGGCTGGGGGGAGAATGCAATGCCAGTGGGATGATGGAGGGGGAGACAGCAGGCAGGGAAACTGCTGGGCAGGTGGGAGAGGGAGAGAAACCCCCCCCCCAAATGATCATTTGTACATTTGACTAGTGTTGTGTGGAGGGAAATGCAGCCCCTGGGCTGAAAAATGTCCCCCTCCTATGTTTGAAATTCTAGAATAAGTAACTGCCTCTTTCCCCTCAGCTGCTATGTCTATTTGTGACATCACAGGAGACCATACATAGACAGGGCTGGGGAAACTAGGCCTCAAGGGGGGCATTTATTAATAAAGAAATGATGACTGAGGACCTCCCCCTTGTGACACCCATGGCACCCTCAAAAACAAAGACCCCCCGACCCCCCTCCCATTTTTAAAAAGTTGACCCCAAATCTGTTAGTTTTGGCAGTTGAGGGATTGGTATTATTTATTTTGCCCTTTGTGAGACATAAACTGGTTCCTTCGAGTTAAGGTCTCTGGATCCTTTTAAATAAAGTGATCTGGACAAAATAGGTGAATTAAGAAACCTTTTTTTATTAGGCACACTTGCAACTGGGGTATTCCAAGATCAGGTACATCTTCATCAGGAAAACCACACCTTAAAAAGTCGCTTGTCCATCCGCAAGTCCCTCCTTCCACGCCCACAAGAAGGGGCGTGCCAATTTACAGAAGTATCGCGTCCGCCTCATTAACATTTTACCATTCCACTTCCCATGTTAATCATAATACAATACAATACAATATAATACAATCCAAATACTTTTATTGGCATTTCAAGTTAAGACATTTCAAAATGGCATCAGATGCAAAGTCTTTCTTCTTCCTGTTTCCGAGAGATTTTATTATTTTATTAGAGATTTTATTTTATTAGACACACTTGCAAGTGGGGTATTCCAAGATCAGGTACAACTTCATCAGGAAAAGCACATCTTAAAAAGTCGCTTGTCCAGCCGCAAGTCCCTCCTTCCACGCCCACAAGAAGGGGCGTGCCAATTTACAGAAGTATCGCGTCCGCCTCATTAACATTTTACCATTCCACTTCCCATGTTAATCATAATACAATACAATACAATATAATACAATCCAAATACTTTTATTGGCATTTTAAGTTAAGACATTTCAAAATGGCATCAGATGCAAAGTCTTTCTTCTTCCTGTTTCCGAAAGATTTGAGTGGGGAAATCCTTTCGATTCCTCAATAATAAGAGGCAGTGGGGTGAGGGAGGCAAGGGCCACATCCACACCATTTAAAGCGCTATGAAGCTGCTTTAAACACTCATGGCTTCTTCCCCAAAGAATCTGGGAGCTATAGTTTGAAAAGGGTGCAGAGAGCTGTTAGGAGAAAGCCCTGCTCCCCTCCCAGAGTTCCCTGCCAAGAAGGGAACTATACTCCTAACCCTAACCCTGCTCCTGACGCTAACGCTAACGCTAACTCTAACCCTAACCCTAACCCTAACCCTAACCCTAACCCTAACCCTAACCCTTAACCCTTAACTAGAGCTAAAATTCCCAGAGTTCCCTCACAAGAAGGGAACCCTACCCCTACCCCTACCGCTTAACTAGAGCTAAAATTCCCAGAGTTCCCTCACAAGAAGGGAACCCTACCCCTACCCCTAACCCTGACACTAACCCTAACTCTAATGCTAACTCTTAACACTTAACTAGAGCTACAATTCCCAGAGTTCCCTGGCAAGAAGGGAACCCTACCCCTACCCCTTAACTAGAGCTAAAATTCCCAGAGTTCCCTCACAAGAAGGGAACCCTACCCCTACCCCTACCCCTAACCCCTACCCTAAACGTAACCCCCCTAGCAACTCTCCGTCCCCTTAACCACCTACAGTTCCCAGAATCCCTGAGGAGAAGCCATTCCTGTTCAAAGCGTCTTCATAGCACTTCCAATGGTGCACCTAATGTGGCCCTCATTTTCTTCTCTCTCCCCACTGCCCCATCACTTGCAATGCAGCAGATGTCCGCCTGCAGTCTCCCTTCAAAGCTCCTTCGCTCAGGTCTGGCCACGGCCTTGTCCATAGCTCACTGTCAGTTTTTCAGGTTCATTTCTCCAATTTAAATAGGGACGTCCTGCGGTTCTCTTCATGACTTTGAAGGCTGGACTTGGGGAAAACCTCACCGGCTCCAGACATCCCTGTAAGGCAAAGGCAAACAGGTGAGTGGGATGGCCCCCATCCGCAGCATCCCCCCAGACTCATCCTCTGTTTGGCTGCCTGTTCACAAACAAGGCTTCCAAACCAGTTTGCATCCATCTCAGCCAGCGTAGCCTCGTGGCATCCACTAGCCTGAATGTAAACTCTTCTGACAACCATCCACCAGCTGCAGCCTCGCCAGGTCCATTGCCAGACATCAGCTAGCTTCAGAGCTGAATATCAGTTGCCTTCAAGTAGCGATCCCACCAGCAAGTAAACTTTGTACTTGCCTTCTCCTTGCTCCACAGCATCCCAGCACCGGGCCATTGCCTCCTTCCGCTTGCCAGCTTGCCATCACACGGCAGGAGACCACCAGGGCTGAGTGCCAGCGAGCTGCCCATTTCTCTCTGGGGAGGGCAACTGCCTTGGCCCACATTTATACCCGCTCAGGTGCCAAATGTTTTTGTGACATCCCAGTCAACCCACCAACAATGGCAGCAGCTAGGGAGGGATCACCCCCACCCCCACTGCCCTCACAATGGTAAGCGCAGCTCAGCAGCCAAAACACACACACCACAAACCCAAGTTGTGCCTTATCTGTGAAGGCCACACCAGAAACCCAGGGGGTCAGAAGGGGAACATTTTTCAGCCCTGAGGTTGCATTTCCCGCCACACAACACTAGTCAAATGCACAAATGAACAGAGCAATGAAAGCAAGCCTTATCTTTGCACAGGAAGCTGTTCAAGGAATGACATGCAGAAAGTTAGTATCTCAGGAAAAAAGCACTTTTCATCAATCAATCAATCAATCATTAATTGCATTTGACTAAAAGCCATTACAATTGTAGTTACAAAAGCACCAAACCCAATGACCCAAACCATAGCTCCCGGACTCCTTGGAGGAAGAAGCCAGGTGGATGCCATGTGACCTCAGTGTTGTGTCAAGTTATGGCTACATACTACCTCCAGGTTCAAAGGCGGCATATTTCTGTATATCAGTTCCTGAGAATCACGAGGGATGTTGTGGTCAGATTCTAGGCAGTTTTTGCACAGGCATCTGTGAGAACGTGATGCTGAACTTGGGCCACTGGCCTGATCCAAGCAGCTTTCTTATGTTACAAAGGAAGACCTCCAAGAAAGAGCCTTGCAGCACTGTTGCACCCATGTCTACTTGGAATGAAGTCCTACTGAATTCACTGGGGCTTCCTCCCATGTAGGTGGGATTGTAGCCTTTGCCATTTTTGGGGAGAGCTGCCTGTGGTGCCAAGTAAAAATAAGAATAAATGACTAAAACAAAATAAGAATAAATGACTAAAACAGAATCCTTGTGTATGAAAATCAAGCTTTTCGCTGCTTAGGCTTCTGCCAGTGAAACGGTCCTCTTCTGATCTCATGACAGTGGAAAGGCACACCAGCCAGTGACCCCTTGGAAGGCATGGCTGAGGAGTCAGACTCTTAATTCAGGGACACTGAGAACCTAGAATGTTTTTGTTCCTTCCCGGGAAAGGGAGAAATGGTTACCAAATAAAAATAAATTGGAAAAAAGATACTCAAAGAAACAGACAGTACATAGTTCACATAAGAGATGCAGAGAAAAAGTGAAATGCCACAGTGCTGAAATGGTTTTAAAATTTCTGATTTTGGAGTGCATTATGTGCAGTAACGGAGCCTCATGTTCCAGAACCGGGTGGCGGAGAGCAGGTGGGTGGGTGGCTGGCGCGTGCCCAGGGGGCATTGCACCCAGCATGGGGGGGCAGCCACAATGGCACCCCACCGGGATCGCGCTGCCGGGGGTGGTGCACTCCCCTGCACCCCTCTTCCTCCACCAGTGATTAGGTGACTTTCTGAAACTTGCAGCATTTCTTGGAGTGCTACATTAAAAGTATTCTCTTGGAATTCTCCCTTTGTAGTCCAAACTTTTTTTCAAAGAGGGCCAGATTTGATGAAGTGAAGGACTGTGTGGGTTGACAAAAGTACCAACCAAAGTTGTTAACCTTTTTTTTTAAGGATTGAAGAAGTTGTTGAGCTTTTTTTGGATTGAAATTGTTGAGGTTTTTTAGGATTTCCCCCCAGGAAATAAATTGCCACAGGGGCTGACCGGTGGACCAGATTAGCTCCCCAAAATGGACTTCGGATATGCCTGCTCTAAGCAAATCAGAATGAATGCTCAATAAAGACTGGACATAATCTAACAGCTGTGTAACTTTTGTGCAAGCATATCAGAATGAATGCTGAATATGCAGGTCTTTCTGCAGGGCTCAAATATACTTGTATAGGGTTGGGGGAAGCAAGGGATCTTTTTGTACTTTTGGTAATATAATCAGGAAGTGAAATAATCCAGCTTGGCATGTGCTGTGATACAAAGAATCAGCTGAGAACCACTTCCAATTAGAATAGATTATGGGGTAGATGGATGAGTGGCCTGATAAAGCAGACCCATATGTTCCAGGTGTGGGGGAAGAACTCAAGTGATTGATTTCAAATGGAAACAAGAAGTGCGGGCTCTATGCCGAAGAACCCCTTTAAGATGGGCAGAGATTGAGCTCTCCTTCTTGCATGGTAGCCAATTCCCTAAAATGTGGGAGGCCATCACTGTTGCTAGCCTCAATTTTCCCAGTGAGAAAGAAGGTCACTGATATCAAGTGAGATGACTCTATAACACAGCGTTGCTTTGACAAATAATAACAGGGGCAGCCTGTAGAAGACTGGCTGGGCGTAGACCTTTGAAGACTTCTAGCAAGATGGTGTTTCTGGTTTGGTCCAGCAGAATGGTTTTCATACCTCTTCTGTGGTCTCCTATCTTCAATGCAACTCTTCCTCTGTCACCCTCCCCACCACCACCACCCATACGGGAGTCCATCTTCACTTCTTAGATGCATTAATTTTAAGTTGCTTTAAACTGTTTGTAATATTGTATAAAATTGTGTTTTAATATTAATGTTGTGTTTTAATTCTTGTAACTCACCCTAAGACCATAGAGTGAAGGGCTGGGAACAAATTATAATAATAACAACAATGTCAATATCCAAACAAGTATAATTAATTACTTTATTTCCCTTCTATTAGTCTCAATAATAATATTACAGCTGCCAGGTCATTGTCTAGTGATTATTTTTAAACCTTTCTTGCTTTCCCCCCAGCCTGAAGACCTTGGGGCTGCTTGGTCACTATGGCTGTATCAGGTACTCAAGCATATCAACAATAGCAGGCAGAGTTGATTGTGTTCCAGTGCAGGTTCTAGGATAACAATTTCTCTTAAAACATATCCTTGGAAATGGAGTATAGCTCATAAAACTTGCTTCACTCTTCACCAAATCCAAAATGGTTTTCCCTCTGGCTCTCTTTGAATATGTTGGTTCTCTTTTAAATTACCAAATGTGAGATAGGCAAACCTCTTATTGGGAAGCTCGGGTGAGATACACACACAGTGGAAGTTGCTCCCAATACTAGTCACCATACAGAAGCAGCTTAAGGTCCAAATAGTTTACTTTTGGACTTCTGGGGTGGCGCCATCGGCAATGGCGGACTACCTCTGATCTGGAGGGACTAGCTCCACGTGAAACGGGTCTTTTCCGCTACGGCGAAGCGGGGACCCTTTCAAAAATCACAGGCGGATGAAGCCTGTGACCATGGGACTCGGCGGGCACCTTTAGCGCCCCCCCAACCTGCAAAAGAACCCACTAATGGGCTCTGGAGCGAAGAGGGGGAAGTGGCGCGGTGCTGAGAGTCAACTGCATCTTCCGTGGAGCGAAGCCGCACAGCCGTTGCCGGAGAGCGCTGCCTTTTTCCTGGGACAATCTGGCTTCTAAAATAATCACCCGTGAGTACTTAAATTTCGGACAATTGGACTTTAAATAAGGACTTGCGAGCAGAAAGGAAAATTGGACTTAAAAGTTTACCTCAATTTGGCACTGAAACGGGAAGGTCTAAACAGGAAGTCAGCCTTCCGTTTCTTGTAGATAGATTAAAACAAAGACATGGCAAACTAGAGCTCAGAAAATCGCTTGTAAAAGATTAACTTTCATCATTTAAAATTGTTGAACCCCCCCTTCGGAAGCAGGAGAAGAGGGGGGATTTTTTCGGACTGTTTAAACCTGCAGAAGTGAGTGTAAAGTAAAGTAACTTTCCACCGTCCTGATCCTGGAGCGGGGTGTCAGGACTGACGTTTTTTTGAAGCTCATTGACCAGAGACAAACGTTTTTGACAGAAAGCTATAAGAAGAGAAACATTGATTCCATTGTTCCCCTTCGCATTTTAAAGGAACAAATATTGACAAAATATCTGAAAAAGGAAACTTTGTTGTTAGACTTGTCTTTAAAAGAAAGAACAAATAGAAGTTTTCCCCCTAGAGGGAGACTGTGAAACTGTAACCAACTCCAGGGAGCTAGCAGCTGTTACAGATTACAATCGTGGGAATAGACTTCTGACCTTGCAGGACAATGTATTCAGAAGCTCTGTTGTGTGCTTTCTGTAAAACAAATGCCCTACTGGAACAGCTACATGAGAAGACGGACTTGATGACTGATGCGATCAGAAATTTTGAACAGGCAGTGGGAAATTATATGGAGCCCACCCAGGAATTAAATCAGGAGTGTGCCCTGACAGAACAGATGAGGGAAGAGGATGTTGCTGAATCTTGGGCGCCAGAGATGAAGGGAGCTGTGGCCCCGCAGGAACATGAGCTTTTGGACTTGACAAATGAACTTGGAAAAAGCCAGATTTGGAAAGATAAAGTTTGGTTTGGTTTGGAAATCGGGGGTTGGATAGACCCCCCCACACAGGGTGTTTGGACTTTTCAAGTCTGGCAATGGGCCGTGAGATGTTTGGGGTTGTGGGGGCTCTTAATTTTGGAGGGATTTTGAAACATGTTCTTAAATACCACATGGAGTTTAGTGTGGACTATGGAAAAGGGGCTGATTTGTCGAGAAGGGTCAAAAACATTGTTAAGTTGGAGTTCCCACGAGTGAAAGGAGCAGGAGACAAAGGAAAATACAGTTATAAATATGAAGAAGAGCTGCGGAAAGGACATGGAAGAGACTTAAGGGCCTCGGATACAAGGTTACCAGGTTAATGCGCTAGATCGATGGGATAATAAGAACTGACAAAACCCGGGACCAGGAGGAAGGGACGCTGGATGAAGATTGGATTGTTTTTATTTCTTTTTTTTACTACTAGGATTGCTTTATAAAATTGATGAATGTTAGAAAAATGTTGGAATGAAATTACTTGGCTTTAGCAAAAATGTTTAAAGAATTATGTAAGAATATTATGGTTATGAGAAGTTGGTAAAAATAAGATTTAAGTTTTAAGCTTTAAGGTTCTTTATAGTAAGATAAGATTAAAATACATCAAGTTAATGTAATGACAGAATATTATGAAATATGGAAAGGATTTGCTGCGACAATTAACAACTAGGATACAAAAAAAGGGAGGAGGAGGAGGTCAAAGAAAGAAGGTAATGACAGTTGAGGATTTGAGAATGATGGATTTGTTTTTGAGTGTTGGTGGTGTATATTTATTTTTTGGAATTTGTATTGTTTGATGTGATTTGTTTTTTTGTTTTGTTTTTTCTTTCTCTTTTTCTGCTTTGTTCTCTTTTGTAATTCTAAAAATTTTCAATAAATATCATTTAAAAAACAACAACAAATAGTTTACTTTTGGAGAAGACAAGGCTCCGTAAAACAGTTCCAGACATAGATATGTACACTTGTAGGCTTTTGTAGATACAAATATATACAGATACATATAAGTACAAAGAATCTCCATTGCTCCAAATAAACTCCAGAAATTCAAGATGTAACACTGGACAAGTAACACTAACAAACTGATGACTCACAGACTAACTGCAGACTACTATAGCAGCAACCAAAGGAGAAATGACTGCTGGGAGGAGTGCAGAGGGAAGAAATGCCCGGGTGCCTCTGCAGCAACACAACTGGATGCCCTCATCTGGCCCAGCTGCAACAAAAAATGTCTCTCCTACATTGGTCTCTACAGCCACAGCAGGTGCTGCAATCATCCAACAGCTTGACCTCACCCGCAAATGCTCAGTCCTCCATCGTCTCCCAAGACAGACAGATGCCATTGAACTGAGCCAACATGCATTAATCCCAGATATAGCCAGAACACTGGTTTACTAAAGCTACTGGTTTGGCTTACCTTGCACCTGCAATTAGCTCATCCATGGGGTGATTTAAACTCAGGAAGGAAATTGACCCCTTCCCATGTCCAGTTACTCCAGCACATCTGGATTTTGCCACAATACTCATACATATCAGTATATTAGCCACCATTGTTCATGAAAGAAAATGGCTTCATTGTATATACAGGATGAAGTTAATTTATACTGATCGTCTGTTTCTGAATGGGAGGCATACATTTTCAGACCACTATCTCAAACATCCATGCCAACACATGGGAAAGCAGAAATATTCACAGAAATATAGCAATATGTTTTAAAACATCTCTACTATGATAATTTTTTCTGGGTCCTTGCAAGACCATTTTTACAACTAGGTTTGATGACAGTGAGGATCGCTCTGTATGTTACCCAGAAATACTAAAAGTGGAAGCCTGTGTGAATTGCACTTTGTGAGTAATGGTTGCCTCTTCCCTTTGGGGTCACTATAACATTGCTTCCATTGACACAGCAAAGATGCCCTCATTTATTTATTTATTTAATAAAAAAAAACATTTATTCCCAACAGCTGCAGATGACTGACATGATATATTGAACTTAGTGAATTTGCTGTTTAATAACCTGCTTTATCTGAGAGCAAGCAGGATTTCATCAACCGGAAATTACCTTCACCCTTCACCCACAATACTCACCAAATTTCCTTGTAGTTTTCCCCAACCCCTCACCTGTACCTTTCTCATTTTCCTCCACTTTCTGTGTCAGGGTATTTGTAAAGAAATTTATAGCACAAACAAAATGCCACATTCCACAATGGGCAGTAAAAAAACCCCCAGCCATTTATTTGTGTGCTTGTTGGAAAGGCTGCCAAAAGCTTGCCCAACACCCTCTGGTGGAAAATGTAGTAAATTCAGTGCCATCACAAACATATCAGATGTCTTACGTACCAGAGGTAGATAACTATCCTTCAAATATTTGTTGATGGGAAATGCAAACCACACAACTTGGATTTAAATAATCTTTCATGTATTTGCTTTGGCAAAAAATAAAGATGCAACTGCTGTCTAAAATGCTGCCTGCTGGATGTATTTGCAATGCGGCAAGGTAAACAGCCAAAATTTCTATCTTTCTCACCAGGAAGTATGATATTGATTTAATATACAAACCTTGATTACTCATAATGCTTTTCTTAAATATGAAGTGGACACAATGATCCTTGAGTGGCCTGGATTTTCATCTGAGCTAGAGAAGAATTCCTCTTTTCCTCCCACAGCCCCTTCCCCTCATTACCTCACTGCTATTCCAGTCACATGAGAGGGAGGGAGGGTCTATCACTCTCTTTCTGCGACCCTCAGGTGTCCCCTTGGCAAGTGAGAGCTCTGTTTATCCTAAGCCCACCTATGAAACCCCCATGGCATCATCAAAAGTGCAATGAGATCCATTGCAACTCCAAACCCTCCCCAAGCCCCACCACAAACTCCCAAAATTCCCAGGGACAACTGACAACTGCATTGCTCTTGTGGTAGTGTCTATTCCACTTTTCTTCTATTTGAGAGTTCAGAGCGGACAACAGCATGGGGTTATTTTTAGATAAGAAACCATCACTTAAAGCACAGTAATGAACTGGATAGCAGTAGAATAATCTCCAGCAGAATCAACAGCAGATGAGCAGCAGCAGAAAGGTTTAGCCAGTCATTAAGTTACACCAAAGTCCTCCTGAAGGAGCTGAAGTTTAGCCAGCCAATGGGATTTATATAATGGCCAGATGGCTTCCCTGCAAAGCATTGATGCCCAAGACTCAAAACATCCTCTTTTTGATGCTTACCCATTACAATAAAAATAGAGATGCAATGCAAGAATTTGGGTGGCAATTGGACTCTATGAGAGGGAATGTACAGGAGGAAATGATCCTTAAGAGATCCAGATCCTAAGCTATTAGAGACTTTAAATGTAGGAGTATCAAGTATCACGTATCAAACTTTATTTTGGTCACATATCAGCATAAGATAAAACATACAGATAAACTGGACACAGAAGACTTAAAACAGGTAAACAGGTAAGGGATACAAACTAGTAATTAAAAGGTGGTTATATCTTACATACTTAGAAAGATTGAAACAAAGGCAAATGGTTAAAACTGACTATGAGGGAGGGAGTGTGAAGAAGCCCAGGTCTTGCATTTGGGGCCTAGTTTGTGGTGCAAACCATCCTTCAATGAATATCAATCATAGCAGCACAAAGTCTAGCAACTGGATATGTAACATCTGGGTTTTCATCTTGAAGTAGCAGGGAGGTATAAAGTTGTTCTGCGCTGCTAGGAATTTTTTGTAGTATAGACAAGATGAACCTAGCTTGTATATCTGTATAGTATTGGCAGTGGGGAAAAAGGCATGTTCTGTTGTTTCCAGTTGCCCAGAAGCACATGGGAATTTCTTCTCCTTGTATAGTGTCTTCCTAAAGTGGCCTTCTTGGATGGCTGAAGGGAGGGCCTGGCAATGGGCCAGAGTGAAAGCCCTTCGCTATTTTGGAATTTCAAGGTTGGTTGTATTTGGCATTTGGGAGGTGAGGTGTCTTCTGGTTTCGCTGATTAAAAATTTCAGGGACCTGGCTAGATCTGCTTGGTGTTCTGTATATTCCACACACTGTTTGATGGTTTTTTGGGGCTTGTTCATACCCCATGTTAAGTAGGATCTGTGGAGTGAAGCCTAGAGTTGTTGTTATATTTATCACTGCACGTTTCCATTTCATTTGGAAAACTTTCTTAATGGTTAAGGGAGCAAGGCAACGCAGGAGGAAGGATAGTCTCAGCCAGTAATTTAGTGTGATAAGTCATACTCTAGCCTTGATTCTTATGAATCCAGTTTCAAGACGTATGGTAACATTGGAGACGTGTTTAGGCACCTGCACGGCTGATCTTAAGAATTTAGATTGTACCAGTTCTAATGGTGTGCAATTGGCAAGGGGAGTGAAGAGTTATACCCAAATATTTGAAGCAGGTGACCTGCTTGATCTTATGGTCATCAATGTACCATGAACAAGGTTTGGACCTTTTGGCAAAGACCAAGATTTTGGTTTTCTGATTATTTAGTTTTAGTTTGCTCTCCTTGCAGTATGCTGCTAGTGTTTTCATGACTCTTTTAAGGTTTATAGTTCTTGAGAGGATTGCTGCATCATCTGCACAGGAATATGCTTTCCTGCTAGTGTCGGAGGGTGGGAGTTCATATTGTGGAAGAGGGGTAGCAATATGAATTGATGCCTTTCTTCGTTTCAATTGTGTTAGACAGATGCCCCTGAGAGGCATCATGCTTTTAACAAGGGCCCTTCATGCAGTGTGAGTATTAAGTATGGCAGGCATCTGTCTAATGTGGAGGTCTCCAATTTTTTCAAGGGCACCATTTAGAATGTAGAGGCTTAGTTTGAAAAATATTTGTGCTAGGCAGAGACCCACAAAGTTCTACATTCAGTCTTTTGAGGCTCAAGTTGTAAGTGGGCCTTCAACCTCCAAATCTGGTGGGGTATGGCCAAACCATGTGTATAAAGTTTGGTTGTTCAGCCGTAGTCGGGCATTTAAGACCCCTCCCAGTATCACCAGTGAATTTGGATTTTGCAGTATAATGTCTGCAACATATGCTTCCAGCTCACCCCATTGGGCTTTGATCTCTGATTTCTGATGCACTGGGGGCATGTAGGCATTCATAATCAAGAGAGCCTTCTTGTTAAGGTTGAGCAGAGTAGCTTGGCATATGTCCTAAGTGAAGGGAGGGGCCTTGGTGTGGAGCTGATGTTGGTAGAAATAAATATTCCGAATCCCCCTTTTGCTCTGCTGTGCCTCTTACTCAGTTCAGCTCCCAATGTTCAGCTTAAATGTAGGAATTGAGCTGAGATAGGGAATCTACCTAATTCACACTTCCTTGAAAATTCACATTTTTCCTAATGTGATGCAGTTACAACTGTAATTGTTTAAGATTGGTTTTAACTGTAACTGCTTATAGATGTTTCTAATTTTAATTGTTTTTAGAATGCTTTAATCTGTGTTAGAATGTTTTTGCTTGGTTTTTGTTTTTTAAATTGTCTATGTGTTTGTTCCCCTGGGCTCCTTCGAAAGGAAGGGATATAAATTCAGTTAATAACAATAACAATAATATATGTCATCATCAAACCTTTATTGGCATCACTTACAAACATTCAGAATAAATAACCCAGTGCAATCTCACTGCCATTTCAACAGTACAGTCATTTGCCAAAGGGTAGAAGAGGCAAGCAATCTATTTCATCTCTGTACTGTATATCTGTATGTACCCCTGAAATTGAGAGGACATAACTTTCATAATATCCCATATATGTCATTGCAATTTGCAATCTGCTAGATTTACATTTTGTTCATATTTCCGCTGGTTCAGTCTTCTTGTTTCACTCTGGCACTGATTTTGACACCTTGTGAGGAAGAAACAAAACCTCATATTTGGCACTTTTGTCTTGGGCCATCTCATTTGAGACTGACACCTTGGGAGTTCTGACCGAACATCTCATGCATATTCTTCATTCCGTGCCATGAATATTTAAGGACATCCTGGAAAGATAACTTTGCTTAGAAAGCAAGATAACAGTATTGTATTTTGAATACCACAGACAATTCCATGAAAGAATGCAAAACTCTTTTTCTCCTATAAAATGTGATTAGTTTTAGATTGCTCATTCTGTAAAATCATACATTTGCCAGCTGCTGCAACCATGGAATGCTATATGATTCTTTCTTAACTTTTTGTAATGGCAATGGATGAAAACTGAATTTACCAGCATACACATTCTCATCACTGTATGTGGTGATTATTGCTAACCAGGAAAACCCCAAATCCTTGATTCAGTGCTATATAAATTAGATGTAGTTCATGCAGCAAATAATGGAAAAAGATGTGCTCTCTCATTAATGAGCTCCAGTTTTATAAACATGTGAAGAAATTTTAAAACCTAGAGATTCCACTCACTGCAGCGTTATCCATTAGAAGCAATATTATTTCAAAAGCAATCATTCTTGACAAACTACTTCAATTCCAAAAGCAACATAGATCATAAACAGAGTTCAAAGCTTTTTCAAAGTGCATCTCTGATTCCCCTTGCTCCTTTTTATTATTAAAATGAGCAATCTAAGGTAGAGACATGCTTCTAAATCAACATTTTAAAGAAGGCTTACCCTCTCCACAGAGTGATTTTGTCTTCACTCTGTTGCTTTCAAGTGATTTAGTAAGCCAACAAAAATTGCATCTCACTTAAACTCCCCCCCCTTTTGTATCAGTGGGGGTGGATGGATCAGAAGGTGGTTGACTCTCCTTCACTGGGTATGTCTAAACAGAAACTGGATGGCCAATCTGTTAAATAATCTTTAGCTGTGGTTTTTGACTTGTAAGAAGTTGGACTAGATGACCAAACTCTACAGTTCCATGATTTTATGGATAAGTCTATCTCTAACCCATGTCAATGCTGTATGTGTTCAGCATGTGGAATAAATGATGGTGGATGACACCTTTTAGGGGAGGTGTCATAACACAGCCATTCCACCAGAGGTTGCTGAAGGGACTAAGTGACATGCCTCTTTTAATTCTACCATCTTCAGAGGAGCTAGGAAAACAGGCCTTTCATGGTTTTTTAACTGACAGTGATCCCAGTAATTGTCACTGAAAAGTAGCAACAACCTTTTTCAGATGAACACCCTACCCTCAGCCCAATGAGAAGTGGGATTGTTGGTACTTGCACCCACAACCATTGAGCATAAAAGCACATGAAAAGTCCTGCTGGAACAGGCCAAATGCTCATTTGGTCTAGAATCCTGTTTTTACAGTTCTTCTTTGGTGATCACTTGTAGCCGAGTAAGATTGTCTTCCATAAACACAGTTTTAACAATGTGTCTGTAAGTGACTGTGGAGGCCAATTCTAGATCCACACATCCTTCCACAGTGGGGACATTGGTTTTTGGGTGGGAGTTGATCACGGTGTGGATTTGCCAAGCATGTCTTCGTCTTAGCATGTTTCTCCATTGTGTCCTGAGTTCGAGTGTCTTCAAAGCCCATGACACCTTTGGTAAGGGCTGTTCTCCAACTGGAGCGCCATTGTTTCCCAGTTGTCAGTGTTTATACTACATTTTTAAAATTTGCCTTGAGACAGTCTTTAAACATCTTTTGTTGACCACCAGCATTATGCTTTCCATTTTTAAGTTCGGAATAGAGTAGTTGCTTTGGAAGATAATAATCAGGATTCCGCACAACATGACCAGTCCATCGAAGTAAATGTTGAAGAATCATTGCTTCAACACTGGTGAGCTTTGCTTCTTCCAGTACACTGATATTAGTTTGCCTGTCTTCCCAAGTGATGTGTAAAATTTTTCGGAGACATCATTGATGGAATATTTCGAGGAGTTGGAGATGGCATTTATAAGTGGTCCATGTTTCACAAGCATACAGTAAGGTTGGTAGTACAATAGCTTGGTAAACAAGCATTTTGGTTTCCCTGTGAATGTCCCAATCCTCAAACACTCTGCACTTCAGTCGGGAGAAAGTCACACTCGCAGAGCTCAGGCGATGCTGGATTTCGGCATCAATGTCAGCCCTTGTGGAAAGATAACTGCCCAGGTAGGAGAAGTGATTGACATTTTCCAAAGTTACACGATTGAGTTGGATTTGTGGTGCTGCAGAGGGGTTATTTTGTACTTAGTAGTGCAGTACTTTGTTTTTTTGGATGTTGAGTGATAGGCCAAGCTTTTCATAAGCTTCTGTGAAGATATTTAGGATGGTTTGGAGGTCATCCTCTGAGCGTGTGCACACTACGTTGTCAACAGCATACTGAAGCTCTATGACAGAAGTTACGGTAAGCTTCCATCATTACGGTAAGTTTCCATCAAACAGATGGAAGAGCTCTCCATCTGTTTGATATATGACTTCTATTCCGGTGGCTTTGACAAAGTCTAGGATCATGGCAAAGAAAATAATGAATAGAGTTGGGGCAATAACACAACCCTGTTTAACACCTGAGTGGTCAAACAGATGCCTTAGGGAATCCTGAAAGCATTCTCTTGAATTACAATTCCCAGCAACTGGTATTCAGAGGCAAATAACCTCTGACAATAAAGATAGAACCAGGATGCTGAAGTAGCCATTGATTGGCCATGAATTTCTCTAGACGTGTTTTAAAGCCACCCAGAGGCCCTGCCTTTGATATTTGTGGATTTGGCATACCATCAGAAAATGGGTACCAGTTTACGTACATAATTGGCCAAGTAAATGGCAATAGCCTTTGGTAACATACGGATTGATCTACAATAGTCAGTCAAACAAGTTGTAATTTCTGAATCTATCCATGGTATTAATAGTTATCTATCCATGACTTAGTAGTCATGTTCTGAATAGATTCATTTATTTTAGTGGCCCTAATTCAATCTTTCAGTGAGCCTACTCTGAGTATGAATAACACTGGATATCACTCTGGGATTCAAGTACACTAATATTATTGAAATTCTTTTCTTCCTTCAATACCAAACCATTTCTTAAAGAACACACTAAGATTTTCAATGGAATCCACCAGGAACTGAAGAATTTAGAACTTCTACATTCAGCTCAACATCTGTCATGCCTTATTTATCAACACAATGTATATAATTTTGTTCTGTTGGCTGGAGGCAGCCCTGGTTCTGGATTTGTTTTCCTCTGGGGAACTCTGTCTTTTCCATCATTAAAGGGAATGCATCTTATCCCTGCCCAATTGAAGACTAGGGCATACAGAATTATTTATGATGTATTGATCCCTCATGAGACCAGTCTAATCACAGTGGGGAGAGAGGGGAACAAAATCATGAGGTGTTGAGAGAGGAGCTCTTAGTGAACACCATTGCAAAAGCTTCCTGTCCACCCTCCGCCCTCAAAAAAACCCCACATTTCCATTTATTTCACTAATCTATGCATTTTTATGTACAACTTCCCTAATAAAAGCATTTTTGTACACATTGGTTGGTGGGATCACTGCATTGCAGCATTTGTAGAAGTTCTAATTTCAAATGATGATAACCTTTTACTTTATGCATTGGTTCAAAAATGGCAAATTGGGTAGTTCTCCCCACATCCCAATCATGGGAGGTTGATGGTGCTGGAGATGGGGTAGCAGAACTAGAACACTCGTTCCCATTCTCTCTCATTGCATGAGAGATTTAGAATGCTTGAATGCGACTTACAACTGCATGCACACATACACTAGCACAAAAGACTGTTGATGCAATCAATCATTCAGTCATGTCACATCAATGCCCTAAAATGGCCTCAGCCCTATATACTTGAAGGAGAGTCTTCACAGCCATCATTCAGCCCAGACACCGAGGTGCAGCTCTGAAGGCCTTCTCATTGCGAGAAGTAAAGTTACTGGGAACCACACAGCGGGCCTTCTCGGTAATGACACCTGTTCTGTAGAATGCCCTCCCATCAGATGTCAAACTGAGAAACAGCTGTAAAACTTTCCGAAGGTGTCTGATGAAAGCCCTTTTCCGGGAAGTTTTAAATGTTTGATGTTCTCACTGTGTTTTTATATTGTGTTGGAAGCCATTCAGAGTGTCTGGGGCAACCCAGTCAAATGACTGGGGTAAAAGTAATAAATGATGATTATGATGCATGTCAGAAATATGAAGAGGAGAAAACAATTGGATATGAATGGAAATCTGGGTCAAACCACAAGCTAGCTAGTTTGAGAATTTATATTAGCAATTCTTCCGAATAAGCACCTGCTTGCTCTGAACTTTAACACCCAAACTGCAGCGTTCCAGGACTCACCCAATCCTTGTGACTGTTATTTGCTTTAAGAAGAAGAAGAAGAAGAGTTTGGATTTGATATCCCGCCTTTCACTCCCTTTAAGGAGTCTCAAAGCTAACATTCTCCTTTCCCTTCCTGCCCCACAACAAACACTCTGTGAGGTGAGTGGGGCTGAGAAACTTCAGATAAGTGTGACTGGCCCAAGGTCACTCAGCAGCTGCATGTGGAGGAGCAGAGACGCGAACCCGGTTCCCCAGATTACGAGACTACCGCTCTTTACCACTACACCACATTGGCTCCCGATAAATGATAGATAGCAATAATAATACCAGAACTCAGGAAAGGTGGAATAATTGGGGTGGGGGGATTGCTGGGAAATAATTTTGGAATACCAGTTAATCCAAATTCCCAGATAGGTGGGGAACTACAAAGAAAAAATGGCTGACTGCCTGAATTCAAAAATAGTGTTTAGCCAAAGCAGCTCCCATCAGAGTTCAAAACACAGATCTATGGAGGATTTGCAAATCACAGGAAATATAGGTTAGACCTTCAAATTTCCCAGCATTAAGTGCTCAAAATTGTGCTCCCTGCCTCTACCCCTCTTGGAGTGAACAGAACACAGACAGAGCACAAAATGCTTTATTTACAGTAATAACAGGTCAATCATTATTCAGTACTACAGCTGCAGACAAGGTATTATTGGTCTGGAGCACCAACCTCAGATGTGTGCTTAGCTTACATGGTTCAAAAAACGAAGAGGGAGGGAGAGGAGCAGGAAACAGACAATACTTCCTATCTCCCCGAAGGTTGTAAGGTGTGACCTGGCAGTGCCTTTGCCAGACATTTACATCTCTGTGATTCTTAATTCCTTATTTACTGGTATTAAAAGACTGCATGAGCTGCAGGAGGAGGCAGGCAGTGTGATTTCTGGATTTCTGGATACTTCCAGACAACTTATTTATTGAGGTTTCATCCTGGTTTGCTTGCAAGGAGATTAGATGATGTGGATTTTGTAAAGAGCATTCATTCTGATTTGTCTAAGGGGAGGTTAGATGAAGTTGCATCAAAGCAAGCTTTATCCCACATTTTCTGGTGCATTTTCTCACTGCTTTCCTTATTGCACAAAGTCCAAAGTGGGTTTCTTGCACAAAACCTCCCAAGCAATCCCACCCCCAAATAGAGAGAGCCTGGAAGTACATTTTCTCTCTGCCACTCAAGCCAAAAAAGGAACTGATATTTAACCTACCAGCCTCTATATATGTTATGGAGATATTGTTCCCGGAAATCTCTCTTTATTCCCTCATTCTAGCGCCACTCTGACTTGATGTGTTTTATGAGAGAAACAGTTAGAGAATTTGTTAGCAATGAACTGCAATATCTCAGACCAAGCCTGTTTTCCCCCTCTAGAGAGTACTACACTGAATTATACTTACATCATGGGCTGTTTTGCAAACTGTTTTCTATTCCAAATATCACTTTATGTTTGCAGATCTTCCTCCTTTTAAACCTACTGACATATATAGTTGCCTTTTGCTACATGAGTCAGTTCATCTCCCTCTCTCACTCCATTTCTCCCTCTCCCTCCCTCTCCCTCTCTCTCTCTCTCTCTCTCTTTGTGTGTGTGTGTGTGTGTGTGTGTGACAGAGAGAGGGTAACTACTGTAGTGAAATGATGCTACTCGTCCTGAGAATTCTAACATTGACTGGACATCTGAGAATAATTTTTTTTATTAACCGACCAATCACATCAAATCAAACCAAATTACATAAATTCCAAATTACACAGCCGAATTTTAAATTTTTGTTGGGGGTACCCATATTTCAAGTTCCGAAGGGATCCAATCAACTTCTTGCTTCTTACTGCTGTTTTAATGTCCACAAATCTAACCTTATGATGTTCACAGTACTATCCAGTCCTTTCTTATTATTTTTCCACATCTCTTGTTGTTATTTTCATATATTTTTCCTTTTTCTTTGTGACCTCTGATAGTCTCCGCAAGCTGGTTAGAACAGTTTGTAATCCTGCGTGGATATTTTTTTTTTTAATCCTGTAGCCATATCCAGACGTTTTCCATATAACATCACTTCCATACATCAAAACAGTCTTAGCGTCATTAATCTTCACCAATCTGCCTCCTTTCTCAAAACCTCTGAGGAGATTCACTAGGAATGCAGTCTGAAAACAAATCCATTCTTCCTCCCAGCTATAAATCCGTTGGCAAGATGGCGACTCCAAATTAATTGCTGCGCCATTCCCAAAAGCTCTTATTGCTTCTCAGTCTCCATAAAGCATACTTTTGGTTAAAGTTTATCTCCACACAGACCTTAATCATCCTGCTTGGGTCAGTTCAACCGACGGTTCTAATGAGGAGGGGTTCTTGTAAATCACATAGAAGGAAAGTAAAAAAGGTTCCCCCCCCCATTCAGCCCCGTTGTCAACATACCCCGCCTTTGGTGTATCTTCATCGTAAAATATTCCTGTTTCTCCAGCCCGTCGTCTTCTTTCGCAGAGGTCACTTAAATTAGCAGACTTCACTCCCCTTCTTCACTTGAAATATGTACATTTGCTTCTTTTGTAATTAATTATTCCAAATTGCTGCAACTAGTGCGCGATCAGAGACAGCGTCCAAGAGAACTTCCACACGGGGGCATTCTGCCTAGGGCCCTCACCCCCTTCTGGACATCTGAAATGCCTGCAGTTGCAAACTTCCTCTTCCTTCCCCTCCCCTTTACCCTCTTAAGCAGATGCATGTGAAAATCAATGAAATATGCAGACATCCTCATTTTGGCACTTAAATAGAAGCTAATTCATTTGGAAAGCTCACTTCCCAACATAGCTCAGTACTGCAGACCCTCCAAGTGTCCCTATTTTCCATGGACAATTCCAGATTTACAGCAGCCATTCCAGTTTCTGATTTGATCCTGGAATGTCCTCCTTTTCCTTAGGATGTCCCCATGTTCATCAGAGAAATGTTGGAGGGTATGGAGTTCTGCAACCCCCTGTTAGGTATCATTCATCAAGAAACAATAAAAGGGTGCAGATAACTTTAAGGACGTTTTCTATGAGTTCTGGGTGTGGTTTTCCAGGCTAATTAGGCACAGCTGGTGATGTGTATAAAGAGAGAAGAAGTTGCAGTTTGCAACTGCCTGCAGAAAGAGAACACCCACATGTTTTGTGTTTGTTGTTTGCATAGTCGTAATAAAACTCTTGTTTGAGCATTTTACATCAGTCTCGTTGTTCTGTCGTCTGCCGCCAGGGAAAATTCACATCCAACACCCCTGAGACAAGGAGATAAATAACTATACAACCTTTAGAAAACATCTGAAGGCCAGTGGCGGAGCTTCATGCTCCAGGACTGGGGACGGAGAGCAGGTGGGGGTGGAGCTGGTGTGCATCCTGGGGGCAGGGCGCCCAGTGCGGGTGGGGAGGGGGTCAGCTGTGATGGCACTCTGGGGATCGCGCTGCTGGGGGTGGTGCACTCCCCCCGCACTCCTCTTCCTCCGCCAGTGCTGAAGGCAGCCCTGTATAGGGAAGTTTTTTAATGTTTAATGTTTTGTTAGGTATTTATATATGTTGGTAGCTGCCCAGAGTGGCTGGAGCAACCCAGTCAGATGGGCAGGGTGGTAGTAATAATAATAATAAATAATGGGACATCCCTATTTTAATTGGAGAAATGTTGGAGGCTATGCAGTACTGCACATCTGTATGCACTGAAGGCTCGAAAATGAAAATGATGTTAGTAATTGGACAAAAGAGTGGGAGTGTAGTTAAAGAACAAAAGCTGGTAAGAAAGAATGCTTGAGTAGTCCAAACTTTGGAACTACTATGAGCTGACTTGTTCCAAATTTCCTGGATAATGTGTGCATTCGAACTTAATTATGTATTAATTATGTATCATAATTCTAATGGGTTTGGATGCAAAATTATTCACTCAAAAATCTCCCTCCTCTCCCTCCCCCCCCCCAATGTAGCTGCATATCTTTAGAAACATTTTTAAAATGTGTAATTTCAGGTAAAATACTCTTTAAAATGCATATTTAAATATATACTTTAAATCATGTTTTCTTGAAGGTTGTTTTATTTTGAAAAAAAAATCTGCAGATAAACAAGAGAATACAGATATAAATAAACACATGCAAAAGGTGGCACAGACTGTAAGTAGATCTATCGACCTATCCGTTTCTATATGTGTGATGCTTTAAAAGCGGATCAATGAATTTCATAAGGAGGGAGAAACAATTTTATTTCATGTTTCGTAGCTTGCTATTGAATAGTGATGCTTGAGAGATGTGTTTGCTCCATATAAGAGAGTGTGCTGACCTGATCTGGACCTCTTGAAGCACTATGCAGACTGAAAGGCATTTGTGTGGATCAGTCTGAAAGCTGTCTTTTATTTTATCTTATTTCCTTTTAAAACAGGATTTTCTAGCTACTTAGTTCAATTATAAACTACAGCACATGCAAAAACGGACTTGAAAATGACCCCTAGGCTCTAGCAGTCATAGGAGTCAACTCCTAGGAGCTAAGGGAGCTTTGGCTCCCACAATGAAATATTTGAGGGGGGCGGACCCTCACAATGATGCTGGACATTCCCATTCAAATGGTGTGTGTGCACTGCATCATGTGATTGATTATGCAAGGCGGGGCTTACCTTAGCCCCCACAGTATTTCATTCAAGTTGGCACCCCTGCTGGTAGTAAATAATGTTTTCCATTGTAGAACTCAACAGGGAGAAGGATTGGGACAAAACCAAAATGGGTACTCTGTCTGCCATTTGTCCTGGCTCCGTCTACTGTTGCATTCTGCACCAGCAGTTCCAATGGGCATTATCCACCACTGTGGATAAACTGAAGCTGCAGAATATTGATTTTTTTAAAAAGTCACTCCCATTGTCGGTTAATGGAAATGACATACAAATAGAGTTTTTCTGTACCTGTCAGCTGTCCATCTTCTGAAAAAATGAAGCTCTCCGCATCATAATCATTTCAGAGATTCCAATGAGCTTTTCTATAGGGCTCCCAAGCACACTTATCTTTATAATGTCTACTATTTTCTCCAAACAATTGAGCTCATGTTAGTAAGTTCTGCCTCAGACTAAGCCACTAATAATTGCCTGAGCAGCAGAGTCTTGAAACAATTGGATGCGTGGGCTAGCTGAGATTGTCTGCTAAAGTGAGATAGCAACTTTTAATATACATGTCCAATTTTACTTTTTACACACATCTCTGGTCTTAATGTGTGTGGTTTTTTTTTTAAAAAAACTCCTGCACGAGATAACCCATTCAAACCCCTAATTAACAATTATATCAGTAGCTTCAAACAATTAATCCATACAATTTTTGCTTAGAAACTTGAAGGGATTTCAAAACCAAGCATTTCACAGAGACTCGTGCTGTATACAAACCACGAGAGAGAGAGAGAGAGAGAGAGAGAGAGAGAGAGAGAGAGGAAACAGGTTTTTTATATGTGTGTGAGAGAAAATCAGTAGTTGTTTAAAGGAGAAAAAGAGAAGTATTTGTTCAACAATATTTTCCTTGCAATGGAAAACAATATAAATGATATCTTTTCCTTTTTGCTCAATGAGCATAATAATTAGAGCTTATCCAGATGTTCAGTTTTATGAGAAAATTTCTGAGATTATGGATTGTCTCCAATGTTGGTTCTACTTAGTGAAGATACATTGAAATTAATGGGCCTAAGCTATGTTAGTTTATCATTTTTTGGTGGTGACCACCATCTCCCATCAATGTCTGGAAGGAACGCTCAGTCCAGGATGCAAAACGGTGGTCAGGCACTCAGCACAGTTGCTCCTTCCACTCACAATGTCAGATTAAACAAAGGGAGAGGGGAAGTATTAGGAAAATGTGAAGGGGTGCTAGTCATAGTGTGACCCCCCTTCCCACCCTTGTGAAGCTTTTAGAGAAAATTGGTGAAATCCCACAAACATGGTGGGGAATTTTGAGAAGCCATTTGCACACAGTTATAATAACAACCAAAAGCTTGTGAACTAAATATTTCTTGCAAAGGACTATGGATAGCAAAATATAGCCAAAGTGTTATATGCAATTTCTGATTTTCTTGGCTGTGACTAAGAAACAGTCCACACCAATCTCAGCTGAGCAGTGTGAGATTCCAGGGCTCTTGGCACTTTACCAGGCTTTCTGTTACTTTGGAACAAGGCATGGCAGAGACATTAGTGTCTTAAAGAAATTAGGTTTATTTACACACATGTACATCTGTGTTTCGTTGGAGGCAATACTGAACATTACACTCCAAGAGTGTCTCATGTTGCTACCCCAGACCCTCTGTGTCCCTGTTTTCCAGGGACATCCCTGATTTAGAGAAGTCATTCCAGTTTCTGATTTGATCCCAGAATGTCCCACTTTTCCTTAGGATCTCCCTGTTTTCATCAGATAAATATTGGAGGGTATGTGATTCCTAGGGATGGGGGTGGTGCAGTGGGTTAAACCACAGAGCCTAGGACTTACCAATCAGAAGGTCGGCGGTTCGAATCCCTGCGATGGGGTGAGCTCCCGTTGCTTGGTCCCAGCTCCTGCCAACCCAGCAGCTCGAAAGCATGTCAAAGTACAAGTCGATAAATAGGTACCGCTCCAGTGGGAAGGTAAATGGCGTTTCTGTGCGCTGCTCTGGTTCGCCAGAAGCGGCTTAGTCATGCTGGCCACATGACCCGGCAGCTGTACGCCAGCTCCCTCGGCCAATAAAGCGAGATGAGCACAACAACCCCAGAGTTGGCCATGACTGGACCTAATGGTCAGGGGTCCCTTTACCTTTATGTGATTCCTGGACAGAAAGCTGATTCTACTTGCCTTTTTACACTGCTAAGCTATCATGCACCAGGGTGAAGACTTCAAATATTTAGTAATTACAACTCTATAAATTATGGGGCACAGGATCTGGTACCCAGGACTTTTAGGGAGATCTCCTCCCCCACCCCACAAAAAAAGAAATATAACAATACATTTGGAGCACTATGATACTACTTTGAATAGTGATGGCTTCCCCTAAGATGCCTGGGAGCTGTAGTTTTCTAAGGGTGCTGAGTTTTATTAGGAGACTCCTGTTTGTCTCCCAGAGCTCTGATTCTCAGAGTAGTTTAACAATCAATTCCTCACAAGGAACACCTGGACCAATAGTCTGACTCAATATATGGCAGTTTCCTTTGTTCTATTCACAATGACCAGGGATTAGAAACCGTTGTTCAGTTAGGTAATTTTAGACTGGACTTCATTGTCCCACCATCTTCAGACAAAAATGTATGCATTTCTTAACTTTTTCCAAAGTATGACTAACCAACCCTATTCCATTGGTGAGTACTCCTGCTCATTCTGTGGACTTCTGACCTGAAGTTCTGTCCCAACAACACAGGAGCTGAAAAGATAATAATGTCTGTTTGATGTGCAATAGGAGAGAGTTTCAAAGCATAGATACTTAAACATTAAAGGCTTGATTCATACACTGCATGGAATGCTCCTCCTGATGAGATGGTTTCTGCTGGAGGTCCTCTCTCCTACCAGAGTGCAGTAATTGGTTGGGTACGTACATGAGAGGTAGGTTAATATTTAATCCAAGCTTTACAGGAGTTTGGGTATCAGTGCCGGCACTTTTAACTTAGCCCGGTAGCTAATTGACAGCCAGTTGTGGTGCAAATAAAATTCACCTTGGAGATCCATGCCCAAGAGTCTACTTCCAAATTCCAAACCTCTTTTTGAATTAGAATACAAAGTTGTTCCCCACCCTGACATCCAGCTACTTTATCCTTGACTGAAAGGAGAAAGGAATGGAGGCGTTTGCCTTTCTGGTCCTAGCAGATGCAGAACACCATTAATAATTCCCCAAGAATGCATTATGAATTGAAAGGGGAGGGGGGACTGCTTGGATTGTTAAAACAAATAAGAACAATGAAACATATATGATCTTTCAACACTCAGCTATAAATGGCACATGAATTATTTGAATGAATGGAACAAAAGGTGATTTACTAGAATGTTTCATGGTGCTCTCAGCCCTTAAAAGCTTTGCAAAGTAGATTAGGTTATTATAAAGAAGAATCCCCCTTTTCTTCCATCCGTACCCTCAAGTCTTCCTTCTGGCTCCTGTGTGCTTCAATTGATCTTAATATATTTTAATCAAGGGGAACTGTGTGCCAGCTCTGTAGCATATAATAAAACAAGCCAGAGTGATCTGCTAATAAGCACCACACAGGGAAAGGAACAAATATGAATTATGCTGTCCAAAATAAACAGGTGCTTTAATTGGAATACTTTTTGCTTCATCCACCAATGCTCACAGGAAACCTACCGTCATAATCACAGTTGTGTTTTTTGGAGAAGGAAAACAATGACACATAACTTAATTTCGCAGTGTCAGAGAAAGCACTGAGATTTTGAAATAAAGCTTTAACTTCCCCCGTGCATTGGACTTGGGTTCCAGTCTAGCTCACCCATATGGCATCCTGAGCTATCTTGGATTACCCAGGATAGAGGGAAGCACACTCTGGCTTCTCCCATTGGCCAGGAAATCTAGGCCATTGCACTGTCTGCCTCTAAGGCGAAATTACACCAATTCTCCTAATCACCCAGGGAACCTATGGTGGAGGGTGTGTAAGAAATCAAATAAATAATGATAATGATCTACTATATATATTGAAAATGGTTTATCCATTTCTTCTCCATGGGTTCAGATATCTCTTGAGATATCATTGTGAAATTCAGCATGAGGGTTTTCAGGGTGGAGGCATTGCCCAACTTGGCATTTGGTTCCTGAGAGGGAGACAGCAATATTCATCTATGTTTTAAGGCTGGACACCATTTTGCATTAAGATGGTGGACCAAAATGTGGCTTCAGTGTGGCATCAACAGTCTAAACTGCAACTGATTTGTTTGCCTCTGAAGTTATTGTTACCCAGTTTGATGCAATTTTAGTGAGTTTGGCATGACAGTTCCAATCAGTTCCAACTTGGATGGCTCTGAAGATACTGCTATCATCACCCAAACTGAGTTACTGAAGTGGAGGTGGCAATCTTCATTTGGACACCAGACACCATATTGAATCAGGATGGTGGACCAATTAAAACATAATTGGACACACCCACCCAATAAATTCAGATCTGGGTCCATTGTTCCCCAGGTCAGGTCAGAGCCCTAAGTTAGTATGTGCATGTGTGTGATAGAGAAGAGCCCTAAAACTCACAAGTCACACTAGCCGTATAAACCTCACATTTCTTATTATTCTTTGAATTGCTTGGTAGATCTGGGCAGTTCCCACTAGTCTGGTATATATTTTGGAGTTTGTTTGCTCATTTGTTATGGATTTGGGCACCTCTTAAGGTATCATAACAAGATTTTGCATGTTGATTCCAAAGATCAAGGAACAGGTTTTTATTTATAGTGGGATGCGGGTGGTGGAAGGTAGGCGGTTTGAGACCCCATGACGGGGTGAGCTCCCGTTATGTGGTCCCAGTTCTTGCCAACCTAGCAGTTTGAAAGCACACAGTGCAAGTAGATAAATAAGTACTGCTCTGGCAGGAAAGTAAATGGTATTTCTGTGCGCTGCTCTGGCTTTGCCACATGACCCAGAAAAACTGCAGAAGCAGAAAAACGCCGGCTCCCTCGGCCTGTAAAGCAAGATGAGTGTGACAACCCCAGTGTCATTCACGACTCGACTTAACTGTCAGGGGTCCCTTTACCTTTACCTTACAATTGGATGGCAGTTTGTATCAAGATGGCAGACTGAACCTTTCAAAACTTCACTTATTTTAATCACTGATTTCTAAAGAAACCACTGATCTCTTTGGTTTCTTAGAATGCCTGAGCAGTGCTACCTATGAGCCTGCTTGTAAAGGTAATAGTAGTAGTAGTTACATTTATATCCCAGTTTCCTTCAAGGAGCTCAATTTGGCATTCATGGTTCTACTCCCTCTCCATGTTATCCTCCCAACAATCCTGTGAAGTAGTTTAGGCTAGGGGGCATTGACTGGCCTTCAGCCAGCTTTGTGGCTGAGTAGCTATTTGAATACTGGTCTCCAGGTCTTAGCCCAACATACTATACCACTTATGCATTGCTGGATGCATCCAGAACATCTCTTGGTTGGTTAGAGCATGGTGCTGATAAAGCCAAGGTTGTGGGATTGATCTCCATATAAGACAGCTGTGTATTCCTGCATTGTAGGAGGTTGGACTAGATGATCCTTGGGGTCCCTTCCAACTCTAAGTTCTATGATTCTATTATTCTAAACAGGCAGGGATATGAGAAAATAATGGAGAGAGGGAGGGAGGGAGGGAGAGAGAGAGAGATGGATTTCCTTTCTGCTGTCACTGCAACAAATACCCTTGTCTTAGAAGGACATGCTTCTTTTTGCACAGAAGGAAAGCTGTTGTTTCTGGGAAGCCATCTCTTTCTCACATCAGGTGGAAAGAGGCCACAGCCATGTCACACTGCTTGACATTCTGGATAACAGCTTCTATTAATAAACAGAAAGGCTAATCGAATTGGAGCATCTTGAAATGTGATTTAATTTGCCGGGTTCTAGCCTGTGAGTATTAACCGCTTGCAAATTAAATTATCCAATAACAAATTGCACCAGGTTCCAACACCATAGCAGTTGAGGTCATCCTTATAGCTAGTTTTCCAAGCAATAAGTTGTTGTAGTGTGTGTGTGTGGTGCTTTGACTCAAGGGATTTGCCTGCAATCTCTTGGCTCATCATAGGAGCCAAAAGGGAAGTTATTGCCAAGCCTTTGACATTATATTTTCTCTACTGCAAATTACTGCTCTTTGACAGGACTTGGTCTAGCCCCTTACACTGCTGGGAATTGCAAATGAAAGATTTTACAATTTTGTTCAATTTGTTAGAATTAAACTATTGGTTTTGGCAATGTAAATACAGAAGATTAGGGAACACCAATGCATAGGTCCTGTGCTTTTGATTACGGAAAACCATACAAGCAGTTCTTCTTAACTCAGATTTAAAATCCATCCTCTTTCCAATTTGATCCTGGTGTGTGTGTGTGTGAAGGAATACAAAAGGAAAGTTTTGAGAACAATTCTGTGAGCACACAAGGGCTTAGTTATACTAGTTCCTCTACTGACACTTCCAAGATATTTCTCACACAGTATTTAACTGCCAGAGGCAAGAGATACAAAGGTGCCGTCTCCAACCACCATTACAAACACTGAAGCTGATTAGATTGGCAGTTTTATCTTACTTGAACACTGGAGACAGGACAGTCTTCTTCACCACATCTGAGGATAGCAGGTGATGTTACGTGGTGCAGGTCAAACTGCATGGCCTGCTCAAGATTTGACCTTGTACTTCCAACATCTGAGGCAGCTGCCTCACTCTGCCCAGTGAATGCCCATTGGGACTGGTTAGGGCTATGTCAATTAACACAAGAGCCTTGGACCTTGCCTGGAGACAGCTGAGCAACATGTTGCCGGTTGTCCTGGTCCTCACTGCCAGAAGAAAAACTTGAACTCCCAGCTCAGTGTCTGCCAAAGATTTAAATGTGAGTGGGACATAAGAAAAGGATGACTACATGATGCTCAAAGGGGAATTAGATACACAATTAAGCACAAGTTAATACATGGACCAATAAGCAGCAAGTCCCCTGAACTTTCCTTTCAATGAACAGGGCAGGGACAGAACTTAGCCTGGCAAATAGCCAGAGTCCTGAGACTGGGAAAGCAAATGGGAATTCCTCTGGGTGGGATAAACAGCTTGTGAAGAGGTGGAATCCATGCTGGCTCAGAATCCAGTTTGCTATCAATAGGCTCCTTCTCTCAAAGAGGTACATCAAAAATAGCGGGAGGTGCTGGCAGCAGCTCTATGGCAGGGGGGAATCTGACCAAGGGTGTCTGATGTCACAAAAGCACCCCTCTGCTACTAATCCATCTTATCATCCTTCATGGTCATTACCCCATCCTTGGATAACACCTCCTTTGACACTTCCCCCATCCCACTAGGGCCTTACAGATCCAATTCTTATCATTCTGCCTTGGGATGAAACCATCCTATAATACCTCCAGGGGATTTATACTACCAGCAGCCTGCTCATCTGAGCTGTCTGGCCACAGCATTCTCCACTAGCTGCATATTCCTGATCAGATACAAGAGCAGACTCATATCATTCCCATCTGGTGTTTTGGCTGACTGCCACATCACCATTCAGATGGTTCACTTCCTCTTTCATCCACTTACTGTTTTATCCATCATTTCCCACACCTTCACTCCCACTCATGTACATAGGAATCTCAAGTTACTCAAAAGAAATTTTATTTCTCCTTGGCTGGCAGTATCTCTTGCCTCTGATCTCTTTTGACAAAGAGAAAATGTTTAAATATTTGTATCCCACCCCCCAAG
Source organism: Podarcis pityusensis (assembly GCF_964106645.2). Classification (NCBI taxonomy): domain Eukaryota; kingdom Metazoa; phylum Chordata; class Lepidosauria; order Squamata; family Lacertidae; genus Podarcis; species Podarcis pityusensis. The sequence continues at coordinate 43,899,843 of NC_138044.1, forward strand.
CATCAGAAGAAAACTTTGAAACAAATCCCCTGGTTGTTGTTTTCCTCACTTCTGCTTCTCTCTTTATGTTGCGGTCTAACAGTAATGTTGTGTCACCAAGTGGCATTTCACATCTCAGTTGTATGACACAGAAACCTGGAGCTATTCCCCTTTCTGGCTCATATGATGGATTGTCTATTTGCAAATGAGCACCTGGAGCCAAATCCCAGCCTTGACATTGACTTTGTCCTACCATTGAGAAACTTCGTTCACATTTCAGAAAGAAAGGCAAGGAGGGGGGAAAACTCCCTAGAAGAAGGAAAAATGTCACTGCAAGACAAAAACTAGGACTGCTGTCGCCCCCCGCCCCCGAAGCACTTTTCCTGCCTGTGTGTGTTGGGGTGGTGTCTATCATGACTATTGTTTGATGTACTGCAAGAAGCATTTCCTTAGGTCAGTCCTACAATAAAAGAAAAGAAAGGAATTCAGATTGTATCTATATATCTGTTGTTTACATTTTCTAATTTTAATTACATTTATAGCTCATATTATAACGACTTATATGTTTGATTTAAGATTGATGCAGTGCTGTTTCCTTGTACAGCTTCATTCTCCCCTTAATTCTACCCTTAATGTGAGTTGGTGGTGTTATTTATTTGTTGTTCCTCCATGCTTTGCTTATAACTTCTCAGAGACATCTGCTTTTGCCATGCTGATCAGGAGCTGTTACATGGGAACAAAGGATGCTGCCTTATGCCATCAGTCCATCGAGCTCAAAATTAAATCTTAAGAACGTTTTTTTTAAATGAATTGTTCAACAAGGCAATTTTCATTAAGCAGGTTTGCTTGAGCACCAATCTGAATGATTAGCAATGACTCCACCCCCCACCCGAATAACAGCTCCCAAGGCTACAAATGTCTCATTGAAATCACAAACGTGTTGTGTTTTGGATAAACAACTGTGCACATGCAAAGAATGGAAGCCTTCTCTTGTTCCTTGCAGCTAACTTAAAAAGCAAAAGGGGGAACAGTCACTTACGGGCTCATTGAAAGCTTTTCCATAGTATGAGAGTATGAGATTATTTACAGGGGCCTCCATGGTTGGATTTCAATGCTTGTATTCTCAACAGGTCAGGTGTGCAATCATTTTCTTTCTTTCTTTCTTTCTTTCTTTCTTTCTTTCTTTCTTTCTTTCTTTCTTTCTTTCTTTCTCAAAATTAAAAACAGATGGCGATCACAGAAATAGGGTGGACTATGAAAACACACATCTCAGGTGTCACTGAAACTTTTATAGTGAAGAAGCCAAATGCACTTCCATTAGGGCTAGCCTCTCCCAGGCTGGTTATGCTGTTCCTTCAGACCCTTAAATCAACTGTATGGGCAGAATCTGCATCCAAGAATGTACACCTGAAAATCAGAAATGTTCTCGTGGATCACTTGCCTATTCATTTTCTTTACTGCTCTTTGGAGGTGAGTCTGTAAAGCATGAATGCCTCTGTGCAAGGGATAGCAGGGACTATTTTTATTTTTATTGCCCCAAAATGACATTCCCTCATAGACAACTTTCTGCATTCCACTACTGGGTGGTCTCAAAGGCAAAAAAAGAGTGTAGTGATGAATGTGACCCTTAGCTTTCTTTCTCAGTCTACATTTGAATCACATGAAATCCAGGAGTTTCTATATGCACACATCCTCCATTCAGGCAAGCAAGGGGCATTATCACATATCAAGGCTGCATTCCAGCCATGCAAAAGCACTCAATCAGAGTTTGGGAGCTGGATTGCTGAGGGGTGTGGCTTGAACAGCATCCAGGGCCAGACAGAGAGTTGTGGAGGGTCATATTTGACCCTTGAGGTTCCCTACCTCTGATCTATGCAGTACAAAGAGCTTGGCATAGGAATTCTGGCATTATTGCTCCTTGCCACCAAAGGAACGAAGTCAGGTTGCAAATATCAGACCAGTGCAGGAATGTTAGACTGGTATTGATTGTGCTCTCAGGTATTATAGAGAGACAAGGGAGGGAGGGAGGAGGGAAGGGCACAAGCACAGAGTGCCATTGGGCACATGAAACTGGATGTGTAGGTATTCATCAGACCTCAAAAAAGATATTGTAAAGCTTGAAATGTTGCAGAGAATGGCAATCAAAATGATCAAGGGTGTGAAGCAACTTCCCTAAGAAGAAAAATCATGCTTGGGGCTGTTTGGTTTAGAAAAGAATGGGGTATAAATTGGGGGGGGGGGGGGGACATGGTAGAGGCAAATAAAATCCATAGTCTGAAAAAGTGGGTGAATGGTGTGCTTTTCTCTTCCCCCTTTTATAATTCTAGAATTATTGGTTTGTTTATGTTTTCATGTATTTTGCATTTTTATCTTTTATTTTTATGTTGTGAAGTGCCATGAGATCTACAGATGATAGGTGGTATACAAATTTAATTAACAACAACAACAACAACCTGTCATGTGGTAGCTTGCCAGTCATTAGCTCAGCTCCATCTGCTGTTGGTGTCCCTGTTTCTTTTCTTTTCTTTCTTTCTTTTTTTTTTTTTTGGAAAATGATATTTATTGAAGTTTCAAAAAAAAGGTTACAAAAATAGGAAAAAGAAAAAAAAAGAAAAAATACAAAATACAGAAAAGTAAAAGCATTTAAAAACAAATCAGTCTTTCCATGTCTTGTCTTTCATTTACTTGTTTCCCTGACCTCCTCACACCTCCCTTTTTTGTATTCCAATCCAGATAACTAATTCAGCAAATCCTTTCCCTCTTTGTTTTTATCCTAATCCTTTATCTTAATATATTGTAACTTTAGATTCTCACCTGTTAACAATCCATTTTTACATACTCCTTTGTAATATTGCTGCTAAAACCACGTAACTTCATTCTGACATCGTTCTAACATTCATTAATTTTACAGTATTTCTGTAAGTAGTCTTTAAATTTCTTCCAATCTTCTTCCACCAACTCTTCTCCCTGGTCTCGGATTCTGCCAGTCATTTCCGCCAGTTCCATATAGTCCATCACCTTCATCTGCCATTCTTCCAGAGTGGGTAGATCTTGTGTCTTCCAATACTTTGCAATAAGTATTCTTGCTGCTGTTGTAGCATACATAAAAAAAGTTCTATCCTTCTTTGGCACCAATTGGCCAACCATGCCCAGGAGAAAGGCCTCTGGTTTCTTCAGGAAGGTATATTTAAATACCTTTTTCATTTCATTATAGATCATCTCCCAGAAAGCCTTAATCCTTGGGCACATCCACCAAAGGTGAAAAAATGTGCCTTCAGTTTCTTTACATTTCCAACATTTATTATCGGGCAAATGATAGATTTTTGCAAGCTTGACTGGTGTCATGTACCACCTGTATATCATTTTCATAATATTCTCTCTTAAGGCATTACATGCCGTAAACTTCATACCTGTGGTCCATAACTGTTCCCAGTCAGCCATCATTATGTTATGTCCAAGATCTTGTGCCCATTTAATCATAGCAGATTTCACCGTTTCATCCTGAGTATTCCATTTCAACAGCAAGTTATACATCTTTGACAAAATCTTGGTTTTGGGTTCTAACAGTTCTGTTTCCAATTTTGATTTTTCCACCTGGAAGCCAATTTTCTTGTCCAAATTATATGCCTCCATTATCTGATAATAATTGTAATGTGTATGGGTTGCTCGTGCGTAAGTTGCCGCCTCTCCAGGCTTTGTTGCCTTGCTAAACCTTTCAGTCTGGGCAGCCCTTCACTTCGTGGCTGTCTCAGTCGCTAGCAGAATCCGTCAGTGGGCGTTTCTTAAATCTTTTCCAACATAAAAGTTGTTTGACACCAAGTCTCCTCCTACTCTCTCTGCGCGGAAGTCTTCTGCGCAGGGTGGGCGTGGGTAGCGGAGGACCCGTGCTCTCCCCACTGGTGTCCGGTGAAGAGTCCTGGAGCCCTCTCGCCGATTCCCCCATCAGCCCCTCTTTATCCCTGGTGTTGCGCTGATTTGCTTCCCCATCTGCGGAGCTGCCTCTCTCCCTGCTGGGTCCTTCTCCAGCATCATTTGAGAGCCTCTAGCTCCGATGTCAGTTCCCTGACATCCCCCTCCCCCCCAGGACCCCCTCCACCCCCGGCCCAACCTGTTGACCCAACTTCGTCCCTTTCTTCGGCCGACGATGCGGGGAACCCCCGGAAGCAGCTGTCGCCATCCTCTGAGGATTCAAAACCCGCTTCCCACCCGCTCTGATCCCTTCCTGCGGGGTGGGCCTCACAGTCTGATTCTTCGTCCTCCGAAGCCTCTTTTCCCTCCCCTTCGGAGAAAGAATAACCCACAAAATCCTCTTCATCGTCTGTGGTTCCAAATTGCTCCTCCCAGAATCTCGCTAGTGGTTTGGGTTTGTCCGGGAACAGGCGGTGGAATTCCTCCACCAGATACCCGTCAGTGATTGCTTCCGCGGGAACCCACGTGTTTTCCGACCCGGGTTCTCCCTCCCAAGCTACCAAGTACTCCACCTGGCGTCCTCGCCACCTCGAATCAAGTATTTCTGTGGCCAAGTTGTGGTGCTCCCTCTCTTCTACCTGCGGGTGTGTGGTGACTTCTCCCTCTCGCCCCGGGAATCCCCTTCCTTCCCTGTACGGTGAGAGTAGGGACCTATGGAACACCGGGTGTATCTTCATGCTGTCTGGCAATTTGAGCTTGAATGCCACGGGGTTCACCTGCTGTGTTACCTCAAACGGTCCCAACTGCCTGGGTTGCAACTTCTTGCACCCCCCCTTAAAAGGTAACCCTTGGGTTGACAACCACACCCGATCTCCCACCCGTATGGTCTCCCCTTCCCTACGGCGCTTGTCTGCCTGCCTCTTGTAAATTTCCTTGGCCCGCTCCAAGTTCATCTTGAGTTGCTGGTGCAGGGCTTCCATTTCTTCCACAAACTGCTCTGCTGCTGGTACGCTCCAACCTTCCTCCCCACTCCCCGGGAAGGCCCTGGGGTGACACCCATAATTGGCCATGAACGGGCTCATTCCCGTTGACACATGTTCAGCGTTATTGTACGCAAATTCAGCCAGCGCTAGTTTTTCGACCCAATCGTTCTGCCTCTCGCTGACCTAGCAGCGTAGGTATTGCTGGAGAATACTGTTTGCTCTTTCTGCTTGCCCGTTGGTTTCCGGGTGTCTCGCCGTTGAGAAGCCCACTTCGACCTGCAGCAAGCTCATGAGCTTCCTCCAGAACCGGGAAGTAAATTGTTTCCTGCGGTCGGAGATGACCCTCGAAGGAGCCCCATGCAACCGGAAGATGTGATCTACAAACAACCTGGCTGTTTCCTCTGCTGTGACCGCATGTGAGCAAGCTATAAAATGGCACATTTTTGTTAGTAGATCGACCACTACCATGACCACTGTCTTCCCCCGGGACTTGGGCAAATCGGTCATAAAATCAATGGATACCAGCTCCCAAGGTTTCCCTGGCGTGGGCAAGGGTTCCAGTAATCCTGCGGGGGCAGCCCGCTCCCCCTTTGCCCTTTGGCAGCGGTCGCACCCCCGTACATATTCCCGTACATCCTCCCTCACCCTGGGCCACCAGAACTGCCTGGTGACGAGCATCATGGTTTTGTGCTGTCCAAAGTGCCCCGCTGTGGGATTGTCGTGGAGTTGTTTGAGTACCTTTCCCCGTAGGGTCTTCCCCGGTACATACAGCGCCCCCTTATAGTACAGCACCCCTTCCTTCTCCTCAAACCCTCCTTGGGTTTCTCTTCCGTCTCGGAGTTCCCGGATTTTAGTTTGTGCGAACACGTCGTTTCTAGTAAGTCCAGCCAGTTCTCGTTGCCCCACCAAGGTTCCCCCACACACCCATCGGTCCTCGGGGATCACGTGTCATATCTCCGGTGGCCCCTCTCCTTCCAAGTACTCCGGTTTCGGGAGAGAACATCTGCTCTCACGTTTTCCTCTCCTGGCACGTATTGGATTTCGAAGGAAAACTTGGAGAACTCCTGTGCCCATCGAATCTGTCTCTGGTTGAGTACTCGTGCGGTCCTCCAGTATTCCAAGTTCTTGTGATCTGTACAAACCTGGATCTTGTGCTGTGCCCCTATTAGTAGATGTCGCCATCGACAAAACGCCGCATAGATCGCAAGCAGTTCGCGGTCATACACCGTATAGTTTTGCTCCGACTTGTTCAGCTTTCTTGAGAAGAAGGCACACGGTCTCCATTCCTGCTTGCTCCTCCCTGGCTGCAAAAGAACCGCCCCAATGGCTCTGTCGGACGCGTCGGTCTCTAGCCTCATGGGTTTCTCCAGATCCACGTGCAGGAGCTGCTCTTACGATGCGAACGCCTTCTTCAGTTTTTCAAAGGATTGTTGGGCCTCCTCTGTCCAGGCGAACTTCCTTTTGCTACTGAGACAGTCTGTGATGGGTGCTGTCAAGTGGACGAAGTTCTTGATGAACTTCCTGTAGAAGTTGCTGAACCCTAGGAACCTCTGCACGTCCTTCCGGGTTTTGGGAGTCTTCCACTCCAGCACTGCCTGCACCTTGCTTGGGTCCATCGGTAAGCCTTTGTCTGACAACTTGTACCCCAAAAACTCGACTTCTCTGGCGTGAAACTGACATTTCTGCAGCTTGACCCACAACTGGTGCTTCTGCAGTCTCTTCAGCACTTCCCTGACGTCTCTGACATGTTGCTTCTCATTGTCCGAATAGATTAAGACGTCGTCCAAGAAGGCTACGCAGTTCTTGTACAGCAGGGACCCCAACACGTGGTGCATGAAAGCTTGAAAACAGGCAGAGCCTGACTGTAATCCAAAGGGCATAACTAAGTACTCAAAGGCCCCCAAGGGGGTGAACATTGTGGTCTTCCATTCGTCCCCTTCCCTCATCCTAATCAAATTGTAGGCTCCCCTGAGGTCCAGCTTGGTAAAAATCTTTCCCTGCCTCACCCGTGTTAAAATGTCGTCAATCCTGGGCATTGGGAAGGTCACGGGTTCTGATACCAAATTTAACGCCCTTAAATCTACGACCAATCTGGGCTGGTTAGTCCCTTTTTTGTCCACAAAGAACACCGGACTGCCCCCCACCGCCTTTGATTCCCTTATGAACCCCCTCTTCAGGTTCTTGTCAATAAACTCCCGCAACTCCTTCATCTCCCTGTCCGACATGGCATACAGTTTACCCACCGGTAGCTGTGCCCCAGGGAGCAAGTTGATTTGGCAGTCAAAGGGCCTACGTGGGGGTAGTCTATCTGCCTCCTTCTCGCTGAAGACCTCCTGCAGGTCAGCATATTGTGGTGCCACCTCCCCTTTCGGCTCTACAGCTATCCCAGCCACCCTGGCCACGGTCATCCTTGGGGTTTCCCCCCCTAGACAGTGTTCCAAGTAGTAAGTGGACCAAAAGTGACCGTTCTCTGATGCCATGCCACCACTGGATCATGTGCTAGCCAGCTCATCCCTAATATTATTGGGGGCCCTGCCAGTGAGGCTACGTGAAAGGCGATAGTCTCCGTGTGCCTGGAAACCCTCATTCTCATTGGTGGGGTCTGGTGCGTCACTTCCCCTCCCAGAAGCTCCCTGCCATCAATGGTGGTTACTTGCAAGGGGAAATCCAGGGGCAGCAGATGGAGCTGGTGCTCTAGTGCAAAGTCCTTGCTGAAGAAATTGCAGGAACTGCCTGAATCCAACAGCCCTTTCACCTTGACTGGGTGCCCATTTGGGAGTTCTAGCACCACTTCTATGGCTATAGCCGCCCTGGGGGGGTCTGGTTTGGGCACTTCTATTGGTTGCTGGCCTGGCTGCTGTGCCCGCTGAGTGGCAGCCAAGCTTTGGTGTTTCCCTGCTCCTTTACCATCTCCTCCTCACCCCCTGCAGCTCCCACCATCCCTTGCCAGGCCTTTCTTTGCGGGCAGACCCTGGCAAAATGTCCTGGCCGCTGGCAGAGAAAACACTTCTTGGTGGTTTTCCCATCCTTTCCCTCTCTCTTGCGACCTACACTGGAGTTTGAAATCTCCCGTGCGCGCGCCCCATCTATTTCCATGGGCTCCGCCGGCGGGGAAGGCTGCCTTGGTATTTCAGGAATGCGGTAGTCATGGTAACGTTGCTCTCTCCCTTCCCGCTTCTCCTGGGCCCGCGCTTCCTGCCTTACACCAATCGCAAGCACAGCCTTGGTCAGCTGATCCATCGACTGCGGGCGGGGTGCGCGGGAAAGCTCGTCCTTCACCGTTGGGGACAACCCCTCCTCGAACAGCATTTGAATAGGTTCAGAGTCCAAATCCCACCTGAGCTGGTGGACTAACATGGCAAAGCGTGACCAGTAGTCTCTAACTGACTGGTTCCCCTGTTTGCAACCCATCAGTTCCCGCCGAGTCACACTTTGCTGCACATCACTGGAATACATCGCATCCATCGCCTGGAAGAATTTCCTCAGGTCTTTCAAGGCGGCATTCTGCGTTGCCATTAGGGGCCTGATCCAATCTCTGGCCCCATCCTGCAGATGTCCGACAATATAAGCAACCCCATCATCTGCAAAATTATTCTGTTGCAGTTCCAAAGCGTACTCTATTTCCGTTCAGAACGCACTGTAGTCCTGGGGTTTCCCTCCAAACTTGTGTACCAGTCCCGGTACCTTCCTTGCTACGGGGGTGGGTCTGACCTGAGCATCCTGAGACCGCCTTTCGTCCAGCCGCGCCGTCAGCAGAGCCACATGCTGTTCCAAATCTCGGTTCCTCTCCACCAGATTTTGCCCTCCAGCTGCTCCCTCCATGGCGCCAGCTTCTCCGGTTTTGCTCATGATGCCGCCTGCCTGTCGCTGTGCACGAGCGACGTCAGGGACTGACGGATTGCTGTAATGTGTATGGGTTGCTCGTGCGTAAGTTGCCGCCTCTCCAGGCTTTGTTGCCTTGCTAAACCTTTCAGTCTGGGCAGCCCTTCACTTCGTGGCTGCCTCAGTCGCTAGCAGAATCCGTCAGTGGGCGTTTCTTAAACCTTTTCCAACATAAAAGTTGTTTGACACCCATTCTCCTCCTACTCTCTCTGCACGGAAGTCTTCTGCGTAGGGTGGGCGTGGGTAGCGGAGGACCCGTGCTCTCCCCACTGGTGTCCGGTGAAGAGTCCTGGAGCCCTCTCGCCGATTCCCCCATCAGCCCCTCTTTATCCCTGGTGTTGCGCTGATTTGCTTCCCCATCTGCGGAGCTGCCTCTCTCCCTGCTGGGCCCTTCTCCAGCATCATTTGAGAGCCTCCCCTCCGCCTCTAGCTCTGATGTCAGTTCCCTGACAATAATGAAGCCAATCTCGCACTTTATTTTTTAGTTTTTCAAAACTCTGCAATTTCAATCTGTCTCCCTCTTGTTCCAAAATTTCCCAATATTTCGGCCATTTGGCCTCCATATTGAGCTTTTTCAAAGCTTTCGCTTCCATCGGTGACAACCACCTTGGGGTTTTATTTTCAAGTAAATCCTGGTATCTTATCCAGACATTAAACAATGCTTTCCTGACAATATGATTTTTAAATGCTTTATGTGCTTTGACCTTGTCGGTCGGAGAGAAACAATATAAGCTTAAAGCTTTTGCAGATGACTTGGTTTTGACCCTGCAGGAGCCAGAGTCTAGTACGAAAAGAGTATTACAACTGATTCATGATTTTGGTCGGGTGGCGGGATTCAAATTAAATAAACAGAAAACTAAGGTTTTGGGGAAAAATTTGACAGATACAGAGTCAGAACGGTTTCAGAAAGAGACAGAACTAAATGTGGTTAAAAAAGTTAAGTACCTAGGGGTAAACATAACAGCAAAAAATCTAAGTCTATTTAAGGATAACTATGAAAAGTGTTGGGCAGAAATTAAGAGAGATTTAGACAGTTGGACAAAATTGAAACTTTCTTTGTTAGGCCGAATTGCTGCTATTAAGATGAATGTATTGCCAAAGATGTTATTTTTGTTTCAAACACTTCAGGTTCTGGATAAGACGGAGTGTTTTCAGAAGTGGCAGAGAGATATTTCTAAGTTTGTCTGGCAGGGCAAAAAGCCCAGAATTAAGTTTAAAATATTAACTGATGCAAAAGAAAGAGGGGGATTTGCCCTGCCAGATTTAAAGTTGTACTATGAGGCCGCAGCTTTCTGCTGGCTAAAAGACTGGCTACTTCTTGAAGACACTGACGTGTTGGATTTGGAAGGGTTTAACAATACTTTTGGATGGCATGCATACTTATGGTACGACAAGGTTAAAATCAATAAGGCCTTTAAGAACCATATTGTCAGAAAATCACTGTTTAATGTCTGGACAAAATATAAAGACTTGCTGGAAAATAAAACTCCAAGGTGGCTTTCACCTTTGGAAGCTAAGGCCCGAAAAAGACCCAATATGGAGGCCAAATGGCCAAAATATTGGGAAATACTAGAAAAAGATGGAGACAACTGGAAATTGCAGAGTTTGGAGAAAATGAAGGATAAAGTGCGAGACTGGTTACATTACGCTCAGATTAAAGAAGTTTTTAAAAATGACAAGAAACTAGGGTTCCAGGTGGAGAAATCGAAACTAGAAACAGAACTGTTAGAACCAAAGACTAAGGTACTTTCAAGGATGTATAACTTGCTGTTAAAATGGAATACACAAGATGAAATGGTTAAATCGGCTATGATAAGGTGGGCGCAGGACATTGGGTATAATATCATGTTTGAGGACTGGGAAAGGTTGTGGAGTATTGGGTTGAACTTTACTGCATGCAATGCTTTGAAAGAAAATGTAATGAAAATGATATATAGATGGTATATGACCCCAGTCAAACTTGCAAAAATATACCACCTGTCTGATAATAAGTGTTGGAAATGTAAAGAGAGTGAAGGAACATTCTTCCACCTCTGGTGGACCTGCCCTAAAGTAAAGGCGTTCTGGGAAATGATTTATAATGAACTGAAAAAGGTATTTAAGTATACCTTCACAAAGAAACCAGAGGCCTTTCTTTTGGGTATTGTCGGCCAAGGGGTGGTAAAGAAGGACCGGACATTTTTTATGTACGCAACAACAGCAGCAAGGATACTTCTTGCAAAGCACTGGAAAGCTCAAGATCTACCCACACTGGAAGAATGGCAGATGCAACTGATAGACTATATGGAACTGGCTGAGATGACCGGCAGAATCCGTGACCTGGGAGAGGAGAGGATGGAGGAGGACTGGAAGAAATTCAAGATTTATCTACAAAAATACTGTAATTTGAGTGAATGTTAAGCAGGATGCTAGATCATAAACAATTGAGCACCACTAAATTAGATGATTCAAGATGATAAGTGAGATTGAGAAAATATAAACTTTTTTGAGAATTACAAGGTTAAAATAAACAGATGGGACATAAGAATGCAAACAAGATGATAAACTGCTGGCAAAAAGTTATAACGATGAAAGTGGGAGCGGGAGATGTGAGGGAGTCCAAAGAAGATGTGAAACTATGTTAAGACATATGTCATATTGTTTTTATTATATCTATTTGTATTTTAAATTCTAATAAACATTTATAAAAAAAAAAATATGTGCTTTGACCTTGTCATACCACAAATATGCATGCCATCCAAATACATTATTAAAACCTTCTAAATCAAAAATGTCTGTGTTTTCAAGAAGTAGCCACTCTTTCAGCCAGCAAAAAGCTGCTGATTCATAATAAAGTTTAAGGTCTGGCAGGGCAAATCCACCTCTTTCCTTTGTGTCCGTTAGTATTTTAAATTTTATTCTAGGCTTCTTGCCCTGCCAGACAAATCTAGAAATATCTCTCTGCCACTTCTTGAAACAATCCATTTTGTCCAAAACTTGCAATGTTTGAAACAAGAACAACATTCTAGGCAATACATTCATTTTTATCGTATCAATACGGCCTTGCAGTGAAAGCTTCAAATTTGACCAAATTTCTAAATCTTTTTTCACTTCAGTCCAGCATTTTTCATAATTGTCTTTAAATAAGTTCCCATTTTTAGCTGTCATGTTAATCCCCAGGTATTTCACTTTCTTAACCACTGTTAAACCTGTCTCATTCTGAAACCTCTCTCTCTCAATCGCTGTTAAATTTTTCTCTAAAACCTTTGTTTTTAACTTATTCAGTTTAAATCCTGCAACCTGACCAAATTCTTGAATCAGTTCCAAAACTCTTTTGGTACTAGATTCTGGCTCCTGTAATGTCAATACTAAGTCATCTGCAAATGCTCTCAATTTGTACTGTTTAGCTCCGACTTGTATACCTTTAACCAACTGGTCCCTTCTAATCATATTCAACAGGACCTCCAGGACCGATATAAAGAGCAATGGGGAGATTGGGCAACCTTGTTGTGTCCCTTTTTCTATCTTAAATTTCTCCGTCACCACGTTGTTAACAATTAATTTAGCCTTTTGTTCTGAATAAATTGCACTTATACCGTTTCCAAAGCCTTGACCTACCCCCATCCCCTGTAGATTCTTCTTCATAAAACTCCAAGAAATGTTGTAAAAAGCTTTCTCCGCGTCCACAAATATCAAAACTGCCTTGGTATTAATATTCACTTGTAATTTTTCTAAAATATTGATTATGTTTCTCATATTATCAGACAAGTGCCTACCCGGGAGAAAGCCTGCTTGGTCTTTATGAATCTCTTCCATTAACACTTTTTTTAGTCTTTTAGCCAAAATGTCTGCAAAGATTTTATAATCCACATTAAGCAGTGATATAGGGTGGTAGTTCTTAAGCTGCGTCTTTTCAGTCTCTGTTTTCGGTATAAGTGTAATATACGCTTCTTTCCACGACTCTGGTGCCCTTTTCCCATCCATTATTTCATTACAGACTTCCTTTAAAGGTTGTACTAACCATTCTCTTAAAGATCTGTAGTATCTAGAAGTCAGTCCATCCGGTCCTGGAGATTTACCTAATTGCATATTCTGAATGGCACCTTCTACCTCCTGTTCGGTTATTTTATAGTTCAGCATTAATTTATTTTCTTGAGAGATTTTTTGTAATCCATTTATTTTCAAAAATCGGTCTACATCAATTTCTTTCTGTGGCCCTTGTGTATATAGTTGTTTAAAGTACCTCTGGAAACAGTTTCTAATCTCAGTTGGGTTCTGTATATTCTTTCCTTCCACTTCTAAATTTATAATAGTATTCAGTTTTTGTCTTTTTTTCATTTGCCAAGCCAACAATTTCCCACATTTATTAGCCGACTCAAATGTCTTTTGTCTCATTTGTTTAATTTTCCATTCTATCTCCTGATTCATCATTTTCATGTATTGTACTTGATATAACTTTATTTCTCTCAAGATCTATTGCGACTTTGGTTTTGCTCTCAATTTCTTTTCACTTTCCTTTATTTTCTCCAATATTTTATCTTTCTTCTCATTTTGAATTCTCTTCTTTATTGCATTCTGTTGTATCAAGAACCCTCTCATAACAGCTTTGCTTGCGTCCCAGATTACTCTTTTTTCGACATTAGTGTTCATATTTGTCTCAAAATAGTCTCTCAAGGTTTTTTGGGCCTTCTTAGTCACTTCTTCATCTCTAAATAAGGTGTCATTCATCCTCCATCTGAAGGAGCCAGTTGGTGTTAGTTTCATCTCCATCTTCACAGCATTATGGTCGGAGCAGGTTTTTGGGCAGATGTAATGAGTATGGGTTGCTCGTGCGTAAGTTGCCGCCTCTCCTGGCTATGTTGCCTTGTTTAAACCTTTCTGTCTGGACAGCGCTTCACTTCGTGGCTGCCTCAGTCACTAGCAGAATCTGTCAGTGGGCGTTTCTTAAACCTTTTCCAACATAAAAGTTGTTTGACGCCAAGTCTCCTCCTACTCTCCCTGCGCGGAAGCCTTCTGCGCAAGGAGGGCGTGGGTAGCGGAGGACCCGTGCTCTCCCCGCTGGTGTCCGGTGAAGAGTCCTGGAGCCCTCTCGCCGATTCCCCCATCTGCCCCCCTTTATCTCTGGTGTTGCGCTGATTTGCTTCCCCATCTGCTGAGCTGCCTCTCTCCCTGCTGGGCCCTTCTCCAGCATCATTTGAGAGCCTCACCTCCGCCTCTAGCTCCAATGTCAGTTCCCTGACAGCAGATTTCCACTTTTCTTGTCTTTGGTGCCATTCCTCTAGTTAACCATATTTGGTCAATTCTTGTCCATGTCATTTTGGCTTCAGAGAAGAAGGTTCCCTCTCTAGCAAAGGGATTCTTTGTTCTCCAGATGTCAACTAAATCCAAATTGTCTGTCATCTCGAAAAAGGTTTTCAGTAGTCTGCCATCCTTAGTGACTACCTGTCTTTGTGCCTTGTCCATATGTGTAGATACCACTCCGTTCATATCTCCCATCAAAATCACATTATAGTCCAAATAGTCCATCAAGGTCTCATGCAACTTTTTAAAGAATTCAGATTTCCCCTCATTTGGTGCATAAACTCCTACTATTAAGAATTTCTCTCCTTGTATTTGAATTTCAATTGCCACAAATCCTCCTTGGTCATCTTTAAAAATAAATTTCGGTGATAGTCTCTCCTTTGCATAAATCACTACTCCTCTTTTTTTAACTTTATCCGATGAGATAAACTCCTGGCCTAGTCTTTTATTAATCAATACTTTTCTATGTAGCCTTATCACATGTGTTTCCTGTAGACAAATCAAGTCCAATTGTTGCTTTTTTAATAAATGAAACACATTTTTCCTTTTCTGGGGGGAGTTGAGACCATTACAATTCCAGCTTAATAGTTGCAGAGCCATGATGTAGTTACTTTACTTTTCCTCCAACTGCACCAAGTGCCTGTTCCTGCTCTGTCATTGGTATCACCTTCTCTGGGCAGTCTTTTAATCCAAAAGGTAGTTTTGCTATGTCTAATATTCCTCTTTCTAGTGCTCTTAACTCTTCTCCAGATTCTTTCTGCAGGTCTTCTCCGTGGTCTTTCAAAAATCTTTCTTTGTCGTCCACTGATCTTATTTTTATCTTTCTTCCTTTGAAGCTAAGAGATAGGCCTTGGGGAAATTCCCACCTAAAGATGATTCTGTTGCTTCTCAACAGGCCAACCAAATCTCCATAATTGGACCTAAGGTCCAAAAGATATTTCGGAATGTCTTTAAATATCTCCACTTTTGACTGATGTATTTCCAAAGTCTTCTGAAAGTGCAGACTCAAGATTTTGTCTCTCTCCTCTTTTGTTCGGAGGGTGATCAAACAGTCTCTCACCCTGTTCTTCTTCCCTCCTCTTCCAAGCCTGAAAGCACTCACTATCTTAAAATCTTCCTTCTTCAAATCTGGGTCCCAAAAGTCTGCAAATTCCTGCATAAGAAAGTCAGTCAGATTGTCTTTCTCAAGTTCAGGTACAGCCCTGATCCTCAAATTCGTTTGTTTCTCCTTCAATTCAATCATAGACAGTATCGACCTGTGGTCTTCAAGTTGCCTGTGTATCGGCGGTATCTTTTCTTCTACAGCAACTGCTATTTCCTTTGCTTCTTCAGCTGTCTTTCGGGTCAAAGTAGATTCCTGTAGCAGTTTCTCGATAGTTTCTGTATTGGTATTTACCTTCTGTCCCAAATTGTTGATACTTGTAGTATTTTGGTCAATTTTGATTGATGCTTCAGCTACTTGTTTACTTAATTTTTCCAGAGATTCATTGATTTTACCTAATGCCTGAGCTAAAACATCTTCGGATGCCATTCCTTTAGGTTTAGGTTGTACAAATGCAGCCCCTGATGATGTAGAGGGGCCAGAGGGGCCAGATGTTGATGCTCCTCGCTGCAGCCCAACGTCTGGGCGAAAATATCTACCAGACCTCGTTGTTTTTTCCTGCGGCAAATCTGCCATAACACTCTAGTTAAAGCCCAAGGTCAGTCCCACGGCCAGAATTTGTTTTGAAGTGGAAAATTCCCCTGGCCCAATTGTTATTGTAATAGTTTCAAACTTCCTCTAGGGGGACACAGTAGCAGTCAGAAGTTGTTGCCTTAAAAAAAATAACTTTTTTTAATCCCCCAATTCACAAAATAGACAACAGTTTCAATTTCAGTTATTTTCCAGTTACTTTAAAACCAGGAAAAGCTAGCCGGAAACATTGTATCTCCCTTGCAGAGTTAGCTGTCAAAAAGTACTCTATTCACCAACAGCGCATTTCACAGTACGGCATTCTTATTGTCCATTGGCATCCCGTTCCCAGGTTTTAAGCGGTGGATTTTAGCTTCCTTTCCTCTCTTTTTGCAGGGAAATACAGTTCACACCTTTCCCCCCTCCTCTCCTGCAGCCAAGGGGGGGAGATCACTTGTTTTGATGTTAGAATTGTGGTCCTTTTCAAGCGTCTTTCAAAGTTTTAGCTTACACGTTCGTTGCTTTACTCTATTTACAAAGAACGGAAGGCAGACTTCCTGTTTATGCCTCCCCGCTTCGGTATCAAATTACGTCTTTGTTCTCCCTTTTCCCCGAAATTAACCTACTCACAGGTAGTTGTTTTGTAGCCAAATTGTCACAGGAAAAAGGTAGTGCTCTCCGGTAACGGCTGTGCGACTTCACTCCATGGAAGAAGCAGTTGACTCTCAGCACTGCGCCACTTCCCAGCTTCACTCCAGAGCCCGTAATTGAGCTCCTTTGCAGATTGGGGGGAGGCGCAAAAGGTGCCCGCCGAGTCCCACAGTCACAGGCTTCACCCGCCTGTGATTTTTTCAAGGGTCCCCGCTTCGCCGTAGCGGAACAGACCCGATTCCCATAGAGCCAGTCCCTCCGGATCAGAGGGAGTCCGCCATTACCGATGGCGCCACCCCGGAAGTTCGGTGTCCCTGTTTCATAAGAGCCAACTCCCAGGGGCTGAGGGGTCTTCACCCCCCCATAAAATATTTGCGGGGGCCTGCCTCCCCCAAGTTAATTGGCAATTCCATTCAAATGGTGTCCATGCACTGTGTCATCTGATCGATTATGCAGGGCAGGGCTTACCTGGGCCCCCCACAATATTATTCATGTTTGCATCCCTGCCTTGTCCATCACCCTACCAGTTTCAACAGGCACCAGCCACTACTATGGGTAACATTGGCCGGTTATCATCTCTCAGCCTACCCTTGCTCTTTGTGAGGAGCAACGTATGAAGTTCTGAGTTTTCTGAAGCAGAATGAATAACAGATAGAAAATGTTTATAAGACAAGCTCTTTCTTTCCCCCCATATCCTTTATGTTGTCCCTTTCTTCCCAGAGGCTGTGCGTGGATACTACTAGCAGAAACTCATCCAGCTCTCCAGCACATCAATCTTGATCTGTGGAGTCTGGAGTGACAATTTCCCCTCCCACCAGCAGTTTTGACATATTTGTAAAGAGAAATGGGCATAATGGGTACATTTTAAAATGACACCAGTGCTGATCTTTTAGTCAGTCAACAGAAAGGGTGTCTCATTTGTCCAGTCAGGCTATAAGCCTGTGGGGGTGTCACAACAAGCTAAACATTATTTCAATCTACACTCCATTTTGCAAAGGGACAGCTGACATTCTTTTTATTCTGCAAAAAGAATGACCTCTGCTACCTGGACATGTTTTTAAGAATGATATGGATTGTTTTGTGAGAATGCTGCTTGTTTTTTAAATATAAAATCACTCATATTGTGAATATTATATGCATGTGAATGCCACCTTTCACCTGAAGATCACAGAGTGGTTAACAACATAAAAATACAAAGTGTGAATGCATTGACTAGAAAAAAGAAACTCGCTGCTTTTATTTATAAATGTTTTTGTCGTTGCTGTTGCTGTAGTTGTTTGTTGTTGCTTAAAAGTTCTCTTGTGACTCCCCTCTCCCCCACTTTTTCAGTCATATATCAATTGGTATGTTTCTCTATCCGAGTATTAACATACATAAAAAAATTAAGTTTATTGCTGAGGGACTGGTTATGTCATTTTCCAGTGGGGTAGCTATTGGTGGGCTTCTGCAAAATCAACCAAGCATGTTGTGGAGGACTACAGGCCAACATGCCAAAAGCTACATACACCAAGGGTGGTGGAGGCTGGGTTCATCTTCAACCACTGTTATTCACGTCCCCTTTAGTTCAGTTATTTAGGGAGTTATGAGGTCAAGGACACTCTCCATGATATATTGGTTGTGGGTAAGCTTGATTGTGGGGAGGAGGTGTGGTAGTTAATCTGGGTTCCAAGTGAGAGGTGGAAATTTGCAACTATGGTGAGAGCATGAATTCAGTTTATGAACATCCAGTGTGACTGATGGGTATTTTGTATTTTTGCTATTATTGGTTGGTTGGTTGGTTGGTTTGATTGATTTGATTGTATTTTTAGTGTATCTTGCTTTTGCATTAATATTATGTTCATCATTTTCAGGAGCTTTGGGCCCCAAAGAGGTATACGATGTCATAGCACACAACACAGCATGAGATATGCTTTCATGGAATGGAGTCAACTTTAGCAGATAACACAACTTGGATGGCAGAAAGTGAGGAGGAATTAAAGAACCTCTTAATGAGGGTGAAAGAGGAGAGTGCAAAATACGGTCTGAAGCTCAACATAAAAAAAAACTAAGATCATGACCACTGGTCCCATCTCCTCCTGGCAAATAGAAGGGGAAGAAATGGAGGCAGTGAGAGATTTTACTTTCTTGGGCTCCATGATCACTGCAGATAGTGACAGCAGTCACGAAATTAAAAGACTCCTGCTTTTTGAGAGAAAAGCGATGACAAACCTAGACAGCATCTCAAAAAGCAGAGACATCACCTTGCCGACAAAGGTCTGTATAGTAAAAGCTATGGTTTTCCCAGTAGTGATGTATGGAAGTGAGAGCCAGACCATAAAGAAGACTGATCGCTGAAGAATTGATTCTTTTGAATTATGGTGCTGGAGGAGACTCTTAAGAGTCGCATGGACTGCAAGGAGATCAAACCTATCCATTCCTAAGGAAATCAGTCCTGAGTGCTCACTGGAAGGACAGATTGTGAAGCTGAGGCTCCAATAATTTGGCCACCTCATGAGAAGAGAAGACTCCCTGGAAAAGACCCTGGTGTTGGGAAAGATTGAGGGCACAAGGAGAAGGGGATGACAGAGGACGAGATGGGTGGACAGTGTTCTCAAAGCTACTAACATGAATTTGACCAAACTGCAGGAGGCAGTGGAAAACAGGAGTGCCTGGTGTGCTCTGGTCCATGGGGACACGAAGAGTCGAACATGACTAAACGACTAAACAACAACAAAGTGTTATGCTAAGCTGACAATGGTGTAGGTATGTAACATTGTGATCACATCACATAGAAATGAAATGTATAAAATACAGTTGCTAAGTACATTAAAGCTTAAATGCATCTAAGTGACCATTTGCAATGCAGTGTTGGTGCTTTTGCTGTTCCAAATATGCTTATGTTTTAGTGTGATTACTACAGTCTGTATTTTCCCCACCCCATATCAATTTCTTCTTACTTCACTGCTTCCATTTTGCTGTCTACACCCATGTAGATAATATATATTTCTGTGACTGCTGATCTAAAAATACCTCATGTCTTGGTTCTATCACAAAAAGTGTCTGTATTTGTCAAGATGGCTTTAAAGACCTCCCATATTTTCCCCCTTTAGCAGAAGCATAAATCCATTTGAAGATCGCCTGCATAAAACTTTCATTTGATGCCAAATTTCCTTCATGGCCTTCCAAACTAAAATCAATTACCTACCTTCTCCCCAATCCCTGGTGTAGGAGCTGTATTGATTCATTCACAGAATAAGAGAAATAATATTTCCACTTCTTTGCATTTTCTTGTGCAGCTCCCTGGACAGACAAGGAAACATTTGTCCCATCTTCCTCTTGTGTTCTTCACGCACAAACCATCTATCTGACTTGCAGCCCACCACCAACATCATTCCATCCTCCATCCTTTGACTCCTGCCCTTTCTGTCAATGCAAGTAACCTTTTCATCAGAAATCAGATTACCTTTCTCTGATTTTTCTGCTCAAACAACTCCTGAACTCTTAGACCTTTCAGAGGAGAAAATAAACCACCAAAACAATCATCAAAACACTAGCATGATTAAGGACTGTGGCTAACTACACATCTGTAGTACACAGTATGAAATTTGGAGGTTAAAAAAAGTTACACTGAAGTATTCCAACTGCACCGCTTCCACTTTAGAAATAAGATCACAATTCTAAAGAAAATACTTGAGTCTACCTAATGAACATGGTGGCATTATGATGCTATGTAACTAGTCAGATTTGCCTCTGTGCAAATATGTGCAAATCACAAAGGGCAAATATAGTCAACTTGGAGTCTGGTACAGTGGTACCTTGGGTTACATACGCTTCAGGTTACAGACGCTTCAGGTTACAGACTCCGCAAACCCAGAAATAGTACCTCGGGTTAAGAACTCTGCTTGAGGATGAGAACAGAAATTGTGCTCAGGTGACGCAGCGGCATCAGGAGGCCCCATTAGCTAAAGTGGTGCTTCAGGTTAAGAACAGTTTCAGGTTAAGAACGGACCTCCAGAACGAATTAAGTTTTTAACCCGAGGTACCACTGTATTGGTTACTTGGATGATCCTAGAAAATCAGGGATCACTTGACTAGGATGGCCCTGTGAAACTACATAGCCAATCATATTTGATTAGGAGTTGGCAACACTGGGGAGAAACAAAGTGACTTCTGAGTGAGAGCAATGCATCGCACAGTGGCAAACCCTTTCTGAGGCGAAACGAAAATTATGTGAAAGAGATACGTTTGTGATGCTACTGAAAATGCAAAGTGAGTACTTTAATTTCAACCCTCAATGGGGAACATTCACAGTTGTTGAAATGGTTTAAAGGAACTGTTCTGGCAACTGAAACACTCCTTCTAAAGGAGAACCACACCAACCCTGGAGCAATAGATCCACACATGAATAGCTCTAGAGACTATCCACTTGGCATGCAATAATAAATTGGACACAAGATGTAATCAGCAATCCATTCTGGGAACTTCAGTGTGACTAACTGCACTCCAGAATGACTTTCTTCCCAGTGCCCTTCAGGGAAGGCTTGCATGGAGTATCTCACACAATTAGAAGCTTGGACCGAGTTTCCCTCACTTACGTTTATTCCAATTAAAAAAGGAAGAGGAAAGCTTTTAGTTTGGTTTCAGATCTAGTCCATAATAACTGCAATATTGAGAGATGCTGCCTGGTAGCTGCAATCAGGAACCCCATGGCTTAGTGTAGGTAGGGTTGCCAACTGTCCAGGGATAAGCTAGGCTTCCAACCTCTGTAACAGTTGCAGAGTTTTATGTGTAAAAGTGTATTGTGTGGGGGATGCTTTTCTCAAAATATTAATTTTAATTAAAGCTGGTGTGGGGAGTAAAATGAAGGAGTGCTACTTAAATGATTTGTGAATGTTAGACCTATGTTAGGAGCAAGGCTGTCATTACTAATTCCAGAGCATCATTTCATTTATTGCAGCTGGAGAAACTACAGGGGGAGAGTAAATGTGATCCTTCCAAGGTCAAACATACATTCCCTTTGGAGGTGACACAACATAGGAACATTGGAAGGTGCCATATTGGGTTGAGACCCTTAGTCCATCTAGCTCTATACTGTTGACACTGACTGGCAGCAGCTCTATGGTTAACTTTATTTTAATTTATGTGCTCATTCATTCATTCATTCATTTTATATTCAGTCCTTCTTCCCACAGGAGCTCAGCACACACATCAGTAAAGGGTTTTTTGTTTTTGTTTTTTAACATTCTGAAAACAGTTTAAAACACTTTGGAAACAGTGATCCCAGAGTTGCTTAGAACAGTATCTTTCAGCCATAAAAATGCCTAGGTGAACAGGAATGTTTTAAAATTCCTCCTGAGAATCAACAGTAAGGGAGAGAGAAGCACCTTACCAAGGAATGGCAAGGAAACAGGGAACTGCAACTGTAAAGGTTCTGCCACAGGGCAACACCAACTGGGTAGACCTCTATGGTGACACCACCAACAAAGCCTCACCTGCTGACCACAGAGCCAGAGATAGTTCATATTCAGGAAGTCAATCTCAAGGTCTGAAGTCATTTAGGGCTTTAGATGCTACCTTGCATTGGGCCCAATAGCTCACTGACAGCCAGGATTCTGCTTGTTCTGATGTCTCTTCTTTGAAGAGCGAAAGAATTACTGATTTGCTCAGTTTAATAACTACCATTGTGTTTGTTTGTTTTTCCTTTGTTCAAGGAAACATTCCCCCCCTCCAATACATCCAGGCCTTTAAAAAATGTACCGTATTTTTCGCACCATAGGACACACCGGACAATAGGACGCACCTTGTTTTAGAGGGGGGAGAACAAGAAAAAAAATTCTCCCCCTCTCTGCCCAGCACCCCTTCAGCGAAGTGGCAGGAGGCGCTGCACAGAGAGAGGGAGAATTTCCCCCCTCTTGTTTTCCCACTCTAAAACAAGGTGCCGTTTAAGGTGCGTTCAGGCGGCTACCTTGGAAGCCTGGAGAGCGAGAGGGGTCGGTGTGCACTGACCCCTCTCGCTCTCCAGGCTTCAGGTTCCTTTCGACCTGCTCTTTGGGGCTGGCGGGGGGAAGCCCACCACCAGCCCGAAAGAGCAGGCCAGGGAGCAGCGGAGAGGCTGCTGCTATAGTCGCACGTCACTTCTCCAGCTGGGAGAGGGTCGTGGAGCTATGGCTTCTTTAGCCCCGCACATGGTCTCCCAGCTGAAGAGGTGGTGCGTGGCTAAAGAGGCTCCTGCCATAGCCGCGCGTCACCTCTCCAGCTGGGAGAGGGTCGCGGGGCTATGGCGTCTTCGCTCCATAGGACGCACACACATTTCCCCTTCAATTTTGAAGGGGAAAAAGTGCGTCCTATACAGCGAAAAATACGGTAATTAATTGTAATAAAGAATATGAGCTTTACATCTGTTGTTTTAGACACCCCAGGGAAGTTCGAAAAACAGTTAAAATTTTAATTTCCTGATTCAGGAAGTTTCACCCCAGTGAAGAATTCACATTTAAGAGATTTTTTTTTAAAAAATAAGTAAATGAAAAACGGTATAGAGCTCCAAAAAAACAACAACAACCCCACAAAGTAATAAAATATGGCTTTGAGCTAGCTGCCATTCGTATATAGATATTGTTAATGACCATTCATCAGCAGCGGTATCATTTATCTCACCAAATAATGCATTCAATTGTACTCCAATAGCCTTAAAAAAAAAAAAAAAACTTTTAATGTCAGCGCAGACTGAATTTTAACCAGCTTCCATTTCTTTTCACAAGCTTATTTGCTATCAAATCTCTTGCTTGTATCAGTGCTATCGCTTCCAGTGATTTAGTATCATTTACCATAGATAAGCAACATAAATACAGTTTGCTGGTTGATAAAACAAAAGGAATGCATATCAACACTCCTCAGCTGATAATACCATTATTCATCGCAGAGTAGGATCCTTGTTGACCTTGTTCAGGGAGTAGTGGCAGGGGGGATGGACAGATGGATGGAAAGCTCTTAGAATGAAAAGCAAAAGCACTGGGCAGCTCAGGATCCAGATCAGTGGTGATGCCATTCTGCTTTTCATCTGCCACATTTGTGAAACTGTTTATCATAAGCCAATAGAATTGATTTGAAAGTAATTCTGTAGCTGGATGGGTCGTGTCCTTGTTACTGATGTTTCGTTGTTGTTTTAATGGAACATGAGAACATTTGAAAGCTGCCTTTAACTTGCAAAGAACTGGTAGTTAAATAACACAAAAAAAGCCCTGCTGGATCAGGCAAATGGCCCATCTACTTCTGCATCCTGTTTCCACAGTGGCCAACCAGATGCCTAAATGGGAAACTCTCAAGCAGAACCTGAGCACAAGAGCACTCTTTCCTCCTGTGGCTTCCAGCAATTAGTATTCAGAAGCATTACTGCCCCCAACTATGTACGGGGAACACGGCCATCATGACTAGTAGCCATTTAATAATAGATTAGTAGGCACTTCTGGGAATCATCATCATCATCATCCTGAAAAAGATGAGGATGGGGAAATAAAGGAAGTGAGCATTTGCATACAGTGGATTTTAACAGGTGGCACACATTTCCAAGCAAGTACTCCTTTGCATCATGCAGTAAATGATGGCCGATGGGTGAGAATCACCAACAATAGCCTATGAACAGCCAGAGTCAACTCAAGCACTACATCTGGAGAGCCACAGTTTCCTCATTTCTAGTATAAATTCCAAGTCAACAAGAGCATAAAAGATAATGTTATGTGGTGGATAGTGATAACTTTTTCCAGTCCAGCAGTTGCTGAACAACCTTCTGGGGTCCCACATGCAAGTGTTGGATGGGGTCAGAGGCAAAAGTGCGTGGAGCAACAGGTGTGAATTTTACCTTTGCACAGCAGGTTGAATTCAATGCACATTCAGACACCCCTCGGTATACTCCACTGAGACAGGGAAGAGACCTGGGGTGTACCGTCCAGGTTCTACTAGACTATGAAATTCAATGTCCCAGTAAGGTGACTGTGCAATCATAGCAAGCATTTCAACTTGCCAGATAGAAATACCCCCTCCTCCCTCCACAGTGTTTCACAGGTTCTATTCACCCTACTTCCATTCCCCTGAACCAATTTTGGGACTGTGGAGATCACATGGGGGGAAACCTAGTTGCATAAGGCTTCTGGTGATGGCGCTCATTAACTGAATCCTGCCCTAGGTATCCAGTCTTCTCCTACAATTGCCTATGCCAGCTGTGCCTTGTGAGAGCTAATGTTCAACAATATATAGAGGACCACAAGTTCCTCATACTTACTTGAGGCAGGAAGAAACCTTAAACAGCTTTGGCACCATGGTGTGAAGTGTGTCATCACCTCATTCCATCAATTTTTCATGGGCAATCTCATCGAATGCTATGCCTGACTTGCATTTTAAAAAAACAACCCCCAAAAAACCACTATAGCATGGTATTACCCACTTAGCTTCCAACTGAGAATTGGTGATCTGGTTGCCAAATGATGTAGTACTTTGAGCACACTGGAATGGGGTGAAAATGAGCCTTCTGCAATAAACAGCAGAAGGTTATTGTGTAGATTAAAATGTGAGGATTGCTACCTGCCTGCCTGCACAGATATTCATTTCACAAGCAGATTAGGGTTCTCCCCTTCCTTTTTATCTTTGCCATTCAAAAGCTGTTCTTAATTGCTACTGATTCCATTCTGCCAATTGATACCTAATTACAGGAAGCTATTCCATGTTTGGCTGTTCAATTAGCAATTAGCTAAGTGTCTAAAAATAGGGGTGGGATGAATAATTGCCATGTAAATGTGATTGCTTGATTATTTGATGGATCTGCAAGTGGGCATGGTCTACAACAGGGATGATGAACATTTTTCAGCCTGAGGGCCACATTCCTTTTGGGCAACCTTCCAGGGGCCACATGCTAGTGCTGGGTAGGAACCGATACAAAGGTGGGTGGAGCAATACATGCAAATTTTACCTTTGCACAATAGGCTAGTTTCTATACACATTCACACAGCCTTCTGTATCCTCCACCCAGACCAAAAACATTAACAAGGTTTAAGGACATGTCCCATCCAGGCAAAAACATTTGGGGTACAAAAAAAGGGCCAGCAATGGTTGGTTGTTCCAGATGCTGAATGATATTGACAATTACTGCCTACTCTCTGTTGCAAATGGCTCTAATACTATGTCACTGTTAAATGTTGACTATGGGCTCAGAAATTTGGTTTTAATTACCAGATAATTTCCAGACAGCCCATAGCAATAGCTTGTTTTTCAGAATTCTAAGTTGCTGTGAACGCTTAAACGTTAGAAAATAAAGAATAGTAAAAAGAAAAAGGAAACAAGACTGAGTTCAATGGGTAGAATGGCAAAATTATGTATTGATCCCTTCTCACATTAATGCACACATACCACACTAACATGCAAACACACCACATGTTTCTGTACACACCACACACATGTACACATACACCACTCATATGTGCTCTAACAGGTGCATGCACAGACAGAGAATTAGGAATTAGGGCACGACTCCCTACCATGCCCTGATTCTCGGGCCACACCCAGAAGATGAAAGGGGGGGGGCATGCCTCATCACCACCCCATGGGACTGAAGAATCCCAGGTAGATGTGAAAGTTTGGCCTCAAAGGATGCACCTATCTCATTCCCTTAACCACAGATTCCCAGAAGTGAGCCTTGGGGCAAACCCATCACCTAAAGGTGCCTAAATGGTGTCACCACGTTAACCCAAACTATTTTTTCCCCCACACCTAAACTGCCCAAAGTGACCGAGTTAACCTATTGAAACAACACAGAAGACCATCTAGCACTCCATCCCGCTATTCAGTGTGAAGTAGGCAGAAAACCAATCTGTGATCCAAAATGTAGGGGGGATCCTACATGGCCCCCAGTGGTGACCCCGAAGCACACGGGGAGACCGGGAGGGGTGGCAGGTGGTGCTGCAAATGAAGAGGCTGGAGGGGAGGCAGACTGTTCCTTAAATAGGGACCAAATCCTGCCTCCCTTCTTAGGAAAGCACCAATCGGTACCAAGGGTTTTTCTACACTGCCTCTCTTGCTCCCATGGCAACCTGCCATCTCAGCACCATCTAGGCCTTTTGGCTGAATGTTCTCTTTTTTTGGAATGAAACCAGTCTCTCAAGAAATGCTTTTCAGGAACAAAACAAAAAAAAAATCCAATTTATCAAGATTGTGTGTGGGGTACATAGAAAAACCAAATAAGTCTCCACTGATAATAGAATAAAATGTTATATGTTATATCATTTATGGATGTTTGATTGATTGACAATAACAGAGCTGTGTAAAAAGATGCCGTTTTCACTCCATACAGCCACTCAATTATTAGCTTTTTAAAATTTCCCATGAATGCATTTCTCAGGAAAATTAATCCATTAGCATCACAGTACAAAAAACTTTATTGACCCAATAAAGCAGAGTTTCTTTTCAAACAAATGATTAAAGAAAATAACATTAACATTAACATGCATCTGAGATAATTATATCCATTTATGAGACAATGGATGCTCTATCAAAGAATTAATGGAATGAAGCAGTTTGAGGAACTCTTCTTAATTTTATTTTATTTTTATCAATTGAAATATAGCACTTTCATTTACGAGTACACATTTCAAACAAATATGACAGAATGAGGCTGTTATGCTCATACACACAAATCTTGCCCACCCTTAAATTCTCACTGCAGCATATAAAGATGTTTAGAGTCACTTGGAATTCTTCATGGGAAATACATTCAAAAAGTCACTATCAAGAAAGGTTTAGCAGCTTAAAAGTGTGATATAACTCCACAGGACTAAAGTTTGGCTGGAGAAAGGGTCGCAAGTTTGAGAGACAGAATTTTATTTATTATATACTGGCTTTTTCACAAGCCACGAGGTATTTTACAATAAAATAAAATAAATGAAATAAATGCAAAGCAATGCAACGCAATGCAATAACAAAGCATAATAGATCACCATATTCTGTTCCGCTTTTGGAGGCTGTTTGCCCAAGAATACCTGATGCTTGAAACCACAAGTATTCTGTGGTCTTGCTTGAAGGCTTCATGGAGGCAACTGGTTAGCCAGAATGAGAATGGACTGGATTTTGATGAACCTCTGGATTCTTTCTTCTGGTTTCAGGCCTTCTCAGAGTTCTTCTCCCCAATCATCCCCACCAATACACCAGATTCTGAGATTGCAAGACTCAGAGGTGCTGGCTTGTGAGGGCGATCGTGGGAGCCAATGTTGTGTGCATGACATCAGTGTCAGGAGGATCTGGGGGTAGAGCAGAAGATGGCGGCTGCACAGCTTCAATAGCCAGTGGCTCCTCCTCTGCCTTTTCCTGGCACCGCCACTGGTGAGAGGCTGCTTTGATCCTCCTTCCCCTCCCCTGCAGGAGGAGGAGGAGAAAGAACTGGCCACTGGAGCCACACTGTGCTCAGTTGCAAGCTTTGCCTCTGTGCTTTTTGGACTTGGGGGCAGGAAGCGGCCACCACCCCAAAAATATTTGGGCATCCCAAAAGGGCTTGGGACCCAAGAGTTGGTACTCCTGGCAAGAGTATATGGTAAATATCTTTTAAATTGTTCATAAGCTAGTGTGCTACCTTGAAGAAAGGCTTTGGGGCACAAATCAGAGCTCAGTTATAGCCACTCTCTCCTAAACACCCTTTCCTCCCACACTCTTTGAAAATGCAACTGAATAAGACTCTTCTCCACATATTGTCAGTGTGCCATCTCTAGGAATCTGCCCTTTTCATACTTACTCCATGGAAGTCTTGACTGTATTGGAAATGCATGGTTTGTTTGTTTACTTCCTTGTTTCCATTGATGAATCACTCCCCATAAAATATCCCAAAGTGCTTTTGTTTTGTGTAACATTATGGGAAGTAAAATCAGTATCGCCAATGCCACAGAACTCCAGCAAATTTATCCAGCTTGACTACCCTACATTCTCCTACAAATGGACCTTGAGCTTGTTTGGATGTTCTAGCAGGGGAGCACAGCTATCGTATACCCTCTGCTTTCATTTTAAGCAGCTTTCAAGTCTATAGGTCTTTTCATTACATCTGCAATGTCTCCCTGTCAGAACCTTGGGGTGCTTCCAGATGACCTGAACATTCATTATGATTTCTTTTCAGGGAGATTAAAGGCCCATCTACATTATGCACTTAATGCAGTATCATACCACTTTAAACATTATAACTTTCTCCAAAGAATCCTGGGAGCTGTTTGTTCAGGCTGCTGAAAGTTGTTAGAAGATTTCTATTCCCCTTACAAAGCTCCAATTTCCAGAGTTTGTTGAGAAGAGGGATTGACTGTTAAACTATTCTGAAAATTGTAGTTCTGTGAGGGGAATAGGAGTCCCCTAACAGCTCTCAGCAGCCTGAACAAACTGCAACTCCCAGAATTCTTTGGGGAAGCTACAACTGTTTAAAGTGGTATGGTGATGCTTCAAATGTATACTGCAGATGGGTAAACAACATTGGCTATTTAATGAGCATTCATTCTAATTTGCTTGCTAGATTACAGAAGGCTACAGAAAGCTAGATTACATTCTGTCTGGCAAGCAATTGTTATCCCACACTTCCCAATATTTTTCCTCATTGCTTTCCTTATAGCAGAATGCCCAGTCTTTTCAGAAAGTGGATTTGTTGTGCAAGGCTTCTCCAGCAGCTTTAATTTTGCAGGTATGTGAGGGAATCCCACGCAAAGATCGTGACAGTCTAGAAGCTCCCCCAGAAGCCAGAGGAATGAGAATCCCTGACAGTTGGTGAAAGGACTTCAATGCCAGCCTAGATTCTTGACATTTTTTAACTTGCAAAATATGTTATACAAAGTAGTAGCAATTGCTGTATGGATTTAAATAATAATAACATAAAATAATAATAAGTCATTTTACAAAATGTACAAAGACTACAAATTTCAGCTTCTTGATGGAGAACTTTAAATGTTTAGCATGGAGCATATAAATCTCTATTTTTAATCCCATTAAGACAAAATCCTAAACTAGATACTTGCAGCCTATGGACAATGTTTTAATTTTGCACATTCCCGGGCATTTTTGAGGTTTCACAACAAATGCTAAATATATTTGTTGCATTTTACACAGACCTCACCACAGTCCATTTGGATTGTTTACTGAGTAAATGTTGGTCAAAAGGAGATGGGGGGAGGGATGCTTTAGCCTTTCATTCATGGAAATGCATCTCAGAGAACAAACATCCACTGGCACAGTTAAAAAGCCTATAAGGCACAGAAGAAAAGAAGCTTTCTAAGCAAATGCAAAATAAAATCAAAAGGTTTCCTGAGGAAGCCTTTGACTGTGGCAAAACTGCTCAATCTAGGATTTCAAAGGATGATCAAAACTATTTGCAATTACTCCTGACTTGTGCTTGTATAATTCTAGAATGAAAAAGGACTCCCCCTTCCTCCCTAAACACACACACACACACACACACACACACACACTCTGCTGCATTCCTTCTTTTGAAAGGGCATATAATGAAAGAAACAGATTTTTGTTGCCAGCATTCTGGCACAAGGGAAATGAACCCATGAAATTATGAATGGGTCTGAAATGGGAAGATTGTCCATTAAGAAGATGAAGAAAAGACAGAGCTGTCACTGCCTGGGCTTTTGGTGCAAACACCCCAACTCCCCATGTTGCAGAGATGAAAAAAAGAGAGACTCGTGTGGAGTAAGGCCCTTCTTCTTCCACCACAGATCTCTGCTTGATTTCAGGTTTGAAGCAAGATAACTTGTTGTGAGGAGGCTTAATGGATCGGGGAATAATTGCAGCACTGGTAGCCTTCATATGTTGAAAGTTATAGAATTGTATCAATTGACAGTGAGCAACTGAGTAGAATACGATATGTATGTGTTTCCCATATATCTGTACAAACAGAAATGCTACAGACTTAAAAGCAAAGCAAAGCAAAGCAAAGCAAAGCAAAGCAAAGCAAAGCAAAGCAAAGCAAAGCAAAGCAAAGCAAAGCAAAGCAAAGCAAAGCTGTTAATTCAGAGAGAGGTTTGGGATATCCTGAGAGGGTGCGGCATTTGCCTGATTCCTACCCCGGTCCTGATTTATTGCGAACTCTATAACCAGAAAAAGCCAATGGCTCAAAGAAGATGCAGTGTTGGGGGGGGGGGTAAGATCCAACCAATTTTGTATAGTGGTACCTCGGGTTACATATGCTTCAGGTTACAGATTCTGCTAACCCAGAAATATTACCTCGGGTTAAGAACTTTGCTTCAGGATGAGAACAGAAATTGTGCAGCGGTGGTGCGGCAGCAGTGGCAGACCCCATTAGCTAAAGTGGTGCTTCAGGTTAAGAACAGTTTCAGGTTAAGAACAGACCTCCGGAACAAATTAAGTATGTAACCAGAGGTACCACTGTACTAGAAAGAGGTCAGGACCATGGACAGGGGCAAGAGGATGGGTCAGATATAGGTGCAAGAATTTCAGGACCTTGAGCAGCAATCCTGCTGCTGAGAGGAGATGGAACAAATTGCCTCAACGCTGGCTTCCTGCAACTGCCAGAGCTTACTATTGTGGCGTGGAGGATCAAAACTCAAGTTTCACCATCTCAGGGCTGCAACACAGCAATTAAAGGGCCTCTTCACCTCTCTGGACAGCTGCTTTACTATTTTTGTGTTACCTACCTGATTTCCTTCTTTCTCCTTATTCTCCACCCCCTCAACTTCCTGACCACAGCCAATCAGAGATCATGCTGCATATATGGTATTGCCACAAAATGCCAAAGCTGATATTCTGACAGCATAAGTGAGGGCAAATAAAATCAACTCTGGATGGGTTCTGAAGGTGGAAGGGACACAATCACTACATCCTCCTAGATCAGAGGGACAAAAATTAGAAGTACTGCTTCAGATCAGCCCCAAATTTCTGAAAGTGAGGGCATCTTTTCATCTGAGGATTTGTTTTGGTTGGGCCCTAAAAGATAATCACTTTTTTGTGTATGTGTGAAGCTACAATGAACTCCCCAAAATAATATCCACTGAAAGTCTGTTTTTTAAAAAGCCATGTTTCTAAAAAGGAATAAATAGGAGCTTCTCTAAAGAAGACTATAAACTAAAATTGGGATCTATGATTTCTAGGAATGAAGATAAGAATCAGGAACTGAGGAAGGCATGTGCAAAATGAGGACTGGTTTTTGTGAAGCCACAAACCCAAGCTTATTCCTCTCTGCTAGCCACAGCACCATGTGCCGCAGGCAGCAAAAACATTTCATAATCATTTTCAAAGGCAATTTCATGTAAAGACAACTGCAATTAATCTTAGTCATCTCAAATGGCACCACCGGCTTATGTGGAAGACTTCAGCTTTCAAGGTCAAGCAGCATATTATGGATCGGTGTCATTTCCCAAGACGCAGAGGGTTCATTAGCAGGATCAGAAAGTGGGCAACAATGCACTGTTCATCTATGGAAAGAGGGTGTCCAGATGAAATCCTGAAAAGTGAATCATAAGCAAGGATTACGTTAGTGGTTTGAGATTGTTTCCCCACCCTTTGATAGTTTAGCACTTGCTAATGAAAAAAATGTAAGGTGTCCTGGCTCCCGCCCAGATCATAATGACAATGGCTTTGAGATGCAAAGGTTTTGGATATTGTTAAATGACCTTTATGCTCACTATTATGCACTTTAAATGAATGGTTAATTCTTGAATTGTTAATGTTATGTTGCAGTGACATTATAACTTTGATTACTTTGTAAGGTTATGCACTATTATTGTAGCCTGTGAACCACTTTGAGCACAGATTTGTGGGGAAAGGGTAGGTAAATACACTTGCTATAAGCCTAAGAATGCATGTGCTTTGCCATTCCATTATAGACGCTTCTATCATGAGTCATTTCTGGAGCTGCTGCCCAAATCCTTGTAATTAGAGATGAGACGAAAACTGAATCACTGGGAACTTCTGCATGCAGAGCATGTGCTCAGCCCATACTACTGAGCTGTACACGAACTAGTCATAAAAACCATTCCTCCCCATGGCAATCATGCAGAATGCATGCCTACAGAACAACCATTATTTCCTCCTTTCTATAACAGAAGGTGTTGTGATACCCCAAAGCATACTCGTATTTTCAGCCAAAATACTTCCGTATGACTTTTGCTAAGGCAAGTTAATTTATGCTTTTCATTCAGAAAATATCTACACACAAAAAAAAATAACCTGGCTAATTCACCTGGTTTATTGGCTTGGATGATTATTTATTTAGAAATTAAATATATCTGACTGCTTTCCCTAATCAGAAAAACAATCAGATCAATAATCAATATAGATGTAGGCAGCAATCATAAAGCAAGATTGCTGGGATGAGCAGTTGTTGTTTTGTTGTTGTTGTTCTTGTTAAAAATTGTATACCACCCTATACTCACAGGTCTCAGGTGAATTCACAACATAAAATCACAATATAAAAGCACCATATATATATTGAAAATAAAAACAAGAACAACCCAATAATCCCCCCCTCCCCAACACATTCAAAAGGGCACTGGATGTCATCAGACAAAGGCCTGGTTACAGAGGAACATTTTTGCCTGGCACCTAAATATATATAATGAAGGCACCAGCTGAACCTCCCTGGGGGAGAGCATTCTACAAATGGAGCCACTGCAGAAAAGGCCCGTTCTCGTGTTGCCACCCTCCAAACCTCTCATGGAGGAGGCATACAAAGAAGGGCCTCTGAAGATGATCTCAGGGTCTGGGTAGGCTCATATGGAGAGAGGCAGTCCTTGTGGTATTGTAGCCATGTGCATTCAGACCAGAATCCGTGTAATATGCTTAGGATGCAGAGGATCTCTAGCTCAGCCAGCTGATTCCCAGCCCAGCCAGGCTCAGCTGGTTCCCCAAACCTGTCTCAGCTGAAAATAAATCAGCATAACTTGCTCATTCTCATTCAGCCTGCTCATTTGAAGCTGGCTCAGCTGAGGCTGGTATGAATCCCCAAAAAGGGCATGACTCGTGCTGCCATACGTCCAGATTTCCCCAGACATTACTGGGATTTCAAAGGAAGAACTGACATCCGGGGAGGGGGGCGGTTTCCAAAAGGCGGCACTTTGTCCTGAATCTTAGGCAAGGCAAGCTCAACAATTTTGGAGTGTCCTGGTTTTTACTTTTTGAAATATGGCAGCCCTAGGCATGACTAAAGAGGGAGGGATTTAGACGGGACTCTATATCTCTTCAGCTCAGTCACATGACCTGGCAACCTGGTGTAAAACTATTTTTAAGATTTGTTTTCACTCTGCCAGGCTTAGGCAGAACAGCAGCAACCCCACTGTTGAAGGGAGGCTGGATCTGGTTTGACTTTATGCCAGCTTAATTTGCAGCAGCTTGCTTTATACCAGTTTATTGTGCATAGGATTCCTCCCTTAACAACTCATTTTCGAAAGTATTACATTTCTCTATCTGCGCTATGCACTTTTTAAAACAAAGAACTGATGCACATGCAAGAGAGAGAGAGAGAGAGAGAGAGAGAGAGAGAGAGCGCTAGATTTTGTTGTTTGTTTGTTTTCTGGTATACTTTTTGATGTAAAAGAGCTTTCTTCTTGCCCTGCCCTCCCCAGTGCTAAATGACATTTGCAATGTGCCGCAGTGGTAATTTAAAAAATCACAAGCTGTATCAGTGATTACTCCAAAAAAAGTTTCATTAACATTTTTACTATCTCATTTCACTCATGAAGAGTTTGAAAATCCAGCAATTGTATTCTAAGGGAAGGTCAATTTTCTTGAAATAAAGCTTTTATTTATGCCATTTTGAATTTTTTAATAGAAACTCAGGTCTCTGTCTCAGGTTCAAGCCTCAGAGGTTACACTGGCTTCCACAACTATTCCCTGAGTGCTACCGATGCTCCCTAGCCAACTCCTGATCAGCTTAGTGAGACCCACTTCAGTGTGCTCATGGGTTCTAGAAGGTTGGGAACCACGGATCAGGGTTTCAGCCCCCTGGAAGTGACATACGTATTTCAAACCAAATGAGGCAAATGTCAGCAAGGGATGCCAGCTGATACTCAGGGAGTTGGCAAGGGTTAGGGTAAATCTTGCATGCTCCCAATGGACCCCTTCACATGGTATCCATGGGTACTGAACACCCGAATAAGGCTTTAGTGAGAAGGTAAACATGTGTTTGGTCCAAGAGTAAGGAATTTCTGGCCCACAGTCCTAATGAGACCCACCAGTCTTACCCATCTGACCTGCAAGGCCATTTCTGCACAGCCACCTGACCAACACCTAATTTTATCAGGTATGGGGCAGGTCAAAGCCTGGCTCAGACAAAAGCACTCCATGAAGAGATTGCAAGACCCACGCAAACATCAGCTAATCTGTCAAGTCTTGAAGAGCCCCTGCAAGTTTTCCACAACAGTCAATTACCAGGCTTCTGCCAGGCTTTACAAAGGGCTCTAGACTACAGTACTTCATCTTGCAAGAAGGAGATAACTTGATGGAATATTCTACTGCACCACCACCCCAAAGATGGGTGTGGAGAAAATAAAAATGCTTGCATATAGAAAACTCATACCAGAGAGAAGCCTAGACTAGTACACTTCTTTCCTGATATGTTTGTTTGTTTTTGCTATTTTTATTTTTGCTATTTTTTATTCTGCTTATTTTGCAGGTATTTGATTTTGGAATGCAGGAGCAATAATAGAACCACAGAACTGTAAAGTTGGAAGGGACCACAAAGGATCTTCTAGTCTGACCCCCTGCAATGCAGGAATCTGTCATTTGCGTGTGAGGATGAGTCAATTCAGATCCCATTCACATACTCATATAATAATATGGAGTCAATTGGCAGGTTCATCTTTTGGCTAGTATGTGTTGAGGTATCAACTGATGTATATGCTCTGTGTAAGGCGAAATGTAGGCACACACACACACACACACACACACACACACACACAAAGCCTTTGCACTGTCTTCCCAAAGGCAGGTAAATAGGCACCCAGCTTGGGGAAGAAGGTGTAAATGCTCTCGCAGCATCCTAGAACCTTCCCACCTCCTTCCCAAAGCTGGGAAAGCACTAACTCAGCTTTAGGAAGGGGACAGGAGGAATGTATGACCCTGACAGAGCCTTCATGCCTCCTTCCCAAAGAACAGTGCCTCACTTATTGGAATTTGAGACGGCGTTCTCGGCTAAGCAACCAGTGTATACTGACCACTCGCACAACCCCAAATCCACTCCTGCATGCATGTGGGAATTGACTAATGAATGCATCCCGGCAGTTACTTTTTTTGGAAATGACAGCTGGCATGGATGGGCTTGGGAAAGTCAGGAATTCTTCCATGGCTTGGCTTTTGAATGAATACAAAGAATAATTTAAGAGTTTTCAAAGAGCACCTCTCACTTGAGGTGGACTTTTATAAGCACGCACACATCCAACACACACATCTGAGGCTGCTTTGGAGAAACTGCTGATCTCCAGTGTGATGGAGTTGGGTTAGACATCAGTACAAACCATGGTTTGGTGCTACATCTGAACTGTCCCTATGACATCTGCTATGTCAAGTACACTAATTAGAGAATGAGCCTTAAACTCTGTATTCAGAATTGAATAGTGGGGAAGGATGCAAGTTTTTCTTTGTGTTGGAGGGAATTTTTTCTTCTTCCTTTCCATCTGTGACTAATGAAAACAAGTTTGACCTTTAAGACTAAGCTGAGCAGGAAAACCTGGGAATGCAGAGTATTCTTCTTCCTGAGGAATGTCTTTCAGGGAGCCAGGGGTTATTTTTTCTTCTTAAAAAAACCACAAATTTTAATACCTTGCATTAATTTGAATCACTCAGATCACTAGTCCAACTTGTCCAGTACTCCTATTCTGACTGCGCATATATCTCTAGGTTAGTAGTCACAGATAAATCCTAACTTTGTTAGGAATCAGTCAATCAATAAATCAATCAATCAGGGGTAGGGCCTGCCAAGTCTTTCCATTTGGCCTGCAAGTACATTTTGGCCAAACTACACATACCTGTTCTATCCATTATGTCATATAAACCTTATGTCATAAGTACCTGACCTCAGGTATGGGAGGTAGAGCCAAAGGAAGATTGTGGGTGAACATCAGGACCTGTGAAGCTCTGTGTATGTCACTTTACAAGTTCCAATGATCAGCTGATTGGTGGGGTAGGTCTGTCAGGTAGATTCAGTTTCCCACCCCAATTTAAATAGTGTTGCCGGGGATTGAAGTTGCAACTTACTATGCACAAAGCATCTGCTATAGCACAGAGGTGTGACCACTTCCAAAGCATTTTAATCAAATATATGTCTTATACCAAGTCAGGTGATTGGCCTGTCTTGCTCAAAGTTGTCTCCCCTAATTGGCAGCGGTTCTTCAGGGTCTGAGGCATTGTTCATTTTTAAAAATCTAATTCCACAACCTATTCTGAGCTGGGATGTATACATTGCTGTAAGTGGCAGGGTATGGAAAGTTATCATTTCCTATTCTTGTAAGTCACATTGATGTCTATGGGAGAAGGTTAGCTTTACCTTGAAATAAATAGGGATGAATAAGAACTGGTAGTTTTGGCTTCAATGTGCCCTGTTTGCTTGCTTGCTTGCCAGCTATATCTAAATGAAGAAGAAGAAGAAGAAGAAGAAGAAGAAGAAGAAGAAGAAGAAGAAGAAGAAGCAAGCAAAACCCTATACATTTATGGTAGAAACACTAGGGATAGTTAGATCTGTCCATGTCAGCAGCAAACCTGTTCAATCATATGTCCATTCCAGCCCATTTTCATCTCTTTTAAAAACAACAGCACATATTTAAATTGTAGACATTGACCACTAAAAGTACAACACACTATGCATTTTCTTAAAATATGCATTTCCCTGATACATTCCCACCTAACATTCATGTTTCTGCATTTCTCCCTAAAGTACATTTTTTTTGGGGGGGGGGGCTGAGAGTTGTGCTGTAAAATTGAGAGAAGTGTGCAGTCTGAAGCAGAACTGCCTTCTTATCCTTGTATTAATTCAGGCAGTGAAAATTTGCTCAACTTCTTAAAAATATGGACTGCATTACATTTTCCAGAATTCCTGGATTCCAGTCTACAGTGTATACCAAACGCCTGGGTACTACTTCTCCACTGCAAATCCTTGTTGGGAGGATGTGATTTGAAATGCAAGAACAGGCAGATAGCAGAATGGTGTCTGATTTCTTCCGATCCTTTTCTTCATTATATTTCTTATAGACTCTCTTTCCTGGCCCTTTTCTTAGCTTGGGAACCTGAAGAGTTAGACTACTTCAAAATGAGATTCTTCACTATGGTCGGAAAGGGTATTCATTCAGTGGTCTAACTTCCATTAGCAATTCTCTCAGTAGCCATCAGTGGTGTTGGCCTGTAGCTTAAAAGCAGACCTTCCTTTGAGAACAGTGGGGGCTAATGGTGATGTGGCCAGAGAGGAATGATATCTAAAATGGCTGGATTTCTGCTTACAGAGGTGCCCCTCCCCCTCCATCAAATCTTTATTTTCCTATGATCCTAGGATTTGGTTGGATTGTGCTGACACAGTCCTGGATTGCCCTAGGTATGGCTGAGTCCACCCAGAGCAGGATGGGACCATCAGAAGAGGAGGCAGTCTGGCAGTTAAAGGAAGGTGACAAAGACACACAGACCCCCTATGTGCATCTCCTTCTCCCTCCTGATTAAACATGTAGTGGGAGACACCCAGGTCAGGTTGGACTCAGATCTCCCAAAGCTGGTTTGGGGCCACTGTGAAGTGCCAGATCAGATGGGGCATGTATGCACAACCCTAATATGAGTTTTCAGGGTCCCTGGTTGTACCATCTTGGACTGCAGGAAACAGATTGCAAGTTTTGTGTGTGTGTGTGTGTGTGAGAGAGAGAGAGAGAGAGAGAGAGAGAGAGAGAGAGAAAATGAAAAAGAGACGAGAGTTCCAACTTAGCTTTCTCTCTGATATGCTAATTTCCTAGGTATATGAATTTTTTTTTTATGTTTCTCCTATGAGGGAATATTTAGCCAAGTAATCCGATTCCTGCCATCTAAATTTGTATCATCCAGAAACAGTTGTATTTTTTCATTTGACATTTGCATGAACTAACCTTGAGTATAATCAGAATCCATCAACCTAGCCTCACCAAGAACATATTACTGAGTCTTTGCCACTATCCTGTCTGCATTCTTCGCTGTTGCTGATGGTACATGTGTATGTGTGTGCTAGTTATGGGAATGAAAGAAGATCATGGCTACATTTACACCATGCATTTAAAGCGTAGGATACCATTTAAACAGACATGTTCCCCCCCCCCCAAAGATTCTGGGTGCTGTTTGTTAATTGTGCTGAGTGTTGTTAGTAGGGTTGCCATATGTCCTATTTTTCCAGGACACATCTTTTTCAAGATTAAAACTTGTCTCTAGTCAGATTTTTAAAATTGGGCAAAATGTCAAGGTTGTGGGTTATTTTTTTACTTTGTTTGTTTGTTTACAGTAACCCAAGAAAAGAAGAAGAAGAGTTTGGATTTGATATCCCGCTTTATCACTACCCAAAGGAGTCTCAAAGCGGCTAACATTCTCCTTTCCCTTCCTCCCCCACAACAAACACTCTGTGAGGTGAGTGGGGCTGAGAGACTTCAGAGAAGCGTGACTGGCCCAAGGTCACCCAGCAGCTGCATGTGGAGGAGCGGGGAAGCGAACCCGGTTCCCCAGATTACGAGTCCACCGCTCTTAACCACCACACCACACTGGCTCACACTGAAAAAATTCCAGTGCATCAGACTCAGATCTAAGCCACCCAGCTAAGCTGGTCTGCAGCAGAGAATCACAACAGAGCAGCATCTTAAACTAGATACATACTGTATAAATCCCTTCTCTTGTGGATAAACTTAAAGGATGCTGGCTCAGCTACATGAAGGAGTCTGGGAGGGCAAGAGTTAACATCCCCCTTCCCTTAAGGATAGTCCATATGTACATGTTAAACAATTTAATAAATTGTTCTGTGCACACTTACGTTCTCTGCACACTTATGTGAACATGAGCCCAAATACTTTCATGTGGCAAGCGAAGGAGCAATATGTTATTATTATTATTTTGTCGTTGAAAGTTAAAAGCATTGCTACTAGCAATATATCACAGCTTCTATAGCCAACATATAGTAGGGGTATTTAAAATGACAGTCATCAAAGTGATCAATTGTTAAGAGTAGAAGTCGGCAAATGTGTCCTCTTTTTTGCTCTTCAAAATATGGCAGCCCTAGAAGCCCCCATTCGTCTCAGAGAGCTACAATTCCCAGAGTTTCCTGCGAAGAGAGGTTGATTTTTAGACAACTCTAATAATTGTAGGTCTGTGAGCGGGGAGGCTGGGTGGGATAAAGGTCTCCTAACAGCTCTCAGCACACTTAACAAACTACAGCTCCCAAAAATTTGGTGAGGAAGCCATGCCTATTTTAAAGTGGAACTGTAGTGCTTTAAATGTATTGTGTGGATGTAGTTGAATAGTATATTATCAAACAACAAGTCTTTGTCACTATCCAGCCTGCATTGTTAGCTGTTGCTGATGTGGTTTGCATGATAGTGTGGGTGTAGCGGTGGGAATAACTTATACCAGAGCATATTTGAAAAAAAAAAATATTTTCTAACCCAAAAGAAGAAACCAAATATAGCCCCTTCTTCAAATGTCCTGCTCAACTTTATTCTGCATTTTCAGTTGATTCATAGAAGTCTCATTGCCTTCAACATGCTTACACTGCAGCAAGCTATGTGAAGCTTTAAACTAGCCCTGAGATTATTAGTATTTCTTTTTTTTCTAGAAGAGTGAAAATAAATAGACCAATGCCTCTTGCAAAAATAAATGTTTACTTGAAACACTCTCTATGTAAAATTGGATTGCTCTCATAAGACAGCAACAGTAATAAATGCAGAAAGGAGAAATATAGAAAACTGACTTACCCAATGCCTTATATATATATAAAACCATTCTCTACCTGTTTTTCTCAAGCTATTTAAGTGAGAAATTTGTTTTGTTAAACCCAAGGACAGAATCACTTATCAGATGCTTTCAGAAGTCCTCAAACAAGGAGCTCACTGAAGGTCAGATGCCATTCCAGTTTAGTACTCCAACTTCTGCTAATGGGGTACTATTTTCCTTCTTGAAGTCTATATGGGTTTGGAGGACTGTTTCCCCAACCAGCTCTTCCATTATTAAAGTCAATCTAATGGGCTGCAAATGGGGAGGGACTTCTGGACTCCAAATGCAAAGAAGAAGATATGTTCAAGAGAGTGTTTATGTAGATGTCGCGTTAAGCCATGAGAAGATCACTTGATAAATCAGACTCTCTCACGAGGCCTGTGTTTTGTGCCCTAACATAAGGCTACTTCCTGTTGGCACCACTCCAATTAAAACAGCTTTGACTGCCAGCATTTATAATCAAAAAAATCTCGTGGCTGAAGATTGTTCCCAGTTGGTAGATAAGATATAATCAGTAACTGCAAAAGCTTGAAAATTCCATCCAGCGGGGTCCAGTTCCCTACCCGCATGATAATAAAAGGATTATTATGTCCGGTAACCTATTTATGAAAAGGAAACAGTGGACTCCTTTCAGAAGCCATCAATTGCTTTAATAAGGAATTGAAAGGCTTGCCCTACTTTATATGCTGAGCACCATTCCAGTTGCATAAGGATTTACAATGGACCAAAAACAAAACTGGTTTTGTTGTAAATAAGAGCAATTTGTTGGGAAGAAGAAGGTTTGGGGGGACTTCCATAATTATGTTTGCACCTAAGAAGGAGGCAAATATGATTTAGAGCCTAATAAGGAATTATCAAGCTTTGGTTAGTTGCATGAGGTTCTGTGTTCTAAGGAAATGAATAGGTGTTTGAAGCAGCCAGGAAAAAAGATTAAACTGAAGACACAAACCAAAGCATAGATGTAGAGAAGAAGGACTGATATTAGGCTTTTTTTTAAAAAAATGGCCCAAATAAAATTTATATTAATTTTTTTTCTGCAAATATGTTTGCAAAATGTTGGAGTTAGTTATCCCAACTTGTTTTTTAAGCAGCTAGAAACAATGAGCTGTCAGGATGAAAATAAGAAATCCTATAGAAAATAGAGTTCCTGCTTATGTAAAGATAGAGGAGAGTAAAAGGAAGATATTGCCTGTTTGTTTTACAAACAGAGTGGTAAGATGTTTGCCCTTGATAGAGAACAGCAAGCCTGAAACATGTAGGGACAAATTTCTATCATGCATTAGGATTCTCTCCTCCTGGCTTTTGTTTGCTTGTTTTGCATTTTGTGTAGATTTTGCAGGAGCCGCCTTGGAAGATTGAGAGATGGAGGTACAAGTGTGCCAGGAAAAGGAGAGAGAGTGTCTGTGTTCCCAGGCTGTGTTCAGTCCCTCCCCCTCTTCCTCCTGGGCAGTGCTTAATGGAGATGTGCTAGGCTCAGGAAGTCACAGCATCTGACTGGGGAACTTTTCCACTGGTGCAGAGGTGAAGAACATTTTTGGCTCCACCACTGGCCAAATCTGACAGGTGGGCAGGACTGCAGAGACTACAGGGATACAGAAGCAAGGGGAATGTGGCAACCAGGTTGCACACTGAACAGCACACAACAAAAGGTGGAGAGTAGTGTTAAAGGATGGAAGTCAAAGGTTTGGGACTTACAGTAAGTGCTGATCCTTGGGTCCCCATGTACTAGTATTATTGCCCTTACAATAGAAAGCAGCGCCACTGGGCTGCAGCTATGGACGGGTGTATCTTATCAATTTTGGTTCCTCATTTTTCCAAAATCAAATTCAGTTCTCCACATTTCTGCAGCAGTTCATGACTGCCCCTGCTCATGAAAATTTGTCAGCATTTTAGTGCGAATTGCTCTGTAAAAACATATCATTTGCCCAACACAGAAAACTTTTGCAAAGCAGTTTTCTCTAATATAATGCATTTCTGTGCACATTACTTGATTGGAGAACTGCATTGCAGAATTCAGTGATCTGTGAATTTTGAGGGATGGCTGAGTTTCAGTTCATGTATCATTTCAGAAAGTTGATAATTATGTAGGTTCGCCTTTAAATGTGAACTGAACTGAATTTCTGTCCCTCCTTGGTTGCAGGGCATGCTGAAAAGCATGCTTCTAGTGAGACACTTCACCATCTCTGTTTGCTCAGGGACCTAACTTGCATATATCATTGCATATGCACATTCTATGCGAATCTGTATCATGGGCAAATCTGCAGCAAATATACACAAGGGACCAGAACAAGACTGGTTTTGTTATAAATAAGAGCAAGTCATTGGAAAGGAGAAGGGGGAGAAATAAGTCTTTTAAAAACCTAGCAACACTCTTGGAGGAGGGCAGACCTGCTTCCTGTTCTCAGCAGTGACTGTGGCACCACAGCCAATTTTTCAGGTGCTAGAGGTGATGGGCACCTGGATTTCCACATCCCTACCAACAGAACCCTTTGATGTTATTGGGAGAATTAAGCAAATGTGTGACTCTCTCTTACGGGAATCAACAAAATGTAATAGATGCTAACATTTGGGTTGTAGCACACCCCCCAGTTACTTAAAACATATGCCATACAAAGGAACAAGAGCCACCAACTGCTACTCAGGCAGCAACACCAGCAAGGGAAGATCAACCTGGCGTAGGACTGGATGCTCTCATATAGCTCAATGGTGTGTTATGTCGCTGGGAAACTGATTGCCCTCCTCTATCTTTTCCATCCGCTGTCCTTTCCTTGTGGATCTGTCTTTGTACATTGTAAGGCTGATGGCAGGGATAATAGCAGTATGTTACTATTGAGTTGTAGAATTACTAATGTATTCCCTCTGTGCAAGGATTTCTGCTTGCAGAATGGAACTTTCCCCTTCCCTCCCCGTGCACATCCTAAATCTGCTCAATGCCCCCCCCCATACATCCAGAGCATATA
This sequence comes from Podarcis pityusensis, assembly GCF_964106645.2. Classification (NCBI taxonomy): domain Eukaryota; kingdom Metazoa; phylum Chordata; class Lepidosauria; order Squamata; family Lacertidae; genus Podarcis; species Podarcis pityusensis. The sequence continues at coordinate 43,943,081 of NC_138044.1, forward strand.
TGGAAAGGCATAAGGTATGTGTGAGGAGAGGAGCAGGTGGGGAGGACTGTTGCACAAGCTGACACCTATATCTATCTATAGTTGTATCTGAACCCTCACCATGAGAAGCAAAAGTTAGCAGTTGGGAAGTTGCGTTGCTGAGCATCTCCTTTCCCTGCAGAAGGTCCCAGGTTAAATCCCCAGCATCTCCATGGAAGGCTGTGAATGCCCCCTGTCAGAAAGCCCGGAGAGCTGACAGTGTAGATAGTACTGAGGTAGATGGACCAATGACCTGACTCCTTGTGAGGCAGCTTTGTATGTTCTGAAGAGTTTGGTCATTTCTTCTGTCCAATTAACAGCACAAGTCTTGCCAAGGCAACACCAAAGTAAAGCCCATTGAGTTCAATGAGGCTTAGTTCTAGATAATTTGGTATAGGTGGGAAAGTGAGACAGGAGGACCCAAGTTCTCCAAACAGCACACAGCAGCATGGCAGTACTGGGAGAATCTATGTGTTCTTCGTGCATTTCTAACTGGAGCAATTGGTGTAGGCTTTCAGAGGTGTGTGGGGAGAATGGGAAGGTTTTGGATACAAGGATCCCTGATCCAGCCCTTGAGAAAAGGAATTACCCCTTTTGCCTCTACTATCCTGCAGTGGTGAGGAGAGAGGCCTGCTGAGGTAAGATCTCTTGTCTCTGTAAGCAGACCTCTCACTTTCCCTTCAAAGAAATCAACCCAGAACATCCTTAGGGGAGGTTGGTGTTCAACTAAATTCTCCTTAGGGAATTTAGTGGGCCACAGTTAAGCATGTACATTGAGTTCAATGGGCCTGCTCTGAATAAGACCAACATTGGATGCAGACCTACTGACCCCTGGTATACCCTCCCAGGCATACAGAATTGCTGCCTTTGATATATGTTAATTCCTTGTCATTTTTCTGATGTGTATGGATGACAGGGTGTGCGTATTTAGATTCAGTAAAATCTAACACAAAGGAATTAGACCCAGGACACTCCGTAGGTTTTCTGCAGGGAAAGGGATTTTAATCCAGTTCTACTCCAGACGCTGAAAATCCTCTGCAAGGTTGTCCAAGATTAAACAAGCACTTTCCTTATTCAGGGTGATATATGGAAATACCTACTGGTAGACATGCTTAGCATAAATAAAATATTATGCCTGGAAAGAAAAGGGGGGATGAAGATGCCCCTCCCCCGCAGTTTAAATTTTATCCTCCAGCATGAGTAAGGTAAACTCCTGTCATTAAACGTATAAAAATATCTAATTTTACTGCAGAAAAAAATATTTACAGGTAGAGAGTAATGTTCTCTTAATTAGACAAATAACCTGGGGAGGGGGGAAATGAAAACACTGAAAACTACAATGGTGTTAGGAGTTGCAGTGTAGCAAAGATGGGATATTGGTTGAATAGGGTCCTTATCATGTTAAATGTCTTTTTATTAATGAACTATCACTCCCAACTGGGGCAGCAGAGTGCCCCAACCCACTGCTAATTTTTTAGCTGACTGCAATCTTCCAGGTAAAAAATAACAAACCTGACATGGGGAGGGGAGAAGATGTTGATGGGGGCTGGGAAAGAGTGAAACTTACACAATTTACAATTCAGTCTATTTTTAAAAAAGCCTTTGAACTAGAATCACTTAACAAAGACGGGCTGATTTTTGCTGTCAGTGAAACAGCAGCCCCTTTCAGCTGAATGCAGCCGACACATAAGAGATCTATTTTTTACATTTCCTTCTTTTTAAAATAATTTCAAAAAGAAAAAAATTACACAACACATTAAAATAGATTCAGGTTTCTCAAAGCTAAGCGCAACACTTAAGTAATAAGGTACTTAAAGTGCAAAGGCACTTTAATGCCAAAAAGGGAAAGGAAAAAAGAAGTGACGCCCTGTGGCTGCACTTGGTAATTGAAAGAGCTGTACTGACAATATTATTTACAAAAAAAAGGGGGGGGGGGAGAGAAGAAATGGTCTAAGTCTGGGGAGGAGAGAATTTTTGGAGAATATTTATTCCCTTTCAAGTGTATGGGAGGGGGGAAACTTCCCCCCAGCATCCTTTCACTGTCCTATGTCCCCACCCGCACCCCGGAAAGAAATGTAGGCAAAACTGCTCCAGTAAAAACATTAAGGTTCAGCCTCAGTCCCCAAAGGGCTGAGGGATGGGATGTGGAGAAATCCAAGCAATAACTTAAAAGGGACATAGCAGAAAAAGAAAAGCACCCATCGTAGCCCTGGCGTTGTAGAAGGGTTGTTTGAGAATTTAAAATGTGGAAACTCTTGAGGATTTGACACATTGCCTTGGTCTGTCAAGTTCGGAATTGGGTTAGTGTTTCCTTCTTTCTTTCATTCATTTCTTTCTTTCTCTTTTTTAAAAAAAGACTTCTCCCCCAGCAAATGAATCCTCAGCCCAGCCTTCCCCAACCCTGGCTCCACTTCACAGCTGACTTATGGCAGTTTGTTTCTCCAGAACTTCGAGGTAGTCTGGTTCAGTCTGTAGTTTCTCTTGCAATAAAGGAAGTTCAGGTTTGGATTGCTCTGAAAAATATTTCCGGGGAGTCCCGTACAAAACTGTTTTATTTATCCTGTCCTGGTTTTGTCGCCTTGACTCATAGGAAGGTGTGAACTGTCTTTTGGGGAGGGTGCAAAAGTTATAATGGACCAGGCTTCCACTGGGCAGCTCCTTGACCCTCTCCACTATGTTTTGATACAGCAGCTCCGGTTCCCTCGAAAAGCCCTGTTTCTCCAGCATTTCTGCTGCAGTGATGGTAAATGCTAGGCTGGCAGAGTCCTCTTTCTTAGGCTCGAGATTACTGTAGCTGTACTCATGGAGATTCCTATAGTAAGCCACTGGGTCTCCTTCTTTCTGCATGTAGATGGGGTTCTGGCACATCTGGCCGACAGGAGGTGGGATATAATTATATACATGCCCTTCTGCTTTATCGTGCGCCTCGCTATTGTAGCACCCATACTGCAACTGGAAGGAGCTTACGTCAAGATTGTTGGCACTGCTGGGAACGCTTGGCATACTCTTGCGACGTTTGAGAACAAAGACAAACAGACCAGCCCCAAAACAGACAGACAAAATAAACACGACCAGAAGGCCCAAAATTAAGACAGAAAGAGGGACTTCAGTGCGTATTTCTGGATAGGAGCTGGGAAAAATACTGAAGGCCTGTGGTATGTCTGTGTTCAGATTTGGCAACAGAAAAGAAGAATCTAACAGATTGGGGTTCTCAGGGCAGATGGCCTCCTTGCTCAAGGTCTTGAGATGTGCTCCAGCATGCTTGGTTGGAGAGTCACAGATGACTTCATTAATAACAACGGGGGTCCCCAGCTGCTGGTTGTTTTGCTCTGTGACTCTTTCAATCCAATTCCTCAGCCCCATGATGTCGCAGGTACAATCCCAAGGGTTTTCTTGGAGGTCAATCTGAATCAGAGCTGAAAGCTGGTCAAGGACCCCTCGCACTGGCAAGTATGAGAAATGGTTGTTCCTCAGGTTGAGTCTGGTCAGGGTTGTGCCCCCAAACACATTGTCAGGCAGGGACCTCAGCAGATTGTTGTTCAGAAATAACAGGTGAAGGTTCCCCAGGGCATCAAAGGTACGTGGCAGGATATCCTTGATAACGTTATACTCTAAATAGAGGTACTGCAGGCTATACAGCCCTTCAAACATGGAAGGGTACAGGATCTCAAGGTAATTACCATTGAGATAGAGTCGGCGTAAACTGGTGAGGTTAGAGAAGGCACCTTCTTGAATCACTGCAATCCTGTTGTTTCCCAAATGCAACAAATCCAATGAGCTGTATTCCAAGAGATCTGTTTTGTAGACAGTTTGCAAGTAATTACTTGTGAGATAGAGTTTCTTTGGACTGCTGGGCCTTGGGTGGAGATCAGAGATGTTGCCAATTTTTTTCTCTTGGCAGTTGACATTCAACCCACTGTCAGAACTTTGAGAAGTGCAGACGCAGCCATTTGGGCAAGTGAGTGGCACTGGGGACTTGGTCTGGTAAACCATGATAGGCCCAAAGATCTGCCTGTCTTTAGACACTGTGACCCGTGGAGTTGGGCGATTCCTTGTTTTGGGTGGGCGACTGGATTTCGGGGCTCTGGTGGCACCAACGGCAGAATTAGTTGTTGGGGGAAATCTCTGGGCGTGTGTGTCAGAGTGGGAGGAATGCTTCTCCTTCTGGTTGGAGTCACCTGCACTTTTTCGTGGGCAAAGATCCTGCCTTGTGAGTTGGGTGACATCTTTGCCATGCAACCGGAACGGAGTCTCACAGACTATCTCCCCTACAAAGACAGTGATGGTGTCCAGCCAAGCCTTGAGAGGCAGGAGGTCACAGGTACAGTTCCATGGATTCTCCTCCAGCTGGATTTCCATGATGCCTCCAATGTGTTCCAGGACTCCAGCAAATGGCATCATCTTCAGCCTGTTCCCTCTGAGGTCCAAATGAGTTAGCAGGACAAAACGGAACACGTTGCTGGGCAGTGACAATAAGAGGTTGTCATTCAGGATCAAGACTTTCAGTTTGTTGAGCTTGCTGAAAGCCCCAGCCTCGATGGCGCTGATGTAGTTGTAGTCAGCCTGAAGGTACTCCAGGCTCTCCAAGCCTAGGAAAGTGTCCTCTCGTAGGGTTTCCAACTTGTTGTTGTTGAGGTGTAGCCTCTTAAGGGTCCGAAGGCCTACAAAGGCCCCAGCTCGGATCTCCTGCATGTCGTTGTTGCCCAGGTGCAGGGTCACCGCGTTGGAGTAGTTGACAAACTCATTTGGGTAGAGGCGAGTGAAGGCATTGCCATTGAGGAAGAGCTGGCAGATCTTGGATGGTGGCGGCACGAGGAGGCTGACGGTCGTAAATCCCTTGTTTTCGCAATTAATGTTCAGCACGTTCTCCTTCTCCTCGCAAGGGCAGCGGCTCTTGCTGCAAATGTCTTTGGCAGGCTTGCGGCTCTCTGTCGGCCAGATCCCAGCCACTGTGAAGACACTGAGCAGCCAAGCACCCTTCAGCATCTTTATGCTCCGTCCAGCCCAGCTTCTGCGCGGACAGGCAAACCTGGAGGGAAGTGTGGAGGGAGGAAATCAGAACCCTGGTTAAACAACAACAACACTGGCAATGGCCAGCTGGCAAAGTAGAAAATTCAACAGCTTTGTGTGCTAAACTTGGCATGCATTTCAGGGCCTCCTTTCAACAAGAGGGCCCCTGCCACCTTTCACATGTCCCCTGCCATCTTCTTGGTTCCTGACTCTCATCACCTTGATTCCACAGGCTTACAGTCTGTTCCCTCTATTATTTGGTCTTCTTTACCAAGCTTTCCTGTTCTCTGCCAGCTCTGCCCACCACCCCTGAAGTCCTGGGAAGGGGATCAGAAAGATGTGGGAAGCATTAGCTTGCTAACAGCCCCATGTCCTACTTAACTCGAGCATCCCAGCTCTCCACCCTCCATCAGCCAGGTTGTATTATTATAGCAATACTTCCTGACCTGACAGTTTTCTGGAGTTCATTTCTGCTTTTCCTCTTTCACCCTCCTCTGAAAATCCATGCACTCCCCACCCCTCCCTTGCCACTTTTGTCCAAGGCAGGAGCTGCGCTCATCCCCCACAGCTTTACCCAGCTAGCCCTGCCTGCTTCTTTCCGCCTCCCACATTTTCACAGCAATCAAAAGCTCTCAGTGCTGTGGAGTAGACTCTCAGCCCCATAATTTCCATCCCGATCACTCGCTACCAATCCCATCAACTCATCAAGAGCTGTAACCAACGCCTTGGTTGGGTCCTGTCATCTTCCAGAAGAGCAGGAAAAATTAATCAGAGAAAAGAAATCTTGCCTCTTTCTTTCTTTTGATCTGTCTGTCTCACTCTTCTTTCCTCCTCCTTCTTCTTTGTATATAATTCAATTACTTCCTAGTTTACCCAATAGGAAGGTTGGAAGGAGGTACGTGAGTGTAATGGAATTGATGTTCCCCCCACAAACACTTTAAAAAATGTTCTATGAACCTTGCAGACCCAGGAACCTTTTGTTCTTAACACTCTCCCTCCAAAATTTCAACAGGATTTCAGCACAGCCTTAAATTACCTGACATAGATGGTTATTGGGGGTGGGAACTGAAGTCCACTCCACTTCTCTCACCACATGTTTGATGACTGTAGACCTTGCTGCTGTAAACCTTTTGACCTTCTTTGCTCTCTTCACTCAATCTTTTCTAAAACCTATTCCAGCATTATTATTTTTGCACCTCTAGTTCAGGGAAGGGAAAATCCAAAGGAAGCATCATATCCTCTTCCACCTCTTCAATAAATAAATACTGTAATTGTTTAAAGAAAATCAGACATCTGAGAATCCCGACAAAATCTAAGCATTTGAGAACTCTGCACCCCTAAACTCCCCCCCCCTTCTGTACAATTGAAGCATCCTCACACCATGGGGGAAGGAGAAAGCTGAAGGGACCAAAGTCAGCTCCAGACACCCAAAACTGAACTCTCCCCCCCTCCCCGTGCCTCTCCCCTCCCAAATCATTTGTCCTCCTGAACTCTCCAGTGCCCTGCGCTTCCTTTGAACCACTGCCTGGCTCCTCTTCCGCAGAGAAAACAGGGGTTGTGGGGAGATCAAATACGACTTGAGACCCCTTCTAGCTCTCCACCGCCCCACATCTCCCTCAGATCCCTTGTCCTTCTCCACTTATGTTGGTTTTCGCAAGGTCAGGAATACTACAGAAATAATACACCGCCACCCCCCAAAAATCCCCTCTCCTAAAAAAACCCCTCTAGCAGCTTCGGGTGAAAAGAGCCGAGGCGGAAGCGGGTTGGAGGGGGGTGTTGAAGGAGGCAGGCATGCTGGCGCCAGAGCCAAGGGCTGCGGTACTCACTCATCAGGAGGAGCGGAGCCTGCCCTCCTTCGCCTCTTCGCGCAGCCACGACGCCTTCAGCATCCTCGCCTGGGAGCCGGAGGAAGCGAAAAGAGCGCCTTGCAAGAAGGTAAGGAAGGACCACAGACGGGATGGTTTTTTTCCCCCTCCTCTGTGACTCTCTCTCCGGGGGATGCTCAGCGGGACCTTTGCAAAGCCTCCCTTGCTGAATCGACTGCTGGGATAGGCAAGGCTGGGAGCAAACGGTAGACGAGGCGTGGGCAACCGGGAGAAGCAGGCAGCAGCGCTCGCTTCTCGCTCTTCAGCTCCGACGGCTGCCAAAGCACTTTGAATGGGCAGCCTTTTGGCAGGCTCGCCTTGGACCGAGCTGGGGGCTGACGTCACGCGCGGGGATGGTGTTGCTGGGGCAGCCGGGGAAACACGGGGCGGAGACTCTCTTTTTTTTGTTTGTTTGCTTAAAAATATATTATTAATAAAAATAAAGGCTAGATTCCCCCCTCCCCCCCACTCCTGTCGCTCTTCCAGACTGGCACAAACGACTGAGCTCTTCCAAGGCTCCAGGGTCTCCTTCACTCCTGTGGACCATCATACGCGCGCACTCACCCTCCTCCGGGGAGGGAGGAGAAAGGCAATGAAAGCGAATTATGGACTCTGAGCGTGACGGGGGAAGAACCCCACCACCCGCCCCAACTCCACTTCTGTGCTGTTGGCAGAATTCGATCGCGGCTCTTCAAAGAGCCTAAAGAATCGCTCCGCTGGATCAGATCAAAGGGACAGATCTCTTCCCCCCACAATAGCCAACCAGATAGGAACGACAAGGAGCTGTCTTATACTGAATCAGAGCATTAGTCCATCTAGCTCGGCATCGCCGCCACTAAAACCAAGTTCTCCAGGGTTTCAGGCGGGGGCCTCTTCTCCGCAGCCCTACCAGGCGATGCTGAGACCTTCTCTAGAGACGGAGCCTGGGACTTTCCTGCATTGCAGGCGGTTGGACTAGATGACCCTTGGGTCCCTTCCAACTCTACAATCCTACGATTCTATGATTCTCCATTCAAAACAGATGCTCTACCACTTTGAGCTATCACTCCTTCCCTCCAGCAAGCCCACAAGCAGGGCGTGAATGCAGTAGCTGCTGCCCCTCAGCTCCTGGAACTCAGTGGTACCACTGCCAATGAATCTAAAGTCTCCATTAAGCATGGTGGTAAATGGTCACTGGCCGAGGTCTAGCTTCCATGTGTCTGTCCAATGTCCCTTTTAAGGCCTCTACACCAATGCCTAGCCATCACAACATCTTGGCAAATTCCATAAATGAACTATGCTGCATCGTGGGTGTAAGTCCTTACTTTCTGCTAACCTGTAACTATTGACTATCCATTTTATTGCTACACCATGCTACCTCCTCCTTCATCCTTCTATTATTGTCCGTCTCTTATTTCCCTTTCCCACTGATTTTCAATCTTCAGTCTCCCGCACACACACACACCTTACCATTGTCAACATTCTCCTGCTGTTGACTAGAAGAGATCAGTATGAATGGGCTATCACAGATCTCTACCTTTGCAGAAAGAGTTTTCCTTTCAACTTCCATCATCCCAAATGCTGTTTGATTGAGTCAGTTCACACATAAATCATTTATCCATTCATTCGGAAGAATCATATCCCACCTTTTGGCCTAAAGAACCACTGGGAAGCTTACAACAGTTTGAAATAATGTATGTGTGCGCAACACATACATAATCCATACAACCTAGCACCAGCTAGCCTTTTGACTGATTGATGGGGCAGAACATCATTACAAACAGTGTTCCCCCCCCTTTAAATACACACACACACACACACACACACACACAAACAAACACAATGTTTAGAGGTACTCTCATTTTCCTACTCAAATTGAAATACTGCCTCTCAATGAGGCCAAACTTAGATTCACAAAATGCTTAGGGGTATGCATACCCCTGCGTTCCCCCAGAAAAAAAGCACTGATTACAAGTGTAGAGAAATCAGGGGCTGTGGATGTGCTTCACCAACAGCTAAAGGCAGGACTGGGAAATATCCTTGTCTGAAATCCTGGAGAGCTGCTGATAGTCAGTGTAAATGATACCGATGGTCTGACTTAGTATATGGCAGCTTCCTATGTTCCATCTGGGAATACCATAGCTCAGGAGTACAACATCTGCTTTGCATGAAGAAGAATCCAGATTCAGCAAGTCTACATAGGGCCGAAAGAGAATTGTGCCTCAAATCCTTGAGAACTGCTGCCATTAGTGAGGGCAGCACTGAGCTAGATAGACCAATGGTCTGGCTCAGCACACAGCATTGAAATGTTTTGCTATGTATGTGCAGCCCCAAATCTTCTAGATATGGACTGTGTCACTGACCTTTTGTAGTACTTGATGCATCATTAACAGTTTGAGTGTTTACTTAGCATCACTCTGTGCCCTGGATGTTTATCATGGCCAATGCACACATCATGGTATGCCGTACATTATGATAAACACCAAAAATATTTAGTGTACACTAAATAAGGCAAACAGAAAACATTTCTCTTACACAGAGAAATGCCCCTCTCTGCCAAGTGCACATTTGGTGGCACACCTAGGTTTTACTACTGTGTCATGAGTGAACTGAAGCAGTCCTTAGATACCCAAAATGAAGCCAAATCCACCACAAACAGAGATGCTGCCTGAAAACCTAGATTAATTCTACTGGTGATTTCCATTAATTGAATCCAGTGCTCTTTTCTTTTTTCTTTAAGAAAAAAAGGGTGCCAGTACTCTGGTACATTGTGAAGCTGTTAAAGTAAGTGCCATACTTTTAACATTTATTTTCTTTTGTAGGGGAGTACTACATACCCCTCAGTACCCCTAGAAAAAAAGCACTGACTGCATCTAAGGGATATAAATATGATCTCGGTGCAACACTACAATACATAAAACACTGGAAATCTTCAAGCACCATCTGAAACCATTCTTATCTCACCAAACATTAGGTGGTTCCTTACACACTGCTTCTGGGAAGGTGTGTGTGTGTGTGTGTGTGTGTGTGTGTGATTTTGAATTGCTGCCTTTCTATATATTAGTATGGTTCTAAAGGCTGTTGTAAGTCACCCAAATCCCTGCTAAATCAGTCCAGAAACTGATTTTCAACAGTGATTATTCAGATGTTATTTGGGCTGCTCTGGCTAATGTAACCTGTGTATCTTACACCAGTGTGGCTTTGGTAAAGCTCTGTGCATTTTAAAGTTCCATTAGAACTGGAGTTGTAATTCCTCTGATGCACTATTAAAGCATATCAGTACACAGACAATAGAAAATTCTTCATATGACATGATCCTAAGTCCAAGGTGTGACGATGGTCACTTGCTTAGCTGGCATTAACAAAGAGTACTAGACAAATTCTAGATGGGTTGGCTATGTGGAACGTTAACATACAGGGGCAATATACCAGAGAATAATACCAGATGATGAAAGCATACCCTGCTTGCAAGTTCACCAAAACACCAAGCTGACCGCTGTGAGCAGTGGCAGATTAAGGGCAGCACAACCAGTTCCACCACACTGGGCTCCAAGCCTAGTGGGGCGCTGCAGGGTATCACAACTATGACATAGTGAATTGAGCAGAACAGAAGGCAAGAGGTTGGGGGGGTACCAAAGTTTGGCCTTTCACCAGGGCATTTCTGAAGGCACGTGAAGCTTGAGGAACACAGTCTCGGTCTGCAATGCTATGGCGTCCTAGGAGGCCATTCCCACTGAGCTCAGCTATGACTTCTGCTCTCACTGCAGCAAATATCTGTGAAGTCAAAAGACAAGAGGTGGAAGAGGACCATACTTGTACCTGCTGCCTGTTGCCAGCATGTGAGAGATGCTTACAGTTAGGAAAGTTCACATAACTTCATATTTGTTCATCTAGCCCAGAGTGGGGAATCTATTCAGCTGGAGGGCTGCATTCCTTTCTGGACAATCTTCCAATGGCCACATGTCCATGGTGGATAAGGCCAGAGGCAAAAGTGAGCAGAGGAACAAATGAAAATTTCACCTTTCTGCTTTAGACTAGTTTCCACAGACACTCATGCACCCCACTTTGTTATCCGTTCAGACAAGCAAGAGTCAGTATCAGAGTTCAAGGGCACATTCCATTCAGGCAAAAATACAGAGTGTAAAGCATGGACCAGGGAGGGTCGGGGGGGTATTAAAAGGGTCAGATGAAGAGGTATGGTGGGCCATATTCCTACCTCAGGTCTAAGACTGAAGCTAAATATTGTCTACTCTGGCACATACTGGCTCTACAGGCATAGGACTTTCTCATTACCCTTATTCTTTTTACCTGGAGATGTCAGTGACTGAACCTGGGATCTTTTGCATGCAGAAACAAAAACACCATGTACTCTACCACTGATCTATGATTCATCCCTCTTCAGTTAGGCAAGAGGACATGTCTGTTAAAACTGTTTAATAAGGAGTTTAATATTTTCATCTTTCATGTATGTTAGTTCACTATTCTGTGCAACAGCAGCCCTATATGATGATCCTTTTCCACCACAACTAAGATGCAGAGTTGACAGGCTGGCCTATGCAAAGAATTCCCTGCACAGGTTAGACTTGAGATGGGGTAATCAAATGCAAAGGAGACCTGAACAGGCAGCTGCCCTGTACTTAGGGCACTGAGCCTCGGAACAATGCACTATTTGTTTGTATGGAGAAACTCCATGTCCTTGAGGGCCCAGTGAGGACTTCTGCACTCCTTGTACAGCGATGGTATTGAAGAAAGAAATTAAGCAGTCACTTAGTTTTTCTCCTCAATCTCACATTCCTTCCATGCAGCTGTTGAGGGTAGCAGATCCATGTTCTCTTTTGCTTCTGTTCGTGTAAAGTACAATGGAATGGGATCTCATCTAAGATAAGTAGCCTAAATTAATCATTTTTCTTTACCCTTTCACAGTAAACTTTGACTGCTGGGACATTGCATTTCGAGTGTTCATAGCCAAGGGCACCCAGAGATGTTTTGGGCTTTAAGGAACTTGAATGCTTAAAACAGCATTGGAGAGAGTTTCTGGGCCATATGTGTGCTTTAGTCATGTGGCAGGGAGGGTGCAGATTGATCCCTATATTGCCCTGTGGAATATTTTAACATCCTTCTCCACTGGATCAACTGATGGAAAAAAACCAGTTTACTTATTGAAAATGCACAAGGATGAACTGTAACCTGCTTCATTGGACCATAGAGAACTTCTGAGCCTTGGCATTCTCTCACTGCAGCTTAAGCAACTGACAGACCCAGCAGGTTCTCTTAGGGCTCTGAAACCTGCTGTCTAGCCAATGATCTTTCACAACATAAAAAAAGCACAGAAAGAAAAGAAATGCTGGTGGTGGGTTGGTGGGAGAGCTTGGTGCTGCGTCTTTGCATTGGATACAACAATTGGCCCAGAATCCTATTTTGGCTCCATTTTGAATGTTGCAGTGAGAACTGGGTGGGGGAGCAAATATGTGCACAGATGGAAAACATAGCGCAATTTGAAAGTGCCAACTTCCTGCCAATATTCATTTTGGATTCCCCATCCCAACCCTATTCAAATGCTTGCTTGAACTTTTTAAAATCTGCTTGAATTGGAGTTTCCACATGCAGATCCTAGACTCAGTGAATATAAGGGTGAAACATTGCTTTTGCTTCTTATGTTGTTCTGTTGTTTAATTGATAACTATCTAGCAAAGGGCCTTAGACTGGAAGAATACTATAGGAAACTGCCTTATCCAGAATCAAGCCATAGGTCCATCTATCTCAGTCTGGTCTACAGAGAAAGTTGGTGACTCTCTTGGGAACATATATAACAAACCAGCTAGTGCAGATAATACCCCAGATGGGCGGGGTATAAATAATAAATTATTATTATTATTATTATTAATAATAATAATAATAATAATAATTTATTTATACCCTGTCCATCTGGCTGAATTTCCCCAGCCACTCTGGGTGGCTAGATAGACTGCTGATGGCCAACAACCATTTAAACATCTGCATTGGCTGCTTATCGACTATTGAGCCTGGTTCAAGGTCCTTGTATTAATTTACAAAGCCCTGAACTGCTTAGGGACTGCCTGAACTCTTACATCCCAGCTTTATCACTGAGAATACTTGAAGGAGCATCACTGGTCATTCAACAAGTTCACAAGACTGATTTGACAGCAACAAGAAATTAAGCCTTTAGTTTCATTGGTCTTGTCTTGTGCAATACTTTGCCAATAGAGATTCAGGATAATTGTATTAAAATGTCAACCTACAGATTCATTTTTCATTTTAATGCATAGCTCACATGATCTATATCATTTTAAAGATAATCTTCCAAAGTTTCAAGATCTGGAAACATGTAAGTAAAACAACCAGAAATGTGACATGAGAGATGACTCAGAATTTCTTTGGTTCCACCCCCCCCCCCAAGTTCAGTTGAAAACTTTTCCAAGAAAATAGAGAACATGCTGATGACCCTGTATTACAATGATAGTTTTGCTATCTCATTTGGCGAACTAACAAGATCAGAGGAACTTAAGACAATGAAGCTTACACTGGCTGAGCATACTATGTTAGTCACAAAAATACATACCACTCTTCAATAAATGAAAAAAGAAAACACGCAGACCATATGTTTTAACTTTCTTCTTTAAGATTCTTAGCATTAAGAAAATGTATTATGAAATATACTCAGAGTCGCAAAGTGATTTCATGCTCTTTATTCAGCTCATAGTGGTGAGGAGGAATGAATGGAAGTCCCCTCAAAGTATCTGCTTTATATACATTATTTACACAATGGGCTGCACATGATTGGCTAATTCTGGAATTCTACTGTATTTTTTATTTTTTTTAAAGATATTTATTAAAGATACATGAAAGTACAGAATAAAGAAAAAGTATAAAGTTTTAAGATATAACAAAAACAGTAAAAAATAAGAAAAAAAAACATACAAAATAAAACAGTTAAAAACACAATAATGTTCCATAACCTATCTTCCTTACTCTTATTTCCCCGGACCTCCTCATACCTCCCTTCTTTGTATTCCAATTCAATTTGTTGGTTCAGCAAATCCTTACCATTAATCTTTTACCCAATTGTTAACCTTTTTTTCCATGTCTCTTAAAGCATTACAGCTAAAAACCTCTTAGTTTCTATCCAACATCCTTCTAAAGTTCCTTAATTTTGCAATATTTCTGTAAATAGTCCTTAAATTTCTTCCAGTCTTCTTTCACCGACTCTTCTCCCTGGTCTCGGATTCTGCCAGTCATTTCCGCCAGTTCCATGTAGTCAATCACCTTCATCTGCCATTCTTCCAAAGTGGGTAGATCTTGTGTCTTCCAATACTTTGCGATAAGTATTCTTGCTGCTGTTGTAGCATACATGAAAAAGGTTCTGTCCTTCTTTGGCACCAGTTGGCCGACAATGCCCAAGAGAAAGGCCTCTGGTTTCTTCTCTGGAATTCTACTGTAAGCCAATCAGGTTGTGGATTCACTTATATCTGGAGCATGATTGGGTGGTTCCTGCCAACCAATCATACTGCTGCATTGTTCTAGGACCAATCAGACTGCTGCATTCTGAATCCTATTGTTCTAGGACCAATCAGACTGCTGCAATTTGGATCCTATTGTTCTAGGACCAATCAGACTGCTGCAGTTTGGATCCTATTCAACTCAGTACATAACATATTATGATGTTAACTGAAATGTGTTTGGCATGCCACATTTCTCGTGATCAATATAACACAACAATGGTGAAACTTGCACAGCATAAATGTGTTGCCACATGTGACATTTAAACTTCTTTTAGGACTGTTGTAATTTCTTCCCTGGGACGCGGGTGGCGCTGTGGGTAAAACCTCAGTGCCTAGGACTTGCCGATCGTATGGTTGGCGGTTCGAATCCCTGCAGCGGGGTGAGCTCCCGTCTTTCGGTCCCAGCTCCTACCCACCTAGCAGTTCAAAAGCACCCCTAAGTGCAAGTAGATAAATAGGTACCACTTTATAGCGGGAAGGTAAACGGCGTTTCCGTGTGCTGCGCTGGCTCGCCAGAGCAGCTTCGTCACACTGGCCACATGACCCGGAAGTGTCTCCGGACAGCTCTGGCCCCCGGCCTCTTAAGTGAGATGGGCGCACAACCCTAGAGTCAGACACGACTGGCCCGTACGGGCAGGGGTACCTTTACCTGTACCTTTTTTAATTTCTTCCCTAAAACCTTAATAATTATTAGGGGAGCAATCCTATTCACTAATGCAGGGGTATGACTTCATCATCCCCGGAGGCGCACCCCATTGTCTCTCAAGACAGATGGTTGCCAACAACAAAAATCTTATGCAAAAGAAACTGGTGTAAAGCAAGCTGGTGTGAGTTAAGCCAGAGTAAACTGACAACATGTCCAAACTCCTTTCAGCAGTGGGGCTGCTGCACTGCCTAAGTTGGAAAAGGGGAAACACATGTTTAAAATTGTGATCTACTGTATGCTGGGTTGCCAGGTCATTTGACTGAGCTGAACACGCTTGAGATCCAGCCTAAGCCCCTCTGTGGTCTTGTCCCCACTGCATGCCTGGAAGACGCCCCCTTTTCAGATTTACACTAGTCTCAGCTCAGCCGGCTTGAGCTCAAACATCTAAGCACCAGTTGAAGTGGCATGATCAACTTACACCAGCATGTCTCTAGCTGAGCCTGGATTGGGGACTTAATGCTTATGGAGGTCCACTGTATCCTAATTTAAAATAAACACTACAAACACCAGAAATATTGCCTCTGTGATAAATGTGATAAACCTGGAAGAAAGCGCAGAAGCAGAAACAGCTACGTAAGTACTGTTGTCAGCTGGCAACATTGTTATTGTTGAGTGTGAGACTAGGAAATTGAGAAGAAAGGGTTGTTGTTTTTAGCCAGACAATGCAATATGATATTTATGAGTATGACATTCTTGGTTTTTTTTAAAAAAGGGGGGGGACTTCTGTGACAATTGTCTTCACTGCAAATGATAAATGTGGGGTTGAAAAAAAAACAAACAAACAAATCACCAAGGGGTTGCCATAGCTAAGTGTAAATTCCCATGGGTAGTAACGCTTCCCACATAGGTTTGGTGCTGACTTGCGACTTGTGAATGCATATGAAAGTGTTCATGCAACGGTTCTTTCTTAGGAGGCATTAGTTTGTGGGTGTCTATAAATGAATTGTTACATGTTACATTGGTTACGCTACACTGATCACAGGTCTTTTGTTTTGAAAACTATTTTTTCCCAGGGTTTCCAGTAAACATTACCATAAGTTTGACTATTGCCCTTGAAATATTAGTTCTTTTAATATATTTCCACTGATGGGCCCAAACCAATGGATTCAAGTTACAAGAAAGGATATTCCAACTAAACATCAATATGAACTTTATGACAGTAAAGATAAAAGGTAAAGGACCCCTGGATGGTTAAGTCCAGTCAAAGGTGACTATGGGGTTGTGGCGCTCATCCCGCTTTCAGGCCAAGGGAGCTGGCGTTTGTCCGCAGACAGCTTTCTGGGTCATGTGGCCAGCAGGACTAAACCTGGTGCAATGGGACACCATGATGAGTGCCAGAGCACACGGAAACACCATTGACCTTCCTGCCACAGCAGTACCTATTTATCTACTTGCACTGGTGTGCTTTCGAACTGCTAGGTTGGCAGGAGCTGGGACAGAGCAACAGGAGTTCCACAGTGGTGGACTTTCTTTCCTTGAAGGTTTTTATACAGAGGTTGGATGACCACCTGCCATGCATGATTTAGCTGATATTCCTGCATCACAGGGAGTTGGACTACATGACCCTTGGGGTGCCTTCCAACTGTACAATTCATACTTTTAGAGAAAACACTTACCCAAGTTAGAGGTAAATTCTTGAGGCTGCAAAACTGTTACATTGGTTACATCTTTTAAAACAGAATAGAAAGGAAGCATTTAAACTACCTGTGTCATTCTTCTTGATTGTTTTTGTAGAGAAGATCAAGTTGCTTAATGAGAAATAGTTTGATGTTAGTTGCAGTTAAATAATACTTGCTAAAACACAAGATATTATGTAAGGAAGCTTACTAGTGTTACATTGGTCACCACAGAATTACCTTTCAGCAAGTGTTTCAAATTTTAAATACCTGCTGAAAACATGTATATTCCATCAAATTTATCCAAGCAATTAAGAATACCTATTTCCATAATGGCTGATTCCTGGTGTGTTTATGTGTGTGCGCACAAGTTTGTGTGTGTGAATGGCTTTATGTAATCCGCTTTGACCATTTTATGAATAGTTGTATATAAGTAATTTTAAACAAGTGAGCAAATAAAATAAACATAGGAAGCCGCTTATATTAATAACTCAGATCACTGGTACATCTAGCTCACCCATTAGCAATAACTCTCAAGCGTTTCAGAAATAACTTCTACTACTAGGCAGAGCACTATAGACAGTAATGGTGTAACTTGGCACCTGATTGTGTAAACAAGCTCCTTCTGTATAGCTACAGAAAGAGCATATTGCTATTCTGGTCCTTCTAATGCCCTGTGCATGTCACCATTAGTGTGTCACTGAGGCTTGTGCATCCCTGCAGTTCTCTCTGTGAGTGCTCAGCAAGGACTTCCTCCCATATTGCAAAGGTGTGGAACGTGCTATCACCATCTCCAGGAGCCTGCGTGCCCATCTCCCTTTTGTAGTCAGTGTTGCTATTGTTGCACGGTGAGATATTTTTATTCCTCACCCACGACGATTATTAAGAAAATCAACAGTTACTGCATTTAGCAGTAAACAGCCTGCAGCGTAATTGTACAGAACAGAACAAGCACCATGCCAGACAGAAGCAAAGGCACACAGTCTGAATGTTGCAGTGTGTGTATGGAAGAGAGAGAGAGGTGGACCCTGTTGTCACTAGCATCCTTTGGGAGAACGGGAGGGGTGTGTGAAGCTGACATGAAGGGCAAAGAGAGCAGGGAGCTGGCAAGATGCCCACCTTGCCTGTTGATGCCTCTGAATCTTTGCTTTTGTCACAACATCTGGCGCTCAGCAGTCACTTCGCAGGATCTGTGTGCTTCTCCTGGATGAGACTTAAGGGGCGGAGGGGCAAACTGGGAAATGGCTAGTCCCAGCTATCAACCCACTAGGTGGGCTCTATTCCAGAGTCCTGGGGGTGAGTTCTGTGTGCCTCTTCTGTAGCCTGACAAAGGATCCCCCCCCTTTTATCTGCTTCCATTTTGGAAATGTATTATGAGGAACCAAATGTTCTGAGACTCTCGCCACATTCACACCATACATTTAAAGAAGCAACGATGCAACTTTAAGCAGTCATGGCTCCCCCCTAAGAATTGCGGGGGGGGGGGGAGTGTGTGTAGTTTGTTAATAAGGTTGAGAGTTGTTAGGGAGCCACTCCCCACACAGAGCTACAATTCCCAGAGTTCCTTGTGAAGAGGGATTAATCGTTAAACCACTCTGAGAATTATAGCTCTGGGTGGGGGAATACCTTTAAACAAACTACAACTCCCAGAATTTTTGAAGGGAAGCTATGCATGCATGGCCCAAAGGGGGACTGAATATGCACATGTAGGAGATACCTGCAGGCCTCAGGAATGCCCCAAGGTTTGCATTTTTTTAAAAAAAGAAAAGCTTTAGAAAGAAACCTTCAGGGGGTCAAAACCACCACCATCAAAAATCCTGATGAGGATTGAACATGGTCAGTGGCCACAGAATACTGAGTGTCCAGGACGGGGAGAAACTGGGGTGAGGGAGAACAAAATGGTATTCCTGGAAAAAGGAATTATTGCGTGGTTGGAACCCTGAACATGAGCACTCCATGCTGCAACGTTTTGCTGTAGCCCCCGCTTGTTATTTTAATAGTGCAGAACATTATCTTTCAGTGCCATCACTATCCCTTTCTATTGTACTGTCTTGGTGTTCTGAAAATGCATCTCTATTTCAGTTTGGGTAGTCTGGCTACCGCTTTACATTTAATCAACAAAGAGTGCCATTCCATATACACTCACTTGGGGAGTAAATCCCATTGAGCTCAGTGGGCCTTAGTTCTGAGCATACACATAGTGGATTGCATGGCTAGCCATTGATTAATCAGTTCAAAGATAACATGGGCAGTAATCCTACACCACCTAACCTGAGAGGAGTAACCCTACTTTATCTTAATGGGACCTGCTTCTAAGTGGACAAGTATGGGATTGAACTTAAAAATTAATGAATCTGTTGACAACTTGCAATCTCCAGTTGGGAAGTCTAAGCAAACTGGCAGCCTAATCCAATAAAGCACATCCAGTTGCAAAAGCAGTGTTGTCCTGGGAACCACACATTATCTGAGTGAGCAACTCAGGTGCCTGATACATTACAAGCGCAAATGCTGCACATTTGGCTTTTCAAGCACTGAGGATCATCTGGTGGCTGCTGAGACTACATTGCCTTTGCCAGCACAGTTTTATTTCATATTGTGTGGGCAAAAACAGGCCACCTGACATTAGTTGGTTGACAGGTGGGTCAAACTTGGCCCATGGGGCTTGCAGGGAGATAAGGATCATGCCCATCAGCTAGATCCAGATTCCTATCTATGCTACATAGCATGCACATGCACACGGACAGACATTTCCACTTTGGCTTCAAGGGACAAGTGCATCAGAAAAATACAGTCTTTCCTGACCAAGAGGTCTTGATGCAACTCTGAAGAATTAATTTGTTTGTGCATTTCCAAAACCTTCACAAGGCCAGCCCAGCCCTACTATCTGGATTCAGCTCCCAGCACAGAAGGCAGATTATGATTTATTGTGCTTGGCACTGTAAGGGCACACTGTGTCGACTTTTCAAGACAACCTCTGGCAGGGAACTCTCTGGCAGACAAAAAATAGTAACAGGTAGGCGTTTAAGAGACAAAAAACCCCAAACATCCCAGGTAACCTGACCTGAATTTAATGAACCACCATCAACACTCCTGCCCTGCTCCTACCAGTGAGAGCAAAAATTCTGTGCATAATAGAATTTCAGAAGATATAGCCCTAAAGGGGTGGGGGGAGCAGAGGAGAAGAGTACATTCCCATCTGATTTTATGTAAGGCTTTGTTGTTACACCAAGAGACAATCTAGGCTGAAGCACAATGAATCTGCACCAGGAGGATATTTTGGAACCTGAATGTCTGAGCTCAGTGTGGGTGAGAGCTAACTTCAACCTTTGCCAAAGGAGACGTGAATGACTGTAAGTTCCCCAGACTTCCGTCAAGGTGGCAGTATATTTCGTTTCTCATTTCTCACAGGCTCCCAAAGTCCTTTTGATGTGCAGAGACAATAGGCAAGCAGACTTAGGGGGTTGCTGTCGCTTTTTAAAGCAAATTGGAATGCATCAAAGACTGTTCAAAAGAGGGGCAATACTATCACTGAGCACAGGCAATCCATTGAAAATATCTCATTGCCTTGATGTAGTTAGTTTCGCTTCTCTTTCTGGGATTGTTAAGGGTGTGATGCTATCATCATAACTGAGGAGGGTGGAGATGGGGTGGTAGTGCTAAGGGGGAAATTCTGTATATTTTAGAGGCATTCCCCCATGGAAGTCAATGGTAGATAGTCAGTTATATAGAGTTAGCTTCCCAAATGTTGTTGGACTGCATCTCCCATAATTTGTAACCCTTAGAGAAGGGCAAATCTATCAAGTTTGCTTTCTCTCAATTTCTCATTTCATTGAATGAAATTCACCTGCCTTGGGATGCAAAAATTTCCTCTATATACAATTTTTTGCAAACTAGCTAATATGTGTGCTATGCACTTTGCACTATGCACTTTGAACTAGTATATGTATTTCTGTGTACATGTCTTGTATTAAAAAATTAAGTGATGTGTGAATTGAAAAAGATGGCTGTATTTTGGTTCATGTATCATTTTGGAAAGTGAGAATTAGGTAAGTCCACTTTAAATGTGAACCATATCAAATTTCTTCCTCATCCCTGCTGACCATTGGCCATGCTAGACAAGATTGCTTTTTATGGATGGCAGATCAGAATGTCAGCTTTTTGAAGGCATTAGAGGATGGACATGATGACAAAATCATTAAGAGATGGTGACTTCCATACAATTGCAAATGGTGGACATGTCTTGAACAAATTCATACCACGTGTGCTATAAGGGAATTTATATCAGTTGCTTGAGTAATGGGTAAAATAAATGGAAATAAAGCTATTGTTCAGTAATATAGCACATTCTTTGCATGTGGACAATTCAGGAGTTTCCAGGTAGGGGTCAGAAAGACTACCATCTGCCCCCAGCTACTATTCTCCCACTATAGCTTTATCCCCAGTTTTCTGTGCAGCTTCTAGACCTGATGCTATATCCCCAAAGGCTTTCTACCCCTGCCTTAGAAACTCCTTAGAAGCTTGTACTACACTCAGGGGTTCTGTAACTGACAGCATTATACTAAAGGTTTATTCCAGTTCCCTGCTCCCATTTATTCTCTATCAATTAATGGGAAAAGAAAACACATAGGACATTTTCAGTTTAGGAAGTGTAGGCAGCCAAGAAGGCTAACAGATGCTGGAGAAATGTTTTTTGGTGAGAAAAATGTGTGATGTGTGTGTGCGCACGTGCACACCCACATACACACCCACATGCACACCCACACACCTTGACTACCTTGTACTGGTGAGAAAAGCTCAAAAGTTGGTGCCTACAAAAATTCTGAAGAAATTTTAAAGTGCGCTGAAAATGAGGCAGAGAAATGGAAACCTATTTTATAGCAGTTAAAGAAAACTTTTGAGAAATCAGAGGATAGATTTTGGCACAGCACCAAAGTAGACTAGGATTTCCAGAAGGCAGAATGTTCAGAAATTATTGCCATATCGAATTACTGATGCACTGAGTAAGATAAGAAGATGAAAGGAGTAGTTTCACATGCACCAGATTGTTTGTCTAGCACAGGAAACTTTTTAGAATGAAATTCATTGCCAATTTCCCCAAGAATCTGATTTGTGAGTTGAGCATAGAGCTTGTACCAAAAAGAAAAGCACTGGTTAGCTTTGTAAGTTTTATTTTCAATCAAAATCACCTTGAATCACAAGCCTATCCTTTCGTAGCAAAGGACAGCCTCTGTAGCATTTCAATGACCTGGAGAAGCTAATTAGATTTTGCTAAGAAAGTAAATTGAATTGTTCTTGGACTATAAAACAAACAGAACTGTGCCTTGCATTCACCTTTCCTTTTGTCTCTTTCTCCCTCCCCCATTTTAATACCATATCTTAATCTTTGTAAATCGTTAGTTTACAGCAGACTGATTTGTTAGCAAAAATATGTAAACAATCTTCAAATTAATGGAGGACAATACACCATACCTATGGCTATCTAAATGGAAACTGAAGTTCAGGAGCAGTATGCTTTTTGAGTCCTAGTTGATGGGACAAACAATGAGGGAAGGGTTTTCCTTTCATGTGCTTCTAAATGTCCCCAAAGCATTAGTTGTTGGAAACAGTATACCAGACTGGATGGACTTTCTGGGCTAATCTATCATGGTAGTTCTAATGCTCTTATAGATTAAATGAAAATGTTAACAGATTCAACAGTGTCTTCTTATGCATTATGCACCAGTTTCAATAAGCACTGGTGTACAATGCACTGTGATTTTTTTAAAAAAAATTACTTACATCACAACTCAGTAGTTGCAACATTATGCATGACTCTCGGGCTAAATGAGAATTTGATTTTCTAAGATGCTTACATCTTGTTTGGGAACGGAAGGAAATAATAGCCTGAGGCGCTGCAGTTAAGGGGCTTTCAGATCTAGCCAACTGCAAGTTCCAAGCTCTCATCGTTCACCTACACTCGATTCATGGGTATAAATAGCTGGCTAGCTTTCCCACTGCGCTTGGATTCCTGCCTCTTTGGATACATGAAAACATGCTTTGCCTGTGCCCATATATGGAAAGTAGCAGTCAGGGGCCCTTGAATCTCTGCCAACTTCACAGTCACTTCCACACATCATAGGTTTGCAGAACTCGCCTGGTCTTGCCAGTCCTTGTAAAAGGAGGAAGGCACACAGGGCTCATGATAATAGATTCAGAGGATGACCAGCTGGCTTCCATGGAGTCCTTAGGCTTTACAACCCTTGTCTCTCGTCTCTCTTCCATTCACAAAATTTGATCACATAGCAAGAGTGAAGAAATTTACACCCAGTGTTGTCATTTGTCATGCCACACTTTATCTAGATATATATTGTTTCAAATTACTTGTTTTAGTGGGATGTATAAATGCCCCAATGAACAAAGGTATAAAAAGTTTTTAAAACAAAATGGGGGGGGGGTGTTGAGTGGGTATGGAAAATTACTTCTATGTCATCGCCAAAACTGACTCATTAATCCCTTCCTTTAGTATTTTAACAGTAATTACTTGCATATACTATTAGTAATTCATTTGGGGTTTTATGTACACTAGTCCAAATGACACAAAGACTTGTATCTGCAGGCTTGGGTGAACTCCAGGTGTGTGTGTGTGTGCGTTTTCTGAAGGCTTTCATCATGCTGCAGCTTGCTTGGTCACAGATTGTTGATGCTGTGAAATACAGCATGAGGGAAAGAGGTGAATGGGTGGCTGAGGTGAGCCACAGAGGAACAGGCTGCAGCAGCCCTAATCTCTGCTGGCTCCTCAGCCTACCAACCCTGGACTTCTCTGCCTCCAGGATCTAGGCTGTCCTGTGTTGCTACTGGCCACATTCCCTTTCCTCAGCCAGTTTGGGCATTTGTTGTTTCTGCCACCACCCAGCTCATAGAATGAAGAGTTGGCCCACAGGAAGATCAGTGCACAAAAGAGGGAGGTGGTCAGAAGCAGTGCCCAACATAGTTTTTAGAGGAGGAAAACAAGAAAAAAAAATATTCTAAACGAAACAGTGGATGTATGATTTTTGTGGCTCATGCTGTGGCCACAGACATGTGATCTGACGGTGAGTTTGGGGTAGCCCAATGCAAAAATCCTGAGGATCCATGTGGATCCATGCTTTGTAACCACATTTTTGCACCACTGAGGCCCCAGGCAACAGTGGGTGCGTGATTTTTTTGGTGCAAGCTGTAGCCATGGATATGCTATGTGACCTGATGGTGAATTTGGGGTGACCCAGTGCAAAACTCCTGAGGATCCATGTGGATCCGTGCTTTGTAACCACGTTTTAAGTGGGGAGGGAAGGAAAAGCACTCAAGGGACAAGGAGCACTCGTGGGGTGTGTGGAGAAAGGATGCTGCTAATAATGTAGAAGAGGGGTATAAGAGGAGAAGGCTCCTCTCCTCTCCCGCTTTGCTCCTTTAAAGAAAGCAGGCTCTGCTTCTCTCCCACCTCCCCGGCTTAGCGAGCTGAAAAACTTTGCTGCTATGTAGTGAGCTGAGTGGGGAGGAGAGAGGGACAGAGAGCCTGCTTGCTTTAAAGGAGCCAACTGGACTCTCCTCTCCTGCTTTGCTCCTTTAAAGCAAGCAGGCTTTCTGTCCCTCTCTCCTCCCCACTCAGCGACTCTTCTCCCGCTTTGCTGTTTCAAAGCGAGCCACGGAGGAGGGAAGGAAGGGGAACCATGGATCCTCTGCTCATGACTGCAGCAGATCCCACCACCACCCGTAGGCATTCCCTCCATAACACGCACAGACATTTCCCCTTACTTTCTAGGAGGAAAAAAGTGAGTGTTATGGAGCAAAAAATACGGTAGTAAACAGATTTGCCCTAGTCTACAGCTACAACCTATATGTCATGGGTGATGGACTTTTTTTTAAGCTCAGGAGCCACCTGAGCCACCTTCCTGGGGTCACATGGCACTGGTGACTGGGGCCAGTGACAAAAGTGGGCAGAGCAATGTTTTTAGTTATATTGTAGGGTGCAAAGCAGGGCTGATCAGGGTGCAGCTTGGGCTGGTGGTTGTATCATGGGCAGAACCTCAAGGGTCACAGAGAGGACTGGAGGGCTGCATTGGGCCCCAATGCCAGAGATTCCTCATCTCTGCTATATGCTGTTTTCAATTGCAATCTTTTAATTCACCTTAATAACTTTGCATGCCCAGATATCTTTTGCAGACTTTACACAGGTGTGTATGAGTGTGGAATGGTAAAGCAAGAAATCCTGGGAATAAAAGTTCCACTGGGCATATCCTAATTTGGGTATTTAGCTGCTTTAAAAATGTTGAACTTCTCTCAGTTGTATATAGCTTGGAACAGGAAGGTTCTGACTGGTTTCGGTTTTAAGTGCTATCCTTGCTAAGATGTTGGTTTTCTTTTGCTGTTCAATTAGCTCTTCAGAGTCACTGGTCTTCTGTCGATAGACTGGATGATTAAATTATTATTCCAATAATGAGATTTGACATGATTAGTGTCAATTACCTGGGTGACCTTTAAGTAGGTTAATTGGCAGTTCTGAATAATGATCACCTTGTAGAGTGAGACTCCCTGAGATTAAATGAGCCACAATGCTACTAAATTTAAAGAAACCAGGTCTCAGCCATGTTCAGAGGACCACTCCATGGGAGAAGACCAGCATGGTCTCCATTTACAGTTACTGCAAGCCTGTGTACAATTTGTGACCTCCAAGACAAGTGCAGCATATAAACCACATACTGAGGGCTGCACAGCATTTCACATGCCTGTGTACATTAGGAATGGGGAAGAAATTACATGTAGTTCAAATTAAAGGTGAATCTACCACATTTACACAAAGCCAACTTTTGAAATTCACCCTTCTCTGAATTTTGCAGTACAAGCAATGTATACAAAATTGCATATACCAGGGTGAAGTGTGCATATAAATTCATATATCGGTGAAAATCACACACAAAATTGCATTATGATAGGGAAAATAGCTTTGGAGGGAAAAACTATTTATTAGGGAAAATTGCATACAAAATTGCATACAAATGTATATTTTAGGAGACATTGTCATTAAATTCTGTTGAATTTTCATGGTTGTTTTTTATATATAAAAACTAAATAAATCACAAAATGTGGTGGAAATATGGAGAACTTAAGATTTGAAAGATAAAATGCTGGTGCTTATTTATTTCAGACATTGCAAATGGAAGTCTTTGGCTGCTGGGTGGACTCCATCTGTTAGAAGAAAGGAACCTTTGAATCCAACACTATGTATATTCAATCCTATGTTTGTTGCATTGATTTTTTGTTCTTAAAAAAAGAAAAAAATATATTAGTGTATATACACCTAAAAGAATGTAGGGCATATATGCCTGTCCCTAGTGTCCTGGCATTCATGCACACACACGCACCCAAACACACACTTGTATGGTTGCCACATCTCAGCTTTGTCCCTGGGACTCACAATTGAGAACAGCAAGCTTTACTCTCAGCTAGCCTAAAATTACCTAAAACTACAGAGGATGAGATGGTTGGACAGTGTTCTCGAAGGTACCAGCATGAGTTTGACCAAACTGTGGGAGGGAGTGGAAAACAGGAGTGCCTGGCGTGCTCTGGTCCATGGGGTCACGAAGAGTCAGACACGACTAAAGAACAGCAGCCTAAAATTACTATTTTTCAATCCAACATGGCACACTCCAGACGCTGCTAGATTACAGCTTCCACCATCCCTGAGCCAGATAGGCTGGGGTTGATGAGAGTTGGAATCCAATGATACCTAGAGGGTACCATGTCGGCTATCCCTGGATTAGCACCCTGGAGTGATGCTTTGCCAGGCCATTGTAGGGATGTAAAAAGTGGCGTCCTGGTCACAGGCTAAGAATGGTGGTGAAGATGCTATCCACCCTGCCCGTAAGCCTACTTATGGGCAGGAGGACGCTGAGTGTGTGTGTAGACAGACATACCACCATTATGCTTAACATCCTGAACTGCTCATGGAGAGAATGTGTCACTCACACAGTATTGCAAGACAAGCAAATGTCAAGCACAGATTACTTTCAGCCTGGCCTAAATTAATTTTCACTTGTGACTTGCAAGAGGTTTTAACCCTGGTCTCCTGATGTAATGGGATTTGAAGGAATCATTATTTTACTTATCCCTTATAATTAGATGTGTAATTCCTGGTCTTATGTTTTACTTTATTTAGTTTTCAAATCTGTGTGAACAAATTCATTTCTCTTCCCCCACTCCGCTGTAAAATTGAGGCTGGAAAGCAGCACCTAGTTTTAGAAATAGGACTTTAGAGAGGAGTTTGTTTGAAACCATCCAAAGCTAATCCACTTTCCCCCTGTCTCTCAAAACTATTTTACTTTAAATGAAACATTTAAAGAAATTGGAACACAATTCTAGAAACCTTGAAAGAGAGACCTGTCACCCAAATTTTTGACTGGTTATTCTTTGCATGTATTTCGGTAAATTATGTTGCTCCTTTCCATACCTCCTCTCTTTCCTGCATGTTCTTTTATGGAAGGTGTGGGGAACCTTTGGGCCCGCAGATTTTCCTGAACTACAACTCCCTTCTTCCCTGTACATTGGCCATACCTGCTAGGATAAGGTTACCAGATGTCCCCATTTCCCAGGGACAGTCTGCAGATTTACAAATCAGTCCCCTGACAAAATCCATCTATTTAGTCGGAAGTTAAAAAGTGTCCCCAAATTCACTGGAAAAAAATCTGGTAACCTTATGCTAGGGCCGATGGTAGTTGTAATTCAGCAACATCTGGATGGCCTCAGATGGGACCATAGCTCAGTGGTAGAGCACATGCTCATCATGTGGAAGGCACCAGGTTCAATCCCAGGCATCCCCAGTCAGAATAACTGAGAGGCCATTTTATTTTATTTCAGTATCACAAGATGATATGCAGACTAAAACCACAGCATTGCAATAAAATATATTAAACCACTTTGGTAAGAGGTGCTTAGCAAAGAATCTCAGGTTTCAAAGCCCTGTCTGAATAATGCAGTTCTTAGAAGATGCCTAAAAATGACCAGGGACAGCCAGTGGCATAGCTTGGGTTGCCAGTTCCCAGGGCTGCATGGGGGGTGGGGTGGCACAGACATTGTTAGGCAGTTGAATGTGCATGTGTACTCCATCTGTCCCCTGCACATGTGTTTTACCACTGAGTTATGGGCATGTAAATATACTGTAAACAAACTTTCTCCTTTTGATAGGAGGCACTTACTTAATATCTGGATACTTGTGCTTGTAACCTGTTAAACAGGGAGAATCTATGCTTCAAAATTGTGCAGTTGTGGTGCGGGTTGTTGGATCTTCAATGTTTTGGATCATACCCAAGTGGCTGAATTATCTGCTCTTTGGGAACATGTTTTAGCATTTCCTGAAAAAGCAGATGACACCAGAAAAAAGAGGGAAAGTTTTAAAGGTATATGGGGTGGGATATCTAAAAACACAGAAAGCTCTCATTCAGGGTCCTGGTATGGATGTCCATGTCTTTTGAGGTTGGTTTTGTTGTTGATAATTCAATTTGTGTTGTGTATGATTATCAGAGATACGGAGTTCTTGGTGGTGGCTCCCAGACCTCTAATCAAATTCACTTGGCATTCAGTTTTTGCTAACTTTGGTGCCAGGTTTCTTGCAGGGTTTTTTTTTGGGGGGGGGGGGGGTTAGGAGCTTTTAATTTCCAACAAATAAAGCATCCTTTTGCTGCTTTTTACAGATTTATTTGCTGTGACTGCTGCTTATGGGGATTTAGCTACTTTACTTTGTTCCCCCCATTCAAATGTTTACATTAGAAAAATAAAAACCCAGATTGAAGTCTCAGCTAGACTCCTTGAACAAAAGACAGAACTGCTTTCCAACCCCACTCTTTGGATCTCCTTTGTATTGGAACCAAGCCTCAAGGACAGAGACTGATATAATTTTTTGAACAGAAGAGAGAGAGAGAAAACATACACATACACAAACAGAACCAACATGTTGTCTGTGTTGCTTCTCTAGCAGTTTATTGCCACCACCGGTGAACAGTCCTTTCTAAACACATATTGATCCCTTCCCTTCTCAATAAATGGAAACTGGAACCACATTAAGAGACAGACAGCCAAATACCCTGATGAAGTTTACTTCAAAGGAATTGGGGGGGGGGGAGCAAAAATGAAAGATGCCTTCCTACATGGGCTTCAGAATTCTTGGTGTGTCTCTCTGGATGTAGATACATACATATCACTAGAGAGGGCACCATCTCCTCTTTAAACCCACCCCAAGTTATCCTGGTGGTGGGAAACATTTGTGGCTCACAGAAATAACTGTTTCTGACATAATAGGAAAGTGTAGCATGACAAAAGTATCCTCAGATATCTGAAGAATATTGTAGGTTGCTATTCTAACCCTGCATACCTGCGAATAAGCCCCACTGAATTCAATAGGATTTATATCTGTACAGACATGGGGTCTTGTAGACACAGGGTCCCTTTACAGGATTTTTGTGAGATTAAAATGGTAGGGGGCATACTGCCTTGAGACTCTTAGCCAGGGGTCAGCAAACGTGCCGCACCTTGGGCCGATGTCTCCAGCGCTGATCATGTGGTGGGCCGGAGGGCGGGGGAGTGTGCGCCCATACGTGTGCGCACACACTATTTCCAGTGCACTTCCAGGTCGGAGGAGTACCGGAAATAGCTTGTGCGCATGTGCACCGGAAATGATGATTGTGCATGCACACAAGCTATTTCTGGTGCTCCTCCGACCCGGAAGTGGGCAGCCGTGCAGCACAGCGCCGGTAAGAGTGGGCAGCAGCAGCAGGTGGCGGGCGTCGCTGCGGGGCAGATAAACGAGTCCCTCAGGCTTTATCCGGCCCACGGGCCTTAGTTTGGGGACCCCTGCTCTTAGCAGAAAGGGATATAAATGAAACAAATAAAATATGAGTTTACTCAAAACAAAGACGAAGGCTATTCCCAGTCATCAGAATATTTTATCTCATAATTCTAATAAAGTGATCTGTAATGGGGACCTTGTTGGCTGTATGTAAGAATTTTTCCCCTAGACAAGCTGTGAGGATAGAACAGATTTTAATGGTCAATGAAGGATGTTGAGTCCAGAGAGTTTATATCCAATTTGTGTTCCTGGCTCCAATTTGGGATAAATGTAGGCATTTCTAAAAGTCAAAAGGAAAGAAATTTAATCTGCTTGTTTAGTAATCTGAAGCAGTTTGTTCCACTACCATGGGAAATGAAAAGCCAATGGATGGCATTTCGTGTGCCAACAAGGAGATGAGAAATTGCATTCTTTTGACCAAGCCATGTCCGAATTAAGACTTCTGGTTTGGTGGGGGGGGGGGTTGGGGGGGTTAAAGAAACTACGCTTTAATTAAACAATGTTGCAAGTTTCCTGTTCAACACAGGTTTCTATGGTGACAAACAGGAACTGGGGAACATGCTCTGAATCATCTTAATTGCCAGCAAGTGTTAGAATCAGAAATCGGAATGAGAAATGATGCCTTTCCATTTCAAAGTGGCCTTTTGAAGCAAACAACCGACGCTCCGGGATGCGAAGCTATTTGATAAGGCCCTATGTAATGAAAGCTCAATAGGAATATGAACGAACACATTAAAGCTAAGTATTCCCTCAAGTGAAAATACGCAAATTCTCTTTGGTAAGTATGTTTCCAAATCAAGCAGGCTTTGGGTGATTAACGACTTCACAGGACCTTGTGTGTACCATGATACATAGCTACATAAAGTTAGGGCAAGTAGGTTGTTTGATGAAGCTGAACGTTGGGAGATTTGTGACAAAAGAAAATGCTTCTTCACACAGCGCATAGTTAAACTATGGAATTCACTGCCAGAAAAAGTAGTGATGGCCACCAACTTGGAATGCTTTGAAAAGGGATTAGATGAATTAATGGATGACAAAGTTATCAACAGCTATTAGCCATGAATAGCTAAAATCTACATCCAATGCTGGGAGCAGCATGTCTCTGAATGCCAGTTGGTGAAGTGAGTGAGTTGAGTGTTGTTCTTAGTGCCTGTTATTTCAGCTTCCCAAAGGCATTTAATTGTTCACTGTAAGAACAAGATGCTGGACTAGTTGGGCACAATATAAAAAACAAAACAAAAACCTTTAATAAAGCTTGGCTCAACATGCAAAAAACCCAAAGTGCTGCACCAACAAGCACAAATCAACCTCCTCAGTGCCACAAATCGAACTTAATGGTATAACATTGGAAAATGTCGCTCACTTTTCCTACCTGGGCAATCATCTTTCCACAAAGGCCAACATCAATGCCAAAATCCAGCACCGTCTGAGCTCCGCTAGTGCAGCTTTATCCAGATTGAAGCGCAGAGTGTTTGAGGACTAGGACATTGACAGGGAAACCAAAATGCTTGTTTACAAAGCTACATAATATAATATAATATAATATAATATAACATAATATAAGCTACCGAAATAATAATAATAATAATAATAATAATAATACTTTATTTATACCCCACCTATCTGGCTGGGTTTCTCCAGCCATTCTGAGTGGCTCCCAACAGAATATTAAAAACACGATAAAACTTCAAACATTAAAAACTTCCCTAAACAGGACTTCCTCTATACCTTATTGTATATTTGTGAAACATGGACCACTTATAAACACAACTCCATCTTCTTGAAATATTCCATCATTGGTGTCTCTGAAAAAAATCTAAATTTCACTTGGGAAGACAGGAAAACTAATGTCAGTGTACTGGAAGAAGGAAATGTCACCAGTGTCAAAGTAATGATTCTTCAACATCAACTTTGTTGGACTGGTTATGTTGTTCAGATGTCTGATTATCGTCTTCCAAAGCAACTACTGTATTCCCAACTTAAGAATGGAAAGTGTAATGCCAGTAGACAACAAAAGAGGTTTAAAGACTCTCTCAAGGCAAATCTTTAAAAAATGCTTTATAAGCACAGAAAATTGGGAAACATTGGCCTGCGAGCACTCCAATTGGAGAATAGCTTTTACCAAAGGTGTCATGGACTTTGAAGAAGCACAAACTCAGGATGAAAGGGAGAAACAAGTTAAGAGGAAGGCAGACTTGGCAAATCCTCACTGTGATCAACTCCCACCTGGAAACCTATGTCCCCACTTTGGAAGGACGTATGGATCCAAAATTGGCCTTGTTAAGTCGTGGGTTGACATAGCAGCCGGCACAGCGATTTCTTCAAGTAGCTCTTTATTATGGTAAGCTGGAATAGAACTGACTGCGAACAGCTCAGCCGGCCTGTATTTATAGGCAGCCGGCTGTCAACATTGTAACCACAACAGCCCAGAGTTCCCGCCTAAAATAACTGCCGCGGACCTGAGTGAAAACTATCTACAGACCTGAGTGAAAACTATATACAGTATCCCCCTGTTGGCCCAGGGTGAAACTACACTACATAACACCCCTCCCCACCGAGATAAGGCGTTAGTTACAATCGTAATGGTTTCCTTATATACAGCACTACGCGTAATGGTTCAATTAAGCACAAAAGCATATCGGTTACATTTCCCATACTTAGACCAACAGTGATACCTGTCCAACAACATAGTCCTTTAAATAAGTTGGGCGCTTGGAAACTCTGCCAGACCGCCGGGGACTGGTAGCCAAGTCCAGAGGGCCACACAGTTCTCGCTGAGGCTGTGGTGCGACCCTAGGTGGCGTTGGAACCAACTCCCCTGGATCCGCTGCTGTGGGTGGAGCCTCCGCAAGTGGAGTGGTCTGAGCCTGTTCTGAAACGGCTTGGTTCGGCTCCACGCTGGCAGTTCGCGAGGGAGGTGTAGGTGGGGCCTCGCCATCTGTACGTGTCTCTTCTGGAGCCGCAAGCGCAGTTGGGGGCACCTCGGTAGTGTCCAAGTCCCCAACCCTGCGCCTAAGCTGGTCTATGTGCCGTCGCCACAAGCGTCCGTCTTCGAGTGCCACCTGGTACGAGCGAGGTCCAGTGACTCCCACTACTGTGGCTGGCACCCAAGGGATGTCCCCCACATAGTTCCGGGCAAAGACCTGGTCTCCTGGGACAAATGACCGTGGTGCGTTGGCACAGCCTGGGGGTTCAGCCACGGCAAAGTCTGGGTGTAGCCGGTCGAGCGGTGACCTGAGGCGGCGGCCCATAAGCAGTTCAGCAGGACTCCTCCCTGTGGCCGCATGAGGGGTGATGTGTTGCACGAACAAGTATTCGGCGACCCGCTCATGCCAGTCTCCCCGGTCCAGGCGCGCCAGTGCCTCTTTTGTCGAGCGCACCATTCTTTCCGCTTGCCCGTTGCTGGATGGATGAAAGGGTGCCGTTAGGGCATGGCGGATGCCCAGTCCCAAAAGATACCGCTCAAACGTGCCTGACGTGAACTGCGGTCCGTTGTCAGAGACAAGAACATCAGGACACCCATGCGTTGCAAACAGGCCTCGCAGCACCCGGATGACAGCTTCGGTAGTGGTGGAGGGCATCAGGGCGACCTCCAGCCATTTGGAATAGGCGTCCACCACTACAAAGGTCCGGCCGTGAAAGGGGCCAGCCAGATCAATGTGCACCCTCGACCAGGGTGTCTTTGGCGTCTCCCAGGTGTGTCCCTTAGCTGCCGGTGGTGCAGGCCTCGACTCCTGGCATGCTTGACAGGCGGACACCCAGGCAGTGATGGCATCGTCCATATTAGGCCACCAGACGTAACACCGAGCCAACGCCTTCATTTTGACAATTCCCGGGTGGCCAACGTGCAGAGCCTCCAGGACGCGCTGACGGAGTCCCTGGGGAATCACGACGCGGTCTCCCCACAGCAGGCAGCCGCGATGAGCTGAGAGTTCATGTTGTCTGGTTGCGAAGGGCTGGAACTCCGATGCAAAAGGCCCTTGTGGCCACCCCCTCCACACCCAGTTGAGCACCCGGCTGATGGTGCGATCCTGGGCAGATGCGGAGGCCACAGTGGCAGCCGATACAGGCGCTGCCGGAAGATCCTCAATCAGAAGGAGCGATGAAGCTGGAGCCGGGTCTTCCACAAATGCTGGAAGAGGGCAACGGCTGAGGGCGTCGGCATGGCCCATCGATTTCCCCGGGCGATGGATGAGCCGGTAGTGGTAGGCAGCCAGGAAAACAGTCCATCGCAGCATGCGTGGTGAGAGGACCGGTGGAGTTGGACGATCACCGGCGAGGAGGCCCAGGAGTGGCTTGTGGTCAGTGATGAGGTCAAAAGTCCTGCCATAGAGGTATTCATGGAACCTCTTCACTCCAGCCACAAGTGCCAATGCCTCCTTGTCGAGCTGGCTGTAATTCCGTTCCGTCGGAGATAGTGTCCTGGAAAAGTAGGCGAGCGGTGCTTCTCTTCCATCTGGAAAACGGTGACTAAGGACAGCACCGATGCCAAAAGGTGAGGCGTCGCAGGCAAGGACCAGCGGCCTGGATTCACTGTACTGTACCAGCACACTGTCTGAAGAAAGGAGAGCCTTGACCGCGTTGAAGGCCGCCGTCTCCCGATGACCCCAGGCCCAAGGCGTCTTAGTGCTAAGGAGTCGGTGAAGAGGCTCAGCCACTGTGGCTTTGTGGGGCAGGAACATGTTATAAAAGTTCAGCAGCCCCAGGAATGCCTGCAACTCCGTTTTGTTCTTTGGGGTGGGGGCCTGCTGGATAGCGCGGATCTTGGATGTGGTTGGATGAAGACCGGAGGCATCGATAAGATAGCCCAGGAACTCTACCTGTGGAACGGCGATCTGGCACTTCTCCCTCTTTACCTTGAGCCCGGCCTCCTGGAACCTGGTCAGCACGGCACGGAGGCGCTCGAACAGCTGCTGGTGTGAGTCTGCAGACACCAAGACGTCATCAAAATATGGTACCACGCCCGGAAGCCCTTGCAGGAGACGCTCCATAAGGCTTTGGAAGATGCCAGGAGCCACACTCACCCCGAACTGCAACCGGCGGCAACGATTTCTTCAAGTAGCTCTTTATTATGGTAAGCTGGAATAGAACTGACTGCGAACAGCTCAGCCGGCCTGTATTTATAGGCAGCCGGCTGTCAACATTGTAACCACAACAGCCCAGAGTTCCCGCCTAAAATAACTGCCGCGGACCTGAGTGAAAACTATCTACAGACCTGAGTGAAAACTATATACAGTATCCCCCTGTTGGCCCAGGGTGAAACTACACTACATAACAGGCCTCCACAGTCACCCACTGACACACCATTAAGACTGTGTTCATGGAAGGCAATCCTACTCAACTATGAGTGATTGCTAAAAAAGTAATACTTGGGCTATTGGCCTGATCCAGCCGGCTCTTCTTACATTCTTTGGATAGACTTGTTTCTAAACCAGAGAGCCATTTGCTTTGGCCATGAGTCAGAAAGTGGCAGGTGATGTCTTGAGCTGAGGGATAGTGAAAGATTTTAGTGCACACTTAGCATGGCTCCATTTATGGAACCTTGCTTGGTGCCTACTGCCACCAGCACTTCAATGAGCACAGCCTTGAATGATGATGCCTCCACCAGCTGTTCACCTTCTGCTCCCTGGTCTCACCTTCTGGTCTAACCTAGGACCATTGTGCTGGGACATTTGGCTATAATCTGCTACTAGGCTAGGTTTAAGGATTTTGCTATTGGCATATAGAGCCCTGAACAACTTGGGAACAGGTTACCTTTGAGACTGCCATATCTTATATACCCCTGTGTCAGGGAACTGCCATCACTACTGGAGGGGGAGAGCGAAAGCCAGAGGGATTCCAGAGAGCGTCCGGGGATCGGGAGGAGCAGCCCATCTTCTGGGGAAGAGAATCAGCGTAGCACCAGTGGAGAAGGGGGGCAGCTGGGGGAAGTGGCAAGGCGGTCTCATGACTCCTTGCCTGGGACCAGCGGGGAGAGTAGGGGTCCTCCGTTGCCCATGCCCTCCCTGCGCAGAAGGCTTCCGCGCAGAGAGGGTAGGCGGTGACTAGGCGTCAAAGAACTTCTTTGCTGGAAGAAGTTTAAGAAACGCCCACTCACAGATTCTGCCAGTGATTGAGTCAGCCACAGGTGAGTGGCTGTCCGGACAGAAAAGGTTCACTTTGGCAACCCAGCCAGGTGTTTGCACCCAGCCGGGGAGATAGGCACCTGCTTACGCACAAGCAACCCCTAGAACCATTACACCCTGCCTAGTCATTTTGATCCTGGGGAAAGAGATATTAATAATGCCTTATGCTTCCAAAGTTTAGCTTATATCCACTAAAACCATGTCCTTGAGTGTAGTGGCATCTGCCCTTTGCAATATGCATACAATGAATTTGAGACAGGTGCCTTTTGCATATATATATTTAGGTCCCTGATTAAGCCTCACCTGTTCACTCAGGTTTCCCCTGAGAGGTGAGCCACTAATCTGTGATGCATTTTTATTTGTTTTGTTTAATAAATTTTATTCTTGATTCTATGTGATACAACACCATGACACTTTTTCTTAATGTTGAAATAGAAAATAAAATAAGCCAAATTTTCAGATAAAAGACATATTTTAAAAAGAAGAAAACAAATCTATGTATAATCACTACAGCTGTCCTCCTTTTTCCTCCCTTCTCCTTCATTAAATACAGGGAGGTTCACTGGCTGTAAAAGTAAGTGCATTCTTCATACCAATCTCAGTGGAATCCTATCGTGACTTGTTTTCACATAAGGGTACAATTTATTTTTCTTCATATAGTTTTCAGTAGTCTTCAGAACTATAGAACTCTTACTGTGAATTAATTGACAGAGACAGGGAGAAAGTGGTCTCCTCGATCCACAGAGGTGGCATGTGTGATGCTTTCTTTAGCATGGGAATTT
This sequence comes from Podarcis pityusensis, assembly GCF_964106645.2. Classification (NCBI taxonomy): domain Eukaryota; kingdom Metazoa; phylum Chordata; class Lepidosauria; order Squamata; family Lacertidae; genus Podarcis; species Podarcis pityusensis. The sequence continues at coordinate 43,979,555 of NC_138044.1, forward strand.
CCATATTGCCGTCTTGAGACTGATGCTGAGGGACATCAAGGCATGAAGAAGCGTGCTCGGAGCTCCTGAGCCACATAATATGGAATTCAGTTCCTCCGTAGCAAACTATGGGCATCAAGGGGACACATCCATTGGGAAATGCCGTTTGAAGTGACTGGGCTTGTAGGTGCTTCCTCCTACCCAACTTGCTTGGTGCTCCTGGCTCAAAATGTACCTTATTTCAGTCAAAGACAGCTGCTTAAAGCTCTTCATATGAATATATCATTCATAGTATTGGAGATGCCAAGTTAATTGCTCTCTGCTGCCTTTTGCTTTGTTCTGCATCACCTTAATTGAAATTGTAGCTGAAAGACTGCTTGCAGGTGCAGATGAGTAATAAAGCAGGTACAGACAAAGAATGGAGCATCTGCGCAACAATGTAAAAGGAGCATTCCTGGATCAGGTCTATAGTACATCTAGTCCATCTTCTGGCCACTGAATTCTAGTTCACAGTAAAACGTAGGAAACTGCATTAAACTGAGTCACAGCATTGGCCCATCTGGTTCAGTATTATCTGCGCTGACTGGCAGAAGCTCTCCAGGGTTTCAGGCAAAGGGTCTCTCCAAACTATAGCTGGAGCTGCCAGGGATTGAACCTGCAGAACACATTATCTGCCACATTATCTGCTATGGACCTTCCCTAAAGAGAATGGTCTCCCACTTCTAGCCCATCAGATTCCCATAATGTTAGTGTCTCCCCTAATTGGCTCAGTTCTTCCCTCTTCTCAGGAAACACTGCACACTTTGTGTGCTTGCATGTGTACCTACTCCCTATTCCATGTGTGTGTGTGTGAGTGTGTGTGTGTGTGTGTGTGTGTGTGTGTGTGTGTGTGTTGGACATAGGAAGCTGCCATATACTGAAAGCCAGACCATCAGGTCCATCTAGTTCAGTATTATCTACCACAAATGGCTTTCCTGAATTTCAGACGGGACTTTCCCAGTCGTACCTGGAGATGTTAGGGATTGAACCTGGGACCTTCTGTTTGCAAAACTGGTGTTTTACTAGTGAGCCAACCAGAACCCTCTGAGAAAAGTACACAACCAGGCACTTTTGGAGATGATAGGCCTTCCCTCTTATTCAACCCACGGGTGGTGGTGGGGAATAGTCAGAGGTACACTGCTCCTGGACATTTAACTATCATGCACTCTCTTTCACAATTTCCCCTCACATGAATTCCTTTCAATAAGAACCTTTCCAAGGTGTGTTCCAGTGGCCTCAGGGGGACAGCAGATCTCACTGGGTAAACAATAAGAGTTCCTTCAGAGGGTTGCTGTGAATATATAATAGATCATGCTCAGCCTTTATGAAGCACTTTGGCATGCTCAATATTTTTAATATTGTATTACCCACGCTTCACCAACAGATCCCAGGGCAGCTCACAAAAATTTAAAATTCACAATTTTGGTAATCTTTCGTAATGTGGCAACCTATGTGAGGCCAAAATTTCATGCCCCCAAATGGATCTTCTCAATTATGAATCTTCTCAACTTTGTATGCCCTTGGCTCGGTGCCCTGTGCAGGGAAACTGCCTGTATCACCCTAAATAAAACACCGTTAGGGGGTGCTACAGAGAATACTAACCAGCCACTCCAAAAAGCTTCTAAGGGTGTTGGAATTATGAAGGGGGGCCCCTTTGTTGCACTTATTACTTTGGTGGATCTGTGGGGAAAGTGGCAGTCCTTCAGATATTTTTGGCCTAAGTGAGGGTTTTAAACACTCACATGATCATCTCGAATTGGGCCCAGAGCAGCTCTTTTAGAACAGGGTACATGTGAGTTCTAAAGGCAACCACAAACAGTCATTTGACTGCTGCATTTTGGGCCGGTTGAAGTTTCTGAGTTGTATTCGAAGGCACAAGTTAGTCTCCTCCATAACCAGGGTCAGTGATAGTTCTGATTCCATATTGTTGTTGTTTAGTTGTTTAGTTGTGTCCGACTCTTTGTGACCCCGTGGACCAAAGCACACCAGGCACTCCTGTCTTCCACTGCCTCCTGCAGTTTGGTCAAACTCATGTTAGTAGCTTCGAGAACACTGTCCACTCATCTCATCTGTCATTCCCTTGTGCCCTCAATCTTTCCCAACATCAGGGTCTTTTCTAGGGAGTCTTCTCTTCTCATGAGGTGGCCAAAGTATTGGAGCCTCAGCTTCAGGATCTGTCCTTCCAGTGAGCACTCAGGGCTGATTTCCTTAAGAATGGATAGGTTTGATCTTCTTGCAGTCCATGGGACTCTCAAGAGTCTCCTCCAGCACCATAATTCAAAAGCATCAATTCTTCGGCAATCAGCCTGCTTTATGGTCCAGCTCTCAATTCCATACATCACTGAGAAAACTATGGCTTTAACTATACGGACCTTTGTTGGCAAGGTGATGTCTCTGCCTTTTAAGATGCTGTCTAGATTTGTCATCACTTTTCTCCCAAGAAGCAGGCGTCTTTTAATTTCGTGACTGCTGTCACCATCTGCAGTGATCACAGAGCCCAAGAAAGTAAAATCTCTCACTGCCTGCATTTTGGGCCAGTTGAAGTTTCTCAGTCGTATTGGAGGGCACAAGTTAGTCTCCTCCCTAACCAGGGTTCTGATTCCATATTAGTAGCCCCATATTACAGAAAGAGAGGCTGAGGTTGAAATAAGGTAGCTTGGCTAAGAAGCTAAGGCTACCTGGAGAGCTCAACCCAGAGGAGAGAATCAGGAAGACCTTCCTGATTTATAACTTCTGTCTCTTGCTACACCAGCTGTCAGCAATGAAGTGACAGTAATGAACTGAGACAGTAGTGAAATGAGTCCCGTAAAGCATCTTTCATGCTAAACATGCCATATGAATTAATTATCTCTACAGTGTGCACTGAATCCACTACCACCCGACCCAATGGGATGTCCGTCAAGGAGGCCCACTCCCCATCGTCACCATTGTCAGGGGGCTGAGACAGGTTTTGCATCCATCTTGACGGAATCTGCAACTTAGGTCAGCAATTAACTTTGCATGTGTGGGAGAAAGTATAGGGGATAATTGTGAGGTGTTCTTAGGGTAAGGGCTGCCTATTTTCCCTGGTGACCTGGGGAAATTTATGAGATGGAAAGAAATAGTGTGATTTGGAGCTGATTAATGCATTAATCAGTGGTAGCAGCTGAGTTACAAAGGAGAAAGCAAGCTGTGTGCCAGGTAGTTCATATTGAAAGGTGTGCATACTTAATTCACACTTTCCTAAACAATATGCAGACTGAAACACAGACATCCTTCATAATTTGCAGTTCGCTGAATTTTGCAATGCCAAATAATGTGCACAAAAAATGTATCCTGTATCCTAAAGTGTGCATATAGATGCATATATTAAATAAAATAACATACACAAATGCATTATATAAGGGAAAATTGTTGCATGTAATGTTGCAAAACTGAACGTAAAATGTGTATTGTTAGAGAAATTTGCATGAAAATGCTGAGGAATTTTTATGATCACTTTTTTAAAAAAATCACAAACTGATATGGAGATGCAAAGAGCTGAACAAAGCTAGGAAAATGAGGGGGGAAACACAAATCTGAGATATTCAACCATCCATAGCTCAAGGAGAGGAATAAAAAAAAAAACTGGGGGGGGGGAGCACATAACCCAAACAATGGAGATCCCCATAGTCTAAGGTGAAGGAGGAATATATTTTCTGCCCCATAAATTTTTCCCCAGAAAGCTTGACTGCATCCACTGAGATTGAACCCATTGCTGTGTTGGTGGAAGCTTACATTCAGCACTGTCTCTGACACACAGAAAGCCCTGAAATGGTGCTGATTAGGAATCAGAGAGTAATTCTAATGATAACCTACCTAACTAGCACATACCAAAAAAATTACATGAATCAAAGCACAGCTATTTATAATTTACCTCTTTCTAAACTTTCTGATGCAGTTCTTCAACAACCAGAACTGCAAATATTTCTGAAACTGTGTATATTTAGGAGAAAGTGAGCAAGGAAATGCATATATTAGTGAAAATAACATAAAATGCATTTTAATAGGGGGAATTGCTTTCAAACTTGTACACAAGATGTGTGTTTATTTGAGGGAGCAATGCACACAAACATGTTAAGAAATGTTAGTGTGGAGTTCTGTTGTCAATACAAATTGAATTTAAGAAATAAGAAACTGAGAAAAACTGAAATTGCAGCATTTGTCCATCCCTGTGCTCTGTCATGATGTAGCATGGAAAGGAAGGGGAGAAAGGGAAATTTGCTGCTGCTTATTGCAGGCAAGCACCTTTCCCCAAATTACTAGAATTTTTCTCATTCCCTGGGGTAGAGGAGCAAAATGACCCCTAAATCTTGCCATTTCAAGTTGTTGTTCTTTAATAAACAAACATATTACAGGCATTCATACACGCAAAAATGTAGACAATAAACCATACACACTGATTAATTATATAAATCAGTTATATAAATCACAAAGAATAGTTATGTATGGATATAGTAAGTGTGGCGTTGTGGTTAAGGTGTTGGTTTGGGATCTGAGTGAAAAGGGTTAACACCCCCAGCCAGCCATGAAGGTCACTGGGTGCTCATCGGCCAGTCACTGCCTCTCAGAGTAACCTACTCACAGGGATGTTGTGAGGATAACATGGGGGGGGGGGAGGAGAACCATGTGTGCTGCCTTGCATGGTGTACCTTGCACACCATATGTGCTGGATGGCCATCTGTCATGGATGCTTAAGCTGAGATTCCTGGATTGCAAGGAGTTGGGCTACATGACCCTCAGGGTCTCTTCCAACTCTACAGTTCTATGATCTTATGCCCTAAGTTGCTAACAATAATGTAGGAAGAGAATGCAAGAAGAAAAATACAATCCTTTATACAGTTCAATAAATAGGTATCAGAGGATGCAACAAAACCAGGAGTTTCTACCACATGTGGTGCACCTGCAATAAGAATAACACTTTTGATGGGAGTCTTTAATGAAACAAGCCTCATTGCATGACAAGCCACTCAGTGAACACCACAGTTGGCATTATTGACTGTTTTTCATGAGGACCAGAAGAACTGACAGTATAAAGAACAGATTACCATCTTCTTCTAGCGTCCTGACAACTTATAGCACAGAACTTGAAAAACCTGAAACATTTGCAACTTTCCCTGTGGAGACAAAAAGTATAGACAGTGGTGTTAATGGAAAAGCTCAGTGAGCATAGAAAAGCTGTGAATCATAATCAGGGCTCTGATGATGTTGTAAAATTATTGTACCCTTTTGCAACTTTTTTGGTTTATTTGGCCCCCACCACACACAAAAAGCAGCTGTGGTGCAATGCATTTCATTAACAATGTTGTCCAGCCCCATTATGGGGTGGGATATAATTACTGGTTGTGTTGTTGTTGTTGTTGTTGTTTTAAAAAATCCTTGTTATTGTTACAACAGTTGCTTGCTTTAACATACTTTAACATAACATAAGATGTCAAAGAGAACAACTACCAGGCTTTTAGAAAACATCTGAAGGCAGCCCTGTTTAGGGAAGCTTTTAATGTTTGACGTATTTTAATATTCTTTTGGAAGCCGCCCAGAGTGGCTGGGGAAGCCCAGCCAGATGGGCGGGGTATAAATAATAAATTATTATTATTATTATTATTATTATTATTATTATTATTGTGTAACTCAATGGAAAACATGCTTTAAAAATTCAGTAGGTATGTATATTTGGGTACTTATACTATTCTAACAACAACACTGGTGGTGGTGGTGGTAGTAAATGATGCAGATAGGGATTTACTGAATATGGACTCACTAAGTTTTGTACTTCAGTGATGGAAATCCCTGTACTGGAGAGGGTTGAATTAGGTGAGCCATGCAGTCCCTTCCAACCTTCAATTCTATTATTCTATGAATAGACAAAGTCTATATTTGTATGAAATTGTTATCTCCTTGTCTACTTTCTCTGACCCTCATTGAGTTTAAGCTTTGCCAGTTTTGAAGGGGGCAGTAAATCTGGGGAGGGCAGATTCTTCTTGCTGATCATATTTTGTTATCATATTTAACTGTGCTGGCACTCTTGGGACTATGATGAACAGACAGATCTCTTCCACAAGTTACTTATTTGCTTTCAAGAACATTCAGGCTGGCTTGTGCTGCATCCACTCAATGAAAAGTAAGTATCATAATTGTCCAAAGGCACAGAGAGGACTAGAGTTATTTTCTCCATAAATCTCAGCTCACTTTAACTGCACCATAACTGCAGTGAGAAGCAAACACACTTGTAATTCATTGTAATGTGGAGCAAATCAATGAAAGTGAAAAGAGAGTGGTGGGCTGGGAGGCTTTGTGGAGTCTTTCTGCAATGTTTCATGAAGCTTCTCCTTCATTCAATTCAATTGCTACTTGCCTTCAGTCATGATGCACTGATACAAGGGGTTGGCAGTGGGGGGGGGGGAGGAGGAGAATGCCACAAAGAAGCAGCATTCTTCATCATATTTTGTCAACCACTATTGCCTGTGATGTACGATGCAGGTGTAGGCAACATATTACTGACCAAGGGCAATAAAGAGCCACATGGTCATATCTGGTGTTTGACCACAAGGCTGTGCAATACTTTTTTTCTCTTTTTTTCTTTTTTGCCTAAGTCACCCTCCTCTCTGTTCCATGTACAGAAGCAAGTATTGGAGAAGATATCCGTGACATTCGCAACATGCATTTAAAGCATGTATGAAACCACTTTAAACAGTTGTGGCTTCCCCAAAAGAATCCTGGGAGCTGTAGTTTGTTAAGAGCACAGAGCCTTGTTAAGAGTCCCCCATTCCCCTTTCAGAGCTACAATCCCCAGAGTTTGCTGTGAAGAGAGATGGACTGTTAAACCATTCTGAGAACTGTTACTCTCAGAGATCTCCTAGGGGGTCTTAACAGCTCTCAGCACCCTGAACAAGCTGCAGCTCCCAGCATTCTTTGGGGCAAGCCATGATTGTTTAAAGTAGTAACAGTGCTCCAAACGCACGGCCTGAATGTGGACACCATCTTATTAAGAGCCAATTAGTGCATGGCTATTAGGGGTAGGGGCACCAAGTGCAATCCCACATCCAAACTCACCCACATATTGTCTGCGAAAGGCTGTAAGAACTTAAAATGGAATCACGGGGTGCCTAAATTATTTGGCCATCTTAATATATAAGATCCAGCAAAGGAAACTGACATGGAAGTAATCAGATGATGTCCCATATGCTGCAGATAAAGCAATACTCAGTCAACTCACTTGAGTAAAAACAAATACGGTAGTTTGTGTATATATAAATGTTTGCATCCCAAATGCTACAGAAGTTCTCAGTATGCTACAGAAAAGCTACAGCAGGATTCCTGCATGAAGTCTCCCAACATTAGCACTGACTCAATTACAACCAAATTGCATGTAATCAAAATTGACAAACTCAGTTTCTTAGCACCACATTTTGTGATAATTCAGTTGCTGCTTTGATTGAATTAGATTGGATTCTAGTGTTTTACAGGTGCAACATTTCTCATGTGAAAGAAAGGGGGGGGGACTAAGCACCTATCCTCCTCCTTGTTTCATTTTGAATGAATATTAAATATTATAAGGTGTTTTTTGGAGGGATTGACCTATATCAGCAATATATATAGGCAGTGATGGTCACCAGCTTGGATGAGTTTAAAAGAGGATTGGACAAATTCATATCAATGGTTACTTGCCATGATGGCAAAGCTGTGCCTCTGTGTTCAGAGGCAGTAACACAGGTTTCCAATAGACACATAGTTGCCCACTGTAAGAAAAGGATGCTGGACTAGTTGGGCTATTGGCCTCCCCCCCCCCCGACTCCTCTTATGTTCTTATTCACATTCTTATTTTGAATAGTAATAAGCTTAAAGGAAATGATCACCCACTACTCTTATCCCCAACTTCTGATAATGAGAGATACACTGCTTTAATGGGAAGGTTCCAGTTTTTGTTATTATGGATAGCAGTCCAAAAAAATACACTTGCTAGATCAGACAAGGACCCACCCATTACTTGCCAAGTTCTCCACTCTCAACCTCAGTCCCTCAAGCTCAGAAGAAGATACAGATGGGGAAGAAGCCTGGGAAGCCATCAAGCCCTACTCCTGTCCCATTCAGGATGAAAGATGTTGCTTTGCTAGCCTTCGACTCAGTAAACTCAAAAAGACAGCAATTGAAGAACAGAAAAATGTGTCTTTAAGAGCACAGATATATCAGAAGGGAGGGAGTCACAAGCAGCAAGACCAGACCTTAGAAGGCCTCTATGTCTTAAGGATGTAAGGACATAACAGTGGCAAACCAAAAGTCTGTGTGAAATCTGTAAGCAGGACCTAAGCACAAGAGCACTCTCCACTCTTGCAGTTTCAAGCAACTGGTATTCAGAAACATACTGCCTTCAACCATGAAGGCAAAACATAGCCATTGCTAACCTTTATCTCCACGGATCCTCCATCTTGCTGTGGCAACAGCTTTTCCTCTGTGTGAGTGAGAATGCTCCAACCAGAATATTCAAAAGTGCTCTGTCCGTGGCGCCAATGACATAGTATATATACTCAAGTATAAGCCGACTTTTTCAGCACATTTTTTATGCTGAAAAAGCCCCCCTTGGCTTATACTCGAGTGAGGGTCCTTTCAGGCTGCTCCTTCCTCCTCTTCCGCCTTTGCTGCTGTCGGTGGAAGCAGAGGAGGAACAAATAGCCCAAAAACAGCCCTTTCGGGCTGCTTGTTCTTCCTCGGCCACTGCCACCACCAGCCTCTGGTGTGGTGAACTGGCTTATACTCGAGTCAATAAATTTTCCCAGTTTTTTGTGGTAAAATTAGGTGCCTTGGCTTATATTTGGGTTGGCTTATACTCGGGTATATAGGGTACTTTATGCTTTAAGTAAAGGTAAAGGGACCCCTGACCATTAGGTCCAGTCGTGACCGACTCTGGGGTTGTGCGCTCATCTCGCTCTATAGGCCAAGGGAGCCAGCGTTTGTCCGTAGACAAATTCCGGGTCATGTGGCCAGCATGACTAAGCCGCTTCTGGCGAACCAGAGCAGCACACGGAAACACCGTTTACCTTCTCACCGGAGCGGTACCTATTTATCTACTTGCAGTTTGATGTGCTTTCAAACTGCTAGGTTGGCAGGAGCGGGGACCGAGCAACGGGAACTCACCCCGTTGTGGGGATTCGAACTGCCAACCTTCTGATCGGCAAGTCCTAGGCTCAGTGGTTTAACCCACAGTGTCACCCACGTCCCTTACTTTATGCTTTACCTGAATGTTAATCTGCTTTACTGCCTGTGATGGTCATGCCATACTTGCCATGACTTTGCTTTTGCTTACATGATTCTGCCCTACTGGCAGTGTGCCTCTGCAACAACCAGTCCCCCCTGTAAGCCGTAAGGCAGGCCAGAGCAGTTCTTTTCTGCTTTCTTGGCTTCGTCTGTCATGACATGCAATTGTGTGCTCAGGTCTTGGAGTCCTTTTGAGAAACGGAATGGAATAGAGGTGTGGAACACTGTTACTTGCATTTGCTTACTTACCCCCCCCAACATCCCCACCCCCAGTAGCAGTCTCCCCAACTGGTGTTCTCCAGATGTTTTGGATTACAACTCTTATATATCTTATACATCTCTTATATATCTTTTAATAATGGTGAATCAAAGCTCCAAACTCCCATTGCAGATAAACTGAGTTGCAGAGCTTGGGAAACAAAACAAAACAATACAAAAATGTGTGCAACCCATTAAGCAGAAATATTGAACAGTGGGAAAAAAATAAGAATTTCATTAACAGATATAATGAGATTTTGAATCCATATGGGTATTTTAGGCTTTTTCAGAATATAAACTTTAATGAGCTGACTATGTCGTTCAGATTAACTTTTACATATACCTCAAGTCTCAGCCTTATCGCTATAACATAGTCAGTTTCCTCAGGGGATACATAATTTGACTATCTCTACACATTTTCCTTATTAACAATTTAATTCCATGTATATAGATCAAGGGAAATATCTTCATTCAGGCATAGAGCCTTCCTCTGTTGTGTTTTATATTCATTTAAAGCTTTAAAAAACTCACATCATGCAGTTTAAGCCTATTCAGGTGCTGACGTTTGCCCCAAGATAGCACACTCCATAACTTTCTCAGGTAGTAGCCTGCTTCATGAATAAACTGAGTATTCTCAGTATGACTGGTTTCTTTCTGAAAATCAATTAACAGTGTTATAATTAGGGGAAAACAATAGTAAAGAGAACAAGGCAACCTAATCCCCTTATTTCCTAATTAGTATATTTTAGCCTTTTTCAAAAATAAAAACTTTAATTAGCTGCTTTCTCTCTCTCTCTTCTCTCTCTTATCCATCTGAATCAGGAGATGTGGGTGAGGTGCTAGACAGGTGTTTGGAGGCAGTGATACTGGATGTGGACCAATAACTTGAAGCTGAATCCTCAAAAGACACAGTTGTTATGTTTTCTATTTTAACTAATCCATAAACTGGGGTGATAGCTTGTTCCGCACACTCCTGGAAAGAGAAAGTTTATAGCTTGGGCTTACTCCTAGCTCCAACAATTTCACTTGAGGTCCAGGTCACCTTGGTGGCTAGGGGTACTTATTTCCAGATCCGGCTGGCTCACTAGGCATGGCCTCTTTTGGACAGAGATTACTTGGCCACAGTATTCCATGCTCTGGTAACTTCCAGGTTGGATTGTTCTGGTGTATTCTATGTGGGGCTGTCCTTGAAGACAACACAAAAACTTCAACTGATCCAAAATGCAGTGCCACACTCTGGTTCTTCTGAGATTTCTTGTTTGTCCTGTGACTTCTTACCATATGTCTGAGAGGCTTTTCTTTTCTCCTGCTGCTTTCCCCAGGAAAACCCATGGTGTACCACTGAATCAGAACAAAGTTCAGTCTACAGAAATCCCAACTGATGTTTGTTCCGACAAAGGGAGGAAAAAAACAAAAACCCTCTCAGACCCATTCTGAAAAGTCATGGGACAAATGGAAGAAAAATATTGGACCAAACAGAAGCATGGATGAGGTTGCCTTTAGAACTTCTATAAGCTCTGTTCTAAAACAGCAGCATTGGCTGTAAGCTCATTTCTTGACCCTATTTAAGGTGCTTCAGTCTTAAATGACTTAGACCCCAAATATCTGAAAGACTGTCTTCTATCTTACAGACAGTTCAACGTATTAAGATCAGCAGTGGCAGCTCTGTTGTCGGAAGCAAGGGCTGGTGGTGGCCTGGGAAAGGGTGTTCTCTGTGGCAACTCCTAAGTTGTAGAATTCTCTCCTCACATCAGGGCATCTGTCACCTTCACAGCTTTCATTGAATGCTGAACACACATGTCTTTGTCCTGACCTTCAACATGTGTTTTAAGGACCCACCCTATTCCTATGGTTGTAATCTGTTTTAACTCTTGGTAATTTTTGTAACCCACCCTGAATCCTGCTGGTAAATGGTGGGTAATAAATTTAATTATTATGATATAAAGAGTTAAATAACCTATGAATGAATGAATGAAATATACTTATAGCCAAACTTTCCATTTTCAAGGTGGAGTACATTTTATTTTTACAGCAACCCTGTTAGATAGGTTAGGCTGAGAGGGAGAGAGGGAGTATCTCAAAATCACCCAATGTGCTTCATGGCTTAGTGGGGATCTGAACTTTGATCTCCCCATCCTAGTCTAAGCTGGGGATGAGGAACCAATGGTCCTCCAGATGCTGTTGGACTCCAACTCCCATCATCCCTGACCATTGGCCATGTTGACTGAGGCTGACAGGAGTTGGAGTCCAACAACCTCAGCAGAACCCTAGGTTTGCTACCCCTAGTCTAGACAGTGCACACTGGTTGTACATGCCTGTATAAACTATGTGTTTGTACAAAGGCTTCTAGAGGTGCATATATCTATCACAAATATCTTACTAAATAGAAAGTATACTATTAATCAAATTACAAACAGGAATTAACACATTTTTGTACACTGCTGTAACTGTCTCCATGGATAGTTTATTTGTTAACAGTTCTGTGATGCAGCCAGATGCCAAGAATCATTTAATCAGATCTGAAGTCTACTTCCCCTTTATAGATGTACATATAATTTGTATATCTAAACCTATTTTTTCTCTCTGTGACACCCAAGCTGACATAAAATTATCAGGTGGTCTCCCTTTGAGGGGCTTATGAAACCCAGACTTACTCAGCTTTAGCAAGGATTCCTGTATCATCTACTTTCAGAGCATGACCCAGAGAAGATGGGCTAAATGCCACAGACGCCTGTATTATTATTCTAACTGAGTTCCCATGGATGAGGATCTTAGATCTGCCAACATTCTGTCACTCGATTAAGTAGGAATGCTGTTAAGGCAATGGGAGTTTATCAGAGATGCAGGCTGTAACTTCGGTAAATCACTAGAAAATGGTGCCTGGTCCAACAGGATGCTATTGGGGGTCTTTGATGTTGGGAAACAGTGATATTTGTCAAGGGAGAGGTGCTTGGAATAGAAATCAACTGGACACATCACTGAAGCTGGGTATGGAAGGGACTTATCTATATATTTATTTACTTTACTCTCTATAATTTTGAAGAAGGGAGGAATAGTTCAAAGAAAAGTTAGATGATTTTCTGTCAGACATGGAACTAATAAGGGAGGCAATGTGGTGTAAGTGAGTAGAGTTGACAGACTAGGGCTTGAAAGTTTTGTTTTCAAATCTATGCTTACTTGAAGTTTGTTGGGTAGCAGAAAAGGGCAGCTACTCTCATATGCAGCTTGCAGATGCTCCAAGGAGAACTGGATAGCAATGATAAGAAACAGGGTTCTGGACTAGATGGAATGTTGGTTTGATCCTTTGGGACTCATCTGGTACTCTTGAGTCATTCAGCTGGTCCACTTTATAGAACCCTAGAATTATAGAGTTGGAAGGCACCACATGGGTAATCTAGTCCAACCCCCTGCAGTGCAGGAATCTTTTGCCCAATGTGGGGCTCGAACCCACAACCCTGAGATTAAGAGTCTCATGCTCTACCAACTGAGCTATCCCAGTACATTGTGGAACTGTTGTAAGAAAATCAAAATGTACACCCCTCTGGTTGCTGGATGGATAAAGAAATAAATCAGTCAATAAATCAAGAACACTTCTCTGCTTTGTTTTGAGACTAGGTAGTTCGGCTCTCCTCCAAATCTTCTTTTTGCTGGATAAGAGCAAATCCACACTTACCTTCGCTCTGCATTTCTAGGCACAAGTCCAGGTCCTCCAGGTATGTGTCCAAGTGTCTTCTCTTCTCTTCTCCCTGGTACTTTCCCCACAAAAATCCACTCTTTACCACTGAATCAGAGCAACCGGCAAATCCATGGAAAACCCAAATTGCCGTTTGCTCCAATTTAGTGGGAAAGGACAGCTTTTCCGGGGGAATGTGGCAGAGAGTGGGGTGGGGAGGCAGTCAGACACAGACCAGGAAAGCATGGACCTGTGCCTAGATAGCATGGGACAGAAGGTAAATGTGGATGAGTCCTAAGTTTGTAGCAATGGTGGCAGTGAAGAAGACTTATTTCTTCCACTATTGCCTCTGTGATGCACCACCCAGAAGCTTTCTCTAGAGTGGGAAATGTCTGTTGGGTGCAGATATGAAGAAGCAACATCTCAAAACCCTTGAGGCACAGCTCTGATGGATCAGTTGTGATCCTGAAGAAGTTCCTTCAGAGTTTTTATTGCAGCCTCTCCCTTCTGCCTGGTGGATTTGATGAACCATCCCTTTTACTCCCTTTGACGGCCACCTCCTGTGGAGATGCTGCTAGATCTCCTGCTTGGCCTCTACAACATGTGCAGCCACAACTCACCATTGCAGAGGGACAAGCTCCTGCAGGGTCTTTGACCGTTTGGTAACGAACCTTCGTGGTCTGTATTTTCTAATCCTATTTTGCACTGGTGTACAGGTTCTATTTTTAATGTTGCTATTTTTAATTATTCTTAATAAATCTACCTCTTTAACACTGGTGTGATTTCTTGGTAAAAGTCTTGGATACTTGGGCGTCTTGTTCAAACTGCTACTGAGTAATATTTTATAGGCTTGGAACTTGCAGAGACAGAGAGCCTCAAATTCTTGTCTTGTTCCTCAAATTTCAAGTGGTGTCTGGTATGAACTGGGACTCTCCTGGCTCAGGCTGGCTGGCCTTACAGAAGTGAAGGCATCATTCTGCCTTGCAAACTTCTTTTTACCCCCTTCTCATTAGGCACAATCTGGTCCAACAAGAATGGTCTTTCGGAGGTTTGGGGGCAGCTTCTTGGCAAGATAACCCCTTTAAAAAAGTCAAATTTAGCTCCTTTGGTCACAGAAAAGTGTCATCTATCCCTAATTTGCCTTGGGGGGAGGGCAAATCAAGTGGTGGCTTCACCACTCTACACATTTTTGGATGATACTGATCCATCTTATTCTCCATTCAGGCATAGGGGTGGAAACAGTTGCCCTGGTGGATTTCTTATGCTGGGGTGCACTGTAAAGGATTTAAAGATCACAGCCTTGCAGCCAGTTTACTGTGTCTGTGTGAATTGTCTCCTTTGTGTTGACATTTTTGGTCTGGTACTGCAATTGTGGGAATCTTACCAGTACGGACAAGCATAGAGCCAAATTGCAAATGCTTCTCTGTGAGATGTAGAGAAAATGCATTTGTGAAAGCAGATAAGCTCACCCCCCCTCCCGCTGTGCAATAAACCTTTGGGAGAGCTCATATCATATTTTGCTGAGAAACTATTTCAGTACAGCAAATGATCTAATGTAGCTTGAAGTATTTATAAATGAGCATAAATTAGATTATATTGTACCATCAAAAATACTTTTGCTTTCCTCACACATTAGGCCCAGGATGTATTTATTTATATCTAGATATATATTAGCACTGTTAATGGCATAACCTCAGGCAGGTTGGTGCAAAATTTAATTAGTGCTAAACTGCCTGACACAGCTGAAGCATAAAATTGGCTATTTTCAGGACTTTCCCATTTTAAAGCCTATTTATTGTCTGTTTATAGCTTCTGTTTCTTCTGATTGGCAGAATCATAATCAGGTGATCCAATTCAAAAGAGTCCTGACCTGCCGTGTCTGGCCTTGAATTCTATTGAAAGCTTGTTTGAGCTCAGAATCAGAGTTGCGAAGACGCCATTCGAGAGTTGACGGCACAATTCACTCCTGTGACTTCTGCAACAAATGAAAATGCCACTCAGTATACTTTTATGGTAACCTTCCAAGAAAATATCTAGCAACAGCATTCCGGTCAACGGATGATCTGCAGGTATGAATTAGGGATTGGAAAGAATGCCATTTTGCTTTCTCTGGGTTTCTCATTTTTCCACATTTCCACATCAGTTTGCAACTAAAAAATGAACTCCCAATGAGTGGCCAGTCAAATGTCCATGGGAAGTCTTCAGGTAGGACCTGAACACTCTTGCCATTTGGGATTCCCAAGAACCGGTATTCAGAGGCAGTTACAGCTTTCTACAGTTTTATTAACTATTTTTATTTATTATTACAGGTATATTCCACATTTCTTCAAAGGAGCTCCAGGTGGTGTATATGGCTCTTTCCCTCCTCTGAGGGATAATCACTGGCCAAAGGTCACCCACTGACCTTCATGTCTGTGGAAGGAATTTGAACTTGGATCTCCCAGGTCCTAGACCAGCACTCATTGATAGCATTATCCATTAATTTGTCTAATCCTCTGTTAATGTCATCCAAGTTGGTGGCCAACTTCAGCATTTACCTAAGCTGAAAATTACAAGTTCATATTGCATTTTCACTTTAGGAGAATTATGGGGTGAACTCTAGACCAAGATCTCACCCATCCATCCAGCAACTGGTTACCAGCAGCAGCCAGCCTCTGAAGCTTGTCCCATTGCTTGTCTCCAGGAGATGGTACATCAGGCCAGAACTTTGTTGAAGAAGTCCAAAGTCTCTTGAAGCAAAATGAGCAGTAGGACCCAAATGCTTCAAGACTGGCTTACCACATTTTGAAGTGCAGTAATACACATTATCATGTAAAGAAGGCTTATGTGATATCATTAAGTCCAAAGGAGAAGGGGTATAAGAAAATCAGTTACACAAATACACCACTGGGCATAGTTTCCTTTTCACAAACAATATATGAGGTGCTAAGCCTGTTCCTGAAGATGGTTATATGCTTAGCTATTAAATAAATAAATAAATGTGGTGTCCCCCAGGTGTTGCTGGACAGCAGGTGTCAACAGTCCCAGCCAACATAGCCAAAAGTCAGAAATGATGGGGATTGTAGTTCAACAACCCCTGGAGGGCAATGCATTGGCTACCATTTCCATAAGGTAAGAATGGGAAATATAAGTCCACCCTGGAGGCACAGTAGACTTAAATTACAAATGTTAAGAGCCTTGAAGCAGATTACTTTGTCTCAAATATATTTTCTTGGTTTGTTGTTTCTTGCAATCTCCGATTTATCTTTTATTATCACACAGCTACCAATGGCTGTAAGGGTGAATCATTGCATCTATAAACCCTGCAGAAGTTCAGAACGCTGCCTTCTTTTCCATTCATCAGATAGGGAGAGAAGGAGATGCAGCTATAATTTTAAGCTACCAGAACATTGGGGCAAAATAAAGGTTCATTTCCTCCCCAAAAAGTTTTATTTTTGATGTTGGTACAGAAGCAACTAGGATTAGAGTCTCCAGCAATCATCTGACAGGAGTTTCGAAGCTGATGAATATCACCACTGAAATCCTGGTTTACTTTATTAATGATAGCAGTCATTTGTGCAATGCAGTGTGGGATAATATACTTTGGATGTGGTAATTTTATTTCGTCTTGTCCCTCTCTTTTTACTGCAGAGTATCATTGTCCTCACACACAGTGCCAATAAATAGTAAGTCTTCTTGATACTGGAAAGCCACTGGAAGTGGTGAAGGTTCATAAATAGAAATAAACCCGGTAAGCAAATTTACAGCCATCCTGGTCTGCAGTGCCTATGATCTACCACCAATTCTATAGCCCAACTGGGTGAACAGTTCAAACTTACTTCAGCCATGTTGATGGGCAAGTGTCCCCCATTGCATCAGAAAGATAGAGAAGCCCTGCATTGGACCTAGAACACCTCACCACTGCACTGCACTTTCCAGCAGCTGCTGCCAGGTTGTAGCCTAATGGTAGGGCTGGCCCTGTTGGCTGGTGCTGTAGTAAACAACTGCTGCTTTGTTGAATGTGCATTGAACCACGATGTCCAGGCTGTAAAGTTCACTGGCGGACAATTGGATCCTGTCAGATTTGATTTCTGTCTTGCTACTGTTCCTTTATACTAAGCCTATACACCCTACTTCTTCCCACTTCCCAAACCTTACATACATCACACCGTTCTCTTACTGTGCAGCACCCACTCTACTCTACCTAAGTTTCAAAACCTATTAGTGTAGGGGCTGCTGTTTCATTCACACATGTGTTAAGGGGAATATGAGTTGAATGGTTTGGTTAATGTGCTTCTTATGAACATTCACCAGGCCTTAGGGAGAATGTACAAATACAGTAATCCATTCACAAATTGGGAATTCTACACATATATTGGTAAACATATATAACCTCCAACAGGCCTTTGGAAATATGCAAATATTGACTGGATTTTATACATTCTCCAAAATTTGCACAGTTCCAGAGGCCTCCCAGGAAATGTGCACAACTCTCTATTCATGAATGGATTATGTCCACATTCTCCATGAGATTTGGTGAACATTCAAATTGGCTGGTTGTTATGCACATTGACTACATGGCATCCATTCTGCTTAATGCATGCATGCATTCATTCATTAAAGAAAGAGAATTTCAAAAACCCACTGGGCTGATAGGGACAACAGAGAGTGTTAGTTAGAGGGCTGGGAAGCCGCTTGTAGAACACATTGAGCTTCATCAAAAGACCTCCAGGCCAGATGAAATGCAACCTTTTACTTTTAACTAGAAAGGCAAAGAATCTCATTAACACATCCTTCACCTTTCAGAGTGAGGAGGCCCCATAACTTCCCCCAGCTAGTGGACAGATGACACAATCATTCCTGCTGCCCCCCCCCAAAGAAGAAGTCCCAAAGCTGGGCACTCTTGTGTCCCCCTTCTACAATGCCACTTCTTAGGAACCTTAGTGGTTGTGTGCTATCCTTCTGCAGAACAGGGACTGTTTTATCGTCACTATATCTGCCCTTTTCATGATTTTCAGTCCTGGCTGATAATTTTTGAGAATCTGAAGATGTAGCTCCCTTGATGTTATCCGTCTGCCTAAAATGTTATTTGAATTGCAGTTGTAGGTACATTCTAAATTGTTAGCAAAACAGCATACAGATGAAATGGACTGTTCCATTCTCTGGTCATTAGCTCCTTTTCAACTTTCTAGCAGATCAGTTTACCCATAATATCATATAGCACCTCTTCAAGATATAGGCACATGTCATTTCTATAAATATCCCCATTTGTGCATCCAATTTTTCCTGCACTTCAAATGCATTAAGCTTGGCTCTTTATTCAGAGCTTGCAAGTTGGAAATCTGTTCCATTTACAGTGAAAGTTCTAAAGCCTCCAACTATTAGAGCAATGTCCCCCAAATTTCTGGTTAAGAGTATTTTTCCCCTCCCTTCTGGATGGAGATGAAGTTCACTTATGAAACCAACAGTGTTTCCTTTTCATGTGTAATGCTAGGTTTTTTATCCCCCATCCCTTTGTTTCCCAGTGAATTACTGATCCAGACACAGCTCTTACTTGGAAGGATGGAAATATGCAACAGTGACTCACACAGAGACGGGTGATGAGACTCCTCTGAGGACAGAAAACTCTACAGCTTTCTACATCAGAAAGTGACTAATTGCACCCAGTGAAGAACATTGCCACCCCAGTGGAAGTTGACTGGCAGAAAATGCGGACAACAAGATGAATCACACAGAAGCATAATGACAATATCCACTTTGGGTATGAACACAGGAAGCTGTCTTGTGTTGAGTCAGATTATCACTCCATCTAGCTCAGTATGGTCAACAGTGGGTAGCAATGGATTGCAAGGGTTTCAGACAAGGATGTTTTATCCACGCTAGCTAGAAATGTTGGGGCCTGCCCATGAGTTTGGAGTTCGCATCATCATACAATCCTTTCTTAACTTAAATTCCTTCACCCCTAGCTAATTATGCTGATATAAGACCAGCCACTGTTTCTTGCCTGTTCTGCTGTAGCTCACTCCTGATGTGGTTTATGTTACTTCTCATAATCCCTTCATTTGGCATAAATTATTTTGGGGGCATTGCTTGCCCAATCACTTATGTTTCCTTGCCCCCCTCCCAAACTCAACTCTCCCTAGACCAACTTTATTTCCTTTCTGTCTTTGCACTCTCCTGCCACTGTCTCATGTTATCTTGCTCCCTTTCCTTGCTTAATCACCCAAGGACCCTTAGAAGTTGCTCCTCTGCCTTCATCAAGCTGCTGGTCAGGCATCTCCACTTTTTCTGCAGTTTGGCTCTGCCCCAGCAACCCAAGTCCTAAACAGGGATGAAAGGACCTGTTAATTTCAGTTCTCAATGTTTTTCGTTTTTGTCAGTCTTAAATCCAGCTCTTCACATCTCATAGCATTTTGAATTTTAAAAAATCTGCATGAGAATTTTAGTGTGAATGTCTTTTAATAAACACATTTTTTAATACGGTTTGAACTGACACACATTTTTGCAAGGAATTTTCCCTAAATGCATTTTATATGTTACTTTCACTGATACAGTGGTACCTCGGGTTACAGACGCTTCAGGTTACAGACTCTGCTAACCCACAAATAGTACCTTGGGTTAAGAACTTTGCTTCAGGATGAGAACAGAAATCATGCAGCAGCGGCACGGCAGCAGTGGAGGCCCCATTAGCTAAAGTTTTGCTTCAGGTTAAGAACAGTTTCAAGTTAAGAACAGACCTCCAGAACGAATTAAGTTCGTAACCAGAGGTACCACTGTATATTCATTTTAATGCACACATTCTCTCAATGCATGGATTTTTTTGTACATATAAGTTGGCTGGACAACTACATAGACTCATAAAATAATAGAGATGGAAGGGACCCTGAGGCTCATCTAGTCCAACTCCCTGCCATGCAGGAATCTCAGCTGAAGTATCCATTATAGATAGCCATCCAACATCTGCTTAGAAACCTCCAAGGAAGGAAAGATCACCACCTTCAAAGGGAGTCTGTTCCACTGCTGAACAGCTCTTATGGAGTTCTTCCTGATGTGCCTTGTGGATAAGTGCATAAGCCAGTCCTAATCAGATTATCATTCGTTGTGGCAAAAGTTTTGAAGAGAATATCTGAAGATGGCAGATCACTTCTGAAAGTACTCAATGCTCTTCAACAATTTTTTAAATGTTCAATTTCACAGAAGTTTCTTCTGCAGCTCTGTCATCTATATGATGAACTTACAAGGACTTTGAATTTAAAACAAAAACAAAAACCACATACACACACACTACCATCACAACAAAACAGATAATTTTGTATTTAATCACCAGTCTATTCATATTGCCCAAATTCTTATCCAATTATAATTTGGAACTAATCAGAACCCTCTATAATTAGATCGCTCCATTGTCAAATAAGAGGAAAACCCTTAGACAAAGCTCTGGTTTCCAAGGCAATTCAAGGTTTCAAGACCATTCAAGTGCACCCACTTAAAGAAGTTCAATTTACTTTTAATTTCCGTTTATGGGAAACTGAAATGGATATGGAGCACATCAGAAGGGAATGGAACTTCTTTAAAAGAATGAAAGGAAACTGGAGGGAAGGGGAGAACCCTAAGTATACTGACAATTGGATGAGCATTGGCTTAACAGACTTAAAAAGGGACAATGAAGTTGTAGCTCTCGTCAAGATCTGAAGTTCAGAAGAAAAAATGTAGGATTATCAGAGGCAGATTTAGGGGAGTTTGAATGGTATGGCCACGCTAGGTGTGGAGCCTCGGCACACTGCAGGGGATGCTGGCATGTGTGACAGAGACCTGGTTGGATGAAGCAGATGGGACTGTCCTTGCCGCTGCTTGTCCACCAGGTTTCTCTTACGCACAGCAACCCAGGCCTTGTGGGCAGGGAGGGGGTGGGTTGCAGTGATTTTTAGGAAGTCACTAGTTTGCATCACTGGGAACACCCAGTTCTCTGAGTGCATGTTCTGGAAGTTGGGCAATAGGGGCAGTACAGGATTCCTTTTGGTGAACTGACCTCCCCACTGCACCAAGGATTCCCTGCCCGAGCTGCTTCAGGTCATGGTGGATGTGCTCCTGGAGACACCTAGCTTGGTTAACATCCACGCTGACACGACCTTACAAGGGGCCGCTCGGGACTTCGTGGAAAGCATGGCCTCCATGGGGTTGTCCCTGAATAAGTTTGGCCCAACTCATACCCGCAGACATACCTTAGACCTGGTGTTCACCTCTATGGATGTTGGTGAACTGACACTAAGTAAAAGCAAAACAAAAGAAGTGCCATGGTCAGATCGCTTCCTTGTGCAACTGGACTTCTCCACGATCCTTCCCCTCTGCAGGGAGGTGGGACCGATTCGGATGGTCCACCCCCGCCACATAATGGATCCAATTGGCTTCCACAGTGGTAGGGGATGTTTTATCCCATGTTGATGGCCTTTCAGCTGATTCCCTGGTGGCCTGCTGGACTGAGGAGTTAACCAGGGCTATTGACTGTCTGGCTCTGAAGCACCCTCTCCGATTGCATGGAGCCCGGACAGCCCCGTGGTTTTCCCCAGAGCTGAGGGTGATGAAACAATCGTTGAGACGGCTAGAGCACCAGTGGTGGAAATCTCATTCTGAATCAGACTGGACACAAGCTAGAGCTCAATGTTGAACCTACCAAGTGGCAATGGCAATGGCGAAGAGGACCTTCTTCACCGCCTCTATTGCATCTGCAGAAAATAGTAGCAGGAGACTCTTTCAGGTGGTCCGCAATCTATCAGAACCACCTTCGTCACCAGGGCCTGGTATTTGCAAAGTTTTTTGCAGATAAAGTCGCTCAGATTCAGAAGGAGGTAGACTCCACCGTGGGAGCAGGGTAGGGTGGGAGAGTGCTAGAGCCCTGTCTAGTCATGTTACATGGGATCAATTCCAATCTGTTACCTCCGAGGATGTGGACAGGCTGCTTAGACAAGTGAAACTGACCACCTGTCTCTTGCCCATCCTGGCTAATAAAACCAAGCTGGGAAGGGCTAGGTGATGGGCTCTGCGGGGTAGTGAATGCTTCCCTCTGCGAGGGATCCTTCCCAGACCCTCTGAAAGAGGCAGTCATTAAACCGCTTCTTAAAAAAAACATATTTAGACGGACAATATGACCAACTACTGCCCAGTCTCAAATCTACCATTCTTGGGCAAGGTGATTGAGAGGGGGTGGTGGTTGCTGAACAACTCCAATCACGCCTGGAGGATGTGGACCATTTGGATCCCTTCCAGTCAGGATTCAGGCCTCATCATGGGACTGAAACTGCCTTGGTCGCACTGGTCGATGATCTCCGGCGGGCTAGGGACAAAGGTGAGAGCTGTTTCCTAGTTCTGCTGGATTTCTCAGTGGCCTTTAACACCATTGACCATAACATCCTTCTGGACCATCTAGAGGGCCTGGGAGCTGGGGGCACTGTTATACAGTGGTTCCGCTCCTTTCTCCTGGGCTGTGTACAGAAAGTGGTGGGGGAGATGAGTGTTCAGAACCCTGGGCTCTCACTTGTGGGGTGCCTTAGGGTTCTGTCCTCTCCCCCATGCTTTTCAACATCTACATGCAGCCACTGGGAGAGATAATCAGTTGGTTTGGGCTGGGTTCATCGGTATGCAGATGACACCCAGCTCTACCTCTCTTTTAAATCAGAACCAGTGAAGGCGGTGAAGGTCCTATGTGAGTGTCTGGAGGTGGTTGGAGGATGGATGGCGGCTAACAGATTGAGGTTGAATCCTGACAAGACAGAAGTACTGTTTTGGGGGGACAGGAGGCGGGCAGGTGTGGAGGACTCCCTGGTCCAGAATGGGGTCACTGTGCCCCTGAAGGACCAGGTGCGCAGCCTGGAAATCATTTTGGACTCACAGCTGTCCATGGAGGCACAAGTTAATTCTGTGTCCAGGGCGGCTGTCTACCAGCTCCACCTGGTATGCAGGCTGACACCCTACCTGCCAATGGGCTGTATCACCAGAGTGGTGCATGCTCTAATTATCTCCCGCTTGGACTACAGCAATGTGCTCTACATGGGGCTACCTTTGAACGTGACCCAGAAACTGCAATTAATTCAGAATGCGACAGCTAAACTGGTGACTGGGACCACATAACACTGGTCCTGAGAGATCTGCATTGGCTCCCAGTATGTTTCTGAGCACAATTCAAAGTGTTGGTGCTGACGTTTAAAGCCCTAAACGGCCTCGGCCCAGTTTACCTGAAGGAGGGTCTCCACCCCCATTATTCAGCCCGGATACTGAGATCCAGCGCCAAGGGCCTTCTGGTGGTTCCCTCATTGCGAGAAGTGAGGTTACAGGGAACCAGACAGAGGGCCTTCTTGGTAGTGGCGCCCACCCTGTGGAATGCCCTCCCATCAGATGTGAAGGAAATAAGCAGCTATCCTATTTTTAAAAGACATCTGAAGGCAGCCCTGTTTAGGGAAATTTTTAATATTTAATGCTGTATTGTTTTTAACACTTGATTGGGAGCTGCCCAGAGTGGCTGGGGAAAGTCAGCCAGATGGGCGGGGTATAAATAATAAATTGTTGTTGTTGTTGTTTAGAATGGAGTGCAACAGGCAGAGGGGCGATGAATTTTGATGTCACACAGGGAGCTGTGGAAATTCAAGATCCCAAGATCCGCCACTGGGGTTAGCTTTATATTCTGTAGTGCTCAGCTCCAGTATGTCCTGGCTTCCATAGTTCTTCCATTTCATCTGATTCAATGGGAAAGATTACCACCATAAATCTTGGTCCTTGTTTTAGAAAACAAAAACCAAGTGCCCTAATTTAGGACACATTTACTGTCATGAGACAAAGGTTCTTGTGAGCAGAATCACAGTTCCTGCAAATTGCCGATTTGGACTCTGCCAAAGAATATTGGGACTGTCTGCGTCAGATACACCTGTGTGACAGTGCTGGTTCAATAACTGGACTAACTAGAAGACTGTACCGGACTGTGCTACCTGAAGGTGGATGTTTAACCACATACCTCCAGACATTGCACATGTTATTCCTCCAGCTGCAAAGGAGAGGTAAAAGATTTCCAGACCTGGATCAAGTCTACATCCTGCTATCCAGTCTCCCACCAGGTTTGTGTGATTGTAAATGGTCCTCAAATCAAATTGATATGCATACAGTGGTATCTCGGGTTAAGAACTTAATTCGTTCCAGAGGTCCGTTCTTAATCTGAAACTGTTCTTAACCTGAAGCACCACTTTAGCTAATGGAGCCTCCTGCTGCCGCCGCACCACCGGAGCACGGTTTCTGTTCTCATCCTGAAGCAAAGTTCTTAACCTGAAGCACTATTTCTGGGTTAGCGGAGTCTGAAGAGTATGTAACCTGAGTTACCATTGTATTATTATTCATTTAGCAGGGCAAGCCGGTGCCTAGAGACACATAAGCCCCATTAAATTAAATGGTACTTACTCTCAGGTATATGTGAGTAAGATTACTGCCTTTGAGGGGAAACAAAAAAAACTCAGAGATGTAATACCGGGCCAGTTTATATATATAAAAAATAGGAACCTCCCTTATTACCCAGTCTAGGATATCAAGCAGCGTTGTCTTTCAGCGTTGCCTGGAGATGCTGGAGTTTTTGCTTGGGACCTCAGTTTCTCTGCTATTGAGCTATTTCCCTCCTCATTCACATTCTACAAAAGCTTTTATCAGGTTGAAAGATGGATAATGCACATGCTGTAGACCATTCAGTCTTCCTATTCAGCAGGAGATAATATAGCTATGGTTTCTCCTGCTCTCCTGCTCCACACATCCAGTCTCTTTCCCAGCTTTCTGTAAGTACTGGGTCCTCTGTGAAGCAAAATCATCTCTTCCCTGAGACTGTTTGTAACCTGAGTGGGCCAAGGAATCGGGGAGAAGTGAATCTTGTGGACATCTTACAGAACAGTGGAAGCAATGCAAGGCACTGTAGTGTGAAGAACCCATTTGCTAGCTATCTTGTTTTCCTCATGCATGAGATAATAGGGCAAGGCAGGATTCCATTAAGGAGGCAAGGATGTGTTGAATCTCTTTTATGCAGCTAGGGCAGAATTATCGAAGTGACAAACATCTCTATAGGCAAAGAAGGGAGCATAGGTAATCCTTTCTTTGTAAAGGAATGAGGAAAAGATATAAGTGAGCAGGAGGCCAAATGGCAGTTAGCAAGCACTTGAGGAGGAGAGAGAGGGGGCACATCATCTGAATCATCCATCTGGCAAAACAAACAAGAAGAGGTAAAGTGAATTGAACTGGTTTCTTCCTATATTATGGAAACCTTTGGGATGAGGGTAATCCAGTCTTACACCAGGGATTTGTAGAAGAAAATACCGAAGCAACCAATACATATTTTTACTTCATTTATGATTACTACTACTTATTGGTTTGATATTTATCAAACCTTTTAGCTGCTTTTGTTAATGAAAATTAAACTCAAAGCAACTTAACAATACTATACAAAAAATGTATAAAGCTAATACAAAATAAATAAGAGCTATAAACATTGATTTACATAAAAATCCAACCTAGTAAGAGAGGCCTCAGTATCTAAAATTCTTCTAGTTAAAGGTCAAAAGCCTGGCTGAAACTAAATGTTTTTTGCCGAACACCTAAATTTAAGCAGTGATCATGCCAAGCTTGACTCCCCGGGTGGCGGGGAGGGGGTGCATTGCAAAGGCTGGGAGCCACCACTGAAAATGTCCGTTATTCTGGAATATTAGAATTGCTGCAACAGAATCCCTTATCTGGACTTTGTGTACAATAGAAAACAATTTGCTTTCCACCACAAGAATGAGTTTCAAAGCTGTACTGCAAACGGTTTTTAAAATAGGTGTAAATAAACAATACAAGATGCAAAGTAGCACATTGCTCTTTGCGTGTCCAGGACCCCCAAGACACCCCTGAATAAAAACACGTTCACACATCATTTTTGTTTTGGTTTTTGGCATAATTTTGGCCACAACTTTACTGAATTACAGTAAGTGAGTGGTTGCTTAGGCATTGGTTAGCGACTATCTGTTCCCACTTGGAGGTAGGAACAGAACTGACAACCACACCCGTGCGGAAGTCAGTAAGGGTAAGCAATTTTGGGGAGAGAAAAAGCTGGATGCCAGGCTCACACCTCTGGCCCTAGCCCTTTGTCAGGGATATGGACAAAAGCATGGCGAGCCCTTGGATTTCTTTAACGGAAAACCCTTGCAGCAGCAGCATTAAAGGGGCAGGCACAGCCAACCTCATCCCCTCCACCAACCAAAAAATTAACCAATGCCTAACCGCAACTTACAAGTTGTGACAATTTGCTACGCAGTAGGCAAACCCCAAATGGCACCAGCCAATCAGCCAAATGGTAAAATTCCTACCAGGCCCCTGCCCCAAAAGCAGACGACCCCATGACAGGCATAGCAAGGTCAGCGCAAACAAACCCTAAATAAAGGGAGGGTGGGTGGGTAATCCGATGTGCGCAGAGAAAAGAAGCTCAGCACTGCACACAGGGACCTATATAGCACCCCCATCAATCAAATAAAATTGCAACAATCAATTTTCCCCAGCAACATTGGAGGTGCCCAATGAAATCTGTGGCCATCCAAATGAACCCTCCCAGCAACAGGGAATGTTATGGTTGTTCCCACCGCAACACGTGCTCTCCATGAAGGAAAACCCACTTTAATAGGCAAGTAATACAGTTCTATCTTCTTTTTAGTCCTTAATGCAGTTCAAAAAACTTTCCCTGGTCCCAGAGATAGAGATTCTAAGCAACATGCTCATTCATCATCTCAGAGCTTAGCTTCTCCTCTTCCGATATTCTGGGAGCTCCTTTTATTATAATAATAATAATAATAATAGTAATAATAGTAATAGTAATAGTAATAATAATAATAATAATAATAATAATAATAATAATAATTTATACCCCGCCCACTCAGGCAGCTTACAGCATATAAAAATTGTAAAAAACACACTAGACATTAAAAAATTACCAATATAGGGCTGCCTTCAGATATCTTCTAAAAGTCAGATAGTCGTTTATTTCCTTGTTTAGATGTTTAGATGATTCTCAGCTCACTCCAATGGCAGTGACATGATGTTCTCAGGTTTTATTTCCTGCTGACAGAGAGAGCACTCGGATTTCCGGCAATGAGATATCAATTAGTCTACACCCACAAATAGCTGGAATCATCATTGGCATGGGAGTAGTACAACTTCCTTCCTTTGGCATAGCAGCAACTGCACTGGCAGCCAGGCCCTCATTTTGCAGCCTCCGTGATGTGTCACTTGGGAGCATCATGAAAGGAAAATGGTAGTTGACACATACAAAACAAAATTGATGGAGAATAGTCAAATAAAGTTCTGCCAACTATTTTTTTCTCAGGAGATTTTCCTCAGATAAAAATGTTTCGTGAGAAATTTTGGGTCACCTCAAAAACAAAACAAAAAGCACTGTCATGAGTTACTCCCTTCCTTGAGGTGATAGACAGTTTTGTCTACCTGGGCTTCACCATAACATCTCCATCAACACTGAGCTGGACAAGGATATTGGCAAGCTACAGCAATGGCTCACCTCTCCAAAAGGGTATGGGAGAATGTGATGCTAACAACCAACCCCAAGATGAAGGTATACCAGGCTCATGTGTTCAGTGCATTACTTTGAGGTAGTGAGACGTGGAAAACTTACAACCACCAGGAGCAACACCTCCACACCTTCCACATGTGTTGTGCCAGGAGGATTTTGGGTATCACATGGCAGGACGGAGTTTCAAACAAAGATGTGTTCTTCCAAGCCCACATTCCCAGCATGCTAGCACTTCTTTCTCAGCGACTTCGGCTCTGGTTTGGTTATGTCCACAGAATAGAAGACAGAAGGCTCCCCAAAGACATACTCTACATGGTGCTGGCTTCAGGCACCAAGCCCATTGACAGTCTTACTCTGCCTTACAAAGATGTCTGCAAATGTGACATGAAGGTTGGCAACATTAACCCCACCATATGAGAATCCCTTGCAGATGACCATAGTGCCTGGAGACAGGCTGCGTATCCATAGCAGTGACGGGAGGAGTAAAGACTATTGGGAGGAGTGCAGAAAGAAGAAATACCATGGTGCGTCTGCATCAGCACAACCAGGCACCTTCATCTGCCCCAGCTGCCACAAAACATGTCTCTCCCTATTGGTCTCTACAGCCACGGCAAGTGCTGTAGCTCTTCAATAATTTGACCCCAAAAGGTACATTCTTCCATTCTCTCCCAAGACACACCTATGCCAACCAACTTCTTACCATCCCTTTCCATCTGTTTTACATAGGAAATTGTGTTATACCAACCCAGACCAACAGTCCATCTAGTTCAATATTGTCTACATTAACTTTCAGCAGCTCTTAAGGGTTTCACACTGGAGTCTCTCTCAGCCCTACCTGGAGCTTCTGGCAAATGAGCCTAGGACCTTCTGCAGGCAAGGTGGATGTTCCAGCCACTTTTCTTTTCTTCCTTCTTTCTTCATGCCAGGTGTCTTTGGTAGTATCCCAAAATGATGGATTCTTCCACCATGCAGTCAGGCATGAAATGAGTACTACATATTGTGTTGAAAATTTATCCCACAGGTTATTCCCCCCCCAACCATTTCTATCTATTAATGAGAAAAGAAATGGTACTCAAAAATTATCAAATAGCAGAGAAAACTTTCTGTGAATTTTTTTTACGGGTTGGTTGCAGAATCTTTGTTGCACTTGCTTCAGTTTTGGGATGACGAAGGGGCATTTCCCCCCTTCCATTCTACAAAATCACCTCACCAGACTTCAATGAAAGCCCATATGAAGACATGATAAGGAAACTCCTCCTGTGAGGCTTTTTCATATCAGGAAATGCAGGTAGCCAGGGAGACGGCTGAATGCTGGAGAGATGTTTATTGGAAAGAAAACCAGACACTCCACCCTCAGCCGCCTTGGTAAGTGCAGTGGCGTAGCGTGGGGGTGCAGGGGGGCCAGCCGCACCGGGCGCAACATCTGGGGGGGTGCGCTGGCACTCGCAGCTCTCTGCCCCTACTAAAATCCACGGGTTAGGGGGTGCAAATTACTTGCCTTGCCCCGGGTGCTGACAACCCACGCTACGCCACTGGGTTAAGTGCATATCTGACATGCTCCATAATTCTACAGAAATTCTAAAGTGTCTTGAGAATGAGGCAGGAAAATGAAAGCTTCTTTTACAAAGAAAGAAAGATCTTGCAAAACCAGAGGGCAGATTTCAGGGCAGCACTGATACATATGCAGCATATAGCCACCCTTAATTAAAATGTGGAAGAATCACACAGACTGGCTTGTTGGTTAGTGGTGACCCACATTTTGGGGGCCCTGAAGCTTGAACTGTTATGGGCCCCCCTCTGCAACCAGCAAGGCCTTGGTAACCCCTGTGACAGATCACCACATTAAAAAACCCAAAAACTACCACATCTCCGATTTTGATTAAAATTGCTGTCCTGAATTATCTCACCTGTCAAAGTCATTGGGGTGATTCAGAATGCCCTATGCCTTATAGTTTTTGAGTACCATGTTGGGCAAAAGATTCCTGCATTGCAGACGGTTGGAGTAGATGACCCTCGTGGTCCCTTCCAACTCTATGAATCTATGATTCTACGGTGGGGATGAAAATGAGGTACAGTGGTGCCTCGCAAGACGAAATTAATCCGTTCTGCGAGTCTCTTCGTCTTGCGGTTTTTTCGTCTTGCAAAGCACGGCTATTAGCGGCTTAGCGGCTTAGCGGCTATTAACGGCTTAGCGGCTTAGTGGCTATTAACGGCTTAGCAGCTTTAAGAAAAAGGAAACAAATTCGCAAGAACTCGCTTGCGAAGCAAGCCCATAGGGAAATTCGTCTTGCGGAACGACTCAAAAAACGGAAAACTCTTTCGTCTAGCGAGTTTTTCGTCTTGCGAGGCATTTGTCTTGCGGGGCACCACTGTCATTGTTCTATACATTCATGATGCATCATCAAACGATGAAATAAAACCTAGAAAGAAAACAGTCAGTATAGCCTTTCATCTTATACACCTTTGAGAATACATACTACACAAAGCACAATTTGCAAAATACTCTTTATTACTGCATAGCAGGGTTTGGACTAAATGGTCTACAAGGTTCTTTCCAAATCTACAGTTTTATGATTCTCTTTTCTGGTTTTTCTAGCAACATATTCATGTCCAGTTTTATGACTGGAGAGCTTCCTTGCAATGTCATTTTCTAGAGACAATATGCAGAAAGAATTTAAGCACTCTTCAGCTCTGCCTTTCCACCACCTGTGCTACTGACTCTCAAAACTTCAGAATTGTCAAAATATATACCACCCAAAATTAATCAATTGGAGTCATGCAACTCAGAATGGGTCTACTGGACCCATTTATTATTATTATATTTTTAAAAGCAATGTGGACCAATGTAGCTCTTAGGCCCCCTCTGGGATCTGGGGCCCTGAAGTTTCAGCTTCATCAGTTTCAGAATAGAGACAGCCCTGCATTCTCTTGAGATATGTACATCTGGTTCACCCATTGATGGCACATTGAGGTGATGGTGCACTTCAACGGAATGATTTGCAGTTTCTACATTAATTGTACCAGGAGAAGGAAATATATAAAGCAACTGCTAGTTGAGGGCTAAAGTTGAAAAAAACCCACCCAAAACAGGTGTAGGTGGGTGAATGCCTCAGCAAGAGCTTACTAGAACAAGAAAGGGAAAAGAAAGAAAGTAAGTGCCAACTGTGTTTCATAATAAGCAGCAGTGAACTGTCAGTGTATGAATCAAAATACACAGCCTACGAAAGATCCGCCACATCCATCCTTCCTGCAAACATCTCAAAGCTTGCTTTTGTTATTCACACACACACACACAAAAGAGAGAGAGAGAGAAAGAGAGAGCGTGCTTTGTTACTTGATTACTTCAACAGCCTGCCACTTGGCAGTCACTGTGAACAAATCTTCATTCTGTTTTTAGATGTATTGACTAATTGCTCAGGGGCAGGTACACCTACTCAGTGACCCGGATTAACTTCTGTTCTTTCTAGTTCTCCCTGTCCCTCGTTTGTGTGTGTGTGTGTGTGTGTGTGTGTGTGTGGATCCTCCCCCCCCATCCTTGTTTGTTTAAGTGTGTGTCAGTGATGGCAGTGACTTAGCATCCTTCGCTGGTGCCCGGGGCATGCACACATATGCACGTGCACCAGGCAGGGCGGAGCGCAGAGGATAAACAAAACCCACCAAGCCAGCCCAACTTTCGCTGCCACCACCAGGCGGGCATGGGGCATGGAGGGTTCATGGAGCTGCACTGTGCTGTACCACCTGCTCACCCATTCGCCAGTGCAGTGGGGAGCCCAACTGGCCGGCACGATCCTTGGTGGGTGGATCTCCCGATGCTAACCAGGTGGCTGCTAAGCAAAGGGGGGAAGGGGGGTGGCAGCAAGGCCAGGCAAGGATCCAGGGCAAGGATCCCTGTGGGGGTGTGGCTGGCTCGAGTCCTCTCAAAACCATGTGCCTGGGGCTATGGTCCCTGCTGGCTCACCCCACACTATTCCCCTGAGTGATGGCAGCTTGACAGAAGGAGGAGAAGTAAGAAGAGGAAACAACCCTGTGTGTGGGATATAAACATGGTTATGGGAGCAGGATGAAGCTTATTGCCCTGTCCCCCAACTCCCCATCCAGGCACTGATCTGAGCCTGTGAGCAGAATCTGAGTGTAAGCGTCAGATGAATGCATGAACAGGGTTCCTCCACTGTCCAAGCATTCATAGATTCAGATTCACAGTGCAAAGAGGATTATGATTAAAGATACAGGACTTGGATGTATAGATAGAAAGATAGGCAATAATGAAATAATCAAGCAGCACTTCAGATAGGTGTTTTCTGGATCCTGGTAGGTAAATGCATGCACATTTGCGCGCACACACACACACACACTACTGTGATTAAGAAAACAAGAGTATTCTTTTTATTATTCATGTAGCAAAACATCTCAGCTTCTGCCTTCAACAGCTGCTCTGATAAAAATAAAACGATGCAGTTTCCAAGGTGGCAGCTCAGAAGTACTTCTTCTGCAGAGGCTAAGCAATGCTTACTATCCTGTAGGTTGAGGCCATTATGTGTTCAGGAATCCAGAAGTTCACCCTCTTTGCTAACATTGTTAGATTTGTTGGTGTCTCTATAGAAATTAAGTGTCACAGCAGTGCTTCTCAGAACTAAAATGTTTTGTCAACTTGTTTCTCCACCTTTCCACACCCCCTCAAAACTGTTGTTGTTTGTAAATCAAATGTGTGGTTTGCTGAATATGACAGCCGGTATTTTTGCACCTGCAGGTAATGTTTTGTGGGACATAGTATATTCTACCCATCCTGATACTTGAAGCTTAAAATATCCCTCCATCCCTATCCAATAAGACACCTATTTTTATATGCATGTTCACATGTGCCTCGGCTGCATCAGGGACTCTGAGAAATGAATGCACAAAAAATAATGTCTAAAACTTTCCCTATCAGCAAACTGGATTAGGGCAGTCCAGTTGTTTCTCTCTCCCCCCCTCCACATGATTAAGCAAAATGAAATGAGGTTAAGATTATTAGTGGGGAGTCTGGATGGAAAGAAAAATAGATCAATAGTCAGACACAAAGACAGATTGATCAGAAATTGAGGCCTGGATGAGGGGGGGAAAGTAGGTCAAGCTTCGCTCACATCCTTAATTACATTTGTTCAGGCTTTTCGCCCTGTCCCTGCAGAGACCTGGATATCTGATAGCCTACTTCCCCACAGGGTCAGATATGACTGATCTTGTTAAATTTTAAAGCAGCAAAAGAACTAACAGCCAATGGAATTCCCTGTCACTTCTTTCAATTTGCTTTTATTTATTCATTTTAAAAGGCATTTTTAATAAAGCAACAAAGCTGGAATAGGAGATATTTATTTTACTTTTTAAAAAAGATTTTGCTCAGTTAATTATAAGTGCTTTAAAAATTAAGAATAAAACAGATACCTAATACGCGGGTGGCGCTGTGGGTAAAACCTCAGTGCCTAGGACTTGCCGATCGTATGGTCGGCAGTTCGAATCCCCGCGGCGGGGTGAGCTCCCGTCGTTCGGTCCCAGCTCCTGCCCACCTAGCAGTTCGAAAGCACTCCTAAGTGCAAGTAGATAAATAGGTACCGCTTTATAGCGAGAAGGTAAACAGCGTTTCCGTGTGCTGCGCTGGTGCTGGCTCGCCAGAGCAGCTTCGTCACGCTGGCCACGTGACCCGGAAGTGTCTCCGGACAGCGCCGGCTTCTGGCCTCTAGAGCGAGATGAGCACGCAACCCTAGAGTCGGACACGACTGGCCCGTACGGGCAGGGGTACCTTTACCTTAATATTGTGTACTGGCAAAACAGTCATCATTATTAGAAGTCTGATAAATGTGGGGAGGAAGGGCTAATGTAAGAACTTTAGAAGAGCTTTGTGGGATCAGACCAAAGGCCCATGTAGTCCTGTATCCTGATCAGGAAGAACTTGTTTTTCCATTATTGTTTTAAGTTAATTGTTAAACTATAGACTTCATAAGATGTTCAGTCTTTAAAGATTCCAACATGGTAAAAAACAGAAACCCATCAAGTTCAGAGATGCCCTACCCACTTGGAGCCACACTGTGGATATAACAATTGCAAGAATAGGGATTAGATTAATCAATTTTAGAAACATAATTTTAAGCCTATTGTTTACTCCTGAACAACCAGTGACATCCAGGCTTCCTGTCAACCCCTGCAAGCAGCACAGCTTCGCCTGGTTGCCATGAAGAGAACTGTGGTGCTGTGCATCAAGAGGGCTGTGCTGGCTGAAACGCATGTGTCAGGGCTGCCTCAAGTCTCAGCTCACAAAAGACCAACGCCTTTCTTTTCTTATATACAGAAGTGTTTATTGCAGTTCATTGTTTGCTTCAGATCCGAGGCGCGCAGCCCTACGTCTGCTAGGCTTAGACCGCTGAAGTCCCTTCTGAATCTGTCCCTGCCCTGCACCAGTTTAAGAGGCTTGCGCTGCTCCACCTCTTTCTCTCTTTCCTTTTCCGCAGGGTCTTTCTGCCCGCTGGGGTTTCGCCCCTCCTGGATTCCTCCGACGCGGAATCAGACTGCTCTTGCCCCCTCCTGCGGGCTTTGGGACCTGGCCCCTCCTCCGGGCTCCCTGTACTTCCGCGCGCCTCTACATTTGAACTTGGCGCGCGCCCCCAACCTCTAACTTTCCTTTTGACAGCTACGCTACTCCCTTCACTACTCCCCTCCCCTTCCGGGAGGGTGGCTTGCTCCGACCTCCCTCCTTTCTCTACTGCCGGAGCCGCCTCCCCTGATACACTGGAACCTCCACCCCCTTCGCTGCACTCTGGCGGGGAGGCTGGTCCTGACGTCCAGCTGCCACTTTGGGATCCCCCGCTGGCCCCCTGCTCCTGACAAGTCCCCCCTGGGGCTCCCCTGGCCTTGACCACCGGCGCCCCCTTCTGGGAATCCTCTGATTCGCTGGAAAGACTCATGGAATCTCTAGAGTCATTGTCATCCTCTTCCTCGCTGTCCTGGGATTCATCCCCATCGCTCTCCATCTCCTGCCTACCCTGTGCCTCTGTCCCTGAACCCCTGACAGCATGTTTTATCTGTTATTTTATTATACTTACCGCCAGATGGGGCGCCATTGAAGGATGGAAACAATGCCTCCCGTGGATCTGGTGATCATGCTGGAGGGGTTTTCCTAGGTTTCGGTGAACCCTTTTTGGTTTCACCCAGCCCTGGGAAGTGGAGCACAGCTTTCCTATGTTGTATGATGTAGGTAGAAATATAGATACATAAAATAATGGAAAATTGTCGCTGCATCCTTTTGTTTGTTCACTTAAAGAAGGTAGATTTGGGGGGGGGGAGCACTGAGTATTCTTTTTTTCTGAAAAGGGGGCAGTAGGCCAAATAAGTTCGGAAACCTCTGATCTAGAGGACTGCAGGTTACCTATGCTAGTCCTTAAGCAAGTCCAACGAATATGCACATATTGCCTCATGGAAAGTCGATTTCACACCAGGAGCTTATTCCATTTTACCCAGTTATGCCCAGTAGTATTCCTCAGTCATTTTTGGGTGAAAGGGCAAATCTCTAACCATCCTTCCAGAACACGACAGACACTGAAATCTATGGTTGGACATACACACAAGTTGCTTGCATTCTTTGTGTAGAGAATTTGTATATCATTTCTTCCTTTCAGCTTGATATGTTTGGTTATCCCTTTTGATACCTTATGTAAGCAAGGGTGAGCTTTTAAGCACAGACTCTGAGAACCTCTTGAGCACACAACGAGAGTACATATCGGTGCCTCTGCATAATACCCCCTATTAATGCAACAGTAAGTTATGCATCCACAGCAAGGGGAGAATGTCCTTCTTTTGAAGAGTCAAACATGGCGACAGAGGAGAAAAACCAAAGGAAAACAAAGGACTTTTAGTGAAGGTGGAACTCATGGAAAAATGTAATGGAAGAAATATTCGGAATGACCCAGATACCACGACGAAGTAACAGGGTCATTTCTCATAATCTGAACTAAGATAGATGGTGGAAGTGGGGGTGGGGGAAATGAACAAGCAAACCAGGTATTTATAAGTGGGGGTGAGGGTAATGATGGAAGACTGGCCTACCTAGCCTCATTATATACTTTATATAATTGCATTATAACCCTTAGATGCACTGTGGCAATACTCAAAGCCTTTGTATGAACATTTTACTAGTGCTATCCCAACACTTTTTGCTTCTCTCAAAATTGCTTAGATTTAGGAGCATAGGAGGCTCCATTGGTTCCTCCAACTCAGTATTTTCAGGACTGACTGACAATGGCTCCCCAGGGTCAACCTGGGACCTTCTGCATGCAAGTTAGATGATCTACCACTGAGATACAAACAGAATCCCTTGCCCCCAAACAGAATATATATATATCTCTGAATTCACCTTGAAAATCCCATTTAGGCACTCTTTGGTAGTGAATGTAGACCTGGTGTGAGGCTAAGTGAGGGGAAACTGAGGACAGAGCAAGGTGGAAATATATTGCTAGTCAGGAAGTATAATAGGATGGAAAGGGGAAATGACAGTCAACAAATCTGGAAACGGCTGACTGCCATCTAAACCTTCTTCTAATTCAAAATTGCAAGGTTAATAATGATGATGAAGAAGTTGATGATGATGATAGGCCCCATTTTCACCTCCCATTTACCTTGTATTGTCCGAGTATTTAGAGAGCTTTAATAAACCATAAAGAGGATTCTTTTCCCCTTGCAACCTCTAAATGAAATGAGAAATATCACTGACAACGAAGGATAGCTTGGAAAAGTCATAAGTCGTAAAATGTTTACACACTTTTTTATTAGCGGCTGAATGTTTCACAGGCCCTCAAGACATAATGAAAGTTTTAAACGGTAGAGAAAAAAATTATCCTCGCTAGTAGTTTTATGGTAAAGTGCTGTTAACCAACTTTACGGTGACAAAAGAAAATTCATGGGGCAGAAGACAGCGTCTTTTGGGGTCATCTTTTTATAGTAATGGGGAAAATATGGTGAGTGGCGAAATGAGCTTATGAAATCATTTTCTAACTGAGAATGCAGGGCTTTTTACAGCTGGAACTTGCCAGAACTTAGTTCCAGCACCATTGCCATTCTAAGAGAACAAGGGAGGTGTTCATGGTGAGTTCTAGCACCTCTTTTTCTAGAAAAAAAATGTTCTGTGAGAATGGCCAGGCTTCAGAGGACACACATCCAGTGCTTTTTTCCTAGAAAAAGAGGTGCCAGAATTCACCATGAATGCTTTCCTTGTTCTCTTAGAATAGCAATGGCGCCTACCTGAGAATTGAGTTTCAGTGAGTTCCAGCTGAAGAAAAAGTCCTGCATATAACTAATTCCACTCACCTCTGTTTTCATGCAATTTTATTCATTATTTCTACCGAACTTTTCTGTCCATCGATACGAATGGGGCTTAGAACAACCTTCCCCAAACTCAGATGGGTCCCCATATGTTTCTGAGCTCATCATTCCTAATCATTGGCCATGCTGGCTGGGGAACCGAAAGTTGGCTTAGAGTCATGGTTTCCAAGTGGGGTGTACTGCCTCATGGAGCAGTGGGATTACCTAGGGGTGCTAAGAGACACACTGGTGGACCAACCTAGAGCCTAGAGCATGGGTGGGCAAACTAAGGCCCAGGGCCGGATCAGGCCCAATCGTCTTCTAAATCTGGCCCGCGGAAGGTCCGTGAATCCGTTTTTACATGAGTAGAATGTGTGCTTTTATTAAAAATGCATCTCTAGGTTATTTGTGAGGCCTGCCTGGTGTTTTTACATGAGTAGAATGTGTCCTTTTATTTAAAATGCATCTCTGGGTTATTTGTGGGACATAGGAATTCGTTCTCTTCCCCCCCTCCAAAAAAATAGTCTGGCCCTCCTCAAGGTCTGAGGGACAGTGGACCAGTCCCCTGCTGAAAAAGTTTGCTGACCCCTGGCCTAGAGTAAAACCCCTTATTCATTTCATATTTAAAGTTTGAATGCTATTTGCACTCTCAAAGCTTTTTCTTTTGGACACATGTGGTTGTATTTGCGATTCTGAGTTGTCACAAATCACAAACTAACCAATTATTGGTAATAGGTATTGATTTTCTTATAAATTAGTTACTGTACATCTGTGGCAGGTGAAGGTTTGTGCATGTTTGGTAAGTTATGCTATAAGTTTCCTTCACCCTTATGTTTTCCTTAGTAAGAATGCATAAAAAATACTTTTCATGCAATATTATTTGCTGTATATTCTTTTTCTTAACTACAAGAGTAGATTTCTGCATTTTCTGTTTTTTGAATGAATTGTTGCTATTTTGAATTTTATTGTTTTATTATCTTCCTAGGTGGGTTGTGCAAACCGCAATATATATATTTTTAATAGGGTAAGGCAGAGAAGGGTAGGAAAGGGGTCAGTATGTAGGGTAACCAGCCTCATATAATCAGCATGCTTGAGTCTAATTAATGCATGAAGGGGTTAATAGCATAGAGTAAGTTGTCCTTCCAGGCCTAGCCTATGTCACTTCCCTGCATGTTGGGAAGAAATGGGCAACCAAACATTTTATTCTACATGTAAATTTGGTGTGTGAGGAACTCTGAGTAGCTCCATGCTGCATGGCTTTAACCATCCTCTTTTTTCAGACAAGAATGGAGTTTTCCTGTTTCAATAGTTTAGGAACTGTTATCATTTTGTAACCAATAACTGTTTTACTGCCTATGCAACTTTTTCTGACTACTGCATGGAAAGGCACATGAATCTGACCTTTGAAGAGTTTTGTAAATAGACCACTGTATAACTTACTGAATGTGTGGTCTTATCTGTGGGCTGTGAAGTGGGATACTTTGGGGTTCACTGGAAAGGACACATATTAAAGGTTTTATAGCCTATATTTACACGCTTTTCTTTGCTGCATGTTTTGCCATCATAGATCTCTGCTGGAGTTCCCTCACCAAAGAGTACTTGCCCTAAACTTGGGTCTTGGCTTCCAGGATTTCCAGGATGATGATATATGGAACCAAGGATTTGGGAACCACTGATTTAGAGGATTAAACATAATGAATGCAATATGTGTGTCCCTATGGGTGGTGGATAAGTTTATTTAGTCCTCATGTTTAGGTGAAATAAAACATTTAAAGTATCTGGGGAAGGGGAATGTTTCCAATTAATCGTCTCAATAAATTGCTCCTACTGCTGAAGAGGCCAGAAAGCATCTTTGCTGTGAGTCCTACAAAAGCTGTCCAGAGCCTTGGT
The DNA here is from genome assembly GCF_964106645.2 of Podarcis pityusensis. Taxonomy (NCBI): domain Eukaryota; kingdom Metazoa; phylum Chordata; class Lepidosauria; order Squamata; family Lacertidae; genus Podarcis; species Podarcis pityusensis. Next base: position 44,018,539 of record NC_138044.1, read on the forward strand.
GGCCTTTTCCCATCTGGCCATTAGGACAGGGCCCTGACTGACTACAAAAGCTGCTGCTGCAGGAAGATGAGATCAGAGACCATCTGACCTATGAGTCCTGCAAGACCTGCTGCTGCTCAGGGCACCGAGAGACTATTGGAGTGGGGTATTGTTTGGAAGCTTTGCAGGGGGGGAATACTTAACTTTGAAGATGGATATTTTGCTTTTATTGGTTTGTTTTTGTATCTATCCTGTTACATCATTTTTATGCATGCTGTGAAGATTGTTTCATTTTACTGTATACTTAATTTAGCTGTTTTCATTTATTTTTTATGACTGCTTAAATTTTGCTGTATTTTTCTTCTTATGTAAACCAGCAACTAGCTTTTACTGGCTACAGCTAGTATGTCACCTACAGCCATTCTTGGGAAGCGACAGGCTGGGCATAGTGGTCAATATATTGGCAACCTCAAGACTTGCAAGGCACACTATGTGGGTCAATCCTGGTCAGTGGAGTTATGTCTTGAGACTAGATGGTTGATGGGGACAGATTACCCAAGCACATAAATCCACTGCTCGGAAGTCTGTGCTGGCTTCTTATGTTCTGCAAGGCCAGGTTTAAGATTACTGTGTTCATTTACAAGGCCCTTAAAAACTTGTATCCAGGATACCTAAAGGACCACCTAATCCCTTATAACTTGGCCTGATCATTGAGGTCTTTGCAGGAGTCTATGTTAGCATACCCTTAGAGTGCCCCGATTTTCCAGGGGCTGTCCCAGAATTACAGAAGCTATTCCAGCTTCTAGGGCTTTTTGTCAGCAGCAACTTGCTGGAGCTCAATTCCGGAACCTCTCAGGTGGGCGCCATTGCCATTCTAAGAGAACAAGGGAGGGGTCCATGGTTCCGGCACCTCTTTTTCTAGAAAAATAGCACTTCTGGCTTCTGATTCGATCACAGAATGTCGCTATTTCTCCTGCCAGTGCTGCCAACTCCTGAACTCGGGGAGGATGATGAGCTGGCACATGTCAGTGTAGTGTAGTGGTTAGGAGCAGGGGACCCGTAATCTGGTGAACTGGGTTCGCATCCCTGCTCCTCCACATGCAGCTGCTGGGAGACCTTGGGCTAGTCACACTTCTCTGAAGTCACTCAGCCCCACTCTCCTCACAGAGTGTTTGTTGTGGGGGAGGAAGGAAAAGGAGATTGTTAGCTGCTTTGGGTACCCTAAGGTAGTGATAAAGTGGGATATTAAATCCAAACTCTTCTTCTTCTCTTCTGTCCTGAGCCACAATGGCAGCAGTGGCTGAAAGGGAGCATCCCATTGTCTCTTCATGGCTACTGCTTGCCCTTTTTTAAAACTTATTTTCCTTTTTGTATATCTACCAAAGAATAAAATAAAATTGGGATTAAGGGGTTTTCTCAGGATGGGGAGGGTGTGTGTGGGGGGGATGTCTCCCATTGCTGTAGTAGTGGCAGCATTCACGCTTATGATAAGAAATACATGGTGGGGGGGGGGACAAAAACCGAGGAGCTGAGGAGGGTCAGTTGTGGGGGAGTTAGGAAAGTTGGAGGGTTTGTGTTAGTGGTCCCAGCAGTAGCCTTGCATTTAGTATTGTAGGCCCCTTTTTTTACACCTAGTTGATGTTAGATAGGCCCCCTCTGTACTGAACAACCAGTACCTACTGAATATTATTTTATTCCAGCAGGCATTCCAATTGCAGTTTGATTTTATAGTCTTAACTTATTTTTACTTTTTAAAAACTTTTTTTTGTATTGTATGTTTGTAGACTGCTTGGAGAATATTGCAGTTAGGCACTATGTCACTCATTGAAATAAAATAATATTAAATAATAAACCATGGAAAGGTGGCACACAAATAAACAATGGGAATGAGTTCCTTCCATTCAGAGCCATTTCACTGTCTCAAATGACTTCTGCTGCAACTGCCCTCTCACAAACACCAAATGCCATCCAAGGAAGACATGCCTCCACCAAGGACTGAACAAGTCCTAGCCGCTTGTCCCCACTCCCTTTTCTGAGGTCCTCTCTGGGTTCTGCTCCCTAGAAGGCAGCGGCCAAAAGGTGACACCAGGGAAAAACAGGCCCAGAAAATGCTGCCCCAATAATATATCACCATGTTATTTCTGTTCATGACAGTACACATTGCGATAATATTTTATAAGCCACTTTGACAGCCCTATAAGGCTAATAACACGCTCTATGTGGGGCTACCTTTGAAAGTGACCCAGACACTACAACTAATCCAGAATGTGGCAGCCAGACTGGTGACTTGGAGTGGCCGTCGGGACCATTTAACACAAGTCTTGAAAGACCTGCATTGGCTCCCAGTACGTTTCCGAGCACAATTCAAAGTGTTGGTGCTGACCTTTAAAGCCCTAAATGGCCTCGGCCCAGTATACCTGAAGGAGGGTCTCCACCCCTATCATTCAGCCTGTGAGAAGCCAAGTTACAGGGAACCAGGCAGAGGGCCTTCTTGGTAGTGGTGCCCGCCCTGTGAAACACCCTCCCATCAGACATCAAAGAGATAAACAACTATCTGATGTTTAGAAGACATCTGAAGGCAGCCCTGTTTAGGGAAGTTTTTAATGACTTATGTTTTAATGTATTTTTAATCTTTGTTGGAAGCTGCCCAGAGTGGCTGGGGAAACCCAGCTAGGTACAAATAAATTATTATTATTATTATTATTATTATTATTATTAGGGGTATAGTTCTACTAAATGAATAAACATCAGATTTGCAATTTCCAATTGTTTTTCTGAAGTTCATTTCACATCTGCCGATTCCCGCTGAGTCGTTCATTTTCTTTTCTCCTTTTTTCTCCTTTTGTTTCTCATTGTCTCTTTAGTCAGCAACCACTGCATTGCAGAGATATTCTCTCATCATGAACATCACTTGCATTGTGACAGTAGAGAAACATTCAGAATACAGGGAAAAATAGAACTGATATATCCATTGTGCCAGTTGCATTATGTCAATTGCAAAAGCTAACTGTGAGACAAGAGAAGCTCACAATGATTTAAAATAGAATGGTGAGGGGAGAACTGCGTCAGATAAGACAACACCATCAAACATCTCCAAATATAGACAGGGGCGGCAAATTTGTAAGCTCACCTGTCCTGATTAAGAACTTTTTAATATAACATCAGATTAATTATTCACTCCCTTCTTTCTAAAGGAAGCTCATGCAATACAAGCTTAAGTTAGGCAAAAGCTTCTCAACCCTGAAAGGTCTGTTTTTTGAGCTTGGGAAAAGATTCGTTTTAGACCACAATGGGATAGTCTACAAGAGTGTTTTTCACATACAGTGGTACCTTGGGTTACATACACTTCAGGTTACATACGCTTCAGGTTACAGACGCCGCTAACCCAGAAACAGTACCTCGGGTTAAGAACTTTGCTTCAGGATGAGAACAGAAATCGTGCTCCGGCGGCACAGCAGCAGCAGGAGGCCCCATTAGCTAAAGTGGTGCTTCATATTAAGAACAGTTTCAGGATAAGAACGGAGCTCTGGAATGAATTAAGTACTTAACCTGAGGTACCACTGTATTTTTACTTTTAAGGAACACTTTTCCACATGAATATAATAATAATGCTTAGCATTGGTATGTCACTTTCGCAGAGCCACAAAATCATAGCTTTTGCCATAGAAGGGACATTTTTCACAGCATTGGCTTAAAGATCGCCTAGACCAACCCTTTGCAGGTGCAGGAAAACCACTGCTACAACAGCTCTGGTAGGCAACCATCCAACCTCTGTTTTAAAATATCTGAGGAAAGCGAGTCAGCCACCTTCTCTTTACTGTTCCACTGTTAAACTGCTCACACTGAGGAAGTTCTCTTAATGTTTAGGGGGAATCTATTGTCTTGAAATTTCATAGAATTGTAGAGTTGGAAGGGACCCTGAGCATCATCTAATCCAATCCCCTACAATGCAGGAATCTCAGGTAGATCATACTAGGACAGGTGGCCATCCAACCTCCAAGGACCAAGCTTTTTGTTTAATACCAGCTTCCACATGGGATCTTAGAGGCATCTCGGCAGTTCTTCTGTAGAAGGTCAGTGGATACAGAAACTAGCAAGGACTTGCTAGCATTTTGAAACATGTTCAAAACATTTCCTTCTCTTTCTGTGAATGAACCAGATCTTATTTTTCAAGTGCATGACAGGTGTGTCCTCCTTGCTTTCAATGCACAGATTCTTATTGGCATGATTTGCAGTCGGAACATCAGCTTGACTGAAACATGAGTAAATTTCAAACACGAGCTAAAACAGATTATGGACTTCGAGGATATTTTCAACACTGAGCAATTTTCTTCTGTGTGGCTTAAAGGATATCGACTCATAAAATGAAGAGTCTTCTAAGAAGCATGACCAAAAGGTCTCATTATACTTACAACAGCCAAATTATATTCCTTATACAGTAAGAAACATTTTTAATGTCCCTAATTTATGGTGTCATTTAAATTTATTTTAGAGACTTATATTCCAAGATAACACTTTAATATAGCAAACTTTCCCTGGTAGCACAGAAAATGGGGGCAGGGGAGAGCCAACTGTTGCAAGGGAATTGTGCCTAATTTATCGTTCAGATAGCAATATCTGCATGATTGATAAGAATTTTAAAAATGAGGTCTGCATCAAACCATTCTCACTCTGTAAAGATAGGGAAGTTGAATAGAAAAGCACTGATAAATAAATCCATGAGCACAATTCACTGAAAAGGTCTAGACTCCGCCTGTACAACTGGGGACTTTGGAAAAGGCATTCTGGGCTTGTGGAGAGAACAGAGATCAGGGGTGGGGAATCTGTAGCTATTTAGATGTTATTGCACTGCAACTCCCATTAAAAAATGTCTATGATGTGAGTTTCCTGGAGACATCTGTCTGGGCACAGTTGGAGCAGGATTCTGGACCAGTTCTGATCCAGTGAGACCCTTTTTGTGATTTGGTGTGCTTGCTATATCCATTAGTTACAGGTAGGTAGCCGTGTAGTCAAAACAAAATTAAAAATAAATAAATAAATTCCTTCCAGTAGCACCTTAGAGACCAACTAAGTTTGTTATTGGTATGAACTTTCATGTGAATGCACACTTGGTGCATGCACACTTGGTATCTTAAAAAGTGTGCATGCACATGAAAGCTCATACCAATAACAAACTTAGTTGGTCTCTGAGGTGCTACTGGAAGGAATTTTATTTTTATTTTGCTATATTAACTGTTACTGATTTCCACAACTGTTTCTTAATTGTAAGCAGGTATCTGAATTTCTCTAGGAAACAATAGGAAAATGGAGCTGAGGGATGCAAGCATGTCAAAATTTTGAAATTGAATTTGAATCAATTATTTGATTCTAGTATATTTTAGAGATATTGCCTAGATAGCAAATATACTTATTCAGTTTATTGCTTATAGGCAAAGGCTGCTGCAATGTCTACAATGTCATTCATTAAAATATATACTAGTTTGATACAAAAACTTAAAACATTTACATTGGGATTCATGAGAAAACCTTCAGGAGAAAACCCTGAGGGAAAATCTATATCCACTGCCTTGTGGGACATCTTCAAGAGAAGAAAAATGCTACACAATTCCGGAGTGGAGTCCCTAAGGTGGTTGGATGGTGTCTTGTATGCCTCTTTCTGGCAACTCCTGCAGCCAAGCTGGTGCCAAATGTTTGCTCTGGTTTCCTCCATCAGCGAAGCCCATCTGAGCAGCCTGGGACCTCCATATACATGCCCAGGCTTGAGCCCCAGAGAGGTCATTTCAGTGCTGCAAACAAGTAAAAATCATGTCAGAGGCAGCAGTTACAAATTACTGGTCTCTTCAGCCACAGCAGGTGATTTGCCACCAAAAGCACACTCCATTGTCTCTCGAGACAGAAGGCTGCCATCATGTATGCCTAGATTAATGTTTCTGGGCCCATAACATACAAGTCTTGATATTCAGTCAATATTTACCTCAAATACAATGTGAACTTTAGGGACATAACTCAGTGGAGGAGCATATGCTTTAAGTACCGATGGTTCCAGGTTCAATTCTTGACATCTCCAGATTGGGCTGAGGAAGTCCCCTGCCAGAAATCCTGGAGTGACCCTTCACATCACCATAGATAGAACACATGGAAACGTGCAGCGCTGGGGGCTGAACCTAGAAATTGCTCTGTATGGACTTCCAGGACAGCGCCATTGGCAATGGCGGAGTTCCTCTGACAGAGAGGAACCCGGTCCGTGAAAATCGGGCCTTGCCGCCGCGGCGAAGGTGGAGACCCTTTAAAAATCCCAGGCGGAGGAAGCCTGGGAACGTGGGATTCGGCTGACACCAGGAGCGCCTCCCCTACTCGCAGGGAAACCCTTTTTCGGGGGTCCGAAGCGACGTGGGGTGAGTGGCGTGGTGTTTTGAATCAACTGCTACTTTTATGGAGTGAAGCCGCACAGCCGTTGCCGGAGAGCGCTGACCTTTTCCTGTGGACAATTGGACTCTAAACAAGTACCCGTGAGTAGAACGGAAAATTGGATTAAGTATTAAGAAATATTTTAATTTGGCACCGAAACAGGAAGGTTCTAAACAGGAAGTCCGCCTCCCGTTTTTTGTAAATAGATGGAAGCAAAAACTTTGTAAGCTAAAGTCTGGAAAGTCATACATAAAGTTCTAAATTTCCTTCATTCATCACCACCAAAACCCCTCTTGGAAGCAGGAGAAAAGAGGGGGATTTTTGACTGTTTAAGCCTGCAGGAGAGAGAGTAAAGAAAGAAAAATTTTCCATGGTCTCAAACCTGGGAACGGGGTGTCAGAGACAGGAATTTATGGGGAAAGTTCATCGACTGTGAACGGAACGTCTTTTGACAGATAGTAAAAAAAAAGAGAGAGAGAGAAATATATTGATTCCAATGTTGCTTCTTGCAATCAAAAGAAACAAAGTATTTGAAAAGTGAAAGTAATTTTTCCTTGTTGGTCCTGCTTTTAAAAGATGGATACAAATAGAAATTGTCTCCTCTAGAGGGAGCTTGTTAATTTGTTGCCGGAGCTGATCTGGGGACCTCACAGCTGTATGATTAGGATCGTGAGACCAGACTTTAACCTTGAGGGAAAAAATGTGTTTACAAGAAGTCTTGGTGCTTGCTCTTTGCAAGACAAGTGCTTTGCTGGAACAGATGCATGAGAAGATGGATTTGATGACTGTCGCAGTAAAAAACTTTGGACAAACGGCGAATACCCATATAGAAACCATTCAGGAACCAGCCCAGGAATATGTTTTGATAGGGCAAGCGCAAGGGCAGAAGAAAATGGAGGAGGTTGTTGTTGAACCTCAAATAACACAAATAGAGAGACCTGAGGCCTTGCAGGAGAATAAGCCGCTGTTCTTGAAGTTCGAATCTGGAGTGGACCGGGGGGGTCTGGAGTTGTGAGGGCTCTTAATTTTGGAAAGACTTTGAAACATGCTTTTAAATACTTTCTGGATTACAGTGCGGACTGTGGGGAATGGGACTGTGGGGAATGGGCTGATCTGCTGAGGAAAGATGGAGATACTTTTGGATTGGAGTCCTCCCGAGACCTACCCCCCCAATGAGAAAGGAAAGGAAATACCGTATTTTTCGCACTATAGGACGCACTTTTTCCCCTCCAAAAATGAAGGGGAAATGTGTGTGCGTCCTATGGTGCGAATGCAGGCTTTCGCTGAAGCCTGGAGAGCGAGAGGGGTCGGTGTGCACCGACCCCTCTCGCTCTCCAGGCTTCAGGAGAGCCCCACCGCCAGCCCCACAAGCTCGGGGGACAGCGGGAGAGGCGCAGCGCACCCTTCCCGCTGTCCCCCGACTTGGTTTGAAGGCTGGCGGGGGGGGAGCCTGCTCCTCCCCGTCGCCAGCCCCGCAAACTCGGGAGACAGCGGCAGGGGCGCAGTGCGCCCTTCCCGCTGTCCCCCGACTTGGCTAGAAGGCTGGCGGGGGGGGAGAAGCCTGCTCCTCCCCGTCGCCAGCCCCGCAAACTCGGGAGACAGCGGGAGAGGCGCAGCGCGCCCTTCCCGCTGTCCCCCGACTTGGCTAGAAGGCTGGCGGGGGGGAGAAGCCTGCTCCTCCCCGTCGCCAGCCCCGCAAACTCGGGAGACAGCGGCAGGGGCGCAGCGCGCCCTTCCCGCTGTCCCCCGACTTGGCTAGAAGGCTGGCGGGGGGAGAAGCCTGCTCCTCCCCGTCGCCAGCCCCGCAAACTCGGGAGACAGCGGCAGGGGCGCAGCGCGCCCTTCCCGCTGTCCCCCGACTTGGCTAGAAGGCTGGCGGGGGGAGAAGCCTGCTCCTCCCCGTCGCCAGCCCCGCAAACTCGGGAGACAGCGGCAGGGGCGCAGCGCGCCCTTCCCGCTGTCCCCCGACTTGGCTAGAAGGCTGGCGGGGGGGAGAAGCCTGCTCCTCCCCGTCGCCAGCCCCGCAAACTCGGGAGACAGCGGGAGAGGCGCAGCGCGCCCTTCCCGCTGTCCCCCGACTTGGCTAGAAGGCTGGCGGGGGGAGAAGCCTGCTCCTCCCCGTCGCCAGCCCCGCAAACTCGGGAGACAGCGGCAGGGGCGCAGCGCGCCCTTCCTGCTGTCCCCCGACTTGGCTAGAAGGCTGGCGGGGGGAGAAGCCTGCTCCTCCCCGTCGCCAGCCCCGCAAACTCAGGAGACAGCGGCAGGGGCGCAGCGCGCCCTTCCCGCTGTCCCCCGACTTGGCTAGAAGGCTGGCGGGGGGGAGAAGCCTGCTCCTCCCCGTCGCCAGTCCTGCAATCTCGGGAGACAGCGGGAGAGGCGCAGCGCGCCCTTCCCGCTGTCCCCCGACTTGGCTAGCAGGCTGGCGGGGGGAGAAGCCTGCTCCTCCCCGTCGCCAGCCCCGCAAACTTGGGAGACAGCGGCAGGGGCGCAGCGCGCCCTTCCCGCTGTCCCCCGACTTGGCTAGAAGGCTGGCGGGGGGAGAAGCCTGCTCCTCCCCGTCGCCAGCCCCGCAAACTCGGGAGACAGCGGCAGGGGCGCAGCGCGCCCTTCCCGCTGTCCCCCGACTTGGCTAGAAGGCTGGCGGGGGGAGAAGCCTGCTCCTCCCCGTCGCCAGCCCCGCAAACTCGGGAGACAGCGGCAGGGGCGCAGCGCGCCCTTCCCGCTGTCCCCCGACTTGGCTAGAAGGCTGGCGGGGGGAGAAGCCTGCTCCTCCCCGTCGCCAGCCCCGCAAACTCGGGAGACAGCGGCAGGGGCGCAGCGCACCATCCCGCTGTCTCCCGACATGGTTTGGAGGCTGGCGGAGGGCTTCCTCCTCCCCCAGCCCCGCAAGCTCCCAGAGCGATGCCAAAGCTGCGCGCAGCTTCGGCATGGCTCTGGGTCCCGTTCTGGGGGAGGGGGAAGCTCGGGCTTCCCCCGCCCCAGCCCCGCGCCTGGCGGGGGGGGGAATAAATTTTTTTGCCTTTATTCCCCCCCCCCCAAATCTAGGTGCGTCCTATGGACCGGTGCGTCCAATAGTGCGAAAAATACGGAAAAAAAAGATCAACAAAAGATAAAGTAAAGGGACTTCCGGAGGCGGCGCCAGCGGTCGATGGCGGATTTCCTCGGATAGAGGGAATCAGCGCCACGAAAAACAGGGTCGAATCCCGCTTCGGCGCAGCGGGGGACCCCCAAAAATCACAGGCGGGGGAAGCCTGTGAACCTGGGACCCAGCGGGCACATTTGGCGCCCCCCCAACCCGGCAAAAAGCCCAGAAACGGGCTTGAAATCGGAGCGGGGGAGAGCGCTGTGCTGTGGGCTGTCTGCTCGTTCGTGGTGTGAAGCCGCAAGCTGTTGACCGGAGAGCGCTGCCTTTCTTCCTTAAAATCCGGACTTGGAAATCAACGATCCGTGAGTAGGATAAAACCCAAATTGGAACTGTACAAATTGAAAATTGAAATCAGGCTGAAAACGGAAGGAGGCTTAAAAAGGAAGTCAGCCTCTTTTATTGTAGATAAATTAAAGCATTGAACTTGAAAGCGGAAGCATTTGGAAAGTACGTTTTAGTGGATTTTAATCCAATCATCTAACCTGGACTTTTCCCTCTATAAGTTGAGGGGAAAAGGGGGAGATTTTTGGAGGTGATTTCTTCATAAAGAGTGGAAAGGAAGAGACTAAACCATCACTCAATTCCCTGGGAAAGGATTTTCCAGGTCCTAGGAAAGAAAGAGAGGTACTGTCTTGTAATACATTTTGACAGCTAGTCCTGCACTGGAAATAAAAGTTTGGACAGATTTTGTGAATATATATCTCCTGGTCCTAAGTTGAAAATTGTGATAGACTGTTTTCCTTCTGAACAAACTAGGGGGGCTTAAAAAGGAAATTAAAGTATCCAAGAACTTTTATGACTGTTACAGTGTCCCCCTAGTGGAACTTGGAACTGTTGCAACTTGTTATAACTGTAATTGTAGCAGGCTTGAGGAGTTCTCACATTGCTTGGGAGGAAATTTCCACTGTTTAATTCTAACTACGTGTCTGACCTTGAGAATTATCTAAGGAATGGCAGATAAAGAGAAGGCGGATGCTTCGACTACAAGATCGGGGAGGCCTCTTCACTTAGAAGAAGGATTACAAAGGAGAGCTTCGGCCTCAGGCCCCTCTGGAACTTCAACAACAGCCTCATCGGCACAATTAAAGGTAAAAAGCTCGACAAGTGAAGAAGCCTTTGCTCAAGTTTTGGCCAAAGTTAATGAATCTTTGAGTAAAATAAGTCAACAAGTAGCAGAGGCTTCTGACAAGATTGACCAAAATACAATTAGTATCAATCAGAATACAGCAAGTATAAATAATTTGGGCCAAAAAGTAAATACTAACACAGAGACTATTCAGAAATTATTAGAGGAATCGGCCTCAATTCGCCAGATTGCTGAAGAGGCTAAAGAAATTGCTACAACTTCTGCTACGGATGTTAAGGAGGTTCAAGAGGAATTACCAACACTGCATAAACAATTGGAAGACCACAAACTAACTCTGTCTATGATAGATTTGAAGGAGAAGCAAGTGAATCTTCGGGTCAGATCAGTACCTGAGGTAGAAAAGGACAACTTAGCTGAATTTCTCACGCAGGAATTTTTGGACTTTTGGGACCCAGAACTGGTAAAAGGCAGTTTCACAATAGTAAATGCTTTCAGACTTGGGAGAAGAGGAGAGAAGAAGGTGAGAGACTGCCTGATTACTTTTCGAACAAAAGAAGAGAGGGATAAGATTTTGGGCCTACACTTCAAGAAGACACTGGAAATCCAGCGGACAAGGGTAGAAATATTCAAAGATATTCCGAAATATCTTCTGGATCTCAGATCAAAATACAAAGACCTGGTTATCCTGCTGAGAAGGAACAACATCAACTTCAGGTGGGAACTCCCTCAAGGCCTGTCTTTTAGTTACAAGGGAAAGAAGAGGAAAATAAGATCGGAAGACGACAAAGATAAATTTTACAGGGACCACGGAGAAGACTTACAAAAAGAACTATTTCCGGAACCAAAAGACCGTTCGAAAGAAGGGATACCACCGACGGAAGAGGAACAGGCACTAGGTGCAGTAGGAGGAGAACTAAAACAATAACATCATGGCCCTGCAACTTTTAACATGGAACTGCCGGGGTTTGAATTCCCCTCAGAAGAGGAAGTCAGTATTTCATATATTAAAAAAGGAACAATTAGACCTAATTTGCTTACAAGAAACACATATAACAAGATTACACAGGAAATTGTTGATAAATAAAAGACTTGGTCAGGAATTTATTTCGTCAGATAAAGTTAAAAAGAGAGGGGTTGTGATTTACGCAAAAGACAATTTATCACCAAAATTTGTTTTTAAGGATGACCAAGGAAGATTTGTGGCAATTGAAATTCAAACACAAGGAGAAAAATTTTTGATTGTAGGAGTTTACGCACCAAATGATGGGAAATCTGATTTTTTTAAGAAGTTGCATGAGACCTTGATGGACCATATGGATTACAACATAATTTTGATGGGAGACATGAATGGAGTGGTATCTACTTATATGGACAAAGCACAAAGACAGGTAGTCACCAAAGGTGGTAGACTACCGAAAACCTTTTTTGACATGACAGACAACTTGGACTTAGTGGATATTTGGAGAATTAGAAACCCCTTGGTAAAAGAGGGAACTTTCTTTTCTGAAGCCAAAATGACTTGGACAAGAATTGACCAAATCTGGATAACTAGAGGAATGGCACCAAAGACAAGAAAGGTGGAAATCTGCCCGGAAATTTGCTCCGACCATAACGCTGTAAAGATGGAAATGAGACTAATACCAACTGGCTCCTTCAGATGGAAGATGAATGACACCCTATTTAGAGATGAAGAATTTCTTAAGAAGGCCCAAAAAACTTTAAGAGACTACTTCGAAATAAATCTTAGCTCCAATGTGGAGAAAAGAGTAATCTGGGATGCAAGTAAAGCCGTTATGAGAGGGTTCTTAATACAACAGAATGCGATAAAGAAAAGAACTCAAAATGAGAAGAAGGATAAAATTATGAACAAAATGAATGAATGTGAAAAAAGATTGCGAGTAAATCCCAAATCTCAAGAGATTTTGAGAGAGTTAAAGTTATATCAAGTACAATATATGAAAATAATGAATCAGGAAATAGAATGGAAAATTAAACAAATGAGACAAAAGACTTTTGAATCGGCCAATAAATGTGGTAAATTGTTGGCATGGCAAATGAAAAAGAGGCAAAAGTTAAATACGATTACGAATTTAGAAGTGGAAGGAAGGAATATACAGAACCCCGCAGAGATTAGAAGTTGCTTCCAGAAGTATTTCAAAAGACTATACACTCAAGGGCCAGAGAAAGAAACAGACTTAGACCAATTTTTGAAAATAAATGGATTACAAAAAATATCTCAAGAAAAGAGACTAATTTTGAATGACAGAATAACGGAACAGGAAATAGAAGGTGCCATTCAAAACATGCAACTGGGTAAATCTCCAGGACCAGACGGCTTAACCTCTAGATACTACAGATCTTTAAAAGAATGGCTAATTCAACCATTGAAAGAGGTCTGTAACGAAATAATGGAGGGGAGGAGGGCACCAGAGTCGTGGAAAGAAGCATATATTACACTTGTACCAAAAACAGAGGCTGAAAAGACACAACTAAAGAACTACCGCCCTATATCATTACTCAATGTGGATTACAAAATTTTTGCAGATATTTTGGCGAAGAGATTTAAAAAAGTGCTGTTGGAAGAGATTCATAAAGACCAAGCGGGCTTTCTCCCAGGAAGACACTTGTCCGATAATTTGAGGAATATAATTGATATTTTGGAAAAATTAGAAGTGAATATAAACACTAAAGCAGTGTTGATATTCGTAGATGCGGAGAAAGCCTTTGACAATATTTCTTGGAATTTTATGAAGAAGAATCTTCAGGGTATGGGGGTAGGCCAAGGATTTGAGAATGGTATAAGTGCAATTTATTCAGAACAAAAGGCTAAACTAATTGTAAATAACGTTGTGACGGAAGAACTTAAAATTGAAAAAGGGACACGACAAGGTTGCCCAATTTCCCCTCTTCTTTTTATTTCGGTCCTGGAGGTGTTGCTGAATATGATTAGAAGGGACCAGATGGTTAAAGGTATACAGGTCGGAATTAAACATTATAAATTGAGAGCATTTGCAGATGACTTAGTACTGACGTTACAGGAGCCAGAATCTAGTACTAAAAGAGTTTTAGAACTGATTCAAGAATTTGGTCAAGTGGCAGGATTTAAATTGAACAAATTAAAAACTAAGGTTCTAGAGAAAAAATTAACATTGTTTGAAAGAGAGAGGTTTCAGAATGAGACAGGTTTAACAGTGGTTAAGAAAGTTAAATACCTGGGGATTAACATGACAGCAAAAAATGGGAACTTATTTAAGGATAACTATGAAAAATGTTGGTCAGAAGTGAAAAAAGATTTAGAAATTTGGTCAAATTTGAAGCTTTCACTGCTAGGCCGTATTGCTGCGATAAAAATGAATGTATTGCCTAGAATGTTGTTTTTGTTTCAAACTTTGCAGATTGTGGACAAAATGGACTGTTTCAAGAGGTGGCAGAAAGATATCTCTAAATTTGTCTGGCAGGGCAAGAAACCCAGAATAAAATTTAAAATACTAACAGATGCAAAGGAAAGAGGTGGATTTGCCCTGCCAGACCTCAAACTTTATTATGAATCAGCAGCTTTCTGCTGGTTGAAAGAATGGCTACTTCTTGAAAACACTGACATTTTGGACTTGGAAGGTTTCAATAATGTATTTGGATGGCATGCATATTTATGGTATGATAAGGTCAAAGCACACAAAGCATTTAAAAACCATATTGTCAGGAAAGCGCTATTTAATGTTTGGATAAGATATAAGGATTTGTTAGAAAATAAAACCCCAAGGTGGCTGTCACCAATGGAAGCGAAAGCTTTGAAAAGGGTCAATATGGAGGTCAAATGGCCGAAATATTGGGAAATTTTGGAACAAGACGGAGATAGACTGAAATTGCAGAGTTTTGAAAAACTAAAAAACAAAGTGCGAGACTGGCTTCATTATTATCAAATAATGGAGGCATTTAAATTGGACAGGAAAATTGGCTTCCAGGTGGAAAAATCAAAATTAGAAACAGAATTGTTAGAACCCAATACTAAGAATTTGTCAAGAATGTATAACTTGCTGCTGAAATGGAATACTCAAGATGAAACGGTAAAATCGGCTATGATTAAATGGGCACAGGACGTAGGACATAACATTATGTTTGCTGACTGGGAACAGTTATGGACCACAGGTATGAAATTTACGGCATGTAATGCCTTAAGAGAGAATATTATGAAAATGATATACAGGTGGTACATAACCCCAGTCAAGCTTGCGAAAATCTATCACTTGCCCGATAACAAATGCTGGAAATGTAAAGAAGTTGAAGGTACAGTCAGAACGGTTTCAGAAAGAGACAGAACTAAATGTGGTTAAAAAAGTTAAGTACCTAGGGGTAAACATAACAGCAAAAAATCTAAGTCTATTTAAGGATAACTATGAAAAATGCTGGGCAGAAATTAAGAGAGATTTAGACAGTTGGACAAAATTGAAACTTTCTTTGTTAGGCCAAATTGCTGCTATCAAGATGAATGTATTGCCAAAGATGTTGTTTTTGTTTCAAACACTTCAGGTTCTGGATAAGACGGAGTGTTTTCAGAAGTGGCAGAGAGATATTTCTAAGTTTGTCTGGCAGGGCAAAAAGCCCAGAATTAAGTTTAAAATATTAACTGATGCGAAAGAAAGAGGGGGCTTTGCCCTGCCAGATCTAAAGTTGTACTATGAGGCCGCAGCTTTCTGCTGGCTAAAAGACTGGCTACTTCTTGAAGACACTGACGTGTTAGATTTGGAGGGGTTTAACAATACCTTTGGATGGCATGCATACTTATGGTACGACAAGGTTAAAATCAATAAGGCCTTTAAGAACCATACTGTCAGAAAATCACTGTTTAATGTCTGGACAAAATATAAAGACTTGCTGGAAAATAAAACTCCAAGGTGGCTTTCACCTTTGGAAGCTAAGGCCCGAAAAAGACCCAATATGGAGGCCAAATGGCCAAAATATTGGGAAATATTAGAAAAAGATGGAGACAACTGGAAATTGCAGAGTTTGGAGAAAATGAAGGATAAAGTGCGAGACTGGTTACATTACGCTCAGATTAAAGAAGTTTTTAAAAATGACAAGAAACTAGGGTTCCAGGTGGAGAAATCGAAACTAGAAACAGAACTGTTAGAACCAACGACTAAGGTACTTTCAAGGATGTATAACTTGCTGTTAAAATGGAATACACAAGATGAAATGGTTAAATCGGCTATGATAAGGTGGGCGCAGGACATTGGGTATAATATCATGTTTGAGGACTGGGAAAGGCTGTGGAGTACTGGGTTGAACTTTACTGCATGCAATGCTTTGAAAGAAAATGTAATGAAAATGATATATAGATGGTATATGACCCCAGTCAAACTTGCAAAAATATACCACCTGTCTGATAATAAGTGTTGGAAATGTAAAGAGAGTGAAGGAACATTCTTCCACCTCTGGTGGACCTGCCCTAAAGTGAAGGCGTTCTGGGAAATGATTTATAATCTGAACTGAACTGAAAAAGGTATTTAAGTATACCTTCACAAAGAAGCCAGAGGCCTTCCTTTTGGGTATTGTCGGCCAAGGGGTGGTAAAGAAGGATCGGACTTTTTTTATGTACGCAACAACAGCAGCAAGGATACTTCTCGCAAAGTACTGGAAAGCTCAAGATCTACCCACACTGGAAGAATGGCAGATGCAACTGATAGACTATATGGAACTGGCTGAGATGACCGGCAGAATCTGTGACCTGGGAGAGGAGAGGATGGAGGAGGACTGGAAGAAATTCAAGATTTATCTACAAAAATACTGTAATTTGAGTGAATGTTAAGCAGGATGCTAGATCATAAACAATTGAGCACCACTAAATTAGATGATTTAAGATGATAAGTGAGATTGAGAAAAATATAAACTTTTTTGAGAATTACAAGATTAAAATAAACAGATGGGACATAAGAATACGAACAAGATGATAAATTGCTGGCAAAAAGCTATAACGATGAAAGTGGGAGTGGGAGATGTGAGGAAGTCCAAAGAAGATGTGAAACTATGTTAAGACATATGTTATATTGTTTATTATATCTATTTGTATTTTAAACCCTAATAAATATTTATAAAAAAAAAAAAAGAAGAAGTTGAACGTACATTTTTTCACCTTTGGTGGACGTGTCCAAAGATTAAGGTCTTCTGGGAAATGATATATAATGAATTAAAAAAGGTATTTAAGTATACCTTCCCTAAGAAACCAGAGGCCTTTCTCCTGGGTATAGTCGGCCAAATGGTGTTAAAAAAGGATAGAACTTTCTTTATGTACGCAACAACAGCAGCAAGAATACTCATCGCAAAGTATTGGAAGACACAAGAACTTCCCACGCTGGAGGAATGGCAGATGAAACTTATGGACTATATGGAACTGGCTGAAATGACTGGTAGAATCCATGACCAGGGAGAAGAGTCGATGGAGGAAGACTGGAAGAAATTCAAAGACTATCTTCAGAAACACTGCAAAATTAAGGAATGTTAGAATGATGTTGGACTGAAAACAAGTGGTTTCCAGCTGCACAGGTTAAAGTTATGGAAATTTGATATTAAAAGGGAAAACCTTAAAGTTATATGATATTAAGATTAAGGACTAGGTTAAAAAAATTGAAGTTATATATTTTAGCATCTTATTAAATTAAAGATTGGGAGTTAAAAAAAAAAGTGGAAAAGAAATTGCTGAACAAACAATGTGGACTGGAATACAAAGGAGGGAGGTTTGAGGAAGTCTAGAAAATAAGTCACGTAAAATTGGAAATGGAAAAGAGAGTTCGTTTTTAATTGTTGTGTTTTGTGTTTTTATTGTTAAGTTTTGTATTATTTTTATGTGAGTTTTTCTGTCTTTTTTTGTGTTATGTTGTTTTAAACTTTAATAAAAATTATTAAAAAAAAAAAAAGATAAAGTAAAGGGCAGGTATAAACAAGAAGAAGATCTGCAGAAGGGACATGGAAAAGATTTAAGAGCCTCGGACATAAGAGCACCAGGTTGATGGATTAGATAGACGAGAAAGGACTGACAAAACCCGAGATCAGGAAGAAGAGACAATGGATGAAAATTGGAAGAAAGTTTCAAAATTTATTTAGAAAAGTATTGTAAAATTAATGAGTATTAGAAAAATGTTGGAATGAAATTATTTGGCTCTAGCAGAAATGTCAAAAAGAATAATGAAAGAATATGTTATGGTTAAAAGAATTTGGTATATATAAGTTTTTTAAGTTTTAAGTTTTAGGGCTTTTTAGGTAAGATAAGGTTAAAATAGATTAAGGTAATTAAAATGACAGAATATTGTGAAAGATGGAAAGGATTTGCTGAGATAATTAACAACTAGAATACAAAAAAGGGAGGTGTGAGGAGGTCGTTGAAATAAGTTAATGAAAGTTAAGGATTTGGGAATATTAGACTTGTTTTTTAATTGTTTGTTTATTCTTGTTTTTCGATTTAGATGTATTGTGTGTTTTGTTTTTGTTTTTTGACTTTGGTTTTTATTGATCTGTATTGTTTAATTGTTATGTTTATCTACTTCTTTCTCTCTTTTTCTCCTTCTCTTGTCTTTTCTTTCTTCTTTCTTTGTAACTTTAAATTTCTCAATAAACATCATTTAAAAAAAAAGAAAGAAATTGCTCTGTATGCAGAAATTCATAGGTTCCATCCTCAGTGTCTTCAGGCAGGGCTGAGAGATACCCCTGATTAAGCCCACAGAGGGCTGTTGCCAGTCACAATAAACAATTCTGAGCTGGATAGACCAATGTTCCAGATGTTCTTATATCCTATCAGCCTCTGCCAGCAAAGCCGAAAGTCAGATATGATGGGAAGTATAGTCCCGCAACAGCTTCCCCATCTCTGGTGTAGATAATTCTGAGCTAGATGGACCTTTACTCTGACCTAGTATTGGACATCTTATTGTTACAGGCCACCACAATCCATGCCAAGCTGTGCCTGGGATTCCAGAAGTCTTGGCTGTCACCCAGGAAGCTCCTTTGGAGAATTGAAGACATGGCGGAGACTGTTATAGCTTTAAGAAATATAATTTATTCACATAAATACACCTGAATTTACCTGAAGGGAGTCCAGATCTTATACCAGATCAAAGAGGGCTTGTAACCCACAGCAGTGCAGGACTGGAGTCCAAGGCATCTCTCCCAGCCAGCCTTCAGCCAACCCGCCCAAGATCAATCTCTGTCTTTGTTCTTCTTCCCAGCACACTTTACTAAATACAATCTTTTCCTGTCACCTCCCCTGGCAACCATCTAAATCCGCATTCTCTGTTTATACCTCAGGGCAAGGGGAAAGGGCAGTTCTCTTGCATTGCCAATGGCCCTCAATGGTCCTGTATTGTTTCTTTATGGCCCTAGCTTGTCCGGGCTGGCTTGCATAAGCCAGCCTAGGGTTTCCTTGTCTGGTGTGGTTCTGCAGCTTGTATTTTCAATTCACCCCCATAATAAAAATCCTACCATTTATTAATTTCTAGGGTTTAAGGTAGTTGTCATCCCCCCCAAATGATAACATTATTAAGCCTATTTGCTGGAGTAGCAGCAGAGAAATTATCTGTGTGATTTTTGTAGGCATTAGTCTGCTGGGGAGTGAATGCAGACTTCAGACTGAAAAATGTTTCTCACCCTTGGCTTACTGCCTTGGGTGCAATGTAATACAGTGGTACCTTGGTTTACGAACTTAATCCATTCCGGAAGTCTGTTCTTAAACCAAAGCATGCTTTCCCATAGCAGTGGGGACTTAATTTACAAATGGAACACACTCAACAGGAAGTGGAACATGTTCTGCTTCCAAGGCAAAGTTCATAAACCAAAACACCTACTTCTGGGTTTGCAGCGTTCTTAATCCAAGTTGTTCATAAACTAAGCTGTTCTTAAACCAAGGTACCACTGTATAGATCTGAGGCTCCTCAAGCAAAGAAGAAAACACCTCCTCCCTTTTTTCACTCACTTAAATAAAGACATCATTTGACATTGTATCTATGTTTATTTTATTGTACTGTACCTGATGCCAGTAAGGAAAAGGGCAATAAAAACTTTATATGCCAAATGCAAACTGTAAAGCCATAGCAAACCAGCTTCTGTGATAATAAAGGAAGTAAAATATAAGCTTCTACTTTTGCATTTATAGTGCCTATTAATAAGTAGAGGAAATGCAAAGTTGACTAGAAAACTCCGAAAATCTAGTAAGGAAGAATGGAAGGCTAAATTTGCAGCAATATTATTATCACTCCTGACAATTGGTAATGTACAATAGAAATCTTCTTGAAAGCATAAAGTTCTAGTAAGAAAAAAAAACCCCTGCTTAATATAAGTGGGATATATTTGTGAGCTTTGCTGGGAATCTGGAGGAAGATGTGTGGATCCATCTGGTTCATTCTGTTTGTTTCCAGCATCTGGTCCAAGGGCTCTTGTTAGGCCTGAGAATTGGCCACAGAGCAGATGAGCTTAAGTCGTTATCTAAAACACGCACAAACATAAACACAGACCCAAAGCATCCCAATCTGTTGATAAAACAAGAAAACTCACAATTGTTTTAAATAAAAGTGATAAACAAGAGAGCTAGATTCTTTTTAATACCAACTGAAGTCTTATTAGATGTTCCTTCTTCATAGAAGTTCCCATGGAAAGCATTCATATCTGCAAATCCCAAAGTCGTAAAACTGCAAAACAGTTTACTAAGTACATAATTGCCTCCTAAGAAAATGGTAAATCTCCTATTGGTCTCCAGATGTGGGTTTATGTTCTTTTTTTAAAAAATGCACAAAGTACATGTTATGCAGTTGCTTTACTAGCTTTTTATATAACTCCTAATAAATAAACCAACTCCTCTTTAAAACCTTTTCATTAGTCTGTTAAGGAATGCATTTAATTTCTCCATTTCCCCCCTCTTTGGGATGGGTGTGTGTGTGTGTGTGTGTGTGTGTGTGTGTGTATTCTTGACTTTGGCTGAATCCTTTGTTTTTATTATGTCTTTTTTCCTGGGGTAGAAGGTGATAAAAGGCACCAGGGTATAACCTACACAGATGCTGTGCTGAATCCTGCAACCTACTTTCACACATTTTCTCTCTGTGTTGTCTTTATGATATATGGTTTATTTACACATATATACAACATGAGCCAATGATGGAGGGGCTCCCAGCAATAAACTCCAAGAGGGTCACATCTCTCCCACTGCTGCAGCCTCCAGCTCAAATAGGCAGCCCACATCATGCTCTGATCCTGCTCTCCAACTTGCTGCATTAAACTGACTGACACTTTTTTCCTCTCGATCACACCACAACCAACTGAAATCCTAAACCAACTACTTCCCTTTTGTCTCTGTTCACTATCTAAGATGGGTCCCCCTCCATCTGCTGGCTGGCACAGAGTCTTTCCTTTGCTGATAGCCCACCACCCTGTCTTTGTTTCCTGCTAATGGCACCACATCTCCCAGGTGATTTCCTGAGCATGGAAAAGCTGGTTTGGCCTTTATTTTTGACACTGCTAAATTCAGTGTCTGGCAGCCCATCTTAATATTCCAAGCATTGATTAAACTGCAACACTCACTAGAACCAGGAATTTAGGGGAAGCAATGCATCCACAAACTCATAACAACATTGTCCGTTGTAGTAGTTTATTGTCACATTCAGATGGTGTGTGTGTGTTTCTTTGTGGCTAATTAGCTGCTCTCCCTGTGCAAAGGTCAGAGGGGGCAGGGTTTCTGTTGAGGCAGGTGATTAGCTGTGGGAGGAGCTTATCAGAGCTTGCAGGGCAGCGGCGCGCGCCTAGCGGTGCGTGCAGTTTGATCCATCTTTTAGATTTAGGGGAGCTAGTCTCAAACGTTTGTTGGGGGAGACCTAGGTTTTTTTGGGGGGGAGTTATTTGTTCTGTCTTCACGCTTTTTATGATGGAGGACCGCTGTAGCCACCCCCAATGACAGGTTCTCAAGATGGAGGGGGAGGGAACAGCTGCAGTCGCCTGAGGTTCATGCGCAATGTTTGCCATCTTGCCAAAGGTTGCAGGCAGCTTTACGTGCAGCAACTGCATGTTGATTGCCCTCTTAGAAGACAAAGTCCAGCAACTGGAGGAACGTGTAGCTACGCTCCAAAGAATTAGAGAGCTGGAGCTCTTCTTGGAAGCAACAGAGCACACCGTCTCCACCAAGGAGGAGGCAGGGGACTCCCCTGAGAAGGAGGCTAGTTCACCAACACAGGAGCCAGATATATGGAGAAACATGACTCAAAGAAGTAGGAGGCCCAGGTTTCACTCTGATTGTTTAGAAATACACAATCGCTTTGAGGTCCTCTCCCCTAGCATGGAAGACGAAGAGCAGACTCCATTTGAGGATCTGTCCCTCATTACAGTCGATCAGGTATATGAAGACGAGCAGCAAAGTCAGTCCTCAGGGAATGTGCAGGCGACCTTGGAATGGGCAGCTCACAGAAGAACCCCGACCAAACCTAAGAGGAGGCGTGTAGTGGTGATAGGGGATTCCCTTCTGAGGGGAACAGAAGCAGTGATCTGTGGGCCTGACAAGATGTCTCGGGAAGTGTGCTGTCTCCCCGGGGCTAAGATCCAAGATGTAACTGAACGACTGCAAGGAATCATAAAACCCACTGACAAATACCCCTTCCTCTTGGTTCATGTGGGAACCAATGACACTGCAAGCAATAGCCTCCAGAAGATCAAAAGAGACTACGAGGCTCTGGGCAGGAAATTGAAGCAATTAAATGCACAAATTGTCATCTCATCCGTCCTCCCAGTTGAACGACGTGGCCCAGGGAGAGAGGGAAAAATAGTGGAAGTGAACAGCTGGCTTCGCAAATGGTGTAAACAGGAACAGTTTGGATTCTTAGATCACGGACTGCAGTTTCTTGAAGATGGACTTCTGGCAAGCGATGGGCTGCACCTCACAACGGTTGGGAGGAATGTTTTTGCCAAAAATCTCAGAAACCTCATCAGGAGGGCTTTAAACTGACTAATGTGGGGGAGGGAGACAGTGCTCCTGAAGGTAGGAGTCTATCAATTGATGAAGATGATCATCCAAATGTCATAGACCAAATGGAGCAAACAGCACGCAGACCTAGTGGTGGGAGGAAAAAATCCTTAAATAAGAGACACGGGGGAATGATTAATGGACTTCAATGTCTGTACACTAATGCGCAAAGCATGGGAAATAAACAAGATGAGCTTGAGCTCTTGGTACAGCAAACTAAATATGACATAATAGGCATCACTGAAACCTGGTGGGATAAGTCCCACGACTGGAATGTAATAATGGAGGGATACAATCTATTTCAGAGAAACAGACCAGACAAGAAAGGAGGAGGAGTGGCGTTATATGTCAGGGATGTGTATACCTGTGAAGAGATCCAAGATTTAGAACCTCAAAGCCAAAGTGAGAGCCTTTGGGTCAAAATTAAGGGAGAGAAGAATAACAGTGACCTCATTGTGGGAGTTTACTATAGATCCCCAAGCCAAACGGAGGACATAGATGATGCCTTCCTGGAACAGATGGCCAAGCATGCAAAAGGAAGGGAGATAGTAGTAATGGGGGACTTCAATTACCCGGATATTTGTTGGATGTCAAACTCAGCCAAGAGCATAAGGTCAAACAGATTCCTCACTGGCCTTGCAGACAACTTCATTGTCCAGAAAGTGGGAGAAGCAACAAGAGGAACAGCCATTTTAGATCTGGTCCTAACCAATGTTGATGACCTGGTTAGTGGGGTAGAAGTGGAAGGATCATTAGGCACGAGTGATCATGCTCTTCTGAAGTTTACTATACAGCAGAAAGGAGCAGCCAAGCATACTAGGACTCAATTTCTTGACTTTAAGAAAGCCGACTTCATAAAACTTAGGGAAGTGCTGGGTGAGATCCCATGGACAGTAATACTAAAAGGAAAGGGAGTTCATGATGGCTGGGAGTTTGTTAAGAGGGAGATAGTAAAAGCACAACTTCAGGTAATACCAATGAGACGGAAACATGGAAGGTGCCTAAAGAAGCCAGGGCGGCTATCTAAAGAACTTTTAACTGAGTTAAGGTTAAAAAAGGATGTGTACAAAAAATGGAAAAGGGGGGAAACCACCAAAGAGGAATTCAAACAAATAACCAGCACGTATAGACACAAAGTCAGAAAAGCTAAAGCACAGAATGAACTCAGGCTTGCTAGAGAGGTTAAAAGCAACAAAAAAGGCTTTTATGGGTATGTTCGTAGCAAAAGGAAGAACAAAGAAACAGTGGGGTCACTCAGAGGAGAAGATGGTGAAATGCAAACAGGGGACACAGAAAGGGCTGAACTCCTCAATGCCTCCTTTGCCTCAGTCTTCTCCGATAAAGAAAACAATGCCCGACCTGAAGAATTTGGAGCAAATGATTCAGCAGAGGAAACACAGCCCAGAATAATTAAGGAGATAGTACAAGAATACTTGGCTAGTTTAGATGTATTCAAGTCTCCAGGGCCAGATGAACCGCATCCAAGAGTATTAAAAGAACTGGCAGATGTGATCTCAGAACCACTGGCAGTCATCTTTGAGAATTCCTGGAGAACAGGCGAAGTCCCGGCAGACTGGAGGAGGGCAAATGTTGTCCCTATTTTCAAAAAGGGGGAAAGAGAGGACCCAAATAATTACCGCCCAGTTAGTCTGACATCTATACCAGGGAAGATTCTGGAGCAGATCATTAAGCAAACAGTCTGTGAGCACCTAGAAAGGAATGCTGTGATCACCAATAGTCAGCATGGATTTCTGAAAAATAAGTCATGTCAGACTAACCTGATCTCGTTTTTTGACAGAATTACAAACCTGGTAGATGAAGGGAATGCAGTGGATGTAGCCTACCTTGATTTCAGCAAGGCATTTGACAAGGTGCCCCATGATATTCTTGTAAAGAAGCTGGTAAAATGCGGTCTTGACTATGCTACCACTCAGTGGATTTGTAACTGGCTGACTGACCGAACCCAAAGGGTGCTCATCAATGGTTCCTCTTCATCGTGGAGAAGAGTGACTAGTGGGGTGCCACAGGGTTCTGTCTTGGGCCCGGTCTTATTCAACATCTTTATCAACGACTTGGATGATGGACTCAAAGGCATCCTGATCAAATTTGCAGATGACACCAAACTGGGAGGGGTGGCTAACACCCCAGAGGACAGGATCACACTTCAAAACGACCTTGACAGATTAGAGAACTGGGCAAAAACAAACAAGATGAATTTTAACAGGGAGAAATGTAAAGTATTGCACTTGGGCAAAAAAAATGAGAGGCACAAATACAAGATGGGTGACACCTGGCTTGAGAGCAGTACATGTGAAAAGGATCTAGGAGTCTTGGTTGACCACAAACTTGACATGAGCCAACAGTGTGACGCGGCAGCTAAAAAAGCCAATGCAATTCTGGGCTGCATCAATAGGAATATAGCATCTAGATCAAGGGAAGTAATAGTGCGACTGTATTCTGCTCTGGTCAGACCTCACCTGGAGTACTGTGTCCAGTTCTGGACACCACAGTTCAAGAAGGACACTGACAAACTGGAACGTTTCCAGAGAAGGGCAACCAAAATGGTCAAAGGCCTGGAAACGATGCCTTATGAGGAACGGCTAAGGGAGCTGGGCATGTTTAGCCTGGAGAAGAGGAGGTTAAGGGG
Organism: Podarcis pityusensis; assembly: GCF_964106645.2. Classification (NCBI taxonomy): domain Eukaryota; kingdom Metazoa; phylum Chordata; class Lepidosauria; order Squamata; family Lacertidae; genus Podarcis; species Podarcis pityusensis. Next base: position 44,043,788 of record NC_138044.1, read on the forward strand.
TGATATGATAGCCATGTTCAAATATATAAAAGGATGTCACATGGAGGAGGGAGAAAGGTTGTTTTCTGCTGCTCCAGAGAAGCGGACACGAAGCAATGGATCCAAACTACAAGAAAGAAGATTCCACCTAAAGATTAGGAAGAACTTCCTGACAGTAAGAGCTGTTCGACAGTGGAATTTGCTGCCAAGGAGTGTGGTGGAGTCTCCTTCTTTGGAGGTCTTTAAGCAGAGGCTTGACAACCATATGTCAGGAGTGCTCTGATGGTGTTTCCTGCTTGGCAGGGGGTTGGACTCGATGGCCCTTGTGGTCTCTTTCAACTCTATGATTCTATGATTCAATGATTCTAAAAACACAGGGTTGCTTCATGATCCATCAGAACCATGCCCACCTCTTAGATTATAAAACCTTCCAAGATTATACAATAATCTTTTAATGCTTAACAGATGCATTGCAAAGATTAATGCAGCTCTCCTATTTGGAGTGCTCCAATTGATTCTTTTGGAATGACTGAAGTTGTGTTTTCCTTGAAGTTCCAATGTACGTAACAGACCTTAAACCATTCTCTTGAAAGTGATGCACCTTGTATTTTCAGCATTCCTAAAGCCTTAGCTTTGCAGCATACAGAACAATTCTTCAGTGTACTTTCTGCAGCATGACCGTGGGATCCAATCATCAGGCAATGATTCACCTCCTTTCACTCTAATTGGCTCCAATCATCACAAAACATGAGAAGACTTCTTCTTGACTGCTAAGAAGTTCCCTGTTTATGGAGCTGGATGCTCTGGGATGCTGGAGACTGGGACCCTGTTGCAGAAATAATAACTCCCTGTGACTCCAGACCACTACACCTCTCATTCCTTGCTTCAGGCAGTAAATGCTTTGGGCTGGCTTGGTCCATAAAGCTGTCCTAGCACCTATGTATCCTGATTACACAAGTGGTAGCAATTTAAATGCAGGCAACCTCCTATTTCCAAGGGCATCTGGTTGGGAATATGTAAAGCCAGTGGCATGAAGTGGTGGTGGTGGGACAGTTTTCTAACTGCTTTCCTTCTCTGACCCAATTCTTGCTTCTTTCATGTACTCCACTGATGTTAATTAAGCTTGTCATAGGCTCATAAGCATGCCACATCTCAACAGTTGAGTTTCCCCACCGTTAATTTATTGTAGAATATTCATGCATTCATAATTCAAGAGTCACATATTTCAACTCAGATTTCAGACTGAGCTTACACCCTGAAAACTGAAAGAGGCTTTCTCTACCATTAAAAAAGCCCTGAAGTCTCTATTTAAAACAGAAATACATGCACACCCCTTAGATTAGCATAGTGGACTATCAGAGAGCACAGGCTGGTAATGTGTTGCCATGGTGTATGGCTGGCCAGGATCAATGCAGATCTAAGTTGGCTTACACATGGAGTGAGACAGTTGCAATTTCTGTGGTTCTTCCCACACTACTCTGGATGATGTCGTCTGCATATATTGGTGGATCAGGTCTTATTGCAAATGTCAGTAAACAAGCTGTGAGTAGTTTCCATTGTTAGTCCTACTCAGAGTACAGCCATTCAATATAATAGTCATGGCTAAATTAGGCCCACTAATTCTATTAGGCCTATGTTGAGTATAACTTGGTTGGATACAACCATGTGTGCCTCTCTCATCATCACTGTACTGTAAACTATCACTGTAGACAAATTTAGGTGGGGGCATGTATGGGAGGAAAATGTGTGGGAAAGTGAATGGTAAGGATGTGCCTTGAATCCCTGCCATTGACATATGTTCCCTGTCCCTCTCACACTTTTACTTTAAAAAGTGAATTATTCTGGTTGGTGACATGATCAAGTCAATCAGGGATCAAGATTCGTGTGTGTGTGTGTGTGTGTGTGTGTATTTAAACTGCTACATCATAAAAGAAATTGAAGCAGTTCATAGCAATAAGACCATAGAACCATACAATAAAACCATAAAAAGTTAAAACCAGACATAAATTAACCATTGTGGAAGGATTTAAGTTTTCAGGAGCCATTTCATAGTTGGCACAGAAGGCACCAGCTGAACCCAGATAGCTCAGTCAGTAAAACATGAGAATCTTAATCTCAGGGTCTTGGTTTCAAGCTCAACATTGGGCAAAGGATTCCTGCATTGCAGGGGATTGGACTAGAGCAGGCACCCCCAAACTTGGCCCTCCGACTGTTTTGGGACTACAATTCCCACAGTTCCTGACCACTGGACCTCTTAGCTAGGGATGTTGGGAGTTGCAGTACCAAAACATCTGGAGGGCCGAGTTTGGGGATGCCTGGACTAGAGGATCCTTGTGATCCCTTCCACTTCTTCAGTTCTACAATTCTATGATTTTATTGGCAAAGTATTCCACAGGATTGGGCCAATGACACAAAAAAGCTTGGTTTCTCATTGTCTTTAAAAAAAAAAAAAAATTATTAACCGACCAATCAAATCAAATCAAATCACATCACATAAATTCCAAATTACAAAGCCGAATTTTAAATTTTGTTGAGGGGACCCATATTTCAAGTTCCGAGGGGGGATTCCGATCATCTTCTTGCTACTGCGTTAATATCCACAATTCTGTCCAAATAATGTTCATAATTCTATCCAGTCTTATCTTGCTGTTTCCACATCTCACTTGTTCGTATATTTTTCTTTTTTCCTTTATGATCTCTTCTGATAATCTCCTTAAGTAGGTAAGCACCAATTATAATCCTGTGTGAATTTTCCGTTCGTCCAATCCTCATATCAAGATGGTTTCCATATATCATCGCTTTCATAAATAACATCACTCTTTCCATCATTAATCTCAGAAATCTGTCGCTCTTAAGCCCCCTTGAGGAGGCTCACCCACCATATAAAAACAACTCTGTTCCTCCTCCCAGGCTTAAGTCTTCCGACAGAACTTGCCAAAATGGCAACGGTATTTTTTACTGCGTCATTCCAAAGCTCTTATACTTTCGACGATCTTCTTAAAATATGCTTTGGTTAGAAAATTATCTCCACACAGTATTAAATCCACAGCTTAAGTCATTTAAACAGCATTTCTGACTTGTGACGTGTGTGTGGGGGATTCTTGGTTAATCACATAGAGAAAAGAAAAGAAAGTTTTTCCCCCTCCCCCATCCAGTCCTTGCCGAACATACCGAGCCTTGGTGTGTCTTCTCATGATTTATTCTTGTCCCTCCGACCCGTCTTATTTATCAGAGATCTCTTCAGTTAGCAGTCTTTACTCCCCCTTCTTCCTTGAAATATGTGCATTCGCTTCCTCCTAATTGTTTCTTTTGAAGTTACTGCAGCTAGGGGCGCGGACCAGAGACAGCATCCAGGAGCGCCAAGATCCACAGGAGGGCTTTCTGCCTAGTGCCCCCACCCCCACAAATTCGGGGGTGGTATAGAGCACAGCAGGCAAGGGCAGTCCCCCCCCACAGGCTTGGGGGGGCAGGGAGGCTGTTTACTCCCATCACAGCCTCTTAATTACCTCCTGTGGGTCGGAGAGATGTTATTGTCAGCCATCTTCCGATGCGCCCCTAGTGGCCCCCCTTGAAAAGCTTGGTTTCTCATTGTCAAACAAGCCTCAGTAACTTGGGGAACAATCAATGACGCTCCTGCAGATGATTTCAGTGATTGAGCTGGGATATAAGGGTTTGGGCTATCCCTGAGATATCCTGGACCTAAGTTGCTTAGGACTTTGTAACCCCATCCAGAACTTGCCAATATATCAAACATGGGAGTCACCCACCCAAAGAGCCTCCATCTTCCTAGGATTAAGCACATATTTTTGGCCCTCATCCAGTCCACTTCCTTGCTACAGCTCACAAAAGATAATTTAATATCTGCAGATATCGTAACACTGTTAGGCAAATCAACAGTGCAACTGCATTAGGAATACTGTGCATGGTTCTTACCTCAGAAATGGTTTTGGCAAGTAAGAAAAGGTTCAGGAAATGGCAACAAAATTGATCATTGGAGTGACTCTCCCATGAGGAAAGACAGCAGCATTTGTGACTTCTTAGTTTAGCAAAAAGAAGAGTAAGAAGTGACATGATAGAAGCTCATGAAATTATGCATGGCACGGAGAAAGTGAATAGAGAACAATTTTTCTCCTTGATAACACTAGAGCTCCTGGACACCCCCAGGACAGATAAAAAGTATTTCTTCATGCAGCGCATAAACAATGTAACTTGTCCTACAGGAGGCAGTGATGGCAACCAACCTAGATGGCTTTCAAAGAGAATTTGACAAATTCATGGGGGATAGGGGCATAAATGGCCACTAGCTTAGATGGCTATGCTTTGTCTGCACAGTCAGAGGCAAAGGTGTACCTAGGCTCCCTTGTGCCCTTGGCAAGGAGATGTATCAGCAATCCCCACCCCCAATCTCCAGGGGGAAAAACCTGACGTAATTCAACCATCACAAATGATTCTTATAGGATATAACAGCACAATCCTATAAATGTCTACTCAAAAGTAAATCTCAGGTTCAATGGGCTGTACTCCCATAATGTTGGTACACCAGACTGGTATACCAAATCTGGAAGACAGAGGGAATAACTTCTGACAATATCTCACTTTCCTTTTTGTTACTTCTGACAAGGTGCTGGTAGAAAAGCACTAACTTGGAGGTGGCACCCCAGTGCACACTTTACTTGAAAGTAAGTGCCGCTTGAGGCCCTTGCTGTCTGGGGTAAACATGCAGCGGTATGTGCACTGGAAATTGGTCATGGTAAGAAAGCAACCAGGGAAATGCGACTTGCCTGTGCTAAATTAAGACCCTCGCCTGATGTTCATCAGTCGCCACATCTGATGAAAGGCTGCTCTTGGGGATGAGCAGGAGGAGCAGAGGGTGGGGAGCAGGAGGAAAGACAAAGAAGTGGGGTTGTTATAGGGAGCTCTGCTGCACAAACTATCCACCAGCACTGTCGCCAACTTGGGAGGGGGCTCTTCGGGGCTGCTATGACAACCCACACCAGCACCCAGATTCCTCTAGCAAATCGGCAAGGTACACTCTTGGCCAGAGGCAGCGATGTTCTGAATGCTGGTTGCTGGAAACCATAGGTGTTGAGAGTGCTGTTGCACTAAGGTACTGTTTGTTGGTTTCCCACAGGCATCTGGTTGGCCATCTGTGAGAACATAATGCTGGACTAGATGGGAAGTTGGCTTGATCCAGCAGGCTCTTCCAATGTCCTTACGGTATATTTCTTGGAAATATATCAGGGCTTTTTTCAGCCAGAACTCACCGGAACGCATTTCTGGCACCTCTCAGGTGAGCGCTATTGCCATTATAAAAGAACAAGGAAGGCATTCATGGTGAGTTCCGGCACCTCTTTTTCTAGAGAAATAGCAAGAGAGAGAGAGAGAGAGAGAGAGAGAGAGAGAGAGATACAGCAATATAAACTGTGAAGACTGCCTTTGTCCCCCAGCCTGATGAGAAGCTACCACCCCTCCCCTCCAAGCCACACTGACTTTGTTGTCTAAGACAGATATTCTGTTCCTTCAAATCACCAGCTATCAGCCTGACCTTGTCATTGTGCTCTGCAGGACTTTTCTCTCTGTGTTTTTATTTCCCTTGCCTTCTCTCTTCTCACCCCCTGATCTTCTATGTCTGGTGGAACCTGTGGCTTAATGAGAAAAGGAGGTGGGGGAGAGTTTTCAGCAGAAAAGGGGGGGGGGGGCTGTTGGCCATTAATGTAAAATGAAGTAAAAACCTCAGCCTGGGTTGCTGTTGTTGTTTTGGGTGGGGTGGGAATGCTGGTGGTTTTAACACCAGTAACTGACGATTGCTAAGGAGGGAAAATAAAATAGTGTTCTGAATGTCTTGGTGGTAAAAGAAAATCTAATAATGAATGTTTTGTGCTGTGGGGAAGCTGCGCAGAAGAGGCGGGGGACTGGTGGAGTTAAGTCTGCAATTAAGTTCTTGCACATTCAAAGCTCCGCACACTGAATGAAATGCAGCTTTCTCTTTTGCCCTTAGCCGTGACAGTTGTCTCCCTGAGGTTTTGGCTTTTGACACGCATAACGGTTACTTCACACATTAAGGTGCATTTGGAGCCAAACCAGGAGGTCATGGCAAAAGACTTATTACAGAAAGGGCAGCCAATGCTGTGTCCTCTGCCTGCTATCTTATTTGCATATTTTATATCCCAAAGGGTGGCAAACGCTTCTTTGATTTTTAAAAAAATATACAATCAAATATGCACTAAAAATATATCTCAAAGCTGTGGTTTTTTATATATAATAATAAAAACCAATGAAAGCATCTGAACCTAATTTAAGAACGTATGTAACTGTGTCATGTTTCTGTGTAGGTCCATCAAAATGAAAATTTTCAGGTGTCTAAAAGAGCACATTGGTGATGCCTGCCTAACATTGATAGGCAGGGAGTTCCAAAGTACAGGTGTTGCCACACCAAAGAAGTGATTCCATGCAAATGGGAATCATACCAGTTCCTTCATTTTAAGTCCCAGTGATTTCAGTGGGTCTTCCCTATGTATGGTTTTGTCTCATTCCAACACAGTAGAGTTCACTCACTGAATAAACACAATGAATTGCAATTGTTTTCCATCCGAACAGTCAACAGATAGGGAGACACCCAGCTGCCATTTACAGTATGATGGCTTCCATGAAGTGAGGTGAGGCCTCTGGTTTCTTCCTCAGTTTCCATTACAATGCCACACCCTCTAACATTCCTTAGATGAAAATACAGTGGTATATTGTGTTATGTACCGTCCCCCTTACGAATGCTGCAGGATACATGCTCCGCTAACCTGGAAGTCATACTCCGGAGGCATGGCAGCAGCGGGAGGCACCATTAGAGAAAGCACGCCTCATGTTACCAGTGGTTTTGGGTTACAAATGGACCTCTGGAATGGATTAAGTATGTAACACGAGGTACCACTGTAGGGATATTCTATTGCACATTAGTGTCCCCACCTGGGCCCCCTATATACACTCACTGCCAATGGAATACGGGAAAAGGGTGGTGCTGGCTGAGCTGCCACAACGACTGTTTAACATTGATTTTAACTATTTCTTGAAGGTTTCTCATATATATATATATATATATATATATATATATATAATTTATTTATTTATTTATTTCTTACTGATAATTTAGTTGTTTCATTCTTTTTGGGAAACTGCTTTGAAGTTTGTTTGTTTTTGTTTCTTTGTTTTACAACCAAGCGATATATAAATTTTATTTAAACAGGTAAATAAATTTCTGGTATCTCCAGGAAGGGTAGGGAAAAGACTTATGTCTGAAGTCAAAGAGACGTACTGCTAATCAATGTGCATGAAACTGACCTAGATGGACTAACTGAATGATAAGGCACTGTCCAATTTCTCGGCAGTTTCAATTTTGTGTGTGTAGTCTGGAGAAACGCTTGAACTTTTGTGCACAATCCAGCAAAAATATTGTCTCCCCAGAAGTCCCCCCCCCAAAAAAAAATTCCTCCAATCTTCCTACTGGAATAAACTTTTCCTCCTTTCCTTACACATCATTAAGGTCCTTACATTTGAAATAGCAGCTTCACGTCTTCTTCAAGTAAAGCATTATGTTTTTCATCCTCTTTCAGTCCTTCTGATGTGGCTTCCCCCCTCCCCCCCCCCGAAACTGTCATGCAATTCAGAGAGTCTCTTTGTTATTTTATTCAGCATTGTGAAAGTCAGTGTAGAGCACGGATAATACATGTTTTGTTCTTTTGACAACTATTCATTTCCAGGGAGCATGCAGATGTGTGGGCTTGTGTAGACAGGAGAGATGCAATCAAGCAATATTGAAAAATGAACATCAGTCTCCAGCTTTGATTGACATGGCAGCATCTTATATCCATCCTACATGGAACATAATGAGCACCTATTCAGAAAACCAATAAGCAAAGTTTGCCTTGGAGAGGGCACCATAGGACAGATGTCATTTGAATTCCATGCATTTTCTTAGAATAGCTCAAAATTTTAAATGATGCCCTTTTTTACATGTGGAATCATCTAGGCATTATGAGCTCATAATTGTAACAAATACTTTTGTTTGTCCTCAGACAGTTTTACCTGTCTGATATCTTACTTAAAACCAGTCAGTGTGCGTGTGGATATGCCTCCATTGGCTCTGAATTTTCCTACATTCCCTTTCTTCCTTCCTGTTAAATAAGTTTCTCCTTTTCTCTGTGCTGCAAGAGTAAGAGATGGCTGCCTTACACTGTTCCCAAAAAATGCTTGCTAGAGCAATGATACAACTTAGATAAAAATGTAGCACTTTTTTTTCTAATGGCACCCACTTCTAAAAATGTGTTGTGTATTCCATACCAACCTACCAGTAAAATGTAAGATCAGCAAATGAAGCCCTCTTGGTGTTCCCTGCATGGGATGAAGTATGTGGTTTGGCAGACTATGGGAGGGCCATTTCAGTGATGGCTCCTTGTTTGTGAAACTTCCTACCAAGGTGTGTCTGGCTTTATATCTATAGAATTTTATGTGGCTGATTAAAACATGCCTTTCTCAGCAGGTAATTGGAGAAGGAAAGACCAAACTGGAAAAATAGGTCCGGGTGTTCTTGCCGCTGTTGTTGTTGCTGTTATTAGTATATTGTTATAAGTTGTGTCAAATGCCCATTTACCTCCCTTCCTCAGTGAATGGCAGTTGCAGGCTGACCCAGTGCCTCCTCCGGCTCCCCCCACTGCGCCACACCATGCTGAGCCGTTGTGGCATCCCTCTTGGCCACTGCAGAGGCTCACAGGTTCCTGCCAAACCCAAATATTTGAACGAGCCAATTCGCAGCGATCAGGGGTCATGGCCTGGCAGGTGGACCTGAGGGTCGCAGGCTTCAGGCAAGTCCGTTTGCCAGCTATTTATCCCAGCCAACCCTGTGCATTGGAGTTCAGTTGGCCAGGAGTATCACCCAGTCCGAACCCTCCCTTCAATAGTTGCTTATGGCTTCAACCATTTCCTTTTCAGCCTAGAGGGCTTTGCTGTGGTCATTTGACGGTTGCTGTATTTGGGGCTGGGAATCAATTTCCCCTGAGCTGCAGCTTTTGCCTTCCCCATAGCACTAGTCATAACTTTGGTGGATTAGGCCTTAGTCTTTCATCCAATTTGGGTGGGGGTGAAGTGGTGGCTCAGCAATAACAGGGTACACTGTTAGAGGGATCTGGAGGAAAGACTCTGTCCAAAGAGTCAATTGCATAGGGCTAGCAGGCCATAGAGCTTCCCTCAGTGTTTGGGAGGCCATCTGTGTAAACCTGTGTTTTGCAGTAGACGTACAGTGGTACCTCTGGTTGTGAACGGGATCTGTTCCGGAGGCCCGTTCCCAACATGAAAAGAGCACAACCTGAAGCGCTGTATCTGCTCAGGTGCGCGGCGCAATTTGGCGCTTCTATGCATGCGTGAGCGGTGAAACCCACAAGTAACCCTTTCCAGTACTTCTGGGTTGAAAGAATGTAACATGAAGCAAATGTAACATGAGGTATGACTGTACCTCCCAAATAGACCCTGTCATACCTCAGACCCCCAGCAGGGGGCTGAGAGGGATACACTCCCAATGCCTATGCCAAAGGCTTACCTACATCTGAAATCAAAAAAGTTGTGGCCAATTTAAATCCCAGACAGTTGTCATGTCCATTTATTTTACCCCTTCCAGATTCAGATTCACCTGGGCTGGGCATGCAAAGACCTACAGTAACACGAGCCAGCAGTATAATTTGGTATAAGGCTGTGTTTACCCTGTGTTCCTGAGAAGAAGCAACTCTAACACAGTGTCAATGTGGCAGGAGTGAGAGTAGTCCATTACACCTTCATGAAATTGCTGGCAAAATGAATAAAAACAATGTCACCACTAGCACTGCTATTGCCTCTAATGTTAACAGGAATTAATGATCACTGTAGGGGGAAAAAAATCAGTGGTGTCTGATTAATTCATAATTATTGGCTCTTGCTAAAAATTAATTGTTTTGACAGCAGCGTAAATTGGATTGAGTTTAAACAATTAGCAAACAGCTACTACCCTGTTAACTGAGTGTGTGTGGGAAAACCATTACTTTAATACACTTGAGTAGTACTCATAAGGCAGAAAGAATGCATATTTTGAACCTTGGATGAAAGTTTATCTACCATACTTTTCTGTGTATAAGACTAGGGTTTTTTTACTGAAAAATAATGTTTAAAAAATGGAGTCGTCTTATACATGGGTAGTGCCCAGGGGGGACGTGGGATTGGTTGATGCAGTGAGCCGGAGATGGTCTGCAGTGTGTTATTGGTGTCTGTGGCAAGGGGTGGGCAATAGAGGTGGTGTTGATTGGGTGTTGCTGCGGCAATTGGGTGGGCAATAGGCTGCTTCTGCCGGCAAGGGGACAGACGTTAGGAAGCTGTTGTGACGCATGCGAGTGTTAGCGTCGGCCATGCGGGTGAGTGATTTCCGGCAACCCCCCCCCCCAATAAAGCTCAACAACTGTGCAATCCTCTGCAACAACTCTGGGCAATCTCCCCCCATTTTAGTCCTCCAAAATAGGGGGCGTCTTATACATGGGAGCATGCTATACATGGAAAAGTACGGTACAGTAGTACCTCGTTCCGGAGCCCCGTTTGCATCCCGAACAGAACGTAAGACATGACAGCGCGTCTGCGTGTGTGCAGGTCGTGTTTTGCCACTTCTGCTCATGTGTGTGACGTCATTTTGACCGTCTGCGCATGCACGAGCGGTGGAACCCTGAAGTAACATGCTATTTATCCTGAGGTATGACTGTATTTTAAAGATGAAATAAAAAGTTTAGTCTGTTATAGGAGTGGGGAATCTTTATCCTCTCTATCTCACCCTTGGGACCAGTAGGGGAGTGAAAAATTCAGAAGTCCAAGATCCCTTCATGATAGTCACAGCCATAACTCCTCACACCCATGCTCACTTCTAAGACTATAAAACATTGTATGGTTATGCAATAATGTTAAAATTATACAATAATTATAAAAATTAAGGGATGCAGTGCAGCCATCAATGCAGATCTCCATGTGTTGCCTTTTAGCTGGATTTACTATCTTCTACGCTTGTACAAATAATTTGGAGTGCTCAGAATCTCTTCTTCCAGAGTAGATTAAGTTGTGCTTTCCATAGTACATAAGAGAACTTGAACCCCATTCTCTTGAAACTGAAGGTTTCAAGTGTTCCAAAATGCTTTGGGGCATGCAGAACAGCTCTTCAGTGCTCTTCCTGTGTGCCTTCTCCAGTGACCCTAGGAGCCAATCTTCAGGGACTGTTTCACATCCTTTGGCTCTGAATAGCTTTGAACGGCATAAAGCATGAAAACACTTCTTCTCAGTGGCTATAAAGCTCTCCTTTTATGCTGATTGGGCAGCTCTAAGATGCTGGAGACACGGACCCTGCTAGGACCTGATGGTAGAAATAAATATTCAACCCCCTGTGACTCCAAACCAGTGCACGTCTGTCCACACCCTTCTCCCTCTGCCTTACCTGATTTGCACCCTTCTAGAATGTGTCATTGATCTCTAATAGTGCTTTCTGCTTTATCGGATGGAGGATAGTGAGGTTGTGTGTGTGTTTGTGCACGTGTGCATGCGTTTGTGTGTGTTTAAGAATCAGAGTACTGTAAAAACATAAGTTTCATATTTATTTATCAGCCTGCTCTTGCCTCCAGGCCCACCTGCCATGGGAATGTGATCCCCAGAAGGTTGCTTAGAAAGGAATGAGGCCTCAAGCTGAAAAGGCTTCCTCACCTTCACTCTATTTCATGCCAATATCAAAGCTGATTCAGCACTGAGAACAGGAAATGGTCAAATCGGGGGGGGGGGGGATGTGGTGAATTTCTCCCTGGATTTTTCTCACATCAGCAATGTGAGCACCTTCTCCTGGTCTTCCCCATGCCCTACATTTCTCTTCCCCTTGCAAATATATTTATTCATTCTTGTCCCACTTTCTTCCCATGCCAGCACTATTATTTTTTAAAATTCATTTCATCTCATGACAATGCAGTCCAACTCTGTGTCTGCCTCCTTCACGATAAGCTTTTCGCTGAACGCTGAAGACATACCTCTTTATGCTGGCCTTTGAAACCTCGGGGAGGAGGTATGTGTTTTCAGGGCACACCCCATTCATGTGACTGCAAACTGTTTTATCTATTTTTAATTCTGAATTTTACATTGCTGTCACCTGCCCTGGGACCTGCTAGTGAATGGTTAGGTGAACAGTTTAATAATAGAGGAGAGTTCAACTCTGTCTTCATTTATTTCTTTTCAATCAAAAGTGAGATAATTGTCTGACAGGCTTCTCCCCCCCCTTTTTTTTTTGCCCTTGCACAGTTCATTCCTTAAGCTGGGGCGGGGGCGGGGGGGAGAACCACTGTCTACAATGATGCCTCTCAGTGTTTGTAAACAGGACCCAAATGCAGTCTGACGGACTGAGCAAAGTGTTATGTTGCATGATGAAAAGGAAGTGATGCATGATCCACTCCTCACCCCATGACACACATATGCACAGATTAGAAATATTGTGACACTGGGTTTAAAATTTGGCTCCTGATAAGAACATCAAGAGAGCCTTCTGGGTCCCATCTAGTCCAGCTTCCTGTTCTCACAGTGGCCGACCAGATGCCTATGGCAAAACCTGCAAGCAGGACCCGAACACAAGAGCTCTCTCCCCTCCCATGCCTCTCAGCATTTGGTATTCAGAAGCACTGCTGTCTACGAACAGGGAAGCAGGACCTAACCACCTTGTCCAGTAACCATTGATAGCCTTGTCCATTGATTTGTCCAGTCATCTTTTAAAGCTATCCAAGCTGGTTTCCAAAGTGGCTCACTCTCAGCAATACAAAGCAATCTGAGGTGCAGCAAACCCACCCATTGCAAGTTGTTGGTTTCCCCCTTGCCTTAAGCAAGCAGTCCAAATGCAGCTTCTCCACTGCTTCCACTATGGCTGTGCACAGTTCTAGATGGTGAAAAGCTTTGCGCAGTTTATTCTGCTGGATGTTAAAATGGCTCAGAGAGTGGCATCTGTGAATCCTCATCCATGCAGAATCTTAGCCAATTCAACCTGGGACCTTAATTGATTATAGCAAAGATTAAACTGCTGTATTTCACCCTGGAGATTTATTGGTTGCTAAACCCAAGTTGGGTTCCACTCCCAGAAAGGTCAATAAAGATTTTCTGGCGCTTACAAGCTTAAAGCAAGCCCAAAACATAATTGCACTTTAGAGTCAGATGAATATCAGCAGGGGGGGAAACTGTAAATATAGATGGCTTGGCAAAAAAAAAAAAAAAGGTTAGCGTTTCAAAAGTGAACAGTGAATTGAACACATTAGTCCAGGAAAATGTTTCTAAATCTATACCATCATCCTTGATTTAAGTGCAATCCTGGAACCTATAAAGATGGCTGAAAACTCATGCCAGATAAGAGATCATTCAACACCACCGCTGCAAAGTATTGCTTTAATAAGCATTGCATGCAAGCATTACAACATATCATAACTTGGAAAAGCATAAATAATCTAAATCACTTTTCTGGGGTGTGGGATACAAAGACTCTGTAAGTCTGTTAAAGCCCTAGCTTTCTGGAAAGTGCATCTCTGTTGTTTGTTTGTTTCTTGTTTTGGTTTATTAGATTTCTCACCAACCCTTCACCATGTGGTCTCTGGGTGGGTTAAAACAATGTGAAAATACATCACAATCTACTGAAATAATTTTACAATCAGTAGTGGGTCCTCATATGTATATTGGAAAGGTGTCAAAGGCCAGTGTGCAGAGGCACATTTTCAGAGAATGCTGGAAATGACATAATGCAGGTGTCAGGCACACCTCTGTGGGAAGGAAATTCCACAAACATTGCTGACCTTGGTGGGCCAAAGATATGACTCAGTATAAGGCAGCTTCCTTTGCTCCTATACATTATCTTAAATTTTAAAAAGAACAGGAAGAAAGATGTTCATTTCATCATTGTAAGTAATTTCCACATCACAAAAAGCCATACATCAATGGTAAGGGCTCCCTTCTGAAGCCATAGCTTTGCTCTCAGTAATTTACCCTGAGCCAACAAAATAGAATAATGCTTCATTCCTTGACCTAGTTCGAAAGCCTTTTAAGCAACCAACCAGGACAGTGACTGGATCCATGGGGACTTCGGTCCTGGGTACTTGATTAATAATTTCCAGTACCTCTACCCAGAGACTGTGGAAATTATTTGCTTAATGGGGAGAAGCATGTTCATAAGACACCCAGATGCAATTATGGGAGCAGGCACTGTGCCAGCTTCCAGTTACCTATTAACTTTGACATGTTACCACCCACACCAGCCAAATCTGATGTGACAGATCCTTCAAACCTCACTACAGCATAATGAGCTTCATTTACAAGGCTGTGGCTGTACAAGGACTAGTTTGCCTGTAGCACCCATACTTCTTATTATTCACTTAGACAGCACCATCTAGGGGTGTGTCAGCGGTGAGATGTAGACAACCAACAGGATGGAGCCAGGAGTTGTGTTAGGGTGAGGGTTAAAATATAGAGGGGGGGGGAGTCATACCAACAACCAAAGCTGAGGGACAAAGCCAGGAGCCAGATCTAAAGAGTAAAGTTGAAATACCTTATGGCCAAGAAGATCACTATTGCCCAAGCTAAGTTGCAGACCTTAGAAAGCAGGATCATGGAATCTTCCAAATGTTTTGGGATTCCATCTCCCAACATGGTCAGCAGCCATGCATGAGTTGGAACCTAAAGGCACCCAAATAACTACACATTCCCCAGCCCCACTCTAAAAGGCTGAATTCATTAAGGACTGGTTCATGCAGACTGGGATACCAATGCAGTTGTTCCTGTGATCATAAGAATGTAAGAAGAGCCCTGCTGGGTTAGATCAAAGGCCTGTCTCACAGTGACCAATTAGATGTCCCTGGGAAGCTGACAAGCAGGGCATGAGTGCGATGGCACTTTCCCACAAAATTAAGAGAAGTGTGATATCTGAAGGATAATTATGTTCTGATCAGCACAATTAGTCCAGGAGGTGAAGAGCAGGTCTATTTGCACTGTCATTCACAAAAATCAAACTCCCAAAGCATCTGTGCTTTTAATCAAATTGTGTTCACGGGTGGGGCAGGAGAGACAGAGGCTTTGGCTGCAAGCCGTTTTACCCTCTTGCCATAAAATATCTCAGGGTTTTTTTTGGGGGGGGGGGGCAATTCTCCCTCATTTAACCACCCAACTATGGGGTGATAGTGTGTACATGTGAGCAAGTTAGGCACAGTCCAAGCTGAGACAGTCTGTTGATATTTCCTTCTCTATAACATAATTTCCAAACCTTAAGATTTGCAGAGCATGCTCGTATAACCAACATGCTTAAGTCTAATTAATGCACGGAGATATTAAGACCATAGAGCAAGCTATGCTGCCAAGCTGAACTCACATTGGGAGGGACTAAGCCTTTGTTCCTGCAGTCTACCTGATAAGCTGAGTGTGCAAAGAGGTCTGACCTGGTTGCTCCAAACTCAGACCACCTAGCTCTTACTAGCCAGTCTTGTGTTCCTATACAAAAAAATTAGGAAATTTCACCACTGTAACTAAGCCAAGTTTTATTGCCTGTGTTTTCTGACTGATGTATGGGGAAGCACATGAACCTAACCTTTGGACAGTTTGTAAGTAAATCATTTTTAACTTACCAAGCAGGTGGTCTTTTTTCTATGCTAGGGGAAGAGGGGGAGTTTGGAATGAACACACCAGGGCATATTTTAAAGATATTGCCATGCTTTTGTTTGCTGCATTTTTTGTGATTTCAAATCTCTGCTGGGGTTCTGTCATCAAATAATACATGCCCCAACCTGGATCTTGGCATCCAGGAATTCTCTGTTGGGATTGTTGTTCTATACTTTCCCATCCTAGAACCATTGAGATGAGGGTGGGACCTAAACAGCCTTAAGAAATAAACAACATTGCTTTATAGAGCTCACTTGTTCTGTACACATTTATTTGTTTCAATGAAACTTCAAGGGAGGCAGAGGGAACTTACTTTCCATTTCTCCCCCATCATTACTGATCCAATTTTGTATGTTTGATGCCTTTGCTGAGAAGATGCTTTTGCGTCTATGGTCAGTAATGTATAGCTTTCAAAAACCTCTTTTCTTTTTCTCTCTCTCCCCTCCATTTTCTGAAAATCAAATTATTAGGAAATCAATTTTACATCATTTTGAAATGTTTTTATATTAGCTGTGCTGAGTATGTGAGGGAGAGAGTAATGAACGGACTTCCTGCCTGGGCGCATCTTTCTTAGGCAACACTTAATAGTGTTTCAATCAATTTAAAACAAATAAATAACTAAGTTTGAAGTTTAGGAAACAGCTGCTGCTTTACAATTGGAATAAATAAGCTGCTGTGAATTTTAGGTCATGTGGCATTGCTACAGCATCACAGCATTACACTCAAGCATTGCCATAGCATCCAGTGCCAAATTCATTTATAAGCTAAACAAGCTATAGCTTAGAGCCCCACTCTCTTGGGCCCCCCCAAAAAATTAAAGAAAAAAACACACCTGGATGTACATTTCCAAAATATTAATAAGATTCTTCTTAATTGTATTTCAGTTCAACAATTACCGGTACTATGATAAAATACATATTTTGTTATGTACAAATGGCTCTAGATACCTATTAGGTCCATAAATTACCATATAGCATATATTCAACACAAAAAACAGCGACCATTTGTTGTTGACAAAGGACAGCTGGACATATAAAGGGCCCCATTACCTTCAATAGCATAGGACCTCATCAAACCCAAATCCGGCTCCAATAGCATGATTGCATGGTGCCTAAACAAAGGATGGGAAACATACTGGATTCAGTTTGCATTTAAAGTTGGGGGGGGGGATGTGTAAACTGAAACACAGCCGTTCTTCAAAACTGGTGGTTTTTTTTATTTTTATGATATTTGGCAGTTCTCCAGCCAGATAATGTGTACAAAAATGCATGTACAAGGTTAAGTGAATATAAAAAAAGAGACTAGTGAACTAGAGCATGGAAGGCAGATTGATAGTACATTGATAAAAATTGTAGGAGGAAAACAACAGTGAACTTACTGTGGGTGTCTGCCAAATTGAAGATTTGATGAGTCCTTCCTAGAGCAGATTAGCAAACATTCAAAAAGCAGAGATATAGTAGTTATGGGAGACTTCAACTACCCTGGAACTGCTGGAACTCTGCCAAGAATGTATGGTCCAACAAATTTCTCAATTACTTTGCTGACAATTTCATTTCCCAGAAGGTGGAAGAAGCAACAAGAGGATCATCTATCTTGGACCTGGTCATCACCAACAGGGAGAAACTGATCAACCAAGTGGAAGTACTGGGAAACTTGGAAGGAAGTGATAGTATCCTCCGTTGCTTTGTTACACAGAGGCAAAGGAAAGCTGAGTGTATTAGGACATGAACTCTGAACTTTAAGAAGGCTGATTTTGAACAGCTTGAGTAATTACTGGGTGAGATTCCATGGTCAGAAATACTCAAAGATAAGGGGTCCAAGATGGATGCAAGTTTCTTAAAGATGAATACTGAAGGAACAAATGCAGGCAATTCCAAAAAGAAATAAAAGTGGGAGGCATCTAAAGAAACTGGTGTGGCTGCGTAAGAAGTTTACAGATGAGCTGAGATTTAAGAAGGGCATTTATAAGAAATGGAAGAAAGGAGAAATCATAAAGGAAGAGTATATACAAGTAGCCAACTGTTGGGGCAGGCCAAAGCTCAGAATGAGCTCAGGCTTGTAAGAGAGATTAAAAATAACAATTAAAGGCTTCTACAGCTATATTTGAAAAAATAGGAAGAAGAATTGAGTACGTCCTCCTCTTAGAGAAGACAGAAAAATGTTACTGGGTGACAGAAGGCGGGAATGTTCAAAACCCTCTTCTCTGTCTTCATCCAAAATGAAAGTGATACCCAGCCTGGTGATAACATAATAAACGATGCTAGGAGGGAGCTGCAACCCAAGATAGGAAAACAGATAATAAGGGTGCTAAAGGAGCTTGTGCATGTAAGCTCAGTTCTTCTGTCTATAATCTTTAAGAAATCTAGGAGAACAGGTGAGGTCCTTGCAGACGAGAGGCAGACAAATGTTTGTCCCCATCTTCAAAAAAGGGAAGAAAGAGAAGACACAGGTAACTACCAACTGGTCAGCTTGATGTCAAAGGTCCTAGAACAGATACTTATGGTAAATGGCTGGTCTTTGAGTACTTAGAAAAGGATGCTGTGATTACTAGGACACAGAATGTCTTTATCAAAAACAAGCCATACTAAATGCATCTCATTACTTTTTTTGATAGACTTACAAGCTTGTTTGATCAGGGGAATGCTGTGAACGTAGTGTATCTTGATTTCAGCAAGACTTTCAACGAAGTCCCTCATGATATTCTTGTGAAGAAGAACTGCAGCAAGAACTTTCTGTTGGTAACAGCTCTTCAACAGTTGAACAGGCTCCCTCGGAAGGTGGTGGACACTCCTTCATTGCAGGTTTTAAAGCAGAGGTTGGATGGCCAACTGTCATTTATGCTTTAGCTGAGATTCCTGTATTGCAAAGGGTTGGACTAGATGACCCCTGGGCTCCCTTCCTATTTTACGATTCTATGACCTATACTCCAGTCTGCTTGAGATTGGTTTTCTACTTCTGATACCCTGTCTCTAAATATATGACCATAATTTAATGTGATGTAATGCAAGAGAATGTCAGGAGCAAGCAAAAAATGCACCATGCTCTCAATGCATGAACAGCACGAAGGAGCTAAAGTAAAACAGATGGTCCTAGAGGTGAGTATTTGACTGTTAAAAATGGCTTCTATTAGAAAGATGAAATTAAGAAAGCTCTACCCACGGGTTGCATTTTAACATTCCTACAAATATGATTTTGCCTGAAATGAAAGGGTATGGGGAATTGAATTCATTTTTGTGCATGGAATGCAATCCTGTTGTGCAAACATATATCAGTACACTTGTCTGTAGGGATGAGCTGTTTTTTTTTATTTCACTCCTTTCTTGCTTTGTGAATTTGTTCTGCCTTGCATCACACCCATTCAGCATGCTGGTTTAACTGGGAAAAATTCTCCACAACTGGAGCATACACAATTTGCCACAGCTTTTACTTTATTTGATTCTCACCTCCTCCATTACTGATTGAGAAAACAATGGGGGTCACTAGTCTGAGAGTGACTGTTCATATGACATCAGTATTCTTTTCAGGTGGAGTTTACACAAGCACACACACTCATTGATAAAACACCACACAAATAATCACAGTATTTTAGAACTGGAACAGAGTGAGCTGCGTTATCCTGAGTCAGATCAATGGTTCATCTACCTTAGTATTGTCTACACTGACTGGTAGTGACTATACAGTATTTGAGGGAAGAAACTCTCCCACCCCAACCCAGAGAAGCCAGATATCTCAAGTTGTTTAGACCTTTATATTTGCAACAAACATACATATTTAAAAGAAAGCAGTGAGAGGCAGGTTGGTGGGAAACAGCCTGCATCACATTTCCCAGTACTGTAAGCATCCTGCCCCACCTCCCAGTTACTAGATTTTCTTCTGCCCCAAGACATAAGCAAGGGGGCTCAACCTCCCCATTGCCCATGCCCAATCTGATTTTCACTGAAAATTTCATTTCCAAAGTTTCAGCTCACTACTGGTTAGAGCATGGTGCTGATAATGCCAAGGTCATGGTTCATTCCCCACATGGGCCACCTGCACGACAGGGAGTTGGACTAAATGATCCTCAAAGTCCCTTCCAACTCTACAGTTGTATGATAATTCTTAAAACTTCCCACTTCACCAGCTCCCACCCTTTAAAAAGGCTTTGAAATGGAACGATTCCCCCAAATTCTTACATTTATTCAAAGAGCACTCGCATGAAGAGCAAAATGAAGAAACTTTCCAGCCTATAAAGTTAGTTAGCATAAATATTAAATAGTAGGTAACAGACAGATGGGGCTTATCCAACTCTGAAAAGCAGCCAAGTTGTTCAAATATTCAAATTTTAATTAAACAAATCTTTTCTAATGCTTATCTTTCATTTTGTTTACATTTTACTCCTGATTAAAATGGAAAAGGTCTTTAAAATATAAATAATCCGCTGGAATTGCCACTCTCTGTGACTGAAGAACAGCACAGCCTCTAGGTAGCAGTGATGTTTTCAAGTGAAGTGGGGGCAGGGGAATCTGTCTGTTTAGAAGTATTATTGTGCCAGCAATGTGTACAGTTCTTTAGAGAGTACAACAGGTTGCTGTCCCTGAACATCATGCAATCCAAAATGCCACACAACAAAGGAAGAAGAGGGACGTAGAATCGGGGATAAAGAAGAAGATAATGTGTTATTTCAGTTGCACCTGCTTAATTTAGCTACAGTAAGGGGGGGCAATTGCAATTAGCCCAACCCCTCTCCCAAAAACCTTCTGAAATAGCACACCAGGCACACAGACTTTCACGAAGTGTCAACATGTTGGAAGTGGTGGTTGCATCATGGCTTAGGGCTGGGTTGGAAAAGGATGCAAGAGTGTCATACCGTCCAACATTTTTCCAATGAAAATAGGGACATCCCATTCCATAATGATAATTTTAATATTTATACCACACACATCTTACTGGGTTGCCCCAGCTACTCTGGGAAGCTTCCAACCCATATAAAAACATAATAAAATGTTAATTTTTTAAAAAAACAAAAAACTTCCCTATGCAGGCTTGCGTTCAGACAGCTCAGGGTTGGATAACTCCATACCAAGAACAAACTTAAAGGTAAAGGGACCTCTGACCATTAGGTCCAGTCGTGGTCGACTCTGGGGTTGCGGCACTCATCTCGCTTTATTGGCCGAGGGAGCCGGCATACAGCTTCCGGGTTGTGTGGCCAGCATGACTAAGCCGCTTCTGGCGAACCAGAGCAGCGCACGAAAACACCATTTACCTTCCCATTTACTGCTGGAGCAGTACCTATTTATCTACTTACACTTTGACATGCTTTCGAACTGCTAGGTTGGCAGGAGCAGGGACCAAGCAATGGGAGCTCACCCCATTGGGGGTATTCGAACCGCTGACCTTCTGATCGGCAAGTCCTAGGCTCTGTGGTTTAACTCACAGCGCCACCCACGTCCCGACTATGAACAAACTTAGTTGGTCTCTAAGTTGCTACTGGGCAATTAGATATAGATATAGATATAGATATAGATATAGATATAGATATAGATATAGATATAGATATAGATATAGATATAGATATTTCCATACCCTCCAACATTTCTCCAGTGAAAATAGGGACATCCTAAGGAAAAGTGGGACATTCCGGGATCAAATCAGAAACCAGGATGGCTTCTCTAAATCAGGGACATTGTTGGAAAATAGGGACACTTGGAGGGTCTGGAGTTTGCAGTGGCCACACCTACAATTGGCATGTGGTCCCTGTAGGGACTGCAATGCAGCAATATTGCCGTTGGGCCCAAAAGTTTAGCTGGCCATGAATTACAACACAGATATTGTGGTGCATAAGAACCAGAGGGTTGTGCCATAATCATCACAGAAAATGTTATGTAAGGTCAAAGCCAGGCTGTATGCATGACATTGCAAGCCTAGGCCTTAATGCCTCTTGTAGCTCAGGGGCTTCATCTCCATAACAAAAGTCAGAGAGGATTCTAAAACCTCCAATGACATTTGCTGGTAGCTGGCAGGCTGCTAATACCTGCTGTGATAGGGCCATGTTATGATTCTCCAGTCACAGCATATGGCAACCTATCACAGGCAGGGAGGTGTGTGCCCTTGTTTGCCATTTTTATTCTTGTACCTGATTCTTTTGAGCTGAAATCTGGTCTTGGGTCATGTCTGAACCCACCAACACTTCAGAAAACATGGGTTTTGAGTATGACTGTGCATGTCTCCCTATCTAATCCTAGGACCCATCTGCCACTCCAGATTAGCCCCGATCTGCCTAGGATGATCTGGGGCCTGAATTGATTCAGTGACCATCCTTGTGTTCAATTAGAGTTTTAAACCCTAATTAATCATGCAATCTGAGTGGTTGGGAGGGGAGAGGAGATGCTGCCTTCATTCCAGCTAGGTGCTGATTTGCTACTGCACTCTCTGCAAAGAACATGCTGATGAAGTAGACCGCTGCAGAGAGCAGCAATGATACCCTCTGCTCACTGAGTAGAAAGTTAATTCTTGCTGAGTGCTGTTCAGCCAGTGTGTTCCCTGCAGCAAACACTCTGGTGAAGCGGTTCCTGCATAGTTTGCTTGCCTTTCATTCTTCCTTCACAAACTGCTCAACCAACTTTTGATTAACTCCAAATCTCTTTGGGTAGGCCAACCTGAACCAGGGCTATCTTAGCTTGATCTGGCCAAATCCTAGGCCAACCCAGATTAGCCCAGATTTGTTTGTTACATGGGATCCAGTACACAGGGCTAGTTTTGAGGGGGAGGGGCAGAAAGAAGTTGTATCATAAAATACTGCAGCACCAAAGCACTGCATAAAGGAGACTAGTTTTGGGGAAAGACACCACAGTGGCATAGAGAATAAGGTCCCTGGTTCAACTGACACAGCTGATCTTGTGTAGAATAGCTGTACTATTGCAGCAAACACTGGTTGGCTTCTCCTTCACAGTTGGGTGTTCAAAGGCCTGTTCTGGCTGACCTCCAAGCAGATATCTTGCTATTATAAATCTAGGAATGCATTAGGAGTTTGATATTTGAAAATTTCAATGCAGAACCACACCTTTTTAATGAGCATGTCCATCACAATAGCTAGTCGCCAGATTTTAAACTTTTAAACTACCAGATGTTCTGTTGCACTTCCAATCATTAAAAACATCCCAAAATCTGCATTTAAATAGTATTTTGTGAGAAAATGTGTGCTAAAAAATACATTTGCTGTTTCTAGGTTATTTCCAGTAAACATAAGGTTAAAGCAAGGAATCAAAAACAGAATTATGGATAAAAATATTTGATGGGAATAGAACTGTCCATCAGATGAGCTTCTTTGCTTGCAAAGCAGATCACAGGATCCAGCCATGCTAAGACACAAACAAAGGTTAAAATGCCCCTTCTTGCACAGAATAAAATTTAATGAAGCAAAACATGGGTTGCTATCAGAACAATTATACTAGGTTAATGGCACTCTGTTACAAAAGCCAATTACTCTAGCTACAATTAGGGCCGATTCTAATAGGTATAAGTCAGGGTAGCACAATGACGTCTTTCTCTTTGTAATTGCTAGCTAAGAAGCAGGTGTGTAGGGGGGTGTAATAAGCAATGAGCTACCGATGAAATAAAAAAGATGCTGTATGGAAGATTGTGGAGATGATGCAACTGGTCCTATTGAAGCATCGCTGGTTGCTAGGAGAGGGAGGAGATCTTTACTTAAATAAAAGCCCTTTTCAGAAGAAGAAAAAAACAGAAACAGGAAGAAAAGATTTTTTCCCCCTGTGGGCATTTCATCACAATTGCTAAAAATAGCTTATCTTCCAAGAGTTAGAAAGGTTAGGCCTCTTCATCCACCCCCCTTGTTATTTTCCATTATCTAATTGTTCTGTAAGAACAGAACTCTCTTCCCCCAACTTCTTTCGCTGTACTTATGAGAAATTACACTTTGTCAATGTGTCTCTGTGGTTTGAACACCAGGCAGCTGACTCCAAAAGGCAGGTATATTTGCATATGTACCATTGGAGGGGTTGGAATTGCTAAAAAATCAGAAACAGTGTGTACTTGCTCCAATTTCTACACAAAGAGAATAGCAGCAGGAGGTGGGGTGGGGTGAAATGGTAGGGAAGACGGCAATTCACGAAGAAAGCAGTTTCTAAGCGCTGAAGAAAACAGAGGGAGACTGTCTTTGTTATGCATTCAACGGCCATGAACATTTTTCTTTATTTATGAAACAGGGAGGAAATGTGCAGATATTCTGTAAAGCATCAACATTACACATAGGAATGCTAGATCACAAAGAGGCCAAGTGGCCTGCGGTGAAGCTTTGGTTGCATCGTTCAAAACAATGTGAGAACAAAAACTCTCCTCATATTTCTATCTACTAGCATGTACACCTTTACATAGCAATGTAAGCAGCTATGCTGTTCCAACACCTTTGGACCCATCAAACTCAATATTGCCCACAATGACTGGCAGTGGCTCTCCGAGGATTCAGGCAAGGGATATACCCAGCCCTGTTAAGCATAGTGATAATTAATTTAGTGAAATTGGAAATGCTTAAATGCATTTACTGTATGCGTTTAATTCTGGAATGTTCCTCAGTAACTCTCGTGTGACTGGTTAACCCTGGTCACTTGGGAAGTAACTTATTACATTCCCCCCATTTTGCTTTGTGTGCAAGCGACTTGACTGCAATGGCTGCATCTCCATGAACACTGAAGAAGAGACAGTTGGATAACTCTCTCTGTCTCTCTCTCTGAATGCAAGAGAGGAGTGCTGATGTTTCTTTGTGAATGTCTGTGACTGAAAGAAGTGCAGAAGTTGATGGAGATACAGAGGCTTGTCTTGCTTTGTGGTTGACCCAAAGCTATAGCTTTGGTATTGCCTTGGAAACCTAATGGGGAGGTGTTAATGCTGTGATCCCTTCCATCCTGTGCTCAGGTTGTATATGTGTGTAAAGAAAACCCTATCTCCTAAAGTCTCCATTAACCTTCTGTCCAAGGAAACTGAACGCCAGGTGAGCATTGGAACCCCTGGGAGTCTCTCACTGCTTGGGTATTGAGGTTATTTTCTTATTATTTATTAAATTTGTATACTGCCCTATACCCACAGGTCTCATGGCAGTTCACAGGATAAAAACACAATATAAAAACACAAAATACATAATCAAAACAAAAATAACTCAGAAATAACCCCCCGCTCCTCCGCTGCCAACACATTTTAAAAGGGCACGAAAATGCATTCAAGTACAGCTCTCGTGAGTTTTTCCTGCTCTGCTGTATTCTGGTTTCTAGCCACATTTCTATATAAATAAATAAGCATGCATTTGCCAGAAAAGCCCCCACCTTTCCTAATAAATACAATGTAAATATTAAATGCATGGGGATATCATTAAATCAGGAAGAATTTAGCTAGAAGGTGACTGGCAAAAAGCTCTGTTATAGCTGCCACAAAACAGATTTTAAAGCTTCTCCCCCCCCCCCCCACCCCCATGAACAAACAAATGTTATTACAACCTTGCAGGGGAGAGGCAGAGGGGGGTGGTGAGAATAGTTTCATATATTACATTTGGCTAGGAGGCAAATATGACTGCAGAAGCAATGAGGTTACAACACTTGTGTCTGCCTCCAGTCTAACAAGTTGTGGATGTGATATTATCGTTATATGATTACTCTGCAAACATCATTTATTAGTGCCTGCCTTCTGTGAGCGGCAATTCAGAGTTACACACAGAGGTGAGAAGAGTAATTTCTGTTTTCCTCTGGCCTTTTGGCTACTGGAACCAAAGGAAACTGACCATGATGCAGAGAATTCAAGTTGAATTGAACAGGTGCCCAGCGGAAGTTAACTATTGGTTACACAATTCCCCTTTTTTCCCTGCCATGAGGCTCTGCTATGAGTACTCTTTAAGAGAACGTGAAAGACAGCAGTCATAAATCTAGGCAGCGTAGATGTTGCAGAATTACTGCTGCTGTCAAAGGATGGGTATTAAACCATCATCTCCAAGATTTTTTTTTTATTAAAGAAACTGATTTCCAGTAATGCATTCAACTGAAATTCAGTTACAAAACAAATCAATCTATCTCAGCTAATACAAAAGACCAGCTTAGTGAATACAGGAAATAGAAATAAAAGGAAGACACAGTGCAATTCTAGATATGTCTACTAAGGAGTAAGCCCCACTGAGTTTCAACAGTAAGAATACTACAAAATAATATGTCCTTCGTCAGGAAGCTCAGCTTAGAAAGTTTTTCTTTTGGTGGTATATGAACTCACAGAGGATAAATATATGGCATGGAGTCAATACCTTTACCTGCTGGAACTGAAAGGTAGCAATGGAACTTTTCCCAAGTTTGGTGGTAGTGCTGGAAGTTTAATTAGTCCAAAAGGTGAAAGATTTACCGTATTTTTCACTCCATAAGATGCACCTGACCATAAGCCGCACCTACTTTTTTTTGGGGGGGGGGGGAATTCAAGAAAAAAAATATTATTTAAAGGGAGCGCTGAGCAGAGCCTGTATGCATCCCCGGCTCTGCTCAGCGTTCCCTTTCATGAGCCGCATGGAGCGTGTGTGTGGCGCTTGCCCTGACGGGCTGCCCTTCTCCCTCCTTGGGGAAAAGCCCTCAAGAGCCGCACACACACTCCGCACAGCTCTTTAAAGGGAGCGCAGCTCTTGGGGGCTTTTGCAGAAGGTGGGGGAAGTGAGAGAGCCTCACTCTGTCCCTTCCCCCACCTCCTACAAAAGCCAGGGATAGCCTCGCGAAGCCTCCCCAGGGCAGCAGGATGAAGGCTCCCCGCTGCCCTGTGGAGGCTTCGCGGGCTACCCCAGAGCTGCACAGGAGCTTGTCGGGGCTGGCAGGGGAAGCCCAGGTTTTTCCCCCCCAGCCCCAAAAAGCTGCTCAGGGAGCTGCTCCCAGAGCTTGTGGGGCTGGCGGGGGAAGCCCAGATTTTCCCCACCCCCAGCCCCCAAAAGCAGCTCGGGGAGCAGTGGAAAGGCTGCGCACAGCCTTCCCGCTGCTCCGAGAGCTTGTGGGGCTGGCGGCGGAAGCCCGGGTCCCCCCCCAGCCCCAGGGACCACACATTCGCTTCATAAGACGCACAGACATTTCCCCTTAGATTTTAAGAGGAAAAAAGTGTGTCTTCTGGAGCGAAAAATACAGTATATCCCACAGATCCTACTCAACATAGGGTATGAACAAGCAAAAAAACCCAACCCATTAGATAGTGCGTGGAATATACAGAACTCCAAGCAGATCTAGCCAGGTCCCTGAAATTTGTAATCAGTGAAACCAGAAGAAAGCTCACCTCCCAGATGCTATATATAGCCAAGTTTGAAATTCCAAAATAGTGAAGGGCTTTCCCTTTGGTCTGTTGCCAGGCCCTCCCTTCAGCCATCCTCAAAGACCACTTTAGGATGACAGCGTACAAGGAGAGGAAATTCTCATGTGGCTATGAGCAACTGGAAACAAGAGAACATGCCTTTTTTCACTGCCAATACTATACAGATATATGAACTAGGTTCATCTTGCCTATACCACATAAATTTCCAGGTCGTACAGAACAACTTTATACCTCCCTATTACTGCAGGATGAAAACCCAGATGTTACATATTCAGTTGCTAGATTCTGTGCCACCATAATTGATATTCGTTGAAGGATGGTTTGCGCCACAAACTAAGCCTGAACTGAAGTCCCAAAATGCAAGACCTGTGCTCCCGTATGTTCCCTCCCTTATAGTCACTTTTAACCGTTTGTCCTTGTTTCTATCTTTTTAAGTTATGTATGGTATAATCACCTTTAATTATTAGTTTTTTATTCCTTACCTGTTTTAAGTCTTATGTCTTCAGTTTATCCATATGTTCTATCTTATGCTGGTCTCTGACCAAAATAAAATTTGATATTGATACTGAATTAGTGCAAAGCTCCCCTCCTGAGTTGGCCCTATAAGGTAGGTTAGCATTCTTATCTTCCCAACAGTAGTGACTGATGCCGACTGGAATTGGTGAGGCAGAAAGCAGGGAGCCTGACAACAGGTGAACCCAGAGTAAATGAAATGCAGAGCCAATTAATTCCAATTTTGTTATAATAATAATACTTTGTTTTTGGTTTTTTTGTACCCGGCCCATCTGGCGGGGTACCCCAGCCATTCTGGGCAGCTTCCAACAGAATATACAAAAACACATCAGATCATCACACACTAAACATTTCCTAATACAGGGCTGCCTTCAGATGAAAGGTTGTATAGTTATTTATCTCTTTGACATCAGATGGGAGGTCATTCCACTACCAAGAAGACCCTCTGCCTGGTTCCCTGTAACCTCACTTCTTGCAATGATGGAACCACCAGAAGGTCCTCAGAGCTGGATCTCAGTGTCTGGGCTGAATGAAGGGTGTGGAGATGCTCCTTCAGGTATACAGAGGCTCCTCCCTGCTGAGTTCCACAAGGGCAAAACAGGGATAGAGCAGGAGGAAGCTGACAGCCAGCATCACCTGCTGGAATAGTGGTAAGTGAGAAGGCACACAGGTGGTTGGTTGAAGACAGATCAAGATTGGTGAGGCAGTGCCCTTTTGCCCTAATTGACTGACCTACACTGCCCGACCAATGGGATCTGCAACAACATTTCACACTGATATCACCCAATCCCTCAGGATTCCAGTCACCTAAGCTGCTGTATGCTGATTAACGGTAGCTCTGCAAGCTTTCAGATAGGCACAGGATCCCACTCCTAGGGGCTGAGGTCCCTTCACTCCCCCCAATAAAATATTTGAGGGGGCCTGGGCCCCCCAAAGTTGATAGTCATTGCTATTCAAATGGTGTACATGTGCCATATCTTGTGATTGATAATGTGGGGCAGGGCTTACCTGAGTGCCCTCAATATTTTATTCAAGTTGGTTCCCCTGGTCTTTTCCAGCTCAAGTGGGAGGTGCCAGGCATTGAGCATACAGATATGTTACCAGCACTGAACCATGTTCCTTTCCCTAACTGAGACCCAGGAAAGTATCAGGGGAACTGCACCACCACCTTTTTGTTTTTTAATCAAACGGGTCTGCTATCATCACATGTAGTTTGAGCCTCTCATAAGAAATGATGAGCCCTCAGAAGATTTGAGAATCCCCAGTGTTCTCCTGTACCCTTATTTCCTCAAACCCATTAGCAACTAGTCTATAGTAAATCAATTGGAGGCACTCTTAAAAGATGCCAAAAGCAGGCCTGTATTAGGGGGCTGAAAAATGATTTAAGTGAATCTACTCAGAGGCAATTGAGTTAAGTCCTTGGGGAAATCAGATGTAGACAGGTTCTTCGTAGAATGTACCAAAGTGAGAATTAGGATGTATAGAAAACAAAAGATTAGTGTAAGGATGGTGGTGGTTTTTTCTTTCTTTTTCTTTTTAGCCCTGTCCTGTCTTCTCAAAACCTCTCTACCTTCTGACAAGCAAGGAAAATGACATTAAGTGAGAGAAATCAGTAGCACTTCGTACAAAGCTGTTTTATAGTAAATGAGACCATTGGTCCATCTTGCACTCAGGGGTAGGAAACCTGTGACCCTCTACCATGGCCAATGGTCAGGGATGATGGGAGATGTAGTCCAACAATTTCTGGAGGGCTATAGGTTCCTCTTCATCTGAAGCTAGCTCAATATTATCTACACTGGCTGGTAGCAGCTTTGCAGAGCTTTAAATAAGCGTCCTTCCAGCTGTAACAGGAGACAAAATCTTCCAGAGTGCTCCATCATGCATGTGTACCAATGCCCTGCTTTCTCCTGCAGAGTAGACTATACAAGCTGGGGCAGGGAAGTCAGCTACCTCAGCATCAATTATTTGACAAACATGCAGAATTCTAACCATTGCAGCCATTCAGCAATGGACAGAACTGGATCCCCCACTCTTCTGTCTTAAGCTCGAACTCTGTCAAAGAGACATAATTTCAAATATATGTTTTAAACAGTATTTGCTTCACTGAGTTTCTAATCTGATATGACAATGACACTGGTATGTGATAGACTATGATGCATATTATTTACTCAAAATTCTGTCACATTGTCTACACTGGGGCTTACTCCCAGCTAGAGATGGGTGAATCTGTCAGTTTTAGTTTCTCTTTGTTTCTAATTTTTCTACCCTTTCATCAGTTTCTCCACATTATTTAGACTGAATTCCTAAAG
Organism: Podarcis pityusensis; assembly: GCF_964106645.2. Classification (NCBI taxonomy): domain Eukaryota; kingdom Metazoa; phylum Chordata; class Lepidosauria; order Squamata; family Lacertidae; genus Podarcis; species Podarcis pityusensis. Next base: position 44,073,598 of record NC_138044.1, read on the forward strand.
AGATTTTTTTTTAAGCGGGAAGGAACAGAAGACAGGTGATCAACCTTGTCAATGGCAGAGTAGAAGGAGGGCAGAGCAGAGCTTTTGTGTCCTTTGCAATTTTTTACAGCTCCATAGTTGACATAGTTTCCTCTTTGCTTTAGGCATGTGTTGAATGAATGGAAAGGCTTGGCATCCTTCAGATGATATCCAAACCTTTCCCTGATTCACCCATGACACACTCACTTTTCAGCCTACTGAAATCAAAATTCTGTAGAATGAGAACTGCAAAGATTTCCATGGTGGCAGAGAGGAAGGATCTGACATCGGATGAACCTTGGCAAAAATATGAACGTAAGAAGAGCCCTGCTGGATCAGGCCAAAGGCCTATCTACTCCAGCATCCCAATATCACAGTGGCCAACCGGATGCCTTTGGGACGAGAGACTCTCCCTACTTGTGATTCCCATCAATGGGCATTCAGATGGATACTGCCTCAAACAGTAGGGGTAAAACATACCAATAGTAGCTCATAGCTGTTGTTTAGTCATTTAGTCGTGTCTGACTGTTCATGACCCCATGGACCAGAGCACGCCAGGCACTCCTGTCTTCCACTGCCTCCCGCATTTTTGTCAAAATCATGTTAGTAGCTTTGAGAACACTGACCAACCATCTCATCCTCTGTCGTCCCCTTCTCCTTGTGCCCTCAATCTTTCCCAGCATCAGGGTCTTTTCCAGGGAGTCTTCTCTTCTCATAAGGTGGCCACAGTATTGGAGCCTCAGCTTCTGGATCTGTCCTTCCAGTGAGCACTCATGGCTGATTTCCTTAAGAATGGATAGGTTTGATCTTCTTGCAGTCCATGGGACTCTCAAGAGTCTCCTCCAGCACCATAATTCAAAAGCATCAATTCTTTGGCGATCAGCCTTCTTTATGGTCCAGCTCTCACTTCCATACATCACTACTGGGAACACCATAGCTTTAACTATATGGACCTTTGTCGGCAAGGTGATGTCTCTGCTTTTTAAGATGCTGTCTAGGTTTGTCATCGCTTTTCTCCCAAGAAGCAAGTGTCTTTTAATTTTGTGACTGCTGTCACCATCTGCAGTGATCATGGAGCCCAAGAAAGTAAAATCTCTCACTGCCTCCATTTCTTCCCCTTCTATTTGCCAGGAGGTTATGGGCCCAGTGGCAATGATCTTCGTTTTTTTGATGTTGAGCTTCAGACCATATTTGCACTGTCCTCTTTCGCCCTCATTAAAAGGTTCTTTAATTCCTCCTCACTTTCTGCCATCCAAGTTGTGTCATCTGCATATCTGAGGTTGTTGATATTTCTTCCGCCAATCTTAATTCCGGCTAGGGATTCATCCAGCCCAGCCTTTCTCATGATGAATTCTGCATATACGTTAAATAAGCAAGGAGATAATATGCAGCCTTGTCATACTCCTTTCCCAATTTGGAACCAATCAGTTATTCCATATCCAGATCTAATTGTAGCTTCTTGTCCCACATAGAGATAGCCTAACCTGCTGTTAAGCTGTATATTGCTCTTTTAAAGTCATTCATGTTGGTGGCACTCACAACCTACTGCAGGAGCAAATCCTGCAGTTTAACCATGTCCAAAGTTAATAAGCACTTTCCTTCCAACATTCAGAAGTCTGAGAGGCTGGACTTCTCTCTCTGCCCTCAAAGGGAGAGATCCTGTGCCCCTTGGAATGCCTGTCATATCACTGTAGGATGACATAAACAAGACAATCTCTATTTAAAGGGGGTTTTGTTTTTGTTTTTTTAAATTATACAATATTTCCAATGCTTTTCGCAGCTTGCAAGGCAACTTGGCATCCAGTACACAACTGCTAATTTAGAAAGAGGACCGCGGTCTGGAGGGCTAAGCAAAATCATCACTTTTCTGCTTTCTCCCCAATTATAGCCTACATTGACATCTCAAGCCTGGAGTTTTTGTGGGGCACAAGGGAATAAATGAATTATGATTAACCTAACTGGCCACTGGCTGTTATTGTTCTCAAAGAGAACAGCAACCGGTGCGGGTGGGGGTGGGGGACAGCTACAAAGTAATGCAGTTAGGGGTCAAAAATCATTAAAAGAAATTCCAAAATACCACACCAAAACATATACTGCTGTACAAAAGTAGTGATCACAGACCCTCCAAGAGTCCCTACTCTCCAGGGAGGTCCCTGATTTGGAGAGGCCATCCCGGTTTCTGATTTGATCCCAGAATGTCCCACTTTTCCTTAGGATGTCCCTGTTTTCATAGGAGAAATGTTGGAGGGCATGGAGTTATCCAACCCCCAAGCAGGCTGAAGGCAATCCTGAATAGGAAAGTGTTTGTGTTTAAATGTTTAATGTTTTATTATGTTAATGTGTGGGGTATAAATAGTAAAATTATCATTATGGAATGGGATGCCCCTATTTTCATTGGAGAAATGTTGGAGGGCATGTGATTATGGGGGTGAATTTGCAATTGAGAAGCTTCAAAATTTATATTATTTATTTGTTAAGGTATTAGTTATTTGTTCAGGGGGGAAAGCAGCCAGAAAGCCACTTAAAAATGTGATCCAGACTGTGGGGATGGTTGGTTTGACTGCCTCCTGATTGAAGTGTTCCTAGAGGGCTTGGGTGGTGTTGTGGGGTGCTGGGCTCATGTGGGTAATCCTTGTCTTGATGAGGAGGTCCGTGCGTTCTTTGAAATATGAATGCAATATTCATAATAAAAATCAGTTTAAAACCAAAGCAGATTCAACTTTTGGGGGGGTCCCCGCAGTTTTGCAACAAGAAAGGCCTTGCTCTGTTTTTAGCTGGCCCCAGAGCTCCTCTAATTCAGCCCTCTCACATCATCTTGCTAATGGGAAAATTGTCTTTCGGAAGAACTAGCAGTGGGGATTTTTTTTTTAAAAAAAATGATTGTTATTTACTTACATATATAGGCTGCCCTTCACCAGAGACTACAGGACAGTTAAACACTAATACACTTACTAGGACAGCACTCAGCCCTAACCAGGGCTGGATTTAGGTTTGATGAGGCCCTAAGCTACTGAAGGTAATGGGGCCCTTTATATGTCCAGCTGTCCTTTGTCAACAACAAATTGTTGCTGGTTTTTGTGTTGAATATATGCTATATGGTCATTGATGGACCTAATAGGTATCTAAAGCCTTTTGTACATAACAAATAGGAGCCTCCACAACACAAAACACTGTTGCTGTATGTAGGTTTTATTTTATTTGTTTTTATCTTATATTTTGGAAATGACATCCAGGTTTTTTCCTTTAATTTTTTTTTGGGGGGGGCAAGGGAGTGGGCCCCTAAACTATAGCTTGTTTACTTTATACATAAATCCGGCACTGGCCCTAAGACCTACAGCCAATTAAATAATAACACACCCAAACCAAGCAATTTCCCAAATCATAATCATCAGTATAACAGCCAGTTAAATAGGAATCCACACGTCCACTGAGATTTTAGGGGGAAATAAACGTTACACTCCTTATTGTTTCCTCCCCCGTTCCCCCGCCTTAAGGCATGCTTAATCTGGGTTGATTTTTTGTTTTGTTTTGTTTTGTTTTCATTAAAAAACAGCTTCAGGCCTCCAATCTGGAATAAGCTTCTGATTGGGATCAGAGCCTGCTCTAGTTTCCTGCTGAAAGAAACCATTGTTGTGTTTCTGCTTTCCCCTGAAGGACAGGTGAAGTCCAGAGAACAGCACATTTTCCCCCCAGGGAGGATCCAAATGAGAAAGGGGTTCATCCCCGCCCCCCAGAATACTGAACAGTACAGCTTACAGGAGGGCCACATCAGCCAACCAATGACCCTAGCAGCATGCCTACATCTCCTTATCTAAAAGTATATTCACATAATTGTCTGTGTGTCCCAAGAGGCTGAAAATCCTGTTCTTCTGTTGCATCATATCTAATAAAACAAGTATCATAAAACTTTGTCGTAGTCCTGCTCTCCCATCTTGCATGTAGTTGGTGTGTCATTTTCTCTATAGGTGCTGAATTTTATATCTGACTGTTCAAAATATTTGTGTTTTCTTCCAAATAAAAGTGGACACACTTTCAGGAAAAAAAACCATGAACAATATAACGTGTGACTTGTCCTGTAGACACCAAAGAGCTACCAGGAATTGGAAACAGCCCAATAGGAGCCAACTAATGAATGGAAGCGACTCACAGACAGTTTCATATCTATTTCATTTTTACCAGGCGTTCTCCCATGAGTAAACCACCATCACCACAGTCCTCTTCTTCAGTCCTTCTGCACACTGAACAAAACTATGCATTTAAATTGGACAAGAAATTAGGACAGACTCTTCTTTTTAGCCCTTCTATAAAATGATAAAAGTCTATAAAAAGCAACTCCCATACACCACATTATCTTTAATATGCAGCATGTTAAGAGAGATGGCTTCTCTATGCTTCACAACATTATCCTTCAGAAAGGGGACATAGTCTGGCTGAATTTCACTGAATTACATTGTCGGTGAAGGATGTCTTGAGCGAGGGATGTAGATCTTGATAAATGAAGCAAGGCAGTCATTAGCAGAATGTTTTTTTCCCCATTGTGAGAAAAAGATGAAATGAGAGTATCTAACTAATGTGAAATTATTCAGCAGTGGAAGGAAAGCTTTAATAGGGCCTTGTGCCTGTTAGCAAGAAATTACTGCTCCATGCATCACATTTTCCCTTTTAAAAATTATTTAATCTGATATGGAAACACTTCCTAACTTTCTATGGGTTTTAATTTAACTCCCAGTTTTTTCATTACGTTAGACAATAGCTTCACCAAATTATAATTGCCCTAGAAATCCCTTCCATCGCAATCCCAAAGGATAGTCACATCCCAATGCCAGAGAAATTGGATGCCATTTTCAAATTGCCATATGCAATTAAGGCGGGGTTCTTCTTCTTTTTTCAGTCTTAGCGCTGCATAACAGCAAAAGCCAGGAGACAACTTTATTAAGCTTCAAAAGATAGCGATACACCCTGGACATGGAACCTGGGATCTTCCAGATCTTTCCAGGCTCCATCCCACACCAGACCCAGACAACATGCCCAATGGTCAGGAGGAAGTATAGTCCAGAAACAACCAGAGGTAGCTCACTCTTGCTAGATATATCCAATTAGAAGGAAGCTCTAGCTTCCAGGTAGAAAGGTGTGGGATTACCACCCAAAGGAGCTATTTCACCATGGTGCCCATATGTACCTCTCAAGGCTATAGTTTCATTCAAAGAAGATACTAAATGAGTCTAATAAGGGCTGAATAAATCTGAGCTATCAGAATCCCAAGATTTGGGTTAATAGTGAGGATGCAATCCTGAACACACTGACATGGGAGTGAGTCTGTTTTACTTCCTTCTAGAATAGGAACAAACTTAGAATAGGAAGGAACTTCCTTCTAGAATGGGGACGCGGGTGGCGCTGTGGGTTAAACCACAGAGCCTAGGACTTGCTGATCAGAAGGTCAGCGGTTCGAATCCCCGCGACGGGGTGATCTCCCATTGCTCGGTCCTTGCTCCTGCTAACCTAGCAGTTCGAAAGCATGTGCAAGTAGATAATTAGGTACCGCTCCAGTGGGAGGTAAATAGCATTTCCGTGTGCTGCTCTGGTTCACCAGAAGCGGCTTAGTCATGCTGGCCACATGACCTGGAAGTTGTACGCCAGCTCCCTCGGCCAATAAAGCGAGATGAGCGCCGCAACCCCAGAGTCGGCCATGACTGGTCCTAATGGTCAGGGGTCCCTTTACCTTTACTCCTTCTAGAATAGGATCACACTATGATCCACTATGATATTGCTGCAAAAAGAAGTTGGGGTCTTGTACCTTTAATAGTTGTGTAGAATAGGGAATTTCAGCAGGATTGAGATGAATGACAAGCTCTACATGTTGCTGAAATTCTTTCTTAAACTATTGAAGGTGTAGGAGCTCTCTCATATTTTTTTACCTGTCCACCCTGCTTAACATCAGAGCATATAACAACTCATACAATATTTCTTCTTGCTTCGTTTCAAATGTTCCTACTCAAATGCAGTAACTTTTACTTATCTCCCTACAACATATCAAGTCAATTGCATGCATTGTTTGAGTAACCATATTTTCCCTTGTTTAATTGATTATTATTTTTTAAGACTAGAAAATCCATCCAGAGCATCTGAACTGAAAGCTTGAAGGTATGTATCTGGATGGTAGAGTGTACATGATTCTCTGCATAAAAGCTCTGCTAGTCCCAGAGCAGCTTACATGCAAAGATTACACATGATAGCAATAACACTCCATACAGTAGAGAGGGTGGCATCAATATATATCACTTTATCCCATCCCTCCAAAAGCTGGGCAAAGAAGTGCATAATGACTGGCTGGCAAAAGCTGTATAATGATGGTGCAAGCCACACCTCACAAGGATGGACATTCCACAACCTTGGAGCTACTGCTGAAAAGACTCTGCCACATAGCCCCTTATTTCCATAGTATATTTTCAAATTTTAACATTTTCTAAACTTGCACACATAAGACGAGGGGAGAAAAGATATCCACTCTATTTATGATGTTCTACAACTCAAGCAAATGTATGGCTGAAGTTTTCAGTTCCTACCGAATGACTCTGGAAAAATCTGGTATCATTAAGATTGTTCCAATCTGACACAAAGAGAGTCTGTCTTAATTAGCAACAGCCCATCTGTTTGGAGCACAACAGCCTTTAACATCACACAAGGTCATGAGCTTTTGGAGCACTTAATTCTAGAGAGCAGTAAACATCAAGGCTAAACAAGATAATTGCAGAGGTGGGCTCTTGCCAATGTAATTAATTAAATGTGCTACAGACCCACTGGAAAGAAATTCAGGTGCATTCCCTTATTACTGTTCACTATTGAAGTCTCTCTCTCTCTTTTGACAACTAAAGGCTAGCAGGGCAGGGAGAAGAGCTTTAGGCTAGTTGTCTCCCTGATGTACTTATTTTATAACTGCAGGGAGACTTTTTATAGGGGGTTTGGATGGACTTCCTCTATTTTATTCAGTAAGCTTTCTGTAGATTTGCTGTGGCCAGCGTTCCACTCAACTTCTCTTCCAATATTTATTTATTTATAGAGGAAACATGTATAATTAATTTTGGTATTGGCTTGCATACTCTTTGCTCTTACTGCACTCTCAGATCCCTCCATAGCTGCCTACAGGCTTTCCAAGGCAACACATGAAGAGCACGGTGGGGTTGTATGTGCAAACCCTGCCTTCTGCATGTGACTTTCACACCTTGAGTCCAAAAGGTCTGAAGTGGGGTTCTAAATGTATCCAGGTTACAAGCTTCAGTGCAATTGGGAAGCCTGCATTACCAGGCTTCCCAATGCAATGGAAACCTCTAAGCATGTCCATCTGACACTTATTTGGATTTGTCTGTTCACTGCAAGAAGGCTGGAGCAACACAGAGAGAATGGGAGTTTTCAGTAGGTGTATTCCCCACCCCCACCTCTCCCTGCAACATGTTGCTTGAATGGCTGAATAGGGGTCAAATGTTTGCATGATTACCCCTCTCCTCTCTGATAAGAAACATATATCCCCATTGCATAACTGATCATCTCAGCCTCATTTAAAACTAAACAATCTTAAAAGAAATATTGTTTAACAAAAAGTGGAGAAGATAGATGTTATCATTGACTTAATGCCCCCTCCCTGCTTTTTTCATGTAATAAGCAGATGGAAAATTGGAAGTCCTCTTATCTTTATTTATTGTTTCTTTTGCTTTCTCTTTCTTTCATTTCTTCTTTCTGCTTCTTTTTCTTTATTTTTCATCTATTCTTTTTGTTTCTTTGTTTTCTTTTTGCTGTGGTTGCCTCTCTTCTTCATTCATTTCTCTTATTCCCTTGGTGTCCTCTGCCAGTGGCCTTTATTAAGGTTCAATTTTATACCATTGGGGGTGGTTGATGAAGGACCCTTGGTGGGAGACAGGAAAATCTTGGTTCCCAGAGTGAGAGGCTGAGAAGAGAAAGGAAAAGTCCCAGTTGAGAGATGGGAGAGGGGATACTAAAATTTGTGGGTGGTAACGGTTAAGAAACACTTTAAAGGGTAGATTCTTCCGTCTTTTTTTTTTACTTTTTGTAGTTTTTGTTTTGTTTACATTAGTTACCAAAGGTGTCATGGGCTTTGAAGACACTTGAACTCAGGATGCAAAGGAGAAAGAGGAAGGCACGTTTGGCAAATCCACACCGTGATCAACTCCCACCCAGAAACCAATGTCCCCACTGTGGAAGGACGTGTGGATCCAGAATTGGCCTCCACAGTCACCTACGGACTCGTTGTTAAAACCGTGTTTATGGAAGACAATCTTACTCGGCTGCGAGTGATCGCCAAAGAAGAAGAAGACATTAGTTTTCTATATCTCATTGTATTATGAAAAATAAGAATCTTATAAAACTTAATCTTGGTTTCAGTTTACACTGTACAAAAGGGGTGGGGTGGGGGAACATGGCCCTCCAATATGCTGCTGGACTCCAACTCATACCAGTCATAGCATAGTCAATTGTTGGATATGGTGCGAGTTGTACTGCAACAATATCTTGAGAGTCATAGGTTCCCTAATCTAGGGATAGTGAAACTTTGGCCCTCAAGATGTCATTGGACTACATCTCTTACTATTTCTCTTCATTGGCCATGTTGGTCTGCAGTGATGGGAGTCCAACAACATCTAGAGGGCCTAAGGTTCCCACTTTCTACGAGAGAGGGGGGGGCAAGAGAGAGAGAGAGGTGGAACAGGATCTTTATTGCAAATGACTTAAACAGGCTTGAAACTGATGAATGCTGGAACAAACCTATGCATGCAGTTACTTGGAAGGATTTAAAATGCACCTGGCCAACCTAAAATTAACTAGATCAGTGGTTCCCAACTGGTGGTCCGTTGACCACCTGGGGGTCTACGTAACCCACCCAGGAGGACTGTGCCACCAGTCACATAACAAAAGTTACCATATACATATCAGCATTTCCAAAAGTAGGGAGTCCATGGTTTGGCTTTTGGAAAAAAGGAGGGGTGGCCACAGTATTTAGCTAATTGGGAACCACTGGACTAGATGTTTGACTTTGTTCTTGATTTCTGGTGATTTTCAGCTGGAGTGCTATCCAGTATCAAATATCATTTTGTTTGTTTATTCAAAAAGACACAAAAAGCACTGGGGCGGATAGTATTCCTTTAAAAAAAAATGAAGAGGGAAAGAAATGATCTTTATTTCAACTGACAAACCTTCCCCCTACATTGTCTGTTTAACCAGAGAATTGGTGGTGTTGGTGGTCTTTATTTCACAGTGAGTCAGCCAGTTAAAATGGAATGTATCCACAGTGCAGGTGAACATAACAGAACTTTAATTTTGGGTTATACAGTGGTACCTCAGGTTACAGACGCTTCAGGTTACAGACGCTTCAGGCTACAGACTCTGCTAACCCAGAAATAGTAACTTGGGTTAAGAACTTTCTTTAGGATGAGAACAGAAATCGCATGCCAGCAGTGTGGCAGCAGCGGGAGGCACAATTAGCTAAAGTGGTACTTCAGGTTAAGAACAGTTTCAGGTTAAGAACGGACCTCCGGAACGAATTAAGTTCTTAACCCGAGGTACCACTGTATAGTTGAATTCTGGTGTTCTTCTCCTCAAGCAATAAGAGCAAGATGATTCTGAAAATCATAGAATCATAGTTCACTAACCCTGTCTCCTCCATCATGTCCCTTTTACCAAACGCATCCAAGTGTTGGAAGGCAAACATCTGTTTCATGGTGGCTCCCTGTGTGATTTAGAATCTGATATGATCAGGATTCTAGACCATTTTGACAGTGGCGGAGGAAGGGGGCAAGGGGGGTGGGCTGCCCTGGGTGCCATCTCTGAGGAGGGGTGACAAGAAGGCCCCCCTCGGGGGGCTCGCCCCACTGCTCCCAGGCGCGGCACCACGAGCCACCGCCATCACTCAGCCATGTGCGGAGGATGCTCCGCTTGCGGCTGCACCCTCCTCCGTTGTCTGTACAGTGCTCGAGCGGCGCTCTTGACAAACCGCCCAGTGGCACATGCACAGCGCCACTCAAGTGCCATATGCCATATCCTAACTCTTGCCGCCACTGCAGCCACAAGCGAAGAATCCCTCCAACACCACTGCAGCCGAGAGCAGGGGATCCTGCTGCCATATGTACGGCATGCGTGCATGTGTGGTATGTAGCAGTGTGTGCACATGCACCGGCAGGCGGTTTACCCCACTCCCGACACCTCGCCCTGGGTGATGGTTCTCCTTCCTTTGCCACTGCATGTTGAGAGACAGAATTGTTTGTTGCATGTTATTTTATATTTGTTAATTTTCTATACCACCCTACATACAAGGATCACAAGACAGTTTACAGTATAAAAACACAAAAATACCATAATATCAAACAACACACACACACACACACACACACACACACCCCAGCATAAAAGGCAATAGATTGCTGAATTAGCTAAAGGCCCTGGCACCTGAAGATGTGTAATGGAGGTGCCAGGGAAGTCTTCTTGGGGAGAGCATTTCACAAGCGGGGAGCTGCCACAAAAAAGGCCTGTTCTCATTTTGCCATCCTTGGGGCATTCAGTAGAGGAGACACATAAAGAAGGCCTCAGATGATGATTGCAGGGTTTGGGTTGGTTCCAATGGGGAGAATTGATCTTTGAGGTATTGCGGTCTTGAGCTGTTTAAGGCTTTACAGGTCAAAACCAGACCTTTGAATTGGGCCCAGAAACTAATAGGCAGCCAGTGCAGGCCATGATTGGTGTTAGATGCTCAGACCTTCATACCCCAGTGAGCATCCTGGCTGCTGAATTCTGCACCAACTGAAGTTTCCAAATCACCTTCACAGGCAGCCCCGCGCATAACACATTGCAGCAATCTAACCTAGAAGTTACCAGAACATAGAAGTTAGGTTAGCCTAAAAAACCAAAACCTCTTATACACGTGATGGCTTTCTGCACTGATTTTCCAGTAGTTCTGCATCACACAGTACCAGCTACAGAAGTACAACAACTCCCTACGGCAAGCTGTCATTCTTCTAGTCATGGGCCTGGGTGGAATTAAGCAGTGTGTTAAGAAATGCAGATCAACAAATGCTGAGAAGCTTTATCCGGCACTGGAATGACAACAGAATGGGTGTTAGGTGATCCCCCTTTTCCATGCAATGAATTGAGATTATTTGACTGAAAATGGTATATCTGGCACCCTGGGAAGAAACAGGTTTGCATGAAGCATCTCAAGAATCCAGATGACACAGAAGGCAGACAAGAAATGTCACAGTCTCTTCCCAGAGTCCTGACACTGCTGGATTACATCAGCTAATTGGAGCTGTAGTTCAAAAGATATTGTTCAGGTCAAAAACAAGGGTGAGCAGCTTTCTCTGAACTCCGCAAGTCATAGAAGAATATCTATCAGATGAAACAGCAAGGGATAAATTGTAGGCATGCTGTTTGGAAGCTACTTAGGAAGTGCACCAATGGAATGCAGTTTTTTATGCAAGGGGAAGGAGAGGGAACATGGCAAAATCGTATTCAACATTTTTAAGTACACAGTTTCAATTTGTATTCTGTTGATGAAGCTGCATGTCCTGCATCATTGAAAACCCTCTTTCCTTTCCCTTTAAAAGCTAAAACTGGAGATGAGAGTTGGATCAAGCACATGGTACATGGGAATGCTATTTCCCCCTAATTTCCAAAAATAAATCTTTCTCACCTTATCCAATCTGCTGTTAGCAACAGAAAGGGAAAACTTATGGATGCAAATCATTTGGCTAATATTTCTTTATACATATGTTGATTAGGGATGAAGAAGAAATTCAAGTTCAGTTCACATTTAAAGGCAAACATAGCTAATTCACACATTCCCAAACGATATGCAAACTGAAATATAGCAATTTACTTTTAAAAAACCACTCTTCTCTGAATTTTGTAATGCAGTCCCCCAGCCAAGTAATCTGTACAAAAACGCACATGATAAAGTGTCTGGATAAACACATATATTGGTGAAAATAACATAAAAAACACACTGTATCATAATTGCATACAAAAATGTGTGTATGCTTATGGACAAACTGACAGGCTTACAATGAGAGCACCGTACTGGAAAGAAAAACATAAACTTTTATGCAACATGGTAACTTTCTATTGAATATGCACAATCTATTGAGCATGGCTTCAATCTGCCAGTAATGCACAGAACATTGTGGAACAACACTTGCATATGACTGCTGTACATCCAAAGAACTATAACTGGGATTGCTTCTGTTATATTTTCCTGTTACATTTTTGTGACGGCTCTGTGCTCCAATCTGTTCTTGTTACTGTTGATCTTATTTTTTATTTTCTCTCTTTTTTAAAAAAAAAAAAATCTTTATTGCTTTTAAAACTTACAAGAAAAGAAGAAAGAAGAAAATAGGCGAAAGAAAAAGACAAGATAGAGCAGAGAAGAGAAAAAAAAGAGAAAGAAAAGAAAAAACAATACAATACAATACAATAAACAATACAAAACACAACCTTAACACACTAAACTAAACAAAGCAAAAGAACAACAATTTAAAAACATATATCATACCATTTCATTACTCTATCTTTCATTCCCTTATTTCATTGACCTCCTCTCACCTCCCTTTTTGTATTCCACTTCTATTACTTGTTTCAGCAATTCCTTTCCATCTTTCTCTATTTTTATCATTATGAATATCTTAACATATTTTGTACCTTATTTTCCATTAATACTGAAATACTTATTTATACCTAACTCCTTATAACATTTCTGCTAAAGCCATAAAATTTCATTCCAACAATTTTCTAACGCTCATTAAATTTACAATATTTCTATATATAAACTTTAAACTTTCCCAATCTTCTACCACCATCTCTTCTCCCTGGTCTCGGATTCTGCCAGTCATTTCTGTCCATTCCATATAGTTCATCAACCTGGAGATCTTCTGTCCGAGGCTCTTAAATCTTTTCCAAGTCGCTTCTGCAGTTTTTCTTCATATTCTTTGATACTGAGGGTGCTGAAGCGCAGGTCTTGGGGGGGCCCCGATCCAGCCATGCCCCCATTCCCTCTCGACAGACCAACCAACTCTCCACAGCTAAAACCAGTGTCCATACAATATCTCAAATCATGTTTCAAGGCTCCCCCAGGTCCAAAGGCCCCCACAACTCCAATCACCTCTTGATCCAGATTCAGGACCCGAAGGTCAGTAAATTTCTGCATGAAAGAGTCTATCCAACCTTCCTTCTTCAATCCAAGCAGGGCTCCAATCTTCAAATTCTGACTTTTTCTATATTCATTCATAAAAGGCCTCCACTTATAGTCCTCAGTTTGCCTCTGTAAAACTGGGGCTTCCACTTGTATTATTTTAGGTTTAACAACACCAACATTCTCCTTCGTCTTCTCCCCAGTTTGTCCTGTCAAGGTAGGTTCCTGTGTCAAATCCTGAACAATTTCTGTATTAATAGTCACTTTTTGTTCCAAATTAGTCACTTTTTGTCCCAAGTTCTCAAGTTGGTGTTCATAGCGTCCGTCTTCTTGTGGAGCTGTTCCAACAAATAGCTTATCTTACATAATACAGTCACTAAGGCTCCTTCTGTCAACATTCTTAAAGTCCAAGGTCAATCTCTATTTCACATAGTTCTTATCTTGCAACTGGAAAACCCCCAGCTCCACTCTTGTAATGCACAGGACATTGTGGAACAACACTTGCATATGACTGCTGTACATCCAAAGAACTATAACTGGGATTGCTTCTGTTATATTTTCCTGTTACATTTTTGTGACGGCTCTGTGCTCCAATCTGTTCTTGTTACTGTTGATCTTATTTTTTATTTTCTCTTTTTTGTATCCAATCCATCTGTAATTGAAAAACCAATATTGTCAGAAAAGCATTGTTTAATGTTTGGATAAGATACAAGGATTTGTTAGAAAATAAAACCCCAAGATGGTTGTCACCAATGGAAGCAAAGGCACAGAAAAAACTTAATATGGAGGCCAAATGGCCGAAGTATTGGGAAATCCTGGAACAAGAGGGAGATAGATTAAAATTGCAGAGTTTTGAAAAACTAAAAAATAGAGTACAAGATTGGCTCCACTATTATCAAATAATGGAGGCATATAATTTGGATAAAAAATTAGGCTTCCAGGTGGAAAAATCAAAACTGGAAACACAATTGTTAGACCCTAAAGTTAAGAATTTGTCAAGAATGTATAACTTGCTGTTGAAATGGAATACACAAGATGAAATAGTGAAATCTGCTATGATTAAATGGGCACAAGATGTTGGACATAATATGATGATGGCTGACTGGGAACAGATATGGACCACTGGCATGAAGTTTACGGCATGTAATGCCTTAAAAGAGAATTTAAGGAAAGTGATTTATAGGTGGTACATAACACCAGTCAAGCTTGCAAAAATTTATCATTTGCCCGATAACAAATGTTGGAAATGTAATGAAACTGAAGGTACATTCTTTCACCTTTGGTGGACATGCCCAGAGATTAAGGCATTCTGGGAGATGATCTATGATGAAATTAAAAAAGTATTTAAATATACCTTCCTGAAGAAACCAGAGGCCTTTCTCCTGGGCATGGTCGGCCAATTGGTGTCAAAGAAGGATAGAACTTTCTTTATGTATGCCACAACAGCAGCAAGAATACTTATTGCAAAGCACTGGAAGACACAAGATCTACCTACCAGGGAAGAATGGCAGATGAAGCTGATGGACTACATGGAACTGGCGGAAATGACTGGCAGAATCCGAGACCAGGGAGAAGAGTTGGTGGAAGAAGATTGGAAAAAATTTAAAGTATATTTACAAAAACATTGCAAAATTAATGAATGTTAGAAGGATGTTGGAATGAAGTTATATGGTTTTAACAGAAATGTAATAAAGATTTAAGTAAAAGTTGATTGATAATGGGTAAAAATGGAAAAATTAAAGGTTAGACTGTTAAGATAAATTATAGAACAAAAATTGAGAAAGATGGAAAGAATTTGCTGAAATAGTTAACTAAACTAGAATACAAAAAGGGAGGTGTGAGGAGGTCGATGAAACAGGTAAATGAAAGGTAAAGATAAGGAATATTAGATCTGTTTTTGAATGTTTTTTGTTTTAAAATGTTTTTGCTTTTTTTGTTTTTATTGTTGTGCTGCATTGTTTCCTTTCTAATTTGGTTTTTTCTTCTTCTTTTGATGTAATGTATTGTAATTTTTTACTGTTTTTTTTCCTCCTCTTTTTCTGTAATTGTTAAACTTTTAATAAATATTTTTTAAAAAAGAAAAAAAGAAAAACCAATACAATATTTTTAAAGTGTATATTAGTAGAAATATTGATGAATTTTCATGATGACTCTTAAAAATATTTGCATACTGATGTCGAATTGTGTAGAATAGAATTTAAGACTGGACAAAGGAGAAATGGAGAGAATCTATACTGACATATTCATCCACTCCTATCAGTTATCCATCCATCATCATATTTGTATCCTAACTTTCCTCCAGGAGTGAAAAGTGACATATATAATTCTCCACCTCTCCTTTTTACCCTCACAACATAGAGAATAAGGACTTTATTTATTTCATTAGGCTGTGCAAATTATTTATTCGTATCACCACTATTTTATATTTGAACAAACCTTTTCATTTTGATTCCCAGAAGCCTTTTCAATTTGTACCTCGGTAACAATTGGTTTTCAAATAGTATTTCTTCCTATGATTCTTGTAAGGGAAATTGGTGTTAAATTTACATTTTCAGTAGATGACTTGAGAAATGCAGTATATCCAAGACAAGCAAACATATGATTGTATTCTATCAAAAGAAGCAACTCATTTAAGAATGTAAGAGTATAAGAACCTAGCAAACGCGATATGTAGTCCAGTATCCTGTTCTCACAGGGATCAACCTACAAACAGTCCTTAAGCAAAGAAGCATTCTATCCTCCTGTGGTTTCCAGCAACTGGTATTTGGAGGCGTATTGTGTCTAACCATGGAGGCAAAGCATAGACACCATGGCTAGAAGCCATGAATTTGTCCAATCCTTTTAAAGCCATCTATTTATGCACTTTTTCAATGAACTTGTATGCCCTGGTTGACCAAATTGCAGCTGACAACATATTTTGCAACCTTTTAAACTTGATCAGAACCCTTAGCTGTATTTATTGTGCATTTTCTATCCACCACTGCAGTAAATATTGTCACATCATGCACTTATGCCTTACTCATTTTTCTCTAAGGAGCCATCATACACAGTCAGTAGGTCTGCTGCGATTACTTACCTAATTCTCGGTCTAACCTTGGAGAGATACTTAAAGCATACTGTCAGGTTAATGAATGTAAAACAGTAAAATTCATGATTAATATTGGTTTGGAATGAAGATCCACTTTGAATACTTGTCGGACAGAAATACTAATCCTTGTGTCACATTGTATTTGTGTTGTGTGTGTGGAGATCAGAGTCTGCCCAAAACATTTTGCTAGCTAAAGCAAAGGACAAGGCGGTGCCCATTCCCCATGCAGAAATCTACTGGACTTCACTGGGTGCAGTAGGCGAGATTAGGGGAATGCATTCTGCCTATTGGTTGGGAGAGAGGGAAAGAGGGGCAAGGGGCCATATTGTGATGGACTTAAGTGAAATGTTAGAACTGTATGAAGGAGGCCAAAATTCAAATTGTCACTCAGCTGGAGGGAAGCCACTATCTCTGTCTGACGTACCTCACAAGGTTGTTCTGAATAACATGAGATAATACTGTGCATTCCATCTTGAGCTTCTTGGAAAAATAGCGCAATCTTTCACAGCCTGGTGTTGTTGTTTTTTTATTGTTTTTTTTTTTTTTTACAGCCTGGTGTTGTTCAATTGCAGTCCCTACCATCTCTAGCCATTGGCCATACTGCCTTGTAGTGCAACAATATCTGGAGGGCCTTGTAGTGCAATAATATCTGTAGTGCAACAATATCTGGAGGGCCCCAAGTCTGAAAAGCCTGGGCTAGTGTACATAGATACAACAAGAAAGAAAATCCATCAGTGAAGACCAGAAAAACACAAGGGCTTGACTTGAAGATAGATGGTACTATCATTGACGTTTGCCACCTGTTGTCCTGTTCAATGTGACTTCCCAAATATAGGGATTATGGGTATGGAATGGGATGGGATGGAATGAGACTATGGGGAAGCAGCAAGCACAACTGTTTGGTAACATAACTGTTTGCCCATCTGTAAAACTGGAATTATTCTACCTCATAAGGTTGCTGCAGGTGTTGTTAAGAAGAGGAATATAATAAAGTGTGTATGTGTATGACAATTGTTAGCAGTTACCTGCTAAGGAAAAAGGACAGATGTGAAAACCGTCTCTCTCCTGAAACTGAGTGAAAGTAGTTCAGTTAGTAGACCATGAGACTCTTAATCTCAGGGTCATGGATCATGTGTTCGAGCCTCACGTTGGGAAAAATATTCCTGCGTTTCAAGGAATTGGAGTAGATGACCCTTGTGGTCCCTTCCAACCCACACTCCTATGGTTCTAAGAACTGCTAATCATATTACCCCAATACAGACACTTTTCTTATTGGTCAAAGGACATAAGAATGTCCTTAACAAAAATAATAAACCCAAATAAGAAAAAGATGGAAAATATTAGAGCTCTCAAAACTTAATAATGATGTTTCTGAATATGATTATGTTTCCAGTGTAGCTACTACCCAGTACAAAAGACAAAGTTAATGCTATGGGTTTAGAAGAGCTCTGAGCTCTGAATTGGATATAATATATCGTATTACAGACAGATTATAGAGCACAATCCATCCAGATTAAAAAATAATAATCCTCTTCTCCAAGTGGTTGAGATACTGAGAATATCTGTGATTTCTGTCCCTCTTCCTCTGTGCAGAAACTGTCTATTAGCATTTGTGTACAGGTGTGGAAAGCAAGTAGCAGTTTTGCAAATATTAACCTCAGATCCATGCATCTATGGTGCACAAATATGGTGGCTAACAATGATTCATCTCTGCATCAGATTGCTTAGATTAGGGGTGGAGAACCTCTTTCAGTTTAAGAGCCACATGCCCTTCTAGACAGTTTGCCAAGGGCCACATGCCAGCAATGGTCAGTATCAAAAGTGGGCAAAGCAGTGGGTGTGAATTTTAGCTTTGTACAGTTGTTTACTTTCTACTTTCCAACCAAAAGATATGTACAGAAAAGTGTGCATTAAGGAAAAATGTTGTACAAAAAATGTGTTTAATTATGGGAAAGTGCTGCAGGAATGTATACATTGGATAAAATCATATTAAAATGTGTCTGTTATGTGAAATGTGCATAAAATTGCATTCACTTTTTTATAAAGACTTAATGAATAATAATTAACAAACTGATGGGGAACTGAATTGAATATTCTTTTAAAGACAAAAATGGGAAATGGAAATAAAAAATTAAGAGATTTTCCCATTCCTCTTCCAGTGCTGTACGGAGCTGTTTTCCCACCCACCCCAATGTCACATATGAACTAAACAATATGCAAGCCTTTCATATGATTAAAACAAATTCTGTTCAGCAGCATACATTTAAATGTATTCCTTTTAATGAAGAGAGCACTTAACATGGATGCTTACCAATCTGCAAATCATTTAAGAAAAACCATTTGGACCAAAAGTAGTCTATGAATTAGGCTCAGCTGAATCCTGGAGGGTCTGTAGTTCCTTGCAAACACTGATGTGTAAATATATTTGACAAGTTCCTGAACTAGAGAGCCATTAAAGATCAAGGAGGCAGATGAAGAAGACCTCAGGCATCTGTACCACCTGAGCTATCAACTCCTTCCAACCCCAAATGGCCATTTATCACCAACTTATGTGGTTATGGAAGAAGTGGGGGGGAAAGAGAATCAGGTAAAGCTGTCCTCACCTCAGAGTCTACTGCAACAAAGCTGCCCCTTCCTCCTCTTCCACTAGCCCTGGATCAGTTAACAGCAAATGCCCCAGTGGGAGGATCCCAATTACTTGATTCTGCTTTTGCCAGAAATCCAAGAGAACTGCTGCCAGTCCCTGTTGCCATCACTGAGGTAGATGGACCAATGGTCTGTCCAGTATGAGGTTTCCTGTTATGTACTGAGCTGAATAGGATCCAAAATGCAGCAGTCTGATTGGTCCTAGAACAATAGGATTCAGAATGCAGCAGTCCGATTGTTCCTAGAACAACGCAGCAGTATGATTGGTCCACAGGAACAACCCAATCCAGCTCCAGATGGAAGTGAATCCACAACCTGATTGGCCTACAGGAGAATCCTGGAATTAGCCAATCACGTGCAGCCCATTGTGTAAATAATGTATATAAAGCAGATACTGTGGGGGAACTTCCATTCCTCCTCACCACTATGAGCTGAATAAGGAGCATGAAATCCACTCTTGACTCCGAGTATATTTCATTTCCTATGTGTCTATTTTGAGAACCAAGGTACTGTAGTGCTTTGAATGTTAGACAAGGACCTGGGAGGCTGAATGTTTCCTCATTCTGAAGGAAACAAATCCCTTGGTAAGTGCCTTGAACCCCTGGAATTTTGTATTACTCAGAGATTGGGAGGGTTTGGATCAGTATTTTGCTTTTGCTTGTCTACTACTACTACTATTATAAATTGTGGCTGCTAGGTGATTCCTGAAAATTGTTAAAATTATTTTGCTGTTTTAACACTACACTTCGTACACCCTTGTGCAAATTAATTGAAACAAACAATGTAGTTTATTGTACAAAACTCACATATATATGTATAAAACTCACATATACGTACATTAGTAACGGATACGAACTCTGCTGTTTTTAAACAACATTTGAACACAGTTTGGCAAGGAGTCTACTAGTTTCGAACAGTCACTGTTGATTTTCGGATCCTTGTACCACACTTGAATCAGCGCCCAAAAGAGCTTCTCCATAGTTGTACAGTCTACAGCACGAGGCGACTTTTGCATATAGCCCACAAATTCTCAATGGGATTTACATCTGGGGAATTCCCTGGCCAATCAAGTACAGTGGTACCTCTGGTTATGTACTTAATTCATTCCGGAGGTCGGTTCTTAACCTGAAACTGTTCTTAACCTGAAGCACCACTTTAGCTAATGGGGCCACCCGCTGCTGCCGTGCCGCCGTCACGCAATTTCTGTTCTCATCCTGAAGCAAAGTTCTTAACCCGAGGTAATATTTCTGGGTTAGCAAAGTCTATAACCTGAAGCGTATGTAACCTGAAGCGTATTTAACCTGAGGTACCACTGTACCTGTATTTGCTGCTCTGTCATGAATTTCTTCACCACTTTTGGTGTGTGACAGGGGGCTAGGTCCTGCTGCAATATCCCAGTCCCGTCAGGATACCTCTTTTCCAGCTCTGAAATAACTCTCTTTTGTAGAACCTCAGTATATCGTGGCAAGCGCATGATTACTTCTATTGGCTGCAGGCGTCTGACACCATAATGATCAGCTGACTTTTCATGTTTGTTTTGAGTACAGGATTACAAGTAAGATAGAAAACATGCTTTGCTTCAACTAATTTGCACACTTTTTTTCCAAACTCTGACCATGAAAAGTCAAAGTGCGGCTTATATTTGCGACCTTACACCACCAGCAAAGTGGTGCGGCCCCCCCCCCCCCGAGCGGCCTGGGTACTGTTGTTTTTTCTTTCCCCCCTTCAGTTTTAAAGGTGCGGCTTATCTGCCAGTGCAGCTTATATTCAGGCTAATACGGTAATTTCATGTTCCACATTTGAGACAATGGCTCTTTGAGTTACTGTGGCCACTGGATCCTTGCCAAGTGTGTTTTACTATGCAAAATACAATAGCCCACTCAACTTTGATTTATGGAGCTGATGTTTTCATATAACTTTGATGGAGGGAAAGGTTTACAGAAGGGAAGAGGATCAAAACATCCAGAGTGTATCTTGGATGGACAGTTGAAGTGGTGAATGTGGCACTAAAGGCACTGTAGGGGATTTTTGGAAAGAGGGAGGGGGACGTATTAGATCACATATATATATGCCTATTGGATCACTGAAATCTGCTGAACTGGCACTCTCGGTTCTTAAAGTTTCTTTTTCCCCCTTCTTTCTTCTTTTGCTTTTTTGTTGATACACCGAGGGGGGGGGGGGAAGGAAGAAAACCAAAAATACAAATGAAAATAATAATGAACACAAAATTATTTTCAAAACAGTAAAGCAAGATCTGGTCTTTGAACTATAGACCCAACCTCCCGTCTCTTTGTTACTTCAATTATATATTACTTGTTGCCAATACACACTTTTATCATAATTTAACTAATCCTTAATTTGTCTTAGGTCTCATGTCTTTCTTAAAGCTACTACTGAAATTATTCGAATGCTGCAACAGAGGTTAAACTGCTGTAATTATTTTTCAAATATACTTTAAAGACCTCCCATTTTGAGACAAATTCCTGTTTTGGTTTATTCTTTATTTTTTCTGATATACTGTATCTAACTCCGCATATTCTGTCAAGTTTTGAGCCCATTCATGAATAGAGGGGATTACATCACTCTTCCATTTCGCAGCAGTAAGAACTCTTGCTACAACCATAGCATATAAAAAGATACCCTTCATTTTGTGCAGGATATCCAAATCTGTAATTCCCAGAAGATAGGTTTCTGGTTTTCTGTTAAAGGAGATCTTTGAATATGTCCCACAAGGCAGCAGGGGTTTAGGGTCAGAGCTTTTCTTCTCCTAGATAGGCTACCTTCCCAGGTTGATGAGCTCCATCTGCCCCTCCCTTCCCTCTACAGCATTTGTAGAAACCACCTTCTTGATTATTGAACCCATTATTGGTATTGTTCACTCAATCCACCAGAACCTGTCTTCGCATGCAGCGGAAATCTCTAACTCATCAAGGGTTTGAGACCCACTGGCTACTTGCACTTGGTTTAGCAGGACAGTTGAAGCCGTTCCTGGGAGGTGGCTGCTGTCACATGCCGTCAGCTTTTAGGAGCCACAGGTGAGAGCTAAGTGCAGGGTGGGGGACAAAGGTGGACAAACTACCCCAGAAGGAGCACAACATGCCCCCCACTAGAGATACCACCTTCCCCTAATACCCCTTACAGCCTAAGGCTAGTGATCTCCCAAAATAATTAGCAAGTTTTAATTAAATGAAGAGGAGATTTTCAACTTTACACCATTCATCATGCTGACGAATCAACAAAAAGGATATTTAAGAGTATTGCCAGTTTTTATCTGCTTGCATCTCATACTTTAAGCCACATAAGCCAAAGTGAGCTTTAGACATAGGATTATTTACACATGTCACGCAGCTAAATAGAGAGTTTTCTAATAATAATATTGCACATGTGCCAGACTGTAGGGCAGTCAGTCAGTTAATATCCACTTGCTTTATTTTATGTTCTTGTTACAAAGAAAATAAACCATTTGTTTGCTTGTTTGTTTATTTATGGTCTTATCTGAAGCAATGGCCTGGCAATTTGGTTGTATACATAAAAGCTCCAATGCATTATCTTCCTTGTCAGTTTATGGAGCTTCTGATGGAAACAATTGTCCACCCCAAGTTTGCCCTATGAGCTCCAAGCCACTAGATTCTGCTGTCAGTCAACCTGTCATATCCTTCCAGCTCTTCTCTCCCCTAACCTTTGCCATAACTGATTTCCACTTCACTTCATGCTGTAATGAGCTTCTTTTAGATCACACTCTATCAAATCCAGCCTTAGCTCTCACCCCCTCCCTGTGTGGTGTGACTCTTTGCATAAGGATCTAACCTTTCCTGGCTTGCTGGTATTAAGTGCACACTCACATGACGCTTTGCAGTGCCCTACTTTCCTCTCCCTGCATTTTTTTCTTCAGGATTCCGTCACCTACATATTTATTAGGGAGCTCCCTACCTATTGACTTAAGGCAGACACCTTCAATGTACTCTCTCCAGCACCTGCAAAAAACGTTTTTGTTTTAGGCAAGCCTATCCAGACATGTAGAGTGCTGACATGTGTTTTACTCTCGTTTTTAGCTTATCGTTGATTTTAATTGCTTTTAGAATATTTTAAATAATTCCTTTTAACTGTTTTTTAAAATAAAATTTTAATGCTTTATTCCATTTGTAAACCTGAACCATCTGGTTATATCCAATGCTAGCCCTACATAGTTTAACTTAGTCCCATTATTTGAATGAGTCTTCTCTGTGAAGAGACAACCCCAGTGGCAGTAGCACAGATTCTTTGGATTTTCCCCACCTCAACTCCCTCCCCCCCCCCCGCAAGTAACAGCAATTGACTGTTGACTGCATGACCAGCATTTTGTATCCTACACAATGACTTTCCTCCATATTGTTACAAGTTAATAGTGTATATCCATGTTAAATACTTAAGAAACTTGAGGCCATTCAACTATCCTTCTTGTCTCACGTCTTCATTCCTGGTGTAGGGCAGTGGTTGGGTGGCCATCTGTCAGGGAATCTTTAGTTGCAATTCTTGCACTGCAGGGGTTTGGACTAAATTACCCTTGGTGTCCCTTCTAACTCTGCAATTCTGTGGGCATCCATTGTAGCTGAACACACTTTTCCATGCAGTGCATATTTAAACTATGGGACTTGTTTCCATGGTGGCAGTGATGGCCACCAACTGGAATGGCTTCAAAAAAAGAATAAATGGGCAAATTCATGTAGTGTAAACCTATTTGAAATATACTCAGGGTCGAGAGTGGATTTCATGCTCTTTATTCAGCTCATAGTGGTGAGGAGGAATGAAAGTTTCCCCAAAGTATCTGCTTTATATACATTATTTACACAATGGGCTGCACGTGATTGGCTAATTCCGGAATTCTCCTGTAGGCCAATCAGGTTGTGGATTCACTTCCATCTGGAGCTGGATTGGGTGGCTCCTGCAGACCAATCATACTGCTGCATTGTTCTAGGACCAATCAGACTGCTGCATTCTGAATCCTATTGTTCTAGGACCAATCAGACTGCTGTATTTTGGATCCTATTGTTCTAGGACCAATCAGACTGCTGCATTTTGGATCCTATTCAACTCAGTACATAACACCATCAATTGCTATTAGCCACAATGGCTATGGTCTGCCTCCATGGTCAGAGAGAGTAATACCTCTGAATACCAATCGCTAGAAACCACAAGTATGTGCACCATGCCCAGTAGTATCTGCCCAGGTTTATGCTGCATGTCAGCCTTCTCACCTCCTTGCCTCTTCTGGTATGCAGCAGTGATGGATCTGGCAGGATCCTAGCCCAGCAGCTTTGCCCCACGCCAGTGAGGAGCTTCTGGTATAGCAACCACTGAAAAGAAAAGGTGGGGAGAGATAGATGCTGGAGAATCTTGGGGGGGGGGGGGCTGTTACAAACCAGCCTTCTTTTTCTTGGGTGGCTGGGGGATGGGGGTGAGAAAAAATAAAACCTCAGAAATTTCACCAGGAAAAAAGCAAACCCTCAAGTCTTTTGAGAAATTTCCCCTCAGCTTTTCTATCAACAACATTACTGTCAAATGGTTTACACTTATGGAGATATGAAGCTCATCATTGTTAATCAAAATTCCTTTGGAACTGGCATGTTTAAACATAAAATACTCTGTAAATTAAAGATTCTTGTGCCAAAATCCACACTAGAATGCATTCATTTCATATTACTGTGATTATCGTATCATCAACTACAACTATTAATGGAAAGCACTTCAATTTAGCCATGTACCAGCAATCTGTCTTTTGCAGTTATACAGCGTGTCTGAAAAGATTTTCCATTTCATTGTGAAGCCATTGGGGATTGGGAGGGGTAGGTGGTACCTTAGGGAGCAATCCTACACTTACACAAAGTACGCTAGATCTGAACTCTGTTCAGGAGTGGAGCTCCTGCTGTATCAGCAGGCCTATACCTGGCATAGGAAAAAAGAACCCTTAAAAAAGTAGTTTGACTTATGTCACACAGTTCTTGCCAGTGAAATTTCTGCTGGTTTTTTTTTAAAAAAGTTATATGTTTAATGCATTGTATTTGGAATGTTCTAAAGAGAAATCTACCGTATTTTTCGCTCTATAGGACGCACCCGACCATAGGACGCACCTTGCTTTAAAGGAGGAGAACAAGAAAAAAAATTCTCCCCCTCTCTGCTCAGCGCCCCTTCAGCGAAGCGGCAGGAGAAACAGAGTCCCTTCCATTTCTCCTGCCGCTTCGCTGAAGGGGAGCTGCACAGAGAGGGGGAGAATTTCTTTCCTTCTTGTTCTCCCCCTCTAAAACAAGGTGCATTCTGTGCGTTCAAGGTGCATTCACCCAAAGCCTCCGGAGCACAGTGGGAGTTCCTGCCGCACTCTGGAGGCTTCAGGCGGCTACCTTGGAAGCCTGGAGAGCGAGAGGGGTCACTGCGCACTGACCCCTCTCGCTCTCCAGGCTTCAGTGAAGGCAACCCAAAGCCTCAGGAGCGCGGCGGGAGTTCCCGCTGGGCTCCGGAGGCTTCAGGTTCCTTTCAACCTGCTCTTTGGGGCTGGCGGAGGTTTTGACAAAGAACAGAGGTTTTGACAAATGGACTACCAAAAACGCGTGAGGCAAACGGTGGAAGTCTTTTAAAAATATTTTAATTAAGATAGATAAGGATATGATGAAAATACATACTTGAACATAAATATAGATTGGAAATGGCTGTGTATAGTGAATACTCATCTACTTTTAAAATTCTCATTCTTGATCTTATTTCTTCCTTTTCTTTATCTTCTTCTTGTTCTTTTCTTTTATATTTTACCTTTCATTTCTTTTCTTTATTGTGAATATTGTTTTGTAGAGGTGTAAATAATTGTAAATATGAGAAGAGGTAAAATGTTTTCTAATTTTTTATTGGATACATGTATTTTCCTTTTTTTGTATATTTGTATTTTTTTCTAATTTGTACTCAATAAAATTAATAATAAATGAATAAATAAATAAATAAAGCTCACCACTTGTCCATCTCCTCGTCCCACTTGGCGGCGTCAGGCAACTTCATGTTTTGTCACATGAAATCAAGGAACATGGAGGCCTGCAGTAACCGGCCCAGCCTCTGGAAGTGCCGTGTATGGTAGGAGAGACTCCACAGCTGCTTTGATCCCTTCGTATTGCAAGAGGCTCTCTGGCGTCTCATGCCTGAGGAGGATTTCCACCACTGCCTGAGCCTCGAGGTAGTTCCGCGAGTTTGTGTTCAACGTGATGGAAAACTTCAACACAGCCTCTGCAAGAAGGGGTTTGGAGCAGATCATTAAGCAAACAGTCTGTGAGCACCTAGAAAGGAATGCTGTGATCACCAATAGTCAGCATGGATTTCTGAAAAATAAGTCATGTCAGACTAACCTGATCTCGTTTTTTGACAGAATTACAAGCCTGGTAGATGAAGGGAACGCAGTGGATGTAGCCTACCTTGATTTCAGCAAGGCATTTGACAAGGTGCCCCATGATATTCTTGTAAAGAAGCTGGTAAAATGCGGTCTTGACTATGCTACCACTCAGTGGATTTGTAACTGGCTGACTGACCGAATCCAAAGGGTGCTCATCAATGGTTCCTCTTCATCCTGGAGAAGAGTGACTAGTGGGGTGCCACAGGGTTCTGTCTTGGGTCCGGTCTTATTCAACATCTTTATCAATGACTTGGATGATGGACTCAAGGGCATCCTGATCAAATTTGCAGATGACACCAAACTGGGAGGGGTGGCTAACACCCCAGAGGACAGGATCACACTTCAAAACGACCTTGACAAATTAGAGAACTGGGCAAAAACAAACAAGATGAATTTTAACAGGAAGAAATGTAAAGTATTGCACTTGGGCAAAAAAAATGAGAGGCACAAATACAAGATGCGTGACACCTGGCTTGAGAGCAGTACATGTGAAAAGGATCTAGGAGTCTTGGTGGACCACAAACTTGACATGAGCCAAAAGTGTGACGCGGCAGCTAAAAAAGCCAATGCAATTCTGGGCTGCATCAATAGGAGTATAGCATCTAGATCAAGGGAAGTAATAGTGCCACTGTATTCTGCTCTGGTCAGACCTCACCTGGAGTACTGTGTCCAGTTCCAGCACCACAGTTCAAGAAGGACACTGACAAACTGGAACGTTTCCAGAGAAGGGCAACCAAAATGGTCAAAGGCCTGGAAACGATGCCTTATGAGGAACGGCTAAGGGAGCTGGGCATGTTTAGCCTGGAGAAGAGGAGGTTAAGGGGTGATATGATAGCCATGTTCAAATATATAAAAGGATGTCACATAGAGGAGGGAGAAAGGTTGTTTTCTGCTGCTCCAGAGAAGCGGACACGAAGCAATGGATCCAAACTACAAGAAAGAAGATTCCACCTAAACATTAGGAAGAACTTCCTGACAGTAAGAGCTGTTCGACAGTGGAATTTGCTGCCAAGGAGTGTGGTGGAGTCTCCTTCTTTGGAGGTCTTTAAGCAGAGGCTTGACAACCATATGTCAGGAGTGCTCTGATGGTGTTTCCTGCTTGGCAGGGGGTTGGACTCGATGGCCCTTGTGGTCTCTTCCAACTCTATGATTCTATGATTCTAAGACACGTCAGGAAGGAGTGCACGTTGCAGGCAGCGTGGCCACCTTGAACCAACACACCTCTCTTGCGAAGGGTGGCCAGCTCTGGGCACACATCTGACCTGCGCCTTTCTTCAAGGCAGGGAAGCAGATCCAACACCCCTCCCCACCTAGTCGAAACAATTAATGATGGGAGGGGTGACTGAGTTTATTCCAGACTACATGGCTTGCAGGAATGGGTTTTATAATATTTATAAAAGTACAACAACAACAACAACAACAACAACAACAACAATATGCATTATAATCTTTGCTCTAGTATTACAGAGCTGGTGGAGCTAATTTGAGGCTGTGTACACACCATACATTAAAAGCATTATCGCTTCTCCCCTGTAAGAATCCTGGGAACTGTAGATTACCCTTCTACCGCATAGCTACAATTTGTAGCACCCTTTACAAACTGCAATTCCCAGGATTCTTTGGGAGAAATGTGCTTTTAGTGCCTGTTTTTCCTGCAGCAGGCATGCTCAGCTACCCCTCTGGAAGCTTAATCCCACAGAAAGCTGTGACGGCCACCAACTTGGATGGTTTTATGCAGGAAAGGCTATCAATGGCCACTAGGCACAATGGCTATGCTCTACCTCCACAGTCAGCAGCAGTAATATTTGTGAATAGTAGTTGCTGGAAGATGCAGGAAGGGAATACAGAATGCTCTTGTTTCCACAGGCCTCTGGTTGACCACTGTGAGAACAGGGTGCTGGACTAGGCAGGCCAATGTGGCCTCATCCAGCAGGCACTTCTTATGTCCTTACGTGGTTCAAGGGTAGAGATTGTGAGAAGGCATCTTCCAAAGCAATCCCACCCCACAAATAGCTTTGAAGCCTTCTTCCCTCTAGCCTAGCCCTCACCCCTTTTCCTGTTCCCGCTGGAGTCTTCTTTTGCTTGCCACTCCTGTGGGCTCTCTTCCGGCCAACGCTGCCAATGACAGATCTTAAAAACTTGGGGTCGGTGAGATTCGGCAATCGCAGCACCTTGCGCCTGCTGGACCTCCTGAGCGGAGCGGGTTGTGTCTTGCTCCTCGTGAAGTAGGGTGAAATGTGAGGAGTGTTGCAAGCCAGTGCAGAGGCCGAAGGTCTGGCTGAGATGGTAGAGCACGGCTTCTCTGTCAGGGGCTTCCTCCTAACCCAGTGGAACACCAGTATCATACGTCTCTTAGATGTGTTGGACATGCTGAAGAAGGTGCTGGAGGCCCAAAGACCAGGGTGACTTCAAAGCGGAGGATGCAGCAGGCAGTTCCCTATCAATGGTGCCAAATGCAAGCAAATGTTAGCTCCAGTCCTGTTAAATCGATCCAGCAATTATCCTCAGGCAGTATGAAAAGAATTTCTGTGGCTTTTTTATAGATGGGAGCCCCCAACTACTGCCATTGTTGACAGCCTGTTGCCCCTTCTTTCTGCTTGAATGGGTTATGTCACAATGGTTCCTTCATCAGGTGTTTGTGAGCATGAAAATGCTGTTGGGAGTTTCAGCAATGAAGGCTCAGGCATAACATACTGTTTGAAAGTCTGAACATTTCCTCTTTTTTTATTTAACAAAATTTATATACCACTTTTATAATTTATATAAAAATTATTAGGAGAGTAAGTTGAAAATATACTGTAGTTTATTCACTTATAGGCTAGTTTACACACTTTATTCCTTCTTATGCTTCTATCCCACCTTTCCTCCACAGAGCATGCACACTTCAGCCTCCACCTTCTCCATTTTATCCTGACAGCAGTATTGTGAGCTAGGGCCATAGCTCAGTGGTAGAACAACTGCTTAGCATGCAGAAGGCATCCGGTTCAGTCCCCAGCATCTCCTGGTGGGACTGGGAGCGCTCCCTCTGCGCTTTGGAGACATTTGCTCCATAGGACGCACACACATTTCCCCTTAATTTTGAAGGGGGAAAAGTGTGTCCTATAGAGTGAAAAATACGGTACCTTATGTGAGAGGTTCCACTCTGGGTAAAAGTAGAAGGCTGGTGTCCCCCCCCCCCATTTCAGTGAGTTAAACTACCTGATGACTCATCATGGGAAACCTGAGCTGCAGTTCTCACAGTAGGAGAAGAAAGTTGAGAAGTAAGAGATGGCCTAGCAGAAGCAGTAGCAGAGAAGCTCTGCAATGATGAACTTAGGGACCCTCTCTGGGACTAGAGAGAGGAAAGTTTACTGAACTGCATAAAGGACTTAAAGGACTGAACCACATTGCTTAATGACAATGTGTTATTTTGTTATTTTGTCCTTGTAATGTAACTAGTAGTTAAGACTGTTCTGCAGTAAAGCTTTGCATTTTGGGGTGGAAAGGTCTTTTATTTCTACACAAAATCAAATGAGGGCTTCTGCTGATCCACTCTAACTGGGTTGCCAGATCTTGTAACTGTGCTGAATGAAGTTAGGATCTAGCATTCCTCTCCCCTCTGCTTTCCCTGGAATTTCCATTTTTTTCCAGGGCTTACACTGGTATAAGTTCTGCCATTCTCAGCTCAGCTGGCTTAACCTCAAATGAACCAGGATGAGGGAGTTACACTGGAATATATCTACCTGAAATTGAGTTGGGGACTTATACTGGTGTAGCCTGGCTGAGTTGGGACCTAGCTGGCTCAGCCAGAGATTTGCTGGGTCATAATTTACCCGTCCTGGTGGATGTAGGGTGGATTGTGCCCTAATACAGTAAATAGCAACTGTAAAACAACAACAGCAAATACTGTAGTAATGTAAAAATAATTTTAAAAGTCTAACAATTTTTAGAAGCGCACTGAGGTGAAAAACAAAAGTTAACTCAAATTCTTATCTTTAGAGTCTTGTGCACTAAAGGAAAGATCATACAGTGGAATTTGTTCTGATCCATATGTCACCTATGTTTATTCCTTAAAGAATTCTTCTTTGAGCTAAGCTTGAACAGAACCATAAAACAGTTTTGATTTTTTGTATGCCAAAAAAAAAAAATTCTCTTCAAGAAAATACAGAAATCTAAGACACAAAGGACAACAAAGATCAAAGAAGTAACACAAGGCATATGGTATTTGAATGATTTCTGGTTTTTGTTGATAAAGTTTTGGACTTTTAGCAGCTGTGTGGAGTCATCATATTTAGTACACTCCCTCCCATCTTGGGCTCTCTTTCTCTTAAGATTTTCTTATTTGTCTTTACTCCTTTTTTAGACTAGCACACAAGATTTGAGATTTAGGGTGATCCTGGCAATATGCATTTATAAAACCATCTTCTATTGGGTTAATATAGTATTGAGGTGAATGTTCAATTGAGGTTTTGTGGTCTCAGGAGCATGGAAGAGGGGCCAAATCCCACCAGCAAATCAATAGGAGGGCATGGTATGATATTTGGGGAAGGTAACAGGTGAGTAAAAGAAAGCCAGAGAGGAGCAGGGAGAGATAGGGGTGGCAGCAGGAGTGGTAGATTGGCCCTGTGACTGTGGGTGCCCAGGGCCATGGGTACCTTGCAGCATGCGTAGCATCGAAATTTGTGGATGCCCAGCACCTTCATTGATAATTTTGTGGGTGCTTGGGCATCCAGGGCCCCAGGGAGTTGGCAACTATGAGTGGCAGTGACAGAGGAGACAAGGAGCTGTGGAGAAGGAGAGAGCAGCACATCTGACAATTGCAAGAGGTGATGAATAGTGTGCACCTTGGAGGCCGGATCTGCTTCCCCTCCCAGTTCCCTGCCTCACCCAGTCTCATGGATGAACTGGACCTGGGATGGTGGCTTTTTGACCGATATATAAATATGGCATGGTAAATTTCATTTATAGGTAAAGGGACCCCTGACCATTAGATCCAGTCGTGGCCGACTCAACCCAAACAACACTATCTACATGCATAAGAAGTGGGTTTAAGCAGACCATGGGGGATCCCAAGGGTTGCAGTAGGAAAATAGAACTTGTTAAAAGGTAAAGGTAAAGGGACCCCTGACCATTAGGTCCAGTCGTGACCAACTCTGGGGTTGCGGCTCTCATCTCGCTTCATTGGCCAAGGGAGCCAACGTACAGCTTCCGGGTCATGTGGCCAGCATCTGGCGAACCAGAGCAGCGCACGGAAATGTCATTTACCTTCCCACCGGAGCGGTACCTATTTATCTACTTGCACTTTGACGTGCTTTTGAACTGCTAGGTGGGCAGGTGGTGCTGTGGGTTAAACCACAGAGCCTAGGACTTGCCAATCAGAAGGTCGGCGGTTCAAATCCCTGCGACGGGATGAACTCCCATTGCTGGTCCCTGCTCCTGCCAATTTCATTCATACATGGCCCTATATTTTGTTACTTTACTCCTGTGATATTTTGGGGGGTTAATGGGGTTGTAAACTACTTCCCACCATCCAGCAAGCAGGTAACACAGAAATGATCGCTGCACTTCCATTATTATTCTTCTAATCATAATTTCTGGAAGTGGGTTTTTTAAAAAATATAATATGGAAATTAGCAGTTAAGGAAATGCCAGGAAAGTGGTATAAACTGATGTGTGAGTATCCCTCCAAGTCCTGCCTCAAGGGGGAGGGCACCATCACTTTCATTTCTTTTATAGCTAGAAGCAAGGTCCATCATTTCTCTTTGACAGAGATGGGAAATTGGAGTATCCCCCCTCCCTTCTTATCACAGTATACCCGTGATGCTCATTGAAATATATTGAAAATCAGAGCAATTTCAACACTGTTCGAAATTGACTTGTTCCTTTATTTCCACACTTTCTGCTGATCCATTATGGCTGTTTTTGTTACCATGGTAATTGGTTGAAACACAGCCCCCCTTTATTCAAAGAAGAATAGCTACAAGTTCTGAATTGAGCCACTCTATTTTTTATTTATTTTTTTGCCCATAACAGGATATCCGAGTTTTTGAAATGGTGCCAGTTCATTTGGCACCAGCTGTAGCTCTGCAATGGTGATTGTAAGCCAATATAACCACACTTGCTAATATTATCAGTTTCCCTATATTAAGTCACGTTATTTTGCAGCTAGAAAATCCCCTGAAGCCAGAAGGGTTTGGTTTAGATCCCCACCCCCACCCCAGTGTTCAGCCCATTCCCTATGGAGAATTTACTCTACTGCTTCAACGGTTTAGACTGGGCAAGAGCCTTACTTCAGCTGCTCCTACATCAATGCAAATAATAATGCTTTTGTTGTTCATTTGGAAGTTAATAGATATGAGAACACCACTTGGGTTCATGACTCCAGTCTCATGGCATTGTCTTCTTGTAAAGTTATTACCAAATTATGAGCTTCCAGAGTGCCCCCCTTTTAACATGAGCATCTATGTAGTTTGTTCCATTAGGTTTCCTTTGTTACTCTAATATAGTCACTGCAGGGCGATGCAAGCATTTGTGGATTACTTCTTATCAAAGGCATGTCAGGAATTTTCATATAGTGAAAGTTCCCTTGTTCCTGGTTCTCTTTGCTTCTCCTCTTTACATTCTAAGTGTTGTTCTCGATGGGGTAATGAATGACTGCTGCCTATGGTATACCAGGGGGAAGCAACCTTTTGGGGATCGAAGGCCATATTCTCATGGGAAAAAGTGGTGGGGATGATGATTTACTGCCTAATGACAAAACAAGCTTCCAAGTGGTTTACAAGTGTAAAAAAAAATAAGCAAACATTAAAATATAACCATCCATAATGAAAATGCACAAACAATCCTATCAAAACACTTTGTGTGACCAGTGTGTGAGATGCTTGTGCTGTGGAATGTGGATCGGAAAAAAACCAAAACAACACAGGGAAAAGAAGCAGTAAAGGCAGACGAGGGGGGGGGATTTTCAGAATTTAAATTAAGAGCTGAAGCGACACATTTCAATAAAATAGCCTGCTGGGGTGTGTGTGTTGGGGGGGGGGGTGTAAGGGAGAAGGGAGGAGATAGAGGAGTATATAGCCATTAATTTTTTTCTGCTTTCTGAAGCAACTTCATGGATGGAGCTGAATTGCATCATGCTTCCGTTTCATTTGAAACAAGCACCAGTGTGCTGATTGTGGTCAAAATGAAAATGGCCAATTGCATAGTACTCTAGATATTAAAGGCACTCATCTAACCAGTCATTCCCCCACCCCACCCTCACACATTGGCACCATGCACGTACTTTAGATGACTGAGAATGGATGCAATTTGTGAGCTATTCACACACCCCACAGAGGACTATTTTTAAACCTTTACATATTTTAATCAATGATGCCTAAGGAAGTGACAGTTGAGACATGCTTCATTCCAAGGGAATTTGCATATTTGTGTCAGAGGTTTGATTCAAGCCAGTTAGGCCACATAGTTATCTGCAAAAAACATATGGCAGGCTGATAAAAAGACATTTGCTCTATTTAAAATCTACAGGATTTCATTTCCAGAGCGAAAGTAAGAAAAAGAATGCTGGTGAAGGACGTTATCCCTCAAAGACTATCCAAATTGATGTAAGATGAGCTCCTTGGGCTGATCCTCATGGCAGGGTGCCCTAGAGAAGAGGGATTAGCCTAGATTCTTATGGGATTAGGGCTCCAATTGCTGTGTGCTTCAGATTCAAGTCTGTAGGATCCAGCAATGACTTTTTACTGATCCACTATTTTGTCTAGTGCTGGCTGCTAGTTTTGGAGGGCCTTTTGACTAGATGCTCTTCCTGTGCCCTCCTCTGTCAGGGAGTCTATTGTCTCAGCACCATTTCACAAACTGCTGATTCTCTTTCTCATTGTTACTATTATCTCCTTGCCTACATAAGTGGCTTGCCGGATGGAGCAGAGCCATTGCACTAAGTTTCCTGGCACGTGGATTGTGGTTGATTACCACAAAGGAGAGGGGCAAGGTGGCAGGGAGGTCAAGGAAGTACAATCACATTGGGAGGTGTGCTGGATTAATTTGGTCAGCACATTTGCACCATGTCCACCTCCCAGCCTTGCTTTGTTAGCCACATGGAGAACCAGTGCACAAGCAGTCTATGGAATCTAGTGCTCTTCTCTTTCACCACCCCCATCTAGGCAAGGGTGAGAGGCAAGTTGCAATGGTGAGGTGTAGGAGCAAATCCACCCACTTGTCATTGGGTGCCCTGCTTTGAAGTGGGCCCTCAGGAGATGTCTGTGCGTGCCTACCCCTGAAATCAGGCAGGTAGGAACCAGTGTGCAGGACAAAGAGCTCCTCACCACCCCATTGTCAATATTGCTTAAGAACATAAGGAGAACCTGCTGCATCAAGCCTGTGGCCTATCTAGTCCAGCATCCTGTTCTTACTGCGGTCAGCCAGATGCCTGGAGAAACCCTCAAGAAGGACATTGATCTGACGGGCCACTAGGGGGCGCATTGGAAGATGGCCGACAATACCATCTCTCCGACCCACACGGGGTAATTAAGAGGCTGTTATGGGAGTAGGCAGCCTCCTTTGTTGCCCCAAGAAAAAGGGGAACACTTCCCTTGCCTGCTGTGCCCATAAATCACCCCCTAATTCGAAAGAAGGGGGTGAGGGCCCTAGGCAAAATGCCCCCGTGTGGACATCGGCTCTCCTGGACGCTGTCTCTGATCGCGCACTAGTTGCAGCAATTTGGAATAATTAATTACAAAAGAAGCAAATGTACATATTTCAAGTGAAGAAGGGGAGTGAAGTCTGCTAATTTAAGTGACCTCTGCAAAAGAAGACGACGGGCTGGAGAAACAGGAATATTTTACGATGAAGATACACCAAAGGCGGGGTATGTTGACAACGGGGCTGAATGGGGGGGGGGACCTTTTTTACTTTCCTTCTATGTGATTTACAAGAACCCCTCCTCATTAGAACCGTCGATTGAACTGACCCAAGGAGGATGATTAAGGTCTGTGTGGAGATAAACTTTAACCAAAAGTATGCTTTATGGAGACCGAGAAGCAATAAGAGCTTTTGGGAATGGCGCAGCAATTAATTCGGAGTCGCCATCTTGCCAAAGGATTTATAGCTGGGAGGAAGAATGGACTTGTTTTCAGACTGCATTCCTAGTGAATCTCCTCAGAGGTTTTGAGAAAGGAGGCAGATTGGTGAAGATTAATGACGCTAAGACTGTTTTGATGTATGGAAGTGATGTTATATGGAAAACGTCTGGATATGGCTACTGGATAAAAAAAATAATATCCACGCAGGATTACAAACTGTTCTAACCAGCTTGCGGAGACTATCAGAGGTCACAAAGAGAAAGGAAAAATATATGAAAATAACAACAAGAGATGTGGAAAAAATAATAAAAAAGGACTGGATAGGACTGTGAACATCATAAGGTTAGATTTGTGGACATTAAAACAGCAGTAAGAAGCAAGAAGTTGATTGGATCCCTTCGGAACTTGAAATATGGGTACCCCCAACAAAAATTTAAAATTTGGCTGTGTAATTTGGAATTTATGTAATTTGGTTTGATTTGATGTGATTGGTCGGTTAATAAAAAATTATTCTCAGGGAAAAAAGAAGGACATTGATCACAAGAGCACTCTTTCAGTTTCTCATTTTTCAGAACTCAAGTTTAGTATGCATAATTTATAAAGCACCTCTCTCTCTCTCTCTCTCTCTATATATATATATATGTCTGCACACAAAAATGGGTTTACACTTTCCTGTGCATTTCTCCTGTAATTTACATTTTTCTTTGCAATTTTGCCTAATGTATTTGTTTTTGTCCCTACAATTTCTCCTATCAAAATGCATACTGCAAGATGTTTCTTTACACATCTCAGTGTGTTTTTAGCACCCACCCTACTCGTGGGACTGTGATTTGTTTTAACTGTTTTTTAATATTGAATTTCTAATTATTGCAACCTGTCCTGGGACCTGCTGGTAAAGGATGGGTAAATCCTCCTCCTCCTCCTCCTCCTCCTCCTCAGCTTTTAGTTGGAGAAATACAAAGTTCAGCAAAGTGCAAATTTCAAAGGATAGCTGTGTTTTGGTTCAAGTACTGGTTCAGAAAGTATAAATTAAACTGTGAACTGAACACATCTCACCTTCTCCCAGTCCCCATCCCTGTGGTCTATAAATGGTTGTCCAGGAAATCAGACAAGATAATGAGTTTCTGTCACACGCAGGCCTGTCCCAGATACCTAGCACTTCTGGACCCCAATTTTATTGGCAAGGAGTTCAATAATGAAACATCCTTACCTCCATGTTATTCCTCACAGAGTATGGGGTTAGCCTTTCAATTTAACCTGTCAAGAGGGGAGATCTACTGGTTCTTGGACTCCAGCCCAAAACCTCATGCTCTGTTCCAAGAGAATTTGCACACTGTACTATGGAGATGACCAATAAGGAAAAGTGGGTTTCTTTCTGGCTTTCTGATACAGACTTGCCTGAAATCTAATGATGCTCTTGTGTGATAAGATCAGCAGTGGGGGCCCTCTTGGTAGTTTTACCATCCTCAGAAGATCAGCGTTGGCCAGGTAAAGGGTTTCTCTTTGGCAGCCCATACGGTAAGTTGTGGATCTTCTCCCCACAGAAAGTGCATCTGACAACTTCGCACTACAGTTTTTGTCATATTCAGTAGACATATCTCTTTACCCTAGCCTGTGACACCTGAGGTGCATATTTATGGGACGCATTCTGTTCTTGTGATTATAAGTTATTTTAAACTCTTTTTAATTTTCTATTTTAAATTATTTTGACCTGCCCAAAGTATAATAATAATAATAATAATAATAATAATAATAATAATAATAAATAATAATAATAATAATAATAATGAAACTGAACCCTGACACCCCCCCCCCATTTTTTGGCCAAAGAGCTCCAATAGCTTCAGGGCAACCTTCCAGTAATTGGAGCCAGAGATTAAAGTGGGTGGAGCAATGAATATAACTTCTTCATTTGTGTTGTTGTTGTTGTTGTTTAGTCGTGTATGACTCTTCATGACCCCATGGACCAAAGCACACCAGGCACTCCTGTCTTCCACTGCCTCCCACAGTTTGGTCTAACTCATGTTAGTAGCTTCAAGAACAATGTCCAACCATCTCATCCTCTGACATCCCCTTCTCCTTGTGCCCTCAATCTTTCCCAACATCAGGGTCTTTTCCAGGGAGTCTTCTCTTCTCATGAGGTGGCCAAAGAATTGAAGCCTCAGCTTCAGGACCTGTTCTTCCAATGAGCACTCAGGGCTGATTTCCTTAAGAATGGATAGGTTTGATCTTATTGCAGTCCATGGGACTCTCAAGAGTCTCCTCCAGCACCATAATGCAAAAGCATCAGTTCTTTGGCGATCAGCCTTCTTTATGGTCCAGCTCTCACTTCCATACCGCATGGTAATTGCAACACACATCCATACTCCTCCTCCCTGTCTACCATCCAGAAAGCATTATCCAGAGGCATTATCTTTATGTGCCCTCTCTAAGGGTGGTGCAGTAGAAGACAACACAAAAAGAAGTGTTTTCAGGGGTGGTTCCCAGTTTCTCACATTCTCAGCAGGGAGTCAGGCCTGGTACCTTTGTTATACAGACAATCCAGATGGCACTAAGGGTAGGGGTTTGGAAATTCTGTTCAGTTTGCATTTAAAGTTGAACCTACCAAATTTGCAGTTTCCAAGACAATGTGAGAACCAAAACAGAGCTATCCTATGAAATTCTTACGTCTCTGAATTTTACAATGTGGTTTTCTGAGTGCATTTTTCATGAAAATGATATACAAGAATGCATTATTTTAGGGAAAATATCTTTGCAAGAAATGTATACTTTAGGGGAAACTAAGTATACCCAATTCCCATTTACCAAACATAATGCATTCTGTGGCAACCATTCATTAGGCGGGCATTCACATAATGAGTCCACAATTTCCATTCTTTCATATGGAAATACTTCTAATGTGGGATTTATATGCTCTCTTTTGCCCCTTACTTCGTGGTTTCTTCCCAGAAATGACTGCCACCAACCAGCAAAGCACAAACAAACAAGGAAATAAGGAAGTCAGCTGTTTGGATAAGTGATCTGTGGGGTGTACAGTAAGGTTTGGACATAATTTTTCACATGTGGTTAAGTGATAGTACAAACTGATGTGGAAGAGAGAGAGAGAGAGAGAGAGAGAGAGAGAGAGAGAGAGTTTGGATTTGATATCCCGCTTTATCACTACCCTAAGGAGTCTCAAAGCGGCTCACATTATCCTTTCCCTTCTACTCCAGGACATTGACTCTTATAGAACTTTACAGGTTGCTAGATTCCTGATCTCAGTTCTGTCATATAAAAGACTTCATGGAATGCTGCATGACTATTAAAAATTCAGTAAACTCTATGCACCATCTTTATCTTCAAGGCCATAACACAGTACATTTAGAGATTATGCGTTGAAATATTTTAGTTGATATTTTAGATTGTAAAATGCTATTGATTTTATCTATTGATTTTTATCTATTGATTTGTTTTACCTTGTGGGCTTATAACCGAATAAAGTATTATCTATCTATCTATCTATCCTTTCCCTTCCTCCCCCACAACAAACACTCTGTGAGGTGAGTGGGGCTGAGAGACTTCAGAGAAGTGTGACTAGCCCAAGGTCACCCAGCAGCTGCATGTGGAGGAGCGGAGACGCAAAACCGGTTCCCCAGATTACGAGTCCACCGCTCTGAACCACTACACCACACTGGCTCTCATATAAACTGGCTCTCAAATAAACTAATGGTGTACTAGTTTTACTAGTGTAATGGCTTGTGCAAGAGAAAGCACAGGAAGTCAGCATAGTTTGCATGATTGGTTGCATAACAAATTTCTTTAGCCCCAGTACATCCTGTTGTGCAACCTGTTGGATAAAAAGCTTCCACAATTGCAACTGTTCCACTGGATTTCATGTTGCACAACCAATATTCCCACCCTCATGCTAGAGCAACAGCAGATTGCACAAGCAGTCAGAGAAAATTTAATCTGTGCCTTAGAAACTGAGAGAAAACAAATTTGACAGATTCACCCACCCATAAGTGGCACATACAGCTCCGTCCTCCAACCTGTCCCTACCTCTCCTGGCCATCATCTCCATCATCTGCCACCAGGGGCAAATGACTAACCTTCTAATGGTAGGGCCAGCCTTGACCTTACATAGAGAGAGATGTTGTCCTTACATAGGGTTACAGCTCAAGCCATCTTACGTTGGTCCCTTTTCTTGGAAGTCCTTTAGGACCAAACTAACTGGGGAGTTCAGGCATCCTTGCATACCTGGTAACAACAGGGTTACACTTGTAATGACACACTCCTTGCAAACATATACCAAGCATCCTTTTAGCAATTTGGTTTGCTAAAGATGCATTGCACACATTGGTAATTTAAAAGTTATTAAAAAACAACACAACCCCACAACCAAATTAATCACTCTCACTGTCACTCTCATTCTGCGTGTGATGACAGAGAATGTATTGATATTCTAAGCATTTGTGTCACCACAGTAAGAAGTTTTTCTTTGGCCTTCTAGTGGTGTAGCTTTCTTTCTTTCTTTCTTTCTTTCTTTCTTTCTTTCTTTCTTGCTGTGAAAGAAACAGCAGCAAGCCCACGATTTAGAGGGTGACATCATTTATAAAGAATGACATAAATTGAGGGCTGGAATCAATATCAATAAAACACAGAATAAGTCACTCATCACCCTCTTGAAATCCAAGTTCAACACTGTGTAAAACCTAAAGCAGTATGCTAATCTTCTCCCTCCCCCTTCCTTCCTACACATTCCTCTGTGGATAAGTCATTTCTCAGCCAATAAATTATTCCTAAATCATTGAATCATGGAAAGCTAGGAGACCTGACCATGGGTCAAAACAATACAGTGTTTCTTTTTTTAAAAAAATGAAGAGGGGAAGGAAAGGGGGGACCCACTTGAACATATCAAACTTATCCACATCTCAGCAGTAGTCAGAGTTCAAGAGGGAGACTGTGATAGCACACAATTCTCTCATTGGTATGCAAGACGGCAGAAGGCATGGAGCAAGGGGCTCTGTTGAACATTGTCCCATCTGTGAACCCTATAATAGTTTCTCTTCCTCCCAGAACTTTCCTTAAGTTTGTATAAATAAAATGGTGCACTTTAAAGCTGCAATACCAAAACTTAAAACATTTTTTCTTGGAAACAAGGAGGGTGGGGAAAGCAAACCAAAATGTTAGGCAGCTGCTTGAAAACTCCCAAGAGAATATTTTAAGTACATCACATGAAACTGATTGGCATTTTATTCAGGGCAGACGTTTTCACTACAATGCATAATTAATTTAATTTCAGTTTTCGTTACATGACTTCTACCTGGCATAATTTGCAAAACTACCAAAACAAGGCAGCTAGGAATCTGCATCACACACAATTCCCCAACCAGCAGTTAGATTCCCATTAAAATAACCAATATTTACATCCAAGTCAAGCTTCCATAACAACATCCTCAGGGTCTGCCTGAACCGGCCCAGACCCTGCAATCATAATCTAAGGCCCTTCTTTATGTGCCTCCTCCACAAGAGGTCCAGAGAGCAGTGACATGAGAACTGTGGTGGCTCCCAGTTTGTGGAATGCTCTTTCCAGAGGGGCTCACCTGGCACCATCAAAATATATGTATAGGCTCCAGGAAAAAACTTCACTCTAAAACCAGGCCTTAAAAAATCTGTAGCCTTTCAGAAGTGGGCAGGATGTTTTTGATGTATTTCTTTCCCCTTTTGGTTTTATTGTATCTCTCTCTCTCTCTCTCTCTCTCTCTCTCTCTCTCTGTGTGTGTGTGTGTGCAGGGGTTTCTGTCTGTCTGTTATTGTTTTGGGTTGCCCCAGGCAAGATAAAGTAACTAACAAATAATGTTCATTATCATCATCATCATCAAATGGAAGCCCTGTTTGTAGGCGAATTGGCCACTGTGGAGAAAAATATGATGGATTGGAGGGATTTTTTATCTGATCCACCAGGGATCTTCTGATGCTCCCAGTTCTCCTTAATTAGTGGAAGGTATCACTCATTGTTCCCACAGGTGGGCTCCTTCCAAGTAAAAACACAGATTGTCTTAAGGTGATTTAAAAATAAAAATCTGTTTCATTAATATAGTTCTAGTCCGAGAATGAATAGGCAGGAAGCATCAGATGCTATCTTAATTTCCAAATAAAACTCAACAGAGACCTCAGTAAGAAAAACAACTAATCCTAAACCTATATCTTCATATACTTTTTCCCCCCTCCTTTGGAGGGGAAAAAACCCCCTGTTGACATTACTTGTTTCTCGACTGACCAAAGAAGTGATACTCAAAAATTATTTCAATTTGAAAATGGTACAAACGTTCTGTACACCAGTTGCCTGAAATAACCATGGAATGAGCTGAAAAGCAAACATATTTATTTATTTATTTATTTATTTATTACTGAAATTTGTAAGCTGGAGTATTTCACATCTTCATAAATATTACAGCATTTGCACACATCCCAAAAAACTGAACATTCAGTTTTTCTTTAAAACAACCACTGCAGTATGTCCTTATTAACAACTGGTGAAAATATAAAGTATTCACTCTTCTTGAGATTACTGTATATATTCCAACTAATTAACTAAATTGGCCCTTCTTTTAGCCAGCATTATTGCATGCATATTTAACCATTATTTTGTGTATAAATAATGTGGCTTGATTAAATATTTATCATCATTATTAAGTTGTCCACTGCAAGGCTTCTGTTGAAATAACAAAGCACTTGCTGAACACTGGATGCATTTGCTAGTGCTTTCTGTAGATGGAAAAGCATTACTGGTTTCTACTGCAATCTCAGTTCTGTATGTGTTTGATCATAGTGAACATTCATGGAATGATAAATGTCTCCACTACTTTACTGGGGGAGAGAAAGAAGTAGAGGGAGACAGCAGAGATGCAAGGCATGTTGAGAGAATAGTACCTGATGGTTATTGTAAAGGTAAAGGTAAAGGGACCCCTGACTATTAGGTCCAGTCATGACCGATTCTGGGGTTGCAGCGCTCATCTCGCTTTATTGTCCGAGGGAGCCGGCATCCAGCTTCCGGGTCATGTGGCCAGCATGACTAAGCCACTTCTGGCAAACCAGAGCAGCACACGGAAACGCCGTTTACCTTCCCGCCGGAGTGGTACCTATTTATCTACTTGCACTTTGACGTGCTTTTGAACTGCTAGGTTGGTAGGAGCAGGGACTGAACAACAGGAGCTCACCCCGTCGCAGGGATTCCAACCGCCAACTTTCTGATCGGCACGTCCTAGGCTCTGTGGTTTAACCCAGAGGGCCACCTGTGTCCCTTGGTTATTGTAGAGAGGCTTATTAAGGTGTTACTCATGAGAAGGGGGCAATAATGGTAATGGGCTGTGTGGTCTTGAGTTTAGCTCTTCCCCCTTCCTCCCCTTACCCATAACCACTGTGATTGCACCATCTAGCTCCCCCCAACTCCTTCCCTCACAGGCATATATTCCCTCCCTTATAAGAGTTAAGCAGAATAAGAAAAAATAAAAACAAAAAACAGAACAATTAAAAACAATGTGTGGGCCCTCCACCCCATGAGGTGGCTTCCTCACTCTCTATCACAACAAGCAAAATTTTATTGATACCAGTATAACAAGGCAGTAATTAAAACAGGAGATTCAAAGATCCAGGGAGTGCCTGTGCAAACGGTTGTGTCTTCAAGAAGCCAGCAGAATATGGCTTCTCACGTATCAGATAACCTTGCACAAAGTTTCTGTGGCCCCTGCCTTCTTACTTGAGCAACTTTTGCTGCATATCTGTGATAAGGGTTTCTTTATTATAATTTCGTAATTTGCTATTGCAACCTGTGCTGTCGTTCCCCACCGCACCCAAGAATGCAAATGCACTGCACACCTGAAATGCTTGTGGTATGCCTTAATTTATTTCTTCTCTCTGCAACAGAGAGTGCTGTTGAATAGGCATGCCAAAGCTCCTTCAAGAAAGTCACTAGGGAGCTACCATCCTGCAGGTGAAATAGCTCTTTACTTAATCTGCTAATTATCCACCAGAAAATTCAGGTAGCTATGTGTCATTCCAAGGACGCTGCAAGCTCCTTCAAGAAATCATCAGCTCTGCCATTTCCATATCCTCTGCATTTCTGTCATAAGTTAATGTGCCACAGCCTAATATGAACAATGCTGAGTGATAATGGGAGAAAGAAAATGGAAAAGGTGAATATTTTCACATTTGCTGGTTATTTGTTGGTCACTTAGAAGGGTCCCCACAAGGGTTTTTGATAGGCATGAAGACTATCATGGATGATCAAATGCATGACTTGAATGAAGGGGACCTTGGTCCTAATAATAAGACAGACTCAAGTAATTATAGACTGATCTCTTTCTTGAGCAGTGAGTAAATAAGATGACCAGCCTAGGAATGTGCACAGCGCTCACTTACTGCCACCAAATGGTGTTGAGTCTTAAAAGGAAAATACATGCTAAAGAGCAAACACAACTCTTGATGTGTTGCCCAGTATATAGCCAAAATAGTACTGCCCACAAACAAGAGCGAGGCATTGGGATGCTTAAGGGTAACCTGATGTGATCATAATCATCACCACTTTAGCTCCCACTCCCAGGGGTGTGGGACAAAAACAGCCCAATAATGACTGAGGGTGTTCAGTGGTCATGGAATGTTATCCGTCTGTTGGGAGGAAGTAAATGGAAAAGTGTGAAGGGGGTGGAATGGAATGGAATGGAATGGAGCATCATAAGAACAAGAGAATGTAAGAAGAGCCAACATCCTAATGTTTGGGGTTTGACTCTTTCTCCCATGTACAAAATAGAAGTCACTCCAGCAGATATTGTTGGGACACACTGTTCTTTGTGCTTTCAGTCTGTAAAGGATACATAATTATGTTTCATTTCCTGCATCTGCATTGTGTTACCTTTGCATTGAAATGAACAGGGCAGAATGACACATTGACAATGCAGATTTCGTAATTGATTGGGTGAATTGTGCAAG
Organism: Podarcis pityusensis; assembly: GCF_964106645.2. Classification (NCBI taxonomy): domain Eukaryota; kingdom Metazoa; phylum Chordata; class Lepidosauria; order Squamata; family Lacertidae; genus Podarcis; species Podarcis pityusensis. Next base: position 44,117,964 of record NC_138044.1, read on the forward strand.
TTATATGATTTTGCCACAGTTTTTCACAGAAAATGACCTGCCGTGGAACTGAAGCAATGCTGGATGCAGTGAATAAAAGGGCAGGATGGAAAATGATGATTGCTTACAAACTCCTAGTTTGGACCCAGCCAGAAACTTTATTTGCTAGACAAGTCCCCATGATGTAAGGGGTGTGTGTGTGTTTCATAAACTGACCTTAGAGGTACAGACGGTTGATGAGCCCTTTCGTTTCTCTCTGTGAATAATGGATCTGGCACTTAAGATGAATGTGAGGGGCGGGGTGGAGGAAGAAAGCCCTGTGCTGGAAGCTTTTTACATTTGGCTGTAGTGCTCCTCTTCTTACACTTCTGCTGTGATGAGTATGCATCCATTGTCATGTTCCCAGTGGACCATGGCTTGCCTGGAGATGAACTCTTTCAGCACCCATTTGAAAGTCACATTTGTCAGGAGAATTACCACACTTAGGGAGAATGAATGCTTACAATTAGAAATTCTAAAGAGGATGTCAGCCCATTAGAGTTTGTGATAACTCTAATAACAGCATCTTGAAGGTACCTCCTGTTATTATTAACAATACAGCAGTGTCTTCTGAAATTAGGTGCTAGTCAGCCTCAGGGACATGCTTGCCAGCCAAATAAAGAAGAAGTGCATCAATCAGCAGACCCGCCCCCCCCCAAAAAAATGAAACGCAACCACAGATATTTTCAGTGGAAATGACTGATAGAAGGCCTGCTGGTATTGTCATCACTAGGGATGGGTGAATAAGTCATTTTAGGGTTCTCTCAGTTTCTCATTTTTCAGATATTTTCAGTTCTCCACATTTCCACATCAGTTTGCAAACCTCCCCACCAATAAAAATAAAAATAAAAAATCACAAAAATTCATCAGCGTTTTAGGGAGAATTTGTCCTAATATAAGCACTTTTGTATGCTATTTTGTCTAGGACAACATTTCCCCCTGATTTTTCTACATTATTTTCACCAATACAGTGCTACCTCGGGTTACATATGCTTCAGATTACACATTCTGCTAACCCAGAAATAGTGCTTCAGGTTAAGAACTTTGCTTCAGGATAAGAACAGCAATCGTGCTCCGGTGGCACGGCAGCAGCAGGAGGCCCTATTAGCTAAAGTGGTGCTTCAGGTTAAGAACAGTTTCAGGTTAAGAACGGACCTCCAGAACGAATTAAGTACTTAACCCGAGGTACTTAACCACTGTATGTGCATTTTATTGACACTTTACCCTGATATATGCATTTTAGGTCACATTACTTGGCTGAAGAAGTTCATTGCAACATTCAGCAAAGTGTGGATTTTCAAAGATGGCTGTGTTTTGATTCTCAGATTGTTTTGGACTGTGTAAATTAGGTGGAATTGCTTTTAAATGCAAACATACTTTCTTCCCCATCACTAGTTATAATGTATCTAGTAGTTGTTGATTGCCTTGCTGTTTACTAGGTTAATGTTTTGTTTGATAGATACACATTTTTTAAAAAAAAAAAAATCACTGACTATATTGTTTTGGAAACCGCCCTGTGACTGTGGTTGCATAAAGGGTGGTCAAGAAATTCCATAAATAAGTAAAATTAAATGTTTGATTTAATTCATGCAACCTTGCTAGTTGCCTGTTTTACACAAATGCACACACACACTCATACACATGTTATACAACTAGTATATTTTTGCCTGAGTTTTATTATCACTAACTTGCCCCCTCAGGCTTGTTGCAACATTGCTCCCTTTGCAAAGAGTTTCCTGATTCACTATTTTATGGTCATAGGGTATTTTACCATGTCTTCTACCAGCAACCTTTTCCCCAACTGCCCTCTCTTTTCCTTTTTTCTGCCTTCTGTAAAATTCCATTTAATTATCCCTTTTTAAAACCTGGTCTTCAAAAGAACCAATGAGTTCCATTTAGTGCTGGAGGACAATGCAAATAACTGCTGGCTTTTATATTTCCAAGAACTGATGCTTCCTTTGGCCCACACTCTAATCTTTTGCACAGGGTTCTAATACAGTGGACGCTCGGGTTGCGAATGTGATCCGTGTGGGAGGCACATTCACAACCCACAGCGTATGCTACCTGCAGTGCCACGTCTGTACACATGCAGGTTGGAATTCGGCGTTTTCGCATGCGCAAAGCGCGATTTAGCAGTTCTGCACATGTACGAGCACCGAAATCCAGAAGTAACCTGTTCCGGTACTTCCGGGTTTCGGTGCATCCGTAACCCAAAAACTCGTAACCTGAAACATCTGTTAGCATAATGTGGAGTGACCACAATAACCATTTTATTTCTTGAATAGTTGGGAGAATTGTCATTTTAAGACTGGCATCTTGCATTATCACTGTGCATCATGGTCTCTCTTTTTTGTTCCAGAGAGAGAACTGTCCTCTGTAATGCTGAGCAGGTGGTTTACATATCAAATACCATTTAACTTGATGAAACTGCCTAACTTCTGTGTTAATAATCACACAATCAAGGCAGGTTTCTCCAAATTGTTATAGAGTAAACTATTTGCTGAAATTAATATGGGACTCTAATCTATTTGAAAATTGATTACAGTTGTAAGGACTCTCTGGCAAACATTCAATTAAGAGAAATGAAAAGTGGTGTGTGTGTTTGCATATGCATTCCCTACTCAATAAATATGTGGGGAATTGGAAAATGCTGCAACACGATTAATTGGATTGTACAAGAGTTTCCAAATTCTGAAATGCTTTGCAACTTCTGACACGTGAGATCACCAGGAATTCCCTCACTACTATCAGATATTGCAATAGGTCTGTGCATAGCCCTGTCCCCACGCTGGGTTTCCTTGGGGACCACAGGACCAACAGTGAAAAGGGATAATGTTTAATTAGGATTTTTTTAAATTTAATCCCTAGATAAACCAGGACACTGTCTTATCAAATTCAGCATTATCTGCTCTGATTGGCAATGACTTTCCTAGCTCTTCTACCTGAAAGCATTTTTATCCAGAGATTGGTTGTGGGGTGCAAGGGCAACATGGGAGAATGCAGCTCCAGGACTAGAAGCTATGACATCATCTGCCAGAGAACCAGAGTAATTGAGACACCCTTCTTCCCCGGGGCAAGAGAATGAGGTCATAACGAGGTTTTTGAACTTGTGATGTTGGGTACATGTATTAGCACAGGAGGAAGCCAGAGAATTAGGCCACTTTCGTTTTTTCTACCTGCTAGTTGACCCTAATTATTGGTTATTACACTGTGAACTGCTTCTCTTTCGTGTGGGCAGGGCAATGGGTCAGCACATCTACTTACATTTTCAGTCTCTCCTTGGGGATGTGGTCCTGTGGGCTGTTGTGATAAGCTTATGCACGTCAACACTGCTGACACAGAGATTGAACCTGATATCTTTTGCATGCAAACCATTTGCTCTGGATCTGAGTAACCAGCCTTTCCTGAACAAGAAGTAAGTTTTATCCATTCTTAAAGGAATCCATATGCAACTTCCCCCACAAAGTCATACAGATACCAAGGCCACATTCACACCATCCGTTTAAAGTACTATGATACAACTTCAAACAGTCATGACTTTCCCTAAAGAATGCTGTGAGCTGTAGTATGTTAAGTTTGCTGAGAGTTGTTAGGAGACCTCATTCCCCTCCCAGAACTACAATTCCCATAGTTCCCTGGGAAGAGGTATTGATTGTTAAACCACTCTAGAAAGTCTGTGTATTCATTCCCAGAATATTTTAACTCCCCCCACTTAAAAAACAAAAAAGGTGATATATTTTGTCCTGACTCTCTGCATTAACCATGCGAGCTAGAAGCCCATCATTATGTGAGCACAGGAGAATAAAGTATTATTTTTAAAGGTATTCTGGAGGATTTTGGTGGGGGGGTGGATCTTTGAGGAGGATTAAATTAAAATGAAGTGAACCTGAGTTTTCTGATGATGCTTGGAAGGGAGAGAGAGGGGAAGAGAGTGACAATGATTTTAAAAAAAAAGATTAAGTCCAGATTAACAGAAGCACTTGTTATAATTATGAAGTTAAGATTAATTGCCAAAATCCCTGAGTGAAATTCAATGTTGTCATTTCTTGTGAAATCCCTCTTTCATTCCCTTTTTATTAATTAGTTCATCCATCTAATTGTAACAGGTAACTTCTAAAAAATAAATCAATGGATCAGCCTATAGGTGGGAATTTAAATGCTGGCACTGGATCTTGAAAAATAACACTTTGGGAGGTTGAGAAGAGGGCTCTCAAAAGGTGCAAAATTGACTGATAGCCTTACAAGGCCTTTATGAAAAGTGTTCTCTCTCTCTCTCTTAAAAAAATGTCCTTATTGATTACTAAAAATGGCACATGACATGCCCCTAGCACAGTGGTAGCCAATGTGATGCCCTTCCATTTTGACTGCAATTTCCATAATCCCTGACAATTAGCCATGCTGGCTGAGGCTGATGGGAGTTGTAGTTTAACAACATCTGGAGGGCACCATATTGGTTACATTTCCCCTAGCACTTTAAAAAGCCGTCCTTCCATTAGCTGCAGATTGGATGGGCCAGCATACAGGAGTTCCTAAGAAGGAGAGAGTTTTCAGCTGCAACTCTGTGTCAATAGAAGACACAACTCATGCACTCCTTGAATGCCCTTTTTATAATAATCTTAGAAACAACTACATCCACCCATTATTAAGATCACAGAAGAGAAGGCCATCTCTTGCAAATACCTGTTTTCTGTTGTCTGACGAGAGAAGTATATATCCTTTATATGTAGAACATCAAAATTCCTTACTACAAATTTGTGTAACAAAATTTAACAGGGGTATGGGAAATGATTTATCCTATAAAATTTGGGGAGTAGAAATGTTTTTGGGGAAGACGCTTGTGTGTGAATTTGTTTTATGTGTGCAGATCAGTGCACACTGACTAACGCACAGTCTTCGCAGTAGGGCTCTGTTCCGATGGCATGAAGTAGTCACGACAAACCAGTAGATTCCTATCTGCTGCAGCCTTCATCTGCCTTCACAGCCGTTGTAACATACTGCTTGTTATCACCCGCCTGATCTGCCATTGAGGACTTCTTGGATCATTCTTTGTCTGGCTCCTTCCCTTTGATCTTACCGCCTTGGGTGACCCTGCTGGGAGTACAAGATTCCCGACGTCTTCGCTCACAAGGGTCATAGAAACATGCAAGCCCACTCACCACAACAAGGTGATGATCCAGTGAGTGGGAGTAGAAATGTAAACCACTATTAGTAGCAGTATTGTTGTCATGCATGTTATGGCTGTTTGGTAAAACACAATAAACTGAACTGAACTTTGAAAAGCAATATAAGCAGAGAACCATAACTGGAGGAAGTCTTGTAGACCATCTCCTCCAACCTATTGCTCATTGCACAAAATCAGATCTAGGATGTCCTCTGACAGGTTTAGAAGAGGGAAGAAAGATGTGGAAAGGAAGCTGAGTGGTAGAGCATCTGCCCTTGCATGCAGAAGGCCCCAGTTTCAATCCCCAGCATTTCCAGGTAAGGCTGGGGGGGAAAGAACCTGCCTGGAACTTTGGAAAGCCACTGTATCAGCCAGTGTCAGCAATCCTGAGCCCAGCAGTCTGATGCAATGTTAGGTAGTGTGCTTTGTAAATCAGCCCTTAGTTCAGAACCATGTGGGCTAGGAACCTCATTTTATTTGGGGGTGAAGGATCATAGCTCAATGGTCGAACACTGGCTTTACATGCAGGTTCAATCCCTGGCATCTCCTGATTGGGCCGGGAAAGGCTTTGGCCTGAAACACTGCAGAACTGCTGCCAGTCAGTGTAGGCAATACTGAGGTAGATGGACCAATAGCCTGATAGCAGCTCCCTAAGTAAGTCCCAAAAATCAAAGACTGTGGTACCATGCCAAATCACTTTCCCCACAAGCTGGTTCCTTGTATAGTCACTAGCTTCTTCAATTTATGCATTTGACAAACACATAAAAACAGCAACAACACAGCAACCCTTCCTTCTCTCTGACAGTGTTCCTAGACAACCATTCTATTTATACACCATTCTGTTAAATAATGATATGTGCCAATGGCTATGAGAAAATGAGGTATGGAATGGCTCTTTGAAATGTATTTAATGCCAGGAGACCTGAGCTGTTCGTTCTATGTGTGAGTTATTCTTTGCTGTTATTTTTGGAGCAAAAATATACATCCCTGGGAGGAAAATGAAAACAAATGGATTAGCAGCATGGATATCACAGCGTTCTTTTTGGTCCTTAGCAGTAATTATGACCTAGTGATCAAGGAAAAAGCATGTATCATGGCTCCCACTTCTGGGTGTATGTGGGGAGGAGATACTCCAGCATCAAGTTATCATCTCATTATTGTCCCAAATGAGAGAAAATAGCATGAAATATGTTGAGTGGGCTTTCAGATCTTCCGCTGTCAGCACTTGTTACTAACACCCTTCAGCCATAAGCAACTGCTGTTCTTTGCTCAGTCACTCGCTGAGTGCCTCAATGAACAATATTTCCCATTCAATTTATAATAGGGCAGAGGGGGCGGGGGAAGAGAACTTCCTGCAAACAGCCTCCTCCATCACTAAGCCGTCAAGGGAAACTGAATGAATCAAGTTAATTGGTTGCTGTTCTTAACCCTAATATAATGGAGGGAAAGGAAATCGGTTTGTCGGCCAGCTGATGCTCTGAATTAGTACAAAGTGTGTAGATGTGGAAGGTCCAGCTTCCAGGACCCCATGGCAAAGCCATCAATGACACAGTCTAGATGCAGCCGAGTGTGCACACAAGGATTCCTTCTGACCAAAACTGGTACCAACATTTTCACCCCAGCTCATCTTGCGGTTCAAAGAATGGATCAAAACAGGATGGCTTCCTTCAAAGCAGCAGAGCAATGAATGCAAGATTAAGAGTGCTGTAGAAAACCAACTCAGTTTTAGGCTTCGTATTTCAGGTAGCATCTAGTTAAGGAGATTTCATGTGAATTCTCACAGGTTTACATACATACAGCTGGCTTCATCAAATAATAAACCGGTTCTTTCTGCAAATATGTATTTAATATATGTCTTAGCCTTGACCTGCTGCAGAATTCAAGGCTGTATGTCTTAACTTCACCTTTTGCTATTATCTGCCATTTCCAGACCTTAACCTTTGCAACTCATTTTGAAACTTTACCCTTGACAAGACAAAAAAGAAAAAAGCTGGGGGGGGGGAATCCAAATGACAATGTAGAATCATTTTTTCCCCATATGTCAGTTTCTCTGGGGGGTTCAAAAAATGGATGTGGAAATGGTAATGTTGAAATATTGTGGGACTCGAAGTCCCATCTAGGAATGGGATAGAAATTCAATTAGGCTTGCATTTAAAGGCAAGAAATTTCATTTCCAGAAGGATACATAAATTGAAACACAGCCATCCTTCAAAATTTTGCATGGCAGTTCTTCAACCACGTAATGTATATATATATAAAAAACCACACACACATAACAGGTTAAAGTTAGCATAAAATGCATATGTTGGTGAAAATAGTACGCAAAACTGCACTATACAAGGTGAAATTATTTTGCAGTAATGTGCATGTTAGAGAACATTATACACAAAAATGTATGTATTAGGATAAATCCACGCTAAAATTCTGCTGAACTTTCATGATGACTTAAATAACGAAAAAGCAGGGTGATATGGAGATGTGGACATGCAGAGAACTGAATTTAGGATTGGGAAAATGATATCCTAAGAAAATTAGAAATTGACAGATTTCTCCATCTCAGATTTGCCCAGTCAGGATAGCCAAGGGTCATCGGCAATGAAATCTGTGGTCCAACAACTTCTGGACATCTGGACCTTTCCCATCCCTGACACCGAAGCCTTTAAACTCATGCTTCAGATAGATAGATACCTTGCTAGTTACCTTGGTGCGGGGTGAGCCATCCCTGGGGGTGCCACGGTGATCCGCACACTGGGGTGCCACGGCAAGCTGCCCACGGAGTCCACCTGGCAGACACAAGCACCACGCTGTTGTTTCGGGCAGCGCGGGCCCCCGAGCCACCGCGTCAGTCCCAGGAGAGACGTGTGGCTCAGGTGCACTGCAGGCCAGGCCCTGCGGTAAGTGCCATCCCCCATGGTGTGCTATTTTGTCATCCCCCTCAAGGATGACACCCGGGGCAGACCACATTCTCCGCAACCCCCTTCCTACACCCCTGGATGCTTTGGCACTGAGACAGAGATGTTGGTTGCCTTTGGAGCCTGCAATAATGTTGTGCCCATGGTGGCTGGCTGGGGAATGCAAACAGGAACTTTTCATTAATCATGTGGGGTAGAAAGGAGACATATGACAGTTGTCTGCGGCTCTGCCTGCTGCTTGCTGTGAGACTAGTTTCCAAGTTTTAACCATCCCAGATAATTCTGGGTGGACACAATTCAATTCAATCCAGACAAATCCCGAGGTGACCAAAATTGGACAATTTGGTCTGGGGATTTGGCCATGCCTGGTGCACAGCCCTAAGAGATACTGCTCAACTACCCTGCACTCAATAGTAACTCTGTCCCATGAATTGTTTAACATCTCTGCAATCACCCTTCCACCATTTGCCTCTGATCTGGCCTAGCACTGGCATGTGGCCCCCAAAAGGTTATCCATTACAGAATGCGGCCCCCAGACTGGAAAAGTTTCCTCACTCCTGGTTTAAATGGTTTCCTTAAGAAAATGGCATCTATTTTGTGGCTTCCAAATTCCTTGAATGCTGTCTTTCACACCTTCTTGGAGAAAAAGGCTGAACTGAGCTCAGTTTACAGAGAGGATAAATTTTCTCATTTGTGCAGATATCAATACTTTGTAGAACTAGCACAGTGGCTCTCCAGTTAAGATGATGCACCAAGTAGTTCTTCCAATATTAGCTTTCAGAAAGTGAATTTCTTTGGTGTACAGTAAGAAGCTGCTTTGAAAATGCATCAAAGCAGAACTGTTTCAAATGCTTATTTATGTACGCAGTGACAGTCGTTCAAAATCTTCCAAGCATTGATGGCATAAGAAGCTGTAACTGGGCAAAAGGACATAATCATCATACACAATTTGTGCCATGCCTGCTTTTTACTAAAAGGAAGATAATTGAAATGTATATCAGAACCATGTTATGAAAGATGGCATTTTCCTTGCATTTGTGCATAGCAATGACCTGGGTGCCTTTCAAGCATAAGGCAATTAGGGTGAGTGACAGAAAATGTGAGTCTTGTTTATCACTTTGCCCATTTCTTTGGCTACAGCAAACATTAGACAAATTTAGAACATAATGTATGACAAAGCCTTGGAAAAAGCCAACACCAATTGCAAGCTATCAACACAAAAGCTGTTCACAAGCTTCTTCTTTTTTCTACATCAGGAAGGAAATACCCCTGAAAACTTTATTATGCCTCAGAAAACAACCCTGATATTTCCATGAGATTGAAACAGAGTCCAACACAACTGAATCACAGAATTCATAGAAGTATACATTTTGAAAGAGGGCTATGTTTCTATTTGCATATTGGTTTAGATAATTCAAATGTGATAGGTTTGCAATAAAATGTGGCAAGCCTATTCAGTTTTTGTTTTTTATTTTATTTTTTAAGATGACCAAGACATTTTAGTGATTTAGTACAGTGGTGCCCCGCAAGACGAATGCCTCGCAAGACGGAAAACTCGCTAGACGAAAGGGTTTTCCGTTTTTTGAGCTGCTTCGCAAGACGAATTTCCCTATGGGCTTGCTTCGCAAGACGAAAAATGAAAACGTCTTGCAGGTTTGTTTTCTTTTTCTTAACACCGTTAATACAGTTGTGACTTGACTTCAAGGAGCAACTCATAGAACGCGGTGTGGTAGTTAAACTTTTAAAACTTTTTTGGGGTTTTTTGGATTTTGGGTTGGGGTGTTTGGAATTCAAGGACTTGGTGTTGGGGAGGGGTTTGCAAGAATCTGGAAGCTTGTGTGGTTTTTTTCTGAATTTTTATGATTTTCTGTGACCATTGGGCCACTCTGGTGTTTTTTTAAAAAAATTCTGGATTTGAATTTCTGTGTGGTGGGTGGCTGGGGGAACAGTTGAGGAGGGGGTTCTTCAGCAAGAAGCAAAGAGTGGAAGAGGAACCTTCTTTGAGTTGTCCCCCAGAGTCTTAGAAAATGTACTGTACATTTGTTGATTTTTAAATGTTTTTCTGTCATGTTTAGAAACTTAATTTATTGTTCCTTCAGTTTTTGAAATGCTCTTTACAGTATGTGTGACTTCAAAGAGCACTTAATAAACTCTTGTTGTACCTAATGTGGCTTTGTTTGGACTTTTTTTGACCATAGGAACACATTAATTGAATTTCAATGCATTCCTATGGGATTTCGTGCTTCGCAAGACGAAAAATTCACTAGACGAAAAAACTCGCGGAACGAATTAATTTTGTCTTGCGAGGCACCACTGTATTGCTTTATGGCATTTCCTGTCATGCACCACCTAGGGGTGCCAACTTGAATGAAATATTGCGGGGGCCCAGGTAAGCCCCACCCTGCATGATTGATCACATGACACAGGGCACACACATTATTTGAATGCCAATACCCATCAACTTTGCAGGGGTCCGAACCCCTCAAATATTTTATTGTGGGAGCCCAAGCTCCCATGGCCCCTAGGAGTTATTTTCTGGAGGTGAGAAGTACGAAAATACTTTTATAAATACTGTAAACAGAATGCAAATAGAATTTCTAGAGGTGAAGCCAACAGTAGTTTCCAAACTTTTTAAAAACAAAACCACAGACCACTCAAAAATTGCTGATGGACTTGGCAACCCACTTAATGGTTTTTCCGTTCCTGTTGCAGACATTGTGATTTGATGTGTTGGATGCTGTATGATTTTTAATTGTATTTTAATTGCTTCTTGCATTTTTTATATTGCATTTTATTGTATTACAATTTGCATTCATTAAAATTCAAACTGTAATACAATTAAATACAATGTAATAGATAAAAAGCATTTAAAATACACTTTAAAATCCATATGGATAATGAATGTGGACATGTGATGGACCACCCAAATAAACTGCATGGACCGCTGGTGATCATAGAATCACAGAATTGTAGGGTTGGAAGGGACCCAGATGGTTGTCTAATTCAGCCCCCTGCAATGCAGGAATTTCAGCTAAAGCATACATGACAGTTTGCCATCCAATCTCTGCTTAAAAACCTCCAAGAAAGGAGATTCCACCATGCCCCAATGGCAAGCACTAATTGTCCGAAAGTTCCTCCTGACCTTTAGTCGGACTCTCCTTTCCTGTAACTTGAATCAATTGCTTCAATTCCTACCTTCTGGCATAGGAACCAACTCTCAGGAGCCATGAGGTCTTTGCTCCCCTCCCCCAATTAAATATCTGAGGGGGCCACTCTTAATGAGGGGGAATAGGATGTATTCCTGGATGCAGCAAGAAGTGTTAGAATCAAAGGAAGGATTCAAATTGTTGGAAAAGCAAAACAAACTTCTTGATAATGACCTTCTAAATATGGATCGTTTAAGGTAACAAAGAAGTGACAAATGGGTGCCCCCTCTCCCTCAAATCACTGATAGTTAGAGAAGACAAAGGCCAGAGCTGAGGTATGTGAGAGAGTGCTAGAAACTGGAAGCTGGAAGGAAGGGAGCAGGCCATGCCTGATTTCTATTGGAATCCAAGGATGCAGCTATGGGAGAAACAAGACTCTTGGTGGTGTTAATGCTGTGAACCCTGCCATCATAGGCTCAGGTTGTATGTATGTAACCATATATCATAAAGACACCATGGGCTCTGCTGTGCTTCATTCCCAAGGAAACATGAACCCAGAGTAAGCGACTGGAACCCCTGGAATCTCACACTGCTGAGAGACCGGGATGGCATGCAACACCACATTTCCAACAGACACACCCAAATGGTCTAAGTATTCGGGGAAGGAACGTAGCTCAGTGGTAGAGCATCTCCTTTGCATGCAGAAGCCCTGGGTTCAATCCCCAGTGGCTTCTCCAGAAGAGACTCCCTCCTGAAATCCTGGAGAGCCATGACCAATCAGTGCAGACAGTACTGAGCTAAATGGACCAATGGTCTGACTCAGGATAAAGCAGCTTCTTGTGCTTCCCTGCATTTCTCATTAACCATTTCCTTCCAAGCCCAAACAGCAACAGAGTCTTGAGCAGAGCTCTCATCCCTTCATAACCATTTTCTTGCATCTTATGTGTAGGAATGAGCATCTGAGAGAAACTTGTTGAGGTGTGTGGGGTGTCTGTAAAATCAAGGAGCCAGCTAGGAATACTTGGGGGGATGGATTTTGCCTCAGGATCTTCTCATTGTCTTTGTCTGTTCTATAGAAAGATGGAAAATGGGCTATTTAGAATGGACCAAAGGCTAACTGCAAATCTAATTAATTTTGAAGACTGTCTTATCCTTTGACTCTCCGTTTTGATGGAATGCAACCTCAGGCAATAACACTCCTGTTAGATCTCTAGAAACATACATTTAGAGCTTTGTCCTAAATGATACAAAAAAATCATCTCTCTTCTACATGCATTTGAAAAATTAAAGCTTTATATGCTTATATATGATCCTGTCAGTTGCATGAATATGTTTGTTTTGTGTGCTCTTTCTCATTCTCTTTTTCCTCACACCCTATGGGTTTCCATGGTCTTGTAACTGTCAACATAACACAATGAAAAATTAAATAAGTAGTAGACATGTAATGTTAATGTTAGCAAAATTTACTAGATGTCAATGGGGGGGACTGTTTGCTTAATGGGATGCTGTAGTGAAATATTAAAACTTTGTAGGAAAGCTTCTAATGTTCGTCTTCTCACTCCCCCTCCCGCCCTTTTGCCAACATGCAGCAACCTTCCAAGTGACCCCTTTTGTATTAAATATAGAAACATTTTATATATGACATAACAGAAAACAACCATAGCAGTTTAACCTACTACTTTCTCCGGCATTTGTTTGTCCTGACTAGCAAGATTTCAAAACAGAGGTCTTTCAGTGGGTCATTGGAAGTTCCCTACTGGAGCAGACCAAAGACCTATCCAGACTACCATCCTGTTCACCACAGTGGCCAACTAGATCCCCCTGGAGCTGGAGGAGAATGGACGTGAGCACAATACCCCTCTTCCAGTAATATTCCACAGCAGCTGTCATTCAGTGGTATGCTATCTCTGATCCTAGGAGACACACATTGTTGCCATGCCCTTGATGGGGCACAGAGCTGGTCCTATCATTAGGGAGACTGAAGCACCCATGGAGCATTTCATCCTGAGAATGAGGAGGAGGGGAGGGCAAGGAGGTTCCTACCTAATGAGACCTTTCCCTGCCACTTGAGCCTGCTACTGCCCACCCTGTAACGTGGTAGGTTTACTGCTATAGTAGCACATTTGAGGAGTCACCCAGTGGTGCTTTCTGAGGCAACCATGCTGAAGGATGTACAACAAACAAGTGGCTGCCTCAGGCAGCAGATTTTGGGTATCATGAAAGGGCACAAAATTGTTAGGTAAGTTTGTATTTAAATGAGAATTGCATTTCTCCTCCATCCCTAAGTCAGGTGCACAACACTCTCCATCTTCCATCCAGAGAAGCAAGAGTTATTATCACAGCTTGAAGGACACATTCTAGTCAGGTAAAATCACCAGGGGAGGGCACGGAATAGATACACTGGGGGATGTGGACTGGAGTGTGTGTCCTCAGTAGGGTGAACGAAGAAACAGATAAGGCTTTATATTTTTCCTGGGCCTAATGCTATCACCCCTGATGCTTTCTGCCATCTTCAAGATCCCAGGACTGTCTGAATGACTATGGAAATGTTTGAGGTTCTGGGTTATTGCAGTAACACTGGTAATGCAAGTGAACCCACATTAGCCACCAGTGGCAATCCTGTGATTTTAGGAGCCCTGGACAAGAGAGTAATTTGGGAGCTCTTATTTTTTTTATTAAACATGGAGCAGAGAATATTACATTATATCAACACTACACTGTAAATACATGAATATAAATAATCCTCACATGTAAACAGAAACAGCCAGCCCTGTGTTGAAGGCATATGGTATGATATCATAGAAGGAGGGATATAGGGCAAATTGGTGATAGCCAGTCCCTTGATAAATAATGGTACAGGGATTAATTTTATGAGTCATTATCTAGTACCATGTTTAATGAAATGCACTTTTTTCAAGCCTTCTTGGAAGCCAAACCAATCCCACTTTTATGTTCAACTGAAACCAGTCTAACCCCATACCCTCCAACCTTTCTCCGATGGAAATATGGACGTCCCATTCCATAACAATAATTTTACCATTTATACCCCACACATCTTACTGGGTTGCCCCAGCCACTCTGGGCAGCTGCCAACATATATAAAAACATCATTAAACAATAAACATAAAAAACTTCCCTATACAGGATTGCCTTCAGACCGCTTGGGGGTGAGGTGTGGATAATTCCATACCCATACCTGGGACAGCTTCTCTAAATCAGGGGTGTCCCTGGAAAATACGGACACTTGGAGGGTCAGTAACCCTGACATTCTTGTGATGCATAAAAATACACATACAATTATTTAATCTATTTCAACTTTGAAAAGGACCTCTTACCAAATGCAACAGTTAAAGAGAGAATAATGTTAAGTACTGCAGATAAATTGGGGGTAAATATCTTAAACATCACGCTCATGAATAAATTGAAGGGTTGCCAAAGCTGTGCATTTTTCTTGTAATTGATTATATAACCTAAAAATGTTCTTGATCTTAGTCATCAGCTCTGTTTAATCAATGTCTTCCTCAAAGATTTTACATCAGATATGAATCCATCCTTTTCATTAAACTGCACCATTTGCTTAAATTTATCACCTGGGTGAGCAATGCAACCTCTCCTTTTTCTACTGCATTTGCAGCAATAGTAAATAGCCATTGCAGGGCAGAAATCCTGTCACATGTCAACCCTCCCTAAAAAAACGATTGCTCCACAAACACGGAGTAAAAGAGAGAGGAAATTGTGCCATCTTATGAATATTTACTCAGAAGTAAGTCCTACTATATTGGGACGTGGGTGGCGCTGTGGGTTAAACCACAGAGCCTAGGACTTGCCGATCAGAAGGTCAGGGGTTCGAATCCCTGCAACGGGGTGAGCTCCCATTGCTCGGTCCCTGCTCCTGCCAACCTAGCAGTTCGAAAGCACATCAAACTGCAAGTAGATAAATAGATACTGCTCTGGCGGGAAGGTAAACAGCGTTTCCGTGCACTGCTCTGGTTTGCCAGAAGCGGCTTAGTCATGCTGGCCACATGACCAGCTGTACCCCGGCTCCCTTGGCCAATAAAGCAAGATGAACGCCGCAACCCCAAAGTCGGTCACAACTGGACCTAAGGGTCAGGGGTCACTTTACCTAAGTCCTACTATATCCCATAGGATTTACTCTCAAGTAAGAGTGTATAGAATTGCAGGCTGGAATTTTCTTTGGTCAAGTTAATTTTCATGGTGCTGGAGCTGAAGCTCTACCTGTAAGCGGATATTCAGTTCAACAACTGATGATCTGAGCTTGATGTACCCCGTTAATTTTGCAGTGTTGAATGGCGTTTCCAACATGGAGCTTCACCACCCAGCTCTGGATTTTCCTGATGCTCAACACCACCAAATGCGGGAATCGAATAAATGGGGAATATGTCAACACTGGTGCCATCAGTGGGCATTGTTTTAACCAGATCTCCTGATGCTGACCTCCTGTATTTTTTCCTTCTTTCACTGATAAGTACACAAAAGGGTGACCAGTATTACAGATACACTGGTACCTCGGGTTAAGTACTTAATTCGTTCCGGAGGTCCGTTCTTAACCTGAAACTGTTTTTAACCTGAAGCACCACTTTAGCTAATGAGGCCTCCCACTGCCATTGTGCTGCTTCCGTGCGATTTCTGTTCTCATCCTGAAGCAAAGTTCTTAACCTGAAGCACTATTTCTGGGTTAGCGGAGTGTATAACCTGAAGCGTATGTAACCCGAGGTACCACTGTATTAATATTGTGCAGCTTGAAACCATAGGATGCATAAAAACTGACTCCCCTTGGAATAAAAATTGTCCAGACCCATAAATATACAGTGGTACCTCGGGTTACATATGCTTCAGGTTACATACGCTTCAGGTTACAGACTCCGCTAACTCAAAAATAGTGCTTCAGGTTATAAGAACTTTGCTTCAGGATGAGAACAGAAATCGCGTGGCGGCCGCACAGCGGCAGCGGGAGACCCCATTAGCTAAAGTGGTGCTTCAGGTTAAGAACAGTTTCAGGTTAAGTATGGACCTTCAGAACAAATGAAGTACTTAACCTGAGGTACCACTGTAATTCAAAAGCTTTACTAACCAGAACTTTAGGATAGTATTTATTAATTTATTAATTATCCTTTCCTCTTATTCACTTGTGTGAGTTTAACATCTAGTTAGCAGAGTTTAAAATTTACCTGCAGCATGACCCAGAAGCTGTACGCCGGCTCCCTCAGCCAATAAAGCGAGATGAGTGCTGCAACCCCAGAGTCGTCCATACTGGACCTAATGGTCAGGGGTCCCTTTACCTTTTTAAAATGTGGAAACGTCTGGGGGAAAGCTTACTTAACCTTATTAGTACTTTTATTTTAATTCAGTATGTGGCCTTGAACATATGAACCACTTGCTGTATTAATGAGTTATGCCAGCACTTTGTTGCCAAGCTTGGAAGAACCCTGTGTTACCTTCTGGTGCCATATCCTCCTCCTCCTCCTTCTTCCCCCTTCCCCTTACTGAAACGAATTGGCTGCTGCCTCCCTGTAATGTCCTGAGCGAAGTGGACCATTAGGCCTTTGCAGAAAAAAGGTACTGGGACAGCTCCTGGCCAATGAACTAGGGTACTACTGGCATGGGTGGATCTGGCTTAAAAGGGAGGGGGCACCACCAGCCTGTTCTGTTTGTAGGGAAGAATTTGCTTACCTACAGTGCCACTGAGTTAAAGGGAAGGCTGATTGAGACTGAATATTAAAGGAGATAGACAGGATTTTGTGCAATATTTTGTGGGGCTCTAAAGTATGGTACCCTGGGCAGTTGCCCAGTACATCTATCTAGGTAAAGGACTTCTGGATGATTAAGTCCAGTCAAAGGCAACTATGGAGTTGTGGCACTCAACTTGCTTTCAGGTTGAGGAAGCCAGCATTTGTCCACAGACAGATTTCCAGGTCATGTTCTGACGCAACAGAAACCCGTGACAGAAACCGGAGTGCACAAAAATGCCGTTTACCTTCCCACTGCAGTGGTACCTATTTATCTACTTGCACTGGCATCCTTTCAAACTGCTAGGTTGTCAGGAGCTGGGACAGAGCAACGGGAGCTCACTCCATCACAGGGATTCGAACCACCGACCTTCCGATCTGCAAGCCCAAGAGGCTCAGTGGTTTAGACCACAGTGCCACCCACTATCAAACTATAAAGCCACCCCTGCAGTAGCCCTTCATGTACCTCACATTGGCCTTTGGGCATAATTAAACCATATTATACCCCCTCCAAAGTGAATGCCAACAGCTTATTGTGCCTTAGGCAATAGAAACAATGGATCTACCACCACCCCCACAAAAAAACTCCACTAGATTTGGGAAAGTGCCTACCCACTAACAGACTTAGCCGTTCTGTTGCCGGTAGATAATGTATTAATTGGCTGAGGAGGGAGTGGGGAAATGTGAAGGAGCATTTTTTATTCTTTCCAGGAGGCTAGAAAAATATGGTGATCCTTTTTCTGGTCACGTTGAGGTCACCCTTCCTTCCTGCGTGTACCGTGCGTGTCAACAGTGAAAAGGGCATCCGCTTATTCCAAGACAAAGCTAGCTTTTGTCTTCCCAGTTGCACAGTGTATGCCTAAGATGCTGACAATTTGATTTGTAGGGTGCAAGCTTTATTGGAATGAAATATTTTCTGAGTTGCCGTAGGGAGGACTTCATGATGGTGCATGTACATGTGAGTGTGAGAGAGAAATGAATGAACTTTGCTTATTTACTGCCTGATGCAACCTTCAAAAAATACCATGGTCTTATTTATTTATTTATTTTATTGTTCCGGTTTCCAGTCATTGGCCTTTACTCTGGAGGCTTGAATTTTACTGCAAATACATATCCTCCACACTTGCCCTCTTAATAGGGCAAGAATAAATGTTGACACCACACATTCCTGAGTGAGATTTCTGCAACTGAGGAAGAAAGCCAAATCAGAGATCGTCATCTTTCCGCTCCAGTGTTTTCATATTTTCTGTTACCTTATATCCTGAGACACAGGTTAAGCAAGAACTTACTGTCTGTGTACTTCACTGTCTGCATGCTGTTATGCAAAGGGGCGGAGGGGTGGGTAAGGGAGAGATAAGGTACAGGAATCTTTGAAAGGTGGGAGAGTAATTTTCATCAACCTGGCTGTCAGGGTTGAAAGGAAAAGGAAAGGCCTTTGGACATTTACCATATACTCCGTTTTGAGGAGAGCAGGGGTAGAAGCTCATTGTTGAGCTTATCTGCTCAGACTGTATCCCAAACACACCCTCAAAAATTTCCTGCCTCATTCCTGGCTCTCAATGAAAAACAACTTAGCTTTTTACCAGTACTGTTGCGAACCAGATGTAGAGAAAATATACAAATTTAATAAATGACATATAACAATAATTAATAAAAATACAAACAAGTGTAGCTTTTTATAAGTAGTGTTATGTGCATTATTATATGCCTTTCTATTATATTGCACATGTAACACACATTTGCGTGTTCAGACCCAGAAACCTCCTCCCTAAATAAATTCACACTTGACTGAAATTTTGGTTTTGGTTTCTGGCAGAATTTAGGCCACAACTTTATTGATTACAGAAAGTGACTGGTTGCATAGGCTCTGGTTTGACTAGCGCCCTGCCAGGGCACCAGCATAGGTCAGCCAAGGGTGAACACCTGGATAAGCAGAAATCCGGGAACGGGCTAACTCCGCCACCCAAATGTCCCCCTGGACTCAGGCACAGGCACAACCCCCTCTCAGGGGTTGACCAAACTATCGAGTCTCTGGATTCCTTTAACGGAAAACCCTTCACATAGGGATGGTGAGAGTGTTCTCCCATCCCTATCACCTGAACCAGAGCCTATCCGCAACCTTACAAGTTGTGACGATTTGCTATGTGGCAGGCGAAACCCAAATGGCAACAGCCAATCAGCCAAGTGGGGGAAATTCCTGCTGTGCCCCAGTCCCAACGATAGATGACACACAACATAGCAAGGTCAAGCATGACAAGCCCTAAGAGTAGGGAGAAGTGGACGGGTGTTCCGATTCACGCACCGAAAGAGGAAACTCTAGGTCACATGAATGGGTATATATAGGTCCCTCAATCCGTTTAGACTGCGTCCAATTGGCCAGATTGTACCCAGCTTTGAGGGATCTACCAATCGGGTGTTGTGGCTGATCAATTGTACCTACCCACAACACAGGGTGTCGGTTGTCCAGGTCTCACCACAAAACTCTTTAAGGGGGGACCCGATTTAATATATGCACATGCAGGTTTTCATTAAGTAACCAGCATATGAGCAAAATCTCACAACTATGCATATGGCTGTATAAAAAGATGTTGCATATTAAAAACTTAGCCACAGAAATGCAGTATAGCATGGAGTTTGACTCTTTTATGTATATAATATACATTTTTATGCAAATGATTAGCTGAGCTTTTTAAAATACAAAACCAAACAGCCACCAGTAATGCACAAATGAATTGGGCATGAGTGAGCCCCTGATACAAAACACTGAGAAAAGCTTGGTTTGGCCCTACCTACCTGCCAATTCCATGTATAAGTGCATTTGCAACAGGTTCATCCTCCATGCCTAGAGAAGAGGGACTTAGCAAGAAATATTTACCTTCTAGTTCTATCACTGATGTTAGTGTGGATGGGCTCTTTGTTTAAAGCCCCTCCTATTGTGCTATTGAACTGACATTGGCCCAAAGGATGGACTGTCCTAGAGCTCTGAAACTCTGCCTCTCTGCTTACAAGACCTCTAAGGATCATGCCTCCTTCGTTCCCATCCATGTTTTATACCCTGGTGAATCTCTGTGTTTGTGAGATTTAAAACTCACTCTCTCTGCATGCCAAATTCATCAATAGAAGAAGTAGAGGGTGCGGTGGCATATTCTCTTAAAATGTTGCTGAAAAACTGTCAAGAGACCAGTCATCCTTTGGAACTATATGACAGGAGCTGTTTCTGCTCATCCCTATTAGAGTCACTGCAAAGCAGAGGCCAGTGATGCCCAGGAGATAATATAACAAAATGAAAGGCACACCAGCTGAATTTCACAGTGATAAGAGACCAACTTTTAACTTTCAAACAGAAAGACAATGTGTGTGTGTGTGTGTGTGTGTGTGAGAGAGAGAGAGAGAGAGAGAGAGAGAGAGAGAGAGAGAGAGAGAGAGAGATATTATCATTTGACACCTGATTGAATAAATCTTAGACCAAGGGTGATCTACTCTCATGGTTTTTAACATTAAGAAAGGGTTAAGGAATGCTTTTGATAACATTGATGGACACATGACAGTCTACTTTTTACATTCATTATGCATTATTACCTTGTCTTTTTATAGCTTAATGTTTAATCGTTTTATGCTGCTACACTGGTGAAACACTGTTCACAAGTCCCTATGTAGCAATTTTTTAAATTGCATTCAAACTCTGACCCCCCTCCAGTGGGATGGAGGAAGTATTAAAATGTGGCACCAGAGGGAGGAACAGAGTAACCAGCAACCAGCAGGGAAAGAAACAGTGTTTCAGAAAATGGTGTGGCCAGGTATTACTTACATTTGGCGGGGGGGGGGGGAACCAAGGTAAAAATGCTTTAATTAACAAGTTATGCCCTGTGACAATTATCTAATGTCATTCTAATAGGGGGAAATAATATTAAACAGGTCAGCGTACATCCAACCCATGTGTTTTAGTAGAATAATCAATCATTTAAATAATTATTCAGCTAAATCTGCATGCATCTGCAATTGAGAACAAAAACTATGGTTTCCCCAGTGTTTCTATGCAAAAATCAATTCAGTAGGGTTAATCGGCGTCTTGAAAAGCACATAGAGCTGAAAGAGGAACTGGGAAAGAACATCACTTTTCTTCTAGCTTCCTTCTTCTGTTCTATGCACTTTTCAAGGGAGAAAAAGGTAACCCACATAACCTCATTATAATTGCATAGTGTGTGTGCAGATGGGGTGTGTGGAAGGAGGGTTAGAGGTTCCATGGTTGCCAGAAGAAGACCTCAAGAGTAGTGACCCCGGCTTAGATCTAAGCTCTCATCACAGAAGTAGGTACTACCTACAAGGAGGGAGGGAAGAGCAAGGCCTTATCCACAATTACTTTTGCCCCAGTTTTTCCAGGCAGAAGGTCTGTGCTTTAATGCTCCATGTCTAAGCCTTTTTAATTTTTTTGCCCTGAGCTTTCCACACAAAAACTCTCTCTTTAAATCTTAAGATATTTAAAACAAATGTGTTCTTTCAATCCATAACTTATATATGTATTTGTGGAAGATAGGTGTAATGGGAAAGGTAACATCTTAATGAAGCTGAAATAATGAACAAGTCTTTATTTTCTTACCTGTGATCTTCAGTTTGGTTCATAACAGAGTCATCTCTTGTACGTCTCCCTAAGCCAAAGTAAGCTAACGTTTTCAGACACACATTTATGAGGGGGATGTTAATCAGAATTTAGATTAAACAGAAATTCCCCGGAAACTGTGCAACAGAGCCACATTAATACTGAAGGGGTTCTTGATGATTAACAATTTTTAATGCAACCCAAATTAATAATGATTTGCCCATATGCAATGTGTTGTCACCCCTGTCAGCTCAAGAGACTCAATTTTGCAATGCCCTTTTCATAAATGTAAGTTAATGGCGTATTCATTAGTCGTGTGCTTGGAAAAGCATCCCAGATACATACAACAAAATCCAATTACAAATTCTGATTTCATTCATGTATACCCAGAGACACATAAAGAATTTATGGCTTTCTAGTTTATATTTAAGGGAGCAATAGGCAAGGCTGGGTGTTATGAGGACTGAGGCCAGTGTATTCCTAAATACTGGATGGAATGGATATACATAATCTGTGTCATCCAAGAATGTTTGCAACTGCCTCACCACCAATCCTCTCCATCATCTTCCCCCGCAAAATGCTCCATCCATATTTACATAAATGACAGAACTAGTAATATACAGTATACTAGTAATACAGCATAGTAATACAGTATACATTCTATACATCTAGTATGCATGTTTTTATTCATATAATGAGCTGGGCTTTTTAAAAACAAAAACAAAAGAGCAACCAATAATGAACAAGTGCACCTTGATACAAAAGGTTGAGAAAAGCTTGCTTTGGTCATATCTTACAAATTCCATATATATGTCCACAGATGCCTCCTCCATCGTTAGAGGAGAGGGGCTTAAAAAGAAAGGTTTAGCATCATTCCCTCTTCACAGGAAACTATGAACGGTAGCTCTGACTGACAGGTGACAGGTGAAGTCTTCTAACAACTCTCAGCACCCTTAACAAACTACAGCTCCCATAATTCTTTTGGGGGAGCCAATATGGTTTAAAGTGGCACCATAGGGCTGCATTGTGTGACTGTGGCCTATGGAAAGCAAAGTTGATTACATGCTCAAAGATGGAGAGAAGAGAGAGGGAAGAGAGATTTATTGCAAAACACTATGTTCTTTGGAAGCCCTTGATGCAGATTAGCAGTGGTATCAAATTAATAGCATGCGAAGACTGCAAACTTGTTATGAGAAATAAATGTGACTGTGCAGGCTTGTATTAACAAAGGGACCTCAAGTCAGATTATCTGATGTTTACAATGTGTTCTTCATCTTTGACACTGCTAAAGTTTCTTTAACTTAAGGTTTATTTTCAATCCCCTGTTGGTATTATTCATGAACAACATTAGTCTTCTCATACATGCATTTTCAAGTAAAACAGATATCGCAGCAAAAGAACTTGCCACTTTGCAACTTTCCCACCACCCCACCTCTGTCATTAAATCAATTTATTGCATGCATACTATATGATTTATTTCCCTGCCTCTGCATATTAAATCTTTGTACTCAGTGGATCACCAGAACCAATCTGTGCTAGTGCTTTATGAGAAAACAGTCTTGGAACCCTTTGTTTAGGCAGGTGACATTTCTGTAAACGAAAAGGGAAGCCATTTCCCGTAAGTCATCATATTATGGTAGATTAAATTATGAACTGCTTAGGATAATTGAGAGAAGATTCTATTGCTCTTAGTTTCTTATAGACTACCATCCTTCAGTAGTGATTTTATCTTCCTGTTAAAATTGATTTCCTAGCTTGAGTTGAGGGTTCTTAGATTGATTACTTCTCCCAGAGACAAAGCACAAAGAAGTATCTTTCTTCTCCCCATGTTGGGGCAGGGCAGGGGAAACAGTCAAGCACTCCATCCATGACACATTGACTTTAGAAGTAAAATGTCAAGATATTGAGCTGTCAGCAGCAGTCTTTGTTCAATGGAGAAACCCATAGTTGGAACTGAAGTGTAAATCAGAACCAAAAGGTATTTTGGGGGCTCCTCCAGATGAGCTGCTTATTGAGTATTCATCCCATTTGCTTGCAGAAAGCTTATGGGAAGACTAGACTGTGGGTGCATTCAGGCTCAAGGAATATTCCATTAGTTTCCCTGTTTATGCTAGTGCTTCTGGCTCATTTTCTAATGTTCCTTTTGCACCACAGTTCCTGTTGTGCTGTGGAATCATGACCTTTTTGACTGATCTACACAGCATTTCATTCACTCTAGTGGGCATGATGTGACACAACAACAAAGGTCATTGGACAACGTCACTACGTTCTATCACTTGCCACACATGAATTCTTATGTTCCCTTGTGGTTAGCCCATGAACACGGAGGGAACAGGGGGTTTGGGCTGGGTGTTCATCAGTATGCGGATGATACCAAGCTCTACCTCTCTTTCAAATCAGAACTAGTGTAGAAAATGAAGGTCCTGTGTGAGTGCCTTGAGGCAGTTGGAGCCTGGGACCCTGCCTGCCCTCACACTGTCTCACCAGAGTGGTGCATGCTCTAGTTATCTCCCGCTTGGACTACTGCAATGTGCTCTATGTGGGGCTACCTTTGAAGGTGACCCAGAAACTACAACTAATCCAGAATGTGGCAGCTAGACTGGTGACTGGGAGTGGCTGCCGAGACCATATAACACCGGTCTTGAAAGACCTACATTGGCTCCCAGTACATTTCCAAGCACAATTCAAAGAGTTGGTGTTGACCTTTAAAGCCCTAAACAGCCTCAGCCCAATATCCCTGAAGGAGCATCTTCTTCCCCCATCATTCAGCCTGGACTCTGAGGTCCAGCGCCAAGGGCCTTCTGGTGGTTCCCTCCATACGAGAAGTGAGGTTACAGGGAACCAGGCAGAGGGCCTTCTCGGTAGTGGCGCCCACCCTGTGGAACACCTTCCCATCAGATGTCAAGCAAATAAACAACTAGCTGACTTTTAGAAAACATCTGAAGGCAGCCCTGTTTAGGGAAGTTTTTAATGTTTGAAGTTTTATTCTGTTTTTAGTCCTCTTTTGGGAGCCACCCAGAGTGGCTGGGGAAACCCAGCCAGATGGGTGGGGTATAAATAATAAAATTAAAATTAAAGTTAAAAATCAAATGTAATCACTTTACTCTCACAATTTTCCAGATTGAAATACCACAAATGGATTTTTCTGGAATCAAACAACATGGAAATGAGTACTAAACAATCACCACATTTCCTTAGTTTTCCAGAAGTGGCTTTTACTTTATGTGAAAGCTCCACTATAATGTGGAAAAGTAAAAGTTAGGGAAACATTAGGGATATGGAATGCAGCCCATATCTGATCTTTATTGAACAACTCTTCTGATTTCTCTGCAGGGAGGTTTTATGATAATGAGAAGCCATGATAACACCACCACCAACAACAAATTGTCCCAGCCACTCTGGGAGGCTTCCAACAAAAATTTCAAGTCTTCACATCTTTTCAGTAATCATACATTCACTCCATACACTTCAGTTCATTTCCCAATCATGTTCCTAACCACAAAAGTCAATGTTTTAATTTTTCCACCAGGGGGACAGAGAACTTTAATTCACTTTAGTTGCACACACCTAAATTTCAAGTATGTGCTTGGATCCCTCCAGGAAGTAATGTTAATCTGTAGTGAAGCAAGGAAGCACAATTCAGAAGTAAGCCAGAATTCCCAAGCAGAGAGGGACAAATCAAAGGATGTTGGAACACATCTGAGTTCAGGAAGACCTTGGGAAGATCCACACCCTACAGTTAAAGCACATCCAGTGAACATTTAAAGCACACGGAAGAATCATGGGAGCTGTGGACTCTCCTTCACAGAGCTATATAATTCTCAGCATCCTTAACAAACTACAGTTCCCAAGATTCTTTCAGATAAATTATGTGCTTCAAAATGTGTGTTGGGTGTGCTTTAATTGTATGCTGTGGAACTGCCACATGCTGTTCCAAGAAAAGCTTAACAGGAAGACAAAGTCTGGATCCCACACATTTTATTTTTCAGACACATGCAAACAACCTTTCAAAGAGATGGAATTTAAAATGACTGGAAGATAACACATGAAAGCAAAAAAACAAAACAAAACCCCAAGTCATTATATATCAGTGATTAGCAGGAGACTCCCACTGCATCTTCATGAAAACCATATGATTTGTTTGCTTATACTATTTACTGCACAGTTTCTGGCAGTATTTAGACAGCATTTTATTCCATTTCCCTTACCTAATATTTTTGTGTTTTTTCTGCTTTTTCACAAGATGTAAAAGCCACTTCTGAAATGCACTATATATGTTCTTGTTTTCTTTTGACCTCTTCCATTTGTTGTTACATTTCACTACTTAGATCTCCACCTTGCAGATATGGCCACTTATCTTTAATGGTGTTCTTTCTGATCCTATATGGTCTGAAACACAGGCAGGGAGGAATGTGCATCCTTCCACATCTAAGAGCGTAAGAGCATTTCATCCTGTAGAGTTCGGAAAATGTATTATTTGATTCCAGTATGAGTAACATAAAAAGAGCCCTTCTGGATCAGGTCAAAGGTCATCAAGTCCAACATTTGGTTCTCACACTCAGTGCTGCATTTACGTATAAGCTAAGCAAGCTATAGCTTAGGGGGCACTCTCTTGGCCCCCCCCCCAAAAAAAATTAAAGAAAAATAACCTGAATGTACATTTCCAAAATATAAGTTCAACAATTACTTTGATAAAATAAATATTTTGTTATGTGCAAATGGCTTTAGATAACTCTTAGGTTCATAAATGGGACACGGGTGGCACTGTGGGTTAAACCACAGAGCCTAGTTCTTACCGATCAGAAGGTCAGCGGTTCGAATCCCCGCGAAGGGGTGAGCTCCCTTTGCTTGGTCCCTGATCCTGCCAACCTAGCAGTTCGAAAGCACATCAAAAGTGCAAGTAGATAAATAGGTACCGCTCCGGCAGAAGGTAAATGGTGTTTCCGTGCACTGCTCTGGTTCACCAGAAGTGGCTTAGTCATGCTGGCCACATGACCCGGAAGCTGTACACTGGCTCCCTCGGCCAATAAAGCGAGATGAGTGCTGCAACCCCAGAGTCATCCACGACTGGCCCTAATGGTCAGGGGTCCCTTTACCTTTACCTTTTTAGGTTCATAAATTTCCGTATAGCATATATTCAACACAAAAAAGTGACAATTTGTTGTTGCCATAGGACAGCTGGACATATAAATGGCCCCATTACCTTCAGTTGCTTAGGGCCTCATCAAACCTAAATCTGGCCCTGCTCACACTGCTGAACAGCACTCTCCACTTGCGATTCTTAGCAACTGGCATTCAGAGGCATCCTGTTTCCAACAGCGGAGACAGAACAAGATACCCTTTAACTACAGAGGGTCGTTCTCAGAGTAAGGAAACTGAAACACTTTAGACAGTAGGGTTGAGTTGTCATGATGGAATGCTTTACCATATCCACGCCCCCCCCCAAAAAAATATTCACTTACTGAAAACTTTCACATCAGAGGAAAATGCTTTTAGATAAGATTTAAACAACTCCAGTGATAATCTCATAATTAAAGGGCAGGGGGGGGGGAAATCCTATGCAAGTATCTCAAATTTAGAATATAATGACGGTACTTTAAACAAAAGTCTATTTGTGGAAATGTTATGTGTTTCAACTGTGAAGAGTGCCCCCCTGTCCTCTCAAAAGCACACACCAAAAACAAAACAAAACCCATAGCTCTTTTGAGCTACAAAAGAACCCCTATGAACTCCACTCTCCAAAATTAAAAAATACAAGAAGAGCAAAATATAACCAAGTGCTTTATATAAAGAACTAATTGTTCCAAGGTACTGTCAGAGGGAAAAGGGATTTGGAGACAGGAGCGGGGAGGAAATACAATGTAAGCAACAGAGGCGTCAACTCCCAATTGCCGCATGAGTCACTGAGGCAAATTATTGTGACGGTAGGAGTTGATGTTTAATTTGAAGTAAGCAGGGGAAATGTGTGTTCAACACATTTGCCCGGATGCAAAACCTGTTTGATGGCTACTGTGGGGGGAAATGGTGTTTCCCGAGATGAAAAACATGATCAGCAATTAACAGCAGAGAAAAGCAAAGTTCCTTAACTGGGAAAGCCCTTGATAACTATGGTGAAAAGCACAACGACAGTATTATTGGGCTCTCTCAGTTTGACAAGGCAGCAAAAGGTCTGTAGCTCAGGGGCAAAGCATTTTTTCTTTCTTTCATACCCCCCAACATTTCTCTGATGAAATAGGGATGCCCCATTCCACAATGATGATTTTACTATTTATAGCACACATATCTTACTGGGTTGCCCCAGCCAGTCTGAGCATCTTCCAACATGTATAAAAAAACATAATAAAATATTAAAAAAATATTCAGATGGCTTGGGGGGTCAGATAACTCCATACCCTCCAATATTTCTCTAATGAAAATAGGGACACCCTAAGGAAAAGTGGGACATTCTGGGATCAAATCAGAAACCAGGACAGCTTCTTTAAATCAGGGATGTCCCTGGAAAATAGGGGCACTAAGGGTCTGTGGTTTGCATGTAGAAGGTCCCAGGTTCAATCCCCAGCAAACCCCTTGAGATCTGCTGCCAGTCAGTGCAGTCCATATGAACAGAAGAAGGAGCTCTGCTAGATCAGGCCAGAAGCCTGTTTTAAAGTCCTGAATCCTGGTAGCCCCAGTAGACACCAGACACCTCTTGAAAGGACATGAGAGCAGTAGCTCTCTCTCTCTCAAAGTCGTTGTCCAGCAACCGGCATACACAAGCTAGTGATGGTTGGCAGAATGGGATAGCGTTGCTTACCTGGCTTCTCAACATGGAGGTCAGTGCTGGTAACCAGAAGGTAGAGATATGAATCAGTGATGTAGTGGGAACTGCAGCAGAGCCAATATGGTGCTCCCAATGTTACCTCAGCACCGAACTCCCCACTACCTTCCTCCTACCCTTCTAGGTTACCAGCAGTGACATCCATATGCATTCCTTCCCCACCTTGCTCTGCCCAGCTAACCACTACTGACAGAGACATCCTTCCTCTGAACTTGGAGCCATCATTACCATACGTCGCTGATAGTCTTATTCTCTGAGAGTTTGCCTAGGTATTTGAATAAGTTAAATGGACCAATGGCCAGATTCAATATAAAGCCAGTTTCCCATGTTCTTAATTTGTTTGTTAGTTAGTTTTTGGAGAGAGGTCATATTTCAGGTTTCCTTTAAAAGTAATAATAATAAAAGTAGCTACGGGTGAGTTTTACGCTGATTTCTGCATCAAACAAGCTCTAGAAGGGATTCATTAACCACAATCACAATGTCTCTCCTTGCTGCGATATGGGGCTCTAGAAGGTTCAGATCAGGGGTGCCAACTTGAATGAAATATTATGGGGGCCCAGGTAAGTCCCACCCCACATAATCAATGAAATGACATGGTGCATGCACACCATTTGAATGGCAATTGCCCATCAACTTTGCGGGGGCCCGGTGCACTCAAACATTTTACTGCGGGGGCTGAAGCCCCCATGGTCCCTAGGAGTTGGTGCCTATGGTTCAGATAATGAAAAGTACGAGAGAGAGGTGTTGTTTAAGGCTCAGGAAAAGAGGGCAGGGATTGCACTTGCTGACTCTTGATTCAGAAGCTCTTTACTTTTGCGCTCAGCAAAAGCTATCATTGAAAGAAGCATGGCTGTATTTACCAGTGAGACATCTGATGGAAAGCATCTCCAATTCTAGTGTGGCGGCAATAATGCAGTGCTTTTATTACTGCAGCAGCTAATTAGCTTTCATTGCAATGAGTAGTGTGTGCATGTGCTCATGAGAGAGAGACTGGAGTGGGGGGGGTAACACATAGTTAAACTATGCGCTGCATGAATAAGTACTGTCTTTTACCTGCCCTGAATCTTCCAACATTCAGCTTCCTTGCATGCCCATGAGTTCTAGTCTTATGAGAGAGGGAGAAAAGCTTTTCTTTATCCACTCTTTCTAAGGCATGCATAATTTTAAAAACTGTCATGTCACCTCTTACTCAGAGTCAGTATATCTCTTCATACCAGTTGCAGTGGTTCACATGCGGAAGATGACTATAGCACTCATGTCCTGCTTGTGGGCTTCCCATAGGTAACAGGAGAGGAAAGAAATCTCAAAGGAATATTCCTAGATAGGAAGTTGCCTTATACCAAGTCATACCGTTGTCCATATAGCTCAGTACTGTCTATATAGACTGCCAGTAGCTGTTTCAGATCAGGACATTTTTTAGTCCTATCTGGAGATGCCAGAGATTGAAGGTGGGACCTTCTGCACACTATGCATGTTTTCTGCCTCTGAGCTACACCACTTCTCCAAACATGCCGTTAGCATGTTTGTGGGAGGGATAAGAGACTATCCTCAGATCCTATCTGATGTTAATTTTGGGCTGTTACTTAGATCTAAGAGAAGGGACCCAGAGTGGCTCTAAACCCTGTCCTCTGGTGTAAGAAGGGGTTGAGTTTTGGTCTAATGGAGACAGGATTCTGAAAACAGGGGCCTGAAGCTGGCTCCTCCCAGTTGGATGATAGATTACAGAAGCCAAAAAGAGAGAACTAGACAAGTTGCCTGTATTATCTGTTACCTGCCACTGTCTCGAGGGAATATTGAACATTAGAGATGGAAGAATCTGTTCATTTTGGTTCTCTCCACTTCTTACCCCCCCCCAGTCTTAAATTTAGTTCTCAAAATTTCTGCAGCAGTTTGCAATATTTTTATTGAAAAAGAAAACTTCATGAAAACAATTCAGCATTTTAGTGTGATTTTTTTCCTAACACACACATTTTTGTATGCAGTGTTGACTAACAAACACATTTTGCAAGTAATTTTATTTAGCATAATGACATTTTGTATGTTATTTTAATTGATGTATGCATTCTTATGCCAACTTTACTCTAATATATGCCCATTTGTAAGCACTGGCGAGCAGCATCACAAAATTCAGAGAAGTATGAATTTTGAAAGATGGTTGTGTTTCAGTTCTCATACTGTTTTGAATAGTGCAAAAAGGATAGCTTCAGCTTTAAATGCAAACTGAATCAATTTCTCCCCCATCCCGACTCAAGAGGCTTAGAATCTCCCCATAAAAGGGAACCTTATTAAGGTTCCTGGTAACGAGGAGAATTCAACATGCATTCACCAAACTCACTTAGGTCTGTTGGTATTCAAGAACATAACAGGAAATGTAGGTTTGCACAGTTAAAGTGCCCTGTCATGCTAGAGCAACAAAATCACCTTTTTAAAAAATGTGCAATTAACAGATAATTAATGGGAAGACATCCAAACACCTTGCAAGCAAACCAGGTTGAATTGAAGGATAAATGTTCATTGTTGTCTAACCTCCATGCAAACAATTCAGAGTGAATTCTTAGTAAAGGCTGGACATAATCTGATCTCTGTGTGAGCATTGTGCAAGCAAATGAGGGTGAAAGTTTAATATATAGGTCGTCTGGATAGGCCCTTAGAATCCACATTCAGACTCTCCTTCTCAATTCAGAAAGGTCTGAAGTGTGGGGGGGAGGGGTGTCCTGTACGTGCTTTTGTAACCAACTCTTCAGGCCAAAAAGCTACCAGAACAGGAGAGTCCCCACCAGCGGGAATATATATATACAGAGAGTGCACAAAGGAAACGGGACAGGGAGGGAAGAGGAAAATAAAAACCAAAATTCTGGCACCAATTTCTAAACAGTTGTTCCTGTACTGACCAGCAGGCACAGGAGGTGTTTGATGGAGCTGGTCTTTCAGCAAAGCTGATGGAGTGAGACTTCTGCTTCCCATCTCTCCTACTGAGGCAGCCTGATGGAAAGGCTTCCCCCAGATGACAGTTTTTGTTTTTTGTTTTTTGCTTTAGTGTCATAAAAGACTTTATTCCAAATTTCTGATCAAGCATGAAGCTTGCTGGTTGGCCTTTTGAAGTCAATTACTCTCTCTTGTGCCTGCTTATACCCTATGGGGTTGTTGTGAAAATAAAATTGGATAACCCCATTTGGGATGCTCTGTGCTCTTGGGAGAGCGGCAAAGATAAACAATGTGATAAACAGTGCGTGCTGAGTTAGGAAAACAGGAAGTGGTCTTATACCAAGTCAGACTTTTGGTCTATCTAGCTCACTACTGCCAACATTGACTAACATCAACTCTCTAGGATTTGAGGTGGGACATGTCAAGGCTTAAAGCAGGGACCTTCTGTTCACCAGCTGAGGGGAGAAGAGGTCTAATCCCACACTTCTCTGCCACATAGAATCATAGAGTTGGAAGAGACCACAAGGGCCATCAAGTCCAACCCCCTGCCAAGCAGGAAACACCATCAGAGCACTCCTGATATATGGTTGTCAAGCCTCTGCTTAAAGACCTCCAAAGAAGGAGACTCCACCACACTCCTTGGCAGCAAATTCCACTGTTGAACAGCTCTTACTGTCAGGAAGTTCTTCCTAATGTTTAGGTGGAATCTTCTTTCTTGTAGTTTGGATCCATTGCTCCGTGTCCGCTTCTCTGGAAAACAACCTTTCTCCCTCCTCTATGTGACATCCTTTTATATATTTGAACATGGCTATCATATCACCCCTTAACCTCCTCTTCTCCAGGCTAAACATGCCCAGCTCCCTTAGCCGTTCCTCATAAGGCATCGTTTCCAGGCCTTTGACCATTTTGGTTGCCCTCCTCTGGACACTTTCCAGTTTGTCAGTGTCCTTCTTGAACTGTGGTGCCCAGAACTGGACACAGTACTCCAGGTGAGGTCTGACCAGAGCAGAATACAGTGGCACTATTACTTCCCTTGATCTAGATGCTATACTCCTATTGATGCCCCAAAGTGCTATTTCCTACTAAAGAGCTGGTATTAAAAACATTCCACCTCTCAAACAAGCCTTCACTCAAATTACTGGCTTGTTATTTCAGCGTTACTTAAGTATTAATCAAGGTCCCATACTGCAACGAACCTTTTATTTTTGGCTATCCCCACCAACTGATTTTGATTTGAACATAATAATGCAATTAATCATGCACTTTAGTACCGCATTTGCACTAATTTATTCAGATCCCAGGGAGCAGATTACACAGAAGTGACTGCATTATGCATAAGGAATGCAAAGTTATAGTACACTTTCCCCCTAAAAAAAAAATGTACCACATTTATCAATTATCATCAAATGGTTATTTTTATTTCTTAAAAAATGTCCCCCCTTAATTTAGAATTGTGATTGCATCCCTGATGTTTAGAAATATGAAAACTGAAAAAAATGGAAAATCCAGCAGACTTTTCCACTCCCCTTCCCCCAATGCACATGCAAGCCCTCCAACATTTCATAGAGGAAATTAGGTAAGATTACATTAAGGATGCTTGTAAAACTCTGCTGTTCTCATAACCAAGGATCACTTGGTAACCCACCCACTGCTGGCTGCAATATTACATGCTGCTGGAATAGAACTACTCCAGAATATCCAAATACACACGACCATAGTGTGACTGTGTAAACCTTGATAGCTTTACCCTTGTCTTTTTAATTATTCCAGTTACTTGAAATGTTTTATACTGTGAATACTATGGTAGGGAAAAAACTCAAAATGAAAAGGGGGCATTTGGTTAAAGATGCATAAGAAAATGATAATAATTGTTTTATGGTACATTGGCACAGCCTGTGACTCCCACCAAAGAATACTGGAAACTAGTTTACCCCTCACAGAGCTACATTTCCAAGCGCTCTTAGTTCCTAGGATTCTTTGGTCTTGTGCTTTAAACATACATTCCCCACTAACCTAAGCGGCGAGCTGTTGCAGGGAGCACTGGGAATAAGCTGCTGTTTTAACTATACAGTATTATATATTCCATCTCATCTTTCCTCCAATGAACTCAAGGTGGTGTTGACACACACACACCACCACACCACACCTTCATCTGTTGCAGAGATATAGGAAGCGAACTGGATCCTGTAAGAATTGGATGCTGAATGAAAATGGCCGCTGGCTTGGCTCTTCTTAAGTTCTCATGTGGCTTGACTCTTCTTAAGTTCTCATGTGGCTTGACACTTCTTAAGTTCTCATGTGGATCACCAGAGCTCTTTAAATAATAATAATAATAATAATAATAATAATAATAATAATAAGGCATGTAAGAACTGTCCATAAGTGGAGATAAGGCAGTGTTAATTTCATTGAGCACAGTTTGCCTCTGAATAGATGAACTCTTCCCCCCATGTTAAAATGCAAAACAAAACCCCCAATAATATTTTCAGTGGCAATGGGAGTTTGAGGCTCCCATTCCCTTCCAAAGAAGCAACTGGAACAGATTTCTCCATACCCTCCAACATTTCTGCGATGAAAATAGGGCTGTGCTGTCCTATTCCATAACAACAACAACAACAATTTTATTACAGTGGTGCCTCGCAAGACGAAAAGAATCCGTTCCGCGAGTCTCTTCGTCTTGCGGGTTTTTTCGTCTTGCGAAGCAAGCCCATTAGAGGTTTAGCGGCTTAGCGCTACAGTATTAGCGGCTTAGCCGGCTTAAAGATCA
The DNA here is from genome assembly GCF_964106645.2 of Podarcis pityusensis. Lineage (NCBI taxonomy): Eukaryota > Metazoa > Chordata > Lepidosauria > Squamata > Lacertidae > Podarcis > Podarcis pityusensis. Next base: position 44,152,054 of record NC_138044.1, read on the forward strand.
GCTGATAAGCGGCTTAACGATCAGCTGATAAGCGGCTTAGCATCAGCTGTTAAGCGGCTTAAAGATCAGCTGATAAGCGGCTTAGCATCAGCTGTTAAGCGGCTTAAAGATTAGCTGATAAGCGGCTTAGCCATCAGCTGTCAAGCAGCTTAAAGATTAGCTGATAAGCGGCTTAGCATCAGCTGTTAAGCGGCTTAAAGATCAGCTGATAAGCGGCTTAGCCATCAGCTGTCAAGCGGCTTAAAGATTAGCTGATAAGCGGCTTAGCATCAGCTGTTAAGCGGCTTAAAGATCAGCTGTTAAGCGGCTTAGCCATCAGCTGATAAGCGGTTTAGCGGCTTGGGAAAAAGGGGGGGGAAGGAAAAAAACCCCGCAGGAACTCGCAAGACATTTTCGTCTTGCGAAGCAAGCACATAGGAAATTCGTTTTGCGAAGCACCTCCAAAACGGATAACCCTTTCGTCTAGCGGGTTTTCCGTCTTGCGAGGCATTCGTCTTGCGGGGCACCACTGTATTTATTCACCGCCTATCTGACTGGGTTAACCCAGCAACTCAGAGCAGCTTCCAACAGATATAAAAACATAACAGAACATTAGACATTTAAAAACTTCCGTATACAGGGCTGCCTTCAGATGTCTTCTAAAGGTTGTATCTCCTTGGCTCAGGGGTCGCATAACCCCCCAACATTTCTCAAATGAAAATAGGGACATCCTACCATACACTCCAACGCTTCTCTGATGAAAGTAAGGAAAAGAGGGACATTCCAGGATCAAATCAGAAAACAGGATGGCTTCTGTAAATGCAGGACTGTCCCTGGAAAAGAGGAACACTTGGAGCGTCTGATTTTTCTTGCATATGTCATGAAATCCCTACTCTTAGGCTGCACTCACATTTTCACCTTAGAGTATACTGAAGTCTGTTATTACCATTGTGCTTCTAAACTCCTTGTTCTTCAACCCCCACCCCAACAAGATGTTTACATCACCACAGTTTTCCCATTGCTAATTAGTATCTGATTTATTCCAATATGTGCCCATTTGAGTGGTGGTACTATTTTTACCCCATCCATAGTCATTGCATGTTTGCACCATCAATCTCATCTGTGCCTGCTCAGACTTTTACAGGAAGAGTAGTTGTCTGACCTTCCGACATATGGCAACCCTAGCATGGAAAAGGTGTTAACACCTTAGCTGAATTTTTTATCAGCTGGTGGATTCCATTCTCTGTGAAGCCAGTTTGAGAGAAAAAACACTCCAACTGATTTTTTCATCAAAAAGAAACAGGATACACATGCGTTCCTGAGTACACCATGTGGATTCAGATTAATACAGCATGTTAAATGTGCTTAGTGTACATTAAATCTAAGTGTTCATGTATCCTTAATATTCCTAAAACACAGGATACCAGGGCATTCCAGGCCCAGGCCAGAATCAGAAGCAGTTTCCATGGACTGCAAGCTGATTTTAGTTAGCCCCTAGAACAGGCTTGCTAAAATAGAAAGGAGCACATACACAAAATAATCAGAAGTTCTTGTTTTAGATACTGATGGAAGGGACAATAGGAAAGGCATATGCTGGGACGGAAATAACAAGAGATAACTGCCTGCATCACTACTGATTAGCTGAGGTTTGCAAAACAGCATGAATACTTACAATCTAATGCATTCTCTTGTACAAATGAAGCAGATGGCATACTATTTCTGATGTGTGCAGAAACAATTATACAGTGTTCCACCCCTTGCAAAAAAACCAACAACCCACCACCCATCAATGTCAGTTCAATTGGGTCTAGAACCAGGGGATTTCTGAATTTTGTTCTATTCCTCCTGTGATTAGAAAGGGAACCATTTAAATAGTTCACATTATCTCTCTAGTTTCCAACATCATTCCAGCATCTCTAGCAGACCATTGGTTCCATCAGACCTGACCTGTCAAGGCTCAAAGTCCGTATTAAGACTACTTTTATATATATGCTTACCTGGGGGCATGCCCCATTCATTTGAATGGGGCATACTTCTGAGTAGACAAGCATAGGACTGCACTGTTGAAAAATAATTGCCTTCCACATGGACCATCAACTAAGTTTTATGAAGTCTTCCATGTAATACCTGAATGTCTCCACATTCTGGTCAGTATACCTGAAGGAGCGTCTCCACCCCATTGTTCTGCCTCGACACTGAGGTCCAGCACCGAGGGCCTTCTGGTGGTTTTCTCACTGCAAGAAGTGAGGTTACAGGGAACCAGGCAGAGGGCCTTCTCAGTAGAGGTGCCCACCTTGTGGAACACCTTCCCATCAGATGTCAAGGAAATAAAAAACTATCTGACTTTTAGAAGACATCTGAAGGCAGCCCTGTTTAGGGAAGTTTTTAATGTTTGAAGCTTATTCTGTTTTTAATGTTCTGTTGAAGGCTCCCCAGAGTATTACTACTACTACTACAGTAAAAAGCATAATTTTCTATGATGTTGACCTCCCTGCTCTAGGAGGATGTGCCAAAGTTTGCACTAACAGATTAACTGTTCAACTTACATTACTGCTTGCATGTGTATCAGAATATACAAATTGCATGCAAATCTGTGTCCTAGGCTTCCCTCTTTTTTGGCAATTCATTTTCCTCTTTTTTAATGGTGTGCAAATGAGCACCCTATTGACTACTCTGCCTGAATACTTTCACATCACTGGTTCCTGACACTTTTAGCTAAAGATATCAGGGAATTGCTTTGGGACTATGGGACATGACTATGTGTGGCATGTCCCACTAAGCTATATCCCTTCCTCAAATACTTGCAAACCTTTCACCCAGTCATAGAATGCTGACCAGCAAAATTCACTTGGAACAGCTTTGGAGAGCACATCCATTACACCTGTAGCTAGGTATGCACACTGCAGTGCTGGAGAGTTGTGAAATAGTATCCAGGTCAATAAAGTAAATAAATTGTTGCTCCTCCTCAGAAATAATTACAACCAACTGTCTACACATTAGTCACTTTCCATGATCTGCTTCTTTGTTGGTTGCTGCAAGACAGCTGGCAGCAGCTGGAAATGTGTCAAGAAAGTGAAGGCTCCATCTAAGAGGAGCTATCACAGAAAGCTGCCTGTAATTCATGTTGACTTCCTTCGTGTCAGCCTTTGCAAACTTGTTCCATTCACACAAGGTTAAATGTCAAGATGCTTCTGGAATCAAAGGCACTTCTGCCTCCCATTGTGCTTCCCCAGGAACGTCCAGGGGTGGAAAACCATCAATGGTCGGAAATAGCATGCCAAGCATTCATTTTAATTATCTTAACTAAATGAAAATGCACATACAAAGAGACAATGATATTTCTAGAGTACATTTCTTCACTTCAGGAAAAAAAAGTTTTGACCTTCCTCACATCTACAGAACATAAGGCCTTTGTTGTTGTCGTCGTCTTTGTCTTCCCGCATTTCTCTTTCCTTTCAATTTTCTTAGGGATGTACATTGACCACAAGATACTGTTTGTACCTTGATTTTGCACTTCAGGTAACAGACTACTTCAGTTTGAAGTGTGACATAGGATGCCTGATTCATCTTGGGGTCCACTCTACTTTGTGAACTGGGGGTTCATTCCCCTTTGCTCCAGTTCACTGTTGTGTGATCAGAAAGAGCTTTTTAAGTAACGCAGGAAACCTGTGAAACAGCAAAAACCATGTTTGAGACCAGGGGTGCCATCTAGGGAGGAGGCTGCCCCACCTCAATTTTCTTCAGTTGCAGCAGGCCCCATTGGGCCTTCCCATGGCTGCAACAGATCCCATCTGGCCTCCTCCTGCCACATGATGTCACGTGATGTCAAGTTGGGTGGAACCCAGTGTGTTAGTGTGCGACCAAGGTTATCTATTACTTCAACATCCCTCCCAGAAACACTGGGATTGGAGAATCAGCGTAATCATTTCCTCCAATTGCAGGCCTTTAGCTTGTTTTTATATTATAAGCCACACTATGATTCTTGGAAGATGGGCGATATATAAATCTAATAAATGAATGAATGGATGAAGAAATAACAACACCATCTCTTCAATCTTGCCGGAAGATACTATGTTTGCTACAGCTGGAAGTGTAGTTTTCCCCTATAAGATATTCTATTATTCCCAAGTCTTCCTTTGTCTTAAAATGCAGGGAGATTTTGAATCACCAGAAGTGACTCATCAGAAGATGAATCAAGGTTTCTGTTCATTGGTGTGTTTATAATTTAGATCATCAGACAAATTTTCAAAGAAGAGGCTCTCTCTCTCTCTTCTCTCTCTCTCTCTCTCTCTCTCTCTCTCTCTCTCTCACACACACACACACACATGAAATAGGTTTATGTGTATCTGAAGAAGTGTGCATGCACACGAAAGCTTATACCAAGAACTAACTTAGTTGGTCTTTAAGGTGCTACAGGAAAGAATTTTTTACCATGAAATAGGTTTGTGAGCAGAGCATCTGGAAGACTGTGGGCCGGGGAATGAGCTTCCTGTCATTGGTAAGCAAAGGAGATTAACAGCAGTAATTAAATTAATGTTTTAATTAGAAAAGCAACAGTCTTGAATTTCATGTGGACTACATACATTTGATTAAGAAAAAGCACTGGGCACCACCCAAACTTAATAAGGCACTTTGCATCATGATCTATGCTTACTCAGAACTAAATCCTACTGATTTTGTTGAGATTTACTCCTAGGTAAATGACCAAAGTTGTGCAAGCCTCAACAATACAGTCCTAAGCAGGCCTTAAATCCCAGTGTGTTAAAGGAAAAGTGCATAAGATTGCAACCTTACGTCTCACTGATTTTAAAGGAAAAGTTTGCCAGCACAACCATATGTATAGAAGGGGGAGAAATGCAATTTTATTTTTATTTTAATGAGAAACTATTTGCTTCACACTTTTCAAACCAATACAAAACAACTCTCCTAAATTCACACTTTTTTTGAATTGGATGCAGTTCTCTATCCAGTAGTTAGAAGAAGACATATTAAGGGAAAGTGTGCGTACATGGAATATATTAATGAAAGTAATATACAAAATGCATTATCAAGGAAAGTTCATGCAGAAATGTGTACATTCATCAAATGCATAGAAAAATGCTTGTTAGAATAAATTTGCACTAAAATGCTGAAAGATTTTTGTGAGGATTACTATTACTACTATTATTATTCTAATGCTAATTGTTGTGAACATGGAGAATCTAATCCAATTGTATAAATATGCTTGCTCCCAGGTAAGTGTGTTTTGTGGAATTTAGTGGTTGGCTAGCAATAGTTTTCAGCTTACTAGCACAAGCCTTCTTCATCTAGCTCCACCCCTATAATGATCTCTGGCAGGTGAGCAGCCTGATAAGCAGCAAAGACAGTTTTATACAAGTTTTTTGAAAGAAAAAACACATTCAGAGCATGGCGTTCTGCCTGCTCTCATTAATCTTAGTTGCCCAGTCTGACTCATCATTCCCTCCCCCAACAGGAAGAACGCCAAAATCCCGCCTTTCGTCTCCTTCCCTTCCGTTGCTCTCTGACCTTCTCCAATCTCCTTGTTTGAAGACTTCCCCAGAAGACTCAGCCTCCAACACTGGCTTATCTGCTGGTTGCCTGGCAAGGCTTTGGCCGACTTCCAATTCTTCCTCTCCTTGGGAGCTAACAGCTTCTTCCTTGGAAAGGAGGGGCCCCAGGCTGTTCTCTCTAAAATCAGACAGACAGCTCTCATCTACAGAGTCAACCACTTGCACACTCAGCTCACTTTCTGAAACTGACTCTTCCTTTGCATTGTGGGGGGCCACGCTCCCGACAACTCCTGTGGCTCAAATGCAATCCTGTATAAGGAATGGAGCTAAGGATGAATATGTGTCTTTCTTAGATACGTCCTGCTCACTATCAGCTTGCTTGCTGATCTGATTAACTAAGGGAACATCTAAGTTGACTGTAGATTGCACTTGCCTCATCCCATAGGAACCTGTCTTATGCTGAGTGCGACCATTTGTCCATCCAACATTCTATTGTCTTCCTCGACTTGCAATGGTTCTCCAGGGTTCCACACAGGGTTCTTTCGCAGTCCTACCTGCAGATGCCAGGGATTGAAATAGACCTTCTGAATGCATAGCAGATGCTCTGCAACTGAGCATCTCCAGGACTACTGGCAGGTGTGTACAAGTGCACATATATCTCTATCATGTGAATTAATTTCCATCCTCACTGGTGAAGTGAAGCATTTGAGAATGCATTAAAGGTATAAAATGACGTTATGTATGCTGTCTGAGACAGAACAACCATAACTTTTACTAGAGGCACTGTAGGTCAATGAGTAAGGGTGATTGGTTGATGGTTTCCTCAATAAGTGCTGGTGGCTGGGGATGCAACAGAAGTAATTTCTGGAATGCAAGAGATCTTTAGAGAAGGTGAGCCATTCTCTAGCATAGCCCCCAGCTTAGGGAACAACTGAATATCTCTATGTAAAGAAAGAGCAGTATTGGCAGGACAAAGACAGAGAAAGCCAGCTCTGCTCTGATGGAATTTGGGGTATAGCGCTCTCTCTCTCTCTCTTTCTCTCTCTCTCTCTGATTCAACCTTATATTTATGCCTCTTCTTCCTTATGTGATAAGACATAAAGGAGGTTTGCAAGCAGTCACCCATCCAGGCACAGACCTGCTTAGCTTCGCTAAGGTGTTGGCCTTATGATTATCATGATTATTTATGTATTTATTTCTACCCCACCTTTTTTCCTGGTGGGACTCAAGACAACTGACAGGTAAAAATAATGTGTATCGGGACTGCCCATGCTCTGCTTGCATATCTTTAAATAAATCATACATCTTAAAACACCACAAGTTTCCTCCCATAGGAAATCAACTCTGGTGAGAACTGCCTCTTCAGCTTCTTGCCACCATGGGAAGTGAGAGTATGCAACCATATTGTTTGACAATTTTGGAAGAGATGGGCCCAAACTCAGAGAAGGGTGAAATGCAGTCAGCTGCCATGAGTTTGGAATTCTCTACCTCTTTTCTTTTGTTGCAAGGTTTTGAGAGAGCTAAATAATTAATACTCCAAAGGCTTAGGGACCTTGAGATGCAATCACAAGCTGCTAAAATCGAGATGTGTCAATCTAATAATCTGTATTCTTCCTTTATTCCATTGAATTTATCCCTCCCAAGATTTCTGGTTGAACTACCAAACATTAAAACGAGGATAGCCTTCACACAGGCAAGATTAAATGTCTTTCCACTAGCCATTGCATGGCCGGCACAAAGGAATTCCTATAAAGGTTCAAGTTTGTGGTTGCAACCCCATGTCAATAGAAGATACGAGTCATGTGCTCATTGAATGCCCTTTTTATAATGATCTTAGAAACAACTGTATTCATCCATTGTTAAGATTGCAGAAGACTTGCAAAGACTTGTTTTTTGCTGCCTGATGTAGAGAAGTCTATACACTTCAGAATACAGTCGTACCTTGGAAATCAAATGGAATCTGTTCCGGAAATCCGTTTGACTTCCAAAATGTTTGGGAACCAAGGCACAGCTTCTGATTGGCTGCAGGCAGCTCCTGCAGCCAATCGGAAGCTGTGGAAGCCGCAACGGATGTTCGGGTTCCAAAGAACGTTCGCAAACCAGAACATTCAGGAGCCAAAACATTCATCTCACAAGGCGTTTGACTTTCGAGGTACGACTGTATATAAATTTCCTGCTAAGGCTCTACAAATCATGTTATTAAACTTAAACGGGGTGTGGGAAATGATTTATCCTTTAAAGGTTAAGGAGCAGAAATGTAAATCTCTATTATTATTATTATTATTATTATTATTATTATTATTATTATTATCATCTTCATCTGTATAATGGCTGTCTGCTAAAACACAATAGAACTGATTGACTTGACTTGTTTGGTTGTTATAAAGCAGAGATGGGTAACCTTTGGCCCTTCAACTCCCAGCAGCCCCAGCACCCTGCATGAACAATGGTGTAGGAGGATGAGAGCTATAGCCCAGTAACACCTGGAGAACCATATGTTCCCTGACCCTGTTGTGGTGAGTACAGGAGCTGAAACAAAGCCAGTGCATCCTATGTGGCCCTTGTTTACAGAATGTTCTTTTATGAGCAGGCAATGCTCTGTGTGGTTAATGCTGATGAAACAGTAAAGCTACTGTCTTAACGAGCTGTTCTTTATAGAGCAGCAATTATAAAAAATATTAGGAGAAATAACTCCTTCTACAGTATTATCTGCTCCCTGGACAGTAAGCAATTGTCTCATATCAAAGGATTTTTGCCCTATTATATGCTTCAGTAATTCAATCTGTTTTATAGCATTTTCCAAATCTTTGCATTGAACTAGGACATTTTACCTGACATGAAACCCTGATCATTTTTTAAAAACTTAAACATATGTGCTGTTTCATTATGCAAAATGCTTATGAATTGCATGCCTGAAGGGGTAGCAGCTTTGAGAGCCAAACCAAGCTTGAAGCTCATAGGTCAATATCAGCTTTTAGCTGTGCCTGTATTGAAATGGAGCTCTTCGTTGATATGCCATGAGCCCTTTAAAGAGCTGGGAGTAAAGATAACAAAGCAATATTCCAGTGGAAGATTTGGTTAATTCTTTGACACATTTTCCACAAGCACCTGACTGGAACTCGCAAACTGCCCGTACATTATGATATTCCAACAAGGCTCTCTCCGAGATTCCTCTGTGGGAAAGCTGCATTTCTAATGCATCCATTAGGAGGACAGCCTTCTCAATTTTTGAATATCCTTCAAAAGGAAGCCATATGGGCGAAACTTGGAATATTTTCAGCACCAGGTTAAGACATTTAAATTAGCCCAGGCTTTCTCTCCCCCCCCCTTTTTTAAAAAAAACCTGCTAATTCTGGTTTCTCATTTCCCCCCAATCTTAATTTCAGTTTGCCCCATTTCTCTATCACTATGTGTGTGTGTGTGTGTGTGTGTGTGTGTGTGAGAGAGAGAGAGAGAGAGCAAAAAATGTGTATGCATTTTCATGAAAATTTGTGTTGCAATTTCCTCCAATATGTTCCTTACACTAGTATATAAATTCTTGTGCATGCATTTCCTTAATACACAGATTTTTGTACATACATTTTGGTTCATGAGATTCACCACAAAACTCAGATGAATGCAATTGTCAAAGAATAGTTGTAGTGCATTGGTTTGGAAAGTGTGAACTGGGTACACCCCTCCACATTCCTATTTGTTTTTATTATTGTTGTTTATTTTAAGATTGCATCATTATTCATAGTGGGATAAAGGGGTAGTTTATAAAACATTCAAATTTAATGGATGATGATGATGATGATGAAAGCAGCCCTCGTGTGTTCTGTTCAGGATGAATGCATCCCACTATATTCTGCCTTGGTCAGACCACACCTGGAGTACTATGTCCAGTGCTAGGTATCACAATTGAAGAAGGATATTGATAAACTGGAACATGTGTAGAGGAGGGTGAACAAGATGATCAAGGATCTGGAAACCAAGTCTTTTAATTAAGGGTTGAGGGAGGGAGTTGGTTATGTTTAGCCTGGAGAAGAGGAGACTGAGAGGAGATATGATGGCCAACTTCCCATATCTAAAGAACTATCACATGGAAGACAGAGTAAGCTGGTTTCCTCCTGCTCAAACCAATGGCTTCAAGTTACAAGAAATGTGATTCCAACTAAACATCAGGAAGAACTGTTCGACAGTGGTGGTGGACTCTCCTTCCTTGGAATTTTGAAGCAGAGGTTGGATGGCCATGGGTGCTTTTAGCTGAGATTCCTGCATTACATGGGGTTGGGCTAGATGGCCCTCAGGGTCCCTTCCAACTCTACAACTCTATGATTGTATGAGGGTGTTCAGATAAAGAGGCACCCATCTGATAATCAAATTCACAGACAAAGAGATGAAACTGCCTGACACTGACCCCAGACTATTGGTTCATCTGATCCAGTCAAATCTAGTCTGCTAGGCAACCCCAAATCTCAAGCACTGGTACTCCCCCCGATTTCTCCCCCTTCCAGCATAATAAATTCAATCCATTTCCTAAGTAGGTTGGAAGCATTAAAATAACAAATTTGATTGAAGTGTTGATATTTAAACAGAGATGTTACTTGATCCAATGCCCAGCATAATATGGTTTGTGGCAGCCACATTCCTGCCATGTTGGGTCCTGGGCTACCTGGGGAAGGGAGATATGGCCACAACAGAGTGTCCCCTTCTCTTGTATCCATCCCCTTTCCTAGATTGAGATGCTCACCACCACCATATAATATATTAATCATTTTCCAGGTTGCCTCTTATCAAACAACCTCCAATATTCCAAACCAGGCAGAGCAATCCTATGGATGTATAGCCAGAATTAAGTCCCATAATTTCAATGCAGTTTAGATAAGTGTGCAGGGAGTTACAGACTTAGGTTGCAACCCTACATATATTTACTTGGGTGTATGTCACTCAGTGAGGCTTATTTCTGAGCAAACATATTTTGGACTTCACATGTAGGCTGCCACTCTATACCTACCCACTTACTAGGGTGTAAGCCCCACTGATCACAGAGTCCTTACTCCTGAGTAAATGTTCATTATTTGCACATTACATAAATTCCTAGTAGACCAACACAAACCTATGAATGTCTTCTAAGATGTAAATCTCAATGAATTCAGTGAGATTTACTCTTAAGTAAGTGTAGTAAATATGAAGTCCATGTATCAGTTCTTTATTTTGGCCATTTTCCATTAAAAAAAACCCCTCCTGAGCAAGTTGTTGCTTTAACAACCACTTGTTTGAATACATGTGTTGTTTGGACATGTATATCTCCATATGTTTGCAGTGCAAATGACATGAAACCCACCAGCTTTAATAAATAAAAATAAATATTTACTAAGAGCTATCATAGTGGCAAGCCTCTCTCAGGAACAAATAATCCACAAAGTCCACATTTCAATTCCACTCAGGCATCTATCTGAGAATCCAAACTTCCTTTTGAAGTCAAATTTTTAATTGGATTTGCTGCTACAAATGCACCCAAAGTATCCAACATTATTTACTCTGATCATGTTCAGAGTCCCCAAGCCCTCCATCAGCTTAGTCAAAGTTTCTCTTGACCAACAAAATGTGTCTTTATTTATTAGATCTCATAGCTCATCCTTTGCACTGTTAAATAGAGACTTTTGCAGTGGCTTGGAAATGTTCTGAGTTAACTCTTTGTCTTTCATCGGTTCCTTGCAACAAAAACACTTTAGCCTAGTTAACTCTCCCCTGACACACATTTATAACATGTGTAGCGCTCACAGAATCAATGGAATAATATTTTATTTGCAATGTTTAATCAAAAATGTCTGATGGGAAGTTTCAAACACTTCCCATCCAACAAAGATGTTCCATCAGCGCAAGGACTTCCTCTTGTGAAACAGAACTTCCCATATATGTATATATTTGCTCAAAGCCTTTGTCCAAAGCTTTTATATTAATCTGCAAATCCTTAATAATTTGGTCCGAGTACTTTAAGGACCACCTGATTCCTTATGTTCCACCTCAGTCACCAATATATTATACTATGACACTTGTAATGGTCTTCCACATTCCTAAAATTCCATTGGTCTTTATCAGGGTCAGAGCCTTTAGGGCAGCAGGGCTTGTCCTGTGGAACTCCTTGCCAATAGAAGTCTGACAGACGTCATTCCTGTCTTCTGTGAATTGTTTTTTGAAAAGTATTGTTCAGACAGAAATTCAAAATGTGACTTATTTATTTTTTACCAATAGGTTTTAATTGATGTTATCATACGCATATCCATTTATGCAAGGCAAATGCTTACCAATACTATGTTATTTTCACCAATGTTACAATGTTATTTTCACTAATTTATGCAATTTTATGCACACTTTATGCTAGTATAGGCACTTTTGTGCACATTACTTGGCTGCAGAACTGCATTGCAAAATTCAGACAAGTGCAAATTTCAGATGATGCATGTTGTGGTTCACATATTGTTTCAGGAAGTGCAGATTGGGTAGGCTCACGTTTTAATGAGAACTGAATCAAATTTCTCCCTCGTCCCTACCTTTAACTGCAAACCAAGCCAACCCCCCCCTCAAAAAAACCCCTAAAAGCCATCTAGTCAATAGGATTCTCATATTCATACAGAAAATCCGTCATGGTGTCCCATTGTGCCAGAAGCAGTTTAGTCCTGCTGGCCACATGACCTGGAAAGCTGTCTGTGGACAAACACTGGCTCCCTCGGCCTGAAAACTAAGATGACTGCCACACCCCATAGTTGCCTTTGACTGGCCTTAACCATCCAGGGGTCCTTTACCTTTTGTGTACCTACCTATATACATATATGACTAAGTGTTAATACCATTCACCCTAAAGGGGGTGGTCAGTGTCATACAGATGAAACAAAGGCCTTGTGTTTCTTCTTGACTAAGGACATTCCCAAATGTTTGATTCCTGGAAAGTTTAATGGTTTAAGGGAAGAGTTCTTAATGAGGGAATACGTCTGATGGACTCAAATTAGTATGACAGTCCTTTTCATAGTCCCCCTCCTCCTCCAATGAAACCCATAATGTTCCTGCTGCACAAGCTGAGTTGGGGTGGGGGAGACCAGAAATGGCTGGACTTTATAATGTAAATTGCAAATTGTGGGCATCACTGGGGGTATGCTAGTCCACCATAGATTTGTGGCTATGAAACTGCTCTGCATAGGTGGATGGGTTGGCTAAATGCTTGGCTGGATTTATAAGTACAGCAACATTTGCAGTCAGTTCTGAAACATCCCAAAGTAAGAGCATCAGAAGGAAAAGCCTTGAAGTTGTATGGGGAGCAGTGCAGTTGTAACAGATACTTAAAAAGTTCCATACAGTTCCTTTAAAGGCCAAAACAATCATCAAACAGCATAACTGGCATTGGATTGAAAGCGCTCTGTTGTTTTACGAGTAGACTAAATTCATCATCCAGGCAGTCATTAATTTTATAAAAGCAGTTATCCTCGTCATATATTTTAAGCATCTTAACTACAGAAATGTGGGGTGGGTGGGGATAAAACTGAACTGTGTAATGCCCCAAGCTGAATGCATTCAATTTTAGGGTGATTAGCCAGCTGGAAGCAACATGCTTTTAAAGCAATGTCGGTTTTGTTTTGTTTTGTTTTGTTTTGTTTTTTGTTTTGTTTTGTTTAACCAATTCTAGCATCCAGTAAAGAGGAAACGGTTTCAGAAAAGGGGACAATATCATGAAGCAGAACTTAGAGGTTCATCTGGTGTAGCACAGCTGCAACATTAGCCTGCTGGTTGCTGTGCTGGAAGGAAAGGAGGCAAGGAGATGGAAACACCTCACCACTGACTTGCCTACCCCCCCCCCCTGGCCTGGTGTTGGGAGATCCATTGGCCTCCCTGCAGTGGCTCCTCCATCTTGCTTGCTTGCTTGCCAAGAGAGCTGATGGGTAAGCAAGGGAGTTTAAGGCAGAGGTGAATAGAGGTGTCTGTTTGTGGTGAGTAAACAGCAATGGCTGCTTTTCCCTGCCCATCTATGTGAGTGGCAAATGAGTGAGCAACAAGGACAGAAAAGAATAGCAGTAGTGGGTCAGGTGGTAACTGAAACAGTAAACAGATGCCCAAGAACACTTTCCTTTTAGATGTCAACCCTGCCAAGAAGTAAAATGTGCTTTGGATTTGTACCTGGCAAAAATCAGTGCAGACCACATTATTTGCACACAGAAGGTCCTAGGTTGCATCCATAGTTTCTCCAGTAGCACTGAGAAAGACCCCTGTTTGAAACTATGGAGGCATGCTCCCAGTCAGTTCAAAGCACTGGTTTTCAGTCATTGTGTTGGGACCCAATCATGGGATGCAGCCTGTTCTAAGTTGTGTAACAACAGCAGTACCACCATATGAATGTGTGACCAAAAAAGAGAGAAAATAAATGGATCCTGAAATGCATGTTTGGGTTAACGCTGGGTATTTGGGTCTGAAAGGTTGAAGACAGCTGGTGTTAGTGTTGAGATTCAAGCCTTTATCAGGAGAAACTGGCCACTCTCCAGGCACCTGGCTTGATCTCCTGTTGACCTCCCTGTCTGCATTCCCCAGCAGGATCCAGGCAGAGGTCGCAATAGGCGATCCTTCTCAGAGTGAGAAGAACACACCCCCTCTTTCCTGCCCCCCCAGGCAGGGGAAAGAGATAGACAGAAACGTATTTACATTCCTTTATTTCTGTCTTTGCAGCGTTACAAAAATCATGACTGCTCTCTTCAAGCTTCAGCAATCGAGAGACAAACTCCTCCTGTACTTCCTGTACAGCTCATATTACACTCTGAGCTAATTCCGGTGCCCTCTGCACTGTGAATTGACTGTCCCTCTGTTTCCCACGGAACAGTCCCAACATTCCCATTATGTTTTGCTTTCAAGCTACCAGCAGCTCACGGCTGCATTGATTCAATATCATAGCAGTTAGATGGATCAATGGTCTAATTGAGTACAAGTCACCTTCCTATGAACCTGTGAGATGAAAACAGCCAAGTGGATGTGAGCTCTAGTCTGAGAGCCAGCGTGACATAGTGGTTAGAGTGTTGGGTTAGGAGCTGAGAGACCAAGGTTCAAATCCCTGCTTAGCCATGAAACTCACTGGGTGACCTTGGTCCGGGCACCATCACTCAGCCTAAGCTACCTCCCAGGGTTGTTGGACATTGTGGAGAATGGAAGAGCCATGCACAGCTCCTTGAGGTCCTTGGAGGAGAAGGTGGAATATAAGAAGCAAAAGCAAGCAAACAAATGACTAGTCATAATGCAAATGGTATTGGAAATATTAAAATATGCAGTTGGCATCCTGAATCTATGGTGTGGACCCAATCGCAGCACCCCCTCTTCTACATCAGTGGGCAATAGTAATAGTGTGATGGAGCAAACTTGACAAGACGATGATCGGGGATTAAATTGGCTACAACTTTATTGATTACAGATGTAGGTAGGCTTTAGCTCAGGCATTGGATGTATATGCATTTCAGCCTCCTAATGGAGGGCTGAAGATTAAGCAGGGTCATGCCTGGGATATGGACCATGTCAAGACACAGGTCCACTGCCAGATGCTTCTGGGAGTTCTGTGACTCTGCCCCACACTTGGTTTCTGGACAGGGCCTTCCACTTAGACCGCTCTAATGATGTACTCTGAGATTGCACCTGCTATAGGCTGATCCACCACTTCACCCCAACCCTTCAATGGACTAGAATTCCAGCCAATACCTTATCCACCCAAACTTGTGACATTTGCTATTAAGGCAGAACCCCCAAATGGGCCCAATTTGTCTGTAGGCAAATTCTTTCCTGGTTCTGAACATGGAAAGCATTGTAAAACAATTGCAAGGTCAATATACTGGGTACACATGAAAGCAAAGCAAAGTTATGATACAAGTTAAACAGCAGCAGCATGGAGGGAAGGAGGGATGGTTGCTCTTTGGCTGACTGGGCAACCCAGATGCAGCTGGCTTTTATTATTAGGTGTCAAATTGGAACGAAGACCCAGGCTCCACCCTGCTGCTTGCCCATGATTACAGCTCATAATTTTAGGGTTGGATATTGGTCAGCAGTGAAAATACAACTTTTGCCCCCCAGGAACAGAGGGGGAACCTGCAACAAGCCACAACTGCCTCTCAGTGGTGTCGCAAGGTGGGGACGAGGGGTGGTGCGCCGGATGGTGACAAGAAGGCAGCTGTGGGGTGCTCACCCTGCCTACTCGGCCCGGGCGTGGCGGTGCGAGCAGCCATCACGCTGCTGCAGCCGCATGTGAAGGATCCTCCGTTTGCGGCTGCAGCCGCGAGCAGAGGATCCCACCACTGTCTGTATGGTGTTTGAGCAGCGCCGGCGGCAAACTGCTACATACAACACATGCATGGTGTCGCATGCATGCGCTGTACGTAGAAACGTGCACATGCACAGTACATAGCGGTTTGCCTCCAGCGCTGCTCGAGCACCATGCAGATGACGATAGGATGCCTCTGTCACTGCTACAGCCGCAAGTGGAGGATCCCTCCGCTACCACTGCAGCCGCAAGCAGAGAATCCTGCCACCATTTGTATGGCTCTTGGGCGGTGGTGGTGGCAAACCACTACATACAATGCATGCGCGGTGTTGCGCGCATGTGCTGTGCATAGTGATGCCGCACATGCACTGTAAATAGCGGTTTGCCACCAGCACTGCTGGAGCACCGTGTGGATGGCAGTGGGTTCCCTCTGCCGCCAGCAGAAGCCACTTACGGCGATCCGGGGACCCCCCTCCTAGCCTCCCTCCCTCCCCGGCTCGCCATAAGCAGCTCCTGCTTTGCCGCTTTACAGCAAGCCGGGGAGGGAGGGAGGGGGACGGACGGACAGGAGCTGTGACTCCCAAGAGGACGCAGCTTTGCCAGCACCCCGGCAAAGCTGCATAGCTCCCCCCTTCCCCCGATGGCTTGGGGTACTTGGTAGTTGCGGGGGTGGTGGCACAGAGGCATAGGAAGGGGGGCGGACATTTGGCACACGCCCGTGACTCCCAAGCCTACCCCGAGCTGTTTATGGGGGGGGGGGGTGACAAAAAAATTCCGCACTGGTACTGCCTGGCCTTGCTACACCTCTGCTGTCACTCACCCCCGAGCAGGGTAAGCGGGTATTGTTGATTGTCACTTCATTGCTAAGGTGCACTGAGCATTGTTTAATCATATTCAGATTTGTCCTATGTTCTTACTAACCTCTCTTCTTGCTACTACAAATCCTCAGCACACCCCTAGTGCCTGATTTATGTATAAGGTAAACAAGCTATAGCTCAGGGCCCCACTCTCTTGGGGCCCCCCAAAAAAATTAAAGGGGAAAAAAACCTGGATGTACATTTCCAAAATATAAGATAAAAAAACAAATAAAATAAAACCTACATACACCAAATAGCTTTAGATACCTATTAGCTCCATAAATTACCATATAGCATATATTCAACAACAAAAAACAGTGACAATTTGTTGTTGACAAAGGACAGCTGGACATATAAAGGGCCCCACTTCCTTCAGTAGCTTAGGGCCTCATCAAACCTAAATCTGGCCCTGCCTACCCCCCACACAAGGGAAAGTCATTAGAAAAGATTGTAGTCCTGTCTTTACCTAAGCAGAGGAGCTGCTCCCACCCTCCCTCCCTCCTTCTCTCTCTCTCTCTCTCCTCCCGTCTCTCTGTAACATGAAGATTTTAATGCAATAGACCACCTGCAGGACACTGAACTGGTAGTTACAGATATTATTGTTACTATTATTCTGTGTATCTTCTTCTTCTTTTTAATGTGTAGACCATTTCAGAACAATGTGAGCAAGAATTTAGATCAATGTTCTCGAACTTAAGAGCTCTATCCTGTGGTTTAACAGGAATTATATTCAGGAAGAGAACAGTACATTTTGCTACAACCCACGGCTTATTTTATGATGAATTGATTTATAAAGTGTCAAGGTTGTCTGGAGCAGATGCTTTTATGACCACAACAGAAATACAGCAGCCACAAATTAAAATGTCCCTCTAAAACCTCATCAGATTTGTTTTGCAGGAATTTAGCCAGAAGTAGGGCTGCAGGAGAAATCCAATTTGATTAGGTCCTTCATGTGAACCTATCTAGTCTGCAGGGTGCGTTGGGAGTTGCAGGTAGGGTAGTACCTCTTGTGGTTAGGGGTCCCTTTACCTTTACCTTTAGTACCTCTTGTGGGAGACACATCATGCTACTTTTGGGTTGCCTTGCTTCTTCTGGGGTAGTATGTCTACCTTTGCTCCCCACCCTGCACTCAGCTCTCACCTGTGGCTCCTAGAAACTGTCAGCATGCAACAGCAGCCACAATCCCAGGAACAGCTTTGACTGGTCAGGTGAATTAGGTACTTCCGCTGCATGTGAATATGGGCTCTGGTGTTTTGAGCCCAATAGTGGGATCCAACGGCCAAGGAGGTGGTTTCTGCACATGATTTGAGGGAAATGAAGGGCTTGTCAACCTGGGAAGGTAGCCCATCTAGTAGAAGAAAACTCTGGTCCTAAACCTCCATTGCTTTGTGGCTAAACTCATTCATGAGAAAGGCTTCAGGAGTAACCTCCAAGGAAAAATCCCATACCTGCTGCTTTGTAGAGG
The DNA here is from genome assembly GCF_964106645.2 of Podarcis pityusensis. Taxonomy (NCBI): domain Eukaryota; kingdom Metazoa; phylum Chordata; class Lepidosauria; order Squamata; family Lacertidae; genus Podarcis; species Podarcis pityusensis. The sequence goes on from NC_138044.1 coordinate 44,170,129, forward strand.
AAAAAGGACTAAGAATCCCTAAGGTGGTTGAGATGCTTTCCTTTCCTTTTACCAAGGCCAAGAGGAGGGTCTTGTTGTCTGGGCAGCCTAGGACCTCCATACACACCGCCCAGGCTTGCTCCCCAGAGAGGTCACTTCAGTGCTGCTAGTGCAACAAAAACTGCCAAGAGGCAGCAGTTACAAGGAACTGGTCTCTGCAGCCACAACAGTTGGTGAAATTCTCTAGAGGTTTGATTTCTTCCCCAGAGGCACACTGTCTTTTTAAACAGATGGATGCCAACAGCAACCACCTATTTTGCCCTTTCTGGAACAATATGCAACATGCTAGTCTATATATTTTGTAGGACCTACCCTGTTCTTTTCACTTATTAATAATAATTTATTAATCGCCTTCTGAACCACCATCTAAAGGCAATTAACACGCTAATTAATTAAAAATAGTTAAACAGAAAAACAACAAATAGGATTAAAAACCCAACATTATTTGTAGGCATTCATTTACCAAGCAGGGAAAGTCGCCGGGGGGGGGGCGGGAATCTTCACCAGTTTCCAGAAAGTGCAGAAGGTAGGCACCTGTCATAGCTCAAGACGAACACTATTCCACAGAACAGTGGCAGCCGCACTAAAAGCCTTTCTCTGAGTTACTGTGGAGCAGATTTCTGAGAACTTGTGGCAGAGAGTTGGCTGCAGACCACAGTGATCTCTTTGGTATATAAGGGATAAGCTGATCTCTTAGGTAACCTGATCCCAAACTATATAGAGATTTACATACTCATAACAACTTTGCCCACTAGTAAACTGGCAGCCAGTGCAAATCTCACAAGCAAAGTGCTTTATGCAGGTTGTAATTTGTCCTCAGAAACAAGCTAACCACCACATTCTGTACCAGCCCAGATGCTAGGCTTGTTTGCAACTGCCCCTATCATATTTCACTCTTTAAGGTGGAGTCATCTGGTGACTTACTGTGGAGCAGGAACCCGAATTCTACCCCTAGCTGTATAATTGTGAGCATTGATGGTGTTGCTGTTGCTTCTCGCCACTATGCAAACCAGTTAAGAGCAATACTGTTTAGAGAGAATGTGTTAAAAGCTCACAACTTTCAGATGCTTCAGGAACACGAGAGATGACTTTAAGAGACAGGCAAGTGTTGGCGGCCAAATAACACCGTTCATAAATGGCTTTCAAAAAGAATGTCAAAGGGAATGTTCTGGGAAAGATCTCCTGAAGGAGAACCGAAGCCTGACTTGGAAAAGGTTAGATTAAAATACTTTTCTCTTCTTTCTGTATCACTGCCATGCCCTCTTGTGGTCATTTCCTGAAACTCAAGCTTATAGCTTTCCATCTCTCGTGTAAGTTGTTATAGAAATGTAGTGTGTTCTTCACTCTCTATACTCTCAGGGCTTGGGTTACGTAAATATATATCATATATCTCTATATCAATGTAGATGCAACTGACAGAAGAGACTGAGTTACTTTCCATCTGAGATTTTAACGAGGACTTTACATTTTTACTGTAAATGGGTGAATCAGGCAAGGAATAGGAGGATAGTGTGGGAACTACAGGGCAGACATCGGAAGGGAGCCTCCCATTACTTTTGATTTGTATAAAGCTGCGGTGGAGATGAACCCAAGTGTGAGGTGTGTGGTTTTCTAGCACAGTGGGGGTTGGACTCGATGGCCCTTGTGGTCTCTTCCAACTCTATGATTCTAAGACACAGGAGGAAAGACCACATGAGTCCACATAATGAATATATACAAGTAACCAAAGAAAGTGTAGACATTTTATGCATGCACTCTAGCCAGGGGTTGGGGAACATAGCTTCCAGATCCATAAAACAAGAAGGAGGAGGAGGAGGAGTTTGGACTTGATATTCTGCCTTTCCCTTAAGGAGTCTCAAAGCGGCTAACAATCTCCTTTCCCTTCCTCCCCCACAACAAACACTCTGTGAGGAGAGTGGGGCTGAGAGACTTCAGAGAAGTGTGACTGGCCCAAGGTCACCCAGCAGCTGCATGAGGAGGAGCGGAGACGCAAACCCGGTTCACCAGATTACGGGTCTACCACTCTTAACCACTACACCAAGACAGTCCCTGCCCTCAAATGTGCAATCTAAAAAGCATGGCACACAAGGAAATATAGGTGAGGAGGGAGAGGGAAAAGAGCCAGGCACTAGTGCTGAAGGCCCGGGGGCTGAATCCTGCCCAATTGTCTTCTAAATCCAGCCCGTGGGCGGTCCGGGAATCAGCGTGTTTTTACATGAATAGAACGTGTCCTTTTATTTAAAATGCACCTCTGGGTTATTTGTGCGACAAAGGATTTTCAGTAGCCTGATTGACAGGCTGCCAACAGGTGACAGTTGGTGACAGCCAACAAAACAGCTTCCCTTCCCCCTCTTTACTCCTGATCTTACCCTGCTCTCACGCTGTTCTGAGGCTCTGGATAGGGATGTCTAAGTCAGGGGTGGGGAATCTCGGGCCCATGTACTTCAGGCTTCTCTATCCAGCCCTTTGGGAACTTTCCAGACCCCAGGCCTTCTCACCAGACCCCACCCCATACTGGTCTTGCTTCATGCCCTTCTTGCATGTTTGTGTGTATGGCTGGAATGTGTCCATACTACTTTTTCACTACCTGGATGCAGGATAGAGAGGGGTGTGCGTAGAAACTGTACTATTGTGTTTGTTGCTCCTCCCACTTTTGCATCAGGCCCCACCCACCACAGGCATATGGCTCCTTGGTGGTTGTATGGAAAGCAATGTTGCCCTCAGGATGAAAAAAAATGTCTACTATCCCTGTTTTAGGTGGTCTTGCATGAGCATTTGGTTTGTGGGAGTGTAACCCATTTGTGGTAACGTCTGTGCGTTGTTCCTTCTTTTCTACACTCATTGTGGAAGAGATGCTCTCTCAGGCTTCCTGTGCACAATACTTTGATGTCAGCAAGATGGAATACTTACTTCTAAGGAGCTGTTCATAACATAAGAGATTGATTCTCCCTTGTTCAAGTTTTAAAAAAATACTGGAGCAGCTCAGTGGATAATTATAATAAATTGCTCTAAGTGGGATGGGTGCTATTATCTCACGTTAGGCAATCATGTCGTGAGCATCAGATAATTTTAAAATTGTATTTAAATGAAGATTAAATAAAGATGTTAAAAAGTAAGCGTAGGTAAATGAAACATCTCTGGGCCTTGGAAATGGAAAAAAAAGTTAAACAGATGTAATTGAAATCACTTAAAATAAGTCGTGTTCCATAAGTTAATTTCCAGAAATTCAGCACTAATATTATGTATCTTAAACAAGGGCTCAAATTGTATCCACTAAAATAGGATCCTGAATCTAAGCAAGACACAGAAACATTGGAATAAAGGAAAGACCTGAGGAGTCTCTATGGGAAACTCCTGGATGGAGTTGAAGATGTTCCAAGCCAAAGAGTCAACCAAAGGGTTTCATTGCACTTACCACAGCGACTAGTGTAGAGATAAACAAAGCTCCATGTTGGAATTGTTGGGTAATCGGATAGGTCTGTATTTTGTTGTGAGCCTGCCTAATTCCTGAACCAATATGTAAAGTGAAACTCATTTATCCTTCAAAATCCACATTTCTGCATTGCATTTCTGCATTGCAGCTCTCCAACAAAAACATAGCACAAAAAGGTTTATAACGGGGAAACACATGCTGAAGTGCATACAAATAGAAATGCTTCTGGAAAAGGTATAAATTTCCATGCAGACATAAAAAACACAGACACACCCATTTGCAAACTGATGTGGAAACGGGCTCTAAACAGAATGTAAGACTGGAAATATGAAACCGACACGATTTACCAATCCTTGTAAGGTTGGGTTGTGTGAAGTATGTCATGGGCAGGAAAATGCAAAATGTAAGCAGAGTTTGAAACTTCAAGCTCAGGAACACTATTCTGAGGGCCTGTAGGCTATTTTCTGAAAGCCAGTTGTGTAAATTAATCCTGTTAATCCTGTCTCAAATCTTCAGCATGGGAACCCAGCGTCCCCACCCATTTGGCCTAGCCCAATTTCTAACACACAGTTTCTAGAAGGTGATAACAAACATTTGCTTCCCAAAGGCACCTCAAAAAATTGTGCTGTGGGATGTATGACCTGCAAGTAATGAGCCATAAAAAATATTTACAGGTCCAGCTATCTAATTGCAGAGCCATTAATGCAAATTGAAACAAAGTGAGCTCTCATATTTTAACGAGCATTTTGACCGTTCTGTGAAACATGGAGTCCCAGTGGTTTGGAATGAAGAATTGCCACAATTGACAGGTGACGTCTTGAGAAACGCCAACTTCTGTATAGGGAACAGGATGGAGATTCATTATATGAAGAGATTGAGCTTAATGGTGAAGTTTGCATATTTCTAGGCAAACAGGAGTTGTCACAATAGGAGATCTCTTGTTTTTTTCATTTTCCAGCTCCTGAATTTACACATTCTGCATTTAACAGCTGAAGCTAAGGTCATTTAATCCTCTTAAGATACTTGGATGGGAGACTAAACTATTTGGAATCATATAAATCCATTGGAGGAAAAGAGGGATGTGTTCTAATATTATTTACAGTATTGGATAAATACTACTAGCTTTGTTGGAACGCTACATTCTTTCTTACCTGAAATCAAATGAAGCTCCTAGAGAAGATCTGCTTCCACCTGAGCGCGATAAGGAATACTTAAAATGCTGGATGCCTATTCTGACTTATTTACCACCATAAACAGCATGGCTCAGATGCTCTTTGGATGAGAATTGAGTATCATTTCCAAATTTATAAGAAGGTGCATCGGAATGATCCACCAGTCACCTTGTTAGACATCTCCTCAAAGCTATGTGCCTGGAATCTCCTTCAAAAACTATCAGACTAGTTTTAAAGTGGGACTTAGAGGAGAACATGGTATCATTGATCAATGTTTCACCCTGAACCATATTATAAGAAAATATACCAAGAACAATAACTATAATCCCTATGTAGCCTTTATTAAACTTTCTGCTGCATTTGATTCTATTAATCAAAATAGACAGTGGGAGAAATTTCAAATTGCCAACATCGACTTCAGACTTCTGGTATTGATCCATGAATTATACAGCAACACATGAGGGGCAGAGTAGATTTAAATTGTGGTATGACTGATACTTTTAAAATGTTGCAATGAGTGAAACAAGGTTGCATTCTGGCTCCCACTCTTTTAAACTTTTATATTAATGATTTGGTGCAATATTTAGTCAATGCAAACTCCCCCTCTCCAGTAATTAGGAGTAGAAAGTTTTCGATCTTGATGAATGTGGATGAGTTAATGATCCTTTCCTGATTGGGCCTCAAAAATCTCTTTGAGATGTTCAGCACATAATGTAAACAGGAAAGCCTATCTATAAATTACTCTAAGTCCAAGATTGGGATTTTGGGCATACTCAGTCCTAGGTATAGATGGTGCTTGAATCTACAGATTAAAACTCCATTTTGGAAATTTGCAGATCATGCCCCCCCCCCCCCGCTGCCCTCGCCGCCACCCCTTCTCTCTACCATCAGGAATACAGTTGTACCTTGGAAGTAGAACAGAATCTACTCTGGAAGTCTGTTTGAATTCAAAAATGTTTGACTTCCAAAGTGTGGCTTCTGATTGGCTGCAGGAAGCCCCATCGGACATTCGGCTTCTGAAAGAACATTTGAAAACCAGAATACTCACTTCCAGTTTTCGATCATTCAGGAGCTGGAACGTTCAACTCCCAAGGCGTTCAGTAGCCAAGGTACAACTACCAGCATCTCTTTATACATAAACCAAGTGGCAAACAGTTATGGCAAGAGTGGACTGTGCTCACTTGAAGTATATTTTTTAAAATTGCTACTATGCCTATTCAGTGTTTTCTTGTGCTCTGCTATATGGAATTAGATAATAACCAACCCCGTAAAGCATCTTGTCAAGAGGTTTAAAACTATTATTATTTTCTAGAAATGAGCTCTGCACTGACCCTGAATAAATGTAAACTAAGGGACTGGCTCTTCTAGCTAGATTCAGAAGTGACCTGCAACTAATTAGAAATGCCACATTTTATCCACTCTTGAGAACAGAGCATTTTAGAGCTAGTTATCTGACCAAACTCTCACCAGTTTCCTTAAAGAAATCTCTCTATTGAGCTGTGTTTCTGAGTGATGCCCACTGCAGTCTTGGATGGCTGCTTCAACCAGGTCCCATACGCAGACAGACTTGTAGTTGTGCAAGACTTCACATTAGCCTGCCCCTTACACTGTGACCCAAGAGATCACTTTCTGAAACCTTTGTTCACAAAAGCAAGCAGGTACATCCCAGCAGAAATTATCCAGTTTCTTTTGAGTGACAAGAGTAGCTTCATAACACGAAGTGTAGCCCTCTATGCACTGGCTGGGTGGAAAAATCAGGAAAAAATACTATAAAATTGCTATAAATTGTTGTGGTGATTCTGAAGTTTAATTTAAAATCAAGCCAGATTTGAGTTGGTGTCTCTGGCAACCTTTCCCTTACATCATGGATATTAGCTCAGATTGTGGATGTATGATCTGTATACAGTGGTACAGTGGTTCTAGAATGGCTTAGTTGTCAAACAAATAGGCTCCCGAATGCCGCAAATGTGGAAGTTAGTGTTCTGGTTTGCAAATGTTTTTCAGAAGCCGAACGTCTGATGTGGCTTTTGCTTGAGTGCAGGAAGTTCCTGCAGCCAATCAGAAGCCATGCCTTGGTTTTCAAACCATTTCAGGAATCGAAAGGACTTCTGGAACGGATTAAGTTCAAGAATCAAGGTACCACTGTAGTTTTATTGTACTGTTGCTGCAGGTTTGTCATGACCTTTCGCATGAACAATGAACCTAGATTGATCGATTGATTATTTAGAATCAGCAGAACTCTGCTTTTCTTCTTCTTTTTAATGCCAACATAAAAAAAAAATGTTTAGTCTCTCTGAAAGAAATTTATCAAGGGATTAAATGAAACATTAAGTATCTCTATGGCTCTGGGCAACACATTTACTTTCACCTGCCTTGACTCAGATTCACTTTGTCTCGCTATGTTCATGTTTGCCTTTAGATGGCAACAGAGAACAAGAAATAGCCTCTTCCAGAATAGTAAGGAAAAGCTGAAACAGAGTTCAAAAAGTCAACTCTGATTTTCCTCATTTCATTTTTCTTTTCATAGTCTTTGAATGCAAAGCAGCAAGACCCATGCAGAGCTTGTCTGAGGCCCAGGGTAGGAGGCATGTGGCATTCAGGGCATGACAGCTTAAGTCTGGGAGGCCCCTAGCGGGGTCCCCTGGCTGGCTTAACCTTCCAAGTCCTGGGGCAAGGGTACCTGACTGCCTCCTGCTCTGTACTGGCCCCAAAGTAGTGGTTGAGGTGGCTTCCCATGTGGAGACATGCAGAGGGGCCAGGAGTAGCTTTCACTGTTTTAACATGGACTTTAAGTATCTGTTTGATTGAGCTAAGTGTAGTTCAAGCTTTTGAAGGGAACATTCATGGGGCTGGAAGGGATGAAATAGAAGTGAAGATGCCCACAATGTTTCAGAGGGCTGGTAATGTTATTCAACTTGCAGGTTGGGGAACATACATTTATAATGGCCAGCAGCTGAGGCTCCTATGCCCCTCTTCCTTTCATTTCCTTTTCCAAACATAATTATTTAGGGATGGATGGACAGATCAACCTATTTCCATTCCATTTCACTTCTGCATGCACAATGTCATTGCTCTCTTCCATCTCATTTCTTTGTGTTGTAACAAGCACACACACTGTGCACATTTGGGGTTGTATCTAACATTGCCATTCCACTTGTGCAACAACTTCTGCTTGCACAAGAGAACTTCCTCTTCTGCTCTGGTGCAATCCTCTTAAAAGTGTTGGGAGTCTCTCTGGCGCATATGTTGAGAAGGGGAAGACCCATTGCACATGCAGAACACAGCTCACATGGAGTTGAATACAACCCTTAAATTGCATGCAAACTGTACACATTTTGTACACATCCCTCTCCCCCAAATTTATTTATTAACTTTGTAGAACATCCTTCATCCAACGATCTCAGGACAGTTTACAGCATAAAATACAAAATAAAAAAAACAAAGTTCATAATAAAAGGCAAGTACAAGAACAAAACAAACAAACCCATTACCCTCTTTAAAATATGCAATGTTGTGTGCTTTACAATGTATTTCTCCTGAAGATGTATGGTTTCCCCCTATAAGATGTGCATTCATGTGCACATTATTTAATCAAAACAAGGGCACAATATTTTGAGAAATGCATGATCTGATTGGTAGCTATGTTTCAATTTGTGTATAAATCAACAATGCCCCCGGTAGCCACTACTTTGTGCCTTAGAAAGGGAGGGAGGAAAGGCAGAGAAAGAGATGACTCGCAACTGATGCTGGCCATTATAAATGTAGATTCCTCTACTCTTGAAAGTCTGAAGATTTTGTTTTTGTCCATTCCCGGGAAAGTACTGAAAGTGCTTCCCATCTCTTGCTGCTAGAGAATATGGCTTTGAAGACCAGGAAGCACTTTTTGCCCAGCACTAGTGAAGAATATAATAGTGTAAGAAGAACGCTGCTGGATGAGACCAAGGGCTCATCTCTATTCCAGCATTGTGCTCTCACAGTGGCCAGCCAGATGCCTCCAGTAAGCCTGCAAGGACTTGAGCACAACAGCACCCCTCCCTGTTTGTAATTACCAGCAATTGGTATTCTGAGCAGTATTCTCTCTGGCTGAGAGACAGCTTTATCACAGCAGCATAATATAAAGAGGGGAAGGGCCATAGCTCAAAAGCAGAGCACATGCATTGCATGTAGAAAGCTCCAGGGACAATCCCTGGTCCCCCCAGGGCAAGACTGGGAAAGACCCTAAAACTCTAAAAATTCACTGTCAATCAGTATAGAGACAATCCGGAATGAGTTTGACAAATGGTCTGGCTAGCTATAAAGCAAATTTCTATTGTATTCCTCTGAGTGACTTGTCCTGCGAGACATCCTGTCTATTTTTGTGTGTGAGAGAGCCCTGTCTCCTAGATGCATCAGGGTTCTATGGCAAGTAATACAATATGAGAGCTGGGTTTATAGGAGTTTGATTATGTGTGTTCATAATTAGATATTTGTACACATGATTTCAGCAGCCTTCCCCAACCTGGTGCCCTCCATATGTTTTTGATGACAGTTTCCCTCAAACCTTGCCAGCATAAACACAAGGTTGGGGGAAAGCTTTTATACCATGCTGGTTCATACTGTCAGTGATGGCAACATTAAAAACTTCCCTGAACAGGGCTGCCATTGACATCTGACAGGAGGACAGGCGCCACTACCAAGAAGGCCCTCTGCCTGGTTCCCTTTTCTCAGTGAGGGAACTGCCAGAAGGTCCTCAGAGCTAGATCTCAGTGTCTGGGCTGAATGATGGAGGTTGGAGACACTCCTTCAGGTATACAGGGCCAAAGCCGTTTAGGGCTTATTACAGAATGTATCACTATGATTTCATCTCTCATCACCTCATTCACAATGTTTGTTCATGAAATCAGTTTATATTCAGCTGCTGGCCAACAGCTGCACAGCAACTGAGAGTACAGAGGCAGAAAGCAAAGTATCTTACTGATTGGGTCAGGAAAAAGGCCATGATCTCATTCATGCTGTGCCATGATCAGTTGAGGGCACTGACTAAAAGCAGGATTGGAAAGTGTGTGTTTGTCTCAATCTCCCCTCTTGACCAGGGTGTAGAGAGGAATTATATGCGTAGGCTCTGCCAATGTTGTTTGAACTGTATGGAATCAAAGAAGTCCTTTGTGCCTGGACTAAGAAAGCCCGTTCGCACTTGCTCTACAAAAAATAAAAAGAGAGAGAGAAAAGGATGTTGTCAGAGTTACAGCGAAGTACAATCCATTTGAACCAGAGGTCAAACCATGTACACTATGTAATGCCTCGCTTTGTTGTGTAAATATAAAAAAGACAACTCCCAGCATTCCATCACACTCTGGCCTCACCATCAAGTATAAGCCCAAGTATAGCTGTGAGCCAGTAATGTAGTGGCAAATTCAGAAGTATGGGTTCCCTTCAGCAAATTCACAGCCACATCCCCTCAAAGCTGCTCCCACTCGCAACCTTCTTAGATTATACATTTTGACTCCAATCAGCACAAAAGGTGAGGAGAATTATCAGTGATTAAAAAGCTCCCCTTTGTTGCTGAGCAGGTGGCTCTAGGATGCTGAAGACAGGGATCTTGCTGGAACCTAATGCAATCCCACAACCCCTCCACAAACCCAGAATAGTACACCTCTGCCTATAATGCTGTGCAACATTGAAGTTGATTGCTGTTGCTTAGAAGAAATGTTTGATGCACTTTCAGGAAAGCTTAAGGGGCTTCTAAACATTTCTTGAGTTGCAGTAGGGCTTTTATTAACATCCCCTCTCTTAAAGGAGCAAGAGTAGCTCATTCTGTGGGTCAAATTGAAGGAATCGGAACTGCAGAGCAAGAAAGTAGAGCTTCCTCTACAGCCAAATGGCTGCCAAATAAGCAAGACAACACTGTCTCAAGCCTCTCCACTGCTTTAAAAAAGATGCTAAAGCAATAATCTGCAACCTCAGAGTTGAAATGTGTGTACAGGTAGTGAGCTATGGACTGCATTTAAGACAATGATCAAGCTTCCAAGCAGAGAGAAATAGAGCAATCAACCACCTCTTTGCTCCTAAGAAGCCAGACCACTGTGGCATAATTGTGGCCTTTTATGCTTCTTTTAGTGGTGGCAGCCTGAAAATGAGTAAGCTAAGATAAGTTCAACCTCAGTGGGTGGCACCAAGAGCAGCCTGTCCCAATGTCTTTGTAAATACCAAGATGAGAATGAAAGGGCCAGAAGACTAATTGTGCCTCCATTAACTCATCACTGACAAAACCGCCACTGTAGGAGGGCCAAGTTGGCACCAATTGAGCCTGTAGTGCAAATAATTCTGGAAAACAAATAACTGGGGAAGTCCCTCCCCGCACTTACATGCACAGGAACCCTAGGCTGCAGGTGGGGGCTGACAGCAAGTAACACCACTGCTGAAACATCTGCACTGGCTGCCCAAATGTTATCAGACCAGGTTCAAGAGCCTGGTCAAAAGCCCTGGACAACATAGGCTCAGGATACCTTAAGGATTGCATGAATTCTTATATCCCAGCCATAGGAGCCAACTCCTAGAGGCCAAGAGGGCTCCCCCCATAAAATATTTGAGGAGGGTGCCCCCCCCTAAGTTGATGGGCATTGCCATTCAAATGGTGTGTGTGCACCGTATCATGTGATCAAATATGTGGGGCTGGGCTTACCTGGTCCCTCCTAATATTTTATTCAAGTTGGCATCCCTGATCCCACCTCAATCAGTTAGATCTTCCAAAGGAGAGCTGCTAGTTTTCCCTATCGTGTTATAGACAGTCATCTGGCCTCCCCTAGAAATCAGGGATTTAGTGCCACCAGTTCAATGCTGTGGAACACTTTTCCAGCTTTCATTTGGCAGTCATCCTCGTTTTTTGATTTTCAGGCATCTCTTGAATTCCCTTTTATATAAACAAGCCTATGATTAGCCAGTAGTTTTAATGATCTTTCTGCCCCACTGTTTTTATGGTGTTTTATATTTACCACATGTGTTACTGTATGTTACCTTCCATGAATTGGCAGTTTATAAATGCTTTTAAAATAAATCAGACTGATTTGTTTCTTCTGCTAAATCAGTTGCTCATTCCCCTAATTATTTTGTGTACCTTCTTACAAACAAACAAACAAACAAGCCACTGTCTTGCAATACCTCTACAGGTATTTCTGCTCACTTCAGTGAAACAAGATTTCTTTCCTCCCACCCTTCTCAAAGTTTGGAATAGCTGAATATGATTAATGGACGTTCAGTTTGGTGAGCAGGGAAATCTATACTGATTCATTGACAGTTTGTGACAGAGGAGTGAGAAATCCTCAGGTTATAAATGAATCATGTCATTGTTTTGACTCTGAAAAGAATTAATTTCTCTCTCTCTCTCTCTCTCTCTCTCTCTCTCACACACACACACACACACACACACACCCCAGTAAAGTCTTACTTTGCCAAGGTTGGGAGTGGGTGGGATCTCTGCAGACTAATCTGATGTTCTCTTGGGACATGGGGTCATACCCAACTAGGCAGTTCCACTTCTGCATGGATTTTTGGATGTGCCATGGAACTCCCCACACTTTCCTCTCCCTGAGAGAGCCCTAAATTTGTTTTTGGGGCTCCACCCAGAGCCAACCTTGCCTATGAGGCTTGGTGAGGAGGCCGTCTCAGATGGCACCCCCCTAGGGGCGTCACTCCCCCTTCTACCACTCAGCATTACTGTTGGTTTCCCCCAGTCTCTGGAGGCAGAGAGGGGCTGGCAGCAAAGCTTTCTGGAATACCTCCCTTCCTGCTGTGTTGTCAAGAGGAGCAGCATTCCACTACTCAATTTTGACACTGGGCAGGAGATCTCCACCCACCTGGTGGTGTGGAAGGACTTTGCACCAGCTTCTCCTGAAGGGAGGAGCCAAAACAAAGTCCCACTTCTGGGTGGGAGGGGGCAATCTGAAAAGGATCTCCATCCTTACCCAGTGTTGCAGTGGAGCTTTGCACCAGCATCACCTGAAGGGAGGGTCTGATGCAAAGTCCTGCTGCCAGGTCTAGAATGGATCTCTCACACACCCGGTGTGGCAGACTGGAGTTTGCATCCCCATTGTGGGGGCAGCAGTGGGACATTTCACCTCAGGTGCCACAGACTGCATAACTAAATAGTCTGGTAACATTGCCATTTGAAATCATAAAAAAACACACATGAATGTGGTCCTCATGGAGCTAACAATATGAAAATCCAATTCTAACTGAAGAAGAATCAGGAGGGAAGTTAAAGGTCAAGGACCCCTGGATGGTTGAGTTGAATTCAACTATGGAGTGTGGCACTCATCTTGCTTTTCAGGCCAAGGGAGCAGGCGTTTGTCCACAGACAGCTTTCCGGGTCATATGGCCAGCATGACTACACCGCTTCTGGCACAATGGGACACCTCATGGAAATGCAGTTTACCTTCCCACCACAGCGGTACCTATTTATTTACTTGCACTTTGACATGCTTTCGAACTGGTAGGTTGGCAGGAGCTGGGACAAAGCAATGGGACCTCACTCCGTCGTGGGGATTCAAACCACCAACCTTCCGATCAGCAAGCCCCAAAGGCCCAGTGGTTTAGACCACAGCACTACCCACTCCCTTTAGGAAGGAAGTACAGCCTGAGGAAACACACTCTATCAGAAGTGCTAACTTAAATAAAATATTGAGGGGTGAGCAAGGAAAGCGGAGCATGCACACTATTTGAATGACAATGCCCATCAACCTTGGGGGGGGGGGCAGCCCTCTCAAATATTTTATTGAGGAAGTGATGGGACCTCAGCCCCTAGGAGGTGGCTCTTATGCACTCTACACTGCAAAAAATGGTCACTCAAAAAGAAGACAATTGCCTTCTCTATCTATTGCCCACTGCTGGTTCAGGTAATTTATTGCAAATTATGCTGTTTTATGCCTAGCAGCCTCTGTTGCAGTTTTAAAGGGCACATAGAGTGCAAGTGGGAAGAAGACAGGATGGAGAAGGTCCATTGTGCAGCTAAGAGTCCTTGTCCTACCAGAAATGTTTAGGGATCCCATTTTTTTACATTACTAAAAGCAAAGGAAAATGGACTAAATCAGGGATGTGGAACCTGAGACACCCCCCCCCCCCAAATATTGTTTGATTACAACTCCCATCACTCCCTGACCATTGTTTATGCTGACTAGGGTGGATGGGAGCTAGAGTCTAACAGCCTCCTTATGGCCACAGGTTCCCCAACACTTGGCTGGATCCTACACAGTTAGCAAATGATATGTCATGTCAACTGTCAAATACTTTAGAATGTCACATATGGAAATCAGGAAGCAATGCATGTCAAATACTGACACTGTGTGAATAAATGGCATCACAAGAGAGGGTTTGAAAGGAAATTTAACGGGGAGGGGGATTAGTTTCACCTCTGTTCTAAACCCAGCATCTATAGGATAAGGTGGCAAAGAGAGTTTTTTTTAAAAAAAAAATTGTGATAATTCATGAGTAGACTTGTGGCTCAAATGAACCTTGGGGTATTTCACTGGCAAGATCTGTGAAATCAACAAACTGAACTGAGCAAATGATGTGTGGAATATTGCTTCTCTCCATTAATGCAGAAAGAAATTCATACCGACCCCAGAAATGAAACAGAAAATTGTCTTGGATAGAGCAGAGGAGCTTTTGCCAGCATCTCCAGCGATTGAAGCAGGAGCCTTAGAGACCTCACCTAGTAACAATTATGTCATCAGGTATTTGAGCCCACTTTAATCACAGAACAGAATACAATGGTATAACATCCCACTTGACTACACCACAGGTTGAGGTAAGGCAGCAAAGCCTCCTCCATCAATCTGGTTAGGACCAGCTGCCATTAGCCTCCACATCCCCCCAAACTGCCCCTTCTCTGCAAAGCCATACCAAATCCATGTCCAGAGATAATGACTCACCAGACCTACAATACAGAACCTGTGGATCTCTGAATGTTGTTGGACACCACTTCCATTAGCTCCAGGTCCCCCAGCCAGCATGGCCAATGGTCAAGAGTGATGGTGGTTCAGAGTTCCTTTCCCTTCACTAGACTGTTCAAACTAAAAGTGTTTCTTTCAACTTTATATCATATACATTGGCACTGATAGATATTTTAAAATCAACATCTGGGACGAAGAATGAGTTTCAACGTTATGTATGCCTTATGTGCAATTAATTTATCAGATGATCATTTCCAATAAGGGCATTTAAAAGAATATTAGCAATACTCTCGTGAACTGTTGGACGAAGTGTAAGGCAGGGTGAGCAATTATGTAAAAAGAATACAACCTTGAACTTCCTCAGAAAAAGAAAAGAAAATGCATTTATTTGTGTGACTTCTACACTTTTCTAATTTTCTTCCCCTGTGACAAATTATATCAATGGTAATAAAATGTGAGTAGCATAGAAAGGGAGCGCTCAGCAACATAAACATACTGAGCTATTAAGGTAGACAAAACATTAATTATTCATGCAGCCACTGCCATACATGGGGCAGATGTATGGAACTCTGTGCCGTTCTATTAATAATGTTGACATAGCTGTAGCTTTGGATCCCCCCCCCTAAAAACAAAGGTAACTGGGAATATTAACAGACTTTTGACATTGTTCTGTGGTGTCGACCCACACACCTGAACACACCATTGGTGACAGTAACTAATGTTGAGCATATATTGTTGTTGTTTTTCTTCTTTCATTCTTCAAGCCTTGCTGAACTCCGGAAAAGGGTCTAGGTTGGATTCTGTAAAGTTTGCCATTGACTTCCATATGTGTAATTCAACAGGGGGATTTATCATATTATAACGATTCACACTGCAGTGGTAGATGGATGTCACCATGGGCTCCGAACCAGTGACCTTGAAAACTCATGAGTGATCATGGGGATGAATTCATGGAGGGTAGGTCTTTTGAGGCTATTAGCAACGAGCTGTGAATGAAGCTGATATGTTCAGAGGCAGTATATGTCTGGATTTTGAATCATGGGGAAGGAAAACAGTAATGCTTTCATCTTCATGCCCTGTTTCTGTGTGACCAGAGTGATCTATTTGGATGTTGCTGGCCTCAGAAGGGATGCAGATGTGTGTGTGTGTTATCCTATATACCCCTGGATAAAAGTGATAGCACCCTTTCCTCTGTGACAGCAGGAACAATGTTCAGCAACTACCTCCAGTACCCAATTCTCGAGTTAGCAAGGTATCTTGTCACAAATTTTAAGATAAATGGTTGTAGATCCATTTAAATTAATGGACACAACTCAATTATAGCCATTCATTTCAATAGGTCTGCTCCCAGTAGAACCCAGTCTTTGGCCCTTCTGGAATTGCTAAGAATGGCTATGGACAATGGCACCAATTCATCTCCAGATGAGGAACAGAATATATTTTATGAATGGAGCAACAGTCTCCCCAATTAAGATTCCCAGCAGCTGGTATTCAGAGGCACACCAACTCCCAACAGCGGAAGTAGTACACAGCTATTGTGGCTACGTACTATACTTTGCAATACATCTTCTGCTCTCCTGTCTGTTGCCAGAATGTTTATCTTTTATTTAACAAAATGTGCACGCCTCCTAACTGTAAATAAAAACTGCTAAGCAGTTTACAAGGGATGTAAAATAGACATTCAAATTGTTGAGTTAAAAATAATCAACATTAAAAACAAGTTTTTGAAAATGCAAAATGAATAAAATTGGCAGATAAATGTATACATTATAAGCTAAAATTACAAATTAAAACGCACAGCAACTTTACATGTCTAGGTAGGCTTGTTTAAACAGAAACATTTTAAGCAGGTGCCAGAAAGGGTACAGTGAAAGCAGTGTAGAAGGGCAGGCAGTTTTACAGCATAGGAGATCCTGTGTTAAGAGATCATTTCCTTACAAATGTGGAACAAATATTATGTGTAGTGGCGCCCTCCCTGTGGAACGCCCTCCTATCAGATGTCAAAGCGATAAACATTTACCTGACATTCAGAAGACATATTAAGGCAGCCCTGTTCAGGGAAGTTTTTAATGTGTGATTTTAGTGTATTTTTTGTTTCTGTGGAAGCCGCCCAGAGTGGCTGGGGAAACCCAGCCAGATGGGCGGGGTACAAATAATAAATTAAAATTATTATTATTATATGTGGCCCTTGTAGCACTCTGAGTTCTGCAGATCAAAGCCATCAGGCATATATGGGGTAAGGTAAGCCTTCTAGTAAACTGGTCCCAAGCTACTATATACTCATAGTAAGACCTTGAACGCCACCCAGTAAGAAATTGGCAAATTTTGAGGGGAACTATTGGTTTGGCCCACACCAGTGATTATTAAATTCTTACCACCTCAGAATTGTTCAGCTCTGTCCCTGGGCAAGAAATGCTATTTAGATCTCTTTATACAAGGGGGGGGGGCATAGAAGAGAAGGTTTTTCAACATTTAACAATTTTGGTTTTTTCCTTGGAGTCTCAGATAACACTCTTTGTGATAACCCAGCTGCCTCTGGAAGGCCCTTATCTAAATAGACTTTGTAGAACATCATTTTAAAAAGTCACATTAAAGGTTATTTATTACTCCCTTAGAAATGAATCTTTCTAGCATTTCTTCTTCTTCTCTTTGCTCTTCATTTCAGCCACATGATAAAAGCTAAAACCAACTTCAGCAATCCAATAGGTAGAACAGGAGGAGATGTAAGGGACTTGCAAATAGCATAAATTTGATTTTCTCCACAGATCATACTATAGTTGCTATAAAAAATTAACAGTTGAAGACAATTCTGCGGATCCTGTGGAAACTGGATTTGAACTATAGGATCACAATGCCTCAAGGACTGCATCCACCTGTGTGAACCGACCAAGACCCTGCAATCATTGTCTGAGGCCCTTCTTCATGTGCCCCCTCCATGAGAGGTCAGGAGGGTAGCAGTATGTGAACAGGCCTTTTCTGAAGTGACTCAGGAAGTGCAAGTGCATGAAACCTGCTGCAAGGAACACATGATACAACATTCACTTGCTTGCCCTTTCCGTTTGAAGTAATTACTTATACATTTGAATCTATGCCTATTATTTATTTTAAAAATTTCTATACTGCTGCCACCTTGGGCTCCTTTGAAAGGAATGATGGGGTATACATTGAAATCATCACCACATCTACTTCTTCATCATCCGTGTTGCTCCTGGTCTATCAAAAGAAAAACAGGTAATAGGGTTTCAATCTGCCTCAGATAGGATTACATTTCTCTTGAAGACATGCATTTTCAATTCATCTCTCCTCCTGGATTCAATCCTGAATATGGATGCCCAGGTTTTCACAGTGGCCCAAAGCACTTTTGCACAGCAGTAAAATGTGAGACCTGGCCACAGATGTATTGTGAATGTAATGTTATCCTGTGTGGTCTTTGACAGCAATAAAGATTGATGATTGATTGATTGATTGATTGATTGATGTAATATTATCAAATCTGCCAACCATGTTTACATGAGTGTAGAATACAATCTTCAACATTATTTTGCCACTTCCTCCACACTTCCTCTTCCCCTTTTGTGCACAAATCCATCTTCCTTTTTTTTTTTTTTTTTGTAAAATTTTTTATTGGTTTTACAGAAAGATTTTAAACAATACAAACAAATAAAAAAAGACATACAAACATGTAAAATTTCATAACCTTTTTTTCATATCCCTCTCTTCTCGGACTCCCCCAAACCTCCCCTTCCTACATCCCAATTTCCAAAATTTATTTCAGCAAATTCTAATTAATTTTATCAAATATATTTTTTCTTATTCTTTTCTTCAACTTAATCTTATGTCACTGTAATCTCCTTTTCTTTCTCCAAACCTCGACATTTTAACATTCCTCAATTTTATAATAGTTCTTAAGGTAAATTTTAAATTTCTTCCAATCTTCTTCCGCCGTCTCTTTCCCCTGCTCACGGATTCTGCCAGTCATCTCAGCCAATGTCATATAGTCTATTACCTTCATCTGCCACTCTTCCAAGGTGGGTAATTCTTCTGTCTTCCAATACTTTGCGATGAGTATTCTTGCTGCTGTCGTAGCATACATAAAGAAATTTCTATCTTTCTTTGACACCAATTGGCCGACAATGCCCAAGAGAAAGGCCTCTGGTTTCTTAGGGAAAGTACATTTAAGTACCTTTTTCATTTCATTATATATCATTTCCCAGAAAGCCTTAATCTTCGGGCACGTCCACCAAAGATGATAAAAAGTACCTTCCGTTTCTTTACACTTCCAACACTTATTATCAGGCAAATGATAAATTTTTGCTAGCTTGACTGGGGTCATGTACCACCTATAGATCATTTTCATAATATTTTCCTTTAAGGCATTACATGCCGTAAATTTTATACCAGTGTTCCACAACCATTCCCAGTCAGCAAACATAATGTTATGACCAATGTCCTGTGCCCACTTAATCATAGCTGATTTAACTATTTCATCTTGTGTATTCCATTTCAGCAGCAGATTATACATTTTTGACAAATTCTTAGTATTGGGTTCTAACAGTTCGATTTCTAATTTTGATTTCTCCACCTGGAATCCAATTTTCCTGTCTTGTTTATGTACCTCCATTATTTGATAATAATGGAGCCAATCTCGAACCTTGGGTTTCAATTTCTCATAACTCTGTAACTTCAATTTATCTCCATCTTGTTCCAAAATTTCCCAATACTTTAGCCATTCAGCTTCCATATTAAGCTTTTTCAGCGCTGTAGCCTCTAAAGGTGACAACCATCTAGGGGTTTTACTTTCCAACAAATCTTTATATCTTATCCAAACGTTATATAATGCTTTCCTGACAATATGGTTTTTAAAGGCCCTATGCACCTTAATTTTATCATACCATAAATATGCATGCCAACCAAATGTATTATTAAAACCTTCTAAGTCCAAGATATCTGTATTCTCGAGGAGCATCCATTCTTTCAGCCAGCAAAATGCTGCTGCTTCATAATACAGTTTTAAGTCCGGCAGGGCAAACCCCCCTCTTTCTTTTACATCCGTCAGTATTTTAAATTTTATTCTGGGCTTTTTGCCCTGCCAGACAAATTTCGAGATATCCTTCTGCCACCTCTTGAAACAATCTATCTTGTCCAGAATTTGTAATGTTTGGAACAAAAATAACATTCTAGGCAATACATTCATCTTAATAGCTGCAATTCGGCCTAACATTGACAATCTCAAATTTGACCATATTTCTAGATCTTTTTTAATTTCCGACCAACATTTTTCATAATTGTCTTTATACAAGTTCGAATTCTTAGATGTCAAATAGACCCCTAGGTATTTCACCTTCTTTACCACTGTCAAACCTGTTTCATTCTGGAACCTCTCCCTTTCCATGACTGTCAATTTTTTTTCCAAAACTTTAGTCTTTTGTTTATTCAATTTAAATCCGGCCACCTGACCAAATTCTTGAATTAGCTCCAACACCCTTTTTGTACTAGTGTCTGGCTCTTGTAAAGTAAGTACTAAATCATCTGCAAAGGCCCTTAACTTGTAATGTTTGGCTCCGACCTGTACACCTTTAACCTGCTGGTCATCTCTAATCATATTAAGCAACACCTCCAGAACGGAAATAAAAAGTAAAGGGGAAATTGGGCACCCCTGTCGTGTCCCTAATCCATCTTCCCATTTTAACTTTTAGAAACAGCTGTGGTGATCTCAACAGCTTCATAAATATTTTCACTCATAACCTTCAGCTCAAATCAGTTTGCAAACCTGCTGCTACATGCAATCACACACTGTGGATTGGAATGAACCATTATTCACACACACACACACACACACACACACAAATGTCACTGCAGACCATGGTTAGCTGAAACCATTAAAGGGAGTGGAACATTTGCTTCCAAAGAGAGAGGAGAAAGAGGAGGAGGGTGTGAATCTTCAGGACATTCCAGATTGCCTAACCATGGTTCAAGCAATATGGCTGCATCAATCCTTACATCATTTTGCCACTGAGATGATTGAAAATACTGGTTTGAGTTAAATTAAGATGAGAGAATAAGAGGGAGGGAAAGAACTCTAGACCCTTATTTATATTTTGCTCTGAGTATCTTTGTGAGCAAAGAGATTGCAGTGATACATATCAAAAGGGCACAGGAATAATCACTGCTAAGTTTCATATATTCTGGTCATGAAAAGCATTTGATATGGAGTGGGGAGGGGGAAAATATCTGCTTCATTTTTCTTAATCCACATGTGGCAAACTGCTGAGAGGAGCTTTTCAAGGGCTGCAATTTAAATGAAAATAAAATACCGATAAAAGATGTTGATGAAGACTGGTAAGGTAAGAAAAAGCAATATCTTAAAGACTGAAAAATATTAACTCTCTTCTAAAGAGGGGAAGCAGGTTTATATCTAATGCCATGCTTGCATCCACAGCAGTATGCGGATGGGATAGGTGGGCAGGGGAAATGCAATATTCAGTCATCACTGGCTGGTCCAGCATCAGGCTGGGGGGCAGGCACTCTGGTGTCACCCACCCTCTGTGGTGTGCCATGCTTGTAGTGACAGGCAGGTCACAATAGCAGCATGTGCTGGTTTGCTGTGAATTGCTGTTTCAGTTTCCCAGAATGATGTTGTCAAAGAGGTAGTGAAATTCACCAGTTTGGATGACTTTAAAGGGTTTTTAGAAAAAACCATGGAGGATAAGGCTATCAATGTCTGCTAGACACAATGGCTGTGTTCTTTGTCCTCTGTTGGGACATTGCTGTGTGGCATTAAAATGATGGTTCCCAGGGCGAAGTTATTTTGGAGACTTTGTGAATAAGTAAAATGATAGAAGCCTCAGAGACTTAGCTACCATGTGCGGTGGTGGGGCAAAGGAGGTAGGAGTGGGGTCAGCTGCAACATTCCAAGACTGCAAGGTCTTTCCCTAGATTTTAGGGGGGAAAGCAAGCAATTGAAAATACTCATTTCAGGACCAGAGCGGGGGGGGGGGCACTGTTTAGATAGGCTTCAAGGCCTGAGCAAACTTAGGATACTGAAAGCAGGAAGAATTCTGAATTTGCTAAGGTAGGACCTAGGAAACAAGGTGTATTAATTATTAAACACCCTATATTAAGGAGACAGAATCCCCCCCCCCCCGTAACCTCCAAGTAAGGTCAGCTCACCTATTGATATGGGCAAAAACAGACATTTGCTGAACTGAAAAATAACAACAACAATCTTTATTACGGTCCAGAGACCTAACAAAACATTACAAATCAATACAGAGTTCATACAGCCTATGGGAGATCAGATGAGTTTATGATGATAATGGGAGTCAGGGCAGCAGAGAAAGGTAGCTGCGTATTCAGTTCATAATGTATAGTTCATTTGTTTTGTTTTGTATTGTACTTTTATTTATTCATGAGTTAACCATCTGCCATAATTCCCATATCCAGTATCGTACAGCAGTTGTATATAACAAAGCCATCAACCTAAGTATATATCATACAATTTAGCCATGCATATTCAGTAACAAGATAATATAAAGGGACATAAGTAATCTCCAAGTCATTTCATTAGCCCTTTCAGATTCTCCATAAATCAGGATAAAGAAAGATAATAAACATAATAACATCCTGCACTTTTGCCTTGAAAAAGCCACCGAATCAGTTAACAAGATTATTAAACAACATGACATCACACAAGGGTTTTTCCATCCCTGCCCCCACCCCCCTGCACATGATGCCCAAGTTTTTTGGGGGAGGGGGGAAGAAAATAGTAACAAATGGGGTAAATTTCTATGAGACAATCTCAGGTTTCAGAAAAAAATTCTCCTGTATGTTTCTTTACAGTGTCCACCCACCCCATGATACATATGCAATGTATTGTACGGAAGTAACTGTATTAGATTCTGTGGAGAGGTAACCACTGTAGAGGTAAAAACTAAGAGAAGGGAAGGGAGCAGTGGCAGCTGGATGATGATGATGATGATCTTATCTGTACCGCCCTCCATCCAGCTGGTTTTCCCCAGCCACCCTGAGCAGCTTCCAACATATACAAAAACCCAATAAAACACTACACTTTAAAAAGACTCCCCTAAACAGGTCTGCCTTCAGATGTCTTCTAAAGATCACTCATCACTTTGATATATTATGGGAGGGTGTTCTACAGTGTGGATGCCACTATTGAGAAGGCCCTTTGCATGGTTCCCTGTAGTGAGGGAACTGCCAGAAGGCCATTGGAGCTGGACCTCAGTGTCTGGGTTGAACAATTGGGGTGGAGATGCTCCTTCAAGTGTACAGGGCCGAAGCCATTTAGGGCTTTAGGGTAAATGCAGGCACTACCCCACCAATATCTGCTTCTGAGCCAGTCCCCACCTGCCTGCCTTCTTATTTACAACTAGTCCAGGGGTGATGCTGCTAGCCAGCTTCCTCTGCTACCTAATTTTTAGATTTTGCACATTTTTATTCTGTCCCCATTCAGTATAATAGAACATCGCTCCATTTACTTCCTTCTTGGATTTTAAGAATCCAAGGGTTTGTAAAACTTGTCTCTTCTTTGAGATAGTCTTTGATGAACCTTGTGTGGTGGTTGTCTTCTCTCCCTGACTTCAGATTGTGCATGGGCATATTTTTCTCTGATCCCATCCAGCTTAATGGAACACTATTCCATACTTTGCCCCACCCCCACCGCAGCTCTGATTTTAAGACCCCCCAAGGCTTTTAAAGCTCTTTTGTTCTTTGTGGTGTTCTTTGATGAGTGACTCAAGTCTTTTCCTTCCAAGCCCTATTCAAATAGCTTTGTCAGTTTCCATTAAATAAAAATGAAAATCCCTTTAAATTGTTGTCTTATAAAGGACCCCATCAAATGCTTTACCAATTACCCTTGCCAAGTCCTATTGGATCTGCAGAGGGTCATCAAAAATGGGGCCAAGTTTTGGAAAGATGTTCCCTGACCACAGAAGAAAAGGCCATCTCCCACAAACTGGCCCAACATAACTCAGGAGGCAGTGGCATGCTGAAGACAGCCACTGATGCTTATCTATGGATATAGTCCTTAAGATAGTAAAAAATTAAAAGAGTGCTTGCACTGGAAAGCATCTGTGCATCCCAAGATGACAAAAGCGGTGTTCAGAAGTTACATTCAATGTGTGCATAATCTGTGTACCTCTGTACAGTGGTGCCTTGCAAGACGAAATTAATTCGTTCCACGAGTTTTTTCGTCTTGCGGTTTTTTTCGTCTTGCGAAGCATGGTGTCGGAAAAGTTTTGGAAAAGCTTCAAAAATCACCAAAGTCTTCAAAAACCTCAAAAAAGGCTACCACACCGCGTGCTCCACACTGCGTGCTATGAGTTGCTCCTCGAAGTCAAGTCGCAACTGTATTAATGGTTTTAAGAAAAAGGAAACAAACTTGCAAGACGTTTCCGTCTTGCGAAGCAAGCCCATAGGGAAAATCGTCTTGCGAAGCAACTCAAAAAACCAAAAACCCTTTCATTTTGCGAGTTTTCCGTCTTGCGAGGCATTCGTCTTGCGAGGTACCACTGTATACAGATAGTTGAGCTGTACATTTGTACAATTATTTAAGTGCAACATTCAAAGAATATATAAGAGCTGAGCTGTACAAATCAACAAGTGTACAGAGTTTCACATAAACACTTGTACATGTGTAGAGACAGGTTGTACCTGTGTTCAGTGTAGCTTGTGAACAAGTTTCCAACATCTTTTTCAGGGCAGTTTTCTCCCTGCCCAGAATAGTGAGAGGCAGGAGTGCCAGCTTGGCCCCACGAACGTGGGTGCCCGGGGCTGTGGGTGCCATGCAGTGTGCATAGCCCTGGCACTGAAATTTGTGGGTGCCTGGCCCCTTCATGGGGAATTTTGTGGGTGCTCAGACACCCAGGGCCCCAGGGAGTTGACACCTCTGGTGAGAGGCAACCTTCTTTTCCAAGGACACTGATATTTTTGCTTGCCAAACCAGAAGCAGACTGCCTCTGCTGGGTTGAAGTGCCCTTACACAGGAAAGGAGTGATAGGTGTTTTTTTCTTGGGTCGAAATTCTACAAGAATAAATGCACACTGCATGAAATACTGAAACTCACTTGTTGCCTCCACCAGAACATTGTCTGGAAGATCTAGGGAAACCAAGCAGGTCACCTCATTTGGCAAAGATCCTCAAAGAAATTTCCTAACACACGGAACCTTCTCTTCTTGTGAGCCTTGGGCCACTCTATCAATTGGATGATGCAACTTCCTGGACAGTACCTGGACAAAGTTATCTTCATTGTTGCATTTGTTCTAGGTTCCAACTTGGTCTATATAGTTATTTGTCTTTCAGCTACCTGAGTGGAATGTAATGGGGAGGAGAGAAAGAAACCAAACATGAATAGCAGGTGGGACTTTTAGAAGGATAGGAAGTTGCTTTATACTGAGTCGTTGCTTGATCTAGCTCAGTGCTGTCTACACTGTCTGGCAGCTGTTTTCCATGGTTTTAGGCAGGGTTCCTTCCCAGTCCTACCCAGATACAGCAGGGATTGAACCTGGGATGCTCTGCATGATCCACTCTTGTGGGATATCTTTTGATTCGTCCTCCCCTTGGTTTTCCTCTCTCTCTCTCTCTCTCTCTCTCTCTCTCTCTCAATGTTTGGCATTCCACCAAGTCTGCTGATGTCTTCACCTTGTGCATGGGTGGTGTCATTTAGGCAGCATAAGCAATGACCTTCAGCATCCAATCACTGGAATCAGGAGTGCACGTTAGGAGAAATGTGCATGAAAACACATGCAGACTTACACAAAATGCAAATTGATGTGGAAACAGGGTAAACTGAACTCAAAATCAGGAAAAGTGAGAAACAGAAAGTAACTGGAACTGACAGCTTCTCCCATCTCTTGCAAGAGGTCCCTTATTGGGCACACAAAATTCATTATACAGTTCTTTGATTGCAACCCTATTCATTTGTATAAATATCTTTTTAAAATTTCGGAGTTGAAATATAATGTTTGTAATTATTTTCGTTTGAGGGACTCAAAGATAGGCATCTTGCCTATGTGTATGAGATCAAGTCTCATAAACCTTTCCGAGATGGAGCCGTGATGGAGAAATGAAGCATAAGCAAAAGCAGAATCACGATGATAAAGAAAAACATTTCTTCATGCTTCATCCTCAAAGAAACCTTGTAAGGTAAGGGGAATAATAAGGCATAGCAAAACAAAATTGTCCTTACATTAGCGAGGCAAAAGATAAATTTGGGATGCCTACTAGGCAGAGAATCAGATAAATTCGAAGGCAATGGCATTACTTAGGGCAGACTTTTCTCAGCCTGCAGACCACCATATGTTGTAGGACTCTCATCCACCTCTCATCAACTCACTACAGCCTCATCTACTATGACTAATGGTCATGGGTGAAGGGAGTTAAAGGTTAACAGGTTCCTCATCACTGCCCCTGACAATGCTTACAGAATTAATCTTTTGACAGTTGTGCTTCTTGTTTTAATAAGATCTGGAGGTTTTCATAGAGCTGGCTCCAACAGATTTGCATGATTGGGCATTTGCTGGGCCTCCAGGACCAGCAGAGGGCCAGCCTCCCTAACAATACCATCACCAGTGTAACAAAGGAGATAACTTGTAGCCAAAGCTAATTCTCAGTCCACACAATAATGAACCAGTTGAAATAAACCACCACCGAAGAGTTAAAAGATTAAGCATTTTGATGAGTGTAGTTGGGTAGCGTGTCCCAGAGCCACTAGACACACAGCAGTCTTTATAATCTAAAACCATGCAACTTGATTCTGAGAAGCATGTCAAACATTTCATATGATATGAAGGAATATGTACAATCTTCCTCTGCCCCTTCAACACAACATTTTGTTAACCATTTTGAAACCCTGTTAGCATCCCTCACAGATCCTGGAAATTGACTTCCAACTCAGCTTTGAAAGAAATTCAACAAAGTTTAAGCCAAGTGTGACTGACTTTTTTTTTGACCTGGAGGCCACATTCAACATTGCCTAACTTTCTGGGGGCCGCATGCCAGTGGTGGGTATGGCCAAAAGCCCCCCTTCTCAGATGATCCATGCAGTACAGCTGAGGAATAAGGTTATATTATCACACCCATCTCACTCACCATCAATCTAATGACCAAGTGATTAATCAATCTAATCAATCAATCTAATGACCAAGTGATTTGAATCACAATCAGTCCACTGGGCTGTGTCCACTTTTATTTTAATTTTCTCCTCCACCACCAAAAAATGCCCCCCTCCCAATTTATTTATTTATTTATTTATGGGAGGAAGCTGGTGAAGCCCCAAAGTCAGGGGTTAGTCACCAAGCCACAATGCAATCAGCTCTAAAACTTCCAGGCAGCCGATCAGATCGAAAACTTACTAAGAGAAGAAGCTTGGCAGTCATGGCTTCCTTATAATGGGATATGTGACAAAAGGGGGAAAAGGGCTGTAATAAATCAGTTCCCAGGACTCTCTATTATAGGAGGAATAAAGCAGAGGCAGTAACACTATAATTTATTGCCAAATAAGTTCAAAACATCACAATTTGGGACTTCAAGGAAGAATTTAATGTCCAGCTACAGGGAAGCAGACAGAGTTGAGCTGCAAGAGGAATTGGTTAACTGCTGAAGAGAGATGAACTTTTATGGAGAATGCACAGCTCCTGGGCAAAGAAGAATTCCCACATTGACATGATTCTGAATTCCAGAAGCAACCAAGACCTTCTGGTGTAGCAGCTGCACCACCACCACCACCACCATCATCTTTTTGCCCACAAATTTGCCTCCCTGCTTACAATGTTGGCCAGTCATTATCATATTGCTTTTTTGCTTTCAGCTGCCACTCACAATATTTGCTTATTTTTGTCTGAAGACCCAGGCTTTAATTGCAAAAGCCCTCAAAGGATGATTTCCAAGGCTCTCAAAGAGCCATCTCATTCTGCATTCAGATGCCTACAGAAGCCCACAAGCAATATTTTTCCTGTGAGTCCCAGCAATTGACATCCAATGTCTATTTAGCCGCAGATAGCTGTAGCCTCATTGTAAAGCCAACCTAGTTGGTCATCATCACTTTATCATTCCAACATGCACAGATTCATTAGATACGCCCAAGTTTTAATATTATGCAAGAGGAAGAAAAAATTCCCTCTATCCACTTTCTCAAGACTGACCATCATGTTATATGCCTCTGTTACAGTGCCTGGAAACTGGCAGTCAGGTTGTGCATCCACAGCAGTGACCAGAGGAGGAATGACCACTACATGGGGTGCAGTGAGAAGAAACACCATGGTCCATCTGCAGCAGCATAACCAGATGCCTTCATCTGCCCTAGCTGCAACAAAACATGTCTCTCCCATTTTGGTCTCTACAGCCACAGCAGGTGCTGTAACCTTCTGGCCTTTTTACCAAAGGCACTCTTCCATTGTCTCTCAAGACAAATGGATGCCAACCAACTGTTACATCATTCCTTATTAGTCTTAAAAGAAGAAGAAACCCTGAACATTGTAACCACTCCTCACAGTGGAATTTCTCCAGCACTTTGAATATATTGGTTGTCCTCTTCTGCAAATTTCAATTTGAATAAAGGTATTATTATACCAGTGGTTTTATTTTTTATCCCTTTCCTAATCACTCCTATAATGCATTTCACCTTTTTCACAGCTGCCTCATAATAGATACAGACTTTCATCAAACTACCCATTGGAACCCCAATATCCTTTTTCTGGACAGTTCAGTAATTGGCTATATGACATTTATTTTTTGAAGCAACTGTTTTAAGCTCATATTTTCACTAGCTGCAAAAACATTTGCAGTGAAAATATATAGAACCCATACAACAATGAGGTGGTTTTGCTGATTGCTTCTCAATACCAAGGTTCTATGCAGACAGCCTAGTGGGATATGCCTAGGGTCTTGAATTAAAGCCTATATTGACTGTAGTTGTACAATGTTCAGCTTATGCTATAAACTTTGTGGAAATAAACATTCAATTAACCCATCACTTGGAGTGCATAAAGTCTTTTAAATGCATATGAAAGAATTTCAGGCGCTGTCTTTGTATAGAACTTGTTGTCGCACAGTTAAGTTATTGCTCTTCTCACTATTGGCATTAGTTACTATGGAAACTATATATATTTCAAAAAGAAGAAAAGGGAGAGAACTGAAGGGAGACTGAAAAGCGAGTCTAAAGGGTTTTTTTGTTTTTTAAAAAAGAAAAACAAAGGGGAGGGGGCAGAGAAATACGTGATACCAACGGAATGCAATGGAATGAAGATTATTTTTTCCACTCTGCTTGGAATCATGACTCTCATACACGTGGAAGTAATTCAGGACATCCTGTTATCAAGTGGGCACTGCAGCCCTCACACCTCCAACTCTAAAAAAAATCATCATAAATAAGACTGAGATGATTTTAAGCACATTGCACCAGTTATTGCTTCAATGATTACGGATTCCCATGGCTTAAAAATGCAACTAAAATTCAAGAGCAACGTTACACAAATTGTGATCTACCAATAAAAATGTGCCCTTCTAACCATGAACAGTGATTTACTGCGTGTTTCACAGCTCCTTCCCATCATTTTTGTAGTCCCAGGCAGCCTGCTAAACTGGGAGGTTCATCAAGTCCCTGCTGAGCTACTAGGCCAGGGGTAGGATTCTTTCTTTTTTTCTTTTTGTTTCACCAGCCTAAGGATTGGATTCCCTTTCCAAAGACTCTTCTGGGGGGCACATGTAGGGATGGTGGGATCAAATCATTTCAGTTCTCTGTTTCTTGTTTTTCCATTCCTGAATTCAGTTCTTCACATTTCTGTAGGAATCTGCATTTTCAAAAAAATCCTGCTGAAAAAGCATCAGCATTGTAGTGCATATTTATCCCAGTATTCACATTTTTGCAAAGCAATTCCCCCTGACTCAGTGCATTTTTAAAAAAATAAAAAAAAGTTCTTTTCACAAATATATGCAGTTTTGTACACACTTTATCATAATATATTTTGTACACATTAATTGGCTAGTACTGCAGAATTTGGTGAAGTATGACTTTTGAAGGATGGTTGTGTTTTGGGTCATATATTTCATTGGCAGTGTGAATTTTTACCTTGTTAAAAAAAAAAAAAAAGACACAAAAGTCAAGTTTCCAAGCACACCACCCATATTCCTTCTTCCATACAATCAGGAAGGGGTTATCACAGTGTGAGGACAAATTCTAGACAAGCAAGAACATTCAAGTGGGTCTTGTAGCAAAACCAGTGAGAGTTGAGGCCTGGAGAAAGGAAGTGTGGCCTAGGGAAAGTAACAAGGGGTCTGGAGGGCCACATCCAGCTCCCATGCGTGACATTCCCCACTGGTCCTAGAGGCACTGTAACCCAGTAGTGGAGCACAAGCTAAATCCCTGCCATATTCAGACTTGAAAGAATCAGGGAGCAAGATCATTCTCTCTAAGACCTTGGAGAGCAACTGCCAATCAGAGAAGGCAATACTGGGGTACATGAACAAATTTTCTTACCTGGTGTTAGGCAGCTGGTATAAGTCACAAGTTCCTATGATCCTCTATGCAGCGCCGGATTTAGGTTTGATGAGGCCCTAAGCCGCTGAAGGTAATGGGGCCCTTTGTATGTCCAGCTGTCTTTTATCAGCAACAAATTGTCGCTGTTTTTTTGTGTTGATTATATGCTGTACGGTAATTTATGGACCTAATAGGTATCTAAAGCCATTTGCACATAAAAAAATATGTATTTTATCAAAGTAGTTGTTGAACTGAAATACAATTAAGAATAAGTTGCTGTATGTAGGTTTTATTTTACTTGTTTTTTTATTTTATATTTTGGAAATGTACATCCAGGTGTTTTTTTCCTTGAATTTTTTTTGGGCCCCCAGGAGAGTGGGGTGCTAAGCTATTGCTTGTTTAGCTTATATGTAAATCTGGCACTGCCTCTATGGTTGGTGGATTGCTTTCAGCTTGATAGGTCAGTGGTCCCAGGGTACAGGCAGGAGAGGCCTCCACTTTGCTGATGCTTAAGTAGGTCCAGACATCTCCAGTGTCTTGGTGGGAGACTACCTAGGAGCCATAAGGAAGGCACCTTGGGTTCCAAGACAGAAGAAAGATGGGCTATAAATGTGAAAAATAATAATAGTTAAATAATAATTAGGTAGGCCTGCTCTAAAATAACATTAGGCAAACATTTTCAATGATGATCAAATCTCAGCCTTTTTTTTTTTAAGGTTTCCCTTTTCAAAGGATTCCTGGAGTATAGTAGAACATGCACCAATTACTCACATCAGGAGCCTTTTGTTAAGACATCACGTTTAACCTCTGAAATCTCTAATACTTACAGTGCCAAAATATACAATGCACTCTCAGTGCATATACTCTCACTCTCAGTGAAAATTCAAAAGGGCCATCATTGTTTCGTGGGGGCCTAGCCCCAACTAGTAGCAGTTTGGCACTGACACTCACTTCACTTGCAGTCAGTTGCATCATTGGTACTTACCAGGAGGAAGAGGGAAAGTGGTGAGACAGCAGTGAGGCTGGTGCAGTGAAAATGAACCAGTGGAACCAATCTCTAATATTCTGTCAAATTTCCTTCAAGTTCCTCCCACAGACACGCGCCCCCCCCCCCCCGTGATACCTCCGATATCAATGAGATTGATTTAAAGCAGTGATATTGCTTAAGTCTGTAGTCGCACTTGGATTCCTACAGGGAAGGAATCACTTTGAATGTGTAGATACTGGGTTTTCCTGTCCCTCCTCTCTAGAGGGGCTTTCTTTTTGTTTTCCAATGAAGCTTTTTAAGCACTATCTAGAATGAGGCAGGATGTATGAAACAGTGTTGACTGCACTAAGTCAGTTCTGGCCTAGCTGCATAAAAGTCTGATGGGTCCAGCCAAGATGCAGAACTAGTGAAAAGCAATGCCCCTGTTTGGAAGAGATATGTAAAGGTAAAGGTAAAGGGACCCCTGACCATTAGGTCCAGTCGTGGTCGACTCTGGGGTTGTGGTGCTCATCTCGCTTTATTGTCCGAGGGAGCCGGCATACATCTTCTGGGTCATGTGGCCAGCATGACTAAGCCGCTTCTGGTGAACCAGAGCAGCGCATGGAAACACTGTTTACCTTCCCACCAGAGTGGTACCTATTTATCTACTTGCACTTTGACATGCTTTCAAACTGCTAGGTTGGCAGGAGCAGGGACCAAGCAATGGGAGCTCACCCCGTCCCAGGGATTCGAATCGCCGACCTTCTGATCGGCAAGTCCTAGGCTCTGTGGTTTAACCGACAGCGCCACCCACGTCCCATGGAAGAGATATGAGCACATACCAATTAAACTCTACCCAACCAAAGGAGGATGAAAAAGAATCTGGGGAAAGGCTTTGAACATATTGTTGGGTCTTCAACAATTCAAGCTTCCTCGGCTCCTCTAGCATTAAATTTTGAACCACTTTGCACAGCCAGCTTCAACCTCCCTTAAGAATGTGTGTTACTCATCACACAAAACAAGAAGACGTATCAAGCATGTTCCTACCTCATTTTTATTTGTTTATTGATTTCTTTATGCTTATTACAAATCTTTGCCTTTGCAATAAAAGGGTGAGGACAAACCACTGCCAAAAATTTAAATGAAATCCTTGCAGTAAAAATAAAATGAAAAACCAACATATGTTTCAGAAGAGTTTTAGAGAAGTGTAAGGATACCAGGACAGAAGGCCTGGCACAACTGATGATGAGGTGGGGGAAATGATTCTGCTTTCAGGAGCGAAATGCCCACCAGCTGACCGATGCATACGCTTATTCTCTTGATACCACCAGCTAGTAATACATCTCTTTCCCTTGTCCTAGCAGTAGTGAACCCAGACCTAGGGGCTGAATGTGGCCCTTCAGGCTTATCTGTCAGGCCCCCAGAAGTCTTTCTAGGTGACAACCCATCCCAGGCAACAGCCTTCACTTGCCTTCCTTCAAACCTTCCCTGGATTCTTTTGCTTGGATAGAAGGTGTCTTAGTACTCTGATAATGCCTCTTGTTTGCCTGGATGGAGGGCAGAGGGTGATGTGCGAGTCTGTGTAGAAACTGACCTACTGTAGAAAGGTAAAATTTACACTCATCCCTCTGACTCTGGCCCTCCCCACCACTAGCATGTGGCCCCTGGAAAGATGGTCAGGGGACAATGTGGTTCTCAGGTTTAAAATGGTTCCCTATCCATGTCCTAACCAATATGCTGTTTACATTTTCTTTCTTTTTTCAATTACTAGTGCTCAACTTTGATCGCATTACTGGGAGTGTTGGTTTACCACCATATGGACATCTGCTCCCTTTGCTTCATCACTGTGATGCCATTCCATATATGCTCTGGATTCATCAGTAATGGAAGGATTCTACGATGGCTTGCAACATAGCAGATTTCTTTTACTTCCCTCTCCCTCCTGTTTTCTTTCCTCTGCTACATCTTTTGTCACTGCAGCAGCCAAAGACTCCCAAGCAATCTGCCTCGTGGTTATTTGACTAACATTGAAACTATCCGAGAACGTTCCTTAAAGCCTACAGATTTCGAGCACAGCTGCAGCAGTGTCATTATTAGCTGCACATTTTGTGGTAAACAGTGTAAACAATGAAGCAATCGTGAGGATTAGATCAGGAATTTACATTTCCAGGCACTTAAATGACAAAATTAAAGGGATTCTCCTGAGAACAGATGCAATATCCTCATTCTCAAGGCAAGTCAGCACAAAGTCATAAAAATCATAATCATATAAGCTGCTATCAAAGACACTGAGGGCAAAACTTCCCAATAGCGAGTGCCACTTTTGCTGGCTAGTGGTGCTCCATAGACTTATTTGTTCTTTTGTCTCTAAATGAAAAGTTTTTTCCAGTATTTGTTGCAGGTTCTGGACACTTTACCACTCACCTCTTTCTAAGCAGCACCTGATATTGTTGCCTGTACTGGGAGCCAAAATTGCAGTGTGGGAGGAGCAGGAAAAATACACCATGAGAAAGAGAAAGAGAAAGAGAAAGAGAAAGATTCAAAATAGGAAGGAATACCACCCTCCAATATTTCAACATGATAGCAACATGGAACAACATACATTTCCCAGATTTGGGGCTCACCAAGCTGCCATTACAGTGGTACTTCAGGTTACATATGCTTCAGGTTATATATGCTTCAGGTTACAGACTCCGCTAACCCATAAATAGTACCTCGGGTTAAGAACTTTGCTTCAGGATGAGAACAGAAATCGCACAGCAGCGGTACAGCAGCAGCAGGAGGCCTCATTAGCTAAAGTGGTGCTTCAGGTTAAGAACAGTTTCAGGTTAAGAACGGACCTCCAGTACAAATTAAGTACGTAACCAGAGGTACCACTGTAGTTTGTGAAACCCAGGGCCAGTGCTAACAGAAGCTATTGGACAGCCTTCCCCAGCCTTGGATTTCCCAGATGTTGTTGGACTCCCAACTCCCATAATCTGCAGCCAGCATGGCCACTGCTCAAGGATGATGGCAGCTGTAGTCCAGCAAAATCTGGGGATGTCTGGTTGGAGTAGTTAGCTTTAGGACAGGCAGGTTCATAGATCCATGGAAAAAGCAAATAAATGGGACTGGAATGCCCTGAGGAAATCTAGACTTATTTGTCAAAATGAAAGATCCAGCACATCTCTAGCTCTGGGCATTTCTGTAGTCAGCTTGGCTTCATTTTTGCTGTGTGTGCGCAATTTTTGTGTGGAGGGGAGCTTGCTCACAGAGCTACCTAGAAGCTCTAAGGAGTTCCTGAACCATCTTGAGATGCCTAGTTAATTGTGTGGTCCAATGTAGATATGTGAGGACCTTCAGCTCATTATTTGGGGTACACCACACAATCACTGCAGATACCTAGCATATGATAGGTAAAACTGCATAGGAAATGTTGGATGTTATGCATATGGAAATTGACCAAATGGAGAGAAAGGAAAATTTCCAGATTCATCCATCCCTAGTACAAGCCACCAGGTAAAAACCAGGTCTGGACTATTATCACTACCACCACCATTAAATCTATATATTTATAATATTAAATTGGCTTTTGGAAGATATTTCTACCCCACTGAAATGGCTATTTTTATCCTAAAAATTTAACATTGGGAATATTCTGCAAAGCCCTAATCAGTATAAATTGATTCAATTAATAGGAGTCATGAATTCTCATGGAATGCATTCCCAACTGCCGTTGTCAAATGCTTCCATCCCATAAAGCCAAGATTCACTCATATTTTAATTTCCAGTGGATGCCTTTGGGTCTCCATAGCAACAGTTCAGCAAAAGGAGGCTTGAAGTGTTACATATTATCTAATATATCCTCAATCCACATAAATGTTGCCAGAAAATCTGTCAAATCTGTTCAAGTGTAGAGCACCCTGGGACTTAAGCAAAGGAATGCATTAAATTGCAGCTCATTGTAGCCCATCACTGTTGACACTGCTGCCCTTGAACGAACTTCTACGAGACTCCAGAGAACAATCCTACAGAAATCAATAGGTTCAGTAGAAACAGCACTGATTATAATAGTCAGCAAGCTCATAATAGAGGCCTCTCATATTCCATAGCAAATGTCCATTCAATTTAGCAGCACCTTACATGGCAAGTTCACGCCTGCCATCAGTGGACAAAGTGGATGTTGTTCTCGCTCTCTTTTTTTTGCAGTAATCTTAGCTAATGATGCATGATCTTTTTATTGTCGGTGCAATAAACCTGGTGCAATACCACTACTATTCAGGCTCTGCAAGCCTATGCCCCTTGAGTAAGCCTCCCAGAGACCATGGGAGAGAGTAAATCTCCCCCTCGGAGAGAGAATCCTGACCTCTTTGATCTGCTCCCCGCTATCATAGAATCCTCTGCAGCCCTAGCCTCACTTGCATCACAGCACTGCTAGCGAGAGAAGAGGAGGAGGAGTTTGGACTTGATATTCCACCTTTCACTCCCCTTAAGGAGTCTCAAAGCAGGTAACAATCTCCTTTTCCCTTCCTCCCCCACAACAAACACTCTGTGAGGTGAGTGGGGCTGAGAGACTTCAAAGAAGTGTGACTGGCCCAAGGTCACCCAGCAGCTGCATGTGGAGGAGCGGGGAAGCAAACTACCGCTCTTAACTACTACATTCTTGTGTTGAAAGACTGGGCTGGGAGAATGCTATGGATCCAAAGGGCACCACTAAGCCAGGGGCAAAAATATCCCATTGGATACAACCCATGTTTCCATCTCTTTCCCAGTCTGCAGCTGCACTGGAATTGTTTCTAGGATGTTTTATTACTTGTTTGCCACACAGGGCTCCTTGTTATTATTTTATTATTACATTTATATGCCATCTTTCCACCAAGGAGCTCAAGGTGGTCACATGACTCTCCATCTTCCCATTTTATCCTCACAAGAACCCATGGGTTAAGCTGTGAGATGGTGACTGGTCCAAGGTCACCTAAGGGTTGGATACACAATTAATGTGCTTGTTGGAAGCATTTGTTGCAGGATTTCCTCAGAATTTCAACTGTTTTATGTTGTTGTTTTAAAAGCAAGCATTTGACATTAATGTAACTCATTGGGGGGGTCATCTGTGCAATGGGGCTCCCCTACCCACCTCCCCTGTTTATGCCCTGTACCCCTGAAATTGTCTCATGTGGGTTGGGAGAAAACCCAGAATAGTACAAGGGGAGGGGCA
Source organism: Podarcis pityusensis (assembly GCF_964106645.2). Taxonomy (NCBI): domain Eukaryota; kingdom Metazoa; phylum Chordata; class Lepidosauria; order Squamata; family Lacertidae; genus Podarcis; species Podarcis pityusensis. Next base: position 44,206,350 of record NC_138044.1, read on the forward strand.
GGGGAATGGCTCCACCTGGCAAGCTGATATGCTTGTGAAGACAGATCTTTCATAAAAACGTGGTGCAGAATTCCACCCAGAAATTCACTACATATACACCAATTTGTTGCTAGGATGTGAATGCCTGCTGAGCTTTTGTATCCACAGGCTTTCCTACTGCCCAGACCCTGTTGTGCAGCGTGTGCCTGATAGAACGTTGCCTAATTTTATTTCACAAACTTTCAACAAGGGGAAAAATATATATGTGGCATTTACAGTGACAAGCTATGATGGTTCCAGTGACCCCTAGCAAAACTCTGAGTCACTGCCTGACCCTTTCCAACACACTCAGCGTGACAGACCAGCTGTAAAATATTGAGCAGGGGGGAAGGAGAGAGGAGACTTGCAGAATGGATGGGAAAGTGTTTTGCCTCTGGAGCTCTGTATATTTTGAGCTTTAAACAAATGAGAAGGTGGGGGGAGGCTGGTGGCTGGCGGAAAATGTTGGCTGGGGAGGCCATCTAAAACAGGGATGGAAGATGCTTGAGTGTCCTTGAGATTTTTTGGGGGTGGGGGGTGGGGAGGAGGTAGACAAAGTAAATACTCCAAACAAACCAACACAACTGAACAGTGGGGGCAGGCAAGTTTCTGGTGGAATATATTAAGTGAATAGTACTTGCACATTTCGCCTCGTAAGTCAGGTTCTATAAATGCTAGAAACACTCTTTCTTTTTTAAATGAAAATTGGGAATTGGATCATTATGGTTCATTGATGAGGACTGCCTCAATCCTTATCTCATAGGTGCAAATGAGTGAAAATCCTGTTGTTGTTTGATTCTAACTACCATCATCCCTACCTGACTAGGAAAGTTGGGAGTTTGAGTCCAATGACATTTTTACCATTCCTGATCAAAAATGGAGATTCAGCTACCTAATGGAATTTATGCAAATTGTTCCCCATCCCCGAATTCAGTTGGCTGAAGCTGCCAGTCTACCATAGTCACTCTCAAGACTATTGAGGGGTAGGGGGTATATGGGGTTTGTTTGTCACAAGTATATTTTGAAACTGAAAAATAAATAAGTTTTAAAAGTTAAGTTCAGAATTAACCTCCACTCCAAAAATGACTTTAGGTGGTCTCTGCTGGATTGTCTATTGTTCTGTCTTATAACCATTCTGTTTCTGACTGGATAGAAGAATACAGTGGTACCTCGGGTTAAGAACTTAATTCGTTCCAGAGGTCCATTCTTAACCTGGAACTGTTCTTAACCTGAGGTACCACTTTAGCTAATGGGGTCTCCCGCTGCTTCATCCTGAAGCAAAGTTCTTAACCCAAGGTAGTATTTCTGGGTTAGTGGAGTCTGTAACCTGAAGCGTCTGTAACCTGAAGCAGCTGTAACCCGAGGTACCTCTGTAAAGGGATCCTGTGCTCTTTCACGTTCGTATGTTGAAGTTCCAATGGGAGCTTTGTGCTGTATTTTTTCTTACTTATATCCAAAGTTAGGTACATAGGAAACTGCCTTAAGATGAGTCAGACCATTGGTTTATGGAACTTAGTATTGCCCACACTGACTGGCAGCAGTTTTCCAGGATTTCAGACAAGGGTCTCTCCCAGTTCTACCAGGAGATGTCAGGGATTTGATCTGGGACCTTCTGAATGCAAAACAGATGTTCAGTCATTTTCCTGCAGCCCATTGTTTCTGTGTAAGCTGCCTTGAGAGAGTTTTGCATAGCCTATATTTTTTTTTGAAAAAAATGTATATATATATATTTTTTAAAAAAACTGTTTTAAACATGCAGCTGTCTATATTTCCCACAGATTTTTTTGTGGTACCCACAATATTCATTTATTTATTGCATTTATATTCCACCCTTTTCTCCAAGTTGCTCACAGTGCCGTTTATGGTTCTACCACTCCTCATGTAATCTTCACAACAACCCTGCGGGGTAGTTTAGGCTCAAAAGCAGTGACTGCCTCAAGGTCACCTACTGAACCTCATGATGAATTGGGGATTTGAATCTTGACCTCCCAGTTCCTAGTCCAACAGTCAAACCACTAAGCCACAATGGCCACCCTATTTATCTGCCCACCCACCCATTTATTTATTCCATTCTTATCCTTGTTTGTTTTATCTATTTAAAGTAGACTTCTCCAAACTGGTGCCCTGCAAATGTTTTGGGCTCCTCATCCCTGGTCATCAGCTGCACTGAAGCCTAAGAATCCTTTGCAAGCTCCCAGCTCTCCCACCTTTGAGGTACACAGATCTAAACACATTTCCACCATGAAGATCTTCAAAGTGAATTACCGTATTTCTCTGAACAGCCCAACAAGTAGAAAGGGGTTTTCTTAAAAGATTTCCAGCTGTTTAACCCCAGCTTATTTTCAGCTGCCTTCAGGGTGAAACAAACAAAAGAGGTCCTGGTCCTTTGGTTCTTTAACATGAGTTTTGGATCGACTTCTGGGTACATCTCTTTAATGGATACACACAACCAGAGTCTAATCACAGACTTCTTTTGCTGTTTCTTCTGATGAAAAGATCCCCATACTGTACTTTGGGTGAAAAAGTGTCCCTCAGCACTGGGTGACATCCTACGCCGACTTCCCTCAAAGATTCTTCAGAAATTTCACTTGGGAAAGGTTGCCCAAATCTACTTAAAGTGCAACACACACATATACACACAAGAGAGAGACAGACAGAGAGAGAGATTGCATTCCTAACTTTATTCCAAGCATTCTTAATGAAAAAATATCCAGAATAATAATAATAAAAAACCCCATCATCTTTGGTGTCCTTGGGTTTAACACCAAGGAAGAGAGATTTCCTAAAGAGATCATTATCACTGTTATAAAAACCAAAGAGGCTATGTAGCTGGCTGATATGTTGGGTAATTAACCAATGCCCTGCATTCAATTTAACAATGGAATTGTGGCTCATAAAATAGTCTATGCACTCAGGGATTTACTCTTGGCTGGATGTTTCAGTATGGAAGGACAACACATTCTGCATAGTACTAGATTCTTCCCTCCTCACCCTAGGAATTAATGACTGCCTAGGATTAATCACCTACATCTCAGTTTCTGCTGCTAATAATGAGGACACCTTATGAGCCTCAAAGGAAACAACACAAATGAAATGCAACTGTTAAGTAGCCAACACTGTCTTGGGCATTTATGCTTTGAGAGTGATGCACAAGTACCCTGGAGGCAATAAGAGCAGCTGACAGGCACTTACTCACCTAGTAAGGCACACTACCAATTTCCTTTTGCCCTAGACTTCAAGGCAGCAGATTCACTTTCAACTGAAGATTGGAACGGAGTTTTTCTTTAGAATGAACTTTCCAAAAGTTCACAGGAAGCTTTCAATGAACTGCAGCAGACAGGATGTGATGGTTGTGAAAGTGCCAGGTTCCTGACTTTTTGATGGAACCTGGGACTTTGCACCAGGCTTGGGACCCTCATGCCAGGGGTCATACAGTATATGTTTAAGTTGTTGTTGTTGTTGTTGTTTTAAAAAAACCCTAATTAAATATTAGCACAGTCCCCAAATCAATTCAAGAGCAGATTCCTGATGAGGCAGATGGTCCCTTGCTTGGCCCAGGGTGTGTCAACCTGACTGAGGACCCCCCAGATTGGGGCTAAATAGTGCTGTGCACATCCCTATTATTTATGTGTTTATTTCCAGGATTGGGAATTTTTTTCAGGCCAAGGGCTGCATCTCTTCTGGACAAACCTCTGGAGACCACATTGTAAAGGTAAAGGGACCCCTGACCATTAGGTCCAGTCGTGGCCGACTCTGGGGTTGCGGTGCTCATCTCGCTTTACTGGCCGAGGGAGCCGGCATACAGCTTCCGGGTCATGTGGCCAGCATGACTAAGCCACTTCTGGTGAACCAGAGCAGCGCACGAAAACGCTGTTTACCTTCCCGCCGGAGCGGTACCTATTTATCTACTTTGATGTGCCGTTTGATGTGCTTTCGAAGTGCTAGGTTGGCAGGAGCAGGGACCGAGCAACGGGAGCTCACCCCACCATGAGGATTCGAACCACCAACTTTCCGATCGGCAAGCCCTAGGCTCTGTGGTTTAACCCACAGTGCCACCCACGTCCCTAGACCACATTGTAGTGAATAGCAAAAGTGGGCTAATCAATGAATACAACTATGACCTTTGCAAAGTTGGATAATTTCCACACAGGCTCCAATCTGACCTCCACTGAAGCAAGCAAGAATCACCGAGGATTTCTAGGTCACATTCCATCCAGGCAAAACTCTCATGGAGGGTTGAAAGCACAGCTAGTGAGGGATGAGACTTGGTTAGGAGGAATGCGGCCTCAGGAGAAACTTAAAGGGGTGAATTGGGCCTACAGTTCACCATACCTGATGCATGTATTCTGAATATTAATATCCCACCTTTCAGTCAAATGACTTTCATGGTAGCTTACAAGCAACAGATAGTAATGTGATATGGCTGGGTAGCACTCAATCCTCTGGCTGATAGATGAGGCACGATTGTGCTCCCTTTAGGCCCTGTGGTCTCAGGACACCTTGCAGTTGGAGCTGAGTGTTTTTTTCTGGCAGAGATGTGGAAAACTAAGCTCCTTGCAGCTGCTCTTTCTCTGCTCCTAAAATTAGATACAATATCTCTGTCATTTCATAAAAATCTTTGTGGTTTTGGCTTATGGACCACCATTTGAGAATTACATTGAAAGGAAGAGGCAGGTTTTTCATAGAAATCACACAATTTCATTATTGTTTAAGGTCTTTGTTAAATTATGGTCCAAACCATCTGCACACGAATCAAATAAAGGAGGGGAGAGAACTAGGACAATATGATGAGTACTAGGCTATACTTAGCAGCTTGTACTTAGTGTATCATCAGTATTGTGCTAAAAGTACAGTCATATAACTATTTGCTATGAAATCTTAATACTCTGCAGCAAATGAACCTGCTGAGTATTCACACTCAGTTGATGTCAATTAGGTCTGCACTGAATTATTCAGATTTTATTTTTAGGTTGGAAATATTATCTCACTGGGGTAGAAATATTTTCGCCAAGCCACTTTGTATTAAAAAACAACAACATACCGGTTTTTAAATTCTCCCCGAAATAGTTTTGCTCATTGCCTTTGTGTCTTCTCATTGATGCTGCTTAGATTAGCCATCCATAACCTGGTGACATCCATGTATTGTTGGACTCTACTCCCATCAGCCCCTGCCAGAATGGGCAGTGGTCAGAGATGATGGAAGATGTAGACCTGCAACATCTGGACAGCACGAGGTTGCAGGAGGCTGTCTTTGATGCTGCTGCTTTGTTTCTTGTTACATCAGTGATCCCAGTCAATCAAGGATCACGCTGTGAACATGATGGCACTGTCTAGCTAATTAGACTTGGTATGTGTGACATCTTAAAGGGTATATGAGGACAACTGAGAGTGTAAGCACAGTTTTTCTTGGATCAGTCACATAGATGATCACTCCTAATAAGTGAGAATGTGAACAGAAAGAGGGCCCTTCATGATACAGCCATTCAGATTTGGATATGATGTCATCACTGGCCACTGTCAGAACAGAATGCTGGAGAAGATGAGCCACTGGCTTGATCCAGCAGGAAATTCTTATGTCCCCTGTTGTGAGTGAGAATCAGAGCAATTTAAGGCAACACAAATAATGGCACAACCGTTTCTCAAGGTGTGTTGAAACATCATAAATAAGAGAGGTGTATTGTCAATAATGCTGGGGGGGGGGGGACAAAACTAAAACTACATAGCCTTGGCTGAGCTTTAATGTCTGTTGCATCTTGCAATCATTGTCCACACCAAACCTCAAAGTGTACTGGTTCATTTTGTACCTGTCTCTTTAAGCACCACCACAGTCAAGCAACACCTGACCAACTGGCCATGCTTGTTACTTGTGATCTAAGCTTATTATAGAAGCACAACTGTCATCATATAAAGTGATTATTATTAGGGCAAAGAGACCAGTGCTTACCCCCAAAACACTTAAAATCTCAAAGCACAATTTATCCCAGCATCAACAAAGTACTCATGGATTCTGCATAGCCCTGTTCCTTTACTCATGGTGTGTACATGCACTCTAGCAAGAGAAAAAAAATCAAATGGTATATGTGGACAAGCTGCTTTGAGTTTACTTAATAAAGGAAATTGTGTTAAATACAATTCATGTAACTGGTTTTAGGCACTGGACAGTGGCAGCTTTGAAGTGTGACCAACTAAATACTGCCTAATGATGCTATCGATCTAATGAGATATATCTGAATATTGCGCTTTTTGCATCAGAAATACAAGCCTCTGTGGCTTGCAATACTCACTTCAAGTATGAGGGGAACATTACAGCACCAACATTTCTTCACAGGCTCAGATTTTGATCCAACTTGGGCAACTGGTTGCATATTTGCTCATTTCATCTCTCCCAAAGCTGTCAACAGCCCTGGGAAAATGAATTTTTCAAGAGCTTCGGGCTTCACGGGCACAACAGTGTGCCAGGTACCAGACTAGGGTGTGCCGAGGGAGAGGCACCTCCTTCCTTATTATTATTATTTTTTCATCACTACCCTTTCCAGGGCAGGCAACCAGGCAAATGAGTGAATTAGATGGAAAGGGCTTAAAATTGAGAAATGTAGGCAGAAAAGTGATGGAATGGAGGGATGGGATTGTCAGGCATACTGGGGATGCTGTCACACTTTTGCAACCTTGTCAAATGCACAATAGGACTTGATTTGGTTCAGAAAAGGGCTTTAAATGAATGGAGCTATTTGTCCTAGTTTGGGAGCAATTGTTGTTTGCTGAACCCAGTTCTGAGCCTATATGGTAGAATTTTGCCCAGTCACAAAAAGCAGTGTGGGTTTAATATACACCAGGAGTGGGAAATCTTTTTTCAGCTCAAGGGACACATTTCCTTGTAGTCAAGATCTTAGGGGCCACATGCCAGCTGTAGATGGGAGCAGAGGAAAAAATGGGTATGAGCAGAGTCAAAAAGGAACTTCATAGAGTAGACAACATATTCCAGCCATGTAAAAGTCAGATGTTTTAAACACATCCACACCCACACACCATCCATTTGCTAGCCAGGCAAACATGAGGCATCAAAGGTGCATTTGATTTGGGCAAAAGTGACCAAGGAGTTGATGGATCACAATGAAGTGCATGGCCTGTGAGAGAACTGTGGTCATGGGAGAAAGTCAAGGGCCAGATAGAGAGGCCTGGAAGCCACATTCTGCTCATGTGCCATCACTTCTGCACCCCTCTTTGTGTTATAATCCATGGTTTAAAATGGATTTGTGCTCCAGAACCTGGACACAAATGATTCATCCTGTTTTCTGTTAGATAATTCACTGCAATTTACATTCCTTTTATTTCAACTTCACCATCAAAAGAGTTTCAAACTTATCAGTCTCCTGCTCGCTCACAGATCTGTTCTTTAATGAAGAATGAAACCCTTTCAACATTCAGTCCCTGACTCAAGGCTGAGAATGGATAGGGTACACCATGAATTTGATGTGATATGTACTGATTTATGTTTAACTACATCCCCAGCACTTTATTATCTGCCCTCATCAAAAAAAAGATCATGATTTCTTTCTCCCCATAGGGAGTTTTCTGCCTTAATCTTCCATTTGTGTGTTGTTCTCCCCCCCACCCGTCCCATCACTGCATCCCAACACACAAGTAGCTTACCATCAGAAAAGGGAAATATATATGGAGGAATTTTCCTGCTCTGTATAAATTTTAGCATGTAGATAGCATTTTGCTTTTGAGTTTGGCTTCTCATTTTGGATTGGAGACAATACATCACCTGACTTGTGTCAAGGACAGAGTGCTTTGACTATCCACACACACACTTTTTTGCCCTCCTTACTACAGCTGCGATTCTCAAAATAAAAAGGCTACCATAGGATACAGGATGATATCCTGAAACATTACCCATCTACCACACTGTCTATTCTGATTAAAGCTTCTCATGCATTGCTAACAGCCAAGAAATACCAAGAATAAACAAAGGAACTAAGATCGGAGCCATATAGCAGCCCTGCCCCCCCCCCTCCAAGTGTTCCTATTTTCCAGGGACTTTTCCAGATTTACAGAAGCTGTCCCAGTTTCTGATTTGATCCCAGAATGTCCTGCTATTCCTTAGGACATCCCTATTACCCATCGCTGGAGGGTATGGAGAAGGCATCTGATGGCAGCTGTGCAAATAGAAGTTTTTTAATTTTAATGGGCAGCATAGAAATAATGATGGTGATGGTGATGGTGATGATGATGATATTTGCATATGTTGAAGAGAAATGTTGGAGAGTATGAACCTAAGGAACACATAAACTCTCAGCAGTAATTGACAGTAACTGGTTGTCCAGAACTTCATAAAGATTCTGGTAGAAAAAGGATCCTGTAATCTAGATGTCAGCATAGAAAGCAGCCAGAGAGGGGCTGAATGAAAGGTGTTTCGGGAATTTCTTAATTTTAGCTCTTAGCAATATACCTCTTTGGCCTTATCCTAGCAGCAGTATGCATTCCTCCCAATATTAGTGACTTTTTCAAATATTAATGAAATCCCAGCAGGCTTCCTGTTGGAAGCGTTACACTAGTCCCGGGCCTGAATAACTGCAGCATAATAACAAGTTCTGCTGGCTTCCTATACACCACACTCTCCACTCTAGTGAGGGGTTTAAAAGGCTCTGTGTGTTCCTTCCCACAGAACAAGATATTGAACATTTATTACAAAAAAAATCAACAACTTGCTACTGAAAGTAAGAAATCCACAGTGACTTCAAGGGGAGGGGAAAAACATTTTGCTCTTTAAAAAAGAAGAACAATGAAAGCCCAGAGCTCCAGCTTGACTTGCTTGATTCATTAAGACTGCAGGGAATGCATTGTGTCCTGAAGAGCTGGCCTCTCTAAACCAGCAATCTGAAGACGATGCAGAATTGGTGTCTGAGGTAAGGGCATTGATTCTGCAGCTCCAGTGACACAGCTCCTAACATTCCTGCCCCTGTGTGTCACGTTCTTCCAGGGGGTTTGTCTCCCAGAATGAGTTGTCTTCCTCCTCCCTAGGTGCATCCAGCCTGCAGCTCATCAGACTGAACCCAGCCAAAATCAGTTGTTTCATAAGCCCAGACAAAACTCTATGGTCCTCTTGGGTCACATGAGCCTTGCTGAACTGAGACCTTCAATACCACCCACTGGCCATTTGCTGCACTGGAAATGCAGCTCAACAGAGTTCTACTTCCAGTCACAAACACTGACTATCCAACAATGCACTCCATGTGAACCCACATTAAATTTGGTATAGGAACACATGCCCATCACTTAATGACATAAGAGGCTCCTATTGGATCTGACCAAAAGCTTATCTAATACATCATCCTATTCCCATTGTGGGCAACCAAATTCTTATGGAAAGCCCTCAAGCAGGACATCAGGGTCACAGTGTTCTCCCCACTTGTGCTTCCCAGCAACTGGTATTCAGTACTGGAGGTGCTACACAGCCACTAGAGCTGCTAGTCACTGATAGCCTTATTTGTCTAACCCCCTTTTAAAGCCATCCAGCTTGGGGGCTACCACCAAATATGGAGTGGTGAGTTATGTTGTTTAACCACATACTGTGTGAAGACTTCCTCACTTTTGTCTGTCCCAGAACTCCAACTGTTAAGGTTCATTGGAATACCTCAGATTCTAGAGACTCAGCTAGATTGGTAAAGAAAAAGTGATTTATATGTGTTGTATATGTGATATATCATTGTGCCACCAGATGGCGCTGTGGAGTTCTGTTTTTCTCTACCTGCTTTCCCTGTTTAAATTCACAACACATTTAACTGGAACGCTTCTTTGATGTGTCTAGATTCAGCCTAAGAATTATGAGAGAGGGAGAAAAAGCTATTTTCATTCTAGACAGGGTGGCATGGTTGATAATATGCCAGTTACATAATATCTACTGTTTCAAATTCTACTCAGGCATAAAGTGAAGGTTCCACTCAGTTCTACTCAGTGCTTTTTTCTGGGGAGACGCAGGGGTATGTGTACCCCCAAACATTTTGTGACTCTAAGTTTGGAGTCATTGAGGGGCAGTATTTCAATTTGAGTAGGAAAATGGGAGTACCCCTAAAAAAATTTTTAAGAAAAAAAGCACTGGTTCTACTCAAATTAATGGACCTAAATTACCCATGAACATTAATTCCCATGGGCTGTTTCCATTGTTAGTCCTACTCAGAGTGGACCATTGAAATGGATGGACATGACCAACTTCCATTCCTTAATTTCAATGGCTCTACTCTGTGTAGGACGTAGGACTTTATTGGATATAGCCCAATGGCCCTACTATGAGTAGAACTAAACCTACAGAATTTAAAAAAAACTGAAATTATTATTATTTATTGAATTTATATACCACCCTATACCCGGGGGTCTCAGGGCAGTTCACAGAATAAATTGTTATAAATGGATGGGTAGATGGTACATGACCTGTTGGAATACAGTCATACCTTGAGTTGAATGTGCTTCAGGTTGAGCGCTTTCAGGTTGCGCTTTGTGGCAACCCGGAAGTAACGGAGTGTGTTACCTCCGGGTTTCGCTGCTCGCACATGCGCAGACGCTCAAAATGACATCACACACATGCGCGGAAGCGTCGAAACATGACCCACGCATGTGTAGACGCGCCTTCGTGTCTTATGTTCCATTCAGGATGCAAACGGGGCTCCAGAACGGATCCCGTTCGCATCCCGAGGTACCACTGTACAAGGATTAATATGAATTACTCATTGGGGTACTGGAAATGTGGAAAGAACTAGAATATTCTTTCCTATTCTTTTCCCCTCCTGGGAACAGGAGGGGAAAAAAACCTGGTCAAAGATCAGAGCTCAAATAATTAAACTCTCAAATAATTAAACTGTCACCCAGTTGTGTTCTTGTTAACCTATGTAAAGGAGTCAGTAAGATGGCAACATAAACAATTATGTGCCCAATGTTGTGATTTTCTGCACTAACATTCTGGTGGGGTCTGCATAAATCCCAGTGTTGTGAACAGAATCAACTAATATTCAGCCATCAATTCATATGGTAAAAGCTTTATCAGGAGGGAAGCTGATGAAAATAGCCCCCTTGCGTTGCAAGAGCAGCAAGTGAGACCACAGATGAATGCTGTCTGTGTTGGAAGGGAATGGAAAGGCTTTGAAAAAACAATGAGGTCAAAGTATATTGTCTGAGGTTACTCGTTTTCATTATGCATAGATTAGTCTTATTAAGTTAGCTAATAAGTTAAGTTCCATAACTAGGGTGCCACTACCCCCAAAGGCCTTCTCCAAGGTTTTTACTTAACCTCTTTTTTGTTTGGTGGAGACATATGCAAGATTCCCCTCTTCCACAGTCATGGCCTGCAAATGTGGCTGCAAAATGAGGAAGGCAAGCAAACAATTCAAATATGGAAGATGCATTGAAAAGCTCAGAATTTTCACATCTAGTACTTTGCAACAGTTACTGAATTTCATGCATTCCCTCCCTGGCCCAAGCAAAGCCTATAACAGAGGAAGTCGCTATGTTTGAGCAGCAGAACTGAATCCAGAAACGTTAGTTTGAACATGTGAAACAATAGCAGGTTAAAGAAAAGCTTGCACCTCTTGCCAAATAAAAAAAGTAGTGAGATGTGTCAATAAAACTGATATTGCTCCAAGTTATACTGTATTTGCTTTTTAAAATCTAATTTAAAAGAACGTGCTTTGTAATGCTGTGTGGAGTTTTCAGAAAGGAATGTATTAAATATGGATGGATAAATATGTGCTTTGAGTCTAAGGATGTTAATCTATACAAGCACACTTTGGTCAATTATCTCCATTCTAGGAGAATCATTTTGTAATCAGTAGGGTCAGACTCTAAGGTTGGGGGGTGAGGTGGAGCCTGAAATCTCAGGGGTGGTGCTTTGCTTGGCAGTGTCACCTAGTGGAGCCAGATGACAGAGCTGATAGCTAGCGGGGACAGAGGAAATAGCAAAAACTCACGATCAAGATAATCACCACCACCATCATGGTTCTATACTATCAATTTCAGATTAGAATCCGGGGGTCACCAGTATTTTTAGGCCTATGAGCACATTTTTAGTGAGTGCCATGAATAACTCCCCCACCCTAATCTACTACCTTCCAACTATTCTTTTTCAACAGTCAAATTATGGAACTCACTTCCAAATGAGGCAGTGATGGCCATTAACTTAGCTGGCTTTAAAAGAGGAGTAGTCAAATTCACAGGGGAGAAGGCTGTTGATGGCTACTAGCCTCCAGCTGCTGGAAACTGAGGGAGGGGGGAGAGTATTTAAAGCCATCCAGTTTGCTGGCCACCACTGACAAAACATCTTAACTGATTGGCACTGCCCTTTGTTTTTCCTGCACTTTGTGTTCCAAAACTGCCTGTAGTGACAACTACTTGAATCCAGTAACGTCCAAAACTGGCCCACTTTGTTAGGATCTGCAACCAGTTTCAAAATATGTAGAAATATAGCTTTGTAAAGGGCATTTAGAATGAGGGTCAGTGGTTTAAGGAGAAAAGCTGACTGTTGAAAATAAAACATTGCTGGATGGTAGCCTAGGGAGAGTGATTTATTCTGCAAGCAAGTGCACTCTGTGTGGAGAAAGATATAAAAACCAGTTCTGTCCAATATGTATGCTGACTGCATCAATTATCTAAGAGTGTTTTTGCTGCTGGTGGTGGTTTTGTGTTGTTTTTTTACCAAGTCTTGAAGCAGAATTAGGATTTCGCTTTTAGCTTAAAACAAAAATAAAAACCCCAAATATATTGGTTATAACGGTGTGATGCAATGGATCATGCTTTCTGTGCAACTTGTGGTCCATCTCCTTAGGACCACCTAGGGCACCGGATGTGGGTGTCAGACTCTGGCAGTTCCTTTTTTTCATTTGCCACCAGGCAAGCTTTTCAGACTGAACTTTGAGAATGATGCCACCTTCCTCCTTGCCAACCTGGGTCCATTCAGCCTCCAGCTCTGCCCTTGGTCTCAGCTGTCCATAGTCCTAATACAGGCATATCAGACTTGGGAATCTCAGCTTTGGGGAGCGGGCAAATGAAGACCTCCAGATCTCTGTGTCTTCATAGCATTCCCCGCTCCCCATTGCACCCTTATTGAGTGATTTTACCTGGCTGGAATGTGTGCTTGAGCTGATGCCTTTTGCTTGCCTAGGCGTGTGTAGACTTCTCTGATTTTGAATGGTTGGAAAGCAGCCTACTCTACAAAGGTAAAAGTCACATCTAGTGTTCCACTCCCACTTTTTCTTCTGGCCCCACCCATCACTGCCACGCAGGGGTGAAGGAAGGTGTTGTGACACCTGGGGCAGGCGTCACTAGGTAGGGCGCATGTGCGACAACTCTATGTATGATGCATGGGCCGTACGTAGTGATGCCGCACATGCACTGTATAGCGGTTTGCCGCCAGCGCCACTCCAGTGCTGTACGGACGGTGCTGGGATCCCTCCATTGCCGCTACAGCCCCGAATGGAGGAATCAGCCGTACGGTGCTGGAGCAGCAGTGCGGCACCCCACTATACAGCGCATGTACAGTGTCATTATGTACAGCGCATGTGTGTGACACTGCACATGCACTGTACTTAGTGGTTTGCCGCCAGCGCTAGGATCCTCTGTTTGCAGCTGCAGTTGTAAATGAAGAATTCTCCACGTGCGGCTGCGGCAGCGTGATGTCTGCTCGTGCTGCCATGAACCCTCGCGGGGTGACTTCTTGTCACCCCCGCAGACATGGAACCTGGGGTGTACCGCCCCGCCCCCATTGAGACGCCACTTCTGCCACATGGCTCACAAGAAGACTGTGCATGAAGCAGTCTTTTTTAACCCTCAGGTAGAGAAGTTTCCATGCTCCTGCCCTAACACACATCTCAGTCAGATAGCCATAGCTCCTTCTCTCTCAAACCCTCCTTCTCTGCCACTCCCTTTGCCCTATATGCTGCAACCAATGACTCCATCCACCTTCCAGCTCATTCTTGGCTTTTAAAACTTCCTTAGCTTCTTCCCCAGCCTGTTATTCACCACAATCCCTTTTTTTCATCTGTCTTTGGTTTTCATTCCCAGAGTTGCTCTGCTTCTAGATCCCATTTCAGGGCTGCTGCAGTTCACACTGATGCAATTGAACTGGCAGTCAGAACATTCTCTTCCCACCACCACCACCATTTTGTACATGGATTCTCTGGAGCCTGACCGTTTCTGAGGGCTTATAGACTGCAAGCCTTGAATGAAGATTGTCCAGGTCTAGGTAGCCCACATTTCATAGCTAATGGGCTGCATTTAGGTTGAGGAGGCTGCACTTACATTGATGGGTTCTCAAGTAATGCAGAAGTGTAGTGGCTAGCATCCTGGGCTTGAACTATGGAGATTCTGCTTTCTGTGACAGCATGCAGTTCCAAAAGATACTCTGGCCCTTAAAGGCAGTCTCTTTTAACTATTTTGGCCCTCTGCCCATTTTTTTACCTGGTACCCAAGGCTGCTTGATGCGCAGAGGTTTTGTGTTGTGGGTGTGCCTGCATTGCTTTTCCTGTTTTATTTTTGCCTGGAATGTGCTCCATTGTCAAACAAAATAGAACTAGGGGAAGTTGGAAGAGATGGAGAGTGGAGACCTTGGGAGGCAAGCCAGCTATTGATGGATTGCTGAAAGGATGGGAGTCCAATTTGCTGTTGTGTAATGATCTCTGAAATTTAGAGATTCTGAACGTTCCTCACTTTCATGAGCCACTGGCAAAAACTCCAAGAGAATGACTAGGCTGCCCCCCGGTGACATATGATGTCCATCCAGAGAGTGTTTCTTCACTCGCCAATCTATCAACTGTCAACATAAGGTTCACACTCATGCTCTGCCATTTCTGGCATGATTTGAATGGTTTCTTAACATCCAAATGGTAAGCCTTCGAGCAATTTTTCACAGTGGCCACAGAAGTGTATATAAAGGGGCAAATTAATCCCATGCAACTGAGAGCTCATTAACACATTATGAGCAGTGCCAAGAGGTGGGTGCACCACTTTGGGGACTTCAGAGTAGTATTCAAAGGGGCAACTAGTGTGCAAGTTCCACAAGGATGTGACATTCACGTATATAGGAGATGTGGTGCAAGTTCTCCCTTCACCACTTCTTAACTGGAAGTATGAAAACCTAGCTAGGGTTGCCATATTTTGAAAAGCAAAAAAGAGGACGCTATGACGATCTCATTTTAAATACCCCTACTCTATGTAGGTTGCAGAAGATGTGATATATTGCTGAGGTGGGCAAGAGAAGAAAAGAGCAAAGCAAGTCTTCGGCACCAGTTATGTCTATATCTCATCTAGAAAGTACAGCCAGATACATTTTGGCAAATTTAAAAAATCCACCTGGTATTTTAATGCTTGGTTTTTCTATGGTTTTAGCTGTTCTTGTTTTTATCTGTGAGCTGCTTTGAGTCCTATAAAGGGAAAATGGGGGATATAAATAAATTAATATTGATAATAATAATAATAATAATAATAATAATAATAATAATAATGCTGAAGGTCTAGTGTGCAAATTGGAAAATATTATTAATAATCAGATACTTGTGGGAATTCGGGATGGTTTCAACATTCATAAGCACTGATGTTTGCTCTAATAACTTGACATTTCTCTGCCCTTGACCTTAATACATTTATAAATGAACAGACTAAGAAGCAGGGGAAGCAGGGGTAAGGAATGGCTACTCAAATTTTGCAGTGTCTTATATAGAGTTATCACAAGTATTCATAATCTGTGACCTACTAAAGCCAAGTGCAACCCCATTAGCCAGGTGTGGGATCTGCTTAGTTTGCATTTTGATGCAAGCCTACCCAGGCCACATCCATTCCATAAATTTAAAACATTAGTATGCCACTTTAGTCATGTCTTTTCTCAAAGTATCCTGGGAACTGTAGTTTGTTAAAAGTGCTGAAAGTTGTTTGGAAACCACTATTCCCCTTACAGAGCAGGGGTGCCAATGTGAATAAAATATTGGTAGTTCAGATAAGCCCCACTCCGCATAATTGATCACATGATGCAGTGCATGCACAGCATTTGAATGACAATGCCCATCAACTTTGTGGGGGCCAGCCCCTCAAATATTTTATGGGGGGGGAGGCCCCTTAGCCCCTGGGAGTTGGCTTCTATGTCACAGAGCTGCAATTCCAAGAATGGTTTAACAATCATTCAAATACCCAGGGAACTCTGAGAATTTTACCTCCCTGAGGGTTGGGGCCCCAGTTCACACTTCCCAAATCAATACTTGGGCCAAAATGCTGCCATTGCTCACAATTCAAATTTCCAGATTTTGTGTGAGAGAGCAGTTATTCAGTCAAATAATGCATGCAAAAATGAGGAAGTGCATATTAGTGGAAAGTGTACATTAATCAAATATGCCTACAAAAATGCATACAACAGAGCAATGAACATTAGAATCTATACACATTTTTGAGGGCAGACTTTCTTTGAACTTAAGATTGGGAAAATGAGAGAAACTAAAATGAGAGTTGCATCTATCCCTCATCAAGAAGCCTGGTGTTGTTGCCCAAGCATAACGAGCTTCTTAAGAGACACTTCACTGAGCTCTCCTGCTTTCAGAGACAACGCAGATGGTAATTGTTGAGAGGGTCTTTTCAGTGATGGCACCACATTTATGGAACACTTCTACTGTACACTCCAACTGTCCCTGTTCACTAGCTCTTAATATAGAGTTTGAGAACTCTTACCCTCCAGTTGTTTTGGGCATCCAATTCACACACACACACACACACACACACACCATGCAGCATGGCTAATAGACAGGGATTTTGAAAGCCCTAGTACAGTAACATCTTGAGGGCCACAGGTTCCCCAGCCCAGATCTATTCTCTGATCCCTGTTCCTGAAAAACCACTGTCCCTATTTTGTCCATATCTGAGAGATTCCTAGTTAAAAGTGATTGTAACTTGCTAGATGTGCCATTCTTCAGGGATCATAGAAGTTAAGTCTCTGAGTGGAGTGGACATGCACCTTGGCTCCAGTGTGATTGCAGGTGCAAATGAAGACACACAAACTCTAAGGCATCATGAAACGCATCAATTGCCACTTCACACTCTGTAGCTGTTGTGGTACATTTTGAAATACTCGGTAACCATCAAATACCAAAGGATGCATTCTATTTTCTAGTGTGTATTAATGTACAATATAACGTTTTTGAGAACTTCTGATATGAAATCATCATCATCATCAATGTAATGTAATGCAATGAAAGTGTGCTCTTCTGCTTGTGTCCTGCTTTGAGGATTTCCCACAGGCATTAGTTTGGCCACCGTGAGACAAGAGTGCTGGACTAGATGGGCCATTGAGCTGATCCAAGAGGCTCTTCTTTATGTTCTTATTCCTTGCATCAAGGCACAACTTTTATTTTGCAGGTAGCCAAACCACGAGGAAGGAGTGAACTTTATATTTTGCTGGCACAGGGGGTGAGGGAAGCACCATGGACTTGGCACAATTGACTTATGATTGGTACATATTCCAAAGATAAATTTTTGGAAGGGCTTAACCAACAGTTGGTGTTATCTCTCATGTTCCTGCCTTGGAAATGTCAAGTTGTCTTGGTTACTGCATAACAAGCTGTGCTGAGCTCACAAGGAAGTGAAAGTTGCCATCAATTTCCTTTAAACACTAGATGAAATGGCCTTCACCCAGGGCATGAGTTAGTTGCACTGATGTCCCATTGAAGCAATGCTAATTGCTTGTCACAACTAACTTAAGTTCCAATGGTTTCGATGGGAGTTTTGCAGTAAGGCCTCTCCTCCTACCAGATGGGAGGTGTTGTGAGTGGGAGCTGGTCCTGCGTCAGCAGGGGGGCATATTCGGCCCCCTGCGTCACTGTCCCGGCTGCCGCGCCCCGCCCATCAAGCCACCCAATAGGGCTGGCTAGGGGGCTGGGCTGAGCCGCATTCAAGTGGCCACGGCAGCCCTGTGTCCTCACTCTGCTGCCCAGTGCAGCTGCGTTTGGTCATCCTGACATCCTGATCATTCAGCTTGGGGAAAATGACTTGGCCTTCAAAAAAAGTGTGGGCTTGTTATTAAACATAAAAAAGGACTTAGATGAACTTGCTACTCTATTGCCAGAGTCTACTTGTTCTGGTCCTCCCTTCTGAAGAGGAGAGTTTGGCATGGTAGTCGTTGCCCTGTGGCCATCGACAAATCCAGGAAACTCTTGAATCGTGTGGTGGCCCACAAATTGTGTTACATTAATGGCCAAGTGATCAAGCATGCTGACATCAGGTTCAGCGACATGGCTCTGTTTCGAGATGATGGCGTTCATTTGTCTGATCAAGGCAATGACGTGTGGTTGGCCGATATCATCAGTAGCATTAGGGATTGGTTGCAGCTGTGAGGGTATTTGGCGGTGAGCCTCTTCGGCTCGGGTGGCGGTTAGGCATTGGAATATGTATCGTGTGTTGGAGGGCAGGTTGTGGCCATCACCTACCCCTCCCCTTGTCGGGTATTCCGTTAAAGGAATCTGGCAGTTGTGGATCCTGTCTGATGCCCTGCTGGCGGCTAGGGCCATGGCACGACTGCCGGTGACATCAGGGGAAGCTTCCATGTGTATTTGCATCAGCAAGCTCCTCCCACTGGGTGTTAACCTTCAAATGACTCCCCGCTGTGCAGGGTGGGGTCATGTATAGATTGTTTGAGCCAATGCCTAAGCCAATACCTCTCACATGCTGTAACTAATAAAGTTGTGGCCTTATTTAGCCCATTAACCTAAAATACATGTGTCCTTGTGTCATATTTTATCCCTAAGCGGGTGGCGGGTCCTTGACTCACAAACTTCATTACCCTTATAGACAAATTCATAGAGGATTGGGATATCCAGGAGCCTTGCTGGGAATCACAAGTGAGAGGAATACTACTGTGCTCATGTCCTGCTTGGAGCCTCCCAGAGACTTCTGGTGGAATGACACTGCTATTCTTATGTTATTTTTTAAATATAGGTCCAACCTAATGGCTCTTTTTTCAGCACCAGATTTTATTTCAAGATGAATTTGGGGCCACATCCACACCAGACATTTAAAGCACTAACACACTACTTTAACAGGCAAGGTTTTCCCCAAAGAACCCTGGGAACTGTGGTTCATTAAGAGTGCTAACAGTTGTTAGGAAAGCCCACTAGGCCTGTCACAATTATCAGAGTGATTTAACCATCAAGGTTTCCAACCCCAGGAAACTCTCAGCACCTTTAATGAAATATGGTTCCCAGGTTTCTTTGGGGAAAGCCTTGGCTGTTTAAAGTGGTATCACAGTTCTTTAAATATATATATAGTGCAGTTGCGGCTTGGGAGACTCAAGAGAAACCTCTTAGGAAATTTTGAAGAAATAAAGAGAAAACAGAAGAAATCAGAGGAGTTATAATCATAGAATTGTAGAGTTGGAAGGTGCTGAGAGCGTCATTTAGTACAACCCTCTGCAATTCAGAAATATTTTGCCCACTGTGGCTCTCAAACCCACAACCCTGAGATTAAGAGTTTCATGCTCTACCAACTTGAGTCCAACCCATTGCAATGCAGGAATCTCAACAAAAGCATCCAAAACCTCACATCCAAAGAAGGAGAGCCCACCACCTTCTGAAGTTCATTCCACTGTTAAACAGCTCTTCTCTTCAGAAAGTTCTTCTGCTGTTCAATCAGCAGAGAGCCCAGACATTTCTCAGGATGTTTGCTTGTCTCTGAGATAACACATGGAGTGGGAGTTGAGATAGGCTCTGTATACACATTTCATGCTGGCAACATGTAAAGAGAGTCTACTTGTATAAACCCTATGCAAACTGGACCTTTATCACATGTGGGTCAGAAAAAGTTGGATCCTTTTTGTGGGGTTCCCCTAGACATCTGCTTGGCTACCATGAGAACAGGATACTGGACTGAACGGGCCATTAGCCTGTTCTATCAGACTCTTCTTGTGTTATAAAGGTCCAAGAGGTATGATCCTGACACTGACCTCCAAGTGTCCATCTCTACCTGGAACGAATACCTGCACATGGTTTTATTTATTTATTTATATTGAGGCTGATTAAAGTTCACTGTTCCTCCCAGAGTCTCTCAGATTGGGACAGAGAACACATATTAAAGATGACATGCAATAATTTCAATCTGTCATGAAATATAAGCTCCCTAAAGGAACATGAGTGACTAAATCCGCAGGTCTTGTTCCTTGATAGTCTGGGTACTGGCCAGAACCACATATGTATATACTAATTCTAGACTAATTGGGTTGCTAACAATTTCACCAGACAGCAAGAGCACCCATTATCCACTCAAGTAACAGCCAATTAGTTTGACACCACTTTCGAAATTTAAATATCACTAATTAAATGCTCTAATAGAAACAACAACAAAAAACCCTTTTTATACAAATTATGCAGAATTTAAGCCAAAAATGGAATGAAACTCACACAGTGTTGCCAATGGAATGGTCAACTGGGATTTGCACTGGGAAAATGGTTTTAGTATTAGAATCTGGATTAAACTGGAGTAGCCAAAGTGCTTATTTGAATTACTCTAGTTTTCCTGAAAATATATTACCTGTGTTAATACACACACACAGACACACACACCACACCCAGAATCCCTATTTATCAGAGCAGTTGTTAAAGGGGGCAGGGATATTATTAAAATATTGCTCAATTTATCAAAATTACACAGTAATTTTGTTGGTTTCACAGAATGAGAAAAAACTAAAATAGTATTTGTTGGGGTAAAAGTTAATTGGATTTACAGCTTTACTTAGAAGTAAGCTGGAACCTAATAGGTACATCCTTGTGCAAATTAATTGAAACAAACAATGCAGTTTATTGTGCAAAACTCACATATACATGTACAAAACTCACATATACGTACATTAGTAACAGATATGACCTCCACTATTTTTAAGCAGCATTTGAACACGGTTTGGCATGGAGTCTACTAGTTTCGAACAGTCACTGTTGATTTTCGGATCTCTGTACCACACTTGAATAGGTGCCTGAATGAGCTTCTCCATAGTCATACAGTCAACATCACGGAGGCGACTTTTGCATATAACCCACAAATTCTCAAAGGGATTTACGTCTGGGGAATTCCCTGACCAATCAAGTACCTATATTTGCTGCTCTGTCATGAATTTCTTCACCATTTTTGATGTGTGACGGGGGCTAGGTCCCAGTCCCGTCAAGATACCTCTTTTCCAGCTCTGGAATAACTCTCTTTTGTAGAACCTCAATGTATTGTGGCCAGCATATGATTCCTTCTATTGGCTGCAGGCTTCTGACACCATAATGATTAACTGACTTTCTATGTTTGTTTTGAGTACAGGATTACGAGTAAGATAGAAAACATGCTTTGTTACAATTAATTTGCACAAGGGTGTAGGTAGGTAGGTGGGTGGGTGGGTGGACTGATAGATGATAGAATCTTTTTCACTGCTTAAAAAGTTGCTATCATTCTTTTGCCACTTTGTCAATAGCCCTTCTAAACATGCCAATAATGCACTGGACAGGAAAATTTAGGCTGCTCCCTTAAGTTTCCACACTATGAGGGCTACCATCTGGGATTTCATCCAGTGGGACATGCAGGCATCCAAGATGATGACACATTTAATTAGGGTTCCTTTAAAATTAAGTTGTTGATGTATCTGATCCCCATCTCCCAAACTAATGTTCAGTTCAGTAATAATAATGATATAGGTTTCAGAACGTTTACACTTCCTGAATACTCTGGTGCAGTTCTCAGTTTTAAAAATGTCTTTAAAAACTTGGACTAATTCTGCTTCTTTTCACTTCAAAGGTTTGCCAAATTTGGGGTGGGGGCATTTTGGCTGACTTCCCAAATTTAAACAAATAAGGAGGGCCAAATTAATTTGGGAGAGATCTATAATGATTTGGTGAACAGGCTTAAAATTGGAGACTGAGAGGAATGACATTTAGCTTCTAAACAAAAACAAAAAACCCTTCATTTGAGTCCCCCATCCTTTAAGTAGAATAATGGGCATTCAGTACAGCTTTATTCAGAAGCAAAGCATTTTGCTTTCTTGAGATGAAAACCACCTTCCTTGTAAGACATCCAGGTGTGTGATTAAGCTTGTTCACACATTGCAATGATGACAAGCATAGGAGCCAACTCCTAGGGGCTGACTCTAGGAGTTTTGACACCACCCCCATAAAATATTTGAGAGGTGTGCGTCCCAAATTGATGGGCATTGCCATTCAAATGGTGTGTGTATGCCATGTCTAGTTATTGATTATGCAGGGTGGGGCTTGCCTGCCCCCCCATCCTTTATTCAAGTTGGCACCCATGCAAATAGGCATAAACTTCATCTTCATGTGAAACAATGCTTGTATGAAGGAGTGTATACTTGCTGATTTGTACAGCTCAGCTTCTGTGTTCACAGTTTCACAAGCTGAATGCACATTACATGCAGATAATCATTTGAGTGTGCAGCTCAGCTATTTGAGTAAACCGGCATACAGATTATCCACTGGTTGAGTATAATGTGTGAGCACTCCTTTTGTTTCTTGGACAGGGCTTCCAGAAGTCACTATGTTATGTCCTACATCTCAGGCTTTCTGCCTGCACTGGAAAATCTGCCAGGATGAGCTCTGTGCTTTGATGGTACCATCTAAGATATGGTAAAAAGTAAAGGGACTCCTGACCATTAGGTCCAGTCATGACCAACTCTCAGGTTGCGGCGCTCATCTCGCTTTATTGGCCGAGGGAGTCGGCGTACAGCTTCCGGGTCATGTGGCCAGCATGACTAAGCCACATCTGGTGAACCAGAGCAGCACACGATAACGCCATTTACCTTCCCGCCGGAGCGGTACCTATTTATCTACTTGCACTTTGATGTGCTTTCAAACTACTAGACCGAGCAAAGGGAGCTCACACCATCGCGGGGATTCGAACCGCTGACCTTCTGGTTGGCAAGTCCTAGGCTCTGTGGTTTAACCCACAGTGCCACCCGCGAACCAGCCTACCTAAACATTGGTCAGGTGACCCAAGGACTATACCCCACCACATTGGGACTTACATACTTCTAGTCACAGAGCTTTCAGTCTGATTAACGTGTCTCTTTTGTGAGGCCACAGGCAACTCCCCTGAAGTCCCAGAGGCAAACCAGAAGCCAGACTCCTACCCAAACGCAACAACCTCAATTGATGATTCTACACAATTCCTTTAATCTTCAGGGTTCTTGGTATTCATAATTTTAAAAGTGTCATTAATAATTCTGCAGTCTTTATTGTAGAAAGCAGTTTCTTCTTTTCATTCCATCCATTCTGCCTCCATTTTCAAAAAGCATGATTTAAGGCAAATGGCAGCTCCTCCTTTGTATTCAACATTGCACAGGTGATGATCATAAAAAATTCTCCTATAGGCGGATTCACAATGAAGGCGCCTGTACAATAGATCAACTTATTGTTGTCTCTGCCACATCTATCGTGCTGACAAAAATGCTATTAGCCATATGGGCACGTTTAGTCTCATCACAGTGGAAAAAAGAGCATCTTCTTTCAACAAACTTGCATTCTTATGGATGGTTGATCATAAATCATCAGTAGTTTAACCTGTGCTAAGTATTAGTGGTAAAGAGTTTTTAATGGCTGCCTTTGCAATGATGGGTGCGTCTTCTGTTCTCACTCTTATTCTGATTTTAAGGTTTTGAAATGACATCTGTTCTTCTTTTCTTCTACAGTGGACCTTCGAGTTACGTACCACTCTGGATACGTAAATTTTGGGTTATGAACGCGGCCAACCCAGAAGTGTATACTTCTGGGATTCGCTGCATGCGCATGCACAGAAGCGCTCTATTGCTCCATGTGTGTGTGCAGAAACGGCACCTCCCATTATGGACTTTTCAGGTTAAGTATGGACCCCCAGAATGAATTTAATTCGTATACTGTCCACTGTAGTGAGGGAAAACTCAGGAGAACAGTGGAAAATCTGGGAGGTGATAAAAAAAGGAAAAGCTCAGCACAACAAGAATAAGAACTCCCTTGATCCATGGGTAGTTTTGACAGAAGATTGTCACCTCTCTTCCTGTCAGTCTCTTCTTTTTCTTCATAAAAATCACCTTACACATGTGTGTCCCAAGATGTACAAAATGTAAAAAAAACACAACCAGCTAAAAATAGTAGCAGATGAATTTAAAAATAATGTAAAGACCCAACAGGGAAACCTTGCTGGAACAAAAAAGGCCTTCAATTCTTTCCATAAACTTCAGCTAGTGGTTGCCTATCATATTTGGGCAGGAATGGACAAAACAGGGCAGCCACACTAAAAGCCCTGCTCTGAGTTACTTCAGAGTGGACTACTCATATCTTTGGAACTTGTAGGAAAAGCTGTAAGGGAGAAGGTAGCCACATTATGTCAGGTGATCTCATCCTCAATTCAGGGTTGCAAAGTAAGAACTATTCTGTAGGGCTGCCCTTTCTTCTCTTGTAGGCAAAAATATGAACCTTTGGAATTTCAGCCAGTACACCTGAAGTACTTCATTCTCCTTCTTCGGTTACTTGGGGTGGTGGTGGTGTTACATACCACATTATCTTTTCACATTGCAGTAACCAGGTTCTAGCATGTGGGGCGCCACCCCCTGCCACCCCCCAGACAACCTACTTCTTATAAATGGTTCTTTGGGGGACCTTCTACCAGTCAGCAGAGTGAGGAAGAAACCCTGGGTGAAAAATGCTGATGAGTAGGGAACAGAGGTGAGGGATTGAAGTACAGTGTAGTGCAGTAGGGATGGCAGGGACACTGACGGAGGAAGAGGGGGGCGGGGGGAGAGCACTGCCCCTGGCCGTGCAATCCCGGTGGTGTTCCATCGCAGCTGCTTCCCTGCCCACGCTGGGTGCCTCGTCCCTGCAGGCGGTGCGCCCCACCCCCAGAACGTGCGTCCCACCCCTTTGGGCAGTGTGCCCTGCCCCCGCCTGCTCTCTGCCCCCAGTGCCACAGCAAGAAGCTCCGCCACTGGGCAGAGAAATCCACCCTAAGCAATCACAGAAGCAGAACCGCATCAGTTTGCATGTTCATTTGCGGTCTGGAACAGGAATCAAGCAAGTGAATTCATTACGCACTATTGTTGTATTTTTTAATCTGCAAACAGTACATAATTGATGACTCCATCACCCTCATCACCCACATTTCCTTTGTGTTGAAGCACAAAGTTGACAGCAAGACAGCGAGATGAATAATAGTTTTTGAGTGGAAGCTGAATTGCAGCCAAATGAAAACAGTGCTGACTGTGACGTATACAGGTTGGAACAGACTTTTGCTAACCTTTGCATCCCTTCTGCTCAGTGCCCACTAAGCTACCTTTCTGTCCATAGTCACAGTGTACCATGATTTCCCGTTGCCTGCATTGAAGGCTGAACTGCCAGTCAAACTGGCTTCTGTATGTGGAACAGTGAGGGTGCCATCTTGTCATTTGCAAAAAGTCTCCAGCTGGGTCTAGTTGCCAGCTAGAGTGACTTGAAAATTGGCAACTCCAAGCAGGTCAAAATATACTCAGTAAGAAAAAAATGACTTTAAAACTTCCAGAAAAGGAAACATAAAAGAGGCATTGAAAAAGATTTGACTCAAAGCATTGATTAAAATGCAGTACAGCATGTGAGCAGAGACATAATGGACACAAGGAGGGACATTATGGGGGAAATGTTGCGGGAAAATGAAAAAAGCGCAAAGTAAAATGGTATACAAATGGTGTGTCGGGGACAAGGGCACATTTTAAATGCATGGTGCTTTCATTAGGAAAACATGGTTTTCTGGTCTCCCTTAGAATTAAATCACCTTTGATTGAAAATGGAATTAGGGAAGCAGAGAGAGATTTATGCACTCAAGTTTCTTTCTTTCTTTCTTTCTTTCTTTCTTTCTTTCTTTCTTTCTTTCTAAGCTGGACTACTTTAAAAGCTGTTTGGTTGAAGCCCACTTTTTCTCCCTCTCATAATACTAATACTTGGAACCATCCAATAAGATTGAACATTTGAAGAATCAGGAAAAACAAAAGGAATTACTTCTTTCTGCAGTGCACTATTAAACTATGAACTTTGCTCCCACATGATGTAGCAATGGCCACCAACTTGGGTGGTTTAAAAGAGGAGTAGACAAATTCATGGAGAATAAGGCTAGTAATGGCTACCAGCCATGATAGCTAGGTCAGAGACAGTATGCTTTTGACAACCAACTTCTGGGAAAGCCTTAAGCATCTCAAGACCTCAAGAACAACCTCCCTCCATATGAACCGACCTGGTCTCTGAGATCATCATCTGAGGCCCTTCTTCATGTGCCTCCTCCACAAGAGATCTGGAGGGTGGCAGCATGAGAGTGGGCCTTTCTCCAGTGGCTCCCCATTTGTGGAATGCTCTCCCCAAGGAGTTTTGGCTGCTGTCTTCATTATTTATCTTTAGGCACCTGGTGAAAATGTATCTCTTCAATCAGGCCTTTGGCTAATTGATTTCTGATGCCCTATTAAATGTGTTGTGTGTTTTTATATTGTAATTTTATGTTGTGAACAGTCCTGAGATCTGCAGACGAAGGCCAATATACAAAATAAATAAATAAATAAATAAATAAATAAATAAAGTTTAATAATAAACCATTACAAGTGGGAAGAGTGCTGTTCTACTTGCGTGCTTCCCATTGGGGCATCTGGTCAGCTACTGTGATAATGGCATGCTGGGATAGATGGGTCTTTGGCTTCATCCCACAGGGCTCTTGTGTTCTAATTTATATAAAGACTTGGGACAGAATTGTCAAAGTCAATGGAATGCCCACTTCACTGAAGAACTGGGACTAGTACAAGGAAGTGGCTTTTTCAAAGCACCAGCAGGCAACCACTTCTACATTGATTTCAGTTCCAAGGAACCTCTGCACATCTGGCATGCCATGGAGTGAGCATGAACATGAGACAGTGAGGAACTTTGCTAAGTGAAACTGCTACAGCATGATGAAAGGGAGGGAGAGCATCTTTACCATTACTTTATGGGGTGAGAGGATAGTACTCATTCCCTACTCCAAGCAGCCTGCAGCTGGCTGTGTATGCCTTGATTATTTTAACTAGAATGTGCAGGAGTGGTTGACTATGTCCAAACCAGGGATGGGGGAGCCTGTGACACTCCAGATTTTGTTGGACTCTAATTTCTATCATGATTGACCATTAGCTATGCTGGCTGGTTCTGATGGAAGT
Source organism: Podarcis pityusensis (assembly GCF_964106645.2). NCBI lineage: Eukaryota > Metazoa > Chordata > Lepidosauria > Squamata > Lacertidae > Podarcis > Podarcis pityusensis. The sequence goes on from NC_138044.1 coordinate 44,233,540, forward strand.
TAGCATCCTACAACATGTGAACAGGTTGCCTATCCCTGGTGTAAATAAATATCTCAAACAAAGCCTTCCCATTTACTACTTTCCCCTGGATTAATAGCTGTTAATGGGAATTGTTCTAGTCCCTTGTCTTCTCCCAGAAAGGTTGGCTATCTGGCTGGTTGGGCACATGACTTTTCTGTGCTTGGGTGGTGGCAGCTATGTTTTTCACACTACAGTCTGTTTGCCTGTCTCCCTCCCTCTCTGTGTTTCCTTTCTTCTATATAAGACGTATCTACACTGCAGTTTAATGGTGAATTCTCTCTTGAACATTTTATTTATTTAAATTATTTAAATTATTGATATCCCACCATTATCAAAGTGGAAAACAAAAACTACATGGTGCAGGGTACAGTTCTGTAGTTTGTTGTGGAAGGAAGGTATCCTTCAGCATTTAATCTAAAACATTATTCTTTGGTAGGTGTTCTTGATGTAACTGCCACAAATTTTGTCCTCCCTATATAGATTGATGAAGGTACTGCTGGAGAAATGAGCTAAGAGGATGGGACATTTGGCAAGTCCGTATACCCCCTTATGGGGCCGGCGGCATTGCGGGTGCACCCCAGGCCCCTCTTGAAAACCAGCCTATCGCAGGCCGGATCCTATTCCTTTTTTAAAAAAAAAAGATATTTATTAAAATTTCAAGATATTACAAAATGAAAAAAGAAAAAAGAAAAATACAAAATAAAAATAGTTAAAAACAACTCAATCTTTCCATTACTTATTTTTAATTAGCTTGTTTCCCGGACCTCCTCGCGCCTCCCTTTTTTGTATTCCAGTTTAGTTTGTTAGTTCAGCAAATCCTTCCCCTCTTTGTTTATCCTAGTCTTTAATCTTAAAATATTGTAACATTAAATTTTTACCTATTCATAATCCATTTTTCATATTCCCTTATAGTATTACAGCTAAAAACCACTTAATTTCTATCCAACATCATTCTAACATTCATTAATTTTACAATATTTCTGTAGATAGTCTTTAAACTTTTTCCAATCTTCTTCCACCGACTCTTCTCCCTGGTCTCGGATTCCTGCCATCAAATGGGCCAATGGCGGCGGAAGGTGGTGGGTGTTCCCCTGGGCACAGGGCCAACCGACCAATTGCTGCTCTTCGCACCGCACTCAGGGGAAGTTTAATTGCCCAGCCTGCGGGGCCTTTCAGCCTCTCTCTCACTAGACAGGGGCTAGGGCCATACCACTCCTCCAATGGGGACTGTTTGGGGGATACTCCAATTTGATGTAGGTCATAGGTCATTCCCACCCTGCTGGCTTCACTCTTAGAAACACTCCCAGTGGCTGGCGGGAGTGATGTACGCAGTTGCTTACCATAATGCCAATGGCCAAACCTCACATCTGTAACCAATAAAGTTGTGGCCTTATTTGATCCCCAAAACGAAGCTGCCATATGTTGTCTAGTTATTTGCACCTTAGGGAACAGGGTGGTCATGGGGCCTCGATATGCAAACCACTGTGGAAGGATGTGTGGATCCAGAATTGGCTTCCACGGTCACTTAGAGATTCACTGTTAAGACTGTGTTTATGGAAGACAATCTTACTCAGCCATGAGTGATCGCCAAAGAGAAGAGAGAGTGGTGCAAATGGAGGTGGAAGCCTCATGTGCAAGCAGATTTCAGAGAAGCTGTCAAAGGCTCATTTCCTTCCACAGAAATAATATTAAAAGTTGGGTGATACTCAACGTTTGTGATATTCAAAGCAGAACAATTGAAAATTATCAACTAAAGTTTATTGCTTTCAGTGGGTCTGCTTTCAGCATGACTTAGTTGGATAAGTAACATATTCATTAATTTAAATGGGGCTAATCTAAGTATTGCTATCATTATCCGTTATGTCTATATTCTGTTGCTGTTACATTGAGATTCTCAAATACCAATCTGACTCCAAGTTGGCATGGAGGGGTTTTGGTCAATTAGAAATTTTAAGAAAACAACCATAATTGGACTGAAAATAAAAATAAGTACACAATTAGCTTTCGGATTTTTAAATTCTCCAAATTTTGCAATACAGCTCTCAGATAAAAAATTTTAAAAAGAAGAAACATAGAGGTGTATACTTTTGAGTTAAAACATGTATTTAGAAATGTGTGCATTGAAATGAAATATGGACTTAAATATATGTTTTGTAATAAAATATATAAATATGTTACCCGGAAATGTTTTTGTACGGTTTATTTTAATCACACATAAATTCATAAATAGGTCAGGTAAAAGGTAAACGTAAAGAACCCCTGGACAGTTAAGTCCAGTCAAAGGCGACTATGGGGTGCGGTGCTCATCTCACTTTCAGGCTGAGGGAGCCTGTGTTTGTCAGCAGACAGCTCTCCGGGTCATGTGGCCAGCATGACTAAACTGCTTCTGGAGCAATAGAATACTATGACAGAAACCAGAGCACATAGAAATGTTGTTGACCTTCCCACTGCATCGGTACCTATTTATCTACTTGCACTGGCGTGCTTTCGAACGGCTAGGTTGGCAGAAACTGGGACAGAGCAACGGGAGCGCACTCCGTCGTGGGGATTCAAACCGCCGACCTTCTGATTGGCAACCCAAGAGGCTCAGTGGTTTAGACCACACTGCCACCTGTGTCCCTTTAAAAGGGTCAGGGCAGACCTGTGAATAATATGCAAAAACTGACATGGATTGAGAATGTATCAGACCCTCCATCCCCAATCATTATTGCTTACTTTCAGCAAGTCTGCAGCCTCAGGCGGTCCCAGACTGTTCACCGAGGTGTTGCTGAAACAAAGTTAAATTGTGTATATTTTTTCTTAAATGTTGAGAGCAACAAAAAGTATTTTGATAGAATAAGGGCAAATCTTTGCTGTGATTCATGTCGTTATGCATAAAATCACAATACGCTCTTTGATCTCTTTTCAAACACTCTGTCCCTTGTTTTTGTTTTTCTTTTGTTTTTGTTTTGTTCTCTCAGCAAAAATAACAATGAAATAAACATTCAGGGTGGAATACAAAATGTTCTCCACTTTCCCAATGTGTTTGAGTTTTATTTTACTTGCTTGTGATCTCTGTATGCTTTCCCTACTGATTTCTAAACTGATTTCAAATATTAAGAGTCTCAGCCTTTACCAACTGAGCTCTCTCTATGTTTGGTACATTATTATCCCCTTATAATTATTTACTACTACTGCTGCTGCTACTATGTATACAGAGATGGGAAAGAACTTAAAAACAGGGAGAGGTGGACTCACCATTAGTCATGCCATAGTTACATCCAGACTACATCAGGAAGGGCCACAGCACAGTGACAGAGCATCTGCTTTGCATGCAGAAGGTCCCAGGTTCTATGCCCAGCATATCTAGCTTGGGCTGGGCGAGAAAGCCCAGTCTGAAACCTGAAGAACTGCTGCGAATCAGTGTAGACAAAACTGAACTAGATGGACTAATGATCTGGCTCAGGATAAGGCAGTTCCCTGTGTTTCTGTTGTAATGTGGTCGACTGTGAAGAATTCTTTGAAACTATAACTGGCACAAAAGAATGGGCCACAGAGAACATATGAAGCTACAGCAGCTCCCTGGTGGCTTCCAAACTCATCCAAACTCGATACTTCTCCAGTTTAAACAGAAATGGCTTGACTACAGAGTACTTGGAGATCCACTTTGAAACCTACTCATTTACTAAGATTAGATTCAAATATCCTATTCAATACTCATTGCTCTCAACACCTACTTTGCCTCTGTCTTCAGCCAAATGGAAAGCAGTGCTCAACCTGGTGATAACAGAATAAATGTTGCTAGGAGGGAACTGTGGCCCAAGACAGGAAATGAGGTGATAGGGGAACACCTAGCTACTTTAAATAATTTTGAAACTCCAGGGTCAGATGAGTTGAACACAAGTGTGCTAAAGGAGCTTGTAGTTCTTATCTCAGAGCCTCTGTCTATAATATTTTACAATTCCTGGAGAACAAATGAGGTCCCTGTGAAGACAGGCAAACATTGTCCCTGCCTTCCAAAAAGGTCACCTTGATGTCGATACCAGGAAAGTTCCTAAAACAAATAATTAAATAGTCAATCTGTGAGCCCTTAGAAAAGGATGCTGTGATTACTAATCCCAGCATGGGTTTCTTAGTAGATCTTTGATAGAGTTAGAAGCTTGGTGGATCAGGGGAATGCTGTGGACATAGCATATCTTTCAGTAAGGCTATTGACAAAGTCCCCCATGATATTCTTGAAGAGAAGCTGGTAATATGTGGATAGGATGAAGTAATTGTTAGGTGGATTTGTAGCTGATTGGCTGACTGAACTCAAAGATGGTTCCTTGTCGTCTTGGAAAAAAGTGACAAGTGGGGTGCCGCAGGGTTCTGTCCTGGGTCTGCTGTTGTTCAACATCTTCATAAACGAACTGCATGATGTAATTAAGGGGATGCTCATCAGATTTTTAGATGACACCAGACTTTGGGGGGGGGGTAGCTAATGCTACAGAAATCAGAATTGGGATTCAAGATGGCCATAAGGGATTAGAGAACTGGGCTGAAAGTAACAAAATGCATTTCAATAGGGACGAATGTCAAGTTCTACACTTAGGCAGGAATATCCAGTTCCACAAATATAAGATAGTGGACACGTGGCTTGCCAATGGTATGTGTGAAAAGAGTTCGGGATCTTAGTACAGTAGACCACAAGCTTAACATGAGTCAACAGTGTGATGCAGCAACAAAAAAGCTAATGTTATTTTAGGTTGTATCAACAGAAGTATAGTATTCTGATAAAAGAAAGTTCTAATGCAATTCTATTCTGCCTTGGTCAGACCACACCTGGAATATTGTGTCCAAATCTAGGCACCAAAATTTATGAAGGATATTGACAAGCTGGAACATGTGCAGAGGAGGGCAACCAAGATGATTAAGGATCTCAAAACCAAACCTTATAAGGAATGGCTGAAGGAGTCGGGTATGTTAAGCCTGGAAAAGAGGAGACTGAGCAGAGATATGATAGCCATCTTCAAATATCTAAAGGGCTTTCACGTGGAGGATTGAACAAACTTGTCTTCTCCTGCTCCAGAGGCTAGGACCCGAACCAACAGCTTCAAGTTATAAGAAAGGAAATTCTGACTAAACATTAGGAAGCACTTTCTGATGGTAAGAGCTGTCCAGCAGTGGAACAAACTCCAGAAGGTGGTGCACTCTTCTTCCTTGGAGGTTTTAAATGAGAGTTTGGGTGGCCATCTGTCATGGGTGCTTTTGTTGAGATTCCTGCATTGCAGGGGGTTGGACCATATGACCCTAAGCATCCCTTTAAACTCTACAATTTTAAGCTTCCATGATAAGTGCAGCATGTGTGTATGTTTGGTGGGCCCTTTAGAGTTCTTTTCATTCCTTCAAAAGAATGTACAAGGGCTTAAATGGGGGACGCAAGCATGCACACAGTGCCAGCCATCCATTCAATGCCAACATAGATGTTGAATGCATCTTTTTTATCCCCAACCTTACTACATTTAATAAGGAGGTAATAAGGGGTCTTTTAAGTTTCCTTGTTACCAGATACCCTGATAACACAAGGCTCCCAATCAAAGTGAGGTTTGTAAAACTGCAAAAACAGAGTCATCTTGCACAGGCAGGCGGGACTTCCCATCACAAATGGTCCTCTGGATCCTAGCCATTATTATCATGATGAGCTATTCAAATGTGGAATTGATGGATTCTGGAATAGTCAAATATGACATCACTAGTTAACAAATTATAAATTGAGCAAATTATCAGGAGTCACCTGAGATTCATTGAGGGATCTCCAAGGGAATGAATTTGAAGTTGAGTGTTCATTAAAAATAATGAAGACTGAAATTTGGATTGCAAAGCTGAATGTGTTTTGGTCTATATATGTAACATACCAGCATGCTGGAAAGAGAAAGCAGCTCATAAATAGCATACAGGTTTTTTTAAACATCTCAGCACGTCCATCATCTTTTCAAAAAGTGGTCTTGATGCCATGGCAAAATCTTAATGGATCCAGAAATAATTGAATTCTTGCCTTAATACATATGGACTAATTTGAAAGCTCATTATTTATTTGGCAAGTATTTAGCATAACAAATTAATCTAAAATGACACATGAGAATAAAGGAGGTAAGTCAGAATGAATTCTGGAAAATGAGATTAAAGAGGGAAGAGTAAAATGCTTTGGATAATATTTTATATATACAGTGTAAAGAACTCTTGGCATTAGGTTTCTAGTGGCTATGCAGGAATGTATGGAAGACCACATATAGGGAAATACATCTAGTGCAATTGAAGCCCTGGTCAAGTGTTTGCCCCCTGTGATTACAGCAGGAGTGGGGTGGTACAGCTTGAGGAGATGATTCACAACAAATTGCTTTACAGCTCAGGGGCCATATTCCCTTCTGGGCAACGTTTCACGGGCCACATGCCTAAGGTGGGCCTGACCAGAGGCAACGGTGGGAGGTGTGCATTTGTAGAGTATACACCTTTACCACTCTGGTTTCCTTCCTAACAAGCAAAAGATGTTATCAGAATTCAAGGACACATTCCAGCCAGTTGGGATGCAAAGAAGGCCACTGAGGTGCTGCCTGGGGAGTTTCAAGGGGCACATTTTCTCTCTGAGCCCGAGGTTTCCAAACCTCAAACTCTATGTTGTATTCCATTCCTTGGTTCTCACCCTCCATGTGGTCTGGGACTGGGGTGGGGGGAACAGGTGTGGCTCCCTACTAGACACTCCCCCTTGAATGTTTTCACCTGGCTAGAAAGTTTCCTTGCTATATGTTTCTTTTTTTTTTAATTTTTATTAAGGTTTTAGACAATAAAAAAGAGGGAAAAAAACATACACAATACATATAACAACAACACACACAAAAAGCAACACAAAATTCAACAATAAAAAAAGAGGGGGGAAAAGAAACATAACAATTAAAAACAATATCTCTTTTCCATTTCCATTTTTAAATTACTTACTTTCTGGACTTCCTCATACCTCCCTCTTTTGTATTCCAATCCAAGTTATTTGTCCAGCAGTTTCTTTTCCACTTTTTTAATCCCAAACTTTAATTTAATAAAATATTAAAATATATAACTTCAACTTCTTTAAACCTAATCCTTGGTCTTAGTATCATATAACGTTATAATTTTCCCTCTTAATATCAAATTTCCATTTCTTTAAACATCTTTAATCTTAATCTTAATCTTAGTCTATCATTAACTTTAACCTGTACAGCTGGAAACCACTTATTTTCAATCCAACATCGCTCTAACATTCTTTAATTTTGCAGTGTTTCTGAAGATAGTCTTTGAATTTCTTCCAATCTTCCTCCATCGACTCTTCTCCCTGGTCACGGATTCTACCAGTCATTTCCGCCAATTCCATATAGTCCATAAGTTTCATCTGCCATTCCTCCAGTGTGGGAAGTTCTTGTGTCTTCCAATACTTTGCGATGAGTATTCTTGCTGCTGTTGTTGCATACATAAAGAAAGTTCTATCCTTTTTTAACACCATTTGGCCGACCATGCCCAGGAGAAAGGCCTCTGGTTTCTTAGGGAAGGTATACTTAAATACCTTTTTTAATTCATTATATATCATTTCCCAGAAAGCCTTAATCTTTGGGCACGTCCACCAAAGGTGGAAAAATGTACCTTCAGTTTCTTTACATTTCCAACATTTGTTATCGGGCAAATGATAGATTTTCGCAAGCTTGACTGGGGTTATGTACCACCTGTATATCATTTTCATAATATTCTCTCTTAAGGCATTACATGCCGTAAATTTCATACCTGTGGTCCATAACTGTTCCCAGTCAGCAAACATAATATTATGACCAACGTCCTGTGCCCATTTAATCATAGCCGATTTTACCGTTTCACCCTGAGTATTCCATTTCAGCAGCAAGTTATACATTCTTGACAAATTCTTAGTTTTGGGTTCTAACAGTTCTGTTTCCAATTTGGATCTTTCCACCTGGAAGCCAGTTTTCCTGTCCAATTTAAATACCTCCATTATTTGATAATAATGAAGCCAGTCTCGCACTTTGTCTTTTAGTTTTTCAAAACTCTGCAATTTCAGTCTATCTCCGTCTTGTTCCAAAATTTCCTTGCTATATGTTTCTTGCCTGCCCAGCTGGAAGCCAGAGGGGGATGAGTGTGTAAATTAACATTTCCTACTCCAACCCAAAAACCCAAAAACCTTGCCAACAAAGGTCCGTATAGTTAAAGCCATGGTTTTCCCAGTAGTGATGTATGGAAGTGAGAGCTGGACCATAAAGAAGGCTGATCGCCGAAGAATTGATGCTTTTGAATTATGGTGCTGGAGGAGACTCTTGAGAGTCCCATGGACTGCAATAAGATCAAACCTATCCATTCTTAAGGAAATCAGCCCTGAGTGCTCACTGGAAGGACAGATCCTGAAGCTGAGGCTCCAATACTTCGGCCACCTCATGAGAAGAGAAGACTCTCTGGAAAAGACCCTGATGTTGGAAAAGACTGAGGGCACAAGGAGAAGGGGATGACAGAGGAAGAGATGGTTGGACAGTGTTCTCGAAGCTACAAACATGAGTTTGACCAAACTGTGGGAGGCAGTGGAAGACAGGGGTGCCTGGCGTTCTCTGGTCCATGGGGTTATGAAGAGTCGGACACGACTAAACGATTAAACAACAACAATAACAACAACAGGGTTCTTTGATCTAAGCACTAGTTCCCAAACTGAATAATACCAAAACTGACTAGTAACATAACAGAGATTCTACAGTTTTCAAATGTGCACATGTTTCTTCTTTCTTATTTGTTTATAAGTAATTCTGCATTTGTCAGTTCCCTCATTGCTGGAGCCTACTGATAAACTGCCTGCACAAGAAAGCCATGCCTCTAGATTCCTAGATTTGTTATTTTTTAAGCAGACACATCCATCAAAGTTTCCAATTGTAAAAGCAAATGGACCCACTCACTAGCCAGCATGGTATGCTGAGGCCGGCCATGATCCACATTATGCAGACTGAGAAGTTAATCATGCTTGCTGGTTGTTTATAGCACAGAACATCTATATATCATCTGAAAAAGCCATACCTATATGGGCTGTTGCAATAATGATAGGAACAAATACCTATGCTTTTTACTGGACTCTTTTTCCAGGATTTCACATTGTATGCATTCTTCTACAGAATGCAACACTACCCAGGGTTACATTTGCATTGCTAAGTCAAATGCTAGCAATGTATTTTTGCATAGATTGGTGGGTTATTTCATTTAGGGAAAATCACATTTCCATGTGACATTGTCAGAGTCTCACCTCTTCTCCTGCACAGTCATTAGGACAGCTCCCCCTTCCCCCACTTCTAATAGGTGTTGCACATATTCACCCATCCACCCTGCTGGATTAAAACTGTCGTCGTATTTCACATCTTACACCTGAAAGGTTTGCTTTTAGACTGTGCAAGGGAAAGGGAAATTAAGCCTGGGCTGAAAATTCTTTCTGTTAAGGGAGCAATCCAACCCAACCCAACCACCTGCCAGCCCAGCAAGCCTTTGCAGAGTCAAGGAGCAGCTCTCTTGCATACAGTGACCAGGGTGGAAGGTTTGTGTGTGTGTGTTGAGCAGGGGATGGGGTGCAGACAGATCACTGCACTAGCCTGTAAAACATTTGAAAATTCAATAGTGATCAAAATAAGGAAACAGAACAACATATAAACCACCATGCAGAATAAAAGCAACAAAAATCTGAGGCAAATTTAAAGACCTTGGCAAATTAAGAGAGATCTTCACCAGGCACTGAAATGACACCAATGCAGATGCCAGGAAAGCTTATTTAGGGAGAGAATTTCAAAGCTCAGTACCATCATTGAAAGAACCTATCCCTTTTAGCCACCCAGTGCACCTCATTTGGTGGGGGCACTCAGAGAAGGGCCTCCAAAGCATATCTTGATTTAGCTACATGTTGGGAGGGGTTGCCCCTCAGTTATACTGGTCTCAAACCATGAGGAGACTTAAATGACCAAAACCAGTACTGTTGATTAGCAGGAGTAAGCAATGTCATACCAGTGGCTTCCAAACCTGCTTCCAGATTGCAGGGGATCCCAGACCACTCCAAAAAACTCTGCTGGATGGAACTGTGATGATGCAACGGTGTTGCTAGGGGAGAAAGTGTTTCTTTGACACCATCACCATCAGAAAGTTGGCTTGATAGTCAACTCTAAGTAGGGATGGACAAACCTGTCAGGTTCCGTTTCTCTCTTTTTTCAGTCTTCATTTCCATTTACCACATTTCATTTTTAAAAACTCAAGCACATTTTCTACTTAATGTCTAAGCATTTTTATAGATTGATTGTTTTGCAATCAATTTCCCCTAATATATTGTATTGTTGTAAGTCATTCTCTGCCAACCCTTGGCTCCCCCAGTGTTTTTGGACTATGTCCCACCAGCCCCAGCTAAAATGATCAATAGCCTATGGTGGTTAGAGTTGTTGTCCAAAGAACCTGGAGGGCACCAGGTTAGAAGAGGCTTTCCTACTTTGTGCAACATGTGCATGAGAGCACAATCCCACTCTCACATCAACACTCATTCAATGCAATGTCTGAATAGCTCCTGGAACCAATGTTAAGGTTGTCTGAGTTTTGGCCATTGTTCCAAAACTTAATAATGCCAAGGCTGACTAGAGTTGGTGAGTGTCGATACTGACCTTTAACATCCTAAACGGCCTTGGCCCAGTATACTTGAAGGAGTGTCTCTACCTCCATCGTTCAACCTGGACACTGAGGTCCAGCTCCGATGACCTTCTGGTGATTCCTTCACTGCAAGACATGAAGGGAACCACTAGAGGACCTTCTCAGCACTGGCACCATCCCTCTGGAGCGCCATCAGATGTCAATGAGATAAATAACTATACAATTTCTAGAAGACATCTGAAGGCAGCCCTGTATTGGAAGGTTTTGAATATGTGATGTTTTATTATGTTTTTATATGGGTTGGAAGCTGCTGGGGCAGCCTAGCCAGATGGGCAGGGTATAAATAAATAGTAAAACTATTACTATTACTACTACTATAGCATCACACTAATATAGCTGGCTGGAACTGATGGAAGTAGTAGTCCAAAACATCTGGGGGGGCTCCAGGTTGGCAAAAGCATGCTTTTTGTTGTTTTGTGAAAACTGCATTGCAAAATTCAGAGAAGTGTGAATTTCAAAGAATTCTTTCATTTATGTGTGTGTTGGTTCAGGAAGTGTGAGTTAGGTAGATTCTCATCCAAATGCAAACTGAACAAATGCCTCACCTATCCCTAGCTCTTACCTGTTCTAGATTTGATTTCTGTTCATCCCCCCTCCCCCATTTGCCTTTTATGTATCATCCTCCCAACCTGCTCCTACTATGGAGATCAACTTCCTTTCATCAGAATGAGCCAGTATTTGTGGGAATGAAAAAGGCATGGGCTAAAATTTAATTTGCAAACACTGGCAGCCTTTTTTTTAATTAATTGGAAATTAAAAGGTCAGATAAGACCACAACCTTTTCAGTATCTTGAAATCTATGTTGCTGACCCCCTGTGAAAGGTTTCTAGCTGGGGAAAAATTATGAGAAAGATGCACATACATATAGCACATTGGATACTTTTCTGGTCTCTTGATATGAAGATTCCATTTCATGCATGAGCAATAATTTGAACTGGGGACATCAGTGACATATGACTAAGATTTCCCCACCACACTTCTGATAACATTTATGTGAACTAAAACATATTACTTTTTAATGTCAGAAGAGTTAACATTTTGTCACCAGGAACATTATTATCTGCTTTGCTCTTTTCACATTTTTCTTCCCTTCCACAAAGATATAAATTAACTCTGAAAATAGTCTTTCTGCCTCACCTGTCAATGGACCTCCCTCCCCTTGCTGGTCCAAGGATGCCTTTTGACTATTTTCTTTGCAAATAAAATTAGGTCTTTCATGAAACTTGGATCTGGAATTTGGAGATTTGTCTTTCTGAGGAATTTTGTATTTTCTGATGAACAGTTTATCTTTGCCATCTAGATGGGACCCATGCATGACTCCATTTGCTTTGTGTGTGATTGCTCTCCCTTTTGTCCTGAGCTGGTATCTGGGAGATGGATGTGATTTGACCTGGAGCTTGGCCACAGTCCACAAGCCACTTGCTTCAAAATAATTACATCAAAGGATCTGAAGCTAATTCCAGGTTGAACAGGCTGCACACTGCACCTTATACTCATCTTGGACCAAGAACCTTGTAATGTAAGAAAATGAGAAGGAATGGGAAAATCTGTCAGTTTAGGTTCCCCTCAGTCCTCATCCTCCCTCATCTCCAGTCCTTTGCTCCTGTCTCAGTGACATCTACACTGGATTGGTCATGTCTATGGCAGGATCCGCAAGGATGTGTTCCATGAGGGACTGGCTTCAGGCACCAGGCCTGTTGGCAGACCAATCTTTATTACAAAGATGTCTGCAAACATGACATGAAAGCTGGCAACATTAACCCCACTGTGTGGGAATTACTTGCAGACGACCACAGTGCCTGGAGACAAATAGGGGTACTTAGGGGTACTTCTAGATTCACTGCTGTCACTTGATGCTCAGGTGGCCTCAGTGATGGGAAGGTCCTTCCATTCTCAATGAGTTTTAGGATTCCTACTGTAAAGAGCACTTAACATGTCTTTTGCAGATATGTAGAACCCATCATGGCAAAGGTCAAAAAGGCAAGTTAGTAAGAAATTGGCAAAATTCAAACGTTTTAATTAATTCATGGCACACTGCATGACAGAATATTTCTTACTGTTTGCTCCAAAGGAGAAAGACCTCTGCTATCAAAACAGCAATTGCATTTGACATGTCTTGAAAATCTCACAAAGAGAATGAGTCAGTAGCTACCCGTTGCTGGGTATCCTCAAATTGGTAATATAAAATCAATTTTTCCTTACTTTAGTATGAAGGTTCCTGGGAGGTTCTCTGCAGCAAAACATAAACGTTGGAAATTTAGGATAATATTCTAATTTAATCTCCTAGCATGACTCCTTTGTTCTCCTGTTCCTCGTCACACATGACTGACGTTCACTCTTTAGGAAAACACTTTCCACAAATGTCAGATGCCATTAATTGCATTTAGCACAAGCTGCTTCCATAGGATGCAAGAGCTGCCACTGTGCACATTTTTTAATTTATGGGATACATGTCATTTGAAACAAATTAGTACAGGAAATGACTAAATAATTGGTATTCAAGCATGTATGGCAGGGGTGGAGGTTTTCAGGCCTTGAGGCCATATGCATCTACCCTGGCCTCTTCTTCTGATTCTCAGAACTCTCCCCAGGCTGTTGTAACAGTCTCGTTGCACACCCTCCTTGAGCGTTTCTTTCTGGAATGTGCTTTTGAACTCTGATCATGCTTCTTGCTTGCCTGAATGGAAGACAGAGAGGGATGTGTAGGCATGTGTAGAAACCAGCCTACTTTAGAAAGGTAACAGTTACAATTGTTGTTCTGCCCATTTTTGCCTCTGGCCTCACCCACCTCCAGCATGTGGTCCTCAGAAGCAAATGTAGCCCTCTGGGCTGAAAAGGGATCCCCACCCCTGATGTACAAGCACTGGGTTATTTTCTTTTGGTTTTTCCCCCAAGAGCTGGCACAGCTAGTATAGACTGGGAGCCTGAAAGGTTTCTTATTACGAAAATCTGCTTGGTAATGAATTTCCATTTTGCCTCTCCAAACTACACACCTTCAGGACTATTTGCCTGCAGTGGTGTGGGGGCTCCTTCTCCCTGGTGCCTTCCCACACCTCTCCAGCAATACTTGGAAGGGAGGAGGTATGCCGGTAGACACCTTCTTTACATGGATCATCATATCACAATGGGAAGGGATTCTTACATTGCTATGGGAAAGGTATAATTGGCCCTTTCTGAGACTGTACGATGGATGCTCTATACCACTTCTGGCTGCAGATGGAGGAAATAATATATTTAGGAATTTCACTTTTCATATACACTCACCTTTCTTTATACTGCAAACTACTATGTCAACAGGTCAGCCTAGTAGCCTCTCTGACATGCTGTAATCTCAGGTTTCTGCTGAGGCAACATCATAGGTCTAAAAAAGGTTTAATAGGCCGTATCAGCTATCTGCTTCCTAAGCTTTACTGCAGGGTGATTCATATGTGTCTATATGTCACCCACCCAGAAACCACAGGGGTGATAAAAACATGGGGGGGGGGGAGTGCATTTCATCACTCAAATATTCTCAGCTGAATTTGTGACTCATGTCCTATAGGGGGGGCGAAATCCCTACAATGATATCATATGCTTATTGTCATCCTATGTTACATCTGCCTTTACTACTGCCTGCCAATTAGCTACTGGGCTACATTCAAGGTGCTGGTGAACAAAGCATTGCACAGCTTAGGACCAGGATACCTGGAAGCTGTAATGATCTGACTGATCCCTGCCCTCTGCAGGAGAAGGTCTCTTGCATATGCTATCTTATCTATGCATGAGGTAGGAACGGGACTTTTAGTATGGTGACACCTATGCTTTGAAACTCCCTTGCATAATATATCAGGCAGGGACCAACTCCATTGCCTTTTGAAGATGCTCCTTTTTCAACAAGGTGCTTAGCCTGGTCTGCAGCAGTATTGGATTTGTTTTAATATACCGTATTTTTTGCCCTATAGGACGCACTTTCCCCCCTCCAAAAATGAAGGGGAAATGTGTGTGTGTCCTATGGGGCGAATGCAGGCTTTTGCTGAAGCCTGGAGAGCGAGAGGCATTGGTGCGCACGGACCCCTCTCGCTCTCCAGGCTTCAGGAAGCTATCCACATGCCTTGGGAGCCTGGCAGGAGAGCCCGCTGGGTTCTCAAGGCTTGCAGGCGGCAGCCTGCAGTCGGAAGCATGGGGCACGCTGCGGAGCATGCCCCATGCTTCGGGCAGATGTCCGCAAGCCTTGCGCGCCCGGTGGGAGGTCCTGCCGGGCGCGCAAGGCTTGGGGTGGCAGCCTGTTCTGGGGGCTGGGGTCGGGGGAAGCTCAGGCTGCAGGGGGAAATAATTTTTTTTAAAAAAAATTCCCTCCCAAAAAACTAGGTGCGTCCTATGGGCCAGTGCACCCTATAGGGTGAAAAATACGGTACATCTTTGTGGTTAATTTGTTTCTTTTGATAGGGGCAGTTTCACAGGAAGTGATTTGAAAATGAAATAACTACTTTCCCGGACACCATTATCAATTGTTTCTCTGCTGCTGATGGCACAATACAGCAGAGTTTGCTCTGTTGTGGGTTGATCTTATGCGAACCTCACCACCTGATGTTGCCCTCATCAAATGATAAAATGAATGCAATGTCTATACACAGCCTGTGTTACACTTGGTGAAATTCTTTGAAAAAGAACTGGAACATGATTTTGAAAGTGAGATGGTTATATGTCTGACAACTTTATTTTTGTTTTGATCCTAATTTGTGGCTGGTATGCTCACTTAATTTCTAAACAGCACAGCACATTTATTCATTAACATTTGGAACACTTTTCTACTTGCATGGGTTGTGGGTAATGTAATTAATAAATTATTTAGCCAGAAATGGCACCTTAATAACTGTTTTTTTTCTTCCTCAGAATGGCTGGATCACCAGCCGTGCAGTGATTATGATTGCATATGTTTATATCTTTCCAAGCAGAAAATAGGAAATAAATGTAAACTCTGCTACAGTATTATTTGCACAAACTACAAGCTGTATTTAAATGGAAGTGTGGCTGCCAAACATGCTAATGCCTTCCAAGCTATCTACACAGAAGATGAGTTTGCTTAGAAACAAATGTGTAAGCTAGAGATGTTTGCAGTGGCAGATCCAGGCCTTTCTTTTCAGTGGGGAGGGAGGGCTTGGGGGGGAGGCTATCTGAATGGGCCAACTTTCTCCTTGATACTGTCACCTCTGCCCGTTCCCCTGATCTCTCTATCTGCTCCCCAGTCTGGTTTACCACACAGGAGAAAATTGCAAGACAACATGAGGGTGTTTAATATTGCTTGCATGTTTGTAGAGGATGGGTGAAGAAGCAACAACATTAACAAGGCTCAGGGTGGTTTCCTTAGTATATAACTCAGGCAGGAATATCACCCAGATCTACCTGGAGGCACCGGGGATTGAACCTGGGACCCTACCATAACGCGTGTTAGAAGATGTGGCCTGCTTTCTGCACTGCAACACCTAGCTCTGTATCTCCTACACTGTCTGGAAGCAGCTCACTGGGGTTTCACCTGCTCTTTCCAAATGGCAGCCTTTCAGTAGCTGGTAAAGAACATTAACCATAAGTAGCAGAGGGAAGGGCCGAGGACTCTGATATTATTAGCCACCATCAACTACCTCCATTTGTGCCCCTGTTGCACCATTCAGCTCCCTCAATTTATAGCAGAGCAAGGGGAAGTCTTCAACATGTCAATTTTGCATTGATTTAATGTAAGTCTATTATGCATTCTTGGATTTGGTTAGTTGTCATGAAAATACTAACAGAGAAGTGGGATATAAGCAATGGTAAAGAAAAACAACAACTGCTGGATCTTCCCAATCTCCACTGCTGGTCATAGATGAATGTGTGGGATAGCCAGCCTAATATAATCACCATGCTCAAGGCTAATTTATGCATGAAGTGGTTAATGCCATGGAGTAAGGTCTCCTGCCAGGCAACCCCTCTTGCCCTGGTCCACCCCCCTCAGTTCACCAGAGAAGCTCAACATGTGAGGTCTGAGCTGGTTGATCCAAGCTCAGACCACATGGCTTTCATATGCTATTTTTTGTTTTCTTATAACAACAATATAGGAACTTTCATCACTTTGAAACTAACCTAAGTACTGCTGTCTGTGTTTTCGGAGTGCTGTATGGAAAAGCACAAGAACCTTTGGAGAGTTTGTTAAGTAAACAATTTTAAACTTACCAAACATGTAGGGTTTGTTTGTTTTTTCTGTGCAAAGGGAAGCGGTGACCATTTTGGAACTCTTAGGGGCATGTTTTAAAGGTCTAACAGCCTATATTTCAAATGTTTCACTTTGCTGCATATTTTGTGATTTTAAATGTCTGCTGGGTTCTCTCATGCTTAGCATCCAGGGAATTCTCCTCTTTTATACCTATTTTACCTTGCCACTAACAGACTGCATATAGATTTAATAGGAAGGCAAGAAGCTGTCTTATCAATGCTTTTGAATATTAGGTTTGTAAGACTGAAGTGGATTAAAGTGCTCAGTCATTCTGGTGGAACAAAGAAATCTTTTTTTAAAAAAAGAAACAAACATTTTTTTGGTTCAGAAAGTGAGGAGGAAATGCAATGGAAAATGGAAAATAAACAAATGATTAATGGAAAACATATAAATATCACATGGGCTAATGAATGAATTCATGAATGGTCATTGTCACAAAACTACACTAGCTCCATAAAGAATAGCTCAAGAAAGATTACACATAGTTTAACATCTGCATACATTTTATGAATTCAAATGGGGGGGGGGAATGTTCAACATACTGGTTGTCTGGTGTATCCCTCAATAATGCTGACATCATCTGATAGTGGTTCTCCAGATTGTCAAGAGAGAGAATCTTAGCAGGGTTGCCATATTTCAAAAAGTAAAAATCCAGAAAACTTTTCTGCCAAAGTTGTTGACCTTTCCTTTTTCCTTTCCTTTCCTTTCTTTTCCTTTCCTTTTTGACTAAAGTTGTTGACCTTTTTCTTGTTGACGTTTCTGAGCTATTTTTAAGGGAAATTGGTAAAAATGACTCTGCCGACATGGGTTGCTCTACTGGATTCTCCTGGACATTTTTCCAATTTTCGTCCAGACACTGGTTTCAATTGCAGTATTCCGGGTATGTCTGGGAAATTCTGGATATTTGGCAATCCTGTGTTACAGAGATGTTGGGAATTGAATCTGGAACCTTCTGCATACAAAGCAGAACCACTGAGCTATATGCCCCTTATCCAGAGTTTTAAAAGTTGCAAGCCCAGCAGAGTACAACTCAACAGAGCACTCGTTGCCATTGCCTTTGAGCTCTGACAGAGTTATGGACAATAGGAAACATTTTAAGAAGCTGTAGTCTTCTTGGACGACATGGTGGAAGGGAGAGAGAGAAGAAGAAAAAAGCTGACGAAGCTGACCTTAACTAAAAAGCTGTCTAGCAGCATACAATGAGGCAATGCTGTCTCTTTTTGAAAAGTTGGGCATCTTCTCTCTATATAAAATATGTTTTCTCCTTCCTACACTCATGCTTACCCTGCAAACCAGGAAGGCACAGAACAAAAATAACAGATGACAGTGGGGTGTTGTTTATTGGATCGATGGCATGATAAATGATCAAATGTTCCATGCAGGGAGCCAGACAATAAGCTGAAGCCAAGCTCACCTTGCAATCAATCCCCTGACAAGTCTCTTGGGCTGAGGAATTATAGCAAAATTGAAGGCACACTCTGGTCCCCTTTCCTCCTGCTAAGGCACCTGGTCAAGATCTAGCCATTTTTCAGTTCTTTCAAATAAATTCAAGGGAAGGTGTGTGTGTGTGGGGGGGGTATTCTTTGGCACAGAGGTGGCCAGCTGATGGTGTCCAACAGACTGCCGTACTCCCTTCTCTGTCTCCCTGTCTCTGCCTCTCTGTTTCCTACCCCATTTTGCTAAACAACTTCACTTAGGATCTCTTAGCTCTTACCTTTTACAGTGACATAGTTGCTATTTATTATGAATTGTTTTGGCATCTTTTCATACAACTTTATCATATTCCACTGCTATTCTGGAATAAAGTACTCTTCTTTTTCTTCTGCCACAAAAGACATTTGTAAAAGATCCATACTGGAATTCTCAGTATTTCCATTCTTTGTAGAATGTGTTTAAAAGCATCATGCCACTTTCTCTTTGGAGAGGATGGGAGTTGGTGGACTTTGGTGCAAGAGGTTTCACACCACTTCGCTCTGACCAGTGTGAATTGTCGGTTTAGGCTAAGTGTTGTTCTGAGGAGAAACGGGCAGATAGCTATGGGAGTTCCAGGATGAACCATAGCAGGCTGTAACACAGTGGTCATTCCTCTCATCTAACCTCCTACATTTGTGGATCAAGATTTACACATAACATAGGCTCAGATTAGCTGGGTCAGATTTCAAGTTGTAAATGAATATAGCCAAGATTGACTCTGAGTTTTGGCAGACCCTAGGCAACCTGTCTTTGGAGGGTCCTACCAACATCTTCAGCCTCTTTGCAACTCACCACCCTGAATATTGCTAGGGAAGCCCTTTGTCTCATGTAAGCCAGGTTAACGCACCTAATGGATGGGTTGTCCTCCGTGTAATTCCCAGCCACAGGAAGTTAACACTGCCTGGGCTAGTGTTCTCTGGTACTTGGCCTTTTAATTTCTTTAACATCATCATAATCAACAACAACAATAATTTTGGCATGCATGAGTGGAGCAGAGGCAAAGGCACAGAAAAAGAAGGGAAATTGCAGTACATGTCCTTTTTTGTTGTTTGTTTAATGCAGATTCAACAGAACAGTATGGCAAATTAATGAAGCAATGCATGACCTACACAGAAGTAAAAGGGAAAGCAGGAAATTGAGCAACAAGAAAGTGATGTGAGCTCTGCAAATGCTTTTGGTGGAGGAGGGGCATGAGGAGGAGCACTTGTTTGTAGGAGCCAGATCCATGTGGCACTGAACATGCTTTGCATGCTTAACATCCCCAAGTATCTCCAGTGAAAAGGATCAGTTAGCAGATGGTGTGAAAGTCCTCTGCCTGAGACCTTGGAGAGATCCGAATGTGTGCAGATTGCAACTTACCTATCTGTCATGCTTTTCAAATGATACTCATCTGTTCTTTAAATGGAGGTTATCTTGCCCTTCTCTTTTCAGGGATGAAGATTTCTCCCATAAATTTGTTTTTACAGGATGATGTCTTCTGGCCTGCAAGGCCAGGTTGGGACATCAACAAACCTATAAAAGGGCCAATAAAAATGTGTGAGCCTATGTTCTACTTCCACTGTCAGAGGCATTATGCTTCTGACTACAGAGCTAGGTGATCTTGCGCCCCTGACAGAACTGTCCAGATTGCACCCCCTAGCTGTGAACAAATTAGCTCTTCTTTCTGCCTCTCCTCCAACCCCAACCCCCCCCCCACCCATTCAATTCCTCATACACTTCACCTTGTAATGAATTCTTTTTTGTAATGAATTCTGATTGAAGCAGGACACCAAGATGGGGAAGGTTGACCTAGATGATGGTATACAGTGGTACCTCAGGTTAAGTACTTAATTCGTTCCGGAGGTCCATTCTTAACCTGAAACTGTTCTTAACCTGAAGCAGCCCTTTAGCTAATGGATCCTCCTGCTGCTGCCGCGCTGCCGGAGCACGATTTCTGTTCTCATCCTGAAGCAAAGTTCTTAACCTGAAGCACTATTTCTGGGTCAGCGGAGTCTGTAACCTGAAGTGTATGTAACCCGAGGTACCACTGTATAGGCATTTCCCGACTTACGGTGGGTTATGTGTCATAAGACAAAGGTTCTTGAGAGCAGAAGAAGCAGTAAGGCCTACAAGGCCTACAGAATCCTTCAAGCCTAAGCCTGCTAACTGTTAACAGCAAACTGCTAAGTCACTGTGACTCATCTTGGGTGACGACTCATTCTCCCTATAAAAGTAGCCAGCCTCTGTTTGTGTCTCAGCTGTTTGTGTGTGTGTTGTGTTGTTGCAGACAGAGTGGCTCCAGGACTAGTAAATCACTAACTAAGACTGTGCCTCTGTGAAGAGTCAGATAGCTGCTATGAGCACTCTGTGTATGCTCTTTAACTGTGCTGTTTCTGAACAAGTTTATTTTCTTCAGCAAAGTTTTATTCTGTTTATGAAGAAGACTCTGCATTGATTAATTTACCATTGTGTGACATTATGTCCCGGGCCCCTGCCTTCATAAGTGAAATCACATAAAGTGGGGAGCACCCCGCTTTCATAGGGAGAAGGGCATGGGAGCCCACTCCTTGGGGCCAAGGTTCCTTCACACACACCCCTAAAATATTTGAGCAGGTTCTCCTCCCTAGTTAATGGGCATTGCCATTCAAATAGTGTGTGTGTGCTCCATCTTGTGGTCAATTATACAGGACGGTGATTACCTGCCCCCCCCCCCCATATATTTTATTCAAGTTGGCACCTTTGACGGAAGGTGTGCGAAAGGGGAGAGAGAGAGAGAGAGAGAGAGAGAGAGAGAGAGAGAGAGAGAGAGAGACTTCCGGGGTGGCGCCATCGGTAATGGCGGACTCCCTCTGATCTGGAGGGACCAGCTCCACGGGAAACGGGTCTTTCCCGCTACGGCGAAGCGGGAACCCTTTCAAAAATCACAGGCGGATGAAGCCTGTGACCATGGGACTCGGCGGGCACCTTTAGCGCCCACCCCAACCCGCAAAGGAACCCACTAACGGGCTCCGGAGCGAAGAGGGGGCAGTGGCGCGGTGCTGAGAGTCAACTGCTTCTTCCGTGGAGCGAAGCCGCACAGTCGTTGCCAGAGAGCGCTGCCTTTTTCCTGGGACAATTTGGCTTTTAAAATAATCACCCGTGAGTACTTAAATCTCGACAATTGGACTCTAAATAATGATTTGTGAGTAGAAAGGAAAATTGGACTTAAAAATTTACTTTAATTTGGCACTGAAACGGGAAGGTCTAAACAGGAAGTCAGCCTTCCGTTTCTTTGTAGATAGATCAAAGCAAAGACATGGCAAACTAGAGTTCAGAAAATCGCTTGTAAAGGATTAACTTCCATCATTTAAAATTGTTGAACCCCCTTCGGAAGCAGGAGAAGAGGGGGGATTTTTTCCGGACTGTTTAAACCTGCAGAAGAGAGCGTAAAGCAAAGTAACTTTCCACCGTCTTGATCCTGGAGCGGGGTGTCAGGACTGACGTTCTTTGGGAAGCTCATTGGCCAGAGACAAACGTTTTTGACAGATAGTTAAAAGAAGAGAAACATAGTGGTTCCACTGTTCCTTTCCGCATTTTAAAGGAACAAATATTGACAAAATATCTGAAAAAGGAAACTTTGTTGTCAGATCTGCCTTTAAAAGAAAAGAACAAAAAGAAGTTCTTCCCCTAGAGGGAGCCTGTGAAACAGTTTCAAATTCTGAATCGGGGAGCTAGCAGCTGTTACAGATTACGATCGTGGGAATAGACTTCTGACCTTGCAGAACAATGTATCCAGAAGCTCTGCTGCATGCTTTCTGTAAAACAAGTGCCCTACTGGAACAGCTACATGAGAAGACGGACTTCATGACTGATGCGATCAGAAATTTTGGACAGGCAGTGGGAAATTATATAGAGCCCACCCAGGATTCAAATCAGGAGTGTGCTCTGACAGAACAGATGAGAGAGGATGTTGCTGAAACTTGGGCGCCAGAGATGGAGGGAGCTGTGGCCCAGCAGGAACATGAGTTCTTGGATTTGACAAATGAACTTGGAAAAAGCCAGATTTGGAAAGATAAAGTTTGGTTTGGTTTGGAAATGGGGGGGTGGATAGACCCCCCTATGCAGAGATGTTTGGACTTTTCAAGTCTGGCAATGGGCCGTGAGATGTTTGGGGTTGTGGGGGCTCTCAATTTTGGAGGGACTTTGAAACATGTTTTTAAATACCACATGGAGTTTAGTGTGGACTATGGAAAAGGGGCTGATTTGTCGAGAAGGGTCAAAAACATTGTTAAGTTGGAGTTCCCACAAGTGAAAGGAGCAGGAGACAAAGTAAAGTACAGGTATGTACTTGAATATGAAGAAGAGCTGCGGAAGGGACATGGAAGGGACATAAGGGCCTCGGACATAAGATTACCAGGTTAATGCACTAGACTGATGAGATAGAAAGGACTGACAAAACCCGGGACCAGGAGGAAGAGACGCTGGTTGAAGATTGGAAGAAAAAATTTTATTTTATTTTATTAGGATTGTTTTATAAAATTGATGAACGTTAGAAAAATGTTGGAATGAAATTATTTGGCTTTAGCAAAAATGTTTAAAGAATTATGTAAGAATATTATGGTTATGAGAAATTGGTATAAATAAGATCTAAGTTTTAAATTTTAAGGTTCTTTATAGTAAGATAAGATTAAAATAGATTAAGGTAATGTAATGACAGAATATTATGAAACATGGAAAGGATTTGCTGCGACAATTAATAACTAGGATACAAAAAAAGGGAGGGGTGAGGAGGTCAAAGAAAGAAGGTAATGACAATTAAGGATTTGAGAATATTGGATTTGTTTTTAAATGTTTGTAGCACATTTTTGTCTTTTGATCGTGATGTGTTATTTTTTGATTCTGATTTTTATTAATTTGTATTGCTTGATTGTGGCTTGTTTTTCCTTTGTTTTTTCTTTTTCCTTTTCTTTTTTGTTTCTTTTTTGTAACTCTAAAAATTCTTAATAAATATCATTTAAAAAAAAAAAAAAACGAAAGGAGAGAGAGAGAGAGAAGTGACCCCAGAGTAGGCAGGCCTTGAAGTTGGCAACTCTCCCCCGGTGACTGGAGGGTCAGGAGTGCGGGCAGTGAGGTGGCCAGATGCATGCATCTTTTAGCATCAATTTCATCAGAAGCACACATTGGTTGCATGAGCATCTTTGTGTTTGTGCATGCACATGTGCAGGCATGTGCAGTATATACAAATGGAGGAAACTCTCACCATCGAAATGATAAGCAGAAGTGATTGTATTGTATTGTATTGTTCATTATATGCTTTGAAGCTCACTCCATAGTTCAACTATATTTTCCCCCATCATGAAACCTTTATCTGATTAAAGAGAGAGAGAGAGAAATGCAGAAACATATTGTGCTGAAAAGTCAAACAATGCAAGCTGTCTCTCAGTTGAAATGTATCAAGCTAGATTCTGTGAAATTAAAGCTCTGAATAAGCCAGTAAGGAGAGTAGGTGGGGTGTTTAGTAGGTGTGGGTTTAAAAGCTAAATATGCAGGTTATAACCCCTTTAAAAATAGGTCCTTTTAAGTCATTAGACTGCTGTACAAATAGTGTTTTCCTGTTTACACATTTTTTATTCCTTCCATACTTATCTGTAACTTTCGGTGGATCCATTCATTCATTATGTTATCTTGCGTTTCACAGTTTGTACACATGGTGTACGGAACAAAATTTAAACAGATAATTATTTCTTTAAAAAATAACTTTACAACAATGAAATCAACCTCACTGCAATGAACAAATCTAACAGCAGAATTGCAGAAACAGCAGCACCAACCAAAAATAATAAAGCAGGGCGCTTAAGGTGAATTATATGAAAATGATGTACAGATAGTATCTAACCCCAGTTAAACAAAATGTACAAAACAAAAGGTAATAAGTGTTGGAAGTATAAAGAAGCAGAAGGTACGTTTTACCATTTAGCACAGAGACCTCTGCACCCTTCCTTGGCACTTCCCACCATGGATGGACATGTCGTTGGTATGATTAATTATATAACTATTATCAATTGCATTTATATCCCACCTTTTTTTCTCCAAGGAGCTCAAGGCGGTATACATGTTTCTCCCTATCTTAAATTAATCCCCAAAAGAACCCTGTGAGGTGTGTTAGGCTGAGAGGCATTGCCTGACCCAAGGTGAGCTTCATGGCAAAGTGAGCTTCATGGAAAACCCAAATCTCCTGGGTCCAAGTCCAACACTCTAAACATTATGCCACACAGGCTCCCTGTCAATTTTGGTTTCTCTGAGCTTTTTATTTTTCCAATCTTAAATTCAGTTTGAGACATTTATGCAGTAGTTTTAAAAAGTTGTCATGAGTTGTTATGAATATTAGTCAGTAATTCAATGATAATTCCACCCTTTATTTTAGGAAGTCATGTGGTGCCTGCATTGCACAACTCATTGTGGTGGTTTTTTTTTATTTTTAAGTTGTGCCCTGAGCTTACCCCGCATACGCATCTTGCCTCTTTGCTCCAGGTGTGGGCTTCAACCAAGAGGCATTTCTTCACTTGCCTTTTGTGATGCATGGGCACCCAGAGGAGGGAGTCTGGTGATTATCTAATTCAGGGATGGGGTATCCTTACTGCAGGAGTATCCTGCAATAATGCAGGATGCATTATTATAAAAGCTGCATTCTGGTGTAGGGTGGGGACAGAGGCAACTGGGCAAAGCAACATATGTGTCTCTTTGTACAGGAGGCTAAATCCTAGCCATATAAAAATCAGAGGTTCCTTAGGGCACACACTTCTCCAGCAAACAAGAGGCATGGTCACAATTCAGTTAAAGGCAGACAAAGACACTTTGGGATGCAGAGTAGAGCTGAGCCTGAGAAGGATAAGACTAGTAATGGCTACTAGCCATGATGTGCATTACTGCCAATATCAGAGGAGGTGCACCTCTGAACACAAATTACTAGAGCACAGAAGTGGGGAGAGTGTTATGCTCTTGTAAGTGAACAAAGAGGGCACACAGTAAGACAATCTATTAGATCCTTGCATGTTTGACAAGCCATGGTTAAAGAAACCCTACAGCTTAGCATTATGTCTGAACTGAGACACTGAATCTATTAATATATTCAGACTTCCAGAACTTCTTTTGAAGCACCATCCTTTGTTTCTGTATCCAGGAAATAGTAGAATGTTGCTGCCTCCAACTTGTTCATTGTTATCAGCACTTCTGACTAACATGCTATGCTGAGCATGAACGGTGAGAGGCTGCAGACTCGACCCAAAAGCAGCATGTGGGATGTGCATGATTCCCAGATTTGTTCAAGATGGCCAAAGCAAGGAGAGCATCTAAGTAGGAGTTGTGCCACCAGAAGCTCATAAACCTGTGCAGGAGGTCACAACTTCCCAATCTAAGTGTATTACAGAAGAATGAGCACTGACGTCACTAGGTTATACGGAAAGCTGTTAAATGAGAGAAAGACTTTGTTTTAAATCAGGCAAATGTAAGAGAAGCAATTTTCTAAACCTCCATGTGGAGAGACAACAGACAATCCAGATTATGCACATCAATCTGCCATGAAATGCTTTTAGACCTCTAGCAAAAGTTAAAAGTTCAAAATTGCAAGTTTCGGATAGAACATAATAAAGTTTGAAATGGCTTCGGTGCCTATTGAGGCAACTTACTTTATATTCATTTGCTTTATATTTCCTACCCAGACATTCAGGAATGTCATTCATAAATAAAAAAAGGAGAAAACTATAAAAAGTAATGCATACATTAAATATATGAATGCACCCAGCCTGACATTATAATAATTCATTTAATCATTTATGCTTTGGCAATAAGAAAATTCATAAATAGAAGTGCTCGGAGATGCCAAGATTTGGTGTGGGTGGAAAGATACTGACGTCACCATGTGCATTGGTGTGTTGTTTTTTTAAAATTTCTGCTTCCAACTACAGAGGTGGAGGAAAATACCAAGTTCAGAGCAAATTGCTAGCAATTTATAAATGTCATTGTACAAGCATAACCAAATTACAATCCAGTACAATACTGAGAGCCAAATTTCATGAGACACCAGAGATCCATGACTATATACCCTCCCACTTTTAGTTTGTTTAAAAAGCAGACTCTCCCCTCCCCTCTAAAAAAACCCCCCAACCTGGAACATGGTACTGTGGAATAGCAGTATATCTGGAAGAATGTAGGCACATGGAGGATCCACATCCTGTTGGATTAGGCCAGTGGCCTACCTAGTCCAGCATTTTGTTCTCACAATGGCCAAACATGCTTCCCATGGGAAGCCCAAACACAACAACACTCTCGCCAACATTCCCAACAACTGGTATTTAGAAGCATATCACTTCCAAGAGTGAGGGCTTGCCAATACCTCCACTTACCCTCCTGTCCCCCCCCCCCCAGGAAACCCACTCTTTAGCACTTGAATAGGAACAAATCACAGTCAAGTTTTCTGCAGATTTCTGTTTGTTCAGATTTAGATCTAGAGAGCAGGTTTTCTGGTGGAAAGCAGCAGGGCAAAGACAAAGACACTCCATGCCTAGGAAAGGCAGGAGAAGTGGAAAACTACTCAGACCTTGCTTTTTTAGACACAGGCCAAGCGGAAGTATGGACAAGCCCTGAAGAAAATATACCTCCATCATGGCTACTAGCCATTGTTAACATTATTCTCCTTGACTGAGGATCTTAAAAGCATAACAGCATAAGAAGGGCCATGCTGAATTGGGCCAAAATCCATTTAGTCCACCCTCCTCTGCTCATAGTAGCTGAACAGATGCCCCAATGGGGAACCAACAAGCAAGACAGGAGCTCAACAACACTCTCCACACTTGTGGATATAGGACTTGGCCTTATCCCTTTTTCCTGTGATATCTTTCCAGTCTAAATCTCTCTCATACACACACTTCTGTGTTTTCCTTTGGGGAAAACACACAGGTACATGTAGTGATTGCTGGTACCCATTGGGAATGTTGGGGAAAGCAGAGTCAAGTAATTTTAATTTTGCCTCCCTACCAAGATCTGTAATGGCAACACAAGAGTAAAGTGGAAGAAGCTGGCAGCCAAGGCCACCCCCTGATCTGGATGCAAGTAAGAAGGCAGGCAGGTGGGGGCTGGCTAAGGGCAGACTGAGGTTGGTGGGGCAGTGCCCCCATTTGCCGTAACATACCAGCCCCCGCTGGGTAGATGAGTGTTTCCATTAAGGGGGATTGTCAGGACTGTGCTTGAATCTGGGGTAGCACAAGAGGTAGGAACCAGAAGGTTCAAAGACCAAGGATCGAGTCAGTAATCAGAACTAAGGTTACAGGCACACATAAGGGCTCGAGAATACTTTGTTCCTTGCTCAAAGTGGCTTGAAGGTACTTCCCAGAGAAGCAGCCACCTGCTGTTAAGTGGCTCACCATGAGGAGCAGTGATCCACAGATCCTGACAATACTTGATGGACAAATAGATTCTTGGTGGAAATTTAAACTAGAAAAAGCAAATAAGTATAATGGTTAGGTTACCCTGTTTCGCAAGGTAGTCTCAGTAAAGTTCCCTCTCCCCCATAACAATTTTTTTAAAAAATTCATTTTTTATCCAGTCATGGCTCTCCTAATATAGTTTGGCCCTAAGTGAAGATTTATGAAGATTTATGAAGTGGTAACTTGTGATGTTGTGCATGTGTCTGTTTCATAAGCCAGTTGACTGTGTTGTCTGTACGGTTGTCAGAATTGTTATGCTACGTTTTCAATGTCACTGTACCACTTAGGAACACAGGAAGCTGCCTTCTGCTGAGTCAGGTGACTGGTCCATCTAGAATTGTCCACAATGACAGGCTGCAGATCTCTAGGGTTTCAGAAAGAACTCCAGCCCTAACTGGAGATGCTGCAGATTGAAACTGAGACCTCCTTCATACAAAGCAGATGATCTGCCCCAAAGTTATGGCCCTTAATAAATGTTCACTTGATAAATGGGCATCAGTATTTACCCTGGAATGTGGGAATAAACATCAATATTCTCCTAACTACCAGTTTTGTTTTGATTTGGTATTCAAAACAGTCAGCATCTCTGAGTTGTATTCAAATAAGTCCAACTCAGAGTAGACCCATTGAAATCAATGAACCTAAGTTATTCATGACCATTAACTTCAATGTGTTTACTCTGAGTAGGACTAGCACTGAATATATATATATATATATATATATATATATATATATATATATCGTCACATTGGTCCAAGTAGTCCCTGAGTGAGCTTTATCACAGAGCCAAAACTAAAGAAATGGCACATCCTTAACATTGTACATTTTAATTGCCTACATTTAAGCACAGTATGTGTTTAGATTTGCTATTTTATCTGTAAACTATATCTGTTTGTTTTCTATGGAAATTGTTTGCAAATCATTCTATTTAGGATGACCTTTCTCATCTTTCAAGGTGTGGTATCAACAGACAGTTTAACAGAAAGTGCATTCATAAGTGAATAAAAATCTAAGAAAGATAACATTTAGCTGGAAAAGACAAGAAATATGGATAAAATAAAGCAGCTGTGTCTTATCCAAGGGTGATAATGAATTTGCTGGATTAATGTTGTCTAATCCATGCAGCTATTGATTTGACTATAATGTGTGTTACATTTTGTAATTAACAACGTCATACATTACCTCCTTTGCCCTTCAGACTAGGGTATTTTCATGCCTTCCAAAAGAAAGCAAAAGTCAACACACAGGAATTGGTATATTACTGTACCTCAAAAGGGAAGCAGTAGGTGGCACCAAAAAGCATCAAAAAAATTTTTTTTCTCACTTCAATCTTCCCTAATATTTAAGAAAAAATTGGTCTAACTCACTTGCACAAATCCAGCCACAATGCTCATCACTGCAGTGTTTCAGGGACATCCATGCAATGATAGCAGAATGCCCAAATTTAGTGAAATATGTTTGGCACAGTGGAATGCGATTCTAGGAATATAAGATGAGGCCTCCTGGATCACTCTAAAGGAAAAGCAACAACATTTGGGTGCTTCTTAATTTACAGAAAAGGGGAATAAGAGCGGACATGATAAGAGGTGAATGAAATTATGAGTGGTATGTAGAAAGTAGATAGAGAAAGTTTTTTGTTCCTTTCTCGTAATACTAGAAATCAGGGACATCTAATTAAGCTGAATGTTGGAAGAAACACTTAGACAAAACAGCTTGTTCTCATGCTACGGAATTTTCTCCAGCAATAAATAGTTTCTGGGAATCACAGGTGGAGACAGTTCTGTTGCTTGTGGGCTTCCCGTAGGCATCTGGTTGGCCACTGTGCAAATAGAGTGCAGAGCTAGATAGACCTTTCTTTTGTCCATCTACAGTAGACCAGAACCCTGTTTTCCATTGTGGCAAATCAGATGCCTCCAGTAAGGTCAGAACCTTCCTATCCTCTTGTTACTCCTTGCTTCCCAACAATTGGCATTCATGAACTGACCTCTGACAATGGATTTTATTCAATGCCTTGAACTGCCCTGAGACCTATGGATGAAATACAAATTTACTAAACAAACAAAAAACAAATAATGAAAATCTGTGGCTATTTAATAATAACCATGGCAGCTCAGGAGGATGTCCACAGCCCACTGGCACAGCACATGTTTCACATGGAAAACATCCTACATGCAATGCTTGACAATGGGAAATAATCCTGCCCAGGAGCATAGCATGGGTTGCCGGCACCCTGGGGCAGAGCAAGTGCTGTGCCACCTTGGTGGACTGCACAGCGTTCAGTCCCTTCACTGGCCAGCATCTAATCAAGGAAGTCTCTCCTTGCAAACTAGCCCCAGTCAGTGAGCAGAGATAAGGCAGAGAAACAAGAAGTCAGGACTGCTGTGCCACCTCACCTTCCTGTCCTTGCAGCAAGGCACTCTGGCCAATGCATGTGGCTCCAGCAGTGCTTTCCCACCTTTCCCTCCCTCCCTCCCTCCCTCCCAGTTGGCCCAGAGGCAGGGCACACACAAGTGTCTCTTCTCCAGCCATGAGGAGGAGGAGGAAGCACCACTGCCCAAGTCACAAATGCCCAGCCCGGGTGGGATTGCCTTCCCATAGCTCCAGCCTCAATGAGGGAGCCTGTTGTGGGGGCATCTGGTTGTGGCCCCCTCAGAAATGTTGACCACTGCACTGAGTCATTGCTCCTGCTTGGAACAGTGAAGAGTTTCTTCCATCCATAATAGAGCTACTTGGGCCAATAGATTGTTTGAATATAAATCTACTTCCTATATCCATATAAGGTTTCCCTTATGGCAATGGAAGCACCAATATTCTTTTCCCATTGCGAAAGCTGCATAAATACTAATACAGATGCATACCCTAAAGTACAGCAAGACTGAAACACTAATTTACTAGGCCTGTTTGTGGCACAGCATGAAACCTGCCCAGTTGCCTGTTTTTACCATACTTTCCCTACTGCTTGATACCCCAAGCAGAAGTGACTTCAAAAAATAGATAAAATGTACTGAGGATTCTTTTTAATATGTGCCTTATTTTCTACATCCCTGTCATGCATTATACTTTGTTATTTTGGTCATCAAGTCTTTGTAAATGTCAGCATCATAAATAATAGTAATGTCAGATGGTCCCTAGTTATTATTGCTTTTCGGAAGAAAGCATTGCCTGGGAGATTTTATACATATGAATGAAAACAAAATCCAACATAGCCTTAGCTCTCTGCCACACAGGCATTGCTTGGAAATAACTATTTTTTAAAAAAGAGCAAAATGTCAAGTTCGACTATGTGTGCACCTGTAAGCTAAATTAAATAAGGAAGCTGGATACCAGGGGTTGTATCCAATGTGAGTCTTACTCGGAGTAGACCCATTGAAGTTCATGGACACTTTAGCTTCTGTTCACAAATGTCAATGGATCTACCCTGAGCAGAACTGAGATACAAAAATAAAATAAAATGTGATAAGCCTTGTTCTCTGTCTTTCCCTGAACATTTTCATCATACAAAAAACCATTCAGTGAAAAATTCAGGATGATTTAATGGTCATGGTTGGGATAAAAAGAGAAATCTGAAGTTTCTGGGATTTCCCTGTTTTTCAAATGCAAATCCTAAGAGGATGCAAAGGCGATTCTTAGCATATGATGCTAAATTTACATTAGTTTTATACCAGTATAACTGCCATTACTTCCCCAAAATAACTATGAGAATTGATGCTTCTCAATGATGTTAACAATTCCATGTGAGTGATCCCCTTACAATACCAGCAATGGGTATTGTAATGGACAAGCCTACGCCCTGCTCCTCTTCTTGAACTGGCTATTTCTCCACTAAAACTATTAAGGTCACCACTTTGGATGGCTTTAAAAAGGGTTTAGACAAATTTGTGATGAATTGGGCTACTAGACATGATATAGAGCTTGGAGAAGAGTAGTGATGAGACAAGTTGTAGCTCAGTGCTGGAGTACATGCATTACAAACAGAAGATGCCAGGTTCAAGGAACCACATACTTCAGCAAACCTCAGAGCAGCCATAATGGACCAAAATGGGTGGCAGTAATGGAAATGCTCAACACTGTCCCATTTTGACTAAGCTGCTGAAACATTTGCACTGGTGTCTTTGGGGTAATGGTAAGAATGTGATAATAAGATTTGGGCGGGGGTGGCACCTCCAAAAGCATTAAATAATAAGAATATACGTAGTTCAAGTGGGGAATGGGTAAGTCTTTGTTTGGCCAGAGGGGAGGTTGTAGCCTCCGCCTGCCACTCCTTATTAAGGGTATCCTATTAAAGAGATCTGGGGCATGTGGCTTCTGTCCAATGCCCAGATGAGGGTTAGGGCCATACCCCCTTGTGGATACCCCAGTTTGATGTAGGTCATAGGGCCCGCTTTAATGGTGGTTTACCCTTAGATGCACTCCCAGGAGAAATGTGGAAGTGATATAGTCTGGCTTCACCCAATGCCTAAGCCAAACTGTTGCGTGGCGAGTTCCCGCCTCCCCCCAGTATGAATAAAGACACAAGGTTAATGGGCTAAAATTGGCCACAACTTTATTGGTTACAGGTTATGAGCAGTATTGGCTTAGGCACTGGTCCTAACCAACTATCTGGCTTCAGCCTGTTTGCTTGAAGACCGAGAAGAGTTAACGCCAGCAGGGGGAGCCCTGCTGATGCACATCAACTAGGAACCCCGCTGGGGTCGCTGCTCGGGGGCGTGCCTTAGGCCCTCACCTCCATAGGCTTCGGACAGGGCTACGCCCCCCAGAATCCTTTAGCGGACTACCCTTCAATATCCAGGGGAGGTGATGGCGCTTCCTCCCCCCTTCCATCTACATAACAATACCCATACCAATGCCTAACTGCCAATACCAAGGAAGTTATGGTGATTTGCTACAAGGTAGGCAAAAAGCCAAGTGGCTGGTGCCAATTTGTCAAGTGGGAAAAATTCCTACCAGGCCCCTTAACGGCGACCAACCAAGGTCCATAGCAAGGTCAGAAGGGAAACCTTGAAGGGCGGGTGGGTGGGAAACTGGATCAGCTGGGCAACTAAAGAGGGAGATCCTCGGCCGTGCCTGCCTTAAATGGCCCAGGCCACACACCCCTGGGCCAACTGATTGGCTGGCCTGGGGATGACGCGGCCGAGGATTCCCCAAATCATGCGGAGGCTGAGAGCCAGCCCCCATGCGCGTGTTGGGGGCATGAAGCCCGCAACACCACCTCCTCCCTAGGTCAGAAGTGGCTTTCACATCTGTAACCAATAAAGCTGTGGCCTCTTTGAACCCATAAAACCAAATACTGTTGTCTGTGTGTTTACTCATCCCCTAGGGACCTGTGGGTCATGGGGTCTGGGCACACAATAAGGATATAGTTCAGGCGGGAAAGTTTCCTAAGGCAGGAGAGATTGGGTCCCTCCTTACTCTTGGGCACATTGAGAGGCTTCACCTGTGGCCCTGCAGCAAAAAAGTTGGAATTATCCCTCCTTGCTGTGAGAACCTTGGTGACGTGAACCTGGCAAGCACCCTGAGGCCCCAGCAAGTCAGCCTTCACCCCAGTGTGCCTGCTAAGGGTGACCCAAAGGACCAGATGCCAAAGCAGCATAGGGTGACAAAGAGTGCCCTTAACCTAATAATGCCTCAGGTATTCAGCCTTCCACACCTTAACTTGTCTTTCCTGGCCTGTCTGAAAACCAGTTAAACCAATAATAATAATAATAATAATAATAATAAACAGCTTTGAGGACAGGACTCACAGCAGCATGGAGTAGGCAAAAAACCGGAAGTCCCAAGGCCAATCAAAGGCTCCCCGCAAAATCCACAATGCAAAGTGCATACTGCATAGGGAAGGAGGGAGCGGCAAGGAGAAGATTGGAGTGTCTGGAGTGAAGCCAGGCTTCCTCACCCTGACAGCCCACCTGACTCTTCCCCAATTCCTCCCCAGGGCAAAACTACTAAATTCACCCCGCCCCCCAGAGAGAGACACACACTTGATGATGGCATTCTCTCAGTCTCTCATTTCTCCACCCTTAAATTCAGTTCTTCACATTCCTGCATGCATTTGAGATCTTTTTTTAAGTCCTCATTAAAATTCATCAGCATTTTAGTACAAATTTATCTAACATAAACAGTTCTGTGTGCAATTTTTGCTGAACATGCATATCTTTGCAAAACATCTTTTCCCAGTACATTTTCTGTGTATTCTATTTTCACCTGTACGTGAATTTTCTGCACACTCTGTACCTAAGCATATACATTTGTATTAGGAGACTGAAAATAAACAGGCAAGACACGGGTTATGGGTGAACTCGGGCCACGTTACTAACTCCAGCTTAAGCGTTTAAGAAACATTAGAACTCAAGAGCTAATTAAAACTTCTAATTTTTAAAACTGCACAAGAGAAATTAGACCATGTGCAGAAAACTTCTCATCCTCTCTCATGTGCCTAAATCTGTTATGCCTGGATGAGAAGAGAAATGAAACTCTACATCAGGAACACAGGGGTGTGAATATCTACATCATTTTTTAAAGGCTTTTTCCTTTGAAAAGTCAACTTGCTTTCCCTGTGAAAACCTACTCTTTAATGCTGAATTAAATATTTTTTTTTTTGTTTCTGCACATTGCCGTTTGCTCTGATTCAGTGGTAAAGAGCACGTTTTTTATGGGGAAAGTGCTGGTGGTGGGGGAGAGCACTCAGATACGATGCTTTAAAGTGCAGCCCTGTGCCTACAAACACAGCATTAGTTGCAATACAGTACCCTTTTAAGGAGAGGGAGGTTTGTGAATAGAGGCAATGTCGTCTGTGTTATAAGTAACCCACTTTGTTTCAGCTTTGCATTATCTTAGCATACACATCGGCACTGTACTTTATATATTGCATTCTCCTTTCCTGCTTGGTCGACTTTGATATATGTTGCTAGTTTTTCAAAATGCCAGTTCTGATCCCTTTGCCTCTTATCTTTTGATTTCACATTCTTGAAGCTGGTTCATGGATGACATTGTAAAGAGGATGCACCCCATGAATCAGAAAATGCTTTCACATGAGACACTTAATTTTGTTCCTGTACTCTTTTATTTACTTATTTATCACATTTTTGTTCCATCCATTCACCCATAATGCTCAGGCTGAAACAGGCAGAGTTATCTTCTTTTAAGGAGGACATGAGTGAGGTTTGGAAAATGATGCATGTTGAATAGTGAGGGTGGCCAACATACTTTGTAGGCACAGCCTCCATCTTTCATCTTTCAATCTTTCGTTTGAAAAATAATGCCTGGTTGCCAGGGAAAAACCCAAAATAGTGGAGATAGCATCTGGAGAATTCTCATAGGTCAGAGATGAAGCCCAAAAGCTTATGCATATAAATATATGAATCCCAGAGTGTTGAGAGCTAACAGGACTAGAATGAGGAATTGTGGAGAGCTCTTTCATGTGCTGACCAACCAGGAGTAGTGTTTATGATAATGGGGATGTATCCAACATTATTCCTACTCAGGGCAGACCCATTAAACTTAAGGAACAAGACAAACTTGCATTTATTAATTTTAAGGAGTCCAGGACAGCGAACAATGATCCAATGAATAAAACCAACTTGTTAAAGCCAATAGTAATATTAACAAACAAAATAAATAGTGACAATGCAGCAATAAAGTACAATTCAGCAGGCAGTCAATGGATGAACTATAAAACTCCCCTCCAGCTATGTGCCAAAATCTTGAATAAAAAAGGAGGTGACCTGAATGAAAATGTTGTGGGAAACAATTGTGTATTTGTTGGAAGAGCATTTCATTACCAGGATACTGGTGCCAAGCAGGCCGTGCCACAAATCACAGACTGAATTGGGTCCACCTCACTGTCTTTCCTAAATGTTCAGGGAGGAGCTTTAGAAGTCAAAACACATCTAGCAGGCTTTCTGAAACACACCTGTGTTTAGAATGTCTTCATCTTCACAATATCATGGTTTGGAGCACCCAAGATTTTGAATTGCATTGCTGTGGTGCAGTGAGCATTTGAAAGATATATACTACACAGCTACACAAATATTTCAGAATGTTTCAATGTGATACTATGTATGCATAGGGTTAGCATTTCCATGTTGTGAAGCTTGTTTGGTTGGCATTATTGTATATTCCATTGGCCATAGACTTATTCTTTGTAAAGTTTTAAAAACTCTTTATATTTATGTCATAGAAATATGTGATTGGTCAGGGAATATAATATTGTCTAGATTTGGTTGTTTTCAAACTCTTTAGTTCTCACCTCTGGCATAGTTGTTTACTTCCCCTCAACAGCTGCCTATGACTCAGTTTGACACCAAGAGACCACCAGGTTTATTCTTTGTTTTCTTAATTCAACTGAAGAGATTCATCCAAATTCTTCAAAATGTGTCTCCTTCTTGGAACACTGTTTATGGACAGAAGTCAAGTGTGTGCCCAAACCGAAACAGACTTACTTCTATTGTGGTCTCCAATTGAAAAATCCCATTGATAAATGCCCAACCATTTCCCTCCGCTTTCCACTTCTCACCTCTTGGGCTCTTGTGAGATTGAATTAACAAATTTGCAAATTTGCAGCCACAGGTCCTGTGGGATTAACCCTACCACATCACACCTGGTAGGTTCACAAAGTCTGATATCAGAAGCCACTTGCTTCAATTGGTAAATAGCGAGTGTTGGCAGAAGGCAGATTCCATTAGAGCATGTGCCAGAACATTAAACGAGACACAGAGGGTCTGGAATGAGTGCAGAAAGAAAAACACTTCCAAAGACCCAGCAAATCATAGCTGGGGAAATAAAAATTAGAAAACCCATAAGCATTCTTTAACCTTTCTTTACTTGCCAGCTCCTTATGGGAGATGTGTTGGCTTGATACCACTTATCTTGACAAGGTGTCAGCAACAGTTTCTCCTTATTACTCTCCAGCAGGAAAGATGGAAACATTCATTGGAAAAAATATTTATTTTCTGCAGTTCCTGTGAGATAACTCATGTGCCAATGGTCAGCAAGTAATTTACAATGATAATTTTATTTCATTCACATTTAAATGGAAAGGAAGTCACCAAACTTCTAGGGACTTCTAGACTTGAAGGACAAATGCTATTCAAGAACAGAGTTTTTCATATTTTTATTTTGACATAATGGAAATGTGAAGATTTGTGCACACAGCACACCGTTAAAATATTTTCCCCAACTTCTACCAATGCTGCTTACAGAGGCTGGGAATGTTGCTGTGGGAAACTTTCCATTCATTTGGTTGGGAATTGCAACCCTGAAGGATATGGTCCATTTTTGGCACAGTTTTGTTTTGTTTATTATTAAATATAGAGAGATGAGCTTCAAAGAGAGGCAATCGGGTCCCTATACATTTAAACTGATATGGAGAAGAGGAAACTGGTCCATGTTAGCAAAGTATATCTCTCAAAATTCAATCATCTCTGCCAGTGTTAAAGGTACAGGAATCATATAGCCTTTAGGAACATGAGAAGAACGCTGCTGGATCAGGCCAAAGGCCAATCTGGTCCATCATTCTGTTCTCACAGTGGCCAATCAGATGTCCATAGGAAACCTGCAAGCCAGGCTTGAGTACAACACCACTCTCCTCACATGTGATTCCCAGCAGCTGGTATTCAGAGATATGCTACCTCTGACAGTGGGGAAATAACATTGTCATTGTATTGTGGTTATCCTCCATGAATTTGTCTAATCCTCTTTTAAAGCCGTCCTTTGCATGTGGGCACCCAACATGTGACTCTACTACAATTTAGGGACCCCCAAAGTTGATGTGCATTGGCATTCAAATGGTGAGGTGCGCCACATTGGGTGATTGATTATGCAGAGAGGGGCTTATGTGCCCTCCCAAAATATTTTATTCAAGTTGGCATCAGTGCTGCTTGATGACTGCAAGATCACATGGAAACTTGCATGTGTGAATGAACAATCCCAGAGATAAAAGTGCAGATAGAAATTTGTGTCTCTAGATGTCCAATCAAATATGGTGCTTTTATGGAAAGAGTGAATGCATTGACCTGAAAAGCATCAGGTGTACAGTAAGCAAGTGCTGGATATGTGTATGTGTATGTGAACCCACCATTGAAAGTGGGCAGGTGAGGGCCAATTCCCACATTCATCCTTGCCACCTGATTGTTGCAACATCAAGAATGCATTGCCTGATGCATCACCCATACATAACTTTCTAATGAAAATTTGCATAATTTCACACTCAGTGCTCCCCAAGTAAAGCTATTCACAAATGCAGCTGCATATCACCAAAGCTGGAAGAATCAATTGGTGGTGATGCATATGTGAACCATCCCACCATATGCAAAATCTATTTCAATATACTAGCTATATCCAATGTTTTCTGTCTGCCAGTGTACATTTTAGTGTTCCACGAGAAAGGAATCTAACAACAGTTACTCTAGCAGAAACTTGTTGCACAGCAGATTGCATAGCCTTTCTTTCAAGAGTGACATGCTTATGCGTTCTCTTGCTCAACGACATTCTGCTTGCACAAAGCATTTCACCAACAGAACTATTTTGTTATGTGACTTTAGCGAGTGCTACATGGGATACAACCTATTGTTAGTCATACTCAGAATAAGCCCACTGAAATTAAGACATCACTGACTTAGATCCATCAGTGTAATGGGTCCACTGCAGATAACACTTGAAAGTCACCAGCTGATGTAGCAATCATCAGCTGTTCATTTCCAGGCTGGAACCACATGGGGTACTCATGAGACTTGGCAGGAGTTAAGAGTCCTGATTGGCTCCCTGTGGAGCAGATATTAGAGGTTGGATGTAAGGCAGTCAGAGCAGTAGTCAATGATGTTGCTCTAGAAGTAAGCTTTAATGAGTGTTCTTCAGCCAAGCTGCTGTCTGTTGCAGAACACTTCAGAGGGAAGGTATTGCCCTTATAGGGGCTATGCCCTATTTCTGAAGTATTGGTTCTGGTTGGGTGATGAGCCCTTTTGCTTTCTCTAGGACAGAAGGACAGAAGCAGGATGTCCTTATACATTATGGAAGGTACTGGACAAAAGTCACCCTCAGAGTTAGAAAAACTAGGCAAGAAAAAAAGATTCTGGCATTGCTGGTTTCGGTAGCCCCCC
The DNA here is from genome assembly GCF_964106645.2 of Podarcis pityusensis. Taxonomy (NCBI): domain Eukaryota; kingdom Metazoa; phylum Chordata; class Lepidosauria; order Squamata; family Lacertidae; genus Podarcis; species Podarcis pityusensis. The sequence continues at coordinate 44,272,494 of NC_138044.1, forward strand.
CCCCCCATGGGAATCTCCAGCATATATTGTATTTATGGGGATCTTTTTGAGTGAGGCTCCTGCTCCCTGCCCTTCAACAAAATCTGTGCCATCAGAATCTCAAGTCTAAGGCCATGTCACCAGTTGATGAGCATGAGGACCATCAAACTCTGAGTTTGACTTTCAGGGTGTGAATTTGCTCCCTGGTTTCCCCTCTGCATTTATTTGAACACGGCAGCATAAGTAGAGCCCTACAGTTACAAACCAAAGGCCTCTCTAATCCAGCATCCTGTCCCTCACAATGTGGAATGATGCCCAAATGATTGTGTAAGTAACAACGTAACGCTAAATATTTGACGGCTCAGACTCTGGTGCTTTGGATGAATAATGCTGTTCCACATACAAAAAACCATGAAGATAAATTGCTACAGCTGGGCTTTATGCACATGTGCATCTATTCTTCAGCATCCCCATCCACAAACATATATGAATCTCCTTTGCTGACAAAGTATAGTGTCATTCTTTTTCTAATTCCTGGGGATCAAACAGGCCAAACAGATTTCTGTCTTTGCTTCATAACTCATTGGATTCAGTGGGCTACGTTCTACTGAAGCACCAAACATCTGTTTGCCCAGATAACTAAATTGTTACAAAACAATTTCCCTGGCAGAAATCTTTGTCGTTACTATGAGCTAAAGGAGTGAAGAGATGGCAAGCTATTTTTCCTCTGAACTACCCTTACTTGAATGGTCATTCAATTGATTGAATAACTGATTTCAGCATTGATTATGTGTGTGTGTGTGTTTGCAACTGTGTATCAGTGGGGGAGACAGCAAGGAGATGACAAGAAAGGAAAGGAAAGGCTGCATATTTCACTGATATGATCACTATCCTTAAAAGTTGGAATTAATCTTCACATTAACAATTCACAAAGTCTGATGGTTTTCTATGCCATCCCAAGTATATGTTCACTATGGAACTCCAGCAAATGACTTCAGGAGCCAGGGTTCCAATAACAGAATATATAAACATTTACTAAAGCACTCACCAATGTGGGCAGAGTTGCAGAAGCAAGAGAATGCAAACAAGTCATGGTCCAAGCACAGAGAGTTTGTTTTTATAAAGTGCTTTAAGGGTCTTTTGTTTTAACAATTGAGCATGTGTGTGTGTGTGTGTGTGTGTGTATTGAAATAGCAGGAAGAAGTGTGAACTTTGCACTGGCTTTGCTGTTTCATTTAAAAAATGCAGATTAATGAGGAATTGGAACACAATGGTCTTCTGAATAAACACATAGAATTGTTGAGCTAGAAGGGACTCCGAGGATCATCTAGTCCAACCCTCTGCAATGCAGGAATCTCAACTAAAGCATCCCTCACAGAAGCACACCCAACCTCCAATGCTTAAAAACCTCCAAGGAAGGCAAGTCCACCAAGGAAATCCATTCCACTGTCAAACAGCTCTTATCATCAGAAAGTGTTCCTGATGCATCAAATTGCTGTACCTTCTTTTCCAGCAAGGCAACCAGCTTTTACTAGCTGCAGGTGTATTTTTTTGCACATTCTCAGGCAGGAAAACAACATGGCACAGGTATTGCAGGTTTGTGCAGCTGCTCCCTTGCCATCTTGTCCTATGTACACTGCAAAACAGCACTCCAGACCTCCCCCCTTGAAACACCATTGCAAACGCCACTGTTTACAAGTCCTGGTCACAAGCTCCCAGAGACTGCAACTAGCTAAATAGAACATGTGGAACTGATACAGACAAGAACTAGACTGATCTATCCATTCACAAGTGCAACACGGATTTTTTTTAATAAAAAAAAAATGGCACCACTACCTTGGTAGATAAGTATTCTGTGCACATAATGCCAAGATGCAGAAAGGTGGAAATATAGATGTAAATCAATTTAAATGTTTCTATTCTCTAACACATGATCCCAGAGGCTTGGAAAGTTCACACAGAGAGATTCAAATATTGAAAAGTGAATCCTAAATCTTCTATATTTAGTATTTAAGGAAGAGTGGCATATCATGCTGATCATCTCCACTAGAAGCAGCTCCCACAATCCAGGCCTAAAACAGCCACTGCTGAGCTCCTGTGTTTGAGTGTAATATTCAGTGTGCAAATAAAAAGCAGAAGGTGTTTTTTTATTATTAAAGCCCCTGTTGACAATTACACTGGGGAACAGAAGATATATTTGGGGATAGGAGGAATAACACAAGGGAAGAACCACACCTTTTTTTGATTATCCATTGTTTAGACATTCTCTTCTCTCTGTATTCAATTCGTCACCACCAGCACCATAGCCATTTCCCTCCTGTCTCCTGGACATATTGTCAACACATGTAATCGCTTTCTTAGTCACATAATTTATTAAAGGAGAAAAGAACTTTTGCATCTGTTTTATATTTAGCTGTGTCCCCCCCCCTTCCTCTTACAGCCTTCATACCATATTTAAAGCTCAAATTTAAGGGAGCAGAAGAAACATCAAGAGTCAGCTGAGGTCACTCTATCATTGGAGTACATCTGGTGGCTTATCTGTGCTCAAATAAATAATAATAATAATAATAATAATAATAATAATATCATCACCATGTTCAGCAAAACCAACCCAACAGAAGAATGTTACAAAATGTTACACATACTAGCTGCAGCTCATTGTATAAATCAGGAATGGGGAAATTATGAAGCTCAATGTTGGAAGATTGTACAGTGGAGAAGGAGTCCTATGTATCTGTATTTGTTGTATATATGATTAAATCCCACCAGGCAGCTTAATACTTCAGGGTCTTCCAGGCCTTTGGCAGCATGTAATTTATGAGTTATTTTTTCAAGTGATGCTAAACTTCACATATTTTTATATCAGGCTGAAAGCCTCAGGTGTAAGGTTTTTCTTTTGGGGGCAACTGAAATTCTAGGAGTGGTGATTCAACAAAATTAGGAGGGCCACAGATGTTCCCATTGTAAAAATCAACATTTAATGAGTTAGCTGCTTACACTATAAAGTGCTCCACAAAGCTTCATGATCCGCTCCCAGGTGACCCCCCCCCCATTAAAACTCTCCTACTAACAGTCATTTTGTAGAGGTTTTGATTGTGGGGAGTTAGAATTTAAGGGGTTAAAAACAGAAATCAGAATCCAATTGCAAGTTTGATCTTTTGTTACAGTCAGATCCAAATGTTTCTTCTTGCTTGTCTTTTATCCAGAGGAGACAATCTGTTGCAATAAGGGTTGACCTTTGCTTCAGCCCTGCCCAATATCTTGAAGTGAGCATTGCCAATTTTGCAGGCAAGAATAGAACCTGGCTAAACCCTTTTTATTGGGTAGGTATAGTATGTAATATCCAGTTTTCATTCTGGAGTCTTTAGCTAGAGCTAGTAGCTGTGTTCCCCAAAAACCATGTTATTCCTTTACAAGGAAGCCAGAGTCAACCACTGCTTTTTAGAACAGTTCTTATGCAACAGTTAAGATTAATTGCATCTTCCATTTTGCACCAATTATGGCACGTTTGCATGTACGTAAAGGCCTTAAGAGTTAGAAACACCATTTAATTTGTTGTTTTCTACTATGACAGGTTACTTGTGCTGCAGTCAATAATTCTGTCCAAATGTAGGAAGTGAGCAAGTGTGCTTGGGCACTAGAGAGGTCCATGGGAAGGCGTTAACCCAGCAAGGTTCCAAAGCAGAATGAGAAGTTTATTCTGACAGTTCTTCTTTTTTCTGTCATCTACTTGGCCATTGTTTTCAGCTGGATCTTCTAGTCAGACCCCTACTTCCAAGGAGACCACTGGTAAGTAAACCAGTACTCCTACGGCAATTCTGGGCTTCTCACATGGTCTGTTGCTGTCTTCACTGTTGAGGCTTAGGTGGTGCAATGGGGTGGGAAGGCCTTGGGCTGTGGTCTGATGTATTATTGCAAGGGGGCATTCAGGTTACACAGCCATTAGCAGAGGAACATCAGGTTGCCTTGGGACCTTTATGGCTGCTTACTATATTTCTAAGGCACCCAGATTCCATTGATTCAAGAACCCTAATGTCCTACTTGGCTCCTTGAAGTTCTTCTGTGGCTTTGAAATATCCTCCAAAGTAAGTTTGATGCAAATGGAGCAATACTTTATGTTTCCTTTAAAATAAAGCTTTCCCCATAATTAAGCTGAATTCCTTCTATTCCTCCCCCCCCTTCCTTTCCCCCACAAACTATCCTCTGGTACATCTTGAGGCAATGCATACAGACTGATTAGGAGCTGTATAATCGTTGGAATGGTGGCTTAATTGTAGATGGGGACAGAGGAGCCTCTTTGATATTAGATTGAGCAATGAATTATGTGCATATTCATTGGGTCATCTGCTTGTTTTACAATCGAGAGCAATAGACTTTTTAAGATATTCTGCCCTAGAGCCATAATACAGGCTCCTATCATAAATAATTATGTTAAATTGGTTACTAAGGAGGAGCAGCCAGAGGAAGTTGCTATGGAGATGTTTTTGGTCCCTGCTCAGATACACTTGAATGGCTAATGTAGCCAGTCACAGATGTACAAATTTAGCTGGATACAAATCAAAATAAAGATAGGGAAATTAAGCTCATTTAACCCAAGGGAATAGGGCTTTTTTGGGTTGTTGTTTTTTTAAGACACAACTCTCTTTGGAAGACTCAACTTCACAGGAATGAGTACATCTGTGCTTTCTACAAGCTTTCTGGTTTCACATCAGGTAGATAATCCTCACAAAGCAACTGGTTCCCCTTAAGACTAAAAAAGGAAAAAAGGAAAAGGGATACATCTATTTAAAACACCAAGCAGTTTTGGTGTGGATGTTGTTAATTCACAAATAGCACAATTAGGACTTCTAATATTTAAGCCTTATGGGACATCATTGGGAGACAAAAGGGCTAAAGAGTAAATCCTGCACAGATCCGGAGGGGAGTCCCTAAGGCAGTTGGATGGTGCCTTGTACTCCTCCTTCTGGTGTCTCTTGCGGTCCAGTTAGTGCCAAATGTATTCTTCTGCTTTCCTTTAGACCACATCAACAAGACCAAGAGTAGGTTCTTGCGCTCTGGGCAGCCTGGAACATCCATACACACTGCCCGGTCTTGCACAGCAAAAACAACACGGGAGGCAGCAGTTACGAGTTACTGGTATATACATTCACAACAGGTGCTATGATTGTCTGGCAGTTTGGCTTCACCCATGGAGGCACAATCTGTTTCCTCCTGAGACAAAAAGATGACAACAAAATTATTCTCTGTAGGCCAGGATTGGGGAACCTGTCTTCCTCCAGATGTTCAAGAATAGCTCCTGTCAGCCCCAGCTTGAGATGTTGAAGATTCTAAGAATATATTCCATTGCTTTCTGGAATGCAAAGGTTGGAGTGAAGGCATGAGCCAACTAAACACCCAGTACACGTGCCTGAATCCTTTGCAGCATATATTTCTGTTGATAAGCAGTGGTTCCATGATGAAAAATATGTATATCATTTTACTTTTACCAATGTTTAATTGTTTTTTTAATGATTAAGTTTTCTATGTTTTTGTTTTTGTTTTATCCGTAAGCTATCTTGAGTCCCCCCAGAGAAAAAAAGTGGGGTATAAATGCAGCAGCAGCAACAAAAACAACAACAGGAAGAAGAAAGATCAAAGCAGAAGCATGTGTTGGAAGCTCTGATTCTCATTTAGCTTTCACTTTGTAGATATTGCTTTACAATTAGGGGTGTAAGAAGCCATTTGTTTACATTCTAGTACAACATTGTGAAACTGTTTTCAGCCTGAGGCACACGTTCCCTTCTCAGCAACTATGTCAATGTGGGGTGGGGTGAGGTAAGAGGCAATAGCGAGTAGCAATGGATGCAAATTTTGCTTTTGTGCAGAAATTTAGATTCTTGCAGCCATGCAAACACCGCTCTCTATCCTCCACCCAGTTAAAAAAAGAGAAGCATTAGCAGAGTTCAGTGAAACATTCCACTTGAGCAAAAGAGGGTATAAGTAAGATCACTGAGGTGTGAGGCAGGTGAGGGGTTGTGGCTGAGAAAGAGGAATGTGACCTGGTCCGTTCTACCCACTACACAGTGGAAGCAAATGGCACTACCAGGTAAGTGGGGAACCAGGGCTAGGCATTGCTGGCTTTCCAGAAATGATTTTAGCATTTTTCTACCTTCAGAACTGCTTACTTCAGAAGACTGCAGAAGCACTAGTTCCCACCCACTACCTCTCTCCCAAACGTCCTTTCTGAACCTACAGTTAGAAGATGTTGCAGTTTTGTGTAAACTAATGAACTTGTAGCAGATGTTCTGAATCGGGGAAATGAATATTACATTGTGCTGCTCTGCAAATAACAGGAGCTAAAGGACTTGAAGCAGCTGTTGATAAAAGAAAGAAAATCTTGCATTACTTGCGACCATTTAACTCTTAACCCATGTAGTTTTTAGGGATGTATCAGTCAATTTCCAGACTGTGGGTTAATTCCACATGTGTTCATTCATAAAACTGTTTCACCCTATATCTGATTTTTTTAAAAGAGAAAAATTGTATGAAAATTCATACTGAAGTATATTTTTAAAAATGTATGTTACCACAAAATGCATTTGTCTCAATGTATGCATTTCAAAATGTATTTAATCTATATCTATAAGAATTAGATTTTGTAAAGTTTAAGGTCTGGCAGGGCAAATCCACCTCTTTCTTTAGCATCAGTTAATATCTTAAATTTTATTCAAGGCTTCTTGCCCTTGGAAAGTATTATAGCACCTGTCTCAGGTATGAAAAACTGGATAGAAAAATATACTCTTGACATATCCATTCATTTCTGGAACATGTCATCATTAGGGAAAGTGTCAAGACCATAGGCAGATGTTTTAGGCAAGTCCACAGAAGTAGAGGCGAAGCGACCCATGCTGTATCCCTTTTGCATCATACTGTACCATCTATTTGTTTTCTTCTCCTTTCCTTTTGTGAGAAAAAAAGAGGCTCTGGCAAGCAAGCAGTGTACCAAGACCATAATGAAAACTGAACGTTAACGAAAAATGAGACCTTTTAATTTCCTGCCACTTGACAGTCCCATTCTCCAGCTCATGGGACATCTTGCTCTAAATTATTCATGAAACAACAGCAACAATCAAAAGTTTTAGCAGAGAGTGCATGCTCTGGAGTTTTGGCGGTTGCACTGTCAAACTCTGTTTGCTGATGCTTGCCAAGTCAGAGGCTGCAAGCTTTGGGAAAGGACTGTAGCTCAGAGATAGAGCATCTGCTTTTCATGCAGCAGTCCCTGGTTCAATCCCCAGTGTCTCTAGAAACGACTCTGAAAGAACATTTCCTGAAACTGGAGAGCAGTTTAAATTGGGTAGCTAACATTACTTTTGGCCCAATTGCTGCATTCATACTTGGCCAACCTTCTGGTAGACTTGTGAGCAGAGCCTATAGTGAGATTTCCAAAAAGTAAATGTGGTCACCGCACTCTGGCATCCACAACCAACAAAAAAAGGAGGCAAACAGAAACACACAGCCCTGCTTAGCCTTCTACTGACCCATGCATAACAGCTGAAGAGGGGCATTACCACTCCCTGGCTACTCCTCAAATGATCAGTTTGCACCTCCATCAGAGCACAGGGCTCAGACTACTCCAGCATAATGTCTACTTTCTTGGTACTTTTTGCTGTTAATATATAAAATATATAAAATATAAAAATAATATCAGTTGAGGCAGGGTATCAGAAAGCCTTGCTAGTGGTTTGAATCTGGTCTACAGACCGGGTGCTGGCCACCCCCTGTGCAGAGAACACTGAGCTAGAGTGACCAATGTATTGACTTTGTATAAGGCAGCTTCCTGTGATCCTGTACTTCATTCTTTTGCAACTCAAGCATTGACAAGGATTAGTGGAGAGTTTAATACTGTGTTTTTAGCACTTGCTTCCATTTCCCCACATTTATGCCATTTGTTTTGCTTTAGTGAAGGGAGAAGGGAGAACTCTGGAGAAGATCCAATAAGTAACAGATGGAAGAAGTTTCACTGGTAAACTGTTAGGATGATAGTGATTTGTCATAAGTTCACAAGTGATCCTTGAAAGTATCAATCCATTTCCTCTATTCTCTCTTAGGATTCTGTTAGAGACTAGTTCTTACTGAGCTGGTGAATCTGTGCCTGGGCTGAACTGCTTTGGACTGTGGGGCAGAATCATTTCAGAGTGTAGTTCAAATCCCACAGAACTGAATATATGCAGAAGCATTTTCTTCACACAGAAAACTAGATGTTAGGGAGAAGAGATCTAATATACACTTTCCCCATTGTGTGCATGGCATTTTGGGGGTGTGCAGGAGTGGGGGATATTCAGTCATATTCATGCACACCTGCACAGCCCAGAGAAAGGTTAATTTATTTTATTTTGCCGCTGCCTCCCCCGCCATTAACTTTGTTCTTGGATGGCTCAGAACATAAAATAATAAAATGCAACATTGAAATGCGGTTGCCTCACCTCACTGAGAACTAGGCCAAGAAGTTCCCTGCTTTATCATATCAAGGAGCCAGCAGTGGCTGAGATCCCCAAGAGCTCAAAAGGTCCCCTCACTGGCCCAGCTTGGCTTTGCCATTACTCCCCTACCCTCTCACAGATGGCTGCTTTAGCCATGGGAGGGTGGCAATGCCACTTGTTTTTATATTGCAAAAGAAAAATTCATTAGCATTTTAGTGTGAATTTCTCTTGATATACACATTTTTCTTTGCAATTTTGCCTAATCTGCACATTCTTGCAAACCGGTGTTCCCAAATGTATTGCATTTTTGAATAAGATTTTCACTAACGTATGTATTTTAACATACACTTTACAGTCATGTGCACATTTTTGTACACATTGCTTGGCTAGAGAACTGCATTGCAGACTTCAGAGAAATGTAAAACCTGAAACTGTTTTAGTTTTTTGTATTATTTGGGAAAGTAATCCCACTTCAATCTTCTCTTCTCCAGGCTACACAAACTGCTCCTTCAACCTTATGTCATAGGACTTTTCTTCCATACCACTGAGCGTCTTTGTTGCCCTCCTCTGAACCTATTCCAATTTCTCTATATCTTCCTCTACTATGTATTTGGAAAGTTGTTTGTCTTTCAATTACAGTGGTACCTTGGGTTACAGATGCTTCAGGTTACAGACGCTTCAGGTTACAGACTCCATTAACCCAGAAATGGTACCTCGGGTTAAGAACTTTGCTTCAGGATGAGAACAGAAATCATGTGGCAGCAGCGTGGTAGCAGCGGGAGGTCCCATTAGCTAAAGTGGTACCTCAGGTTAAGAACAGTTTCAGGTTAAGAACAGACCTCCGGAACGAATTAAGTTCTTAACCAGAGGTACTACTGTATTTATTTCAGCCCTTCTTACAACACTATAACCAAATTTTGCATGAGGGTTTCTGGTATCAAGGAGCAGGTTTTCACCTATGTTCAGTTTCAACTGGACACAAATTTGGATCATGATGGCAGACTAAACTTTTTAAAGCTACACAGATTTTAACCACTGATTTCACAAAAAAATCACTGATTGTTTTCTCCTTCTTCGAATTCCCAAGTAATGCTGGGTACAATGCTGACCGTCCTTCATAAATTGTGGCACCAAAACTGGGTGTAGACCTTTTAACAGTTCCATCTCCACTGTGATTCTTCCAGTTTCCTTTAGCTGGACCACCTACAGGTAAACATACTAGTGAGTCTTAATTTGTAGTCACAGTTCTATGCAAAGGGAATTGATTGCATTCATGCCAAGGTTTTTGGCAGAACATCTTATGCTGTAGAAAGCTGGATCTATCTCCTCTGTTTTTCCTTTGATGCTCTTGTTCAGAATGTGTAATGCTATTGAAAAATCTTGTTAATGGCCACACCTGCCTGTCTTTTGCTGCAATTATGGAATAATGTAAGCTGAGAAAATATGAAAAGGTGTTAAATTGATACCCATTTTCAGTCAGAAGTCAACCAGGCCCTGTTGGTTCACAGGCAGGTGTTTGAACAAAAGAGGCAAACAACAACATCATAAAAACCCACACAACAGTGGCAGCAACAAAAAAACCCTCCATAATAAATCTCAAGTAAATGTCTTGCAAAGGCTATTGAGTCTGGTTATTAAATGACAGAGAGAGAGAGAGAGAATCCATGCAGTAACTTTAGCTCTAGGTTACTTCTGATGTTGGCTGTCAATGCCTGCCATGAATTTTCAATACATTTGTACAATAATGAGAGCAACTGGGATCCCATGACTTTTCATGAGTGTAGAAGGACCACCTTCTGGTAGCTATTTTCATACATTCACAGAATGTATGGAAGTGAGACCAGGGTTTTGCCTCACCCTGCCCTTGATATCAGTGCATTCAATTGAAGGTTTGAATAGGCTGTTCAGTTGAATGCAACTCAGTCAGTTTGAATGGAAAAAATACTCCCCATGTCCACAGATCCCTATCTAGATCAGGTGTGAGGATTATCAGAAAGCTTTGTAGAATTAAAGGACACCCAGAAAACATACAGAGTCCATTGAAAGTAAGGTAAACAAACAAAATATTAGAACAACCTAACAGTGAGATTTTTAACTTAAATTTGCTGCCCCTTTTGATATATTTAAATGCCATACATTTTCTCATTACTTGGTGGGATATCGTGAAAAAAGAAAGAAATGTTCAGCACAGCACTAATCCACACAGTGAAGCCACCTGGCCCACTCCACATTTGGCATCTATGCTATGTCTGCAGGGCTCAGAATGATCTTTTGCCCATGCCTCATTTGGTCCATTGGTTTGCCTAGTACATTTTGAAGACTTTGGAAGAAGCTAATTTCAGATGACTAGGTGATCTTGTACTCACCCTTATGTTTCTGATAGAGCATACCCATAGTGAAGAAGACTGTTCTTTTTAGATGTCCCCAAAGACATCATATATGCTGCTTTAGTAGATCTTAGGGCTTTTCACCCTGCCAAGTTCTTCAGAAGCTCTGTGAATTTAAATCAGATCAGCACATCAGTAATCGCTGGAAACTTTCAAGCAGAGCACAAACGTGTTTATTTTAACAGGAAAATGTACATCAGTGGTGGCTTATACTAAAAGCATATGACATCAGGGCTCCCTTTATAGATTATTAACCCAGAGGTCTTGAGTGCAGAGTCCTCAAGTGAATTTGAATGTCTACTAGAATAATCTTTATCTCTACTGCTGCATAAATGTTCTTTACATAGAACATTGCATTGTCACCAGGCAATGCAACAGGAAGGTAAATAGCATAGTTGCCATTCCTGGTATGTATGCATGTGTTTGATAGATCAGTATAGAGGCCCCATCTGCACTATACAGTTAAAGCAGTATTACACACTTTAAAGAGTCATATCTTTCCCCAAAAAATATTGGGAAATGTAGTTTGCACAGAGAGTTGCTAGGAGACCCCTATTCCCCTCACAGGACTTCAGTTCCTCTATAAATTGTATGTCTGTGAGGGGAGTAGGGAGTCTCCTAACAACTCTCTACACACTTACAAACAACTGATCCCAGGTTTTTTTATGAAAGGAGACGTGACTGTTTAATGATATTGGTGTGTTGGTATGATACCCTTTTAAATATATCATAAATATACAGTGGTACCTCGGGTTAAGTACTTAATTCGTTCCGGAGGTCCGTTCTTAATCTGAAACTGTTTTTAACCTGAAGCACCACTTTAGCTAATGGGGCCTCCTGCTGCTGCCGCGCCACCGGAGCACGATTTCTGTTCTCATCCTGAAGCAAAGTTCTTAACCCGAGGTACAATTTCTGGGTTAGCAGAGTCTGTAACCTGAAGCATACGTAACCCGAGGTACCACTGTACAGACACATAATAATCTTCTTTATCAGCACTATCTACTAATATAAATTTTAGTGTTGTGCCAAAATATGTCCTCTGGTTTCTCAAAGGTTTCCTCCTTCCCACTTAGAACTCCATTATTCTATCTCATTCTCAGAACACATGAGCATACCCTCCAAGGGTCCCGGTTTTCCAGGGACAGTTCCAGAATTACAATTTGATTCTGGAATGTCCTATTTTCCCCATCAGTGCTGCCACCACCAAGCTCAGGGAGGAGGAGAAGCTGATGGAGCCGATGCTTGTTCTGTGTGATGGTGGTGGTTGTTGCCACTGGCACCATCTCCAGGAGGTCAGAAGCAATTTTTTGCTGTGGGTGCCCATGGGGGTCCAACCTCTGCCCCCGCTGCCCCCCAATGCCTCTTGCCCCTGCCTCTGAAACCAGCTCCATGCGCTGCTGCAGCCAAGCACTGCCCTCTGCAGTCTAGCACAGCCTATATCTGGCACTCCAGAAAGAACCTGAGTTCCTAGATGCATTCTTGAAAAGTGATCCAGTGGCTCTCCAAGGTTGCATCCCCACAACAACAAAACCTATACCCAGGGAAAGAGAGTCCTCTATGTAAGGAATTTTGTGCATAAAGTCCAATCTTAAAGAACTTAGTGAGACTTCTACATGAGGGAAACAGCAAGATGCTGCATTTTTAATTATGTGATTCAAAACATTGAAATACGTATTTCTATCTGTCTCACACACATCCATGCATGTTGGACCAGGAACAAGTGCTCTGCCTAGCTAGATGTCTCATCTAGTAGCACAGAGTGACAGACAGATGGAGCCAGGCTGTGATGAAAGTTTCACACTGCTCCTGGGGTGAAAGGGTATTGCTCAAAGAATGGCTCTGTGTCCCTCTGGAATTCTTATACTTTTTCTTCTGGACACTAAGGTATTTTCTACCTGAGTTCCTACTTCTCTTTCCATTGTATTAAAAGATTCTTCATTACATGACATGTAGATTGTGGGGTGGTTCTGGTCTCATCCTGATGTTGTTCTTTCTGAGATGTCCTGGAATGTGTGGTTTCCCTCTTCCATGCCCCCTGGCTTTTTGGTAATGTGTGGCTTCCAAATAAAGTTGTGTTTAATCCAGTTGCTTTATGGCAGTGTTGCAAAAGGAAGAATTATAGTGATCTGTTTATTTGAGATCATTAGTAGCAGCTGCCTTTTTTCTTTTTCTTGAAAATTTAAGCAAAGCCACTGAGACTTTCAGCTGTTCTTCAAGATCACATAGTTTATAACTTATTACACTTAGGGATTAAAAAATCGGTCAGTTTCATTTTCTCATTTCCCATTCTTCTCTTCTGCATTTTTCCATGAGTTTGATAACATTTTTTAAAGTCTTCATGGGAATTCATTAGCATTTTAGTGTGGGGTTCCCTAATATACACATTTTATATGCAATTTTGGATCACATGCACATTTTTGCAAGTAATTATTCCTAATATAATGCTTTTTGTGTGTTGCCTTCATTAATGAATGCAATTTTCTGCACCCATTTTGCAATATAAACCTTATTTGGTTGGGGAACTGCATTTTGAATTTTGGAAAAGTGAAAACTTTGAAGGATAGCTGTGTTTTGGTTCACATGTTGCTTCAAGAACTGTTAATTAAGTAGTTTTGCCTTAAAAAGCAACCTGAACTAAAAAATTACCCTATTCCCTATACTGGGGAATCAAAGCTAAGAACAGTAAGTTGTTGTTGTTGATGATGATGATGATGATAACTACTACTACTTAATTGCCTTCCAAAAATGTATCAAGGCAATGTACAAAAGCAGCTAAAACAACACAGCAAACAGCCGCTAATGAATTTAAAACAATTCCAAATAAACCCCTATGACAGAGACCTAGTTAATGTTAATGTTGAGGTGGGAAAGAGAAATTCACTGTGGGGAGAGAACATTATTTCTCCCTCCTTGAGTTTTACCTGTGACTAACTGATCATATTTGGTTGTGTCTGCACCAGGCTTGTATTTTTGTTTGCTTCATACAATCATATACACCCTTCACCTTGGGTGAAGTTCACAACACTGTGAAACAACAGCAAAATCAATGAGAGACTGGAACAAAATCAAATATCATGGGAACAATAGGGCCAGCAATTAAGCAGCCAATTAAAACAGTTAAATTTCAACATTTAGAAAGCCTGAGAGCTTGACTTACAGAGCATTTGGGGTCAATTTTCTCTGAAATTATCGCAGCAGGGTGCAATGACATCAGTGTGCTCTCTGACTTTGCATTTCTGTGCAATTCTCTTTCATTTCCACGCCAGTTGTTTCCTACTTGATAGGACAGGCGTTCTCATTACATAAAGCAGGCTACCGAACATTTTCTATCACAGTGTGCAAATGCTGGATATTGGGAAAGAGGCCTTTCCCCATGAATATTCATTTACATGTGTTTGTGTGGTGCACCTAGCTGATTGATATATGGTTCTGGGGACTAAAGTGTGTTGTTCTAGCATCAAGCATCAAATGCAAACACATCATTTTTTTTGGAAGCACTGGTAACACCCCTCAAATCCCAAGAAGGAATGAATATGGGTATCACCTTGCCGACAAAGGTCCGTATAGCTAAAGCTATGGTTTTCCCAGTAGTGATGTATGGAAGTGAGAGCTGGACCATAAGGAAGGCTGATTGCCGAAGAATTGATGCTTGACGATGAGACTCTTGAGCGTCCCATAGACTACAAAAAGATCAAACCTATCCATTCTTAAGGAAATCAGCCCTGAGTGCTCACTGGAAGGACAGATTGTGAAGCTGAGGCTCCAAGACTTTGGCCACCTCATGAGAAGAGAAGACTCCCTGGAAAAGACCCTGAAGTTGGGAAAGATGGAGGGCACAAGGAGAAGGGGAGGACAGAGGGCTAGATGGTTGGACAGTGTTCTCAAAGGTACCAACATGAGTTTGACCAAACTGCAGGAGGCAGTGGAAGACAGGAGTGCCTGGTGTGCTCTGGTCCAGGGGGTCACGAAGAGTCAGACACGACTAAACAACTAAACAGCAAACAACAAATGGGATGGGATAAGAAGCATCAGAGTTTCTTCCAGTGGTTTTGCTCCTTCCTCCTGGGCCGTGTTCAGAAAGTGGTGGTGGGGGATGAGTATTCAGACCCCTGAGCCCTCACTTGTGGGGTGCCTAAGGGTTCCATCCTCTCCCCCATGCTTTTTAACATCTATATGAAGCCGCTGGGAGAGATCATCAGGGGATTTGGACTGGGTGTCCATCAATATGCAGATGATACCCAGCTCTACCTCTCTTTCAAATCAGAACCAGTGAAGGCGGTGACGGTCCTGTGTGAGTGTCTGGAGGCGGTTGGAGGATGGATGGCGGCTAACGGATTGAGGTTGAATCCTGACAAGACAGAAGTATTGTTTTTGGGGGACAGAGGGTGGGCTAGTGTGGAGGACTCCCTGGTCCTGAATAGGGTAACTGTGCCCCTGAAGGACCAGGTGCACAGCCTGGGAGTCATTTTGGACTCACAGCTGTCCATGGAGGTGCAGGTCAATTCTGTATCCAGGGCAGCTGTCTACCAACTCCACCTGGTACGCAGGCTGAAACCCTACCTGCCCACGGACTGTCTCGCCAGAGTGGTGCATGCTCTAATTATCTCCCGCTTGGACTACTGCAACGCGCTCTACGTGGGGCTACCTTTGAAGGTGACCCAGAAACTACAATTAATCCAGAATGCGGCAGCTAGACTGGTGACTGGGGGCGGCCACCGAGACCACATAACACCGATCTTGAAAGACCTACATTGGCTCCCAGTACGTTTCCGAGCACAATTCAAAGTGTTGGTGTTGACCTTTAAAGCCCTAAACGGCCTCGGCCCAGTATACCTGAAGGAGCGTCTCCACCCCCATCATTCTGCCCGGACGCTGAGGTCCAGCGCCGAGGGCCTTCTGGCGGTTCCCTCATTGCGAGAAGCAAAGCTACAGGGAACCAGGCAGAGGGCCTTCTCGGTAGTGGCGCCCGCCCTGTGGAACGCCCTTCCAGCAGATGTCAAAGCGATAAACAACTACCTGACATTCAGAAGACATCTTAAGGCAGCCCTGTTCAGGGAAGCTTTTAATCTGTGATATTTTACTGTATTTTTTGTTTCTATGGAAGCCGCCCAGAGTGGCTGGGGAAACCCAGCCAGATGGGCGGGGTACAAATAATAAATTATTATTATTATATTATTACTTCCAGAATTTTCATATTAAGGAAAGGATTTCAAGATCTTTTTCTATTCCCTCCCCCCATCTAGCCATCTTATAGAGTTCCTAGCTCACCACTTTTATCATGATCTCCCTCAAAGAAGCTACAGCAAATTAATAAAGGCAATGAAATAAAACCACCTTAGCAGAGGAATCCAGTGAGCATAAGGGAAAGAGGTGGCACAACAACAACAACAAAAATGGTTCCCCTTTATATTGGATCATTTGGAGGATGGGGAGTGATAGAGAAAGAAGCACATCAGCGCCAAGATTAGTGTATTCCTCCCCCTGGGGATGTGTAAGGGAAATGGGAGGAAAATGGGGAAGACAAACACAGATATGCATAAAATATGGGGGAGCAGTGATGTTGTCTGATGATGGTCATTGTTGTATCAAACAATACCCACTGTCGTGAATGAAATTTAGCATGGTATGTTGGTATATCAGTAAAAATGCCATGGTTCCATAACGCAACAGGTACTGCAGTGTGAAAGGCACATTAAAAAAGGGACAGAAGCACTAGCATTATAATCAGGAAAACTAATGCCTATTCTCCATGTCTGAATGCACCCTTATGAGAAAGTGTCATCAGACAAAATGGAGGAGAAATTTTGTATCTCCAGAGCTGCATTTTTCACATGTGGCTCAATTTCTCCTGCCCCCGATGCAAATCCTTCAGGTGGAAATATCACTCCCATGCAGGTAGCAGCATTTGTGTAATCATTTTGAAAGGCATCTTAACCCAGGACCTATTTTCATGTACCATTTCCCCTCCAGATGCATACAGAGAATCCCAATGATAATCTCAATGTGTGCAGAGTTCTGAAACCTATAAGGCCCCCCACTGCCTCAATCAAGGTGGCTTGAGTGAGATGAAAGATGGATCTACATTATTCAAGACCATAATCAACACAAAAACACCCAAACTGCTCTTTCTATCTCCATCTTCTTAAACTGCTGAGCTGGGAAAGATAAACATTCCTTCAGCTTTCGATAGAAGATCACTAATCCCAAAGAGATAAGAGCATCGGAGCATTTCAGACATAAAAATAAACCAGCCTGAAATGTAAAGAGAACTTGTTTCCCTCCCCACCCCCAGACATTTATCCTTTATTCTCATTTTTAACAATAAATTGAGCTCACTTTTTAAAATGAAAAAGAAAAATAGCAGATGTGTGACTGCATGATGGGGAGGGGCTGCCTAGACCCATCGGGGTGGTTAAATTAACTAGTGTGGATGAATTTCAGCCTGGAAATTTGACTGATATACATCCCCGAAGCAATGACAAACCTAGACAGCATCTTAAAAAGTAGAGACATCACCTTGCCAACAAAGGTCCGTATAGTAAAAGCTATGGTTTTCCCAGTAGTGATGTATGGAAGTGAGAGCTGGACCATAAAGAAGGCTGATCGCCCAAGAATTGACGCTTTTGAATTATGGTGCTGGAGGAGACTCTTGAGAGTCCCATGGACGGCAAGAAGATCAAACCTCTCCATTCTGAAGGAAATCAGCCCTGAGTGCTCACTGGAAGGACAGATCGTGAAGCTGAGGCTCCAATACTTTGGCCACCTCATGAGAAGAGAAGACTCCCTGGAAAAGACTCTGATGTTGGGAAAGATGGAGGGCACAAGGAGAAGGGGACGACAGAGGACAAGATGGTTGGATAGTGTTCTTGAAGCTACCAGCATGAGTTTGTCCAAACTGCGGGAGGCAGTGGAAGACAGGAGTACCTGGTGTGCTCTGGTCCATGGGGTCACGAAGAGTCGGACACGACTAAATGACTAAACAACTACAACACATCCCCGAAACCAGGGACAATGGAGATTATGGTGCAGGCAAGCTCACAATTCTCAGTGAGGCAGTTTAACTTTTAAACAGCAGTATCTGAATTTCCAAAACCTCCATTCAAGTATTAGCTCAGGACCTGAGTTCATAAATGCCAATGCCACAATACTTCATTTATAAAGGTGTTAAAAGGTTCCCCAGTTCCATCTGCACTATACATTTAAAGTGGTATCATTCCTCTTTAAAGGGTTGTGGCTTCTCCCAATGAATCTTGGCAGTTTTAGTTAGGCAATGAGAGTTTTAAGAGACTCATTTCTCCCGCACAGAGCTACAACTCACAGATGTCTCTGGGAAGAAGGATACGGTAAATTGTTAAACCACTATGGGAATTTGAAGCTCATTGCAGGGAAATAGGGTTCTTCTAACAACTTCCAGCACCTTGCATTCTTTGGGGAAAGCCATGACTCTTTAAAGTGGCAAGACACAGCTTATACAGGGGTGCCCAAACTTTGGCTAACCAAAGTTGTTGATCTTTTTTTAGGATTGAAGTTGTTGTTGAGCTCTTTTTTATGATTTCCCCCCAAAGTTGTTGAGTTTATATATCCTTTATCACTTTCACACACACCAGTTTTAATGTGGAAGAGTCATAGCTTAGTGGTAGAGCATCTGTTTGCATGCACAATGTCCTAAATTCAACCCCAGCATCTCCAGTTAAGTCTGGGGGAGAATCTTGTCCAAAATCCTGGAGCCACTGCCAGTCAGTCTGGACAATACCAGGCAAGATGAATCAATGGTCTGACTTAGGATAAGACAGTTTCCTGTGTTTCCCACATTTCTGATTCTCTGTGTTGTTCAGTTTTATGATGCAGCCTCCTGCAAACTTACCTGAAACACTGTGACATTCCAATAAACTAACACAGATTTGCATTGCCCGAAACTAAGAATGGCAGAACACACTTATAAAATAATTTTAGAGCAATCCCATTTATATATTTTAGGATGTAAGATATAATTGGTAGAAGAAAGTCTCGATGTGATAATATGTATAATTGCTCAGCCATAACCTTCTTTAAAGGGTCTCTGTTTGCATCTCAGAGCCTTTGAAGTTAGGAGAGACCACATAGCTTGGTGCCTACAGATAAATTAATTAGCTAGGAGCTTAAGGGGTGAAAATTTCAAAAGACTAATGAAGGTTCTAATTTGGAACTAGGTCAAGCATGCATGTGGGGCCTTTAAAGTATGGTCCAGTTAGGAGTTGGAAAGATGGAAAGATAGAGTAGCGAGACTTTTACATGGTTTCTAGAATAGATTGACTACTTACGAATGATGGGATAATCTCCAGTGAATACTGAAGATGTATTTGTTGTGCCCAGAAAACTGAACCAATACGTAATTGTCCCAAGAAGAAGCAAAACAGATAGCCCATGTAACTTCTATTTCAAAAGGAGCTTATCTAAACTCATTCCAAATAAAAGAATCAATATATATGGAAGAAAATATCTTCTCCCTTCATCTGCCTTACCTAAGTCAAAATGTTCCACTTAGAAGAACCTTCTCTAACTGGATACTCTGTGGATGTTTTGGACTCCATCTGCATGGCCATGGCCCAATGCCAGGAATCATGTAACCTGAAGGTCCACAGCAGCTAGACTAGAAAGAGGTGCATTGGAACAATATTTTTCCATTTTAAATTTCAGGGAATGTTTCCTCTAAATAGTTGTCTACTGAAGGATATCCAAACACCTGACATCAAAACCTAAACAGTGAAGAGAGTTCTGGGAAGTTTCCTATATATTTGAATGCACACTTCAAAACTAAATAAGTATTTAAATATGCATGCTATCACTGTATATTCATTTCAAAATATATTTTACCTCTAATAAATATTTTTATGCATTTTGGTACATTTTTTGAACTGAGGACTTACAATATTTAGGGCTGAACCCAACATCAGAGTAGAACCATTGAAATTAACAAATATTTTCAATTGCCACCAGACCCATAAAAAGGACTCTAGACATGTAACTATGGTAAGAAATGCTGTATTTATTCAAATATACCTTAGAAGACCTGCAAACCATACCAAAGTAACCAGATTAAATTGAATCAAAATATAGTCTGGGCAAGAATTTCTCACTTGATCTATCATCTCCTATATTCTGGGTGTGTTTACAGGTACCACCTGTATCCCACAGCCAAGGGACTAGGAGGAAATTCCTCCTCTGTAAACCTGACAAGTGCACTGCAGCCCTGCTGGCTAGGGTTCACCTTGGTGCACATACCAAACCTGAAGTGCACCCAAAGCCAAGGCAGTGAAAGTTTATGAGAGTTCTCTTAACCCAATAGTGCCTCAGGTATTCACCCAACCAGTTTTAAGCACTAAAAGACAGTTAACCCAAATCAGAGAGGGGTGGGATACCCTCCAAAAGATATCCCAACTGTGAGAAGCAGGCTACTCAGTCTCCAAACAAGGGACTAGGTCACTTCAGTGACAAAGAGAGGAAGAGACTGAGACAAAACAGGCTTATAAAGCCTGATCCCCATGCTTGCTGATTGGCCAGTTGTTCGTCAGATGCCTGTCTCAGCTCCTCCCCAAGGTAAGACCATTAGAGTTTTCTTTTCCAGGGGAGGCAGGATATGGGTAATTTACCCCTCACTCAATGGTGGAAGAGGCAACCTGAAGGATAATTGTGTTCCTGGTCATGTATTATTGTGAGTGGTGTGAATTAGGTGAGTTTCCTTTAAAATGTGCACTAGGCAAAATTTTCCTCCATCTAGCGATGAAAGTATCTTTTACTTCCAGTTTTCTTATTCTTCCAGTCTTCAGTTCAGTTTTCCATATTTCCACATTGGCTTGTGATTAAAAAAATAATAAAAATCCTAATGAAAACTCATCAGCATTTTACAGAGATTCCCCCATGAACATATTGGCAAAACAGACTTCCATTAATATTTATATTTTCACGAATATAATGCATTTTTGTATGTCATTTTTGCCAATATATGCATTTTATGAACACATTTTCTTAGTATATACATCTTTGTACACATTACTTGGCTGGAGAATTGCATTTCAAAATTTGGCAGAATGCATATTTTTAAGGGTGGCTGTATTTTTGTTTGCATATTGTTTCAGAATATGTGAATTAGGCAAATTTCCCTTCAGCCCCCACCCTCCATTCCTAAACTGAAGGATGCAATCGAGCAGTAACCTAAATTCAGCAATGAATGGATTGTCTTCATGAATAGTTCAAATTTAAACATGTTGTCAGTGATTCGAAGGGAAAGAAAGAATGGGCCAACAAATAAAGTAAATATGGTTTAAGAAAGAGCAGTTTGATTCGGTGTTGAAATATGTTGCTACAATGAAATATACATCACATTTCATCAACCTGTGATGGGAAATCATTACTCAGAAAGTGATTTTTCTGACCTATTGCTTTAAAATGAGTAGATCTTTGAAGCTGCAGCATGGCAGGTATTTTGTCATTAAATTGTTTGGGTTATGTTGACAAAAATGGAGATTGATCATGAAAGATCAACCACTTGCCCATGCCTTGATGAAATTTGACAACACTGGACACCCTCTATGTCCTATTATTGATTTAATTCTGGGTTTGCTTAGCAGGAATTCCTGCACTCTTGCACAAATGAGGACAGAACAAGAAATGTCAAACCAAAATGAAAATGAATCATGGTGAATAGTTATATAAACATTAGTTTTCACTAGAAATACTCATTTTAATCAGACATGGAAATATCATTTTAACTACTGTTGTTTGGCATGACTGATATAATACAGATCATTATAGTAATTGGTACTATTACAATAAAATAAGATTTTACTATATTTTAAATAAGTCTTTCTCTGATTTTTTTATATTCCACTCGTTTCAGTCAAATATGATTTTATTTGGAAGGATTGAAATTATATGCCCTTTGTCTCCTTCTTGTGCCCTTCAAACGCCACCCCCCCTTTGTTGTCCCACTAGCATTAATTGCTGGCATCCTTATAGTAATTTTGCTTCTTGGTGACTTTATGTTCTTTGTTTTTGTATGTTTTTAAGGTATACTTTCCCCCTTGTGCTCTTTTATTTTACATGTTATATGATCGGGCTTGCCAACCTAGGAAGGTAGCCCATCCAGGAGAAGAAAAACTTTGATCATATACCTCTCCTGCCTTGTAGGATATCTTCAGGAGAAGAAAAGTCTAAGGAGTAAAGACTACACCAATCTGGAGTGGAACTCTGTTCCTGGTAGCATTAGCTTCACTTTTGTAGCTAAGGGAAAGCAAAGAATGGCCTCAGATGAAGATATTAATGCTTAGAGAAGTTTAGATGTGACCAGATGTGCAAACCTCAAAATGAAAAGAGCTTGGGTGGATAAAACTTGCTAGCATGTGTCAAAACATGCTGTGATTGGTATTCGGAAGGGGAGGAAAATAAGCATTTGTAGCTGGATTAAAACAACTCAAGTGTGAGGCTCTTCTTTTGCATTGGAATTAGTGATGAAAGAATAGCAAAGAAGTCTTTTGATATGCAATCACAGATGAAGTAGCACTGTACATTAATCTCCTGTGTCATCCAGAGCTTTCCTCTGCTACATGACAAATGCATACACATGAAGAGACTGAAAGGAACCGATCAGAGGGAGGGAAAGTACTCTAAGGAAACCTGTAATGAAAGTAAATAAAGCAGAAAACAACAAAGGGAAAATCAGCTCCCACTTTTCAATGCTGTGATTTGAGCAAGGGGAGGATGGAAGAGAAGAACTTCATTCTGACACATTCCTACAAAGAGAAGTGACAAAGATTCATTATAACATATCATCAATATGTAATTGTGCAGAAGGACTATCCAGAGACCTCCAGGGGGTATTTCCTATTATTTCATTTTTGGAATGATCTTCAGGGCAAAGAAGCACATCACCACTAAAAGTCGTACTGTACTGTCTGTTCTTTTGTCAAAAAAATTGTACCATTAAAAAGTTCTTTTCTGATCTTTTTTGTCTTGAACCTGTTGATTTGAATCCTATCACCTAGAACTGTTGCTCTCTCTCTCTCTCTCTCTCTCTCTCTCTGTGTGTGTGTGTGTGTGTGTAATGTTCCCTCATCTATGTGACAGCTCTTCGGATATCTGATCATGACCATCATATCACCTCTTAAGATTAGAGGCTGTGCCATTAGGGCAAATAGGACACCATCCCACATCTTCGAACCTTACTAACTGAAATTCATCCAACACAACAGGACTAGACAGTGCTCTGGATACTCCGTGATATTCATCTTCTGTAACAGAGTCAAGATCCTGGTGGATGCAAGCAATGTTATCCTCAAAATGCTTTGCAAACAAGTCACAGCAAGCTACTTGTCAGGGAACTGCCATCAGTGCCGGAGGGAGAGAGCAAAAGCCAGAGGGATTCCAGAGAGTGTCCAGGGATCGGGAGAAGCAGCCCATCTTGGGCGAAGAGAATCAGCGTAGCACCAGTGGAGAAGGGGGGCAGATGGGGGAAGCGGCGAGGCGGTCCCATGACTCCTTGCCTGGGACCAGAGGGGAGAGTAGGGGTCCTCCGCTGCCCACGCCCTCCTTGCGAAGAAGGCTTTCGCGCAGAGAGAGTAGGAGGAGACTAGGCGTCAACGAGCTTCTTTGCTGGAAGAAGTTTAAGAAATGCCCACTGACGGATTCTGCCAGCGATTGAGTCAGCCACAGGTGAGTGGCTGTCCAGACAGAAAAGGTTCACTTAGGCAACCCAGCCAGGTGTTTGCACTCAGCCGGGGAGATAAGCACCGGCTTACGCACAAGCAACCCCTAGAACCATTACACTACCATTGGTTCCACCACCTCCTTTGGGCCAGACTGCAAAAGACCCCACAGCACTCAGAAGAGCTCTCCCGGATGACATAATGAGGATGCAATGGAGGCAGAAAAGTATGCCTGCTTTGCTGCCTTCACTATCAGTTGGTGGGCTCGATGATGAGCCCTCACCAGTGTCTGGTTGCATTCTGTCTACCTTCTTATAACATACCCTCCAACATATTGCCATGGAAAATTGGGATATGTGTCTTCCAGGACATGTTCCTACAGAAGAACTCCCAGCACCCAAAAATTGGATGTCCTGATTTATTGGGGCAGTTGAGGGGCATTTTACAACCAGTCTCATGGGTTCGCCCTGGCTATCAGCTTTATCCTCTTTAGCATCAGTGTTGGCCTTATAAAGGTCAGCCATGAGGGAGATATGGAGGAATTAATCAGCTCTGCCTGTCATTACCTCTGGCTCCACCTACTTTTGGGCTCCCTGCCCTCCGCCCCACCAGCCCCAGTGGGCACCAGACACCACTGCCTCTAAATTCTCTCTTCTTTAGACTAAGAATACCCACCTCCTTCAAATTTCCCTGTAGACCCCTCACTATCTTGTCACCCTCCTCTGAACATTCTAGTTTGTTTAGATTCTTCTTAAACTGTAGTACCTGGAACATCATGGTTTGTGCCTTCTTAATATAATGTTATGTAGCTCACTTGATAAAGAGCTGGGATGATGAATGAAGTCTTGTATCTTTCAAGTATCTTTCTTGAAAATATCAGGGATTGAACCTTGTGCATAAAAATCATTTGCTCAACCACTGAGCATGCATCGATCCCTTCCATCTTGCTGGATCAGGCTTCCTTGCCTAGCCAGATGTGTCCACAAACAGGACATGATGAGGATTTTGATCTATTCTCTTTCCTAGGCAACTGACACTGACATGTTAACTCTCTGAATATTGCTAATACATTGAGCTATCATAGTTAGTAGCCATTGATAGACTTCTCCTATATGAATCTGTCAAATTTGTTCTAAAAATCCACCTAAGCAAGTGGCTTAAAATGTGCTGTCATTTTTCAAGGATTTTCACACATTTAAAGCAGATTAAAACTGTTTCATTTTGCTTGATTCTGGTTGACATAGAGTATTAACTTTAGGGCACCACAGCTCAGAATTTTGACCAGACTTTTCCTGTTAGATTATATTGTTGCAGCAGTCCATGCATTACAGCTGGCACTCCAGATGTGGATGTACATATGTGTTGGCATCAAAATGCACACATAATGAGGTCAAATTCCTCACCTCAAAAAGGTTATTGTGGTGCAGGAAAATATTCAGAGAAAAGGGCAACCAAATTGATGAAAGGGATGGAGTGGGACTTTCTAGTTTAGAGAAAATGCAATCAAGAGGTGACATAAGTTATAAAATTATGCATAGTATGGCAAATAGGGATAGAAAGAAGTTTTTCTCACTTTCAGAACTCATGGACATCTGATGAAATTGAGTGTTGAGACATTCAGAAAGATAAGAGCAAGTCAAAGATTATAAGCCATGGGGACATAGAGAGTGTGCATTATGAACTTAACAGTGCTTAGCTTGTTCTTTTATTCTTCTTAGTTGCTATTTTGTTAATGTTGTTAATATTGTTTTATGAATTATAAATGCTCTATTAATTTGTTAATCATATAATATGACTTTGCTATAATATAATTGTGATGTTTAGCTTATTTTTTAGTTGCTGCTTTGCTAATACCGTACTCTGCTCTTCCGCCATGGTCAGAAACAGTGGTGCTTCTGAATACCAGCTGTTGGAAAACCACACGAGAAAAGAGTGCTCTTGTGCTTGGGTCCTGCTTGAGGGTTTCGCAAAAGCATCTGGTTGGTTTCCTCTTTTTTATAATTTTTTAATTGGTTTTACATAATTTTATATGTTTTAACTTTAACAATTTCAAACATTAAAATAAAAGGTTCTGTCAAACTTTCAGACCTCCTTCCCTCCCTCCATATTTAAAATAAAGTATTCTGCATCTTTTACCATTATCCATCTGTTGTATATCCATAGTTACCATAGTTAATTCCACATTACAACTGTCATTACATCCCTGCGTCTGGTTGGTTTCTGTGAGAACAATAAGCTGGACTAGACGATCCATTGACCTGATCCAGCAGGCCCTTCATTTTCTTATTTCAAATATTCTTACTAGGGCTTAGATTGGATAAATAACCACAAAAATGCACATGTGTATTTGTTGGCAAAGTGCATTCTTATGCAGATCTTGTTGTCACTATATATGATAATGGCCACTGACTTTGATAGTCCTGGCTAGGGAATTAGACAAAGTCATGGAGGATAAATGAATAGCTATTATCCGTAACAAGTAAATGGACTCTCCAGGTCCCCCCCGGGGGGCGGGCGGTTGAATTAGATGGCTCCAGGTTCCCTTTCAAATCTATGATTCTATGATTACTGATTGCAGTATACTCAATCAAACAATATGCTAATCACATAACTCTATCAGAATAACTACACATCTATGTCAGAATAAAGAACATGGTTCTAATACAAGATCACAATATTTTAGTTAAGTTACAACTTAATAGATATACATAGAACTTAAAACACAATGTTATTTACAAATCAAACAACATAATGAAAGCATATCAACATCAAAACACCTCTTTTGCAGGGAGTGATGGTTGGGGTTTTTTTGTGTTTTTTGAGGGGATGGGGAGAAGTGAGAGACAGCACTGCTTAAAGCCTGCTATCCCCAAATCAGATGTGTAAATAATGTTATTAAAACATTTCAAGTCATAGAAAAGAAAAGAAAAAACTTTCTGTCACTAGTTTCATGAATGCTATCAAACAAAATTAAAAGAAAAGAAACAAGAAAGCAGTTACTTCGAACTCTATGGAGTTTCCTGATCATTGGGCATTTCTCCTTAAGCCAGAACCATTCTTGTTCATGGAATGTTTAGTATTCAGCCTCATTCCTCTGAATTTGTAATGAGTTCATGAATCTGGAGTAGGCAACTGCTACCATCCCATTAATTATTAGTACTGTGCCATAGCCACTCCATTTGTAGGTGAGCCTTATTTTGCTTCTGTACAATGAACAACAACAAGAAGAATTGTTGAATAGAATAACAAGGATTCTTATTCCACAGCAGGGTGAGAGCCCTAATGTCGAAGCTTATTCAGCTGTAAAATGCAGCGACTCTGATTGAACGTGGGAGCTCCACAAATGGAAGCAGGCTTCCATACATGTAGCCATTAACACATTAATACACAGGGACATGTCTGAGGGCACATGATGCAGCAATATTGCTAAAGCTTAAAAGGACTCTGTCAGGCAAATGCCTGGAACACTACAGGAGAAGAATTTCTACGCTACTTGAGTTCCATTGTAGTGGAAAGTTGGAATATAAATGTAATCAGTAACTTACAGTGCAATCCTGGCCATATAAACTTAGAAGTAAGTCCGGTGGAATTACCTGTCCAGGTAAGTGGAGTTATTTACTTACAGCACAATCCAAAGCCAAGACCAACTGGGATGAAAAACTTTGAATTCTTGTGTATTTGGGACTACCCCTGACCTTAAGCCTATTGTTACTAACACCAGCCTAAGTCCCCCAAGGTGGCTATAGTAGGGGCAGGATGGGGCAAGGAGATACACAATACTGTTCAGAGTAGCTGCTGGTTCTGGTACTCAAAATAGTGCTGTAGGTACCAACACAAAAGGCCGCAAAGAAAAGGTGATGGTACTATATACTGGTGAGTAGCATCATAGGAAAAGCACTGGGATGTGTGTAATAGTGACCACTGTCAGCTGATAACATCATCTAGATCAGGAGTAGTCAGCCTGGTCCCTACTGCCAACTAGTGGGCATTTCAAGATTCCAGGTGGGTGTTAGGGGGTTCTACAGCACATGTTGCTACAGGACTGGTGGGCAGTAAGGAAATTTTACCATCAAGAAAGATGCATAAGTGGGTGGTAGATATAAAAAGGTTGACTACCCCTGAACTATATCATTAGAGTAGCCAACATGGCACCTTCTAGATTCTAATTTCCCTCATCCCAGACTATTAGCCATGCTTCCCAGGGCTGAAGGGAGTTAGAGTCCAGCAATATCTGGATGCGCTACAGGTGGGTTAAAGCTGCTCCAAGGAGAACAACTTGACTTTGAACACATCCTAAGAAAATCAAAAGAAAGGAGAGAAGCGGGGCACAGGAGGCTTGAATGATGCCAGATATGTCAGCCCACAGAAGCAGCCCTCTCCTGTGTTGTGAACCAAGAAGCCAACACAGTGACATCAGTGTCTGATGAAATGTTGGAAGACTGGGAACACAGTGACATCAGTGTCTGATGAAATGTTGGAAGACTGGTGTGTGCAAATAAGTGGCTAATGTAACAGAGATAAGTTTGAAATTGTTTAGTTAAGTCAGCAATTGAGAACCACCAGATATTAAATTACCTGGATGGTAAGATTTTGTTTGCAATATGTTACTGGGAAGATTTAAAGTTCATTTCCCCCCATTATTTTATCCTTTCATGCTTTGGGATTGACATTAATTCTATCTTTTTGATTTCACGTTGCCCACCCACCTTCCCATGACATCGATGCATTTATGATGAATACGAAAGGAACAGCAATCAAGCCTGAACTGAATTATCATTATCAGAGAAGCCCTTAGAAAAGAAGGTGGGTTTACATAAAACACTGTAAAGTATATTTAAGAGACTGCTCCTCTTTAATGCTAGAGGGAACATCTGTTAGAATGAGATGTAATCATTCCATGGCGGAAAGAGTAATTGTATTAAATTAATGAATGTTTAAAATGCAGGCATGGGTGACAGCTACAGGCCTCAAATTGAATTTCTACAAAAGACATGCATGGAAAAGGATTCATTTTTAATAGATAATATATTGACCAAATTTATATATCTTCGCTCTCCTTTCCCAGCTCCTGACATTGCTTAAAAAACTTGTTCAACACAAGGTTACAGAAACAGGCATCAGAAACATTCTCGCAATGGAGAGGGTCTACCATAATACATAGAAAGGGCCATTTCACTGTGATACATAACTAAACCTTTTGCTGAGCAGTTGTAGGTACTCAAGAGAGCCTTCACAATCTCACCCCATGCTGCAGGATTTGCTGAATGTGGGATATGTGAAGGTATGCCTCATCAACACTATATTATGACAATGCACGTTATAGGCTGGTCTGGAAACATCACCTGGTGCAAACCTCATTGCTGATGGGGACAACCTACTGTGAGCATGTTACAGCTTTGCTGATGGAGTTGTGCTGGTTGCCCACTCCATGATTGCAACCATCACTTTTGCAGGTCCATCTGGTTGCAATCATGGAGTAGGCCTTTTCTGCAGTGGTACAGTGCTTCTGGAATCACTTCTCCATTGAGTTTAGATGATCAGCAAACATGTCATCATTCCAGCCTCTCATAAAGACCTGCTTGTTCACCCAAGATCCGCTGATCTTTTATTACTATCCTGTTCATCATCATCATCATGTTGTTGTTGTAGGTTGTTTTCTTATTTTTGTTTTAAATGACAGCTTTTTGGTTGTATCCAATGTGGTGCTAAGTTAAAGTCACTTAGCAGTATATTGGTTCTGCTGGTGAAATGTTTTGCACCATTGCTGTTGCTCAAGAGAATGCTGACAACTTTGTTGCACAAAAGATTGTGCAACCTGTTACACAACAAGCTTCTGCTAGTGCAATGTTGTGTTGGATTCCTCTGCAGCCCAGTGTTAAAACTCACTCGTCCAGTAGTGCAAAAACCCTTGTGCTAGGGGTGAAGCCCTAGCTTTCACAAGTCTGTTACCTCCTTACTTTCAAGAGGGTAAGATCATTTCATTTCACTTTTAATTTGTATACCGTTTTTCCATTTTATAATACCCAAGGCGGTTTGCAAGCTGAAGAAACAAAGAATGTACACCTTATAACAATCTAATACAAAAATGCGATAATAAAACATAACTTTAAAATAAGCGACTTATACCAAATAAAGTAATATTCAATCCATTAAAATAGTATAGAATAATATTAAATTTCAGCATATAAAAATTAAACAGAAATCCACTCTTAATAATTATAATAAATAATTTCTAAACTATAATCAATAAAAAACAACTGCAAGTCACAGTGCATAAAATAATACAATACAAATTGAGAAGCAGAGACTGGAGGGTGGAGCAAGGCAGGTGGAAGAAAGCCTTGCCTGATGAAGTCTCTCCCCATCAATACCCACAAAATTCCTTAAGTTGTTGTTTGTTTGTTTTTTGTCAGTGCTTGATGGACACAGTCAGGTTTGGGGGCTGAGCAGGTTGGTGTTTGGCTGAGCAGGCTTCAAGCTGGGGAATGAACATTTAAAATGAACAGGTAGATCAAGGATAGGCAACCTTTGGCTGTTCAGCTGTTGCTGGGCTATAAATCCCATCATCTTCATCCACTGGCTGTGATGGCTGGAGCGATGGGAGTTGGGATTCAGCAACACCTGGAGGGCCATGGGATTGCTGTACATGAAATAAGTAACAAAATATATGTAAACTAAAAACTCAGTGTAGATCAGTTAAGAGATCTCAGAAGAAAACTTTATTTTAGCCATCAGAAGAGACCTTAGGTATCACTACTGTTGAACAAAGACAGGTGAATTATGCTCTTGGTAGGTTAACTCATTCACATTAATGAGCTCATATACTGGGAATGAATGAGAACTGGGTTATTTGTTTTACAGTTACAACCATCAAGATCTATAAACTAACAACAGGGCAGAAGAAACTCTGTAGAACATCATAAAAAAGGAACGTGATGAATTAAGCAGGTGCCAGAAGTCTCTCCCCAAGCACACACAGATTTCACATGCATCTCCTGTTTTTTGCAAGAGATACCGCCTCTTTTATAATGTGTTTAACAGCACTATCAAAATTGTCTTATTAAATTTTTATATGCTGTTGTGCAATTGATAAACAACTTGTTTGGAATGTGCAACAGGCTTCGTAACATTGCAATACTTCAGCAGAGCGCCAATGGAAGCTTAGGACTGGGAAAAGGAAGTGCTGTGATGGAAGTCATGTTGATTAGGGCTTTCCAGTGGCTCTGCTTTTGGATTAGCCCAGATGAATGCTTACCCAGCTGAGCTGGAAGGTATGTGTTCAAACAAAAAGTGAAGTAATTTCTTTGTACAGTTTATACAGAGTAGCTGCCCCCAACCTGGTGCACTCTGTATGTTTTGAACCCCAAATCCAATCACCCCTGCTCTCTGTGGCTGATGGGAGTGGTAGTTAAAAACATCAGAAGGTCACCAAGTTGGAGAAGGCTCTTTCAGAGTGGACAGAGAACTCAAGGATAGACTGTGCATTACAGCTGTGCATAGTGCTTCCCTGTGGGCTCAGTCTGTGGCCTCCATATTGGGCTGAATCACCCTATGCCATCTCAAGGACTACCCTCTGCCTCCAATCCATCCCAAAGCAAATCAGGGGCTGGCGGTTAAGGGTATTTAAAGGATTTTAAAACTCCATTTTAGTGGTCCTACTCCTTCATGAGTGGCTTCCCTGCATGCAAGGGAAACCACCTGTGAAGCAGTAGCAACTGGTTCCCTAACCATCCAGAACCCAATCCTCCCTGGTTTCAGTAGGAGCAAGGGATGCAAAGATACAAATAGATTACAATGTGATAACTGGTGGGGCTACTGATTAATGCAACTGATTTTATTTTGATTTATATTTAAACTTCTGTAACCAGCTCTAAATGGGAAGCGGGTGGTGCTGTGGTCTAAACCACAGAGCCTAGGGCTTGCTGATCAGAAGGTTGGCGGTTCGAATTCCCGCAAAGGGGTGAGCTCCCATTGTTTGATCCCTGCTCCTGCCAACCTAGCAGTTCAAAAGCATGTCAAAGTGCAAGGAGATAAATAGGAACTGCTCTGGCAGGAAGGTAAACAGCGTTTCCGTGCACTGCTCTGGTTCACCAGAAGCAGCTTAGTTGTGCTGGTCACATGACCCGGAAGCTGTCTGTGGACAAACGCCGGCTCCCTGGGCCAGTAAAGTGAGATGAGTGCCGCAACCCCAGAGTTGTTCACAACTGGACTTAACAGTCAGGGGTCCCTTTACCTTTAACCAGCTCTAAGTCTTCAGAATGAGGCCCATTTTTAAAAATAAAAAAATAGCAAGACAATGTGCATTTATTTGTTGGTGCACTCCTGGTACATACTGTAGTTTCCAGTTCAAGGTAAAGATGTGTACTGAATTGTAAAGTAGAACATTTCATGTTACAATCGTAGAATCAATTATACAGAAGTGGTTTCCATGACACAGTGCTGATAATCATCCAAAGTAATCCATGTAAGCATGCAATGGGTTGATAATGCAGCTCTGGATACTGATTTGAATTTATGAAGGTGTTCATGTGTGCTTGTGGCACTAGATATATTGGAGATTGGGGCAGCTTATCAATCAAGTTGATTGGCAGCAGATTCAGGACCAAAAGAATACATGCATTAATTATTATTATTATTATTTTTTAAAACACCAATGAGCAAATGATAGACATTACTAACAAGAGTTGCTTTTTATGACTCATGCCCCAAACTGATTGCTTTTCATGACTTAAGAGAGTTACCCTAATCTTTGGTAGATGCATCCATTGATGACCACTGTGGGTCTCCTCAGCTATATACAGTAGGGCTGTGTACTGGATTTGACTGATGTCTAAATCCTAGACCAAATTAGGTTTATTCAGCGGAATCTGGGTTTCATTAAAGTTGGCTTGAAACCATAGGCAACAAAGAGGGGCAGGTATGAGCAAGAAGAAAGAGAAACTGCAAAAAGGAGGAAGCTCCCAGGTATATGCATCTTCTGCTTCCCACTTGGCCTCTGTTCCTTCCTGTCTCCTGAAGCATTTTCTTGCCTTTCATGTTACTCCCATTATCATAACCTTGACCAGGGAGATTCTCAATTGGTAATCCCATTTGCTCAACCTGCCCAAGAAGAGTTTCTAACATAAAAGCATCTATAGTCTCCTTTAGTGGAACAAATCCCAATAAATGTTCTCTTATTGGAACCTCAGTCTCAGACATCTCATTGTGTGATGGTTTGATTACATCGACATAACGTACCATCATGGTCATTTGTTCAATGTGCAGTCCTGAATAACTGAGTAGCATTTGGTTGAGTTTGCATGTCCTAAAATGTTCTGCTTTACAGTACCTGCTGGAAACTGCAAAAGCTCATTTTGGGTATCTTTCCCTAGGTAATGAACCATTGTTTCTTGATATTTAATTCTGCACAATTGTTCATTCATGATAGGATTGAAAAGCGCTAGATATTCTACAAATGTAAAATAATAATAAAAAAAAAATCCATTGCTAGCACTGTACAGCATTTTAGTTGTACTATGAGATGCCAAGTTTTGCATGCCAAGAACTCTGACCAAAGTAATCAAGTGTTCCAAGATTTCTAGCCAATGTTGTTATACATGCCTACTTTTCTGCTGGATAAGATCACCAATTAGTTTTCCTTCAGATAAGCACAATTCAAGTTCTCTCCATGTCTGATAGTTTTCTAAGTGGTCAGCAGGGCCATGTCTTGACCATAGGCAGCAGGAGTGCGGGGCCCCCAGGCGCTGGGCAGTCAGGGCCACCAGGCCAAGAGTCTGGGGCCTGAGAATTGGGGCCCGGGGAAGAGCCCGCCCGTTAGTTGGAGCGCTGCGACGGGCTCTTCTGCTGCGGGCTGCTCTGCGCATGAGTTTGGGGGTGAGCCAGCCAGCCAGGCGCTGATGCGGTCGGCCGACTCCGCCCTCCTGCGTGCCTGGGATTGGCGTAGGGTTGTGGAGAGGCCTGCCCAGCGCACATTGCTTACACCACAAGGCACCAGCTTTGCTCAGTCGCTGACATGATGCCTCAGGCTGGTTTGTTGCACTGGGCTCCTTTGCTATTTGCGTTGGTTGCTCACCCTGCTGTGCCCATTGGGATTTTTATTTATTAATATTCTTTTGGAGATCATCTTCCCTATTTTTCTAAGGCAGAGGTGGGGAACCTTTTCAGCCCAAGTGAATCCTTTTATGAGCAACCTCCCCTCCCTCCCCAGCTTGCAGCAAAGTGGCTCTCTCGTCCCCCTCCCTCCCCCTTCCCCACTGACTGTAAAGCTCGTTCTCCAAACTAAGCAGCCTTCCCCCTCCCCCTTCCAGCCAGACAGCTGCAAATTTAACTTTCCACTCCAAGATCAAGGGCTCTCCCAACACCTTATCTCTGCTCTAGCACCCCTCTCCCTAGCAAAGCCCTGCTCATCATATGCTCCTGGGGTGAGAAACCGGGATAAGAAACCCCTCCCCCGACCACCCTCCCTCCTGCCACTTCCCCTTTTGCAGCTGCTTGCAATAACCCCCTCTTCCCCCGACTGTATCCCAGCTCCACAACAAATGTACCACAAAGCACCACACTATGCACACATTCCCATGAAAATATTCTTTATACTGATTGTGAAAATGGTTGGGAGTATGCATTATGGCAAATTTCCTTATTGAAATGCTGGTAATAGCATTCCCCTAAAGCTTCAGAGGAGAATCTGGTCTGGACTGAACAGGTCTCTGTGTGTTCCTTGATTCCATGTGATCACTGAAAAAGTGCAGTGAGAATGAATTCTGGGAAACTTGGTTCTGGGAGTTTTTCATTTAAAATAAAACAAACCCAAGTAAGGTTCTAGCACTTACAGCTGCAAATATAAGCTTGTATATGTATAAGAAATAACTGCTGGAATATAACATAGGATGGAGGAACTTAACCTCTTCCTTTGCACACAGACACCCATGTTAACCTCTTGGATCTCCCCCACCCCCAATTGCAACCACTCAGTCCCATTTTAACTTCCCCCCAATTTTGAAGCATCCAACCACTTCTCTTCTGCAGTCTTCTTTGTACTCATGTTTTCACTTTCATCCCTATTTCCATGCCTTTTCCTTTCCTTTCCTTTCCTTTCCTTTCCTTTCCTTTCCTTTCCTTTCCTGTCAATCTTGAAATGCTGTATGTGAGCAAAGAAGTCTCCTCTGAACATGTACAGAGTGCTATCCCTTCTCCCACTGTGTCTTTTCCTATGACCTCATGACACTTCATTTCCCCCTCTCTTTCCTCCCTCCCCCTTTGCTACACTCACTCCTGCTATTTCTCCCCTGCCTGAATGAAATCAGTCTTTCCTTTATTCTCCTGGGTGCTGTTTGGGGAGCAAAGTTCTGTTGGCAAAACAAGGGTTGGCTTGATTCGGGGCACAAACAAAGATGGTCATCTGTCTCCTCTCCTCATTTGTTAGAGCATGAGAATCTCAATCTCAGAGTCATGCGGAAAAGATTCCTGCATTCTCCAGCGCTGCTTATGCTAAAGATGGCCCTGATGGTCAGTATTCCTCTCAAATGAAGATAGAATTTTTCCAATGTTCTTCCTGTTGGTTTGTTTTTTTTTAACCTGTTTCTTGCAGAGTTGATTTACCTTCCCTCTCCCCCCCGCCCCCACCCCAAACAACTTACATCAATAACTTTTTTTAAAAAGACACACATCTTTTGAGGTTGAATATATCAACCATTTACAGCATACTTCTTCATCATTTGCTAGTCTCCTCTTGTAGTAGATAGGAAAACATTTAATGTTTTTTTGAATCTATGGGAAATGCAACCTGCTGTGGACAAGCTGTCACAAATTATAATAGCACAAGTTAGGGCAGTGAGCAGGGTCACTGTAATTCAAGTCAGGCACAATACTGTGTTCTTTTTCAGACTTTAGAGTACTTTCACTTTTCTTGTCATATTCTTTTTCCTCTGTGAGCTTTCCAGAAATATCTCCAATTTGCAAAACTTTGGTCTTCAAGTTTACACCATTTGTAGTAGGAGTGCGACATCCAACTCCCTCAGTGCTAGTTTCAACAAGAGCATAATCATATTCTTGTTCTTCTGTGTACAAAGCTATTTCAGGAAGAAAACCTCTTGCTTTGCCTGATCCTTAGCTTTTTCTGCCTTTCGTTTGCAACAGTGAGCTCCAGATGGTCCTTTTTTGATTAGCCATAGCTCACTAGAAAACTTTTTCTAAATAAGATTAAGATGCCGTTGTAAGATTTTAAATTAAGTGCATTTTCACTTTTTGTGTATGTAGACCAGGGGTTGTCAACCTGGTTCCTACTGCCCACTAGTGGGCGTTTCAGGATTCTAAGTGGGCGGCAGGGGGTTCTATGGCACAAGCTGAATCCTCCTTCCATCGAGCACTGGTGGGCGGTGAGGAAATTTTACCATCAAGAAAGATGCATTAGTGGGTGGTAGGTATAGAAAGGTTGACTACCCTTGATGTAGATAGATAGATATTACATAACCTCTGATCAGTTCTATGATCTATTTCATCTACAGTGGTACCTCTGGTTACGTACTTAATTCGTTCCGGAGGTCCGTTCTTAACCTGAAACTGTTCTTAACCTGAAGCACCACTTTAGCTTATGGGGCCTCCTGCTGCTGCCGCGCCGCCAGAGCCCTATTTCTGTTCTTATCCTGAAGCAAAGTTCTTAACCTGAAGCACTATTTCGGGGTTAGCGGAGTCTGTAACCTGAAGCGTATGTAACCTGAAGCGTCTGTAACCCAAGGTACCACTCTAGACATTGAAAGCATTTCTAATGTATGAATTTCTTCAAAAATTCTTTAAAATATAAAAGTAAAATATTACCAGAAATTTATAAGATATAACAAAAACTAATCTGTATAAAACAGTGTCCCTAGAAAGTCAGCATTGTACCCCTCTGAGGTCTGCACCCAAAGTGGCTGCCTGGTAGACCAGCCCTGAGGATATATAACAGGAAGCAGCTATTTACAGATCAGGCCATTGGTCCCTCTAGCTCAGTATTGTTTACCTAAATAGCAGCAGCTCTCTAGATGTTCAGACATGGGTTTTCCCCAGCCCTAACTGAAGAAGGCAGGGCATGAACCTGGCTACCTTCTGCAAACAGAGCAGATGCTCCACCACAGAACCACAACCCTTCTCTCTGCCAAAGTTACATGCCGAATGTGCATATTTGGAGAAATGCCAATGGAATTTCATGGCTCATATAACAAAACTCTAAGAACAGCTTGGCAAGAAATCTGAGTTCTGAAGTGCACAGTACTGCTCTTTAAAAAATATAACTCTACATTTCATTTTACAACATGCATATCTTTCCTTTTCTCCAAAGAGTTTGTGGTGCGTATGCCCACTCTCCGTTTCATCCTCCCAGAAACAATTGTTTGCGCATTTTCATGTGGACTTTTATTTTATTTTATTTTGCAAATATACATGAAAATTTGAGACATCAAACTTAAGGTTGCAAAAAAGTGAACTAAGAAAATATGGAATTGATTGACTTGTCCATCTCTAAGAATCAACAACTAAAAAAACCCCTCACTGTTATCTCTAGAGACCTGAGTTCAAATCCTCACTCAGTCATAGAAATGGAAAGATCCATCAATTTCAGTTAAGGATTTTACAGTCAAAAACTCAGTTCTCCAGATTTCTGCAGCAAGTTGTATTTTTAAAAATGAAAATTCATTAGCATTTTGTTGCAAATTTCTACTGATAAGCACATGTTTTGTATACAGTATTAATTAATGAACAATTTTTAAAGCAATTATTCTTAATATGATGCATTTTTATATGTTATCTTCATGAATATGTTAATTTTTGTACTCACTCCCACCCCAATTTATGCATTTTACATATATATATGTATGTATATGTTGGAGAACTGCATTGCAAAAGTTGCGTTAGTCTGGATTTTGAAGGTTGGCTGCATTTCCATAATCAGATTGTTTCAGACAGTGAAAAATTCACAAAAGGCACCATTGAATGTGAATTGAATTTCTCCTTCATCCCTACTCAGTCATGAATCCCACAGGGTCAGTCATACCTCTCAGCCTGCCCTCACCCACACAATTATTCTTAGGAGGATGAAATGGAAAGGGGGCACCCACACCTTGAACTCCTTGGAGGAAAGGCAGGATATACATGTCATAAAATGAAATGTGCCATTGTATTTTGAAATAGCTCTATTGTGCACTTCAGGACGTGGCTTTCTTGTCATGCCATTTTTAGACTTTTATTATACTAGCAATAAATTTTATCTTGCATGGCATAATCCCATTTTAATCAGCATTCGTGAAAAGAAAATTTTATCAAGCAAATTTATGATAAATTCCACTGGATTAACCCTGCAGTTACCATATTGGCAAATCTGATGCATACGTCAGTAGTGTTGGTTTTTTTTTTTTAAAAAAAAATGTTCTTAAATTGGAGTTATTTCAGGCTTTGATGAATTGTTTTATATTTAGCGGTGCATTAATGTGTAAATTGATTTAAAATGGATTCAATGCTTCATTAATATCTGTTTGCTCCAAGTTTTGCTTTGCTGTCCTGTTAAGAGATATATCAATGACAAGCTGAATTACTTCATGTAAGTGTGCTTGCAAGAACTTTATATAATTATTGCTAATATTGTAATAGAGCGTAGCCTCTTCCCTTTTTTGTGGGATGAATTTCCTGTCAACAGCAGGAAAAGTAGTTTGGTTGGCAGAAATGGAGTATAATAGTAGGGAACCTTGTTCACCCCAAGGAGCACGTTCAGTTCTGGACAACCTTCCAGGTACCACATGACAATAGTGGTCAGGGAGGTAGAGCAACAGATGCAAGAGAACTACCTCAGGGAAGTGATTCATAAGCAAAATAAACAAAATGATGATGTTGATGACGATGACAACAACAATCACCAACACAACAACCTTTGTACCATAAGCAAGTTTCTGCATACATACATACATATTTATCTTTCTACCCTCCATCCATACAAGCAAGAAGCTTGGCCTGAGCTCAAGTGCACATTCTGAGTCAAGAAAGATTCAGATTATAAGGCAGGCCAGTGAAGTGTTTGGCATGGGAAGAGTTCCCCTGACCAGACAGAGATGCCTGGTGATGTTCCCCACCTTTGGTCCAAAGTGCAACTTTTGATATTACAGAAATTCCTGGAGTATAGTCACTAGGGTTATACCAAATTCTGGGGATTTATTTATCAATAGACTATTGAGTTGACTGGACACAACAGATAATAGCTTATAGCACCTCCTTCAAGCAATATTTATCGGTGAGCACTGACGAACTACTCAAGTGGTGTCCAAACTTTTTTCAAAGAGGGCCAGATTTGATGAAGTGAAGGGCCGCGAGGGCCAACCAAACGGCCAACCAAAGTTACTAAACTTTTTTTTTAGGATAAAAGTTGCTGAGGTTCTTTTAGGATTTCACCCCAGGAAATAAGCTGCCCTTTGCTTCAATGGAAGGAAAGGGTCTCTGATCATTCAACTTTAATGGGCTTAAAAAACATTTTGCAGGAAGAATCACAAGTCAATGGCAGAAACTCAGGGATCTATCATGCTTATTCAGTCAGAGTTTAGAAGATTGAACTGGAGAGGAGATCATAAAAGGGACCTGAGGGTCATCTAGTCCAACCCCAAAATCACATACCCCAGGCCTTCCAAAGCTGAAGCTTATTATTTCTCCCACCAGGTGGCCATTATTATTATTATTATTGTAATTATAATTATAATAATAATTATTATTACTATATTATTATTATTTTCCCTGCATCCATAGATATTAGGGGTGGGGCTGATGGAAGTTGGAGTCCCAACAATCTCTGTGACTATACTCCAGGATTTTCTTTATTAATAAATGCCCCCCTTGAGGCCTAGTTTCCCCAGCCCTGTCTATCTATGGTCTCTTGTGATGTCACCAACAGACATAGCAGCTGAGGGGAAAGAGGCAGTTACTTATTCTAGAATTTCAAACACAGGAGGGCAGGAGGGGGACATTTTTCAGCCGGGGGCTTCATTTCCCTCCACACAACACTAGTCAAATGTACAAATGATCAAAGCAATGAAAGCAAGCCTTATCTTTGCACAGGAAGCTGTTCAAGGAATGACATGCAGAGAGAAAGTTAGTATCTCAGGAAAAAAGCACTTTCTCATCCATCAATCAATCAATCAATCAATCAATCAATCAATCATTTATTGTATTTGACTAAAATCCATTACAAATTCAGTTACCAAAGCACCAAACCCAATGACCCAAACTATAGCTCCGAGATTCTTTGGGGGAAGAAGCCAGGTAGATGCCATGTGAACTCAGCGATGTGTCAAGTGATGGCATCATACTACCTCCAGGTTCAAAGGTGGCATATTTCTGTCTATAGGTTCCTGAGAATCCCGAGGGCTGTTGTGGTCAGATTCTGGGCAGTTTTTGCACAGGCGTCTGTGAGAACGAGGTGCTGAACTTTGGCCGCTGGCCTGATCCAGCCAGCTTTCATATGCTACAAAGGAAGCCTTCCAAGAGAATACTTTTAATGTAGCACTCCAAGAAATGCTGCAAGTTTCAGAAAGTCACCTAATCACTGGCGGAGGAAGAGGGGAGCGGGGGGAGTGCACCGCCCCCGGTAGCGTTATCCCGGTGGGGTGCCATCGTGGCCCCCCCCCATGCTGGGCACCAAACCCCCACAGGCGGCCACGCCACGGCCCCTGGACACGCGCCAGCCACACACACACCTGTTGTGTCCATGACTTAAGGGTCTGACTCCTCTGCCCTGCCTACTAAGTGCTCACTGGCTGGTTTGCCTTTCCACTGTAGTGAGATCAGAAGAGGACTGTTTCATTGGCAGAAGCCTAAGCAGCCAAAAGCTTGATTTTCAGACACGAGGATTTTGTTTTAGACATTTATACTTATTTTTAATTACTTGGCACCACAGGCAGCTCTCCCCAAAAATGGCAAAGGTTACAATCCCACCTACATGGGAGGAAGCCCCAATGAATTCAGTAGGACTTACTTCCAAGTAGACATGGGTGCAACAGTGCTGCCAGGCTCTTTCTTGGAAGACTTCCTTGTAACATAAGAAAGCTGCCTGGATCAGGCCAGTGGCCCAACTTCAGCATTTCGTTCTCACAAATGCCTGTGCAAAAACTGCAAGCAGAATCTGACCACAACAGCTCTCGTGATTTTCAAGAACTGATATATGGAAATATGCCACCTTTGAACCTGGAGGTAGTATGTAGCCATCACTGGACACCTCGCTGAGTTCACAAGGCATCCACCTGGCTTCTTGCCCCAAAGAATCTGGGAGCTATAGTTTGGGTCATTGGGTTTGGTGCTTTTGTAACTGGATTTGTAATGGCTTTTAGTCAAATGCAATAAATGATTAATTGATTGATGTAAAAGTGCTTTCCCCCCGTGATGCTAACTTTCTCTGTGAATGTCATTCCTTGAGCAGCTTCCTGTGCAAAGGTAAGGCTTGCATTCATTGCTCTGTTCATTGGTGCATTTGACTAGTGTTGTGTGGAGGGAAATGTAACCCTGGGGCTGAAAAATGTCCCTATTCTGCCCCCTTGGGTTTCAGGTGTGGCATTCACAGATATTGGCACAACTTGGAGGGGGGGGGATATTGAATGTGTTTTGACTGCTGAACTGTGCTCACCATTGTGAGGACTGAGGGGGTGGGGGTGATGCCTCCCCAGCTGCTGCCATTGTCTGTGGGTTGACTGGGATGTCACAAAAACATTTGGCAGCTGAGCGGGTATAAATGTGGGCCAAGGCAGTTGCCCTCCCCAGAGAGAAATGGGCAGCTCACTGGCACTCAGCCCTGGTGGTCTCCTGACCCGTGGCGGCAAGCTGGCAAGCGGAAGGAGGCAATCGCCCGGTGCTGGGATGCTGTGGAGCAAGGAGAAGGCAAGCACAAAGTTTACTTGCTGGTGGGATCGCTACTTGAAGGCGACTGATATTCAGCTCTGAAGCTGGTTGATGTCTGGCAATTGACAGCAGCTGGTGGATGGTTGTCGGAAGAGTTTGCATTGAGACTAGTAGATGCCACAAGGTTACGCTGGCTGAGATGGATGCAAACTGGTTTGGAAGCCTTGTTTGTGAACAGGCAGCCAAACAGAGGAGGAGTCTGGGGGGATGCTGCAGATGGGGACCATCCCACTCACCTGTTTGCCTTTGCCTTACAGGGATGTCTGGAGCCGGTGAAGTTTTCCCCAAGTCCAGCCTTCAAAGTCATGAAGAGAACCGCAGGACGTCCCTATTTACATTGGAGAAATGAACGTGAAATCCTGGCAGTGAACAATGGACAAGGCCAGACGTGAGAGAAGGAGCTTTGAAGGGAGACTGTATTGCATCTGCTGCATTGCAAGTGATGGGGCAGTGGGGAGAGAGAAGAAAATGAGGGAGGAAACATTGGGACACATTAGGCGCACCATTGGAAGTGCTATGAAGACGCTTTGAACAGGAATGGCTTCCCCTCAGGGATTCTGGGAAATGTAGGTAGTTAAGGGGACAGAGAGTTGCTAGGTTAGGGTTAGGGTTAGGGGGTAGGAGTAGGGGAAGGATTCCCTCCTTGTGAGGGAACTCTGGGAATTGTAGCTCTAGTTAAGGGTTCGAGTTAGGGTTAGCGTCAGGGGTAGGGTTAGGCTTCCCTTCTTGCCAGGGAGCTCTGGGAATTGTAGTTCTAGTTAAGCGTTAAGGGTTAGCATTAGAGTTAGGGTTAGCGTTAGCGTAAGGAAAAGGGTTAGGGTTAGGAATAGGGTTCCCTTCTTGGCAGGGAACTCTGGGAGGGGAGCAGGGGGGCCTCCTAACAGCTCTCTGCACCCTTTTCAAGCTATAGCTCCCAGATTCTTTGGGGAAGAAGCCAT
The DNA here is from genome assembly GCF_964106645.2 of Podarcis pityusensis. Lineage (NCBI taxonomy): Eukaryota > Metazoa > Chordata > Lepidosauria > Squamata > Lacertidae > Podarcis > Podarcis pityusensis. The sequence goes on from NC_138044.1 coordinate 44,314,838, forward strand.
GAGTGTTTAAAGCGGCTTCATAGTGCTTTAAATGGTGTGGATGTGGCCCTGGCCTCCCTCACACCACTGCCTCTTATTATTGAGGAATCGAAAGGATTTCCCCACTCAAATCTCTCGGAAACAGGAAACAGGAAGAAGAAAAACTTTGCATCTGATGCTATTTTTAAATGTCTTAACTTGAAAGGCCAATAAAGGTACTTAGATTGTATTGTATTGTATTGTATTGTATTGTATTGTATTGTATTCTATTCTATTCTATTCTATTCTATTCTATTCTATTCTATTCTATTATGATTAATATGGGAAGTGGAATGGTAAAATGTTAATGAGGCGGACGCGATACTTCTGTAAACTGGCACGCCCCTTCTTGTGGGCGTGGAAGGAGGGACTTGAGGCTGGACAAGCGACTTTTTAAGATGTGTTTTTCCTGATGAAGTTGTACCTGATCTTGGAATACCCCACTTGCAAGTGTGTCTAATAAAATAAAATCTCTAATAAAATAATAAAATCTCTCGGAAACAGGAAGAAGAAAGACTTTGCATCTGATGCCATTTTGAAATGTCTTAACTTGAAATGCCAATAAAGGTATTTGGATTGTATTATATTGTATCGTTTTGTTTTGTATTATGATTAATATGGGAAGTGGAATTAAACCTGTTAAGCAATCGGTTGTCCAACCCCTGGAATGCAGGAAACTCAGCTGAAAGTTACGAAACATTAGTATTTCTGCATGTGTTTATAGCATCCCTATTGCTATTCGGAATACTCGAAATGGAGGGGGGACCTCAACTGCACACCCACCTCTCTTCATTTTTTGGGGGGGGTCTATCCCCTCCCCCACCTGCCCAGCAGCTTCCCTGCCTGCTGTCTCCCCCTCCATCATCCCACTGGCATTGCATCCTCCCCCCAGCCCCCCCAAAAGCTTGCTGTGCCCCAAGGCATTTTGCACTCACCTGAACCCTTGCAGGGAGAGGGGCAGGGCACAATGGGAAGGGGCGGGTGACCGGGGTGCTTTCCCAGCGGAAGCGGATGGGGGGGTCCTCGGAGAGAGAACAACAACAGGGCAGAACAAAGAACAAAGAAGATGGAAGTGGCGCACAGTTCCTTCTGTTTCCATGCTTCCAAAGAATGGAATGTCAACTCACAGGGCATGTGATCCAGTAGTCACACACACTCTGCCGCACACGAGAGAGAATGCAGCTCCTGACATCCAGCACCCCCTTCTCTGCTTCTCTTGAACTCTTTGACTTTTAACTCTTCAGTGCTATCCAAACTTTTTTCAAAGAGGGCCAGATTTGATGAAGTGAAGGGCCGTGAGGGCTGACCAAAGGGCCAACCAAAGTTGTTACCTTTTTTTAGGACTGTTGAGGGGTTTTTGTAGGATTTTACCCCAGGAAATAAACTGCCACAGGGGCCGTATTAAACCAACCAGCTGGCCGGATTAGGTCCCTGAAACGGACTTTGGACATGCCTGCAGTACCCTGAAGTAGAAATAGCTCCATCTTACACTTTATATATGTTATATTCAATGTTAGTCATACACGGAGAAGACACAGGTAAATTCATCCATTTCAGTGGGTCTAACTCTGAGTATGACCTACTTGACTCTCACCCTATAGCTCCATAACTCAGCTCTTCCTTCAACCATTATTTTCTGAAGAAATCTAAATGGATTAAAATTACCATGGGTAACAATTTACTTACACAGATGTGTGTGAGAACTAGTTCTAAAACAGAGTTTCAAAATATAAAGATCCATCTTCTAGGAATTTATAAGTCTTATCTTTTCCAAATCAAGAGCTAGGCAATTGCATACATATATCCTGTTGAAATCAATGGGAAGTATTAGTTAGACAACACTGAGCTTTTCCACACATGCATGTTCGTCGCCTGAGGAGTACATTAGCAAGTATGTACTCCTCCATTCAAAGGGGTTGGACTAGATGGCCCTTGAGGTCCCTTTCAACTCTAAAATTATATTATTCTGTGATGCCATGCATATGAAAGTGACTATAATAGCATAGATGAAACTTCTGTACATTTCATATCATGTCAAACTCGATGCTTTTCCAAGGCTTCCAATTTAGCTTCCATTTAGCTTCCATTTATCAAGGGCAGAGAAATTAAGCTGTGTGCATACATGTGGGAACTAGTCTTTCTGACTAGAACATACTGACAGCCTGTCTGAGGACTTCGTGAAAGCATATGATTGGTCATTATGGGAAACAGTGGACCTTTGGCCTGAACCATGCAATTTTTCTGTTCTGTCAGGTCTGTTAGCATATTTATGCACTGACCCTTCTATGTCTAGACTGTTAGTTTTTAAATTACTTATTATTTATACAGGAACAAAGGGGAATATTTTTCTACTGAATGTAGTAATTCTGACTGGCCAGATCAATTAAGCCTTTGCACTGCTTTCATTAACGGCGATGATTTTCAGTTTTTTGTTTTAATCTTTCAGGGCTCCAGATTATATACTTGTTCCTTTGTTGTGGTATAAAATCGACTTGTTGTATAAAATATCCTTCTCTGTAACCTCTGCTATTTGTTGGTTTGACATCTGCTTTTGAAAGTTCCTTATTATTGCATGACCTGTATGATGCAAGAGAGAATTTCCATGACTGCAATTTTTATGAGCCTCTTTCAGAAGGCAACACTAATCAAACTAGGAGAAATGTGTGCGCTTGTCGTTGTAAGGGGACTTTGTTTGAGAGGGAAAAATTGATATGGGGCAACAAAATAATTCCAACAGGTTCCACTATGCAAAGTCAATACTTCTATTACCTTTATTTATTAAAATGCCTTTGCTCAGTTCCAATGCACTGTCTGTATGCATGTGCTCCTAGGAGGATAAACCCTCTCTGTTCTACTTTGCAGTTATTTACTGAAACTGTTTTGGAGTCCCATCAACTGAAAGCGCAAGACACAGCTACCTAGCACACCATATGGAGTTTTGCCATGGAAGAAATATAATAAATAAATAAAAGGGCTAGCATACCTGAAGGAGCATATCCACCCCCATCATTCTGCCCAGACACTGAGGTCCAGTGGCGAGGGCCTCCTGGCGGTTCCCTCACTGCGAGAAGCAAAGCTACAGGGAACTAAGCAGAAGGCCTTCTCGGTAGTGGCGCCCACCCTCTGGAACGCTCTCCCATCAGATGTCAAAGAAATAAACAACCACCTGACATTTAGAAGACATCTGAAGGCAGACCTGTCTAGAGAAGTTTTTAATGGCTGCCCAGAGTGGCTGGGGAAACCCGGCCAGATGGGCAGGATATAAGTAATAAATTATTATTATTATTATTATTATTATTATTATTATTATTATGGCAATGGGGCTCTATACTTAGAGACAAACTTGCAGCCTCACAGTGAGAGCACTGTACTGGAAAGAAAAAGAAAAACTTTTTTTTTGCAACGGTATATTTTGTTGAATATGCACAAACTAATGAGCATGGCTCCCATATGCCAGCATCACACGGAACATAGTGGAATAACACTTGCCTCTGACTACTGTACATCCAATGAACCACAACTGGGATTGCATCTATTTTATTTTTCCCTTTTTGTGATGGCTCTTTACTCCAATTTTTTGTTATTGTTATTGTTGATATTATTCTCTCTTTTCTCTCTTTTTTATATCTAATTCACCTGTAACTGAAAATCATTAAATACATTTTTTTAAAAAAGAGAGCGAATGATTCAGTCTTTTATTTATGGTGCAGACAATCCTTCATTATACTGGTAGTGCTTTGGTGCAGTTGTTATTTACATGTCTCCAATGGTCATGCTAGGTGTCTCATGTAGGACCACACACTATTTTTTTATGGTCTAGTAATGTTGTTGCATGCAGACGGCTATGTATAAACACCTGTCTTGTCCCGACATGACCATGAGCAGGACACCTTGGGAATCACCTAAGCATTACATGCTTAGAATGCTTACAATGACTACCGGTATTTAAAGGTATAGGTACCCTTGCCCGCTAGGTGCTCATCTCGCTTTACAGGCTGAGGGAGCTGGCGTTTGTCCGCAGATAGCTTCCGGGTCATGTGGCTAGCATGACTAAGCCACTTCTGGCGAACCAGAGCAGCTCACGGGAATGCTGTTTACCTTCCCACCAGAGCAGTACCTATTTACCTACTTGCACTTTGACGTGCTTTTGAACTGCTAGGTGGGCAGGAGCAGGGACTGAGCAATGGGAGCTCATCCTGTCGTGAGGATTCAAACTACCAACCTTCTGATCGGCAACCCCTAGGCTCTGTGGTTTAAACCACAGCGCCACCCATGTCCACCTAATGACTATTTAAAGTAGTGTAATAATGCTTTATACATATGGTGCCTAGGATCTCCCCCCACCCCCTCCATCACATAAATGTAGACTTGGGGTGGTAAATCTGCATTCAACAAAAAAGAAAAAAAAAGGTTTTTAAGTGCATCATTTATAATATTCAAAGCAGATGCTGATAATCTCTATCTCAGGCTGTTTAAAGAACTGAAGAAGCAGATATTGAATGCCATAGCTATAAAAATAAAACGGAAGGGGATACGTTACTGGAAGGTCAGACAGGCAGACAACATCCAGAAAAATGGTGGAATGTTGTCTGAAGGGCAGGATTTAAGCACATACATACAAATATTTCTTACATTTGTGTAACCAGTCCAAAGCTAGAGTCCCTCAGCCATCTATATTTCAACCATTTTTGACTCATAATGATAAAAAAATAGCAGGAAAAAAGATGTTAGGGAGCCTGTAATTGGTTCCCTAGGAACAACATAAGAAATGTATGCTGAGACTGAGAATTAAAAATTAAAGTCAGAAGCTGGACCCATCCAGATAGGAAATGAATGAAATAGAATCTATTAGATGTGTGAAATTTTCTAAGAGGGCAAAAGGAAGGATGAGAAACCCATGAACCATAAAGTGATGTAAGGCCATGAGAAGAACCCCGCTGGGTCAGACCAAAAAGCCACCTTGGCTGGCATCCCAACCAGCAGATAGATGTGGAATTAGTTTTAAAACACACAGTGAGAAAATAAGGACAACAAAAAGACGAAAAGGGTAAGAAAATAAGGGCTGCTGATGAACTAATGTCAAATTTATTTCAGTGCGTACACACTGAACACAGTTTAGTGGACTACAATCTCAAATCTCTTTGCTAAAGCCCCCCCCCCCCCAATCCTCTGCCCCTGCAACAAACTAATAAGGGTAGTATCTTTGGGGTGGAGGGATGTTACAACAGAATAAGGAGAGGTGTAACATAAACAGTAAAATTTAAAGACAATGTGGAGAATTGCTTCAAGTTTGTGGGTTTTGTTAAAACCATGAGATGACCTCCCTTTACCCTTTGTTCTTATATGCCATACAATCTACAGCAAGGATATATTAAGTTCTGGTGATGAAAGGCAAGCATTTCTTGCCTGGCCTCTGGCACAGTCCATGGGTACAAGCTTTAACCAGTGTTGATATAGAAAATTTCCACTTGGCCTGGTAGGGCAGGCCCCAACTGACTAAGGCTGCTGAAAAGGCCAGGGGCTCTCTTGGCTGCAAATCCCAGAAGACCTGCCTCCTGCCTTGCAGGCATTTCCCACCTGGCCTGGGAGGGCAGGAGCCAGACTTACACTAGCTACAAAAGCAGAGGCAGCTGAACAGATTCTTGGGTTGGGTCGTTTTGTGGGGAGAGCTCTGTTATTATTGCCCTGATTGTTTAAAATGTTTGAAAGCTTTTAAACTGCTTTTAAACTTCTTCTTTTTTAAAAAAAAAATAAATGTTTTTTGTGGTTTTTAAAATATCTATTAAGGGACATGATGTGCCTGGGGTTGAGAGGAGCTGGGGAGAACAGGGGTGGCCCCAATTGCAGTTCTGGGCAAGGGGAGGTATGATGTGAGGCTTGCAGCCAGCTAAGGGTTACATGGCATGGGCAGTTAGTGACTGTGCCATGTCCCAGCCCCTCCTCCAACCTTGGGAAATTGTGGTTGTCCTATCAGCCAACCCTTGAGTCTGCAGCTGCTGTTGCTGAATGCCAGGTCAGCTCCCGAGTAAGACTTCCCTCATCCATCATCTGATTATGGAAGAGGAGACCAACTTGGTCTGTATCACTGAGACTTGAATGGGTCAGAAGCATGACATCAAGTCTCACCCACTTGTACCCACTTGGGTACTCAGTGTAGCATCAAGGCAGACTTGAAAGTTAGGGAGGGGGTGGGGCTGCTGTAGACCTATAGAGATTCCATCTCTCTCCCCAGGATCTCTGTCTAGTTGTGGGGAGATCTAAAGTTTTTGCTCCTGGCATTGGCCAATCTGGACAGATTAGGAATTCTGCCTGCCTCACTGCTCAGCAGTCTCCCTGCCTGAGTGGATGGAGCTGGTCTCAGAAGCAGTGTTGAGGACTCCCAGATATCTGGTTGTAGGGGACTTCAACATCCATGCTGAGGTGTCTGACTCTGGGTGGTTCAGGACTTTACTGCTGATGGATCCAATGTGTTTCCAGATGGTTCTGGGGGATTTTCTGGCTGATATGACTGGTGCACTAGTCAAATCCCTGGCTAGCCCCTGAAACATCTGAATGGCTCAGGCATTGACACATTCACCTCTTCCACTTTATGGAGCCCATTTGGTGGCCAGGTTGTTCACCAGGGCAAGAGGTTTGAGTATATTACATGCGTTAAAGGATCAAAAGGATGCCAGAAGTGGCTATGCAGTGATGAGGAATCTGTAGTCCTCCAGATTTTGTTGAACTCCAGCTCTCATTAGTCCTAACCAACATGGCCACTGGTCAGGAATAATGGAACTGTACTCCAGCTCCTGAGCTATCACCTGCAGCCATAGGGCCATCAAGGCCAATAGGATTTTTTGTCTCATGAGAGACGTCCACAGTGTTATTATGCAAACCCTCCACAAACAGCCCTGCCTAATTTCCCCAAACTGCAACCATCTACCCTAACACATCCTCCTCCATCAGCCTGTTCCCATGTCTGTGGCCTGGAATTCCCTGATAGTGGCAGCCTCTCTCTTGATGTTGGAGGTCAGCAACCAGATTGAACAAGCTGACGTGTAAGCTAGGTCTTCTTCTGATCATTTTTCACTAGTACATCGTCAACATCCACTTTGGGGCATTTTCTCTCTGTGTGACACTTTGCTCACAAACTCACTGGCCTTTTATTTCACCTTCTCCAGTTGGAATGCCATCTTTTCCAATTTGTTTAGCTCAGATGGCTTTGAGTCACCTTTGAAAAATTCATGTCCTTTTCTTCCTTTTTTGGCATATGCTCTTTGATCTGGTTTCACTTTTAAAGATACTTCGGCTTCCATATCAAACTGCCCTCTGTATATAGAATATCTTATGGGTGTTGAGTGGGTGTGGGGGATGGGAAGGGGGAGTTCATTCAACAACATTACTCTTTCTGCCAACTTCCACTTCTACATATGAGAAACATTTATTCATATAATTTTCATCTCCTTGTCTTTCTTTTACATCGATCTGTCTACAATCATTAGCTTCATCCCACTGTTGTTTATAATTGTATAATCAAGGATCTGTCAATGTTTTCTTTATAACACCTTCTTATTATCCACCTCCCAGACATTTTTCATTTTTTGATTAAAAGGAAGCCTTGAGCTTCAGATACGGCACTGAAACTATAGGGCTGCCTATGTTTCACTATGTCCATGCAGGGCCAGAAAGGTACAAGCTGGACAAATGATAGGGTGTGTGCTATTTCAGTAATAAATGCATCTTTATGCACACTCCAGTATATACAGCCACCTAGTGATGGCTGTGGGCAGGATTCCTACATTTCATGGGGTTGGACTAGATGACCCTTGGGGACCCTTCCAACTCTATGATTCTATGATTTATGTACACATTAGTTAGCAGGAGAACTGCACTGCAAAATTCAGAGACATGGATTTTGAAAGATGGCTGTGTTTCAGTCTGCGCATTGTTTCAGAAAGTGGGGATTAGGTTTGACTTTAAATGTGAACTGAATCAATTTTCTCTCCTATTCCTAAGACAAGTGACATTCTGAGCCATGGAGATCTGATGCAAAATGTGTAGCCCAAGATTTAGGGCCAGACTATGCTTTTTATGGGAGAAAATTTTAGACAAGAGAACAAAAAACAACAGCCCACATACAAAAAGCCTCCCTCTTTTCTCTGCAAAACAGATGGCTTTTCAGTGATATGCTCTCTTGCAACAACTGTAACATCACCAAAGTCACGCCACTCAAATTTGAGGGTGGAAGATAATGCAACTGATTGGCAAAGAGCTATGAAGATGGCATGCTGTGCTGAATGCATCCTTTGAGAAGACACCAGACATTTCCACCTGCATAATTTTGTCCCAATCTATTCATAAATTTTTCATTGGTTTTGGATTTATTTATTTTGTTAAAAGAAATGCAATCATGTTTACAAAAAAACATCCACAGAATTATTGGTAAGAAAAAGTCGGTGTATAAAGATTGTTAGCAAAGTAGCATAAACAGACAAACTGGTCCTGTTCCTAAGAGCTTGCTAGCTGAATTTTAACTGAGATGGGAGAGGGAATGATGGAAAGAGGGATGGAGGTGAGGATGGTGTTGGGGTGGGAGAGTGGATGAGAACATGCACACTAATGCAGAAACACATACTTAGGTTTTATTGGGCTTGATGCAACAGCTCATGAGCTTCAATGTCCAGTGTGGATATTGCAGTTCCAGGACCCTGGTCATGGATCCAGAGAGAGCAGCTATCATACAGGAAGCAACAAAAGAAAAGTATCTTTGAGCAAGATGTCTAGTTTCAGGTTGTTATAGCAGATGGTTCTTCATCCAATTCTAACCCATGAAATTTGCTAACCTCACTCAGAATTGACATTAATGACTTAAGTAAGTGGTGCATATTAATTGCAGTTGGTCTGCTCTGAGTAGGACAAGCATTGGATACAAGCCATTGAAATTAATGGACATAACTATCTTTGGTCCATTTATTTCAATGAGTCAGCTGTAGTAGAGTTTAGTTCAATACAACCCAGTGATTTGGGTGCAAAACATCTTGCAGCTGTTGTAGGGCAGGGGAAACATTGTGCACAGGACAACATTGTGCACAAGCAGTAGTGAAACAGACAGACTTTGCAAATACACACTGTGGAGATGAAGTTAAACCTATTGGCAGTTTCACCCCTATAGTGAAGGGGTTTGTAAGTAAAATGAACAATGGAAAGTGATGATGGGAGTTCTAGACCAACGATGACAGAGAGCACCATGAAGAGGTGAGCTACACATGTGGCTGAGAGCTGCAGAACTGAATGATTAGATGTTATTTTAAAATAACTTGCCAAATATTTGGTTGCAGATCTTCAGGTGACATTTAAGGTGCATTTGACCATGAAGCAATAAGATAAGATTATGTACCCCCACAAAAAGTTATGGGCTTCATGACCCAGGGGTCAAATACCCCTTCTGCAGGGAATGAGACTTCAGACTTCAGAAAGCAAACTGAAAACAGTGCCAGCCCCAGAAGCCCCAGCCCAAGGATGACACAGACTTCTTCTGACTCAGAAGAATCCGTCACAAAAGCAATGGAAGTGGGCGGGACCTCTTGAACTGAAGAGGCACCTATTAGTGAAAGTGGAGTTTACAATTTGAACAGAATCACTGCTCCTATATCTATATCTCAATCTAAGGTTCACTGTTGCAATACCATAGCTATGTTATGATATAGCAGTCAGCCTTAGCCCTCTCAGTCTAAGGTTAATTGTTGCTGAAGCTACTTTGGAGATCTGCAATGTCATATATCTGCTTTCTTCTTTCATTCTGTCTGAGCCTGACACAAGGTGCCCATCTGTGCTCACAGCAGGTCTATTACTTGGGAGAAAGTCTGCCTTACATCCCCCACAGAAAAGCATGCAACATCCTGCTACTGTGTTTGGAGGAGAGCAGCTAGAAACATTTGTTTATGCCTGTGTGCTTCTCAAATTGTTCCAAAGTACCAGCATTGTTTTGTTTTGTCTCCTTAAAGCAAACAATGTAATGACAAATCTTCTTAATGCTGGGGTCCCAGTCTGTTTGTTTATGCAGCTTATTCTTAAGCTAAGCTTCACCTTGGTAGACATTGTAATTAAGTTTTTGGATATATATTTGAATAAATTGTTGATAGAGCACTCCTCCCCCCCCCAATACAGTTTAAAGGCCTAGAAGATTTTAATTAAATAGGCACACAAGCATAGGAAATATTGACATTCTTCAAAAATGCCAATATCTTTTCTTCAGTTCTTGTAAACAGAAGGGTACGTTATTAGTAACTAGTGAAATGCCAATCATTATGATGAGATTGTGAATTTGGAAAGGGGGGGCCTCAGGGTATTTGAAAAGCATCTCTGTTTGTTTCATGCAAGTGACACATTGCCCTACCCAATGTGGTTTCCATGAGGAGAAGATGGACCAGTCAATGCTGTTCTATAAGGGTGAATGGGACCCTGCCCCACCAACTTCAGTCAGCTTTCATCCAGCCCTTATCTACCCTGCCTTCTTAATTACAGTCAGCCAGGGGGTGGGTGGGCACTGTCTGTCAGCTTCCTCCTCCTTATTCACAGTCTTCTTTTGCAGAATTCAGCAAGGAAGATACAACTGAAATTAATTGAGTTTGCTCATTCTGAACTTTAGCCTGCCCTAACTGTTGGCTACTTTTCCTTCATGATTTCCCCCGTCTTCCATTTCTTATGCATGCTCCTTTTAAATCTCAGCTCACCTGAAAGCTTCTTATGCAGTCATTTGATGTATACTACCTTTCCTTCTTGCTGGTAGTTTGCAATTGTGCATTTAATAAACCCCCATCTATCATGAACTCCCTTCTCTTTGTACATTTCTGACCATGGGATCACACCCAGTAGTTCCTTAAGCTTTTTGAAATCAGCTTTCTTAAGATCCAGAGTGCACATCTGGCTACACTCAGCTTCCACTTTCCTCTGTAAAATAAATTCCAGTAGGGCATGATCACTTTCTCCCAAGGTTCCCACTACTTCCACCTAATTGGCAATTGCTTCCCTGTTGCTGAGGATCAGATCCAAGATAGTTGATCTCCTGGTTGCTTCTTCTACCTTCAGGAAAATAAAATTTCATAAATACACTGGGGGATTTGTTGGGCAATACACTGTTGGCAGAGTTTGAGTTCTAACACATAGGGTAGTTGAAGTCTCCCATGACTACTATGCTTTCCTTTTTTAATACTTAGTCACCTGCTCTAGGCAGGCAACATCCATGTCTGGCTTGGAAGTTTAAAGCAGACTCCTACAGTGAAGACATTATTGTTTCCTTCTCACAGGTATACACATCACTTTACTTATAATTTCACTCCTCTTCCCTTCCTGTTCAGCATATGGTATTCCCTTTGAATAGATTTACCGTATATACCTCAGTTGCTTCATTCCAGTCATGACTCTCATCCCACCATGTTTCAGTAATGCCCATTATATTGCATAAGGGAATTACCTTATATTTTTTGTCACTGCTATATTCATAGAGATTTCTGATTTTTTTCCCAACTCTGAGCTAATAATTATGGAAGCCCAGGATTATTGTAAGCCCTTTTTTTTTTGTTGGGGGGGTATTTTAAATGCCTACCTTTAATTAGCCAATGCGCCAAAGCTAGTCTAGTAAAGCTTTACTGAGGGCACAAGGTTAATTTCCTATCCCACAGTCCCACTGTTAATTCCTTGTGTGCTCTTTTTAATTTATGAAAGAAGCAGAAGCAAGAAATCCACAATAAACCATCATAACACTGGCTGTCTGCAAAAGACAATATAATCTTGGCTTAAATGAGTGTGTCCTCACTAGATTCTGCAAAGCATAATCAAGATTTATATCCATTATGACCTTTAATATTTACCAGCTGCAATCCCACAAATTGAATCACATGACCACTGGTTCCTCAGCTGCAGCAACTGCTTCATTTGAAAGACCACAAACATTCTGCAAAGCAATTTTTAAGTAAAAGAAAATCCCATTTCCTCTTTGAAATGTAATCTTCTGAGGGGTGAAGGGAGAAAGAGTCACTGTTTTTCATCATGAGATGGATGGTTCCACCTGCCTCACAGAATTGTGGAGTTCGATGGGACCCCAAGGATCATATCTAGTCCAACTTCCTGCAATACAGGAATCTCAACAAAGGCATCCATGACAGATGGCCATCTAACCTCTACATAAAAGCCTCCAAGGAGAGTCCACCACCTTCTGACGGAGTCCTATCAAACTATTAAACAGCTCTTACAACCAGAATTCTTCCTGATGTTTAGCTGGAATCTCCTTTCTTGTAACTTGAAGCCATTGGTTCAGGCCCTAACCTCCAGAGCAGGAGAAAACAAACTTGCTCCATCTTCCATGTTGTCACATGCCCTTTATATAGTTCTAGATGGCTATCATATCTCCTCTCAGTCTTCTCTTTTCCAGGCTAAACATACCCAACTCCTTCAGCCATTCCTCATAAGGCTTGGTTTCCAGAACTTTAATCATCTATGTTGCCCTCCTCTGGGTTGCTATATTCTGAAGAGCAAAAAAGAGGACACATTTGCTGACTTCTACTTTTAGCCATGGATTGCTATGAAGACTCTATGTATGAAAAAGAGGGCGTGTCCTAGAATAGAGGACATCCTTCTTAAATTGTGGTGCCCCAAACTGGACACAGTACTCCAGGTGTGGTTTGACCAAGGTAGAATAGTACCAAAGCAGTACTATTACTTCCCTTGATTCAGACAGTATTCTAACATTGATGCAGTCTAGAATAGCATTAGCCTTTATTTCTTTTTTGCTACCACATCACACTGCTGACTCATGTTAAGTTTGTGGCCTTCTAAGACCCCAAGGTCCTTTTCACATGTACTACTGTCAATCCAGGTGTCTTTCATTTGATATTTGTTCAGCTGGTTCTTCCTGACGAAGTGCAGGACCTTACATTTGTCCCTGTTGAGTGGGTGTGCTGACTGGGGGCCTTCTGCTGCCTGGTCCTGATTTATTGAAGTTGGAGCAGATGTTTGTGTCCAGTTGTGCTGCTACAGATACACTACAGCATTTCTTCTCTCTGTGCTCCTCCCAGCTGTTATTCCCCTTCTGGTTGCTGTTCTGGATACATGACCTGACTGTCTGTCTCCAGGCACTGCAATCATCTGCAAGGGATTCCCATGTGGTGGGGTTAATATTGCCAACCTTCATGTCACATTTGCAGGCAACTGCCTTTGTGCAGAACTCCATGCAGGCTTAGGCAAAATGATTTATGTGTCTCTGTAGAGCATCCTCAGAAGGTCTATGTCATCTGCACACAACATCTCTACACCCCACCCCATATCCCCATAAAATTCCCCTGCATCCTCTTTTAGTTTTTTTGCCTGGCTGCAACTGTGATAATGCCTCTTCCTTTTTTTGAATGGAAGATAGAAAGAGATGAGTGACAGGAGTGAGCAAGCAGTAAATCACACTGGGTAAGTTGAAGTAAAGTTGGAATTTATTAGCAAAAACAGGAAGTGCACAGGAGGGTCAGGCCTGATGAACATTGCAACTCATCTCTAGCAGGTCTTGTCCCCACGAAACAGAAGCTAAGACAGAAGGTTCCTGCCTCCCCACAGCTGTGTACTTGACTTCCTCCCCAAGGTTTCTCCCAAGCAATCTGAGTGTGGCTGTGCGAAACAAACTTCTCCGCCACCCTCTTCATGCCTCTCCTGGTTCTGTTCATTGCTGCAGAAGGGGGAGACACTTGTGCCTCTTCACTAAGCTGGCTCTTCTCTGCCTCTTGGACTCCCTCCTCTTCAGCTTCAGCCTCAGCTTTTGATTCTGGACTTCTCCCTGTCATGGATTCCCTCTGCTCACCACTGTTACCACTTCTGACACCTCCTTATCTCAGTCTCCTCCCTCTGACCACTCATCATCATCTCACCAATCCTCAGGCTCTGAACCATCTTCCTTTTGGGGTTTCCTAGCTGGTTCCTCCCATTATTCCTCTGTGGCCAAGCAGTCTATGACAGCTGGTGACATGTGGCCATAAGTAGAAACCTCTGTCTTTTACTGTGCAAAGGTAAAAATCACACCAGTTGTCCCACCAACTTTTGCCACTAGACCTCACCCCCACCACCAGAAAATTACCCATGAGGGAATGTGGACCTCAGGCTATAAAACAGGCTCTCCAGCATAAGCTTATAAAACAGAAGGTGAAGCTGGGAGGGAATCATAGAGTTGGAAGGGACCCTAAGGATCATTTAGCCCAACCCCCTGCAATGCAGGAATATGCAGTTGGCACATACAGGGATTGAACCTGCAACCTTGGGTTATCAGCACCATGCTCTAACCAACTGAACTATCCAGACTGGGTCCATTAAAAACAAGTACAAATATTAGATCCTACTGTATTCTCAGCAATATGAACACTGGTTTTTACTTTCAAGGAAACAACTGTGCCCTTGCTCTTGTGTCTTGCATGCCAGTTCTATCCAATGTGCAAAATTACAAGCAGAAAGCTACTGAGTTGGAAGATAACATGTGTCAGTTCTGTTACTCTAATTCAGAGATCCTTTGAAGGGATAAACCAGTTAAAATAAAACTGAATTAGACATCAGATTCAATTTCACAAGGCTTCAGTCACAGTGCATCAGAGGTTCAAGTGAAGTTCAGCTTGAAACATTTTTGCAAAATGAAAACCGTAGCAAAAACATTATTTTAAAAGGTTTAGATTTTGAGCATGGAAAGAGACAAAGAGGGAATAAGCCCCTTCATCTGCTGACGAGCGAAGGAAAAACCTCTCCCCCCCCCTCCCCGCTTGCGTGATATATTGCAAACAGGGGAAGTATTTTATGTATATCTGATGGCTGCAACATCTTCACAGTATCTTGTTCACATAGCAGTTTCATCCATCCATTGCCATTATTTCTACCTTGCCTTTCAGGTTACAAATCTTTCCAAAGTGGCTTACAAGAAACATTAAACAGCAACTTATTGGCTCCCTGTTTGAGGTGTATTACTTTCTTATTGAAATTATTTTATTTTATTTTTAATCACACAGCTATATTGCTATACCCCACCCCAGGCCTTATAGTAAATGAAGGCAGAGAAACACCACAGTGAATGAAATACTTTTAAAATGCACATACAATGTTTCCAACTCACTTCTATCCAGAGAAGACCCACTGTAATTAAGGGACTTAAGTAAGCCATGCCTATTAATTTCATTTGGCCTGCTTTGAGTATGACGAAGGCCACAGTCACATCATACAATTAAATCACTATGGTATCAGTGGAAATAATCATGGCTTCCCCACCCCACCCCCAACAAACAAAGAATCCTGGGAGCAGTAGTTTGTTAAGAGCATTGAAAGTTGTTGAGATGTCCTTATTACCCTCACAGAGTTACACTTAACAACTCCCAGCTCCCAGAATTCTTTGGTAGAAGCCATGACTGTTGAAATATACTCAGAGTCGCAAGGTGATTTCATGCTCTTTATTCAGCTCATAGTGGTGAGGAGGAATGAATAAATGTCCCCTCACAGTATCTGCTTTATATACATTATTTACACAATGGGCTGCACATGATTGGCTGATTCTGGAATTCTACTGTAAGCCAATCAGGTTGTGGATTCACTTCTATCTGGAGCAGGATTGGGTGGTTCCTGCCAACCAATCATACTGCTGCATTGTTCTAGGACCAATCAGACTGCTGCATTCTGAATCCTATTGTTCTAGGACCAATCAGACTGCTGCCTTTTGGATCCTATTGTTCTAGGACCAATCAGACTGCTACAGTTTGGATCCTATTCAACTCAGTACATAACACCCCTCCCCTCTAAGTTCCAGTCCTGCCCGGGAGGTCGCATTCATAGTCCTCAAGGTATGCCGGCGGCCTACGTGTGCGTTGTGGCCTGGGGTGTTCCCTGGTCCGGGCTCCGGGTTCTGGCTCGTGTTCCAAGGATGCTGGCTGTGATGCGGCTGTTTGGTCTGGTGCAACCGGCTCGCTCAGTCGTGGTTCTGGTTCCGGTGTCCTTTCGGCCTCACGGGTCTTCTCTGTATTTACTGATTCTGCCTCTCCTGCTGGCCCCTCCTGCTCTATGGGCCTCACTGCCCCGCTGTTCCCTTGGGACTCCTCTGACCTGTCCTCCTCCTGGTTTTCTCCCGGGAATCGTCGCCGTATCTGGTCGCAGTGGCGGCGCCAGCATTGCCCCCCATCCGTTAGCACCTCGTACGACACGGGGCCAGTGACCCTGGTGATTGTGGCGGGTACCCATGCTGGGCCTGCCCCAAAATTCTTTGCGTACACTGGGTCCTGGGCCTCGAAGGTCCGGGGGTTCCTGCCTTCCCCCACCACTACCTCATCCTGAGCTCTATCGGGGTGAAGGCGGTCCAATCTGATTGCAAGGCGCCGACCCATTAGTAGTTCAGCGGGGCTCCGGCCAGTCGTTGAGCTGGGGGTGCTGTGCTGTGCTAGAAGGAATGTGGCAAGGCGGTACTCCCAGTCCCCTTGCGTCATGCGGCGAAGGGTGTCCTTGGTGGTCCGCACCATGCGTTCTGCTTGGCCATTGGTGGCAGGGTGGAACGGCGCCGAACGGATGTGGCGGATGGCGTTCTGCGCTGTGAAGGTTTGGAATTCTCCTGACGTAAATGCAGTCCCGTTGTCTGAGACGAGAGTGTCAGGGAGCCCGTGGGTTGCAAACAGCCTGCGTAGTACCCGGATGGCTGCGGACGTGGAAGTGGACGGTACCAGTGCGACTTCCAGCCATTTGGTGTAGGAGTCCACCACTATGAAGAATGTTTTCCCCTGAAAGGGGCCAGCGAAATCCACATGCAGGCGTGACCATGGTGCTCGGGCGGACTCCCAGGACTGGACTGGGGCCCTTGGGGGATCTGGGCGGGATTCTTGGCAGGCCTGGCAGTGTTTGACCCAGGCCTCTATCTCTCCATCGATCCCCGGCCACCACACATAACTCCTGGCAAGGGCCTTCATTCTTACTACCCCTGGATGTGTCTCGTGTAGGGCTGTGAGGACCCTTTTGCAGAGGGGCTGGGGAACAACGACTCTGCTTCCCCATAACAGGCACCCCTTGTGGGCCGACAGTTCATGTTTGCGGGTTGTGTAGCCGGCGAATTCTGGCCCGGGACTGCTGCTGGGCCATCCCCTCCACACCCAGTCCAGGACCCGGGAGATGACCCTATCTTTCTTGGAATGGTGTGCAACTTCTTGTGCCTGAATGGGGCGGTCGGGAAGCAGCTCCAGGCTCATAACCTCTTGTGCAGGTGCTGGGTCAGGGCCTGTTTCCGGTAGTGGTAGCCTGCTGAGGGCGTCCGCATGGCCCATCGCCTTCCCAGGTCGGTGAATCAGTGCATACTGGTAGCTGGCAAGGAAAATTGACCACCTGAGGACGCGAGGAGACAGCACTTGGGGGGTCTGCTTTTCGGGGGCAAACAAGCCAAGCAACGGCTTGTGGTCAGTCACCACGGTGAAGGGCCGCCCGTACAAGAAATCATGGAATTTTTTTACTCCCTTTACGATTGCCAGACCCTCCTTGTCGATTTGCGAGTAGTTCCGCTCGGTTGTGTTGAGTGTCTGGGAAAAGTACGCCACCGGTACCTCTCTTCCATCCGGGAGTTGGTGCCCCAGGACAGCTCCAATGCCATAGGGTGAGGCGTCGCATGCTAGCACCACCGGCAGCCTCTCGTCGAAGTGTGCCAAGACCGAGTTTGAGACAAGCAAGTCCTTGACTGCCTGGAATGCGGCCTCCTGGCGCTGGCCCCACACCCAAGGGGCCCGCTTGTCCAGGAGTCTGTGTAGGGGCTCCGCTACCGCCGCCTTGTGGGGAAGGAAGGAATGGTAAAAGTTCAATAGTCCCAAGAAGGCCTGAAGTTCAGTCTTGCTCTTGGGCGCTGGGGCATCACAAATGGCCCGTACCTTGTCCCCAGTCGGGTGGACCCCTTCTGCGTCCACCATAAATCCCAGAAAGTCCACCTGAGGCACTCCTAGTAGACATTTTTCCCGCTTCACCTTGAGACCCGCCGTCTGGAAACGGTGCAGAACGGTGCGGAGGCGGTCCTCAAACTCCTCTGGTGTGGGGCCGGCAATCAACACATCATCGAAGAAGGGGGTGACGCCAGGAATCCCTTTAAGGAGAGAGTCCATTATATTCTGGAATATGCCTGGTGCCACGCTGACACCGAATTGCAGCCGCTTTACCCTGAACGCTCCTCTGTGCGTCACAATCGTCTGTGCCTCTGCTGTGGCCTCATCTACTGGCAGCTGTTGATATGCTTGGGCCAAGTCCAGCTTGCCAAAAATTTTCGACCCAGCCAGGGTGGCAAGGACATGGCTGACCACTGGCACTGGGTATGCGTGGGCCGTGAGGGCCTTGTTTATGGTACATTTGTAGTCTGCGCAGATGCGGACCGAACCATTAGGCTTGACGGGTGTGACGATTGGGGTTTCCCAGGGAGCATTAGGCACCGGCTCCAGCACTCCTTGCTCTACGAGTCGGTCCAATTCCTCGTCTATACGGGGTTTCAAGGCGAACGGGACCCGGCGGGCCTTGAGCCTGACCGGTCGTACTGCGGGGTCAAGCTGTAGCGCAATGGGGGGGCCCGTATACTGTCCCAATTTCCCATCGAAAACCCCTGGAAATTCCTTGCATATGGCGTCCACGTCCACTTGTAAGCTAGTGTGGTTCACCCCGGTGACAGCTAGCCCCAGTGGTCCAAACCATGCCAATCCCAGTAAGCTAATGTAGGGGCCCTTGACCACAAGCAAGTCCAGTTGCCGCGTCCGCCCTCGGTATTGCACCCTGAAGGTCCCCACCCCCATTGTGGGGACCTTACGTTTCTGGAAGTCCCGGAGGGTGAATGGGGCCGGCCTGAGTTTGGGACCCCCAGTGGGACACAGTTTCCTTAAGGTCCTTGCCGAGATTATGGATAGAGTTGAACCCGTGTCAAGCTCCATGCGGCATGGGGCCCCCTCTATCTGTACCTCTACATAAATTTTCTCTACGTTGGGGTGGGGCAACTGGTATACCTGGAAGTCCGTGAGCTCCGTCGAGTTGCCTTGGTGCGTTGGGCCCCGGGACCTGGGGCTCTTGGATTGGTCATCTGATGCCTGGTGTCGGGTGGGCCGAGCCCGACACACCCGGGCGATGTGTCCCGATTTTCTGCACTGCCTGCACTCTGCGTTGCGGAAACGGCAGGTCCTCCTCTCGTGACTCTCCCCGCAGCTTGCGCAGTTCCCTCCTTCTCGTCGAGGCAGCTGTGGTCTGTGCGCTGCTTGAGTGCGCTGCTGTACTCGGTGCACCTCCTCCCTGTCGGATCCTGAGTCGTCGGTGAGGTCTTCATGGTGGACCCTCGGTTGGGATGGCAGGCTCGGCCGTGCCTCTTGGGTCGACCTCTCGGCAGCTTCTGTTGCCAGGGCCTCCTCCAGAGCGACCTGGAACGTTAGGTCCTTCTTAGCGTAGAGGCGTCGTTGCAGCTTCTCATCCTTCAGGCCACCGATGAGGCGGTCACGAAGCATGTTCTCCAGCTCTGAGAAGTTGCAGAACCGGGCGGCTTGGCGGAGAGAGGTCACAAACCCAGTTATGGTTTCCCCAGGGGCTTGCCGCTTTGCGTAGAAGGCATTTCGACGAGCCACCACTGAGGGCTGCGGCGAAAAGTGCCCCTTCAGCTGTTCCATTATTGTTTTGTATGGAACAGTAGCGACGTCTTCAGGCGCAAGGAGAGCCCGGGCGATTTCAAACGTCTCCTCTCCGCAGACGCTGAAGAATATCGCCCTCTTCTTGGCGTCTTCTTCGTCGGTGATCCCTTTGGCTTCTAGGAGGAAGGTGAAACGGGAGGCGTACGCTTCCCAGTCTCCAGATGCTGGGTTGAATGGCGAGAAGCTGCTGTTGGCTGCCATTCTGAGTTCCTTGTGCCCCAGAGCTGAAGCCTGGATACACGGTGCGAGGCAGCGGTGCGGCAGTTGGCGGTGCTGCGGTGCTGTGTGTGGCAGTCAGCTCAGCGGGATCCCACCTTCGTCGCCAGTGAAATATACTCAGAGTCGCAAGGTGATTTCATGCTCTTTATTCAGCTCATAGTGGTGAGGAGGAATGAATAAATGTCCCCTCACAGTATCTGCTTTATATACATTATTTACACAATGGGCTGCACATGATTGGCTGATTCTGGAATTCTACTGTAAGCCAATCAGGTTGTGGATTCACTTCTATCTGGAGCAGGATTGGGTGGTTCCTGCCAACCAATCATACTGCTGCATTGTTCTAGGACCAATCAGACTGCTGCATTCTGAATCCTATTGTTCTAGGACCAATCAGACTGCTGCCTTTTGGATCCTATTGTTCTAGGACCAATCAGACTGCTACAGTTTGGATCCTATTCAACTCAGTACATAACAACTGTTTATCCTGGTATCATGGTGCTTTAATTGTATGGTGTGAGTGGGGACTTATTCATGCCAAATGAAATTAATAGACTTAATAGACTCACATGAAACTAAATGTGGAGTGTGGGGTACACAAGCATAGCCTTGTTAAACAAGCAGGAGGAAGCACTGAAAAATACTTCTGTTTCCACTTCTCCGAAACCACTATGAGTCTATTTCCTATCTAAGTCCTTCACACTTTTTCTGAGTTATAGTAATAGAATACCAGATTTTGCTGTTCACAGCAGAGAGATCTAAAGTTCCCCTCTTCTTTTCAAGAAGAAATTGTAGTGGAAGTCAAGCGTACCAAAAGCAAAAAAAGGGAACTGTTCATAAAATACCTTCTGAGAATTCACAATCAATGCTTCCCCTCACTTTTACACTTCTTTGTTTCCATCTATAATGGGCTGCTATATAGCAGCAATGTGCCATGCTGAATCCACTGCAGAATCACGATGCAATTATGCAATATGCATGTGTGTGTGTGCACACGCGCACACAAACAATTTTAATTTTTTTTAATTTAAGAGAGCAGGAGAAGTGGCTCAACTTTATCTACTGCAATCCAGAAATCCTGCAGAGGGGGAGTGTTGTACTGCCCAACAAAGCATGAGTATGAATGGTTGTTATGGCTATGATGAATTGCACCTTTAATTAATGGCATCTGGAATGTCGTTTTATAATGTTTTCATTCAAGCAGTGATTGTCCTTAATGCTTACAAAGAAAAACTAGGTATGATCTGTCTTTGTAGCCACCTATGCATAGGGGATAAAACAAAAGGCAAAACCACCACTACCACCAAGGGACTAATTAAGGTTAGGAGGAAAAAATTCTTTCCGGGGCTTTCAACTTGTGCAGTGACCAAGTGAAGTTCTAATGCTGTGGGTGAGAAGCTCAGTGCACCACTTTCAGGACCAATTGCACATGTCCCCATCAGGTTGCACCATAAACGAGGCTAGTAGATGCATTCTGCACTAGCTGCAGTCTCTGGATGATACCCAAGGGCAGCTCCACATGCAGTGCATTACACTAGTCCATTAGGTGGCAGTCTTTGCTGAGGGACAAGTTGCTGGAGGACAGGACTGTGTGAGGTTGCTGCTTCCAAATGCAGTGGAGAGTGCTCCTCCATCAGCCATGTTGAAGCATGTCAGCTTCTTCACATGGAATGGGAGCAGGCAGGGACACCACAATGTCCTTTGCTTCAGGCAGGAAAAATAATAATATTGGGCTATCTTCTGCCTCCCACAACATGATGCTATCCCTCTTTCTTCAAATCACATCTCCAAACCTATTTCCCCACCCCATGAAGCCTTTGACAGAACTACTTTGTAGCCATACTCCAGTGCCACCAATCCAGGAATGTATGCAATGAAAATGAATGCATAGGCTTTACCTGTTTGCCACTGTCTCAATTTCCAGTCCCTTCCTTGCCATGTCCAGAGTTGACTTCCTGTATTAGAGCAAAAGCACTGTATTTAGCCAGATTGAAGGACAAGGACAACAAAACTTGATGGGCGTTCCCAGAGTTCTCTGGGAAGAGAGATTGGGTGTTAAAACACTCTGAATTGTAGTGCTTTGTGAGTAGTAGGAGTCACCTAACGGTTCTGATCACCCTGATCAAACTACAGCTCCCATAACAATTTGGGGGAAGCCATGACTGTTCAGTGTTTAAAATATACAGTATGAATATGACCTGGATATGGGTCATGTTCTGCTTGGGTTTTAAGGGCACAGAAAGTGCCCATGACCAAAGTAAGTCTATTCCAGGGAGACTGTTTTCCTTGTATACCAACAAACAAACAAAACCCAACACACACACACACACACACACAAATGCTATTCAAAATCTTTCGAAACTATAGGGACTCTCTTCTAACTTGGCTTAAGCTTAGCAAGTATAAATATATAATACAGCTCTGTTCAAAGGGTAATAGTGCTTGCGGGGGAAATAGCTTAGCAATCTATACAGCAAGATAAAACAGAGTGTCTCTCTCTAAGGTATTTTGACAAATAGATTTACAATTCCAAGTGGCAGTTTATCAGAAGTTCCTATGATGAGTTTATTCAGCCTTTTCACTCCCAAGTTTCCCCAAAAGGTTTTAATAGACTCTCACTTTCTATCTGGAATCAGATGGTTTATTTCATTAAAGTCATTAAATAGAAGATTCTTTCTGTAACATTGACATGTGTAGTTACCTGAATTAGGAATATTTGTCTCCCCGATGAGACTTAAACATGCTTAAAAATATATATTTTTTGTTAACCCTATTCCCAGAAATAACTCTCCCATAGTCACAACATCTAGAAAGAAATATTACCAGCTGGCAGTTCTGCAAAAAGTACCAAGCAAGAGGAATAGACTTAAAATCTCTTGCAACATTCAGCATCCACTTTCTCCACAGTCCCACTCATGCTTGGACAGTTTTTTTATAGCAGAGATGAGGAACCTGCGGCTCTCCAGGTGTTGTTGATTCCTATCATCCTTTTAATAGTGACCATACTGACTAGGTTTATTGCTGACTAGGGCTTATGGGAGTGGAAGTCCAGCAACATCTGGAGGATCACAGATTCCCTGTTCCTGCCTCTTAAGGCTGCAGCAGAGACAGGGAGCTTGGGACTCAGCTACACAGGTCAATTTATAGCGTTAAAAATGTGTTATAAAATATGGCACTAGGTGGCACTGTAGAGCAGAATCCAAAGTCAATGACAGATTGCCTTGGGAGCTCCCCACCCCCACCCCCATAACGATTTTTAATAGCATTTTTTAAATATCTGTATAGCTCTGGCCTTGGTTGATGTTAGGTCTCTTTTCCTCTGATCTGGATGCTTTTGCTGCATCAGAGGTCCCAGGGCAGGTTACATGAATGAGAAGTATAAAAACGACGAAAAACAATTCTGCAAATAAAGCAATTTAAATACTGTCATGTATAAAAACTATTTTTAAAAAATTCTGCATATAAATCAGTTAGCAAATAGTTCCAATACAGATACAGACTGGGATGAAGAACTCTACTTAGAAAGTTTGCTGAAAGAGGAAGGTTTTCAGTAGGTTCCAGAAAGAAAATAGATTAATATGTAATTGGAGGGAATTCTAAAGGGTAGGAGCTATAAGTATGGTTACTTATTACTGTCAGGGACTAGCAGGGCTCTGATGAATGTGTGACAGAGGCAGGGGGCTGAAGGTGGACCTGGGAGAGGGGGCCAGCAGTTTATGAGTTTGATGACACCCACGAGGCAGGAGCCAGGGTGTGGGGAATGGGAAAGATCTAAGCAGTCAAAGTCTCTGGTTGCATGTGCACACTCCATCAGATGAGGGTACATAATCCTGGGAGTTATGGTCCCACTGTTACTTCAGCTGTTCCACCAGGCACAAACCAGGAAAACAGCTATGTAGATGCTGGAAGCGTGTGGGTGTCCAAAGTGCACCTTAAAAGCTGTGAAAAGTGTGTACTTTTGTCAATAAAGAATTAACTTGGCTGGGATGTGCAGGAAAAATACATTGATATACCACCTTTTTCTTCCAGTGGTCTCAAGGTGGTATACTTCACCCTCACAACAAACCCTATGAGGTTAATTAAACTGAAAGATTATGAATGGCCCAAAGCTACCCAGTGAGCTTCATGGGATAGGCAGGGATTCAAACCCTGGTCTCCCATGTGAGAGTCAGGCACTCTAACCATCACAACCCACAAGTATATAAGCGCTGGGGAGCAAGCCAGGAGCAACATGCGTTTGTCTCAATCCACCATCTCCTCAAGGTAGCTAGAGGTGCAGAAATCCTCTTGAGGGCAATGTTCACCCTCCTCCAATGATACCTCAGGCATGAGCATAGCTGACTCCTGACATGGGATGGAGTTCACCACCTTGGGGAGAAGAGGGAGTAAGAAGGAATGGTGTGGTTTTAGGACATTTTTTCACCATGCCATCCAAAATTGGAACCAAAACTTCACCAGAAAGTTTTCAAATTAGAACATTTGGCTCAGACTTAGTTATGAGTTTTGGCAATGGAACTAATCTCAAGAGTTGCACAAACTATATGCATGTGTGGAGAAGGCCCTTCTCACTGATAATGCTGAGTGTAACTTCTAAATGACCCCTCCTCTACATTTAAATGCATAAGCAGTTTTTAACAAAGGCAGCATAAGCTGCTCTGCTCTAATGGAATATAACCCTGAAAACCAGTTCTGAACTTTTCTATATTCCTGGAAAAGAGAAAAGAGACTGGGGTTGGGTAAGAGAGAACATCCCCAAAGCATATTTCACCAACCATCCCCCCCCCCCCAAAGCTACTCATTTCAGCTCTGATTTAAATATGCAAAAAGGAGAAAAAAAGAGCTAGACAAGTCAAAGGAAGGAATGGGAACCTTTTCTGACAGAAACTTTAGAGCTACAAATTTCCATCACTACTGTCTCATACATTAATAATAAAGATGTATAATTTATCATGGAACCAACGCATCAGGAAGACCTATGGAATGACCCCAAAACCATGATACAAGTAACATCATGATCTGATTTACACTTCCACCATAATACTAGGAAGTGCCACAATTTGCTGTATTTTTGATGACCCCACACCCACTCTGCTGCCCTCTTTCAAACCAGATACTCATTTATTTCACACTTTATTCCCCTTAGTAGAGCCATGCTGGCTGTAACACACATCCACTGTACAAAGATATGCAAAAACCTGGCTTTGATGACCCACCAAATGTGTGTAGCTAATAGTCCTCCCCTCCCCTGGCCCATTGCCAAATTGCAAACAAGTTGGAGGGCCATTACTCATGCTGCTGCAATTTCAGATGAATACACCATTTCTTCTTCTGTTTTGTAGATATTTTTTTTTTTTTAAATAATCTTTATTAAAGTTTCAAAAGGTTACAAAAAAACAAAACAAAAACACACACAAAAATAACACAAAACACGACATAAAAAAAAAAATTCCACCTTTTAAGTCTCATTTTCAATAACTTCTTTTCATGACTTCCCCACGCCTCCCCTTATTGTATTCCAACTCCGATTGTTTATTCAAGCAAGTTTTTATCCTTAATGTCCTAATCATAATTTATTAATTTACTTAACCATAAATTATTAATGTGATTCTTTATAATAATTTTAAACCTTAATTCATTATTATCCATTAATTTAGATTATTTAGCAATTTTTAGAATATATACCTTAATCATACATAAAAAAAGATAAAAAAAAGAGATATAAAAACAAATAATAAAATACCTTCCCTAAGATTGTCCCTAATTCCCATCCACAGATTCCCCATTCTTATAATAATAAAGAGCATATAGTTTTACACTGCAAAATAAAAATCAGGCCCCCTTTGGACTTCTAAACCCCACCCTTCTCTTCCCGGTTTCAATCCCAAACCAAAGTCCAATTAGTCCATCTTTTTAGCCTGGTGACCTTACGTCCGAGGCTCTCGGATCTCTCTCAGTCCCTTTCCGCCAGCTTCTTCGAAAATCTTTCATATTGAACGCCCCAGGTCTGGGAAGTACCTTCTCCATGTTAACCATATTTCTTCCAGCAAGGCCTACTTGTTTAGAGGTGGAGCTCCAACTCTGTTTCTTAAGTCTATATGTCCCAAATAATCCAGTTTTCATCTTAGTCGAATTGGAATTCTTCTTGGCAGGTCTCCGGCTCTCTTTTATCTTCTGTAACTTTTCAGCCACCCCTTCTTTCTGCTCCTCCTGTTCAGCTGATGTCTTAGTCTTTGGTTTCTTTTCTTGTCCAGCTGCCTGTGTTTTGAGCATCAAGTCCCTTTCCAACTCAGTAGGTATATTTTCTGTTGACTTCGGTTTCGTAGGACTTGTAGACAAAACATGGCCTTGCTCTATCCTCTCTTGCAGCTTTCCCATGAGAAAAATAAGCTCTTGCAAGTCAGCTCGTATTTCCAGACCTAGTTCCATTCTTGTAATATCCAAGAATCCCCTCTAGAGGGATTCTAGTTACTTAGTATTTCTTTTCCCTTCCGATCCAAAAATCAAGTTTATTTGTATCAGTCTTTCTTTACTTTCAATATTTTGTAGCAGTATAGCCGGTTAGAATTTAAGCTTTGATTTTTCCGGCTTTGACAGCTAATTTGACAGCTGTCAAAAGTTTTCTATAAATCCTCTGCAGGCTCTTTTCACGGGTTACTCCCGGGCTTGAGAAAGGTGGTACTTAGTCCAAATAATTAAACTTTTGTCCTCCGGCACATTAGCTTAGTCCTTTAAATCTGTGGAATTTATATCTTTTATCGAATTACCCCAATTCTTCACGCAACCTTAGTTGACAGCTCCTTGCTTCAAACTGTTTACAATAAGGGGGGGGCGGACTTCCCTTTTTTTCACCTCCCCCGCTCGTGCCAAATTCATAATCAAATTATTTGTAATCCAATTTCCCAATTACTCACGGGTTGTTGTTCTTGATTTTAAGTCCAAATTTTAATAGGAAGAAGTCAGCGCTCTCCGACAAATGGCATGCGGCTTCGCTCGGCAGGGGAAGCAGAAGACTCACAGCACCACGCCGCTCCCCGGCACCCGTTCCGTAGCCTTTAAAAAGGCTCCTTCGCGAGTCGGGAGGGCGCTTAACGATGCCCGCCGAGTCACCATGTCCACGGGCTCCTATGCCCGTGGTTTTTGAGGGTCCCCGTGTCGCCGGCACGGCAAGACCCAGCCCCTGTCAAGCCGATTCCCTCCGGAGCTCGGAGGGAATCCGCCATTAGCCGATCGCGCTAACCCGGAAGTCCTGTTTTGTAGATATTTTAGCAGGGAAAACAAACCTCTAGAATTAGTTTAGTGACACCCCCCCCCCCCCCAGATTTAAGTGATTCTTGAATGATGGCCACAGGGCAAAGTTCTTTTGAATAGAGTTTCGAAAGCAGTTTGTAATATGGCATGAAGGGAGTGACAATTCACTGTTCAAAGTGAATGTAAGCCTGTAGGTGCTTCTCAAGTAATTCTTTGGATGCTAGATTTGGAACTGAAATGATGGCATGTATAACTGGAATGAGACAAAGTTGCTCGCCCATTCAGAGTGAGGGCAGTGTTACAGATGAAACATTGTGTAGCCAGGTGAAGACCCCCCCCCCCGACCCCAGGCAACAACTTTATTAAACTTTCAGATGTAGGGAGACCTTGGCTTAGGCCTTGGGCGTTTATTCCTCCCAGTCCCCAGCCGGGGATCTGGGGAACATCAGGGTTATCCAAACTCTGTGGGGATTGGGTTGGCTCTGGAATACGTATGTTTAAACAGTGAGCTCACCCCCCCCCATTTCGCCGCAACACAGGGGAGAGCACTGATAACCTAATAGCGTATGGCCAGTGACTCCCCTCCACACAACCCCTTTAACTGGGAACCCTGGGATTGCCGCTGCAGGGGGGGGGCATGGGTCACCCCCCCCCCAAATTTAGGGAAGATAGACTAAAGAATTCAGCCCAAGGCCTGAAACCGCCAAAGTTGTGACATTTTGCTACAGGGAAGGCAACACCTGACAATGCAGAAAAAATCCTTCCTGGTCCTTCAACAGCAACCATCAATGACTGTAGCAATGCCCGCATACCTGTAAAGAAGAGGTTAACCTGCAAAAGGAAGGTGTAAACTGAGGGAGGGCAGTGTGGGAGAAGCTCTGGAGCTGACTGAGGACTCCCAGGTAGGTTCCACCCTCTACTGTGTGTGCAGGGAGGTCCTAAGCCTAGCTGGTCAACTCCCCAGGCAACACCTCCGCAGCTGGGGTTAGCTAACTGTCTGAGGTTGGGCGGGAACCTCCAGGTATCCAGCATGGGGAGGTGAAGACAAGCTACATTGCCGGGGATTGTGTAGGATCAAGGGGCTACGTGCGACCCCCAAAAAGCGACCCCCCATTTGAGGTGGGGAGAGGTCACTATTCTCACTCTGAACTGGCTCCAATTGCCCTCATTGGTGCTAACAGTGTAGCATTAAGACATCATAATACTACATAGCCTCTTAGATTGGCTGAAATCACTATGCTGAGGGGGCGGGGATGGCAATGTAATAGCAGACAAACAAACACGCATCAAATAGAATGTACAGTGGTACCTCAGGTTAAGTACTTAATTTGTTCCGGAGGTCCATACTTAACCTGAAACTGTTCTTAACCTGAAGCACCACTTTAGCGAATGGGGCCTCCTGCTGCTGCCACGCCGCCGGAGCACAATTTCTGTTCTCATCCTGAAGCAAAGTTCTTAACCTGAAGCACTATTTCTGGGTTAGCGGAGTCTGTAACCTGAAGCGTATGTAACCTGAAGCGTATGTAACCTGAGGTACCACTGTATGGAGTGGAAACTGGGGAGATATCTGTCAATTCTGAATTCTCTCAGTTTTCCCAATCCTTATTTAATTCTTCCTGTGTTCACATCAGTTTACTTAAAAAAAAAAAAAAAAAAAAAAAGTTCTGCAGAGGTTCATTTGGATTTTACTTAATATATGCCTTTTGTATGTAATTTTGCTTAATCAACACATTTTTTAAGTAATTTCCCGTAAAATAATGCAGGTTCCTTTTATAAATGTAAATAATATAACATAGGGATTTTTGTGCTCACTTTCCCTGATATATGTTTCTTTGTATGCCTTTTTGTTATTGTTTGAGAACTGAATCACAAAAGTCAGATATTGGATAGCTGTGTTTCAGTTTGTATGTTGCTTCAGGATGTGACAATTCAGCAGGTTCTACTTAAAATCCCTAATTTTGATCTCCTGAATATCTTAAGAAGTTTGTTATCTACAATGTGGGTATTATAGATCAAACAGTATGATATAAATATTTCAGCCAATCCATTCATTTGCCCCCTACATTGAACCAGAAAGATATCTGGCAGATCCCTGAGCTGGAAGTGTAATGCTGTCTGTATCGGTGGTAATGAACCACAGCAAGCGGTTGATCAGTCAATACCTAAGTAACATAGCATTGCCACACCCAGGATGGATTTATTTCCTGAACTAACTTTGAGCTGCATCATTTCAATAATTAAAATCTGACTGGCTGAACAATCCTGCAGTGCAGCTGCAACACCTTTAAGAAATTTTGGACAGGCTATTAAGGAATGATTTATGAAGGAAGCTTTTGTTCAACCAAGTGATTAGAATTTAATAACTTAGCCTACTTAGTTCTGAACTGGACACAACCAATCTAAGCAACAAACAATCCGGTTCTCCCAATTATGGCTTATCGCCTCTTGACATGAACCCTTGATCTGCTGGCATAGAAATGATGGGAAATTTTGGCATTGTTTCAGCCTCTTCTTTTCAGTGCATGGACTGCAATGCCATATAGTATATCCTGTTCAAAATTCCTGGGGTTTTCCCATACACGGGTATTTCAAATTTCTCTTGAAATTTCATTGCAGATGAAACTTTGAACCAGCTTAGAAGGTACAGGACACCCCTCTGTTGTCACTGTATGCTGAGAATTTTTGTTTCCAAATTAAGAACAAAGCTGCTTACTTTCCTTTCTTTTGGCCATTTGAGACATTTCTCAGACATTTGAGAAACACAAATGATATGATTGCAGTGTAAAACCTATTTTTAATATGCTTATGTGATTTTATTACTTGGCTGTAAATTGCTTTATTTCTTTCTTTTTTCAGTAGAAAGCAGTATTTGAACATGATTCAAGCAGGAACCAGGGCACTGATTCAGAAGAAATGAGTCGGGGAAGCCTGGAAGTCTCATACATAGCACTGACTATTAATTTGTCAGGAACAGACTAAGACACTAACTGAGGACCTAATCACTTCTCAGAACCACTTGATAACATGCCCACCATGGTGGATCTGGCTGGAACTCTCAGAGCCAGCATCTTCAAGGAGCCACGATCTCTTCAGGAAAGGATGTGGGCCTTAGGAGGAAAAGAAATGCACCCCTCCCCCATCTTGGACTCTTGTAGGCACAGGTACATAAAACCTGCAATGTGAAACACCACCCCATTTCTGCCTTCTGAATTCCTCTCTTTGTGTTCTTAAATTATATGTTTAATTGGGGGTTTAAATCCTCATTAATCATGTGTTCTGGAGGATGGAGAGAGGGTTGAGATTGAGGAAGGGGTGTGACTTGGGAAGGGTCCTGGGGAACAGACAGAGGAACAGACAGAGTTGCATTTCTCCCCTGGTCCTGAAGTTCCCAACATTTGCCTTACAGGAATTTCAAAATTAACTTTCAGATTTGTTTTAGGCAAAGTAGTATAGCTGCTATAATTTTAGGCAATGTTTCACCCCCACCCCACTCCCACCCCCACCTGCTTGTTCATTTTTCATTTTGCCCAAGCAGAACCACAATGGGATAGGAACAGGGCTGGATTTAGGTTTGATGATGCTCTAAGCTACTGAAGGTAATGGTGCCCTTTACATGTTCAGCTGTCCTTTGTCAACAACAAATTATCGCGGTTTTTTTGCGTTGAATATATACTATATGGTAATTTATGGACATAATAGGTATCTAAAGCTATTTGCACATAACAAAATATGTATTTTATCAAAGTAATTGCTAAACTGAAATACAATTAAGAAGAAGTATATTAATAGTGAATGGGGGGGGCAAGAGAGTGGGGCCCTAAGCTATAGCTTGTTTAGCTTATATGTAAATCTGGCACTGGATGGGAAGGAACTTTCAGTTGAATACTAGTGGTTGCAGCAGGAAGGGGAACTGGAGCAATAGCCATACTCTTTATGAACCCCAACATCATGTAATGTATAAGGTAAAGAAGAGACAGAAAATGTTCATAAATTCATATTGAACGACTAGAAGCTGGGACTGAGCTGACAGTAACCTTTATGATATCCCAATCTTCTTATCTAGTGGAACCCTATTCTAAGCCTCATAAAGTCAATAGAGAGAATACAATGGGGTAATCTTTTTGATGCTAAGGAGAAGTGTGCCACTCGCAATGAAGATTTTACTTATATTTTCCAATATATGCAGCTGAAAGAATTCACCTCTTCCATGCTTGCTTTTGCCAAAGAAATAAGGCATTTTCATAGAACAGTGGACTGAGGGTTTATGTTCTTAATCTTGACACACTGCAAAAGACAGAACAGTGGTGTAATGCAGGGAATTTTAATTCTTGCCTAAGTCAAATTGGAATTTATATGGTTGGTTGCAGTTTCTGAGCAATGAAAATGCAACAGAATCATAGATAGGTTCAGAGATGTCAGCAGATAGCTGCTCACCCAGCAGCTGAATATGTGAACTGACCACATTTGAGATGTTGCTACAAGTTTGTAGTGTTAATAACCTGTGAAGTCACATTCACATATGCAAGTCATCTTACAATGATGCAACCATCAATAGATAAATATTCACATTTAAAAGACCACCACCAAGTATTGAACAATTAAGTGAAACACTATCATAAATAAAACTCTGGACAGAGAGCAGTGGTAGCCAATTACTTTTATTCCTTGCTTGTGGTATTCATCTGTTTCATTATTAATAGAAAATGGGGCGATGTATTTGGTGTAAGGTATTTGCTGTAAACTGGAAGGATCCTTATCTCCAGCGACCTTCTCCCCTATTCTTTTCTAGTCTCCTAAGACAGGCAATGTAGCTGTCCATCTGCCCATTGGTAGCCTTTAAAAAAGGTAAAGGTAAAGGACCCCTGACAGTTAAGTCCAGTCGTGAAAGACTCTGGGGTGCAGCACTCATCTCACTTTAGTGGCTGAGGGAGCCGATGTTTATCCGCAGACAGGTTTTCCGGGTCATGTGGCCAACATGACTAAGCCGCTTCTGGCGAAACCTTACCGCCAGAGCAGTACCTATTAATCTACTTGCACTTTTTGGCGTGCTTTCAAACTGCTAGGATGGCAGGAGCTGGGACTGAGCAACGGGAGCTCACTCTGTCGCAGGGAATTGAACCACTGACCTTCCGATAGGCAAGCCCAAATCCCATCAGTCTAAGCTGGCATAGTCAATGATCAGGAATGTTGAGAGTTTTCGTCCAACACCATCTTGGTGGCACCAAATTGGGAAGGTTCATCTAAAATGTCACTTCTGATAAATGCTCTCTTACTGTGCTCCTAGTGTGTAAGGAAAGAGTAGGATCAAGAACCCGCTGCTTGTTTCTTAGCATGTGTATCACTATTATCATTATTATATACTCCATCTTTTCTCCTGATGGGCCTCAAGGTGGCTTACAAGTGCTCTATCCTGTCATTCAGATGTCACATTGAGTACAGGTCAAGGATAGTGGGACATAAATCTCTTAAATGAAGAAATGGAATTCTTGATAAAGTCCTTTAAAACCCTTTTAGGGATGATTATCAGCATCTCTGCACAGCCTCTAACCCTTATGTCTTCAACAGAGAAATCCACATGATTTGGTCAGGCATATGACCTTCTCCACATGCCCTGAGACATTGTATTATTCTTAATAAGCTGGCAGCATAAGCATACTTACAGGATTTTGTTACCTCAGAAGTCCAGAATAAAAGGGATAGGATGGTACCATGTTGGCCTCCTAGATTTCCAGCTCTCATATTTTGCTATATATGGTCTAAAAATGCAGAAAGCATTCTATCTGTAAGGGCTCACCCTGGTGCATTCTTTTCTGACTCCCTATAAAAGTTGGACTGTGTTGAGAAGTACCATAGTTCAGTGTTGGAGCACATGCTTTATACTGTTGCATGCCGCTCCAATCTCCAAGGGCTGTGAGATCGCAGGAGTTCCAGGCACTTACCCAGGGTTCATTTTCCTTGGACTGAAAGAAATATTCTAAACAAATGTTCCTCATGAAAATACTTAGACTAGAATAAATCACAGACACTTAGCTTTGCAAGTAACTGTAGATTTTGCCCACAGGGTTTCAGATGTTACAGCAAACAAGTCTCCATCCCTTGGCAGCAAAAGAATAAGAAGAAGGTTAAATGATTCTTAAAAAGAAAATCATGCAGTCTTCGTATTAGCCAAAATGTAGGCTGGAAAATCCTATTTAGAAATAGTTTCCATTTACATGGCTTTTCTTCAGCTGGGAGCTATTGCTTGACTACCAGCACCAGTGAAGTCAGAAAGAGTGTGGGGAGGGAGGGGGGAAAGGCTGCTGGGAACCTGCTTCATCCCTCCCACTGATTACATGAGCTCAGGGCTTAGGCTAACCTGTCCGTGCGCACAAGTGTGAGTCAGTAACTGTACAACAGTTTTGAGTTTAAGCTGTGGCAGATACCACACCCAGGATTCTATCACATCACAGCTGCTGATCCAACGGTAGGTCCCTAACTAGGCACTGGATATGAGTTACGTGTTACTTAATGTTTTATTTAAAAGGTGGTCTTTGCCTGGAGAAGAAGGTGGTGTGGAAGTAAATTCTTACCACAGGCTGATGCTCAGTGATAGAGTATTAGCTTTGCATGCAGAGCACATCCAGACCCCAGACCATGCATACACAAAGTGAAGTCTCCATACACTGAGCTGTTGTTCAACATGCAGAAATTGTGCACAGGGAGCAGCAGGTACAATCCCATTGCCCTCCACACATTTGCTATTTATGGCTTCTTATTGTGTCATATCCCAGTCTTGTCTAATCTATGCTATGGAGATCAGACAAGACTGGGATAGGTAGACCAGCGCTCTGCTTCAGTATGAAGAGCTTCATCTATCCATATGGATTTGATATCTTTATCATGAGGCAATCCAGTTCTCTACAGTAAATAGATGTATAATATTTATTTTGCTTTATGACTATGTTACACACTGAATTAGTTTCAAATCCCAGTAGAGCCCAGCCTACACAAAATAAATTGTTAGAACATTGCAGACATGTGTTTAATGTTTTAGTTTAATAGAAAAATGATGCCAGTTAAAATCCTCTTTACTTCTTTTTGTAATAACAGGTAGAACATAGGAAGCTGCCTTATACTGAGCCAGACCATTTGTATATGTAGCTCAGAATTGTCTACACTGTCTGGAAGCAGCTTTCCGGCATTTCAGACATGGGATATTCCTTGTGCTAGTTGGAGATGACTGGGCTAGAACCTGGGACCTTCCGCATTCAAAGCAGATGCTTTGCCACTGAGCTTTTGCCCTTCTGCTATGCAAGTATACCTAAACCTGAGGTTTTGGGCCAAAACAGATGCGTTGTTTGGGAAATGAGTAAATGTTGAACATTCTGGCATCCTTTATGTACTTCAAAACCACTAATTTGATAAGAAAAACGATGCAAAATGTGCCAGGTAAACTCTGGCATCATTTCCCCAATCAGATTAGCACTTTTGAAGTAAATAAAAAATGCCAGGTTAAAAAACACCTTTTTATACATGTCCACTCAGAAGTAAACCCATCAACTCCAATGGACTTTTCTCCCAGTAAATGGGTAAAACAATGCTGCTCTGATTTGGCCATATTCTACAGAGACTAAAGGTGATATTCAACTGAGTTAAAGTTTGAATAGACTCATTGAAACAGATAGGCTCAAGTCTGAAGAAATGTCTCCTTTCCTACAGACCCTCTAGGGGTGTTGAGATCAGTGGAGGGACCCTACCATCAGTAGTTCCACTGCCCACATAGGCTTGGTGGACTGACAGCCCCTAAATTGAGGAATTTCTACCCCACATTGGTGCATCTGCACCTTCATTAGGTAGTTTCAGCTGTATGCTGAAAATGTACCTCTTTACCATGATCTTACACACAAACACCATTCTTTCCATGTACTTTGGACTTTCAAATTTCATCAGCACCCTGTGTGACTCCAAAATCCCCTCTCCAACCTCTAGCCTCCTATTCTAAATCATTGTTGTGGTTACCGCTGCGGCAGCCTCCCAGCTCAGTGCCCCGGCTGTGCTTCCCTAAATCTGCCTCTGTCATGTGGCTGTTAATTTGTTTTACACCGTTGTTAAAGTTGCATCCCCTACCCTGGGACCTTATGCTGGAATGGGTAAGAATTGAAAGCATCACCAAGCATCACCATATCCTAAGTTAGTTGTTGTTATATCCTACTGGAATTAATGTGAATGACTGATTTAAGTCCCAAAGTGCAATTAACACAATTAGAATAGAATATTGTGTCACCTTTGACACTCTTGCTTAGATCAGTTAGTGAATGGCCACATCCATACCATACATTAAAAACACAAGAATCCTGGAAACTCTAATTTACCCCCAACAGTGCTACAGTTCACAGCACCCATAACAAACTACAGTTTTCAGGATTCTTTGAGGGGAAGTCGTTTGTTTTAAATGTGCTTTAAACATATGGTGTGGATGTGACCGTAGCTTTCTGAAGATCAGAGCGTAGGAATAGAGAAAGGGGGGAAATAAAGAAAGTGGAATGCGGGTATTGTTGTTTTTCTTTTTGGTTTAACAGCTCCTCCTGGAGTTTTGCAAACATAAGACACAGATGCTAATTAATTAAAAGAAAATGCTTATTGATGTTCCAGCACCATTGCTATTCTACTTAATGAGAGATTTATTGACTCGTATTAAGCTGTATTCCAAGAATGCTCCCAGTAATAAAAGTATAATCTCCTGGCATAATGATGATGGCTTGCAGTTATTTCACCAGATTTGGTATGCAGCTATGAATTGCATCGATTTAATTTTCAGTGCTTTATTTGACAGAGGAAAAGTTGCTCATAGAACTGTGGATATTACCTTGTTTAAGAGGTTAACAGTGTCGCGAAAGAGAGAAAATGAGATTTGTACTTAATGTTGCATGTGAAGGAAAGCACTTCTGAAGAAGACAACTATGCCATATTGCTGCAATTCAGAAAGGCTTCATGATTGGAATAGTGTCATAGAGTTGCATTCAAACTTTCAACCTTTGGGGATCCCATTTCACATTGGTCTGTGCACCAAATAACCCCTGAATCTCTGCCGCACAACTCCAGAATGCTGGAGAAGATTCTGGCTGACATTTATATGAATAATTTCTTCGCCATCTTTCCAGTGCCTATGCATCACTCAGGGTGGCTTTCGGCAATCTAAAATCTCTGTACTATTTTATTTTATTATTTTGAAAAACACCCAAGTACATGGGGGGGGGGAACTATTACCAAAAAAGTAAATTATAATCCTCCCAAGTAGCCCTTTGTTCTGCTATGCGGGCCACTGGTCATGAATCCTGCTTCCTCTTGTTCTTCAGGTTCAAGGTCTGGATGGGAATGAATCCTGACAATTGTTTGTCAAAGATACCGACTTCCCCCTTCTGATTAGCTGCAATAATGTTAGTAATAGTAGTAAAAGTGCCATCACCCAGCTACTCCAGCCACTGCTGGAATTTGATTAGAAGAAACAGCAAGAAGGTGTTAAGCAGTTTCTCCCCTTTGTTTAGACCTGCAGCCATTTATTTCATTTTTAAGCCTATGGCTGCATGCCATGTGTCACTTACATGATATGGGGGCAATATGTCTCCTTGTGCAGAATGGAAGATGGCAGGGTCCCTGAGGAAGCACTCTACAGGGAGCTGGCATCTGGCACCAGGCCCATTGGCAGACAAACTCTGACAACATCAACCCTACTGTGTGGGAATCCTTTGCAGATTACCACAATACCTGGAGACAGGCAGGCAGGTCATGGATCCATAGCAGTGACAAGAGGAGGGATGACCACTGGGAGGAGCGCAGAGAGAAGAAATGCCATGGTGTATCTGCAGCAACACAACCAGACATCTTTATCTGCTCCAGCTGCAACAAAACATGCCTCTTACAGCCACAGCACATGCTGTAACCTTCCCACAGTTTGACTTCTCCCCCAAAGCTGCACTCCCCCAAAGGTGCATTCCCCCAAAGGAAGACTATCTGTCTTCCAAGACAGATAGAGGCCAATCAACTAGAACAGACCAGAATGAGAATCTAAAACTAAATCAACATACTGGAGGACCAGCAGAGGGAGATTTTTGGTTTGCATTTGTTCTTATTTTAATTATGTATTTTGTGTTTTTTATATTCACCCTGAGAATTACGGATGAAGGGTAGTATACACATTTAATTAATAATAAAAATAATGTTGCTAAAAGGCACACTGGGAAGTTTAATTTCCCCAGTGCAATAGCTATAGTAGTGTGAGAGCCTGGGGGGAGTGCAAGAGGTTGATTTGAAAGGGGAAACTGAAGGGAGGTAGAGAGGCAGCCAGCAAGTACATGGGTCAAAACAAGTAGACATGGAAGAGGTAAATATGTAGGTAGGTGAGCTCGAAGGGGATGGAAGTGAGCAGAGAGAATTTGTGGGATGGATCAGATCACATTGCATTCCTGATGACATTGGTGTGTGTGATGAGTTTCATTCTAGATCAGAATAGGACTTAAAATAAAACAAGCTGTTTCCCCAGATGTTGGGAGAAGTGTAGTTCAGTTTCCCAATCCCAGCTGCAAATCAGACCAAGGAAGTTCACCCCATCCCTAACTCCAGCTCCATTTCCTTTATTTTGCTCTGTGTGAAATCACTTTCTCCAGCACTGCTGCCTCTTAACACCTGTTTCAGGCTGACAGTACTGCAGATGCACCAGGAGAAATGTGCAAAGAGCCATAAGGAAAGTACAAACAGTTAAGTCACAAGAGCACATTCTATAGATAGATGCCATATGTTTGGGTGACACTGATGACTTTCTTAAAAATAACGGAGTTGAGCCAAATAGAGGTGCTAATTTGATTGGCCCCCTCCTTTTCATTTTATAAGACAAGCCGTTTTTTTCTGGTACAGATTACGGTAAGCTTGCTACTTGAAGATTTTAGAAGGCAAGATAGCATGCAAATGATTTGAGGCACTTAATAACAATGCAGGTGTTGTAACTGGAGGTTGACGTGCATTATATATACAAGGTCCCCAAATTCTCTCTCTCTGTATCTCTATCTCTGTACCACCATATCATAATGTATCAGAGTGGTACATGACACTAAAACATAAAACATCTTTAAAATCAATACTGATAATCATTAAATAGCTGCAAAGGCCTGTCAACATAAAAGGGCCTTCAATAAATGCCTGGAAGTCAAAAGTGAGAGGGCCTGCTGAATCTTTGAAGGGAGAATCTTCCACAGAATGGGACCAGTGACACCAAATGCCTGAATTCTAGTTGAGGCCCTTTGGAGCCCTGTAACATAGAGAACAACTAGCAGCGCTCGTCTTGGTGATCTCCATGATATTAGAGAGGCTGTGGTCAGTGGAGCACTTATGCTCATCTTTGGTGGGAGGACCTGAGCAGCGAGAGCACTTGCCCCACCTACAGTTTCCAGCAACTGGCAGTCACAAGCATCATTGCCTCTGACCACAGAGGCAGAACATAGTCATCATGGTTTGTTGCTTGCTTGCTTGCTTGCTTGCTTGCTTGCTTGCTTGCTTGCTTGGTTAGTTATTTGGTTGTTTGCTTGCTTCCTTGCAGTACCAATAGCCTGCTCTTCAATCTCAGAGTGGGGGACAAAATAATAAAAATAAACAGGGTAAAATATACATAAATTACAAAATCATTGCAACAGGAAACAACTGAGCAATTATATCAAAAGGTAAACAAGGAAAATTACCAAAAAAAAATAAATTTAAATTCCAGCTTTACAAAGTATGAGACTCAAGGTCAGCAGGGCTGCCAGGTAGTGATGTGCAGATGGACAATTAGTCTTGGGGTTATCTTGACTACCAAGATGGCATTTAAAGGCCTTCAAGAACATTTTCACTGTTCTGTTCTACACACATGGGTGTAGGTAGGAAATTAAAAAAAAAGAAGGGGTTTCCTTCCTTACACACCTTACGGGTAAGGACTCCACCAGACAGTCTCTGAGGCTAAGATGCTATGTGGGACAACACTAGACATTCCCAATATGTTGTGCTCAAAGATAGCACCTTCCTCTGCTCTCAAAAATTACACACACTGTTTATGTCCTTGACATAAGAATCCCCTTTCTTACACATTTTTGAAATTGATTTTTTATCAAAAATGGGAGAAAATAAATTATTAATATGTGCAAATACATGCCATGGAATGTGATTCACTGTTGAGGAATCGGGGGGCAGGGCAGAAAATATATTTCTATGAATTCAATTGGAAGATTTATAAATATATAACAACAACAATAACCACACACAAAATAATGATATTTTCCATGTTTTCAAATCTTTCCTTAGCATACTAACTGCACACACTGGAAAAACAGCGGAACATTTTATTTCTCCCTGCCAGTATTTAACAAGCTGATTTATCTGTATTTGTTTAGGTTAGTGAATTTTACAGGCACAGCTGTCAGATGTGTCATTCATGGAAGATGCTGGCCTTTGCCTCCTGTAAAATGTTCCTTAAACAACGTTGAAAGTATAGGTGGGTACCTTTTTGTGCAAATCCTAAATCTTCATGAAGCCTTCGCAATGTTCCAATCTTCAAAGCTTTAGGATGGGTCATATGCAAAATGATGTAGAAGGTGATCCAATGTGGTGTAGTGTTGAGACTAGGACCAGGGTCACCCAAATTCAAATTCCCACTTGAATATGAAGCTCACTTGAGTAGGTGTAGGAAAGTTTGGGTTGTTTTTATTTATTTTTGGTGGGGAGTTAGTAGGCTTTTGACATTAATAATAATAATAAATTTTATTTATATCCCGCCCTCCCCAGCCGAAG
Organism: Podarcis pityusensis; assembly: GCF_964106645.2. Classification (NCBI taxonomy): domain Eukaryota; kingdom Metazoa; phylum Chordata; class Lepidosauria; order Squamata; family Lacertidae; genus Podarcis; species Podarcis pityusensis. The sequence continues at coordinate 44,354,776 of NC_138044.1, forward strand.
CCGGGCTCAGGGCAGTTAACAACAATAAAATAGTGCAACATTCTAAAAACATTTCATTATAAAAATTAATTAAAATCCAGTTGATGGCAACCATTAAGCTTAAGTTCTGTAAAGATTGCCAAAGGAGGGAGTCAGAATAATAATAAATTACTAGCAATAAAGCCAATCTTCCATCTAATTTTTTAAATAATATTTGTACCAGTCCCTGCCATCTCTGCAGTCTGAGGCTGAGTAGGCCCTACAACCCTAGGATCTCCTACCCACCTTAATCTGACCCTGCGAAAAGACAGTATTAGAAACAGTTTTGCAGAATGAAAGTACATCTGAATGGTGTGATCAATGGTTTTTCATCTGTTTTCCCATTGAACATCCTCCCACTGAGAGACAAAGAGTCACCGTTTCATAATCAAACTCCTAATGAAGAACTAACTGCTGTCTTCATGAATAATTTGTGTTCCCCTTGTACTTGTTATATCTAAGAAAAGGTCAGCATTCATCTTTCATCTCTCCTACAAATGCAGGCTATGGTGTTTGCTTGAGGTGCATCTGTGACTGGTGAAAAAAATAATCATTATTGCTATTACCTATTGGGGGGAGGGGAACGAACAGGTACATAAATCAAAATATATTGTGTGTTCTATCCATATACTCTCTTTAACTGAAGCTAGAATGTTGATTAGTAAAAAGAAAACAGGTCAAACGTTAAAAATCCAGGAATAATACTTAATATGCAATCTAACATGAATTGAAGGTGGTCCATGAATAAAATCAAAGTAAAGCCAACAGCAGAGTCAAGGGCAGTGCAAGGATCTACAAAGCACCCGTACACTTTATTTCAAAAGTCTAGGTCTAGGAGAATACATATTTGCTGCAGCTGCATGACTCAGTTGAGGCCTGAGCTGAATTAGGTTGATTCAGAGGGGAAAGTGCATCACCTGAGGCAGGTTGAATAAGCCTGGAATGGCTATAGTTCAGGTTGGGTGGCCCAAAGCAATCCAGAGATGTCAGAGGGTGAGGTGTCGCATAGAAAGGTGAGGCTGGCCTCAGGTGGAGAGAAAAATTTAGAAAGTCTGAGAGTAAGGACTTATCCACATTTCCATCTGTCACTCTCTCTGCTTTCCCCTGGTAAAACCTGCATTTTGATGCTTAATCGGAACCAGTGGCAACCAAGTGTCCCATAGATTGCTGTTTGTCCTGATTCAGCAGTAAAGAGTGTGTTTTCCAGGGGATATCATAGGGGCACATGCAAAACTGCTCAGACCCATCACTAGAAAGCATGGAACAAGCAGAAAACCCTTGAGACCCATGCATCCTAGCATGGCACAAGAGGAAATGTGGACAAGCCCACAAAAGGGGGCCTTCCTGACCAGCTGTATCTCCCTAACAAAAAGTAGGCATTCCTGTTTGGCAGGTTGTCCCTGTGATTGAGGGGGGCTGGCGCCACACAAAATGCACACATCATGTGACATGCTGGTGTCACTCACATATGCTGTGTGATGTGCTGACATGTCGTGTGCACTCCGTGCAGCTTGATGTGTGATGCGAGCACATTGCTCAGCATGCATGAGTAATGTGAGCACGTCACACAGTGTGTGCATGCAAAGTGCACGCATTACCAGGGAATATTGAGGGGGCACAGCCCCCTCCTTGAAAATATTTTTGGAGGAAATGTGGGATATAAAAGTGTTGATGAATAAATAATGATAAATGCAAATAAACAAGCGTGAAATCAAAATAAATGAACAAGTAAGTAAATAAAAGAGCCGTTTCTTAAATAGCCACTTGCCCTATCTCATTTGGTGGGGGCACCCAGAAGGTGAGCTAAGGGCCAAGGTAGATATATATGGGAGGCACTCGGTCAGGCATACGATGCTGCAGTGTTAATGACTGACCAATGAAAAGGGCCCTTCTGGGTCTAAGCTAAAAATACCATTAACCTTTGTATTTGTCATCAGGTGGGAAGTAGTTTCACTAATGAGCAACGCTTTCCTTTCAAATGGCAGGAGTGTAGGAAGAAACAAGTCTTTAAAATTCCACTTATGACTCAACGTGGGTCTGTTTTCCACATGGGGATCATGTTGAGAGAGGGAGGGAGGGGCAGGGGAAAGCCACATGTATATGCAAATGTTCTCAGATGGAGAGGGCAATGGAAAATAATATGGAACTGCCAAGCTGTTCTAGAGATGAAATCGTTTAAATCGTTCTGGAGTTGGCATGCAAATGAAATATTTTGAAAGATATTTATTAATTTGCCTTGATTTCCTTCTCACCTTGTGTCATGGTGTCAGGGTGGGTTAGAGTACAACATCAAACAACCCCAGCAAACTTTGCCTCATTTGACCATTCATTTGAAAACATCCTGGAGAGGCACTGCAGGCCACAGTAGAAGTTCTGCACAACATGGATAAATGGTCTCACCTGGTATAAGGCAGCTCTCTGTTCTTTGTTGCATGTGCTCAGAAACCCTCAACACAATGCGATGAATCCCTCTGAATATGAAGAACTTGTCATGGACATGGTTTTCGTTTCCCAGTAGCATTCCTTGTTGTGCAATGGACGAATCTGTTAATTATGGTTTCTCCCAGTGTCTCATTTTACCAAGTTGGAATTTAGTGTTCTCATCAGTTTGTTGTTGTGTTGTTAATAATAGTGTTATGAATTGGGTGGGTGAGTGGGTTGTATGTGTTATAAAAAAAACCTGCCCATTTTCCCTTATGGGGTATCCAAGAGCCTGTATAGAGTCCTTAAGTAGGTTCCCTATTGATAGGAAAAAATAACAGAGGCCAACCAGAGAATAGTGAGAAGCAAAGCAGTGAGTAAGCCTGATCTTTATTGAACTGTTGCAACAGGGTGCTCACTCACCACACGCAGGACCTACCAATAAGGAACCTACTGAAGGACTCTATACAGGCTTTTGGATACCCCATAAGGGAAAAGGAACAGGTTTTTTCTATAACATATGTGAGACCCTTCTAACCCCTGGATCCAGCAAGGGTTAAAATATAAGCCATGCTAGCTTCCTGTGTTGAGGTGACAGCCTGTGCGATGGGTCATTAAAGGAAACAAAGGAAAGGGGTTCTGTGTGAGATGGCCAATCCCCAGCTCCCAGATGAAGCAAAGTTTAGAGTAGAGTTTCAGTGATGCAACCTAGAAGTAAAGTAGCAAGCTGGAGACTGGGTCAGAGCAGCATTTGAGATCAATGCTTGATTTCTGTTTGAATCCAAGGCTGCAGCCTCCATCATGGGCTCAGGCTGCATATATGTGTAAATAAACAATATTTCCTTCTGTGTTTTTGTTTTTGTTTTAGTTTGTAAGCCTGCAAACAATGATGATCTTGTTTTTAATCAATTGTATATAAGGTGCTCTGGGACTCTCTTGGAAGCAGCGTTTCTCAACCTTGGGACCCCGTATGTTGCTGTACTACAACTCCATCATCCCTGACCACTGGTTCTGCCAGCTAAGGATGATGACAGTTGTTGTCCAACAATATCTGGGGACCTAAGGCTGGGAAAGGCTTGGCTAAAGAGAAGGGTAAGAAAACAATGATCAACTAAATATTATGGCTGGGAGCAGCTTGCCAGAGTCACAGAAAGGGGTATTTCAGGTCTTTCCTCCCTGATATCTTTTGGGCTGCAGTTGCTTGGGATTGAACCAGGGAAGCATCTGTGCTTTACCACTAAGTTGTGGTCCTGACAAGCCATGTAGTGCAAGGTATGAAACTGAGAATTTGCCATTTTTATTTCTTGCCATATTTATAATTTTATGTACGTGTGATTTACATCCAGCTTTCGCTTATGGTGTGTCCTTGCCAAGTGGCTTATAGTAACTAAATGAGAACAATTATCATTTAGAACAATTGCAGGGGTTTTTGTGGTGAGATATTTTAAATAGTACCCCCAACACTCCTCAGCAAGGACCCAACCACACGGTGAGAAAGCATGTGATTCTGGAGCCAATAGGAGTACTCCTACCATTTGAACCAGGTACTGAAAGGTCAGACACATTCAGGTAGTTTTAAAGATTTATTAAGCCACCCACAAAACACACACACACACAAGCATGCAAGTCTGGGTAAATACTGGTTGCTCCAAGTGTCCTGGATACTGATGGTCTAGGTACACAACTAGCCCTTACTTAACGACTCTCCTTTACACTCAGACCTTTACACCTCTTGACTACCCCCATTCAAACTGAGGCTCCCCAGAATATTCTATTTTCCATGGTGAAAAACCAGTTCCTTGTATATCTGTCCCAGCCAATAGCATATTACATCATCTTCCCTTCAACAAAGTACAGCATGCAAACCCTACTACATCTTCCTTCTATCTCTAATTTTGACATTCACTAGATCGTTCTTGTTATTTCAGTGGCTGAACACCTGCTTTGCATGCAGAAGGTCACCAGTTCAATCCCTGACATCTATGGCCAGGGCTAGGAGAGAACTCTGCTTGAAACCCCAGAGAGCCACTTGCCAGTCAGCATGAAAAGTCCTAGGCTAGGACCAATGGTCTGATTCAGCATAAGGCAGCTTCTTATCTTCCTAAAATCCCAACTAAAGCGCATTTGCTCCTGCAAAGCCATTTTCATCAACTCTTTATTTAAATAAACTGCTCAATCATGTTCTTTCTCAATGTGTCAAACACCACTTATTACACTCATGAATTCTAGCTGCATCCAGCAATAATTTTGTGTTAGTCCTTATATTACCCTTCTTTTTCTCTATAGTAAATCTAAGCATGATTTATCAGCCTTATATTATGTGAATATGTGCATGTTTTTCTAATACTACACAATGACAATCATTAAACAAAAACTTCATAACAGCAATCTAATTGCAACAACTGGGGAGATAGACGGTTTTTAGTGATGTGCCAAAATCTTTCCTTCAGTTTCTAAAGTTTTCTTCTGTGAAATTGACTTCAATTTTTCTGCTTCATTCTCATGCCAGTTGATCTATTTTTTAAAGAGAGAGAGAGATTTTTTAAAAAAGGAAAGAGAGATTTTTAAAAAGAGTTTGGATGTGAGGTTTGAACTGATATAAAGAATGGTCAAGAGTGGTGCATCTGTTTTACTTTTGAATAAACACTTTTCCAGCAGACTGAAGCCTCCCTGGTTGCCTGCACTTTCCAGATGTGTGCACCTGGGGAGGCTGCAGAGTGAAGACACTGGTGAGATTATTTGTAGAATGAAAGGAAGGTCACTCACAACCACTTCGTGGCCACATCAAATGTAAAGCAAGCACAACAAAGTCCCCCTGAACCCCACCCGTGTGAATCATACAATAATAGAATTGTAGGGTTGGAATGGATTCCAAGCTTCATCTAGTCCACCACCTTGCAATGCAGGAATCTCAAGTAGATCCTATATGACTGATGGCTGCCCAGCCTTTTCTTAAATACCTCCAAGTAAGGAGAATCCGGACGCGGGTGGCGCTGTGGGTTAAACCACAGAGCCTAGGACTTTCTGATCAGAAGGTTAGCGGTTTGAATTCCCGTGACGGGCTGAGCTCCCGTTACTCGGTCCCTGCTCCTGCCAAACTAGCAGTTCGAAAGCACATCAAAGTGCAAGTAGATAAATAGGTACCGCTCCAGCAGGAAGGTAAACGGCGCTTCCGTGCGCTGCTCTGGTTCACCAGAAGCGGCTTAGTCATGCTGGCCACATGACCCGGAAGCTGTACGCCAGCTCCCTTGGCCAATAAAGTGAGATGAGCGCCGCAACCCCAGAGTTGGCCACGACTGGACCTAATGGTCAGGGGTCCCTTTACTTTTACCTTTAAGGAGAATCTACTAGCTCTCAAGGGAGTCTGTTCCATGGTCAAACAGCCCTTACTTTCAGAAATCGGAATCTTCTTTATTGTAACTTGAATCTATTGGTTTGGGTCCTAGTCTCTGGAACACGAGAAAATCCTTGCTCCACCCTCCTTTTGAAACCCCTTTAGACATTTCACCCAAAAATGTCAGTAATTTTATTTCTTTTCTCATTAATTGTTGCAGAATGATTAAAAATGCAGGAGACCTTTTCAACACAGTACTAAACTGTGCAGAGTAAAGTAGAAGAGAAGAGTTTCAACTAAAATTTATAGTGGAAACATATCTGTGGGATATAAGGTTAATTTTATGTGCAAAGCTCGTAAAAGGAAATGTGACAGAAGTGGTACAAGCAAGTGCTGCTTTACATGCTTTATGAACTAACTAAAACATCTAGTGCTGTCTGGTATCAGTTTTTGCTGGTTTACTGAGAGACGCAATGGGAAGACTCATTGAGAAAGGGTACGGTATTTTTCTGTGTATAAGATGCCCCCATGTATAAGACGACCCCTATTTTTTCAGCCCAAATTTAAGAAATAAATAATTGCAACATTCCGTGTATAAGATGATCCCCAATTTTAAACTTAAAAAACTGGGGAGAAATATAGTATTATACACGGAAAAATACAGTACTTCTGCTGCATCTTGGCATCAGGAGAGAATGGATGATCCCTTTGTGGCTTAGGGCCTTCATATTTATTGGACTGCCTCTCCTGGTCTGCCCCACATAGGACCTTAAGGTCCATGAATAATCATAGTTTAGCGGTCCCGGGCCCTAAGGAAGTCAGATTATCCTCCACCAGGGCCTTCTCAATGATGGCTCCGACCTGATGGAATACTCTGTCCCATGAGACCAGGGCCCTGCAGGATTTAACTTCCTTCCACAGGGCCTGTAAGACAGAGCTATTCTGCCTGGCTTTCAATTTGAACTTAGCCTGATCGTTTATTCCCCCTCCTTCCCTCCCCCTCCCCTTTTATGAAGATTACCCGCCCTGGGATCCCACAGCTAATTCTCCCCTGGTCTCCTCGCTGGACCAAATAGGGCTAATTTAGCCAGCTAGCCCTGGTGATCATCTAATGTTTATTGGTTGGATTTCCCCCCTAAATTGATTTCTGAATTCTGAATTTATTGTTATTCACATTTTATACTGTATCTTATGCTGTTTTTTGTTGCATCATTTAAGTGTTTTAAATTTGTTCTTAGCCACCCTGAGCCCGGTTTTCTGAACCAGGAAGGGCGGGATATAAATAAAAAAATATTATTATTATTATTTATTAACAATGACAAACACAGAGGCATGGGAGAAGCAATATCATGGCAGGTACTCACACCGAGATACAGCATTTGCTCTTATTTGTGGGTGGGTGCACTCGGCACTCACAAGAACCTTTATGCAATTAATACTCAAGTGTAATCCTCTTTTTTGGGGACGCGGGTGGCACTGTGGGTAAAACCTCAGCGCCTAGGACTTGCCGATCGCATGGTCGGCGGTTCGAATCCCCGTGGCGGGGTGCGCTCCCGTCGTTCAGTCCCAGCGCCTGCCAACCTAGCAGTTCGAAAGCACCCCCGGGTGCAAGTAGATAAATAGGGACCGTTTACCAGCGGGAAGGTAAACGGCATTCCGTGTGCTGCGCTGGCTCGCCAGATGCAGCTTGTCACGCTGGCCACGTGACCAGGAAGTGTCTGCGGACAGCGCTGGCTCCCGGCCCATAGAGTGAGATGAGCGCACAACCCTAGAGTCTGGCAAGATTGGCCCGTACTGGCAGGGGTACCTTTACCTTTACCTTTAATCCTCTTTTATGGTATAATAGTGTATCTCAGCACGTACTTCAGAAATTATTGATCTAGTGAGAAGCTTCGCAAAGAAAGGGCACACTGTCCCCATTCTTCCCAGTGTTCTTATGTTGAATCAGTTTGAGAAGCCTTTTCGTACTGCTCATGCTTACCAATTTGGGAGAATGAGAAACAGATATATTGGGAATAGTGTGCCTGACATTTTCTGGCTGCACAGAATTTTGTTATTTGGAGGGTGCATTGCATGTCCCTTCCAGTATAAAAGGTAAGATGCAAATTCCCCCTGAAATGGGTGACATTTAGAAGACTGAGCCTTACAGGTGAAAGTCAGAAAAAAAAAACAAGGAAGAAAGCACATAAAAGGAGGATTGTAACTGATCTGAGTAAAACTTCTGAGACAAAGATGAAATGAAATAACTGTTTTGCATTCCCAAATATAATTTTGTGTGTCACTGTGTTGTGACAATGCATTTATAGCAACCACAAGTAAGAATACATAAACACCCCGGTGTTGGACTCAAACACAGATTTTTCTGGTCATTTCCTTCAAGTACTCATGAAAGCTGCTCTAACATGAGTTATAAAGGCAGGATTGCTTTACTAGTGATTTGTTAATTATTCTGCATGATTTATGTTGTAATTGTGGTGCTCTATTATGTTATTGTTATTCATTGTTTGTAAGCCACTTTGTTACTTGTGTGAGTAAAAAGTGGTATAGAAATATGAAGGAAGGAATGAGAAGCACCTTGCTGGATCGGGCCAAAGTCCCATCTAGTCCAATATCCTGTTCTCATGCTAGCCAACCAGATGTCCCCATGAAGCTGGCAAAGCCTCTCCTCCTACAAGAGGGGAGGTGTTGTGGGCAGGATGCGATTTCTGCCTCATGCAGGGGGCGTTATGCCCCCTGCCCCCACTCACCTGGCTGGCGCACTACGCCCACAGGTAAGCACCCAATCGGGCGGCTTGGAGGGGGGCGTGGTTTGCAGTTTAACTTACTGCTGCGCCAGCCATTCTGCCTCATTTTCCGCCTTCCCGTCGCGAGTCACCCACCCTCCACTCCCTTAGAGCTTATGGTTTAGTTTCTCTCTTGGCCTTGCTATGGACCTTAGGTTGGTTGCCCAGGTTGTCCAGGGGGCCTGGTAGGAATTTTTCCATCTGGCATTAGGCCTTGTGGTTTTTCCGCCTACCTCGTAGCAATCGTCACAACTTTCTTGGTATTGGTGGGTAGGTTAGGCATTGGAATGTGTTCATGGAGTGTGGAAGGGCTAGGTGTGGCCATCGCCTACCCCTTCAATTTTGGGTATTCCGTTAAAGGAATCCGGCGGTCGTGGATCCTGTCCAATGCCTGTGTGGTGGGGGGCCATGGCACGATGCTTGGTGACATCAGGGGAGAGCTTATAGTTGTATTAGCATCAACAGGCTCCACCTTCTGGTGAATAAACCCCACTTCTGGCTCACCCCCTCTCCGAGTGGGCGGAGTCTATCTGTCATGGTCCAGTGCCTAAGCCAATACCTTTCACTTGCTGTAATCAATAAAGCTGTTGCCTTTTCTTGCCCATTAACCTTATATTCCATGTCCGTGTGTCTTCATTCCACAAAGCGGGGATCGGGTCCTCGAACCACAAGCAGGTTCCCCACTTGCAGTTCCCAGCAACTGGCATTCGGAGGCATACTGCCTCCAACTATGGAGGTAGTCCATAATAATAATGGGCAACAGCCAAGGATAGCATTATCCTCCATGAATTGGTGTAGTCATCTTTTATTATTATTAAAATGCAAAATTAAGACTAAAACATAATCCAAACAGAAAACAGGTGTGGAATATTGAAGCAGAGCTAAAAAGGGGGGGGGGGTGGAGACATCAATAATACACCCCAGACTTTTGCTATAATAAATATTATAGCAAGTCTAAAAATACAGAAGCAACATTTTAACATAGGTACCCTGCATTTCTGCCAAATCTTAGTTTGTAAAGCTCTGCGCCTATTTGCGTATCAAGGTCCCCCAAGCCACCCCTAAATAATTCACAATTCACACATAATTTTTGTTTAAGGTTTTTGGCATAATTTTGGCCACAACTTTATTAAAATACATAAATGTGATTGGTTGCTTAGCATTGGTTATGACTATCTGTCCCCGCCCAGGGACAGAACTGACTTCTAGATTCCAGCGAAAGCTAGTGAGGGAAAACAATATTGGGGAGAGCATGGAGCCGGGCACCAGACCTTCATCCCCCCCCCCCCCGCATGCTCCCGGGGGCTTGCGTGGCCCTAAGCCCCATTCAGGGGTACGAATGAAAGAATGGCAAGCCCCTGGATTCCTTTAATGGAATTCCCTTTCCGCAGCAGCATTGGAGGGGCAGGCACTTACCCCTCCACCAACCAATTTTTTAACCAACGCCTAAGCGCAATCTTACAAGTTGTGACGATTTGCTATGCAGTAGGCAAAAACCAAATGGCACCAGCCAATCCGCCAAATGGACAAAATTCCTACCAGGCCCCTGCCTCAAAAGCAGATGACCCCATGACAGGCACAGCAAGGTCAACGCAATAGCCCTAGATTGGGGAGGGTGGGCGGGTGATCTGATGCATGCAGCAAAAGAGCCCAGTCAGTGCTGCGTGACTTGATTTTATAACCTTTGGTCTGTCCCCCTAAATGGCAACACCAAAATTTGCCCAGTAACCCAACCGCCCAATCACTGCGGATGGTCATCCATTCTAACCCGCCCAGCAACAGAGGGGTGGCGTGTTCAGACCCCACCGCAACACATGCTCTCTATGAAGGAGAACACGCTTTGTAGGCCCAGGGGGGGTTTGGGCATGTTCTGCATTATTAATTCAATCAATAAAAACATACCAAACATGAAGGATTTTGGCCCTTACTTTTCGTACAGAGCCAATCAGATGTATCTGCATGCTGACATAACTGAGAGGGAATGAGGCCCATCAGAGGTGTGGGCAGCGCTTCATGAACTGATGAAGAATCCCAAGCCCTTTAGAAGCAATCACACATACAAACACCATTAACAAAAGGAGGATTATTTTAAACCCTGATTAAACTATTCATAAATATCTCCCTCCATCACCCTATTTGGCTCTGACATATAATTGTATAATTTTGTTGGGGGGGAGAGGTAATTTGTGGGCACATGGAAATCTAAAATGGAGAGCCTGTCCCATCCTTAATTATTATTTGTGAATGTGATATGAGTACTCCTTGTATTTAACTCCCACACTCCAGCATGTATACATATTTAGTATATAATTACTATAATTGTAGAAATTGGGCATCCTTTAAGACTGGTACTTTTTTAAAGAGGTCTCCTCCATTAAAATGAGAGGTGGAAACAAAACTTTATTATATAATCACCCCATACTGATTTTTTTTGCTTCTGGTTTATTACATATACATGTCTGGTATATAATATCACTTCATAGAGGTGTTTTTAAAAAAAAGAAAGTTTGTGATCAATTTAATGTAAAATGAAACTTCAAAATAAGAAGTACCCATCAGTGAAATGACTAATTGCTTATATTCCCCCACTTCCTCTGTTGCTATAACTATAGCTGGTCAATGGCAGCCACTACAACACTTAAACGACTGAGTGTGGTTGCTGTTTTGAAAAAAATAGAATAAAATAAGGACTATGGCACAAGAACATGTGGAATTCTGTTGAGTTAACTTTCAAAAAATAGGATTCAAGTCCCCCTTCTCATTTCCTTATGCAACCTAACTGAAGCGATCATGCTTAAAAACCCATTGAAGTTATGCTCAGAAGCATAACACATACCACTTCAGGAGAATCAAGAATGCAACAACAACAAAGTCTTTTGAGACAAAATTGACAAATCTATCAAGTTTGATTTCCTCCTGTTTCAATTTTTTTCCATCTCTAATTCTGCTTGCCTCATTTCTGAAATATTTCCAAAAAGGTTTGTTTTTTGCTAATATTTTCATTCTCTGGTGCAATTTTGGGTATTTTTTTTGGTAGCAATTTCCTCTAATATGAGGATTTTCTTAAAATGCACAGCACATTGCATTTGTGCATTTCCACACATACCAGAATCTGGTCCTACAAGAGAAAGCAATAGTCAGCTACTTGGAGGGCTTTAAAAGAGGATTTGACAAGTTAGATGAGGCTACTAGCCACAATGGCTACTTTGACCTGTTCTTGCCTTTTTGCACACATTTATTGAGTAGAGAAACTGCACCACAAAGTCCTAAAAAATCTAGCTATGTATTGGCAAAGGAAATAATAATTAGGTAGGTTAACAGTAACACGTGACCCATACAAAACTTTCCCTCATCACTACTTCTGATGCAAAAATATGTCTGTAGTTTTATCTTTGCTCTATTTAAAGGCACTATATTTTGACTCTTTGGTTTTATACAGCAAATGCTGTTCATTTTTCTAGAACCAAATCAGACTTTGGTCCTAACCTTTGCTAATCCTGTGATAAAGACCTATATTGATTAGCACATTTTAATTAGCAGGGATTTTAAAACAGAATGGGATACCTCATTATCATCTGTCAATCAGATAGATACCTTCTGTGGAATGCTCCTCCAAAGCTCTTGGGAGGTTTTCTGAACTCTCAGAAATAAAATTTAGCTATGCACTATCACAGCTCAGTTTTTCCTCTTTATTAATTCAAAGATAGCCTAGTTAATGTTTTGGAGCCAAATCAAATTGATGGCATTTTAGCCCAGCATCCTTCAAGGTGTTATAAGACAGAAAGACCTATTTGTGTCAGGATAGTGCCAGCATTTTACTGATCTAATTATGCACTTGAATATATGATTATTCATTTTACATGCGGAAGTAATTATGCTGATTGCAAAGAAAATTCCTTCAGAATGCACACCTAAGGCAATCTAGGTGACCCAGAACACTCAAATCAGATAGGATGCTAGATTTGGGGAAATACCCCCCACCCCTGCAGATTCAATGAAGCAAGCCAAGGAAATGAAAAACAAAACAAAAAAACACAACCCTCTTTATCTAGACCAGCAGTCTGATGTTCACCTTTCTCCCTTTATAGAACACTTTGCACATAGCGTGTTCTCCATAACAGAGAGCATGTGTTGTGGTGGGGGCCTGAAGGCCACCCCACTGTTGTTGGGCAAACTGGCCACATGCTGTGATTGGGCAAGGAGTGTTGCTGGGGAGAATGTTATGTTGCTAAAGTGTGGGAGGGGTCAGAGTTCTTAAATACAGGGCTCGCAGCCTGGGGCCGTCTCTTGGGCTGCGTGCACCGCATCACCCGCCCACCCTCCCTGAAAAGGGGCTGGGGTTCGTTGTCCCCTGACCTTGCTATGCCTGTCATGGGGTCGTCTGCCTTGGGGCAGGGGCCTGGTAGGAATTTTGTCCATTTGGATGATTGGCTGGTGCTATTTGGTTTTTGCCTACTGCGTAGCAAATCGTCACAACTTGTAAGGTTGGCGGTTAGGCATTGGTTCAAATTGGTTGGTGGAGGGGTAAGTGCCTACCCCTCCAATGGTGGTGCAGAAAGGGAATTCCGTTAAAGGAATCCAGGGGCTTGCCATTCTTTTCGTCCTTGTCCCTGGCAACAGACTTGGGCCGTGCAAGCCACCAGGAGCATGAGGGTGAGAAGTGAGGGACTGAGGCCCAGCTTCATTTTCTCCCCAAAAGTTGTTTCCCTCACTGGCTTTCACTGGAATCCGGAATTCAGTTCTGTCCCTGGGGCAAGGACAGATAGTCATAACCAATGCCTAAGCAACCACTCACGTGTGTGTATTTAAATAAAGTTGTGACCAAATCCATGCCAAAAACCTTAAACAAAAATTGATGTGTGAAGTGTGACTTATTGGGGTGGCCTGGGGACCTCGATGCTCAATCTCTTTTCTACAAAAGAAAATGAGTGTCTCCAGTGGACCCTTTGCATTCAGTACAGTGGTACCTCTAGTTACGAACATAATTCGTTCCAGAGGTCTGTTCTTAACGTGAAACTGTTCTTAACTAGAGGCACGCTTACACTAATGGGGCCTCTTGTTGCCACTGCGCCACCGGCACACCATTTCCGTTCTCATCCTGGGGCAAAGTTCTCAACTCAAGGTAACTCTTCCAGGTTAGCACAGTTTGTAACCTGAAGTGTTTGTAACCTGAGGCGTGTGTAACTTGAGATACCACTGTACTGGTTTCTGGAGAAGTTCTAGGACACACTACAGTGCTGTTTAAAGAAGCAATCACCACAGCAGTCCACCATGTGAGAATGTAAGGATGAGGGAGGAGCTCAATTCAGTTCACATTTACTTAATTAGCAATTTCTGAAACAATGCATACCACAAAAAACACCCTTCAAGATTTGCTCCTCTCTGTATTTTGCAGTGCAGTTTTCCAGTCTAGTAGCAGTTCCTCCCCCAAGTAATGATCACAAAACCCCATATACTAGGTGAAAGTTTGCAAAATAAATAAATGCATATATGTGAAAATAATGTAAGAAAAACTGTTTTGCAAAAATGTGTCAAAAAATGGGCAAAATTTCATTCAAAAATGCTTATATTAGGAGAAATACGTGGAAATGTGGAAGGCTGATATAAGATAAAGAAAGAGAAAGTGAAAGAAACTGAAATGGAGAGATTTGCTCATGCCTACCTGCAGTCATTTGGTGAACACTGGAAGGGAAGATGTGGGCAACTGACTTTTGTAAGATATTGGTTCAGACTGATAGTGGTACAGGGACAGCAGCAAGCACAAGGTGCAGACTCCAAGATACATGAGCAAGGTATGAGTTTTGTAACTGAATAGAAGCTATAGAGATGTCCTAACAATTGGCAAACCCATTTCACCAAGTTTTTAAAGAGGAGGCAGGGCGAGATCACCCACTGGACTCTTTTGTCCTGCACTGTCTGGGTGTGTGTGTGTCTGATCTTAACCAAGTTACTTACAAATTCTCCAAAGGTCAGATTCATGTGCTTTTCCATACATCAATTAGAAAATTTGCACAGGCAGTAAAACATAGCTTAGTTATAAAGCTATGTTTTACTTTAGTTTAGTTATAAAGCTACTTTACTTTAGTTATAAAGCTAAAGGAACACAAAGGAGACTTGTGAAAGCCACGTGGCTGAGCTGGAGTAACTGGCTCAGACTGTCACACGCTTAATTCAAAGGTAGACAAGGACAGGTACAAAAGCTTGGTTATTCAAGGTAAGGGGACCTGCCATTGCTAAGCTTGGTAGGACATCTTACTCTATGGTGTTAAATTAGACTTAAGCATGTTGGCTATATGATGATGGTTGCCCTGCAGGGAGAACCCCTCTTCTCCATCCTTGCTTTCCCACCTTCCAGTAGCCCATCTCCTTCTCCATTCTCCTCCTCCTCTTCCTATTGCATTTGAGGTTGCCAAACATTGCCAGATCCTGACAGATTTAAGTTCACTCAGTGTCGCCTCTTATTAAAAGGAAGAGGTAGGAGGTGGTGATGGGAAAGGTCTCTGCCTGAAACCTTAGAAAGAGGCTTCTAATGGAGCAGACCGCAATGGGCTATATAGTCTGGCCTGGAACAAAGGAGCTTCCTATGGCTCTAGTTTACCATTACTGAGCTTATCCTTAAGTAACCCCTGATAATCTTCAATGGAAATCCATGACTTCTCAAGGGCACAATCTGAAAACCACAGACCTCACCAATCAGAGCTTGCATACTGCTTTTGTACTAGAATTCAAATACAGAAGGTAGGGAAAGTGGAGGTCTGCTGATTTTGATATTTATGAGAACATTTTTTTCATATATGAAGTTGCCTATTACTGAACAATTTGGACTATCAAACCCACTCTTCACTCAACCTGCTGCCCACTCAATGTTTTGTACAGTCGTACCTCAGGTTAAGAACAGCCCTGTTTACAAATGATTCAGTTTATGAACTCCACAAAACCGGAAGTAGTGTCCCACTTTGCGAAACTTACCTCGGTCTAAGGACGGAAGCCGAATGATGGAAGGGCACCAGTGGCAGGAGGCCTCATTAGGGAAAGCACACCTCAGTTTAAGAACGCTTTCGGTTTAAGACTTCCAGAACGGATGAAGTTCATAAACCGAGGTACCACTGTACTATAACACCTATCAGCCCCTCCCAGCATGGCCAGGGCTGGTGGGAGTCATAGTCCAAAATACTGGGAGGGTGCAAAGTTGGAGAAGGCTAATGTAACCCAGTACTGCTCACAAATCTTCAAGGTTTGAGTCCGATTGCAACCAACCCAGCAGCTTTCAATTCTTTCAAGTAGAGCTGTGCCGGCCATTATACTTGGCAGCTTCTGCAAAGAAAGTGTGCTCTGCCATTGATCTGTGCTTTGCTCAGCCCTGAATAGTATGCTGTGATGTTATAGCTTCAGAGCTGGGTTGCAATTGCCAAATTAGTTCCATGGCTACTTGAAATATCAAATAATGTTTATTGCAGTCTAGCTCCTGTTTACCATCTTTGATGCCAGAGGCATGAACATTACTTCCTAAGTACCTGTCCCAGACCATCTGCTGAGGCACAAAGTCCAGGTCAAACATTCCAGCACACTCCACAGTAGTGCTCTGCAGAAACTGATTCTCTGATTTCTCGAAACTTTTCTCCCCCTTCCATATTTCCATCTCATTCCCAAGGCATGTTAGAATTTCTTTGGGATTTTGGTAGGTGCAGAATCAACCTTACTTTTTCGTTGTAAGGAGGCTTTGAGTGATCTTCTTCATTTGCCTTCCTTCCTTCCTTCCTTCCTTCGCATCAAATATTTCTCAGGAGCTCCGCAGCCTCCCCTGATCTGAAAAATCCCCATAGGAAATGTTTTCCTGACAGCTTCCCCTGAGCTTCAATGGAAGCACATGAAAACTGCCTACTGAGTGTTTGAGATCGATGCACTCATTGGTTTTTTGTTTAAGGGAAAACCTTCCTCTTAGCTTTTAAAAAATTATTTCTGCACTGATGTCCTTAAAAATGAAGACACTTCACTTTTACTTTTTTAAAAATGACCAACAGCTGTCATGTATGCTGCAAGCAGTCTTCCTGACTTTCCTGTGTTTACTTCAAAGAAAACCCAGCTGAGGATGTTACAGGATTTTCAGGGACCTCAAGCAAACTCAAGCACTCAAGATGGTTGCTTAGACTGTTGATCACCAGATTTGTAGAATGAAAGGAGGGACACTCACAAGCAGCCCTTACCTTCCACTAAAGAAACATAAGCACAACAAAAACTCTGTATCCTACCCTTATGAGTTTCACCAAAAGTTTTTCTCCCTTTGGATAATTTTTCGATGAAGAGCTTTTTAGTACAGCACTATTACCAAATGAGAGAGAAGGAGAACCTAGGTTACTGCTATGGAGATGAAGGGCCAACATGTGTGGGAAGAAACAGGCTCAATATTTAATTACTGGGGCTAGCCTATTTTCTGCTATGCTGTAATTTATAGGGATGTCAGATTGCAATCTAATTTCCCAGTACACTCTGAGTTCCCTAACTCAGATGAATTCTGTGTTTTCATCTGAATGGCAAACTCCAATCCTTAGATTATAGAAACCATGGACAAGTTACTTGCTGCAGTAATCAAAACCAGACCATAATCATTTAATGGAAGATGAGTTCCAGATCAAACTGCATTGTTAACTATTTCTGATTTGTTCTTGGATTTTGTTTTACTCTTGTATTAAAAGGCACGATTTATTTGTGTGTGCATTTTGTGGTTTTTTTTCTGCTGTGGCTGTCTTGATAATCCTATACGGCATTAGATGTATAAGCTCTTTAGACAAAAGAAAACAAATAGGAGTAAATTACTGGTCATAAGGGAAAGGAAGTTGTCTTAGCCTCCACCAGAACAGATACTTCACGACTGAGTAACTGCAATGAGCTCCATGTGAGAATTCCTTTGCACCTGATCTAGAAAACTGTAGGACAATTGCTGATAGGAGTGAAACCCTGTCAGCACATAACATCTCTGCTCAGAGATCTACACTCATTGCCAATTTGCTACTGGGCAAAGTTCAAGAGGTTACTCACAGCATAGGGACCCTGTTGGAAGAGACCCCGAGAATCACTTCATCCAACCCTTACAATGCAGGAATCTTAACTAAAGCATCTATGACAGATAGCCATCTAACCTCTGCTCAAAACCCTCCAATGAAGGAGAGTCCACCACCCACTTCCGGTCGGCGCCATCGGTTAATGGCGGATTTCCCTCCGAGCTCCGGAGGGGGTCTGCTTTACAAGTTCGGGTCCTGTCGCTACGGCGAAGCGGGGACCCTCAAAAATTACAGGCGCGGAAGCCTGTGAACAAGGAGGCTCGGTGGGCACCATCGCGCCCCCCCGAAATCGCAAGGGAGCCTTTTTAAAGGCTCCGGAACGGCAGCGGGGGGAGAAGCGGTGCTGAGAGCCGCTACCCAGCTTGTAAAGCGAAGCCGCATCGCCATAGCCGGAGAGCGCCGATTCCTTCCTGAAAATTGGATTACAAAGTAAAACCAGTGAGTAAGACTGACTTAATTGGGATTTACAATTATCTTTTGGAAATTTGGCTGAAAACGGGATTGGTTAAAGTAAGGAAGTCAGCCTTTCCCGGACTGCATAAGGATAAAGCAAAGAAGGATTAAAAGCTGCAACCATTGAGAGATCGCAAAGAGTGAAGAGAACCAGACATAAACTGTGAATTTTCCCCCTTTTGGTAGGCAGGAGCAAAAGGGGGAGGAATTTGGAATTAGAACCTGCCAGAAAAAGATTTTAAAACTTTTTATCGCTGTGTCAAATACCCCTGAAACGGACTGCCGGGGCAAAGGAACCTGGAGAGAGAGAACTGTCAGTGAGCTGTCACTTAGATTATTACATTGTTTCAAACTACTCAGCTCAGGAGAGACATTAAATTACTGGTTTGTTGAACTCTGAAAATATAAGAACTGTTACAATTGACTATTGGGAAACTTCAGGGGAATTTTGGACTGTAAGACATTTTGTGTAACTTTGGAAACTTTGTTCCCCTAGAGGACACTTTGATAACTGTTGCAAATTGGGCTGTAACTACTAAGGCAGTGGAAATTTCCCTTGAAAAACAACTAACAGCTGCGAGAGTGACCTTGGCTAGGCATGAGTGGTGCATCAGAAGAGACAACAACCAGGTCTGGGAGACAATACAAAACAAAATCTTCACAGCGAAGAATTTCAGTCCCAGGCATCCCAGTGGCACCAGCTGCAACTGGTCAGACAAGAACAACAATGTCATCAGATCCTGTAACACAAGCTTTGGTTAAAATAAATGAGTCTTTGGAATCTTTGACAAAGCAGGGGGCGGAAAATAGTAGAAAATTGACAGAACTCTCAATCAAACTTGATCAGAATACACAAAGTGTGAATGAATTAGGGAAAAGGGTGACATCTAATACAGAATCTATTAATAAAATATTAGAGGACTCTGCTAATATACGTAAAATCGCAGAAGAAGCCAAAGTCTCTGCTGATGAGGCTAAAGTCTCGGCGGATGCTACACAGGAAAAAATTGTACCAGTTTGCAAAAAGCTAGAAGATCATACATTGGCCCTGTCTATGCTTGAATTGGAGAGGAGAAGTAGAAACTTAAGACTACGAGCGGTGCCTGAAAGTGAAGGAGACAACTTGGCGAACTTCCTTTCTAAAGAATTTTCTGATTTTTGGCAACTGGAGTTAGAGAAGGAAGAAATTAAAATAGTCACTGCTTTTAGACTGGGAAGAGCACAAGGCAGGAAGAAGCCAAGGGATTGCCTAATAACATTAAGATCAAGAGAGGAAAGAGAAAAAATATTGAGCCTGCATTTTCAAAGAACACTCGAGATTGAAAAGTCTTTTGTGGAGATCTTTAAAGATATCCCAAAGGAAATTCTAGACGCAAGAACATACTATAAAGAATTGGTCGGATTGCTGAAGAAGAACGAAGTACCTTTCAGGTGGGAATTCCCGCAAGGCCTATCTTTCAAATTCAAAGGTAGGAAAATAAGGATAAGATCAGTAGAAGATCGAGATCAATTTTTAAATCACTACAGGGAAGACCTTCTGAAAGGAACAGTCGGAGAGGAAATAACATCAGAAACGAAAGACGCAACAGACATTTTAAACCTGACGTTTGGACTGAAATCACCGACAGAAGAAGAACAACTACTCGGAGCGACAGGAGGTAAATAGCTTCAGGATGGCCCTGCAACTTCTAAGCTGGAATTGTAATGGACTCAATCTTCCGCGAAGGAGGAAAAACATATTTCATTTATTGAAAAAAGAGCAGTTGGACATAATTTGTTTACAGGAAACTCATATAACAAGATTGCATAGGAAATTACTCGTCAATAAGAGATTAGGCCAAGAATTTATTTCATCGGATAAAGTTAAGAAAAGAGGAGTGGTAATCTATGCAAAAGAAAAATTTTCCCCAAAGTTTATATTTAAAGATGAACAAGGAAGATATTTGGCAATTGAAGTGCAAATTCAAGGTGAAAAATTTTTGATACTAGGGATCTATGCACCTAATGAAGGGAAGTCAGAATTTTTTAAGAAGCTGCATGAGATATTGTTGGATTATTTGGATTACAAATTAATTATGATGGGAGATATGAACGGAGTGGTATCTACAAATATGGATAAAGCACAAAGACAGGTAATTACCAGAGATGGGAGACTACCAAAGACTTTCTTTGAAATGACTGAAAATATGGACTTGATTGATATATGGAGAACAAGGAACCCTCTCGAGAGAGAGGGAACCTTCTTCTCTGAAGCAATGATGACCTGGACCAGAATCGATCAAATTTGGATTACTAGTGGGTTGGCTCCAAAGATTAAGAAAGTGGAAATCTGTCCAAAGACTTGCTCCGACCATAACGCCGTGAAGATGGAGATGAAATTTACAGTAACTGGTCAATTCAGATGGAGGATGAATGACAACCTATTTCGAGACGAGGAGATCCATAGAAAGGCCCAAAAAACTTTAAAGGACTATTTTGAAATAAATCTAAAAACTGATGTAGAAAAAAGAGTGATATGGGACGCAAGCAAAGCAGTGATGCGAGGATTTTTAATTCAACAAAATTCAGTAAAAAAGAGAAAGCAAAATGAGAAGAAGGATAAGATCTTAGAAAAGATAAAAGAAGGAGAGAAAAAATTGAGATCAAAACCAAAGTCCCAGGAGATTCTGAGAGAGATTAAGTTATACCAGACACAATATATGGAATTGATGAATCAAGAGATTGAATGGAAGATAAAACAAATGAGACAAAAGACTTTTGAATCAGCAGATAAATGTGGTAAGCTTCTGGCTTGGCAACTGAAGAAAAGACAGAAACTAAATACAGTAACAAGTCTAGAAGTGGATGGAAAGAATATTTCTAAACCTAACGAGATAAGAAACTGTTTTTTGAGTTATTTTAAAAAGCTATATTCACAAGGACCGCAGAAGGAAGAAGATATAGACGAATTCCTTAAAAAGTATGGACTACAAAAAATCTCCTACCAAAGTAAGGTGGATCTAAACCAGAGAATAACAGATCAAGAGATAGAGAGTGCCATTCAAAATATGCAACTGGGCAAATCTCCAGGACCAGATGGACTGACTTCCAGATACTATAAAGCTTTGAAGGAGTGGTTGGTACAACCATTAAAGGAAGTCTGTAATGAGATCTTGGAGGGGAAAAGGGCACCAGAATCGTGGAAAGAAGCGTATATTACACTCATACCAAAGACAGAGACTGAAAAGACTCAACTTAAGAACTACCGCCCAATATCATTACTTAATGTGGATTATAAAATTTTTGCAGACATTCTGGCAAAAAGATTGAAAAGAGTGTTGATGGAGAAGATTCATAAGGACCAAGCAGGCTTTCTCCCAAAAAGGCATTTATCAGATAATGTGAGGAACATAATAGACATTCTGGAATTATTAGAGGTGAATATAAACACTAAAGCAGTTCTGATCTTTGTGGACGCGGAGAAAGCCTTTGACAATATTTCTTGGAGTTTTATGAAAAAGAATCTTCATGGGATGGGGGTAGGCCAAGGATTTGAGAATGGCATGGGTGCCATATACGCTGAACAAAAGGCTAAGTTGATTGTAAATAATGTGATAACTGAAGAATTTAAAATAGAAAAAGGGACACGACAGGGGTGCCCAATTTCCCCTTTACTTTTTATTTCTGTTCTGGAGGTGTTGCTTAATATGATTAGAGATGACCAGCAGGTTAAAGGTGTACAGGTCGGAGCCAAACATTACAAGTTAAGGGCCTTTGCAGATGATTTAGTACTTACTTTACAAGAGCCAGACACTAGTACAAAAAGGGTGTTGGAGCTAATTCAAGAATTTGGTCAGGTGGCCGGATTTAAATTGAATAAACAAAAGACTAAAGTTTTGGAAAAAAATTTGACAGTCATGGAAAGGGAGAAGTTCCAGAATGAAACAGGTTTGACAGTGGTAAAGAAGGTGAAATACCTAGGGGTCTATTTGACATCTAAGAATTCGAACTTGTATAAAGACAATTATGAAAAATGTTGGTCGGAAATTAAAAAAGATCTAGAAATATGGTCAAATTTGAGATTGTCAATGTTAGGCCGAATTGCAGCTATTAAGATGAATGTATTGCCTAGAATGTTATTTTTGTTTCAAACATTACAAATTCTGGACAAGATAGATTGTTTCAAGAGGTGGCAGAAGGATATCTCGAAATTTGTCTGGCAGGGTAAAAAGCCCAGAATAAAATTTAAAATATTGACGGATGCAAAAGAAAGAGGGGGGTTTGCCCTGCCGGACTTAAAACTGTATTATGAAGCAGCAGCATTTTGCTGGCTGAAAGAATGGATGCTCCTCGAGAATACAGATATCTTGGACTTAGAAGGTTTTAATAATACATTTGGTTGGCATGCATATCTATGGTATGATAAAATGAAGGTGCATAGGGCCTTTAAAAACCATATTGTCAGGAAAGCATTATATAACGTTTGGATAAGATATAAAGATTTGTTGGAAAGTAAAACCCCTAGATGGTTGTCACCTTTAGAGGCTACAGCGCTGAAAAAGCTTAATATGGAAGCTGAATGGCTAAAGTATTGGGAAATTTTGGAACAAGATGGAGATAAATTGAAGTTACAGAGCTATGAGAAATTGAAACCCAAGGTTCGAGATTGGCTCCATTATTATCAAATAATGGAGGTACATAAACAAGACAGGAAAATTGGATTCCAGGTGGAGAAATCAAAATTAGAAATTGAACTGTTAGAATCCAATACTAAGAATTTGTCAAAAATGTATAATCTGCTGCTGAAATGGAATACACAAGATGAAATAGTTAAATCAGCTATGATTAAGTGGGCACAGGACATTGGTCATAACATTATGTTTGCTGACTGGGAATGGTTGTGGAACACTGGTATAAAATTTACGGCATGTAATGCCTTAAAGGAAAATATTATGAAAATGATCTATAGGTGGTACATGACCCCAGTCAAGCTAGCAAAAATTTATCATTTGCCTGATAATAAGTGTTGGAAGTGTAAAGAAACGGAAGGTACTTTTTATCATCTTTGGTGGACGTGCCCGAAGATTAAGGCTTTCTGGGAAATGATATATAATGAAATGAAAAAGGTACTTAAATGTACTTTTCCTAAGAAACCAGAGGCCTTTCTCTTGGGCATTGTCGGCCAATCGGTGTCAAAGAAAGATAGAAATTTCTTTATGTATGCTACGACAGCAGCAAGAATACTCATCGCAAAGTATTGGAAGACAGAAGAATTACCCACCTTGGAAGAGTGGCAGATGAAGGTAATAGACTATATGACACTGGCTGAGATGACTGGCAGAATCCGTGAGCAGGGGAAAGAGACGGCGGAAGAAGATTGGAAGAAATTTAAAATTTATCTTAAGAACTATTATAAAATTGAGGAATGTTAAAATGTCGAGGTTTGGAGAAAGAAAAAGAGATTACAGTGACATAAGATTAAGTTGAAGAAAAGAATAAGAAAAAATATATTTGATAAAATTAATTAGAATTTGCTGAAATAAATTTTGGAAATTGGGATGTAGGAAGGGGAGGTTTGGGGGAGTCCGAGAAGAGAGGGACATGAAAAAAAGGTTATGAAATTTTACATGTTTGTATGTCTTTTTTTATTTGTTTGTATTGTTTAAAATTATTCTGTAAAACCAATAAAAATTCTTATAAAAAAAAAAGAGAGTCCACCACCTCTCATGAGAGTCTGTTCCAATACTGAGCAGTTCTTGCTATCAGAAAGTTCTTCCTGATATTTAGCTGGAATCTCCTTTCTTGTAACTTGAAGCCATTGGTTTGGACCTACCCTCCAGAGCAGGAGAAAACAAGCTTGATCCATCTTATATATGACAGTGCTAGATATTTATAGACGGCTATTGTATCTCCTCTCAGTCTCCTCTTTTCCAGGCTAAACATACCCAACTCCTTTGACCGTTCCTCAAAAGGCTTGGTTCCAGACCTTTGATCATCTTGGTTGCCTTCCTCCACACACATTCCAGCTTGTCAACATCCTTGCATAAACTGTAGTTCTCCAAATTGGGCACAGGCCAAATTGGACACAAGCCATTGGTGTGGGCTGACCATGGCAGAATAGATCAAAGCCATTATTTCACCTGATTGGGACACTATACTTCTGTTGATGCAGCCTAGAATAGCATTAGTCTTTTTTGCTGCTGCATCACACTGCTGACACATATTAAGTTTGTAGTCCACCCCCTAGCTCCTTTTTGCATGCATTCCCTGCCTATTGTCATCAGGCAGACACCTTCACTTTACTGTACTCTCTTTGGTGCCTGCTAAAAAATTATTTGTTCAGGCAAGCCTTTCCTGACATGTAGAATCTTGTCATGTGTGTTCAGTTTATAGCTTACTGTTGATTTTAATCATTTTTTAGTGTTTTCAATAGTGTTTTTAGCTGATTTTTAAAACTGATAATTTTATTGTTTTACTCTTTTTGTAAACCACTTTGATGCTTTATTATAATCAAGAGAAATGTTACCAAACTTGTGAAACAAAAGTAAATGAATAAAGTGCCATCTTCCAATATATCCTTACAGTTTCTCATATGTATGCAGATGCTTCATAACAGAGGAGCCATAGCTCAGTGGAAGAAAGTCTGCTTTCCTTAGAGAAGGTCCCTATGTACACAGTTCACCACCGCCAATTTAAAACATGGATAGGCAGATCAGTTTAGTTCTAGTCTATGTCACTTTTCAATGTCTTCATTCATCAGCATGTTTCCTCCTTTTCCAGCATCCTTTTCCTTTAAAAACAAAACAAACCCCCCACACAGTGAAATGGTTTGCATCTTTTTCCCTGTACATTTTTTTTTTAAGCTGGAACTGTATCAACAATATGTGAAAACTGAAGAATAGCTGCATTCCAATCTCTGAGCATGTCTGAGAATAGTAAATTGGGCTGTTTTGCTTAAGACTGCAGATTGAACAAAATCCTTGAGCATCTCTATTTTCCTTCTTTCCTTTCCTTTTTCAAAGCATTCTGGGGAGCAGGTTTGACCTTTACAGGAGATGCTAAGCTATACAGCCAAATCTGGTCAAAGGAGATTGGGTTGGGAGGTCTGACACTTACTCATATATTGCTATGCTTGTTTACTTGCATAACTAAGGATACTGCTGCAGTAAAGGCAAGCAATGGACTGGCAATGGTCCTACAAGGAAAGTGTGTGCTCAGTGTATCTCTCTGGGCAAAATGCCATTTACTGTACTGTACAAGCCTGCCTAACACAGGCATATTGCCCATCATAACAATGAGGATTTTGCTAGTATATTTATAATTCTTAACATGAGCTTCTTGCTTTGCTTTTTCTCACTGTTACAAACAAGGTTCTATATGCAATAGCTGTTGAGAATCATTAAGCTGATAGGTGTGACCTATTTTTTATCAGCTTTTATCTTGTGCCTGCTGGCTGTATCCAAATGTGAATTTTCTCTCTCTCCTTCTGCCTAGTATCAAACATGGTATTTTTATTTATGTCTGTCTCTACTATATTAGAAGAAACCAAGTTACGAGGCAACATCAATATAACTTTCTTCTTTATTTCCGCTAGAATTCAGGGTCACCCTGTAATGCTGATTTGCAACAGGCACAGAAAAACAACAACAAAGCGTTTCATTATATCAAAGATGGCAAATCTGTAGCCCTCCAAATGTTTGACTATACAGTGGTACCTTGGGTTACATACGCTTCAGGTTACCTACGCTTCAGGTTACAGACTCCGCTAACCCGGAAATAGTACCTCGGGTTAAGAACTTTGCTTCAGGATGAGAACAGAAATTGTGCAGCGGCAGCAGGAGGCCCCATTAGCTAAAGTGGTGCTTCAGGTTAAGAACAGTTTCAGGTTAAGAACGGACCTCCAGAAGAATTAATTACGTAACCAGAGGTACCACTGTAACTCCCATCAACCCTAACCGCTTGTCATGCTAGCTGGAGCTGTTGATAGTTGGAGTCCCATAACATCTGAAAGGTCAAAAGTTCCCCACCCTTGCATTATATAACATACAGTTAACGGATTTGATGAGCACTGCACATTGTGTGGAATGATGGCTACTAGCTGAGATGGATTTTAGAAGTTTTATTTTGAGTGTACCTTACATGGCAAAGCCAGGTCAATATCGAAAGGACACCAAGGGTAAGGACAGGACCCAGTGGATTAAAATGGACCATTTGTGGCCCTTGTGGGCCTGGCATGCACACTGCAGTGGACAGCTTGACATTGCAATCAGGGTGTGCTTTTCCAGGTCATATCCAAGACTTACTTAGCAAGAAGGGAGTTATTTTCTCCCCATCCTTAGCTGAGGAGCCCAGCTTTCAGCTGCATTTCAAACCCAGATGTCTGGAGGGAGTTTTCCCAGCCAGACCTAGAAAGAGGCCTCACCTGTCTTCTTTGAAATCGGTTACTTTGTTTTAAGTTTTGTCTGTGGTTCCTCCAGTTGTTATATTTTAACAAATATAACATTGATTCTGCATACCCTCCAACATTTCTCCGATGAAAATAGGGGCACCCCCATTCAAACAATGATAATTTTACTATTTATACCTCATACATCTTTCTGGGTTGCCCCAGCCACTCTGGGCGGCTTCCAACATATATCAAAACATAACAAAACAGTAAACATTTTTTTAAAAAAGATCCTTGCACAGGATTGCCTTCAGCCTGCTCAGAGGCTGGATAACTCCATACCTTCCAACATTTCTCCAGTGGAAATAGGGACATTCTAAGGAAAAGTGGGATATTCAAATCAGAAACTGGGACAGCTCTGCTAAATCAGGGACGTACCTGGAAAACAGGGACACTTGGAGGGTCTGAGTCTTCTTTCTGGTGTGGGGGCACAGAGAGAGCACCTGATTAAAAAAAAATACACACTGGAATATTGCATGATCAAACTGCCAGCTTGCTCTGTTAACTTAATGGGGACAAGTTAATACAGAATGATGAATAATAACTGCTCCCAAGGTAGAAATAATTTTAGAGATGAACTTTTGCATTTTGCCCAAGAGGAGCATGTTATGGCCAAAAATGCCATGTATTTGATCATTAAACTGAATTAATATGAAAGTAAATTAAATCTGGGCTGGCATATCATAAGCATAAGAGATTTTAATCGTCTCCCCATTGTATGGGGGAAGAATCAAAAACACCCACCTAGAGTTCCTTCATTCAGGCAGTTGGAAACCTGAGGCAATGCCTTTGGAAGCAGTGGTACCTCCAAGGGAAATTTGTCCCTCAGTGTCAATTGATCAGTGCTACTTTAATAACAGTTGGTTTGGATGCATTTATGTTTTCACATGGAAAAGTAATCTGCAGCTGCTGAAATGGGTACATACAGCTTAAAATGCCTGATGAAAATCTTCGGAACTATTATAGATGATAGCCAATGACTTTGAATGAAAGAAGCTTAAAATGAGAAGTGTTCCTGACCCCATTTTGAGTTTCTTTTAATATCATATTTCTTCTGAATTTTTTATTATCAAAACCAAACAAAAACAAGGGGACAGGGAATATGGTAGGAAATTGGTGTACAAAGAAAACAACATTAGGGATCTGCAGGAGGCCCAATATTCACCTTTTTTACTTTACTTCTGAGCCGCTCTGTATGAAATTAATCTTGGTGCTCCCCATTCACTCATACAGGGAATCTAAAAATGGCTACAACACCCCCTTCCCTTTTGGCAGAAGCATTTTAAATTTGTCGCCACATGAGCCCCTCTAGAGTGCATTAATCCTGCCAAATGACAGATTCAGGACCCATAGTAGAGGAAATAAAATGAATTCACTTTCCCCCATATTCTATATCTGGGCATAACCCTTATTAGGTATGCTAAACCCTAAAGTTTATATTAGTTTCCTATGTCTGAGGAAGTGGGATTGCCTCTTGCACCTTTTTACATTCAAATAGTTAAGAGGTGTCCAAATAGTGTATATTCTTGCTTTTACTTTTTAAAAACATTGACAGTTCCATACGAACTCCCTTGGCTCTTCTGGTGCTTGTGTGCTGAGAAGGGGCATCCTTTAATAGTCATTATAAGATGAGACTCTCCTTAATGCTGACTGTGGAAGATTTTTTTTGGATGCTTTATTGATATTGTGGTTTGACTTGGGTAGGGGTGAAATCACCCTGAATTGCCTGCCATTCAGCTCATTATTCATCTTCAACACAGAGATGTAGCAAATAAAAGCAAAAGCTCACCTTGAAGATACAATAATTACACAATTTGGCAGTTGATAGTAACAACCAAATTGTGTAAAAAAAATAAGCAATTAAATTATATTCCGCAGTATTCACACTCTAAATGTCCAATTAAGTGTCTGGATTTTGCTAATAAAGGACATGCTAAAATGTGGAAAGAGTGGTATGATCTTCTACTGAAGGAATGATGGCAGAGATCTGTGCTTCCAAGGTTGACATAAAAATGTTTCTGAAACCGTTAAGTGTGCTCAAAACCTACCATTTTTGATGACTACCTGACAGTTCCCAGAGCACATGAATATAGTTCAGAACTAAATGGACAG
This sequence comes from Podarcis pityusensis, assembly GCF_964106645.2. NCBI lineage: Eukaryota > Metazoa > Chordata > Lepidosauria > Squamata > Lacertidae > Podarcis > Podarcis pityusensis. Next base: position 44,383,381 of record NC_138044.1, read on the forward strand.
CTGTAAATGTCAATGGCATCTCTGAAATAAAGTTAATATCCAAGCTAACCTCTAACTACAGAAGAACATGATAGGACATGCCCGGATCATATAGGATAGTATTGCAAAGTCAGAAGCACATTGGCAACACCTGGTAGATGTGAATTTTTCAAAAACCTCTCACATTTGCTGATTATAGAATCTTAGAGTTGGAAGGAATTTAGAGTTTACAAGATACTGAAGCATTCCTAGCAGATGGCCATCAATATTCTGCGCAAATGCTTCCAAATAAAGGAACACTCACCACCTCTTGAAGAAGTCCATTTCATTGTCAGACAGGTCTTACTTTTAGGATGCTTTGTCTTTTGCTTAGCCAAAATTATTCTTTGCAATTACTCTGTGTGTCCCATTTTTCCAGAAGGAAGCCAGACTAGGACCAGGGAGTTTTAATCCCTACGCAGCCATGGACAACTTTGGGCCAGTCGCAGTCTCTCAGCCTAACCAACATCACAGGGTTGTTATGATGATAAAAATGGAGAGGAGGAGAACCATGTATACCACCTTGAGTTCCTTGGAGGAAAGGTGGGATATTAATGTAGCAATAAAATAAACCCAAAGGTTCTATTCCCACCCCCTGGAGCAATAGAGATCAAGTCTGCCCAATCCTCTACATGACAACCTTTCAGATGCTTGAAAGACACTATCATGTCTCCTCCTAATCTTTATTTCCTCAGTATATACATGTCCAGCACTTTCAACAATTCCTCACAGAACTAAAATAGTATGCCCTGTATGTATGTATATATGTATGCATGTATTTATTTACTGAATTTGTCTTATCCCACTCTTCCTTCCAAAAGAGTCCAAGACAGCAAAAACTCCAAAATGTTAAAACAGTACAACTTAAAAGAAAACAAAATAAAAATAAATTTAGAACATTAAAAAACCCATTTTAAACAAAGCTTTTATAAGCATAAAGAATATCAATTTTTTTTAAAAAAAGGCTATCACATACTCTCATGGTTATTAATTCTACAGTATCAATGGTCAATATCTATCATCCATCAACTGCTTGGGTAAACAAAAATGTGTTGTTTTAATTGCCAAAAAAGAAGAGTCTAAGTTAAATACTGTGGTACCTCTGGATGTGAACAGGATCCATTCTGGAGCCCCGTTCGCATCCAGAGCAGAACGCAACCCGTGTCTGGGCGTGCCGCGATTCGCCACTTCTGCGCATGCGCGTGATGTCATTTTGAGCACCTGCACATGCACGAGTGGTGAAACCCGGAAGTAACGCGTTCTGTTACTTTCGGGTCGCCGCGGAGCGCAACCCGAAAATGCTCAACCTGAAGCAGCTTCAACCTGAGGTATGACTATAGTTGCTACTGATACCATATCATAAGAATCTTAAAGTGGGGGGGGGGGACTGTAGCCCACCACTTGCTCCTGGACTATACTTCCATCATTACTGACCATTGGCCAGCCGGCCAAGTTATAATGCATATCCAGTGTCTGCCTCTTTCTAACTGAGCACAATAAAGTCAGGTTAGCCTCAACCTTCAGCCTAGTACCAGAATTCTCCTGCATTGCCAGGATGTTTTATTCTGCCTGTGAAAGAATCTTGGGTATGTGAAGGCAGGGAGCTGAAATGAAGAAAGATGTCTCTATTTTAATTCAAGAAAGCCAAATAGGTTATTCCCCCTCCCCCTTTCCCAGGCTGCTTTCTCCATGTAACTATCACACCAACTAGATTTTAATGGAGCTGGTGCAAGGAAAAGATGAATGAGGCTTTCTTGATTTTGGCACCTGAGCTAGAAATTTATCGTAATAAATGAACCCTATGAATATTGGGAATCAATATAGCTCTGTGCGGCATAGCTCAGAAATGATTAGACTGCTTCTTTTCAATTAGATATAATCTGGAAAATATCACAAAAGAAGAAAGAAAATGTAATTAGGCAGGTGGAGGTACTTTGTTCAAATGTGGCACTTTTGAAATAGGAATTCTTTAGAAGTGCCCATCGTTCTGAGCTTCTGTGCCGCTTTGAAACTCTTATTCAAATCTCCTAATCCTATTTTTTTTTCTCCCTCGCCCAAGGCGAATCTCTTATTCCTTTCTCCCCATTTCCCCCCCCCCCTTGGGGCAAATATTCTGTTGACAACCCAGTTTAAAATACGAAAGGAAAATGAAAAAAACACACCTGATTTAGACCTCTGCCCACCCGCACACACATATATGGAGGAAATGAGTGTGAATGCACACAGAAATATAAAAAAAGAAAAGCCCAAAATTAACATTTAGGTGCAAATGGAACAGAACATTCAGTGTGAATGGTTAGCCTGCCATACAAGGAAATATGAACTGGCAGCAAAGGGGGACAGTGATTGTAGTAATCTAGCTTTGATTCCCTTTACCAGAGTGATGTACCTTTGTACTACATGTTTTTCTGCCCCCTCTGACCCAAATTAGTAGACACCCAAGGCTTCAACCAATCTTAATCTGGCCTGATTATTACATGTTCCAGGTGCATAAATCTCACTTGAATTCGGTTGCGCTTACTTCCAGGTTAGTATGTATGGGAGAATAATTCCAAACAAATTTACTATGGAGCAAACCTCCCACACTGAACATATGGGTATTGTGTTATGAGTAAACACATAAAGGATTGCATCTAAGATATTATGAATTGCATTTAAAATATTTTCCCAAGCACTGCTTGGTACTCATACATTTTCATAATTTCTGTACTGTTAGAACCCAAGATAACTCGGTGAAATGAAAAGGGAGCCATAGACTCAAAAAAGAAGACTTCTTCACGCTGGCTTTACATACTGTTTTAAAGATGACTGTAAAAAGCAGGATTAGAGACCAATTGCCCCTTCCTGTCAGCATCCACAACTGAATATCCATTAATGAGCACCTTTCCTTCCCCAGGTTTGGAGGCAGTTCAGAGGCCTCAAACCCGACATATGCGCTTCACAGTACATCCTGCCACCATTGTGGGAAGCAGGACACTGGAGCAAGTAGATCTTTGGCTTCTGTTGCTCTTGCATTCGGAGTGCTGGGGGGGGGGATACGAAAGAGAGACATTGCACACACTTTTATAAATCAAGAAAAACTTTAATAAAAAAAGGGGGGAGAGATAGTTATTTCTGGTTTGGTGAGTCCATATTTTCATGAACCTGTGAACTCCCCTCATTGTTTCAAGAACCCAAACAAGATCCACTCTCCTGAAGCAGCAATATTTTTAATTTGAATGGTATATAACCGAGAGCTGTGGGGTGGGGGTTGGTTGAATCAAGCATTCTCATCTCATTTTTCAGCCAAGAAAGTCTTCCTGTGTTCCTTACAAAGATCAGAAATAAGATGAAACATCATAATAAAATACTTTAGCAAGTTTGAAAATCTGAAATCTCCTTTGCAAATACTCCCAGAATTCTCCTTTCCGCACACCGCAAGGGAGCACAGAAAGCACAGGACAACAACAATGGTAATAAATACCTAACAGCATTTTCAAACAACACCATAACAAATTTCAGAGAACAGTTAAAACAATCAGCTTAGAAACTTAATAAAACTATTGGCTAACAGCCTGCAACTTTTTTCCCTTTAAAAAGTAAGTCTTTACAGGTTTCCTGAATGCAGGCAAATATTTTTTCATTCCTCTTTTCTGCTTTTGGCAAGGCACACTGCTGATCTCACAGGAGTTGAGAGATTCCGGCTTTTTTTCCTTTTTAAAAAAATCCTGTAAAATCATTGTGCAATGCCAGCGCAGGGCATAGAGACAGTTCCAATACACAAAAACAGTGACAGCAAGCCAAGCAGAGTTATGAGCTAGCTTGTAGGTCAAGAACAGTGAAAGGTTGTGAAAAGATTTGTATCAAAGACTGTTTGCAAAGTCTCACATGTAAGGCAGAAGATCAGTTTCTGCAGGAACTTGCAAGCTTTGGCAGAGCCTACTCGTTTGCTCTTTTGACAAACTTCATCACTATCCATGGGTGTGAGTAAAAAGAGAAAACTGAAATTTTTCTCATTCAAGGTATTCTAAGAAATTTTAGTTCAGTTGCAATATGCATGTAACATGCACATCAAAGATTGCATTTTTTAAAAGTGTTTTATCAATGCAGTGCAAAAACACATTGTTGACAGGTGTGTGGGAGAGCTGCAGGTGAACTGAAAGAAATGAAAGATGCAGCAAACTTGGCATGATCTAATTCTGGGATTATTGTTAATTAATTAATTAAACATTCCTGTACAGCCTCCCATGTCAAGCCTCAAGGCACTGTGCAACAATTTACAATACTTATCATAACATTAAAGTACATGAAGAAGATGCAACTAATACATTAGGGCAGAGTTATCATGTACTGAGACCAAGGCATCTGTGGAGGCTGGGAGCACAGATGTGGTTTTAAAAGATGCCTGAACATCATTAAATTGAATGCTTCCTAATCTCAGGGGAATGTGGTTCCATAATATGTGCAGCACCATGGAGAAGGTGGCCTCTCATGGCCACAAACTGTACCTCCATAGGCTTCAGCATGAACCAGGAAGGCATCATCAGCTGATCATAATGATCATGTAGGGCAATAACAAAAAAGGCTTATATCTTAATACCCAGCCCTTAAAACTGGTCCAGTAGATTATTGGCAGCCAGGGCAATTTGAGTAATAAACCCATAAAGTAATGGGATGCAGGATATCCACAGAGAATATCCATAGAGAATAATCTAAAGTGAGTGTCACCAGATGCAGAATTCTGACTTAGGTTTGCTTTGGCCTCATTCAGCAAGTCACTTCATATGTTCCTAAGAACCAGGGCAAGCATCAGCTATGCACTCTGGTCACAGAACTATAGCCTGCATGAAAAGAGCCGTAATCTGATTAACAGCTCATATCTGATTCATTATTATCTAGTCGTTTCACCAAGGTTAATCTCAATTTTCTCCAGGATACTGTTTTGACTTGCCCCATTGGATACTTCAGGGCAGCTGCCTGATTTGGAGAGCACCATTTGGTTTGTGCAGGTCGTCCTAGGCATCTACTGAGAGCAGCCCAGTGTGTTCTAATAAGTAGTACAGCACATTAAAAAGAGCCTTAATTCCAGATGCATTTGATCTTCCCTCAAGAAACTTCAAAGACTGTTGACCTTTATGACTTCCCTTAGGTGGGGGGAGGGAGAAGCCCATGGGGGCTCACTTGGACTAGCAACACTGATGACATTTTAAAAGAACTCCATATTTCAAAGCATGGACTTTTTATGTAATAGTGTATTTTTTCAATTTTTTACGGTTTCTGAAAATAGTCACTTGTTTGCTTATAAGTAAGGAATTATAGCAAGAGTCAAGAGCATTTCTCTCTGTTATTAGCCTGCTGGTGAAGCTCTGATTTCTTTGGCTACTCTGCACATTTGCATCAATGTCTTCCTCTTCTTCTGAGGAATTGCCCCTCTGACTTTAACCTCGGTTTGATTTTGGGAGTCAGAGCAGTTTTGTCTTCTGCTTGCTTAGTTATAACCTTTCATCACCTTTAGTCTTATGTCGTAACAACACAATGTGCCAAATGCAAGCTAGTGTCAATCCCCAGGCAACTGAGTGTCAGGACTGGCTGGGCACAAAAGGCAGGAGAAAGCACTGGCAGTCCAATTGGGTCAGGGAAAGTAATATATTCAAAGCTAGGTAAGGGTTTATCAAGCAAGCAGGTGCATAGTCAGGCAATGTCTATCCAAAAGAAAATTGTTTTCACACTGTCTTCTGAGACAATGACTTCCTAGGGCCTGGGGCACTATGATTGTTCCTAGAGATGTCAGTTGAATTCCTCAGGTAGGCTGACACTGCAGCCTAGATGGTGTCCTTCACCCAAAGAATTACATATCTGGTGCTTCTGGATATTAGATGCCAGAGTTTATAATCTGTGTGAGTATTGCACCCAACGCATTCCAAATGAAATTTGGTGGTTACATGCCCATGATATTCACATGATGTTAATACAAGGTCAGGAGGCATTGGCAGATGGAAAGGTAGGGCTTACCTCTTCTCTGCAAAAGCCTCCCAGCTTGTTTTAAACTATTTCCCCCAGTCTGGAAGTAAGGCTGGTTATGGTTGATAGCCTTGAGAAGTTACACCCCAGAGAACTCTCAGCAGCTGTAGTGGTACTGCCTTTGGAGCTGCACAGCATGGTTTTTTAAAAATGCATCATACCACACCATTCAAATGTGTTATGCCTCTTAGAAAGTGTGCTTAATGTCCATTATACTACTTAGAAAGAGGCATCAGCAGATCTGTTGTGATTAACAGTACACAACAAGCAGCAAGGATTCAGATTTGCATTTTGCAAAGCACATGCTTGCTTTAGTAGAAAAGTGTCCTGAATACTTTTCTACCAGAATGAGAGAAAAAAGGAAGGACCTTCAAAGTGGCAAATGTCAACATGTGTCTAAAGCCTTATGAATCCTGTTAAGTTTATCACTGGAAGGACAGATCGTGAAGCTGAGGCTCCAGTACTTTGGCCACCTCATGAGAAGAGAAGACTCCCTGGAAAAGACCCTGATGTTGGGAAAGATTGAGGGCACAAGGAGAAGGGGACGACAGAGGACGAGATGGTTGGACGGTGTTCTCGAAGCTACAAACATGAGTCTGACCAAACTGCGGGAGGCAGTGGAAGACAGGAGTGCCTGGTGTGCTCTGGTCCAGGGGGTCACGAAGAAGTTGGACACGACTAAACGACTAAACAACAACAACAACAACAACAAGTTTATCTGTTTCAGGGATTGAGAACACGTGGCCCTCCAGATGTCTCTGGACTGCAACTCCCATCATTCTAGACCACAGACCATGCTGATTGGAGTTGGAGTCCAGCAACATCTGAAAGGCTACCAGTTCCTTATCCCTGATCTATTTTGTAGTATTACTGAGTCATTAGGAAGGTAATGAATAACTAAGAATAACAACTTCACATTTAAATTTTATGTGAAAAAGCAAGGGCAGACAGTATGCTTGGTAGAAGAGACAATTTGTTCTGTAGCTTTGAGAGTCATCCAGCAGAAAGCTCTAATGAATGGTCTTCCATACAGTTGGCAATTAATTTTGTTCAATGCAAAGTTAAAGGCACATTTGGAAGTACATTCTTAGGCAAAATATCTGAGGAATTTCGAGGAAAGCTAAATGAGTGTATTTCAGGATGAGAAAAATTCTTCAAGGACAAGTTGAGATTTACATTAGAGGAAATGTGGAGTGTCTCTTCCCCATCTACATTCACTTCAAAAAGGCCACCAAGGGAATGTTGACCCCAGCTTCTCAATGTGATATTCAAATCATCTGTTGTTCAATGCATACTTTGAAAATGGTAGGAAAAAGTTTCCTGTTAACATTTATCTTTGAACTAATAGCACCAGAGCCAGGAAGGAGGAGAGATGAGATGGATTAGGAGAGATTTGAAGGGTGGGATGGCTTTAACCCTTTGCTTGTTAAACCCTCAGAACTGCTGCCAACACTGACACCGTAGGAAGCTGCCTTATTTCAATGGTCCATCTAGCCCACTGTTATCTGCTCTGACTGCCCCAGCTTTACAGGCAAGGGATATTCCCAGTCCTACTTGGAAATTCTGGGGATTGAACTTGGGGCCTTTTGTATGCGTAGTTTCTGCTTTTGACCACCGAGGGCTCATACACATTTTCTCATGTCTCACTGCTTTTCCCTGGGGGAAACCAATTTTAGTTCTCAACTGGAGCAAACAGCAATTCAGGTTTTCACCAGCTAGACATTTACTCCAATTTAGCAGTAAATTGTGGCTTTCCCCTAAAAAAGGAGTAGGGCAAGGGGAGACCACTCAGACCCATGACTAGAAAGTGTGGGTCAAACGGAAAACCACTCAGACCCATGCTTCCTACACACGGGACAAGCTGGAATGTGTATAGAGGAAACTGCTTCTGTGCAGCTATTGGGTTGCATCCATTATTAGTGCTTCTCAGAGCAAAACCATGAAAATGTATTAGTTGGAGACAGATCATTGTCTAGAGCAGGGGTTCCCAATCGGTTAAGTACTGTGGACCCCCTGTTTTTCAAAACCCAACCACCTACTTTTGAAAATTTTGATATCTTGAAATTTTTGTTATGTGAATAGTGCCATGGAGCCCCTGAGTGGGGTACTTAGACCCCCCGGAGTCTGCAGACCACCAGTTGGCAACCACTGGACAGGCTGTGGCTCTTCAAGTTTTCAGATGATGTCTTTCCCAACCCTAACTCGAGACACCAGAGATCGAACCTGGGATCTTTGGCATGCAAAACAGATGTTCTACCAGTGAGTGATGGCTTTTCCTAATGGGACATTTCTTCCGACCAGTTTGGGAGCTTCAATTTCAAGTGAGACTGTGGCAGGTGGAGAAGGTAAAAGCCTCCCTTCCCTGTGGCATGGTCTTTCCTACTCCTATGGTGGCTATTCATTACACTAACTACAGCAACGTAAGGCCAAAGTATGAGACAACCGTCATGCCTAGTTCAGCCCCAAGACAAATTGATTTTTTAGAAAATTGTGTTGTCTATGCAGTGATGGAAGGAAAGAGGCATGAGTAATAAATCATCGTTAGCAACTGTCTGTTGGTTGACGCATCATTTGCTGCCTGCTAAATATTGGACACTATTGTGGCTAATACTACAGTGGAGGAGAGCTGAGCTTGCTGCCCCCTCAGTGTTAGAGTCCGTGATGATTGCTAGGAATCATTAGTGTAAAGCCAAGAGGACTGTGGTCAGTAATATCATCCAGAAATGATGAACCTTTGACAGATTGAAAGACACATTCCCTAGTGAAGTACCTTCAGAGGGTCACAGGGGGTGGGTGGGGAAATTGATGTGGCTCTTATCTCTGTACAGGAGGCTGTAGTACAGCCATGAAACAGTCAGAGGTTCCTAGACATACATGTCTCCATCCAGGCAAGCAAGAAGCATTACTACAGTTCTAGGCCACATTTTAGCTGGTCAAAATAACTAGAGTATGGTGGTGAACAGGTCAAAGAGGGGTATGATATGGGGAGAGCCCTAAGGGCTAGACAGAAAGGACCAGAGGGCTACATGTGGCCCTTGAATCTCAGGTTCTCAAGAATATGAAATGCCAGACAGCAATCATGACTAAGGTTGAGTCCTGCAGTTGTATCTGTATATCTGAAGGAGCGTCTCCACCCCCATCGTTCTACCCGGACACTGAGGTCCAGCACCGAGGGCTTTCTGGCGGTTCCCTCACTGCGAGAAGCCAAGTTACAGGGAAGCAAGCAGAGGGCCTTCTCAGTAGTGGCGCCCTCCCTGTGGAACGCCCTCCCACCAGATGCCAAAGAGAACAACAACTACCAGACTTTTAGAAGACATCTGAAGGCAGCCCTATTTAGGGAAGCTTTTAATGTTTGATCTATTACAGTATTTTAAATTTTTTTGGGAAGCCGCCCAGAGTGGCTGGGGAAGCCCAGCCAGATGGGCGGGGTATAAATAATAAATTATTATTATTATTATTATTATTATTATTATTATTATTATTTATTATCTCACTGTTGGCATCCATCTATCCTGAGAGACAATGGAGTGTGCCTCTGGGTGTGAAGTCAAACTGCTCCATTAGGAACACCAAAGTGAGATCCCTGGGGCACAAGCCTGGGCAGTGTGTATGGAGGTACTGGGCTCTCTACAGCACACACCTCATACCTGTGAAGAAACTGAAGCAAGCATTCCTTGGGAGTATCACTCCATCTTACCTGATAAAGAAGTAATCACAATTATTGAGCTAGTATAAGAGACTGAACTCTACAGGAAGCAGATCCTGATTGCTCTTTTAACTCACTCAAACACCCTTGATGATCCTAGGGAAATTGCCTCTCTTAGCATCCTGGCTGCAATCTGCTGTTGTAAGCATGACTGGGTTAAGGTTCAGTAATCTCTCTGGTAGCAACTTATGCCTCACTAAAAGGGGGGGGGGGATAAAAAATGACAGATTTGTGCAAAAATTCCTGATGCCAGTTTATATGGGTAGGTGCAAATTTAGAAGTAGAAATTAGTAATTTTAATAGCTATACAATGAATTTCATCATAGTAGGGGATACTGTGATCAGGTTATGCATGTGCCATCGTGTTATTTGGGTGTGTTTGGGGGTGACTGCTATGACCCCCTGTCATCTACCACCTGAGACAGCTGCCTCTGTGATTATCTACCTGTGTGTGCGCGCGCGTGCGTTCACGCAAGCAGGTGGTGGACTCCAAGACTATTATTAACTGGTGAGCAATACAGGCTTGTGTTTCCTGAAAAACTGGCAGTGGTGACATAATCTTTTTTTTTTTTAAGAGAATGCCACAAAATATCACAGTGACATAATTTTATTGATATGCTTTTCTTATTCCTCCCCAGGCATATTTGCTGCACTGTTCAAATCATTCATTTTGAACAAAGCAAAAATAATTGACCTGTATGGTCCTCCCCTGATTCTATTCTCTTTAATCATAGGCCAGCTATTAGAGGATCCCATAGAAGAATGAAAAGTTCAGAACAGTCTTCTCCTGCAGATTTTGTCTAATAGGGAGGTGGGGAAAACAAAAATGCAGGTAGATAGGGTATGGAGGTGTAAATGGAGCACAACTGCAAATCAAGGTGGCAGTGAGGCCTGTACAATACAAAGGCGCTGCCAGAACTAATCCAGCATTCCTTCCAGTGGATTTGCATCTCATTGACCTCCCTGCCACCTTGCCCCTCCTTCTCCTAGTAGGAAACAGTGACTCACTTGCTGAGCTGCCGGGAAGCTAACGTAGCACCTCTGCCCCATCTGGTGAGCTATTCCTAGTTCTGTCAAAGGAGACATCAATGCAGCTGTTGTCTACTGTGAGGTGAATAGAACCTCTAGCCTTAATCTGTCCTCATCGCTGATGAAAAATGTATTGTGTTAACACAGCATCTTGCAGAAGGGTGTTCCCAAATATTTCTGCTTCCATTTGGGGAACAATGACCTGTTTAAATTGTGAGAATGCCCATCTAATCTATGCAACATTGCAAGTGTAGGATGCAGCTTGGCAAATGATCAGGTCCAGTTCATACATTTGATAGCTGGGAGTTGTGTTCAGAAGCAGATTGAATGGCCTGCCTTTGATGGATCCTGCGCTGGCATCTGCACAGATAAAGTGTGGCTTATCAATATTTTAGATAAGTAAAATGCTACTACTGAGCATACAGGGCTTTCATGTTGTACTGCTCAGATGTTTTGTCCAATGCGGCTTCATCTGGGAGAGAAATTGCAAGGAAGAAGAAGCTAATGACAACAACATTATAGACTTTCAGAAATATCCTTGATATCGAGGTTTAATGTAAAATGCTGTTTTTAACTTTGAAATCCTAAATGGGAAACCTGTGGCCCTCCTGATGCTGTTTGACCCATTTGCCTCAACCAGCATGGTCAGTGGTCAAAGATGAAGGATATCGTCCAGCAACATCTGAAGGGCAATAGGTTAATCACTCCTGAACCAGTGTCTTTTTCGCTTGTCTTCTCCACTCTGCTTTTGCTTCCTGAGAGGCAGATGGTCCTGGGGGTGAGAGGAGGGGATTGATTTATTAGAATTCCATGAAGCCAAGAAAACATGCTAAATTTGCAATGCAAGAGTGTACACTATGTAATGTCATTCAGAGTTTGACCTCTTGCAGAAGATCCTTTCTGGATTAGAACCAAGTCACCTAATTCCAGGATTCTTTGTAAGATTCCCAGCAAACAATAGGCACTGAATGAGCCATCCCTGCTTTGGAACTAGAGTTTAAATCTAGTTATTTAAGAAAATTCTAGAATGGTTGCAAACAATTCCACAGGTTTCTTGTTAATAACTTTTTTTGTGAAACAAGAGTTTGCCATATGAAATATGTCGCTTGATTTCTCCCTCTGTTTACCTTCAAAATTAATACCAAGTAAATGTATTCTTTTAGCAAACTAGGGTATAGCACTGTTTCATTTTAATTAATTGTTCTTCTCACTTTGAACATTGTTATGTCTGGAGCCTTGATCTCTTCTGCCTTTTCTACTTTAAGTATTGTTCAGCACAGAACCTTGAATTGCACCTTCCTCCCTCTGCTCACAGCAACGTTAAAAATTAAGGAGGCTATTTTGGGGTGTTTCTTTATTATTTCATACAGAGTGTCTTTTTCTTCTGCATCACTGAACAAATACATTTTGAAACCTGATTTCCCCCTTCTTTTCTACATTCATTTTAAATTAAAGTATGCTTCTCATCAAGCTGTGAAGAAATTCTCTGCGGTAAAAGGAATTTGCCAAAGCTTTACTCCACTTTCTAGGAGCCTTAGGAGGTGGTCAAGAGGTGGTCAGGAGTAGGTATTTGAGTAAGAAGCTAACAGTGCAATCCCATGTATGTGTACTTAAACGTATGACCCATTATAATCAATTGGGCCAACTCCCAGGTAAGAGTGCATCATACTGCAGTCTTAGTGGGTTTCATTTTGTTTGAATAAAACCCTGGTGATCCAAATCTGCCTGGTGATCTCCTTTGATAAAATATATATGGAGAGTGCCGAGAATGAAATCAGCTGTGGGGACCATTTGGCCGCCCAGATGTTGTTCAACTACAATTCCCATCATCCCTGGTCATTGACCATGCTTGCTGAAGCTGATGGGTGTTGTAGTTCAGCAACATCTGGAAGGCCAAAGGTCCCCACAGCTTATTTACAACTAACCCAAAATTACAATTTGGTCAGTTTTCCCTGTTCTCCTATTCTGAGGTTTTCTTTTGAATGCATTCCAAACCTTACATGACCTACCTTATATTTCAGCAAATCATAATGAAGAAAGAATCTGTGATAGCTCAGTCGGTACAGCATAAGACTCTTAATCTCAGGGTTGTGGGTTTGAGCCCTATGTTGTGCAAAAGATTCCTGCATTGCAGGGATCTGGACCAGATGACCCTCATGGTCCCTTCCAACTCTACGATTCTATGAACAAAACTAATATTCAAAGCCTGGGAGCACACTATCCCCAAACTCTAACCAATTATGAAAATGAAGCATTGTTCAAAGTGAGGATTTGATCCTTTAGTGTGATGGCACTCATGCTTTGGTGGCTAGGATTACCGATAACTTGGTGGGATAACACAACCCCTGCAGGTAAGACATCATTAGTTATGACTGGCAGTTACCACCCTGGGTTTCCAACACAAACACATACACACATGACAAAGTTAAGATGATATAACTGATGATTTGTGTTGTCTTTCCATAGGAAGCTTTCATGTGCCACAAGAGAGATTTATGATCATATTAGCCCCAAATCCCCTCTTGTTGCTGGCAGCAACAGTCACAGGAGGTTGTAGCAAAGCAATATCTGAGTTATAAACAGTGTAAGAACCTGAAGCAATATTTTTATATGAGTATTGATTATCCAATGTACTTTGCTTAAAAGAAGTGGAGATAAGACTTTTTATTTCTAAATATCAAATGGTCAAATCAGCTGCTGCGTGCCTTGTGTGATTGCTTTGACTTTTACTTAAATGACATTTAAGGTTACTGTCTTGAATTCACGGAAATTGTGTTTCTTCTATCAGAAATGATAGAAATACTGGAGACTGAAGCAGGCTGCTATCGCTGAAATAGAGATAAGCATCTTTGATGTGGTCAGTAACGAGTGCTGACGCCTTTTATTTTCTGAAATGACTCCGATACTGTTAAACAATTTTAGCACTGAATATTCCATCATGTTTAGCCCAAAGAAATTGTCACCTATTGAATTTCTGTTTGTCACACATCAGTCACGAGCATGGGATTCATTTGAAGTTGGGAGGGAAAGGAAGATCTTTAGGCCACCTTGAACATTTAATTTGTTCAAGTACAATTCCCTAACCCTGCCCTCCAAAAATGTATGTTAATTTCTCCCACTCTCCACCCCCTTCCAGAGGCATTAAAAACACCCACGTTTTGTAAGCAGCAACAGCATTCATAAAACTAGGGATTGGGGTTTGGAACAGCTCTATTAAATAGGTCTTCGGTCTGATGCACCAGGGCTTTTCTTATGTAAATTTATATTTGCATGACCTTCAATTTGACATATGAGGAACTGAGCCTGGGAAAGCCTGCATTCCAACATGGGCTGAAATCTAGCTCTATTCTACATTTCCCAAAGCCCACCACCTACTCAGTAAATATATTAAGTTTTGATCATCAAACCGGATGAGAAAGAGGTACCAAGAAACATCCTGAAAGATCCATACCTGCAGCAATAAATTTGCTTGTGAATATCATCTTTCTTCCATCCCACTATGGAATTCACAGAGAATGGCTGTTAGCTCTGGCGGTCATGACGGCTATGTTCTGCCTCCAGCCAGAGGCAGTAAGTTGGAGTTTCTGAATACCAGTTGCTGGAAACCTCAGGAGGTAAGACTGCTTATGTGCTTGAATCATGTTCGTGGGTTTTCCGCAGGCATCTGGTTAGCCACTCTGAGAACAGGATGCTGAACTAGATGGGTCATTGGCCTGATTCAGCAAGCTCTTCTTATATTCTTACGGAACCCAAGATGGCATACGCATGTGGTTCCCAGGCAATCACCCATCCATGCAGTGACCAAACTGTCTTCAGCTCATACTCTGGGTAATTTAAGCAGGTAATGAACTGAGCATGGCTGCCCCACCCCCAAACTGGGCAGGCTGAAGCAGGAATTGTTTGCTGGAATCCCATGGCACACTGTCAGGTGGTGGTGGTGGCAAAGTCACATGAGATCTTACCAGAAGCTCACCACCAGTAAGTGAGGATTTGGTGGCAACAGTGGCAGGGGGTGGGTACATTCCCATTTCACCTCAAGCTGGGCTTTCATATTATGAAAGTATATCAGCAGCTTACATGGCTTTTAACTGAAAATCAGCTCATTGTCATTATTTCACCTTGCAAGTAAATGTGATTCATAAGCTCCTCACAATCTCCTCAATTTCCTTTGAAGAGGGTACCTATATTTACCAGGTTCAGCTATTTGCATGCGAAGACCTCCAAAACCACCCCTGAAATGAAGGCACAATTGACACTGGATTTAGTTTAAGGTTTTTGGCATTAATTTTGGCCACAACTTTATTGATTAAAGCATGTGAGTGGTTGCTTAGGCACTGGTTCCAGACTACCTGAACCTGCACTGTGGCCGGAACAGGACTGACAACTGGGCACCACCAGAGGTCAGTATGGGAAAGCATCTTGGGGGAGCGAGAACCTGGCTTCAGTCTCGCAGCTCACCCCAGATGCTCCCAGGGGCTCTGACATGGCCCTAGCCCCTTGACAGGGTTTGGACAAAAGGAAGGTGAACCCCTGGATTCCTTTAACGGAATTCCCTAGCAGCAGTGATGGAGGGGCAAGCACAGCCAACCACTTCCCCTCCACAAAACATTGAACCAATGCCTAACCACCAACCTTACAAAGTTGTGATGATTTGCTGCACGGTAGGCAAAAACCAAGTGGCACCAGCCAATCTGCCAAATGGCAAAATTCCTACCGGGCCCCTGCTCCAAAAACAGATGACCCCTAGACAGGCATAGCAAGGCCAAAGAACAGCCCTAATTATAGGGTGGGAGGGTGGGTGATCCGATGCACGTTGCAAGAAAGAGAAAACTCCCAGCAACGTGCAGCAGCTTAAATAGCCCCTTGATTGCCAATCAGAGTCCCCAAACAGCCAAATTCTACCCCAGCAACCGAGGGAGAACCAATGAGGAGTTGAGGCTATCCAAATGGTCCTGCCCCAACAACAAGGAGGCAGTTTAGGTGATCTCACCGCAACACGTGCCCTCCATGATGGAGGACACGATTTGATTGTCCATCCAGTGCTGCATTTAAATCATGGGTAAGCAAACTAAGGCCCGGGGGGCTGGATCCAGCCCAATCGCCTTCTCAATCTGACCCACGGACAGTCCAGGAATCAGGTTTTTTTTACATGAGTAGAATGTGTCCTTTTATTTAAAATGCATCTCTGGGTTATTTGTGGGGCCTGCCTGGTATTTTTATATGAGTAGAATGTGTGCCTTTATTTAAAACGCATCTCTGAATTATTTGTGGGACATAGGAATTCATTCATTCCCCCCCCCCAAGTATAGCCCGCCCCCCCCCAAGGTCTGAGGGATAGTGGACTGGCCCCCTGCTGAAAATGTTTGCTGACCCCTGATTTAAATCATGGTCATTCTACTTTACAAGTAACATGCAATTCATTGAGGTTTGCACTGCTAGAACTCTTGAAGGAGCAGGACTTTTCTTTTCTTTTCTTTTAAAAAAGACCTTATTCCGATGAATGGCCTAGCTCAGTAGCCATCTTTCTCCATCTTCCCCTGCTCCACTTTAATTGGGAATGGTCTACATAAACTTACCTTGCTTCCAGAGGCCTGGAGGCAGGTTTATGTAGAACATTCCCAATTAAATTGGAGCCAGAGAAAAACAGAGAAAAGTGGCTACTGAGCTCTGTCATTCATTAGCATACTCCAAGGCAAAGGTGTGAAATGGAATTGTATCAATGTGCCCATAGTTTCATACAGAAGCAAACTGAAGCAGGAGTCTTATGGAGATTTAAGAGCGTGAGACCAGTTTACAGTACTTGGGATATTACATTAACGTATATATGCCCACTCAGCTTCAATCTGAGCAAGTGACTCTGCTACTGGTGCCACATAATATTCATTTTGCATTTGTAAGAAATCAACATCTTAGTGTGGCAGCAACCATAGTTTGGAACTTCCTGCCTATTGGCACCTGGTAGCCTCCCTTACTGTACTCTTTTTCAGCACCTGCTAAAAACAGGTTTTTAGGCAAGCCTATCTAATCACGTAGGACACGGGTGATGCTGTGGGTTAAACCACAGAGCCTAGGACTTGCCGATCAGAAGGTTGGCAGTTTGAATCCCCGCAGCGGGGTGAGCTCCCGTTGCTCGGGCCCTGCTCCTGCCAACCTAGCAGTTTGAAAGCATGTCAAAGTGCAAGTAGATAAATAGGTACCGCTCTGGTGGGAAGGTAAATGGCGTTTCCGTGCACTGCTCTGGTTCACCAGAAGTGGCTTAGTCATGCTGGCCACATGACCTGGAAGCTGTATGCCAGCTCCCTCGGCCAATAAAGCGGGATGAGCGCCGCAACTCCAGAGTCAGCCACGACTGGACCTAATGGTCAGGGGTCCCTTTACCTTTACTTCTATCTAATCACATAGAAGGTTGACATGTCTTTTAAATCTTCTTCTTTTTTTGTATCAATCATAATTGTTTTTTGAATGTTTTAGAGTCACACTTCCTGAAACAATACACAGCCATCCTTAGACATTCACACTTCTGGGAATTTTGCGGTGCAATTCTCCAATCAAGTAAGGTGCAGTAAGTAAGTGTGTTGCAGGAATGTACAGAAATTCATTATATAAGGGGAAATATGTTTTATACAGAAGAACATAAAAATATTCCTGCTGCATCAGGCATCCTATACTCACAGTGGACACACAAATGACTATGGGAAGTGTGCAAACAGGACACAAGTGCAACAGCACTCTCCCCACTTGAGATTCCCAGAAATCAGTATGCAGGAGCATATTGCTTCAGGCAATGGTGGTCTGGACTGGATCAATACATTTTGGCACCTGAGGCAAATCACAAAATCACACACAGACACACACCCCTCACCAGTAGGGAAGAAGGGCTGAGAGGAACAAAAGAGGACTAATTATCTACACCAGGATCTGCTGCCACCTGAGGCAGTCACCTCACCTTGCCTAATGGATGGGCCACCTCTAGTGGAGGTAGAAGGTAGTCATGATACCTAGTAGCCATTGATATTCCCATTCTTCATTGATTTGTCTTCTTTTATAGCTTGTGGCCATCACTTCATTTTCTGGGAGCAGATTTCATAGTTTATGCACTTAGTGAAGATGAATTTTATTTTATTTTTTGCTTGTACTGAATTTTCCAACATTCAACTTCATTCAAGAGCCCCGAGCATATTGAGAGATCAACCTCTCTCCATCACACTTAGACATCTCTGTCATGTCCCTTTTTTTACTTGCCTCCCCCTGCCTCCATCTTGTAAATTTTCCTCCTTGTGGGAGAATTGCTCCAGCCCTTTCACCGTTTTGCCTACAACATTTTCCAGCTCTACAATGTACATTTTGAGGTGAGGTAGCCAGAGTTGTTCTGAGTGCGATCTTACAGTAGATTTGTATAAAGACATTGTGATATTGGCAGTTGTATTTTCAACCCCTTTCCTTACAATCCCTGAAATGGAATTGGCCTTTTGTACAGCTGCCACACACTGGGACAACATCTTCATCCATGATAGACACAGTTAAAGGTCCTCAGATAGCAGGGCAGGAAAGGACCACTATGAAGCGTAAGAAGAGCCTGATGAATCAGGCCAATAGCACATCTAGCATCTTGTTCTCACAGTGGCCAGACCAAAAGGGAAGCAGAAAGGCTTGATGTCCCAACACAGCATCACAAAGCTTCATCAAAATTTCTCTTTATGATGACGCATGACAAAATATTCCATTGCCTCACTTAAGCATTTTCAACACTGTGACATTGGCTGAAATTGCTCAAATTCTGCATTAGCACTATGGTGCAAAAAGAGATGGATAGAGTTAAATTCAAATCTGAGTACTCCCAAGTGTGCTTCAAATTTGATTGCTCTGCTTTTAAATGTGGATGGGCCGACAGCAGGAGCATCAAGAGCCCTTGCTTTACCGTAACAGAACAATGTTATCCATCATCACCTCAGCCTATTCGCTGCCCTTTGCTGATGACCTCCATACTTGTTTCCTTCTATTTCTCAAGTAGTTTTCTGGACATTAACCACCCCATTTTGCTCATAAGCTCTCATATGCTGTTTGTTTCTGGGAAGCTTGAAATAAACCTGTTATTTTCACATAGCGTTCTTGGGATGATATCCATAATTATCCTTTCCATTAAGGACATGGGTGGGCAACCTTAGGCCCTCGGCCTAATTTCATACAGCTTTTCATGCCAGTTGCTGTGAACTGCGGGTGGAGAGAGTGCTGCTGTGCTCAGGTCCTGCTTGTAGGGTTTCATAAGCATCTGTTTGACCACTCTGAGAACAATATGCTAGACTTGGTGGGCCTCTGGCCTAATCCATCAGGGATCTTCCTCCGTTCTTAAATGAATACCTGCAAGTTCAGGTTGCACAATTAAAATTAATCAGTGACCATATACAACAAGCCAACTTCCTTCAAAAAGTGGATTTATTGCAATAAGTAGAAAAATAGAATCACTGAATTGTACAATTGCAAGGGACCCAAAGGGTCATTTAGTCAAATCCCCTGCAATGCAGGAATCTCAGCTAAAGCATCTGTGACAGATGGCCATCCAACTTCTACTTAAAAACCTCCAATGAAGGAGAGTCCACCGCCTTCCATGGGAGTCCATTCCACTGTTGAACATCTCTTCTCTTCAGAAACTTATTCCTGATGTTTAGTTGGAATTTCCTTGCTGGTAACTTGAAGCCATTAGTTCAGGTCCTAGCCTCTGGAGTGGGGGGGGGGGGAGCTTGCTCCATCTTCCATATGACAGCCTTTCAGATATTTGAAGATGGCTATCATATCTCCTCATACTCTCCTCTTTTCCAGGCTAAATATACCAAACTTCCTCAACCATTCCTCATAAGGCTTTGTTTCCAGACTCTTGATTACCTTGGTTGCCCTCTTCTACACACTTTCCAGCTTGTCAATATCCTGCTTAAATTGTGGTGCCCAGAATTGGACACAGTTTTTCAGGTGTGGTCTGACAAAGGCAGAATAGAGAGGGACTATTACTTCCCTTGATCAGGACATTGTACTTCTGTTGATGCAGCCTAGAATAGTGTTAGCTTATTTTCTACTGCATCACACTGTTAACTTATATTAAGCTAGTGGTCTACTTAGACCCCTAGATCCTTTTCACAGGTCCTACTGTCAAGTGTCCCCCATCCTATATCTTTGCAGCTGGTTCTTCCTGCGTAAGTGCAGAACCTTACATTTGCCCCTACTGATATTCATTTTGTTAGATTGGGACCAGCTCTCCAATCTGTTAAGATAATTTTGAATCCTGATTCTCTCTTCTGTGGCATTAGCTACCCCTTCTCCTAGTATGCAAATTTGATGAGCATCCCCTCAATTCCTTTACCCAAACCATTTACAAAGACATTGAACAACAATGGGCCAATGCAGAACCCTGACACCCCACTTGTCACTTTTCCCCAGGTGGTGAGGAACCATTAATGAGCATTCTAGGGGTTCAGTCAATCAATTAGCTGCAAATCCACCTAACAATTACCGTATTTTTCGCTCTATAAGACGCACCAGACCACAAGACGCACCTAGTTTTTGGAGGAGGAAAACAAGAAAAAATGCTCAGCATTGGTTTCTCAAAAACAAGTCATATCAGATGAATCTGATTTTTTATTTTTTATTTTGGTGGAACAAGGGAAGGTTCAATTATCTATTATAAGACCTCTCCTGGTATCATTGTCAAGCTCACCTGTCAGTAGTTAACTGGGTCTTCTTTTTTCTCCTTTTTGGAGATGGGAACAATATTTGCCCACTTCCAGTTTGCAGTGAACTAACTTGTTCATCAAGAATTCTCAAAGAGGCTCTGAGATTATATACGCAAGCTCCTTTAGTGCCCTTGGATGCAGCTCATCAGGCCCTGGTGGTTTGAATTCATTTAAAGTAGCTAGGTGTTCCCTTACCACCTCTTTTCCAATATCAGGCTGTTGCTCCTTCTTTACATCACACTGGTCAACAACAAATTTGTTGTCTGCGTTTTTTCAGTTGATTTAGGATGAATCTGATGTGCTGAATCCAAAAATCGCATTGGTTTTGCTCAATCAGGTCAAGTTTTTGAGCTATGGCCACATGTTGTTTTTTTACGTTTTTGTTCACATGTACGCTTGTGTGGAGCATTTTAGAAGAAGTTGGTGGGGGTAAAATGCCATGTCAAATAATTGTTTTGATTGGAAATGATTATTTTAATGACAAGAAGTATTCAGGTCCGATAGTTCTGGGTGATTATGTCAAAAAGGGTTCAGTTTGAAGTCATAAAACCTCGAAATCTTCCATAAATTGGTGCGGCAAAGCATAAAGTTGGGGGATCAAAACTAAGTTAATGGGGCAGCCGCCCCATGAAGTATCCTGATCTTCAATCAGCACGTCGTCCTGTAGCTCATTGTGATGAAATTCCAGTGCCTATCTTCGGATAACTTCCTGACATTAGTGACGAAGATGCCTCCAGTGTTGAAGGACATGAAGAAGAAGAAGTGGTTCTTGAAGATGATGCTCCACATCCATTTTCCCAAAAGGAGTTGAATGATCTAGTTCGCAACCTCAGCTTGTCAAAGGACTCTGCCGAACTGTTGGCATCCAGATTGAAGGGAAAAAACCTCCTCTCTGACAGTGCTCGCATCAGCTTCTTCCACAACAGGCATCAAGAGTACCTCCGTTTTTTCTCGGAAGAGAAGGACTTGGTGTACTGTGCAGATATTGCGCAGCTTCTGCTCAAGCTTGGAGTGCCACAGTACAAACCCAAATATTGGAGACTGTTCATTGACAGCAGCAAGCGATCACTGAAATGTGTTCTGCTACACAACGGCAACCAGTTTGCTTCTATACCCCTGGCTCACTCGAGTACACTGAATGAGTACTATGAAGCGGTGAAGTATGTGCTGGAGAAAATTGGTTATGATCAGCATAAGTGGTTTATTTGTGTTGACCTGAAGATGGTGAACTTTTTGTTGGGACAACAGTCTGGCTTCACCAAGTACCCATGTTTTCTGTGCATGTGGGATAGTAGGGACCGTGCTCAGCATTACATGAAGAAGGACTGGCCTGTGCCGGAGGAATTGGTGCCTTGCAAAGAAAGGAACGTCATCAATGACCTTCTGGCAGACAGAGACAGAATACTCTTCCCACCGCTGCACATCAAGCTCGGCTTAATCAAGCAGTTCACCAAGGCTCTGGACAAGGATGGTGACTGCTTCACTTACTTGTGCCAAGCTTTTCCAGGATTGACCATGGAAGCTGACCAAGTTGGAAGCTGGCATCTTTGACAGTCCTCAGATCCGTCAGCTCATCAGAGATCCAGAGTTCGGAAAGTCAATGAATGAAGTGGAACTGGAAGCGTGGAAGGCATTTGTTATGGTAGTGAAGAACTTTCTTGGTAACAATAAGGCCAGAAACTATGCAGAACTTGTCAACAACATGCTGACTGCTTTCAGAAACCTGGGCTGCAACATGAGCGTCAAGATGCACTACCTATTTTCACATATGGACCGGTTTCCTGAGAACCTGGGTTCAATGAGTGACAAGCAGGGGGAGAGATTCCATCAGGACATGAAAGAGATGGAGACCAGGTATCAGGGTTGCTGGGATGCAGTCATGATGGCTAACTACTGTTGGACTCTGAAGAGAGACCTCCCTGCCGCTGAGCATTCCAGGAGTTCCAAGAAACGGAAGTTCAAGCCCTGAAGTTTGAAAAATGGTGAAGCAACATGCAATTTACGTGTACTTACTTTTATCAATGCCCACCATTCAGTTTACAGTAAACCTGACCTGATGGAGAGAAACGGATGCCATTTCCTGATTCAGCAGTGCAAAAATACCCTAAATCAGTTGTAGAAATCTGGACAACATTCAAAAAGTAAAAAATTGTTGCCCAGTGTCATTTATTCTGTTTTCACCAGGTTGGGCATCACTTTCCTTTTTGGTGAAGACAGAGACCAGTTAGGTGTTCTGCTTTTTCTCACACACCTAATAGCATTTCTCTGTCTTCTCCACACAGAGGACCTGCCATTGCTTGTTTTGAAAAGTGTGTTGAAAGAATGAAGTTTATACTTGCTGGCTGAAGCACAAAAAGGAGGGCACCAGTATGGTATCTATATTCTATAATCTGGAAACAGCCACAGAGAAGGCTCTTTCCTGCATCCCTACCAGCATCAATCCTTAAAACATTTATCAATTGTTATTATTTCATTAAAAATTAATATAATCAGCATTCTGTTCCCCGAAGGTGCAGGAAATGGGAGACACATTTCCTTTATGATCTCCAGAAGATGATCTCTCCTATGTTCTGTGCAGGAATAAAAAGCAAAATGGGCGGAGGAGGTTGGTATTCAACCTCTGCAGAATGCCCCAGGCTTAATCCCTGCTAGGGCATGACCTTTGTCTGGAGGGCCATTCAGCATGGACAATGCTGAGCTAGATGGATCATTAGTTTAACTCAGCATAAGGCAGCTTCCTGTGTTCATTAGGAGCATCCATAAGTCAGTGGCAGATAACACGGTTGGTATGCAAAAGATCTCAAGTTCAAGCCCACAACATATCCAGGTAGAACTGAGAAAGACCCTTGTCTGAAACCCTGTAGAGTCACTGCCATGCAGTGCAGGCAATACTAGATGGAGCAATGGACTCACTCAGTATAAGTTAGTTAAGATAAAGGGACCCCTGACCATTAGGTCCAGTCGTGACCGACTCTGGGGTTGCAGCGCTCATCTTGCTTTATTGGCCGAGGGAGCCGGCGTACAGCTTCCGGGTCACGTGGCCAGCATGACTAAGCCGCTTCTGGCAAACCAGAGCAGCGCACGGAAACGCCGTTTACCTTCCCGCCGGAGCGGTACCTATTTATCTACTTGCACTTTGACGTGCTTTCAAACTGCTAGGTTGGCAGGAGCAGGGACTGAGCAACGGGAGCTCACCCCGTCGCAGGGATTCGAACCGCCAACCTTCTGATTGGCAAGTCCTAGGCTCTGTGGTTTAACCCACAGCGCCACCCGCGTCCCATAAGTTAGTAATGGCCCTCTAAAATCTGGCACCAATACTTGGGGGAAAATACTATTGAGCAGAGTTAGTCCTGCTAATGGGGTAAATATTTGTGCATTGGCTTGGACTGCAAGTCATTTCAAACTCCAGAATCTCATACACATTTTCTCAGAGGAATTTTTGGAAGGAGCCCTATACCTGAAACACAATGCTTGAAGCAGAATGCAATGTGAAAGTCCAGTCAGACTTTCTTTAAACCCTCCTAGAGTACAGTATTTGCTTTAAAAAAACTCTGTGTTGTAAATCATTTTAAAAGTTTTAGAAAAATTAAAATCAGAGAAAATGATCTGAGAGAAAAATGGGGGTGCTCACTGGCACCAAACAACAACAAAAACCCCAATCTTTTGTTGAGTGAAGCTGGTGATAGAATTTTAATCTTTAATGGAATATATGTGCAGAGATTATCCTTTGCATTTTTTAATCATAATATGTGATGGGAACGCCTCTGCATCTGTTTGTCTGTCTTGGCTTGCTATTTAGTTGACTTTCTTTTCGCTTCAGTTCTAAATGGCAGAGAGTAGACAATAAACACATTAAACAATGTTCCATAAATTTATTATGAGCCCGTCACCCGGGTACAAGCCATGCAGAGGAGGTCTATCCAAATTGCGTTCACTTTAATTGGATTTCATCCAGGCAGGCTACTCAACCATGTTTTCACTACATATGAAATGCATGAAAGTCAAATAAAGGATTTTGATAGCTTTATAAATCAGAAACCAATAGGCTTCTCTTAGCTACTGCAACCCTGAAAAAGTTCAGTATCTGCAAACAGAAAACAGTGATCACAGCAACTTTCAAAGGCAACGAACATACAATTTCAAGGGATTTGAAAATATATCAAAACTTATTTTGTGTGTATGTGTGTATGACTTTTCACTTATTTTTTATTAGCTTTACTGTTAGTTTCCTTGAGCAAAAAGGATCAGCGCTGAAGTCATGCAAGCTGAGTACATCCACTTATGGCCCCTTCAAATAGATGATTTTGCCATTCATTACACCTTTTTCTTGCCCTCTCCTTGTGTACCACTCCTTTATTTACCAGACTTCAAGGAAGAAATTGGTGGCATGAGCTCATCTGAGTTCCATGGAAGAGAAGTGAAACGGAAGCATAAAAAAATAAAAATAAAAATCTGAAATGTAAAAAGGTAAAGCTGCAGAAGCTTTTATATAAACTAAACACTTTATTTCAAACTTATTTTTCCTCCCCAGCCTTGTTCATACTAGTAGGGATGTCTGATGAATTGGGGATATTTATTAAATTTAGTTCTTTGTGAACTTTATATCCCACCCTTGCTCCCAAAGGAGCCTAGGCTGGGAAACAACAAGTGATGAAACAATAAAACAGAATGGTCTCCCTTGAGAGGTTGTAGACTCTCCTTCATTGGAGGTTTTTAAGTAGGTGTTGGATGGCCATTTGTCATGGATGCTTTAACTGAGATTCCTGCCTTTCAGGGGGTTGGACTAGATGAACCTTGGGGTCCCTTCCACTCTCCAATTCTCTGATGCTACAATCAGAGACAAAGAACCAACATGTTGTCACCTTCTATAAAGCTACTGGCCTCCTCACTCTGAGTATGTATTTGGTCACGCGCTGACTGATCTTCTCAAAGACTGTTTGCCCCTGCTTGACAACCTGCTAAACAGCTTAAGGTATACCACTCACAACATCCACTTGGTTGAGATGTGCATGGTTGAGGTGACAGTGCCCCTCTGTAAGTAAATTCTTATTCATTTTTGGAATGTACTTTCTCCACAGACCACAACTGTAAGACAAACAAAATCCGCCACCAAATCAATGGATCTCATTAGAAAGCTGTCTTTTTGCTTAATGTCATTAATTTAATCTGTTTAGAAATCCTTATTAACCATTAGTCAATTAAAGTCATGACAGTTATATAGATTAGATAAACCTGTGCTGCTATCCACGAGAGCTTGAGATAGATTAAGTGATTATCATGCAAGATTCCATTAGTTACAAAGGAAGAGCTGAAGTGCACTGTGCCCTTTGGAGTTTCGGTGGCAAAGTGTTTATACAGCTACAGTAAACTCAACAGTACTACAGACCTTCATCAGAAAGTACATTGTTACCTTGGGAGGAATTCAACATCACGCTAAGGCAATTGCTTCATCAATGCAAGCATTTTGGTCTGCCAGGGAGAACAATCCCTCCTCTACTCTCCCTTCGTGCTGTTCTGGGGGTTCTCCTGACTCCCCAAAACCAATTTCAGGGAGTGGGGGCACTCTGGGGGAGAAGAGATGAAAGCCCTATTGCGCAAACACTCTTTGCTCAGTGTTTGTATTACTGTTCCCATCATCACTGAAAATTGATCATGTTAGCTGGGGTGCCAATTGCCACCCAAAACATCTGGAAGGCTGGAGCAAACAATACTGGACAAGATCAACCAATATTTTTACCTAGCATAAAGAAGCATCCTACACCCTTAGTGCTGACTGATTGTAGCTAGGATTGGAATGATCCATCAGTCTTGGTTTCCTCAACTTCTCTATTTTCCAATCTTACATCCAGTTCTTCTTATTTTGCTGGAAATTCGTCCTGCAGTTTTGACCAATGTACACAGTTTTGCAAGGTCTTTCCCCTAATACAATGCAGTTTTGTATTTTTTTTTTGAACCAATATTCATTTTTATGCACACTTTCCCCTAATGTATGTATTTTTGTGAACATTGTTTGGTTAGAGAACTGCCTCACAAAATTCAGGAAAGTGCACATTTTGAAGGATAACAGTGTTTTAGTTCACATATTGCTTGGGAAAGTATGAATTTGATAGATTGTGTACTAAATCGAATTTATCCTCCATCCCTACCTGGCAACATGTGTGCTTGTTTGATTTGTTTGCAAGCCTTTGTAAAGTTGCTGACAAAGTCATGTCCATCACCACCAGAGGCAACTGGATTAAACTGTAGTTTGACCAATGAGGCCAAAGGCAAAGAGTGAAAGGATAATGAGGGAAACGGTGCTATGAAAAAGCAGCATCAGTGGAAGCAAAATGAACAGTACAACAACAATGCAAATGATGAGCAAGATTAAGTGGTGGGTTGAAATGAAAGTCAGAATGACAGGATATTCAGCTCAGCCCTAATCACTATACACTTCTGAAGAAAGAATGTTTTTTATGATTGTTGCATAAGACTGTAAGCTGACAATTTACTGGTGTTTTACTAACATTAAATAAACTCATTACACTAGATGCAAGAACTCAAGATGTAAGTAGGTCAATAGTATGAGATTGTAATTGATTCTGGAATTTGCAAGAGATATTTGGAGAACTATGCAGTTTGTTCTTTAATTGACTCACACCTGCAAAGCAGCCTTTGATTTCCCTGAATGTTAAAAGGCAGGGAGGCCTTCACAAGGAGATAAGCCATGACCCCCTACTTGTGGAGGGTGACTGGAACAAGAAAGACAGAGGTGGAATATACACTCCCCCCCCCGCCGCCGCCTCCCCTAACACATGTTCACTTATATACAGAATGCCCAAAGAGAGCTTATATGCCTGTCAAACTCACCATGAATTAATTGGTTAGTCTAAAGCTGCCACTCTAATTGGACTTACCCCTGAAATTGTCGTTCACTTTTCTTAGAATCTTTGGGGAACTAGTTTGCATATGGGTTCAAAGACTTAGTCCTTAATTTTTTTGAAATAATAATAATAATGTTATTGACTCTTTGATACATGTTCCTCCAAATATTAATTTCCCACCCCTTAGGGTCAAAGATGTAGAGGGCTCATTAAATTAAGGATGTGAAGAAGTAGTAGACATGTTTAATTAGTAACCACCAACTTGCTTATGGTTGGTGAAAGGTACTTGAATGCCCTCCAAATTAATGAGGCTAAAAGCTATGGTTCCATTGCACATAGTGATACGACCCAGAAATCTGCAACCTTTTGACCCTCTTCCTATTAATTAATGTTCCATTGCTGGCTGCCACTGCAGTGGCAGTCAGTGCTGCTGTGTTATGAAGAACCCCTTTATCACATTGCAGAAAGCATGGATGGGGGAAAACAAATCTCATGCAGATGACCACAATAGTTGCTACATGTCAGGAATAGGGCATCTGTAGAAAGGAAGGCGGCATAAGGTGTCCAATTTCTGAGGTCATAACACTAATTGCAGCAGAATCATAGCAGCTAGCTTCATTGACTTGGAGTGCATTCTTTCACCACCAACCATCAGTAGACTGTCAAAGGTGATATCTTGAATAGAACTGGCAATAATTGTTCATGGATCAGCTTGACATTTGAACAGGGGCCAGTATCAGACCTTCCAGGAGATGGTTTCACATTCTGAGACATCAAGAGAGCGTGGCTAAGAAGAACATGGGGAAAGTGGGTTTCTGGATTCAGCTGAAGTCTACAGAGGTGTTCTCCTCACCACATGATTACAATGGTGTGAAAGGAAAGCAGGAATACAACAGGTACCCCTGCCCCTGATTTCATTCTCATCCAAGTTCCCTATACATGTTGGAAGGCCGTGTGGTGCCTGCTGCCCTTGTGGAGCCTCCATAGCACAATTAAGGAACCTGATTTTATTTTGGGTTTCAATGCAAGATTCCCCCACTATTAAACTGACCATATTTTTCTATGTATAATACAATGTTTTTTTCTAGAATTTTATTCCCCCTAATTGGGGGTCACCTTATACAGTAACATTGGTACAAGGTGCAACGTAGTCGAGAAGGCAGCTTGGCTGCGGTGCCATCGGCTCTCGCTACTGAGTCGAGGGAAACCAGACGCTGAAATATGATACCACTTCTGTCAACCAGGGTGGTGGATCAATCAGGGGATATTTTTGTGATGCTCCAGAGAAAGTTCATCAACTATTTGGGCTGTTCATCAACTATTTCCCAAAAGAAAGCTCAACAACAAAAAAGTGTTGATATCTAATTTTTTGGCTCCCTAAAATAGGAGTCATCTTATGGGGGGGTATTCTACATGCAAAAATAGGATAAGTCATACTTAGAGCAGAGTCACTGAAATCAACACAAAGAACTCATTTTAGTTCATTGGTTTCAATGGGTATACCCTGAGTATGACCTACGTTACTGTGTGCTGAGGTGTGCGTGTTGAATTCCATGAAGGGCAAAGCAAAAATGGAAATACCAAATGAATACTAAATACATATCCAATCCTTCTGAAAAACAGTTGCTGAGAACTGCTGGAGGCCTGCTTGTGAGTTTTGCATAAACATCTGGTTGGCCACTGTGAGAACGGGACGCTGAACAAGATGGGACAGTGGCCTAATCCAGCAGGATTTCCTTACATTCTTATACTGAGAAATTGTATTATCTTTAAGTTTTGTGGGGGGCAGCACATCAGAAAATACCCACTGTTAACCTGATAATCAGGAAAATGCAGGTGCATGTGAGGGAGAAAGAGAGAAAATGTATTTGCTCATGGTTCCTCTGGATTTTCCCATTCAGTTAGAAACGGTAGTGGCCCAACTGGGCACACCTTTCCAACAGTTTTTTTTTTTTTTTAATTACTTATGTAGTCAAATAAGTATCTAACTCTTTCTTTCTTTCTTTCTTTCTTTCTTTCTTTCTTTCTTATATTTTTAAATTAATTTTTTTCAGAAATTTTAACAAATTAACTTCCATTTATAAGGACCAATCCCACAGAGCCACTGTGACTCAAGGAATACATACATGAACCCTCCCTTCGTATTTACTGGATGTGCAAAGGGAAGACTGAAATCGCCTCTACTGGCCAAGCTTGACATTGTGCATTCTGGCCATCCCCTGTGGCAGACACACTTTTGTCATTCGTATGAAAGGATCATTTCGGCATACAACAAGCCCAGGTCCTTCAACCACACAGCTGTATGCAGACCCTATTCTCACAAATAATGTCCAGCCACCAGTGAGGAGCATGGCCATTAGGTGTGCCAGGAGCCAGTGGGCATGACTTCATTCCCCCTTACACATTCACTGAATGCATTGGAGGGGGCTGTGCATATACAATTTCACAGCAGATCAGGGTGGTTAACCTGTGGCTGCCCAGACAATCATAGAATCATAAAATTGTAGAGTTGGAAGGGACCATGAGGGTCGTCTAGTCCAATGCACTGCAATGCAGGAATCTTTTGCCCAATGTGGGGTTCAAACCCATGACCCTGAGATTAAGAGTCTCAAGCTCTACCAACTGAGCTATCCAACATATTGCTGGACTACAACTCCAATCATTCCTAAACATTGGCCATGCTGGCTGAGGCTGATAAAAGCTGTAGGAGCTACACAAAGATCCTATCATAAGGAGTTTAGACATTTTTATTAACCACTCAGCTGTCGCACAGGAAGAGGAGAAGAGAAGTTCCACTGTACAGCTGAAACTCTTTGCACTAGCAACAACTATTTAGCTGGCTACTGCCCATAGTTTAGTAACATGTACAAATGCAAATATTATTTATTTGTGTTGCTGCAGCCATTACAGCAAACATAAATACACAGTTACAATAATGAATAAAACCAGGCATTCTATTAGATAAGAGTTTGCTCCCTAAATAATTTAACTTAACATCCCCAGAAACTTTTCTCCTTAAAATCGCCCCTCTCATGAAACAGTAATTTTTTGATTCTAAAGAGTGCACAGACTAAACAATGACTCTGCTGGGGATTTTTTCCCCTTAACATATGCAAGAGGGGAGGATGGTTTAACATTTAAAATTTATTCTCACATTTCTAAATTGATACTCTCCCACCTTCTGAAGTTCAGTAAGGCTAGATAACAATCTGGACACATCCCAGGGATATCTGAAACAAGTAGATAGTGATTTGCTTATGACTCTCTCCATAGCATTCCTAGGGAAGTACAAGAAAAGTAAAGAAAAACAACAGCATTTTTCGCACTAGAAACTGCCCAAGCGTGTCAGAGGGATGTTTGTGTCTCACAGAATGTGCTTACAAGAGTAAACCTTCAATTTTGTCTGTGCATGTACAAAAGAATTCTACTTAACAAGCCAGGTCGACAGCCAGCCAAAGCCTGTTAAGGAGGCAAGAGGAAAGAAAGGCAGCAGTAGTGGTGGGGAGGGGTTGCAAAAGAAAATACAAAAGCTCGCAAAACAGGAAGACTCTGTTCCAGCAAAATGTCAGAAGATCTTCACTTGCAAAAAAGACAAAGAAAAAGAGGTTGCCTGTATATCTGTGATGCTTTGTTTTGTTTTTGCATTACGGCCATATTTGTTTGCAATGCCAAATCTTTTGCTGAATCAAAGCATAGACATAGAGACATGCAATTTGACTGCCCTATTTGCAAGAGAAGAAACATGGGGAACTGCAGAATGATATTTGTTCCCCCAGGAGGGAATGAAAGAGGGCATAGCCTTACCAGGGGGAGCACTTCAGTGAGCAGCTGGTGGCCATCATATTTCCCTTTGTAATTCAGCTCAAAATGATATGATGTTGTTCCAAGGAGAATGTTGTGGGAAGGATGGTGGCTAAACTGTTCAGAAGCGTGAAGCCACTTCCACCACTGCAAGAAGGGGCTCGGGTGGTGATAGCAAATTAAAGTGAGATATTTGGGGGGGGGGAGTGTCTCACCCTCGCTTTCAACCCTCTACATTTCAGCCAACACTTCTACATGGAGCCTCAGCTGAAAATTAGGTTGCCTAGATGACAGATCCATTTGCAATGAAACAGCTGCATTGCACTTTCTGCAAAGGAAGGAAGGAAGGAAGGAAGGAAGGAAGGAAGGAAGGAAGGAAGGAAGGAAGGAAGACCCAAAAGAGCACTTCTTTTGAGATGGTGGTGACAATGCCAAGGGCTGGTTTGGGCATGTCCAGTAGGACTTTTTTTTAAAAAAAGTAATATCCTAGAAAATAGCATGCCCAATGAGAAATCAGTCTTGGACTAGTAGTTCAGAATAAGGCAATTACTGAAGCCACTGGATTGAACACATGAAACTGGTCCCTATAAAAAGTCAGTCCCTTGGTTTTTCCAGCTCAATGCTTAGAGATGAATGGAAAATTCATTTTGTTCACATTTCTTTCTTTTTTTTAATTTCTCTTTATTAATTTTCATACACACATATACACACATATGTACAAAAAATAAATTCTTCACGGGGAAAAAAAACAATAATAAGAACAACATAACTTAATTATAAGAAAAAAAAACAAAAAAGAAAAAAAAACAAAGACAAACATGTAAATTATTGACTTCCCTCCACCTCAGTTTTGGGTTATGTAATACATTTTTCCCCGCAGTTTTTCTTTAAAACTTTTGTATGTTGAAGGGTTATATTAAGCCTACTGTGATCTTTGGATTTTTAAAATCTACTTCAATATAGGTTATGAATTTATTCCATTCTTTAATAAACTTTGTTTCTTTCTAGTCTCTAATTTTTTGTGTTAATTTTGCCAATTCTGAATATTCAAATAATTTACTTTGCCAATCTCTTACTGTTGGGATATTGATTGATTTCCAACTTTGCGCGATTAAAATTCTAGCAGCTGTTGTTGTGTACTGGAATAAGGTCTGGTCCTCTTTCTTAATTTCATTGCCAATCATTCCCAGAAGAAAATTTTCAGGTTTTTTAACAAACGTATATTTAAACATTTTTTTTAGTTCATTATAAATGAGCTCCCAGAAGTTCTTGATTTTTTCACAAGTCCACCACAGGTGGTAAAAACTACCTTCCTTGTTTTTACACCTCCAGCACATTTTATCTCCATTCTTATAGATTTTTCCTAATTTTACAGGGGTGATGTACCATCTGTACATCATTTTTTCCATGTTTTCTCTTAAGGCAACACAAGCAGTGAACTTCATATCTTTATCCCAGAGCTTAATCCAACTATCGTATTCCAAATTATATCCCAGATCTATCACCCATTTCACCATAACTTCTTTTATTTCCTCGTCCTTAGTATCCCATTCTAACAGTTGATTATACATTTTTTATAAGAGTTTTGAATTTCCTTCCAGTATTTCTATCTGGAATCTTGATTTTTTTTTCCCGTTTATCCCGATCTTTTTATCTTCTGTCTACAGTGCATTAATTTGATGGAATTGTAACCAACTCGTTAATTTATCTCCTAGTTCTTCATACGTTTTGATCTGCCAACCTTTTTCTGTTCTCACCAATAAATCTTCATATGTCCATCTCTTACCTTCTATGTTAAAATATCTATTGGTGACAACCACCAGGGAGTTTTCCTTTCAAGAATATTTTTATTTCTTTCCCAAACCTCTAGCAGAGGTCCTCTAATGATGTGACTGGAGAATTCTTTATGTACTTTTGCTTTATTATGCCACAAATATGCGTGCCAACCGAATCTGGTGTTAAAGCCTTCTAAATCTAGTAGGTCAGTGTTTTTTATTACAATCCATTCTTTAATCCAACAGAGGCATGAGGCCTCGTAATACAGTTTCAAATTCGGTACCACAAAACCACCTCTTTCTCTTCTATCTGTAAGCAATTTAAATTTAATTCTAGGCCTTTTTCCCTGCCAAATGAATTTAGATAAAATTTTCTGCCAATCTTTAAATACTTTGTTTCCTCTTATCACCGGAATATTTTGAAATAGAAATAACAACTTTGGAAGTATATTCATCTTAATTGCGGCCATTCTTCCTGACCATGATAATTTTATTCTGTTCCACATATCTAAATCTTTTTTAATTTCTTTCCAGGTTGTTTCATAATTGTCCGTCATTAAATTTATCATCTACATAGTTAGCCAAATTCCCAGGTATTTTACTTTTTTTACCGCTTTAATTCCAATTTTAGCCTCCAGCTGGTTTTTCATAACTTCTTCCATGTTCTTCGTCATCATTTTAGTTTTTGATTTGTTTAACTTAAAACCCGATAACTTTCCAAATTCTTCTAACAATTCTATTACCTTATGGACACTTTTTTGTGGATCTTCTAATGATACCATCAGATCATCAGCGTATGCTTTCAGTTTGTATTCTTTTTTCCCAATTTTAATTCCACGTATTTCTGGAGTTGTTCTTATCTTATTTGCTATAATTTCTAGTATCATTATAAATAAAAGAGGTGATAGAGGGCACCCCTGTCTCATACTCTTTGAAATTTCGAAATAATCAGTTAAATCATTATTAATAATCAATTTTGCTTTCTGGCTTGAGTAAATAGCTTTTATCCCTTCCAGGAAGGCGCCCTCTATCCCTACTGTTTCTAGACATCTTACAAGGAATTGCCAAGATACATTATCGAAGGCCTTTTCAATAAAAATTAGTGCTGCAGGTATTTCATTCTTGGCCTCTAGATATTCAATGATGTTAATTATATGTCTTATGTTGTCTTTTAATTGTCTATTGGGTAAGAATCCGACTTGATCTGTATGGATAAGGTTTCTTAAACATTTCTTAAGACGGTTGGCCATTACTTCCGCAAATAATTTATAATCATTATTTAATAATGATATTGGTCTGTAGCTTTTCATATCTAATTTATCTGTGTCTGGCTTAGATATTAATGTAATATAGGCTTCCTTCCAAGAGTCTGGTGTCTTTCCGCCACTTAAGATGTTATTCGCTACTTCACACAGCACCGGGGCTAAATATTCCTCTAGAACTTTGTAGTATTTAGCTGAAAGGCCATCAGGCCCTGGAGCCTTTCCTAATTTCATTCTTTTTATTGCATCCTGGATTTCTTCAATTTTTATAGGATTATTTAATTGTGTTATTTCTTCTTCTGTTAATCCTTTTAGTCTATTTTCTTCTAAATATTTCTTTATTTCTGTGCTGTCTTCTTTTTCTCTTTTGTATAATTTTCCATAAAATTTGATGAAATTTTCCTTTATTTTCTTAGGTTCTTCCACAATTTGCTCTTCTATTCTTAATTTGTTGATCATATTTTGTTTTTTGTTTTTTCGTAATTGCCATGCTAGTAATTTTCCGGTTTTATTTGCTGATTCAAAGAATTTTTGCTTCCATATCTTGATTCTCCATTCTACTTCTTGGCCTACTAAATTTGAGTATTGTGTTTGTAATATTCTATAACTTTGTTTAACCTGCTCCTCAGTTGGATTTATTGCTAGTTTTATTTCGCAATCTCTTAATTGAGTATTTCTTCTTTTTTTTTGCTCTCTTAACTTTTTCCTATGGCTGTTCTGATTAATTAAAAATCCTCCTAACACTGCCTTACTGGCATCCCAAACTATTAGTCTCTTTATTTAAATTCCTCTCAAAATATTCTTTTTGAATATTTCTTTTCTTTTTGAATATTCTTTTAACGTTCTTTTGGCCTTCTCAATTATTTCCTCATTTTCAAAAAGATAATTGTTCATTCTCCATCTGTATGTTCCTTGTAATCTGCTTTTTATCTCCAACGTTACTGAGCTATGATCTGAAAGAGTTCTGGGTTGGATTTCACATTTAAGTGCTCTTAATGTTAATTCTCTTGAGACCCATATTTGATCCAACCTGGCCCAACTTTGGTGTGGTTCTGACAGGTGTGTATATTGTTTCGTTGTTGGATTTTTATGTCTCCAGATGTCTATCAGATCTAGATTTTCCACCAGATTATTAAATGTTCTTGGTAATTTCCCCTGCTTAAGTTTTCTTCTTTTCACGCTTCTATCTAATTCAGGTGTTGGCACGGCATTCAAATCTCCAAGTAAAATCATCTTATGATCTTCCAATTCTGTTAACATTTGTTCCAATTTTTTAAAGAATTCATCTTTATTCATATTTGGTGCACAGACATTTATAACGTTAATCTTTTCTCCCTGATGGTTGATTTGTACTCCTAAGATCCTTCCTTCATCGTCCTTACATATTAATATTGGGTCCCATTTCTCCTTCACATATATCACAACTCCTCTTTTTTTATTAGTGTATGAATTAACAAACTCTACCCCCAACCTTTTATTTGCTAGTAATGTTTGTGTTTTTTTGCCACGTGTGTTTCCTGAAAACAGATCACATCATAATTTTTATTCTTTAACACCTTTTGAATTTTATTCCTTTTAGATTTTTCGTTCAAACCATTTACATTCCAGGACAGAACCTTTAACGACATTATATTGTTTGACTTTAATTTATATTCTAGTCAACCTCTTCTCCGTTAACTCTTCTTCTTCTTCCTCCTCCTCTTCTTCTCCACCTACTGCTCCTTCCTCTTCCACTTCCTCTTCTCTCTCTCTCTTTTGCTTCTCTGTGTTTTTTACCTTCTTTTCCTTCCTCCTTTCTGTATATTTCCCTCCTCCTCCGTACCTTTCTTCCCCTTTTCTAAGCTCCTTCTCATATCTTCTCAAACAATTTTCTGCTTCTTGTGTATCTGTCAATCTGAATCTTTTGTCTTTATAATAGAAGGTAATTCCTTTGGGGAACTCCCATCTATATTGTATATTGTTTCTCTGTAAGACACTTACTATTTGTCGGTATCCTTGTCTTTTACGCAAAAGTCTAATGGTATTTCTTTGTATATAATAATTGTTCTGTTTTCAATTATTAATTTTTTTCGGTAACTTGTTCTTAATATCATATTTTTCATCTCAATTGAGTTGAAAATCATCAAACAATCACCAGGAGATTTTTTTAGTTTGAGCTGCTGGGATTTACATTTGAATAATAAGCTACATAATTACATTATATACTAATATATATAATAACATAGTTAGGTTATGAACTAATATATGAACCAAAACACATATATTTTTAGAAAATTGCACTTTTACAACTTCTGTGATGCATATGTGGATGTTAGAAGGAAACGCACACGGAATTGTGCATTTATTGGTATATATAAGATATGCAATGTATTGTATTGGGGAAAATTGTATACTCAAATGCATCTATTAGGAGCAATGAGCACACTGATAAAGTTTTTCATGTGTTTCCCTTTTTTTAAAAAAAGGAAACTGATGTGGAAAGGAGGTGAAAAGAAGACCAGAAAAATGAGAATGGGGGGGGGGGGCGGGAGAGGGTTAGAGCCTCAGCTCAGTGTCAGGGCGGCCTCTTCTTTGCACACAAAACAGAAAGCCACAACTTTCCTGGCATCTCCAGGTCAGAATGGGCATGTCCTTTGCCTGCAACCAGGGTAAGTGACTTCCAGTCAGTGAAGACAATTCTGAAGTAGATGGATCAGTGGTATGAGTCAATATAAAGCAATTTCCTATGCTTGTCAAAGGTTTCACCAACAATGCTACCTGAGATCCTTTTAACTGTATGGCTTGTAGCAAACCCGATCTTCTCTGTGCAAAGCCTATTTGGTCTACTGCTTGAATTACAGGTCTTCTCCACAGCAGGAAAGAAAAAGACTGAATAAAGTCTGTTTTCAAGTATCAGGGCTACCAGCTACACATAACATTATAAGAAAAGTTTGCAGTCAGACATGTAAATCATGGAAGAATGCTCAGGTTATAACAATATTCATTTTCTTTAAAAAGAATAGCTTTGCAAATCACATTTGTATATTGTTTTCTTCTCTCTCTCCAATCACTCAACACAATGAAGTAGAGGGAAGCAATTTCCCTTGCTGGGAATGACACTTGTTGCTAAATTGCTAACTTCTACAGTCCAGCCATGCAAGATTTATTTACCACCAATTCTGAAGCAACCTGATGAATCATTTTAAAAAATTCAGTTTATTTTTAGCCCTGTGACTAATAAGTTGACTTGACAGTAGCAATTTGATTTAATACACCAAAGTGGAAAGACTGGTAAAATTAATTTTCTATCCCCTCCCCACCCCTGCCGACACTTCATTTTAGAATGCAGAGTGATTCTTAGCTGAGTGTTTGAAAACTGGATTTCAATTAGATTTCAGGGAGTCAAAACACTGCAGTTTAGGTTTTGAAACTTCTGCGCTACTAGTAATAATAAAAAAATGAGAAGAGGAACAATTCGGCCTTTTCATTAGGGTGATCTCTGGCAAAGGCGTTTGCTAAATCAACATTTTATTTTGTCTCAAATACATATGACAGATGCACACAGCTTGAGCACGCAGCCCACACAAGATCTGCAAACACTTTTCCGGTTGCACAAACTGAACTGAGCTCAGGTACATCCAATTCTGTTTCCTAGATAAGCTGTCTGTGCAGAGTGTGGGATATAAATATTTTTCTTTAAAAAACAACAACAAAAAACCTACCCTCATGGAGAATTTCTATTGAGCTTTAAGATTAGTATTACAGAACACCCACAAATCACTTGATAAATGTCACTTATACCAGCTAGTTTTGTTAGCAATCCTAAGAATAGCAGCAACCTTAGATGCAATAATAGTAGCAATAACAGCAGCAATATTAGGAATAATAATAATAATAATAGTATAAGCAATTGTGGAAGCAGTAAATTACTACTAATAAAAGCAGACGTTGTATCAATAGAGCCCCTTCTGAAAGGTACTTTTTTGCAGATGTATTTTGGAATATGCCATTATCACTATAATATACACTGAATTGTCCATATATCATTCCATTTCATTACTTGTTTTGAAACACTTTCCCAGTGTCATAGCATTATTGCTGTCTACAGGGGACTCCTGCACAGCAACACAATGAAAAGTAGAACCAAAAAAATAAAGAAACTTGGACAAGTGTGTTATAAAAAGCTGCAGAATTTCAGCAGAAAACTACAGGGCATGCAGTGAATTGAAATGAAGCACCATGCCCACCCTGATACTTTTGCTGGAGCAAACAGCGTTGAAAGAGGTATCACATATAACTACCCTAATACCATGAAGGGTACAAATGATCATGAATGGACAAAGAATACCTCAAGTGGTCCATAGCAGTTGCAGCAGTAACAATTACAGTATCAACTGTTGCAGCAGCAGTGCTTGGCCAGTTCATTTGAAAAAGGAATTAGTTTCAGACCAATTCAACCAATCGTCTTTATTTCTCCAAAGTGGCTTGAGGTAGCCAGACAATAAAAACAGAATAACACACATACACACACAAAATCATTTCATAGCCAAAAATTACCAAAGTATTATACAATCAAATGAACTAAAGAGGATAATATGCAAAAGAATATAAACTCAGTAAGCTAAAGCGATGAAACCATTTCTACAATTGTACAATCATTACGATATAGAATGACTGGACCATGCTTCAGAGAAAGCCATCTTAAACACACACAAAAAGTCTTAAATAAAAATATCAAGTCACTGGGGCCCTGGCTAGTTTCAGCTGGTAAATGAGTCCAGAGGACTGGAGTTGCAAAACTAAAAGCCTGATCTCTAGTGCATACTAAGTGCACCTCGGGGACGTGTGATACTCTTAACAGGACCCCATGCTGAGCAGATATATATGCAGTAAAATAACAGAGAACCGAGTGAGCAATAGTTACACAATTAACTGTTAACTGAATGCCTTTTTTAAAAAAAGCAAAAGCAAAACAACAACAACAACAACAACAACAACAACAACAACAAAACAGTCTTCACCAGCTACCAGAAGAAATAGAATGATGGGGCCCATGAACCTCACTGATCAAGGCATTCCATAGAGTAGGTGCCACAACTGATAAGATCCTGCCTCTAACTGACACCAGATTTGTCAAGGGGTTTACAGCAGACTCCCAGATGATGGTCCTACTCCTGACAGGGCACTTCATTCTGAAAGCCTCCATGAAGAAGCAGCCCTGCCAGTGAAATTAGCAGTGATGCTTTCACTGTCAGTTATGTATCAATCTATTGTTGCTTTAATTTTTCAAAGTTGTAATCAATTGCTCAGAAGGAGCATCTATCAGCTTGGATACTTGAAGGAATGTTAGCTTCATGCAACAATATTCTATTTTTGGAATGGATCCATGTCTTCTTGAGATCACTACTTCCAAACTACACACTATGTAATAAAGCTTCAGCAACAGCTGATTATGTTAGCATTGATCTCAGTGAGGTGACACAAATGTTATTAGGTCTACGTGAGGTCGCCATATTCATTCATTTACAGTGCAGGAGATGCAATTATCGGTAGGATGGACCAACTGTCTGCCGAACAATAAATCTTCTCCTTCACAGACTTTCCAAGAAGTGACAGTATATTGCTCCCATCTGCCATATGACCAGACTAATCTCCCTCCAGCTCAGCTCTTCCATTAAAACAATCATTTGCAAGGAGGACTGGCACATTTGTATCTGTCGCTTGCCTTATTTGTAACATGCAGAGGCCATAATTTTTATGAGTAATGATCCATGAGTTACAATAAACACTGTCCCAATGACAAACGGTATTATCCTGCAAGTTCCATGTGGTTGAAGTGCATCGACACATTACATTATGGCTGAGTTTGGCAGATGGGAACAGGTGGCCCTTTGAGTATGTGACTTCTTATTAAACACACTGGCTGCTTAGCAACAGCCCAGATCTGGAAACATTAATGTGCAAGCAACAAGCTGAGAAGATATGACAATCCAATGGATGTGTCTGCTAGCTTTTAGTTAGCAGCCACCTAGGCAAAATACTAGGCTTTGGGCAATTTTCTTCTTACTGGAAGAAGCTATGTGATCATGCTCAGGTTCTCGTCTCTGACATTACATGGCTCTCAAGACCAATTACAACTGAATCTAATTCTTCTCATTTCTTGGATAACTGATTTTCAGACTGTTCATTCTCTTCCATTGTGCCAAAAAACGATGAGCCGTCTTGACAAAATGGAAAAAAGGTCAAAGAGCATTAGAATATAAAAACATAAGGTGCTGCCCACCTAGTCCTGCATCCTCCTCTCATGTTGGCCATCCATATGCCTGTAGGAAACCCACAAGTAGGACTCAAGCACAAGGGGACTCTCCCCTCCTGTGGCTCTGACTCTGAGAGTGGAGGTAGCTGAATTTTGTTAAATTACCTCTTCTATTAAAAGAGAAAGCAATTTGCCTATTTCAGCTCAGCCTGAGATGTCCTTCCCAGAGAGGTTGATTGTGCCTGATCTATAAGATGCTCAACATGTAGGTGCTTGCTTGGTGAAGCTTTTCCTGGTTAAAACAGGAGTTTTCTGTTGCTTTTGTCAAAATGCTTAATTGTTTACTTGTGGGCTTTTGTTTTAATGGATATAATCTCTTAATAGCTGTTCAACAGTGGAACAGACTCCCATGAGAGGAGGTGGACACTCCTACCTTGGTTGTTCTTAAGCAGAGGTTGGGTGGCCATCTGTCATGTATTATCTAGTTGTTGGCATCTGCCTGTCTTGTTGTGGTTTAGTCGTTTAGTCGTGTCCGACTCTTTGTGACCCCATGGACCAGAGCACGCCAGGCACTCCTGTCTTCCACTGCCTCCCACAGTTTGGTCTAACTCATGTTAGTAGCTTCAATAACACTGTCCAACCATCTCGTCCTCTGTTGTCCCCTTCTCCTTGTGCCCTTAATCTTTCCCAACATCAGGGTCTTTTCCAAGGAGTCTTTTCTTCTCATGAGGTGGCCAAAGTACTGGAGCCTCAGCTTCAGGATCAGTCCTTCCAGTGAGCACTCAGGGCTGATTTCCTTCAAAATGGATAGGTTTGATCTTCTTGCAGTCCACAGGACTCTCAAGAGTCTCCTCCAGCACCATAATTCAAAAGCATCAATTCTTCAGCGATCAGCCTTCTTTATGGTCCAGCTCTCACTTCCATACATCACTACTGGGAAAACCATAGCTTTAACAATATGGACCTTTGTCTTAAGGGACAATAAAGTGTGCCTCCAGGGGTGAAGTCAAATGGTTGTGTTTGCACGGAAGTGACTTCCCTGGAGCACAAGCCAGGGCAGTGTGTATGAAGATCCTGGGCTGCTCAGATGACAATCCATCTCTCAGCCTAACTGCTGTGTTCCAAAAGAAAACAAAGCAATACATTTGGCACCAGCTTGGCTGCAGGACTTGCCAGAAGGAGGTGTGCAAGGCACCATCCAACTGCCTTGGGGACTCCACTCTGGAGCTGAGTAGCATTTACTCCATAGAACTTTCTTCTCCCAAAGATGTCCCACAAGGCAGCAGAGGTTTAGGATCAGAGTTTTCCTTCTGCTAGATGATCTATCTTCTTGATGAGCCCTATCTGCCCCTCACTTCCCTCTACACCTTGTATAGAAACCACTTTCTTGGCCATTGGACCCACTATTGGTCTGATCAATCCACTGGAGCCTATCTTCACATGCAGGGAATGTCCCAAGCTCACTGAGGGTTCCAAACACTTTGGCTACCCTTACCTAGTTTAGCCAGCCAGCTGAAGCATCTTCCAGGGTGTGGCTGCTGTCGCATGCCAACTCTTTCTAGGAGTGAAGGGTGGGGACCAAAGGTGGACAAACTACCCCAGAAGGAGTACAGCATGTCCTCCTCCAGAGGTACTACTCCTCCCTAATACTCCACACACCCCATGATCTAGCTGAGATTCCTGCATTTTAGAGGCTTGGACTAGATGACCCTTGGGGTCCGTTCCAACTCTACAATATTATGATTCTATGTTTCCAATCAGGTGGGAAGGAATGCAGTGAGCATCTGCTGGCAGAACTGACTCACACTTGCAGTCCAGAATGAAGGCTATGAACCTACATACACTTCACAAGCAGATCTCTGTGCCTACACACTGCTTCTGTGCAAGTCTGTGGGGATTCTATGCAACTGTTAAACAGCCCCCACAAAGCAGATTGCTGGACCAGGATGCACTGTTATCATTTCCTTTCAAAAGGTCTACATTTCCTCTTCCACCCCCATCTGTCTGACTATCATAGTTTCACAATTAAGGAGAAATGAGCTGCTCCTCTACTGGGCACATAATTATAAAATGCTAAAACTGCAAATATCAAGGAATTTTTCTTAACACGAAACAACTTCATAATTTTAGAACACCCACACTAAGATAGAAGCTTTACAAGCAAATTGGGGGTTCTGTGAACTTACTATACTTGAGTTGATATTTTTATCTTGGTTTGGCTTCAGTTAATACTTTTGAGAAACTAGTATCTATGTGCAATTGAAAATAAAACTAGATAGTTCTAAGAGCTTTATTAGGGGATCCAGCACATCATTTTTGTCACTTTTTATTGGACAGATAACAAATGCAAGGAATGTGAAATAATGCATTATATGGTTGCTGCAGAAATAATATATTTTGCTTGAGGGGAACATTCCATCACATTCATTTCCACCTGCAGTTTGAAATGGTACTGTCCTGAGCTGCCATCCTATTCATATGCATTTCCCCCCTATATTCAGGGGAGATTTCTGAAGATGAGCAATGGTCAATCATGTGAGCCTCCATATGCAATCTGAAGTAGGGATGTGTGTGCTTACCCACTGAGAAATTAATCCATGGAGAAAGCTTCTCCATTTGTTGCAGTATCTCACAAATATATTCACTTTTTGTGCATGGAAAACCAGTAGTGAGAAACATATTAAGCAAGGAAATGAAATAATGTTGCTACTATGTATCTCGTGACTACTTCTGCTACCGGCAGCTGGAAGTTCTGTTTACAATTGGCTGAATATGAAAAGCAAGGAGGGAGTTCATCTGGCTTCTCCAGAGATGGAGTTCCAAATCCTGGAAGAAGCCACCAAGAAGGCCCTCTCCTGCATGCCCACCAAGTGTGCTCATCTGATTGTAAGCAGAATTTCCAATTACTCCAGCAGACATGCCCCAAAGGTCTCACTCTGAGGAAGGACACCTTTCCCAGAGTGAGGCTTGCGGATGAGTTAAGCACCCTGGATAGACCTGGAAGAGCTTCACCTGGTGAGGCTTGTGTAGCCCTCAGCAGCTGTAGCCATTAGACAGGTAGGTCTGCAGCAACAGCAACAACTGAGTGGTCACATATGCAGAAACTGCATATTTTCTTTATTAATTAAATTCCTATACCTCCCTTCATCCAATGACCACAGTTTACAATACAAAAATAACAAAACACATACCATAGTCACAAACAAAACAATAGCATTATCCATATGTTGTTTAATTGGCCAAAGGCCTGAGAGAAGAGGAAAGTTTTTGCCTGGTACCTAATGATATGTAGTGAAGGTGCCAGGTGAGCCTCTCCGGGGAGAACATTCCATAAATGGGGAGCCACCACAAAAACAAGGCCGATTATTATGTTGCCACCTCCAGACCTCTCATGTAGGAAACACATGAAGAAGGGCCTGAGATGATAACATATATTAACACATCATCTTGGTTTGAATAACAAGAATTAAGTCAAATTTTATTAAGTCAGATTTTATGATGATATTGTATTTTTTTATGATTTTGCTGTAAAATGTGCTATGCCTAATAGTCAAAGATTGAGAAATCAGTAAATTGCTATTAGTATTACATCTGTTAGGTGGTATCCAACTGGGGCCCTTGGGGGACTGTGAGGGAGGCCTCATGGCAGGAGAGACAGGGGAAGCCCTCTCACACAATGCTGGATATTACTCGTTATAATTACCTGCTGCTTGTGAGTCGAGGACCCGCCACCTGCATAGGATTATAACAAGACACAAAGACACATTATTTTAGGTTAATGGGCAAATTAGGCCACAACTTTATTGGTTACAGCATGTGAGTAGTATTGGCTTAGGCACTGGATAAAACAGCAATACATGACTCCACCCCGCTC
Source organism: Podarcis pityusensis (assembly GCF_964106645.2). NCBI lineage: Eukaryota > Metazoa > Chordata > Lepidosauria > Squamata > Lacertidae > Podarcis > Podarcis pityusensis. Next base: position 44,427,666 of record NC_138044.1, read on the forward strand.
AGCAGGGAGTCATTTCAGGGTTAACAACCAGTGGGGGGAGCTTGTTGATGCAAATACAACTGGAAGCTTCCCCATGACATCACCGGGGGTCGTGCCATGGCCCTAGCCACCAGGAGGGCATCAGACAGGATCCACGACCACCGGATTCCTTTAACAGAATACCCAAAAGAGGAGGGGTAGATGATGGCCCATACCCAATCCTCCAACACAGCACACCTATTCCAGTGCCTAACCACCAATACCAGAAAGTTGTGACAAGTTGCTACAAGGTAGGTGAAAAAACCAAGAGGCTGGTGCCAATTTGCCAAATGGATAAAAAAGTCCTACCAGGCCCCTTGGGCAACCAAGGCAACCATCCGAAGTCCATAGCAAGGTCAATATGCAAAGGAAGCTGACCTAAAAGGGAGGGAGGGTGGGAGATCCGATGCAAGCAGGAACCAACTGGGGACAGAGCGCCGCCGCGGCTGCTTAAATGCAGCTAACCCCGCCCACCAGCCGGCCCTGTTGGCCAGCTGAAAGGCTTGGCCGCAGCAGCAGAGCCAATCAAAAGCAGGGAGCCGGATACGCCTCCCTGCCGCTGCAGGAAGCCGCTCCCACTCACAACTCCTCCCCTCTGGGAGGAGGAGAGGCCTTGTGAGAACTAAGTCTAAGATTGGACCTATTTTCAAGGGATTGGCAGCACAGAGCCTTTAACTGACTCATTTTTACTGAGACAGATAATGTTTGGATGTTAACCAAATTAGATACAGCAGTCACATCCTCCGACTTTAATCACCATGTTGCGTGACTCCCCTCAATAAAAAGGTATTTCACATTTTTATTTCAGAAGAAGAAAGGAAGGCTCTTTTTAAAAGATAAGTTATTTACTGATCTGCTTTTATGAGCCATATTTTTTCCCTTTTTATAAAATGGTCCCAACCAGAAAAGGAATACGGTTGCTGTGTGAATTGTTCTGCTTCTCCTTGTGGGCAGTTACCTTTTCTCGTGATCAGCTTTATACATCTATTAGTGCTCACAAATATATGAATGACATTCATACTTGCCTGCTTTGGATGCATAGTTCTTGATAACTGATGATGTAGCAGATATTTAAATGGCAGCCATTCCTTATGGCCTGCTTTGTTATGTTTTTGGGTGGAGGGGTGGGGGAGAGGTGCACTGCAATGCAAAGCCCTTTATTTATGCAGGACTGTAGCTGCAGGGAGACTGTACACACACACACACACACACACACACACACTTCCAGACTACCTGCCTGAGTTTTCAGCATTCATTAAAAAAAATGCAAATCTAGCTTTTTACTTGTGGAGAAGTGTTACTTGCTGTAATACAACTGAATACAGTTAAACAAACTGGCCTAATTGTTTTTGTGTGTGTTTTTGTTGTTCTGAAATGACTTCTTGCACCTATAAGCCCTCCAGTTTCTGCCTAAGGGTCTGTGGGTGGGGTATTAGTCATTCATTGCTAGCCTACCTGCAGTGACCCATACGCCAAGCTTCAAGTTTTGTCACTTTCTCTGTGTAATGACACAGGCTGCAGCTAGCATGGTGAGGCGGAATAGAGGCAAGCAAACCAGCTTTTCTTCATTCTACCACTGCCACCATGTGGATATCTAATTTTGCCTGGTTGCCTCCCCTAAACAGCCCTTTAATTTCCAGAACATTTTGAATGACCCAACCAACTCTCTGTATAGGGTTGAATGGTAAAGCAACTAGGAATAGGGTGAATACAAAGGCTAAACCCACGTCAACTATTGAATTCTTGTTTAATACAAGGCAAGCTTATTCGCCTTTGTAGGCCCAGAACATGAGGCCATTTATTGATGGACAAATTAACACACAACTGCATAGGAAAAATGAAAGTAATCACAAGAACAAGCTAATGAGTGGATTCTTAGTTCCAACCCACAATCACTGGAGACCACTTTAAGTCTACCGGGACTCATTCCTATACGAGCTCACTTTTTACCTTAGGTTTGTATACATCAACAACAGGTGTCCAAAATACATTTAAAAATAAACTAAAATAAGAAACTAAGAATCTACAGAAGAAAATACATGCAGCTAAAACTGGCCTGGGCTGTTTTATTATCTAATCCAAGTCATTACATATCAGTTTCCATTTATCTATTATTTCAGCTTTTCTCCTGCCTTCTTTCTTCTACAGTGTGCTAAGTGTGCATGATATCTAGCTTCATAGTACTCCAGCAATTTTTATTCATGGCATAGGTTGGGAAACTCTGTCTTTCAGGTGTCATTGTGCCCCATTGTGTCCCCTAAACCCCAGCCAGTATGGCCAATTGTCAAGCATAATGGGATTTGCTGTTTAGCAACATATGGAAGATCACAAGTTTTCCACTCATGATGTAACTATGTTCGAGCCTTTTCTTTCTCTAGTCCAGCATTTCTGATCTTCAACCTGGATTGTTCTTGTTGTGGTTTTAAGTCTATACTTCAGGGAAACAAAGCACATCACAACATTTCAAAATCACTGTTGAATTTGCAGGCTGAGTCCCTTTGTAAATCAGTTCACAGCTCCAGCAGCAGGAACACATATCTGCCTTGCTGCAGTAGGTTTGCCCAGAATTCTTACTCTCAGGTAAATCAAAGCCCTGTTCCCAGTCCACATTGGTTAATGCACAAGTTCAGTCTTTCTGGGCCTCTTTTTCCTGCTGGGTTTGGAGGTCAGGGCCTCCAAACTCCCACTTCAAAGCTTTTGGTCCATCAAAAGAGGAATAAACTTCTGGAGGAATTTTCATTCACAGTTAAGGTTCTTCCTCCAAAACATTAGGTTTCATTTCTCATAACTGCCAAGATCCTGGGCTTAACTTTTGACCCTCTTGGGACCTTTGGGACTTTTTAGCTAGAACAACCTGTTAACAATGCCTGAAAACAGAACACAAAATGGCTCAACAGTTATATTCCTTCCCACTCCTAAAAAGAAGTTATGGTGCTAGCTTCCTAGGGCCAGTAAGGAACAAGATCTCAAAACGTGAGGAAATGGCTCCAGAAACAGATACAGAACAAAATCCATCTGTCCACTGCAAATAACACCCAACACACCTGGTATTGAGAGGACACGTACTCTAAACATTCCTGCCAGACCTTACACAGATTAGGACATGTGTTCTGAAGCTTTTCTTGTCTTGTGACAAGACGAGACAGTTTATTGCTATTCCCGAGGAAACCAACTGATTGTAGGTAACTCCTCCCTGTGGCACTAATAAGTACAGGGAGACCAGTATAAGTTTCACACACCATCTTTTGAAGATGTGGATCAACAAAAACCAAAGTGTTTCAACACCTAGCTAGCAGAGAGGAGCCTCATAGATGAGTCTCAATAAACTGTCTCTGTAAATTAGATTATTTAGTCTAGCAGTACAAATTTAGACTGTTAGTGATTAATTACAGCTTAACTTCACTTTGATGAGTAACAAGGCAGACTTCAGAGTTAAATCTATATTCTCTCTGAAGTCCTTTTCTTCTTCTTTATAGTTGTGATTCAGATCCCTTTCTAATCAGTAAAAATGAAGGTTGCATCATTTTATTTTTAGGTGGGGCATGTGGAGCTCTAGGTGTGTATAGAAATAATATGAACACCCTACCTTATGAAAATGCCAAGCATAAACAATTGTCTTGAAATGTTCATCATCACTAAATATTTTTAGTCTATACAGGATTAGTTCTACATGCCAGAGTTATTTATAGACAATGGATGATTAAAACAGTTCTCCCTGCCGTTCAACATCTCACATTATGAACAATCTCAACAGTAGATTATAGATAACTGACCCACCAGATTTAAGTATAGTCTACATCCTCTTGACATTGTTGGATTCCAACTCCCAGCATTCCTAGATTGCATAATGAATGGTCAGAGACGATGGGACTTTTAGTCCAGCATCATTTGAAAAGCCACACATTCTCCAGCCCTGGCCTACACAAAGATACATTGGGTATCTAAAGACATTTTTTTTAAAAAAAATATTTTGGAAATAGTCATTGATTGGTTGAGATATCTATCAGCCAAAGCCAGATAGGGCCAACTAGAATCATAGATCTATAGAGTTGAAAGTGATCCTAAGAGTCATTTAGACCAACCCCCAGCAATCACAGACAGCTAAAGAAGCCCTGACAGATGGCCAGCCAACCTCTCTTGAAAAACCTTCAGTCAAGAAGAGCCCACCACTTTCTGAGCTAGCCCATTCAACTGTCAAACAGCTCTTACTGTCAGAACATTCTTACTAATGTTTAGTTGGAATCTCCTTTCTTGTAATTAGAATCCATTTGTTCAGGTCCTACCCTCTGGAGCAGCAGAAAACAAGCTTGTTCCATCTTCCATGTGACAGACCATATATTTGAAGATGGCTATCATATAGCTTTCAGTCTCTTCTTCTCCAGGCTCTTCTTCTCCAGGCTGAACAAACCCAACTCCCTCAACCATTCCTCATAAGGCTTAGTTTCCAGACCATTTGTCATCTTGGTCACCCAAGTTTTGTATCATATTCATACCTACTGAGAAGGGAAACACTGAGATTAAAGAGGAGTAAGGTGATAGTTGCAAGTAAAAAGGTGGGCAGGTGGTAACTGGTTGTGGGCAGGCTAAGGCTGGTGGGACAGTACCCTATTCATACTAATAAACCAGCATCTATTGTCATAGCTGACACTTCATACCTGAGGTTCTGGGAGAGTAATGACCTGCTGCTAAAGCAAAGAAAGGCAAGTGGAAAGGGCATTGGCTTGGCTTGCCAGGGCCTGATTTCAGTTCTGAACATCAGAGTCAATTTATAGATTTTGAGGACCTAAATGAAATTTTCAATAGTAACGTATGAATCTGTGTTAAATGCTAAATCAAATATGATTCATCTTGCTCAGAACTGTCTACAACAGTGTCCTTTAAATTTAGGGTCCCAAGTGTTGTTGGATTGCAACCCGCATCATTCCCGACCAGCTACCAATGCTCATAGACTATAGGAGTTGTAGTCCAACAATATCTGGAGACCCAAAGTTGAACACTGGTTTACACTAACCGGCAGTGGCTCCCTATGGTTTCAGATAAGTGTATTTCCTAGCAATACCTGGAGATGTCAGGGGTTGAACCTGGAATCTTTTCCATATCACTGAGCTATGCCCTGCTCCTCATACCTGAACTCACTGTGATGTACAAAGACCAAATATCTTGCTCAGGGCTAGATGAGGTCCATTGTTTTCTAGCTCCTTCAATGTTGAACACTACTTCTATTTCTGTTTGTAAAGGTCATCAGAACACAATGTCTCTCATTCAAAGCTTGTAGAAAATAATTGAAGCTTCTGGCTGTTATCAAAGGGCTTTGGAAAATTTTTAGCACAATGATCTGGTATGCTGTCCTTTGCTAAGAACAGAACCCTCATCAGTTTCTGATTGATCCGCAGTGAGTCAGCAATCAATCATATTGGCTCAAGAAAACAACCACCTCTTTTTGTAAAAGCTGATTAGAAATAAGGTGTTTTTCACAAAAGCACTTCATTGAATTGGAAATGCATCCATTGTAAATGGTGTTTAACAGGATAGAAATGCTGTTTTTAATTCACATGTGCATTCTCTTTTCAGGCACATATAAGGCACAGACTGATTTAAATATCTTTTGTAAAAGTAGGTTTAAGGCACAAGTTTGTAATCTGATGGAGACATTTTTTTTCCAGTTTATGGTTATTGTTATTTTTTTGCAGTCCATACTGATACACACACACACACACACACACACACACAATGTTGCCTGGCAACTGCTTTTAAATTTACCTTTTACCTCTCCTGGTTGGAAAATAACTATAATGCTAAGTTACTGGAACAAAACAATCCTTCAAAGTAGGAAATACACATAAGCACTGGGCAACATAGACATTTAAACCCATTTTAATAGGAATATATGATGTTTTGTTTCACCTATAAAGTGTGTGTGTGTGTGTGTGTGTGTCTTACATATATAGGGCCCTTGGGTCTTCATGGAAGCTGGAGCTTCTGAAGTCTCCAGCTGTTAGATGTCTTCCTCTTACTGCCCTTTTATCCATGTCCCTGTAAATTTTGCACTTGCTTACATTCTCAAAGCATGGAAGAAACCACACAGAAAATGCATTGCAAAACCAGAGAAGCTGCCTGATTTGCTGCAAAAGCAAATAATTTGAGAACTCCCACTCAAATGTCTCAGATCAGCGATGGCTCATTTTTCTTAATTTCCATCTGTAATGGCCACAGATGTCTCTGACTGACAGTGAAGGAGAAGGAGAAGGAGAAGGAGAATTCATCTAGATGATCTGCCACTGAGGTACCTCTTTGGCTCTCCCCAGGACAAGAAAAAGAGAAGAGTGGAAGAAATGTGTATAATGATTGTTTTGTTTTGTTTGTCTTCTGTAACCTTTACATTGTCTTCTCTGAGCTGTGATACATTCAGCCTGGCAGTGAGGAGGACTTCATCTCTATAAATCTGAACTGGGATTGAACCAGAGGTGTCTGGTGCCCATTGAGACTGATTGGGCAAGAGACAGGGACACCAACAGTGGGTGGAGACAGAGCCAATGACAGGTTGGATGTAAGAAGGCAGACAGGTGGTGACTGGCTGAGGGTAGACCAATTGGTGGAGCAATGTCCCATTCCTCCTGATAGACTAGCCTTTGCTGGATTGAAATCTATTGATTATGCAACATGGAGGTGAAGATGGACAATGCATTGTGGAAGTCACTGGTAACCTTAAAAACAACAGACACATACACTAGTTAGCTGTTTCTGTGATAAGGCTCAATTTGAAGTTGAGTCTCCTGAAATTAGTTTGTTTTTTTAAAAGAATGTATTTATTTGAAAAATATCAGGGGAAGAATGCTTCAATTCATTCATTAGCATAATAATAAAAAATAAACAATTCAGGAAAGAAAAATAAACATTCGTTATAAGTATTTCAGAAAGTGCTACAAATAGCATCATTTATGTAGGAACTGCTCTTTGAAAACCAGAGTAATGCCAGTTGTAATATTGTTGAAGTTTTCCATTCATTGTCTGGTTAAATTGCCTCCAAAACAACTTTGGTATTTCAATAACATGTAATAGAAAATGAAATGGGTTGTCTTAGGGGCTAGGAGGTGCACACTAGATGACTCCTGAAAGATTTCCCCAGGGCCATGGCTTTCCATTAGAAGTGTGCTACCACAAAGTAAACAGGAGTGGGCAAATCAGTCCATTTCAATTTCCAGTTTTTTTCCTGTCTTTAAGTTCAGTTCTTCAAATGTCTATATCAGTTTGAGAATTACTTTTTTTTTAAAAAAAAATGAAAATTCCTCCGTGTTTTAACATGACTAGCTGCTAATACACACATTTCTTCTATGCAGTTTCCACTAAAATACACATTTTTTTGTAAAGCATTTCCCCACAACATAAAGCATTTTGTATGCTGGTTTCAGTTTAGGCATAGTTGCCTTTAAATGCAAACTGAACTTAATGTCTTCCCCATTTCTGTTCTCAGGTGAGGAGGACTTCAGAGGGATACACCAGCAGCCCACAAGAAAAACTTTGGGTTCTTCTAACCCACAACAGAATGGCTCAGTTGAACAATAATATGTAGGGGTGCTGTGGCTCAGAAGCAGAGCATCTAATTTACATGCAGAAGGTCCTGGATTTCTCCAGGAACTTCTGTGAGAGAGCCTCACCTGGAACTCAGAGGGACCAGTGACTCAGTATAAAGCAGCTTCCTATGTTCCACGGAGGAATGTACAGAAAGAAGCATTCCCAGAGCAAAGTAAAGGGATATTTTTTTTTCTCTCTGTGTCAATGTTGTTAATATGTTGGAAGTTACCTACTGGCAGTGGGAGAAGCTGGAACCAGTAATGGGTGGCATGAAAGCATGGTACTTCTTTCTTACTACTGAGTGGACCATCTGCCAGACTTAGAGGTTCAGGCCATGCGAATTCTAGCTGGACCGCAGAATTCTGCATGAGCTGCAATGACAGATGATAAATTAAGAGCATGTAAAGCATGTAGCAGGGGATACATTAAGAACAGGCCTCCAATCCTCTTTCCAGTTGCTTCAGCAATGAAAGGAGATGGGCAAAGGCCAATTATTCCAGGAGAAGCTGAGCTTGAATGATGAACAGGAGAAAGGGGGGGGGGGGGAATCAAAGCAAAGGAAGATGCAGGCTCAAATTAATACCTAATAGTGGTTGTTCTAATCTCTTGAAAGCTGTCACTGGAATGCTGCCGCCAAGCTAGATTTTAAATTAAACCTCTTTAAGTGGCTCACTCTCTTTGTCTAGTGAAACATTATTAGTTTCTGTCACCTGGTGACTCTAGTTCCTTCTTCGTGTAAAACCAGTGGGGGGTGTATGACCTTTTCAATTCAGCCCTGGCTGACTTCCTACTTACGCTGCAGTAATTTCTCAGCATCTCAATCAAACCAAGGTAGTTGTCTCTCCTTGCAAAATAGTTGCACGCAGCCTAGAAAGGGGAAGGGAGGGGGAAACAGAGAAAGACATATAAAGTCATAGGGACGGAGGAGAAATTTGTTCAGTCTGCATTTTAAGGAGCACCAACCTAATCCACCAGTCCTGAACTTCTGTTCTGATTGGAATGTGGCAGTCAGTCAGACCACACAATTCCCCACATTTTGCATTGCAGTTTCAGTTCAAAAATGTGTACTTTATGGGGAAATGTGTACAATCAAGTGTATTTTGGGGGAGGGGTAAATACGAAATGTGTGTGTGCGCGCACAATTTTTGTACAATTTTGCTGTGGGGTTGGGGATTTTTGCTTTTGTTTAAATCTGCAAAAAGGTAAAGAATAAAGAATTGGATGGGGCAGATTGTGTGCATGTGAAACTGACACAGGAAACTGAGATTGCTGGTATGAGTTGCATGTTTTGTTGTTCTTCGGGATTCAGGGTCTTTCTCATATTCAAAATTCAGCATCCTTCTCAAAGTCTCTAGAAATTAAATATTCCCAAAGAGTAGAAAGGATACCTCATGTCTTTAGCATATATGCATATAAATACATACACATAATCACTGATCTAGAATAAACACATTTTAGTTTTTCCATGACTATGGTGTGTGTGTGTGTGTGTGTGTGTGTGTGTGATGACTGAGCTACACCGCTGGGTTCTTAACAGCAGTTTAGTGCCACAGGGGTGGCTCCAATTGCATTTATGCTTCAGCTGGGGGATGGGTGAACTAGGGAGCTGCCTTATACTGAGACAGACCATTGTTCCATCCAGCTGAGTCTTGTCTGCTCTCAATGGTACCAGCTCTCTGGGGTTTCAAGCAGAGGGCATTCCTAGCCCTACCAAGAGATGTCAGGGATTGAACCTAGTGCCTTTTGCATGTGAATCAGATACCCTAGCATTGGAATGGGAGAGGTATACTCACCTCATCACCAATGCAGCAGCATCCTTGATAAGTCAGTGATCAGCTGGGCATAGCAGAGCTGCCTTGGCAAGGCCTGGTAGTTCCAAGGGTCACAGCAGCACAAAGCAGCAAAAGGAGAGTGAAGAGTTGTAGCCTACTTCAGTGACCTCATCCTCTACACTTGTACAGGTCTCCTTGCTTGGGTTGTGGAGATTACTGAAAGGTGCTTGGAAACCTCTGGGGGTACAGGTACTGTTCTTGAGACAAGAACCAGCTTCCAAAACCCTGCTCTTCACCGTGCACCACCTCTCCCCAACCACTGTCTTCACACACGTAGGAACTGATATGTAGGCTGATATGTAGGAACTGTTACTGGGTTTCCTTACCCAAATATTATTTATGATTCAGTTACTTTATTTATTATATTCATATCCCACCCTTTCTCCCAAAGGATCCCAGGGTGGCAAACAGCAATAAAATAATAACAATAATAATAATAATACAGATGCAGATGGGTCGCTGGGTTAGGAAGAGAGACAAAGATCACTGCAAGTTCTCACCTCTCCTTCCTTAATTCCTGTGAATTAAGGGGCAGCACCGAAAACCAGAGAATCATGGAATTAGGGATGAGGCAGAAATCCTAATTTCCATGTCCTGAAACAACTAGTGTAGCTACTCTTCAAAATCCACACTTCTCTGAATGGTGTGATGCAGTTCTCTACATGTGTACAAAAATGCATAGATTATGAGGAAAGTGTGCATCAAAGTGCATGTATTAGTGAACATAAAAATTACTTGCATAAAAATGCATATTAAGCAAAACTGCATGAAAAAATGTGTATATCAGGAGAAATGTGCACCAAAATTCTGGTGAATGGACTTCCGGGTTGGCGCCTCCAGGCAATGGCGGAGTTCCTCCGATCGGGAGGAATTTGCTCCGTGGAAATTAGGGTCTGACCGCCACGGCGAAGGCAGAGACCCACTGAAATCACAGGCGGGAGAAGCCTGTGAACTTGGGATTCGGCTGGCACCCTTTGCGCCTCCCCTACTCGGGGGGAAACCCTGTTTTGGGGATCCGGAGCGAAGTGGGGTGAGTGGCGCGGTGCTTCGAATTGACTGCTTCTTTCACGGAGTGAAGCCGCATCGCTGTTGCAGGAGAGCACTGACTTTTTCCTGTGGACAATTGGATTTTGAACAACTACCCGTGAGTAGAACGGAAAATTAGATCCTTAAATTCATTAATTTGGCATCGAAACGGGAAGGTTCTAAACAGGAAGTCCGCTTTCCTTTTTTGTAAACAGATTGAAGCAAAGAAGTTGCAAGTTAAAGCCTTGGAAAGTTTATTTTTGTAAAGGATTAAATCTCCATTGGTTAAAACTATTAAAACCCCCTAGGAAGCAGGAGAAGAGGGGGGAAATTTTGGACCTAGTGAGCCTGCAGGAGAGAGTGAAAAACCAAATTACCACTGCTCCGAACCTGGAAACGGGCTGCCAGAAAGAGCGACTTTTTTGACAGCTAGCAATAAGAGAAATATATTGTTTCCATCGTACTCATCTGCGTTTAAAAAGTGGGAAAAGAAACTAACTTTATAGTTTAAATTGTGTTTGAAAGGATTGATACAAGTGGAGACTGTTTCCCTCTAGAGGGAGCTTTTGAAACTGTTACAAGAGTGGAGCTGGGGTTTTTCCAGTCGCAAGATAAGAACTGTGTGAAATAGAGATTGACCTTGGACTTTAAGAATGTTGACAGAAGGAGTCTTAGTGACTGTATTATGTAAGATAAGCTATTCGTTGGAACAGCTCCACAAGAAGACGGATGCTATGAATACCAAACTTGAGAACTTGGGACAAAAAGTGACTAATTTGGAACAAAAAGTGACCATTAATACAGAAATTGTTCAGATCTGACACAGGAACCTACCTTGACAGGACAAACTGGGGAGAAGACGAAGGAGAATGTTGGTGTTGTTAAACCTAAAATAATACAAGTGGAAGCCCCAGTTTTACAGAGGCAAACTGAGAACTATAAGTGGAGGCCTTTTATGAATGAATATAGAAAAAGTCAGAATTTGAAGATTGGAGCCCTGCTTGGATTGAAGAAGGAAGGTTGGATAGACTCTTTCAAGCAGAGATTTACTGACCCTTGGGTCCTGAATCTGGGTCAGGAGGTGATTGGAGTTGTGGGGGCCTTTGGATCTGGAGGAGCCTTGAAACATGATTTGAGACATTGTATGGACACTGGTTTTAGCTGTGGAGAGTTGGTTGGTCTGTCGAGAGGGAATGGGGGCATGGCTGGATCGGGGCCCCCCAAGACCTGCACTTCAGCACCCTCAGTATCAAAGAATATGAAGAAAAACTGCAGAAGGGACTTGGAAAAGTTTTAAGAGCCTCGGACAGAAGATCTCCAGGTTGATGAACTATATGGAATGGACAGAAATGACTGGCAGAATCTGAGGCCAGGGAGAAGAGATGGTGGTAGAAGATTGGGAAAGTTTAAAGTTTATATATAGAAATATTGTAAATTTAATGAGTGTTAGAAAATTGTTGGAATGAAATTTTATGGCTTTAGCAGAAATGTTATAAGGAGTTAGGTATAATTAAGTATTTCAGTATTAATGGAAAATAAGGTACAAAATATGTTAAGATATTCATAATGATAAAAATAGAGAAAGATGGAAAGGAATTGCTGAAACAAGTAATAGAAGTGGAATACAAAAAGGGAGGTGAGAGGAGGTCAATGAAATAAGGGAATGAAAGATAGAGTAATGAAATGGTATGGTATATGTTTTTAAATTGTTGTTCTTTTGCTTTGTTTAGGTTAATGTGTTAAGGTTGTGTTTTGTATTGTTTATTTATTGTTTTTTTCTTTTCTCTCTTCTTTTTTTTTCTTCTCTGTTCTATTTTGTCGTTTTCTTTCGTCTATTTTCTTCCTTTTTCTTTTCTTGTAAGTTTTAAAAGCAATAAAGATTATTTTAAAAAAAACAAAAAACAAAATTCTGGTGAATGTTCAACACTTTTTGGGGCCCAACTTAGAAATGACTAGCAGTCAATGTGTTTTTATCATTCTCTTCACTTTCATTTGGTGTGAACCCATCAAACAAAATTATGATCGTAACAGCTGTTAGCCTCATCTAGAAAAATCACTGTTATTTTCTGTAACGGCTATCTCCTTATCTGCTTTATCTTGAATCTGATTGAATAAATTCATCCAGATGAGAAGACTGGGAGGGTGACTAAGCATCTGACTTGCCCAGATCAGTTTTACTCACCACTTAAACCACTCACCTATGCTATGAGTTTTTACGGAGTGGCAGTGGGAAATATACCAATTTGGCTCCTCATCCAAGCATCCCAGAGACTTTGCTAAGAGTGCTTCCCTGCTCCCTGATTAATTTCTGTAGTGCTTGTCCCTCCTGCTTGGGGAGTAATAAATGAGGTGGTGGAAGCAGTGACTATTTTATTAAGCACACTTCCCCTCCACCCCCTGTAAGCATCTCTCAGTTTGTTACAGAAAACATGAAGGCATATGCATATTTAGTGATCTTGGGAATTTCAGCTAAAACTGGGATAGTCTTAGGCATGCAAAATTGGTGTGGGGAGGGGGTGACCATCAACTATCAGCTTGGCCTCAGTAGTCCAGGTGGTTAGTCCAGTTGGCTGATAATGCCAAGATTGCAGGTTTAAACCCCATATGGAATGGCTGCATATTCCTGCATTGCAGGGGGTTGGACTTGATGATCCTGAAGGTTCCTTCCAATTCTGCAAACCTTTGAGTCGATGATGGTTTAAAATAAAGGTGGTCCTCCACCTATTGCTTGACTTTGACTCCAATCACCTCTACCCATTAGCCATGCTGACTGAGGGCATTGGAACCCAACAAGATCTAAAGATGAATGTGCAGAGCCATTTCCACCAGCTCAGTTGGTACAGCAGTTGACTCATAACCTCAGAGTTGTGGGTTCAAGGCAAAATATTCCTGCATTGCAGGGGGTTGGGCTAAATGACCCTTGTGGCCCCTTCCATCTCTATGATTCTATTATTCCGTGATTCTGTTCTTATAAAATGCAATTCTTTAAATGCATTTTTAAAATTAAAACAGTCATTATGTGATGGGGAATTTTTTTGTCTCCGTGAGCCATTGTTCTAAGCAGGATGCAACAGCCATTGGATGCACCCTGGTGGTTATGGCACTGAAGCTTTGAGCTGAATATTCACTTTTTTCCCCTCCAGTTATAATCTTGTCCATCTACAGTAGCTAGCTGTCTGGGTAGGAGAGTGAGTGAGAAGTGCCTTGGAGGTGATAGTGTCATGATTTATGGAGTTGACAGATGGAAAAAGCAATACAGTTGGAGGGCGGGGGAATCAAATGCCTCATTTGCTAAACATTAGATTAGAGTCATCAGGAGTAATGGAGGTGAATGCAGTTTGGTCAAGGGCTTGCTCCTCGCTGCATGATGAGTGTCTCTTGGAAATGGCTCTCATGCTATGTAGCATGACAGCATATTTTAGCCAGAGCACAATAAGGAAATGCTACAGACTTGAGGAACCACACGCAGCCAACTGTGTAAAGCTCATTCCTCAGCAGATGAAAACGGAACATTTGCCAACGCGATATGGAATGAATATCATATTGTGTGTTTGGACAGTCAACAAAATGATCATTTTAATATTTATAATAACTCAGAGCCTGCCTGAGCAGGAGCCAGAAAAGTAGCCACAGGCTGTTGGTATGAGCATGTAGATGTCAGATTCACATATTTAGAGCTGGCTTGACCTGGTGGACAGCTTGGAGCTTTGCCTTGGGCCACTTCTGTTGCTGCTGCTCTTCCACTCTGCAGTGAGGGAGGGGGTGCTTACAGAGTTGGAGGGGAGGAGAGATTTATCAGCAGAGCATTGTCTATGGCACTCCAAGGATGCACTTGTATGTTTTCTTCATCATCTTCTACACAGAATGTGTACATTTTCTTTGTGGAACAAAGTTTCTTTTCTGATATATAAAAGTCATCAGAATGTTTTTATGTCTGTGTATGTGTGTGTGTGTGCGCGCGCGTGAGAGAGAGGGAGGGAGAGAGAGAGAGGGAGGGAGATTAGGAGATGTAATCTTAATAATTCTTCATATAGAATACATTTATTTCTCACACCACAGACAGTGCTTTTTTTTTTAAGGGAAAAAGTGCCAATACTCAACATGAAGTTGTTACAGTGAGTACCACACTTTTAACATTTGAAGAAAAAAAAGGTACCAGTACTGTGTATCTTTGAATACCCCCAGAAAAAAGCACTGACTACAGCTGTTCCACACAATTTTTTTCACACATCAGTTGCATCACTACACCACACTGACTGTCATAAGGTTACTAACCTTGCCTATACTGTACATTTTTTCAGCTCATCTCACCTTTCCAATTCTGAATGTGATGTGTTGGTGTCAATATAATGACAATATTAGTTTCAACTTGCAATATTCTACCATTCTGACACAGGTGAAAAATATAGGTGTGTGTCCCCCCACACTTGTTGTTGTTGTTGTTGTTGTTGTTGTTGTTGTTTAGTCATTTAGTCGTGTCCGACTCTTCGTGACCCTATGGACCAGAACATGTCAGGCACTCCTGTCTTCACTGCCTCCCGCAGTTTGGTCAAACTCATGTTAGTAGCTCCCTCCCCACTAGCACCATGAAATATACATCTGTTGTTAGTAGCTTAGATTACTCTAGAGAGCTCCCAATCCATGTGGAAAGTACCGAGCGAGATGAACCAATGGCTTGACTTACTGTAAGGCAGTTTCAAATACATTCCTAGATGTTCCTAGAAACCATTTCTTTACCATTCAACTACAATATATAGCAGGGGGTATCCAGCAATGCAAATGAATTTTTAGAATTGCCCCCCCACACACACACAAATGTCATATTTAACTGGATAGTGTAATTTGTATGCATGTATTTGATTTATATACCACCCAAGTCATGCCAAAGTGATGTTTGGTCTGCCATCTTGATTCAAAAGGTGCCTGTCAGCCAAACAATGGTGACGTATGCCACCCCCACCTCAAAATCCTTCTGGCAAGTTTGGTGATGATATATTGAGAGTCAGCCAAAGCTATGACCCGCCTCCTTCCCCCAAAAAGAGGGTCACAAAAAGTCATGTTTCAGTCTTATATTTTGATTCAAAAAATGGCGCCTGCCAAATTTGGCAATGTTATCATGAGAGGTGGCAGAATATATAGATAACAAGCAAACAAATGGACAAACCACTTTCCAAAATATGCAGTAGATTCTCAACAGCATCTTTGGAATTAATTGGGATCTTGTATGCATAGCATCATTTTATCCATTCCACCTCCTGGTAGGACTAGGAGAGACTCCTACATGACACTCTGGAAACCGCTGCTACTCAGAGTAGACAATAATGAGAGAAATGGACCATGTCTGACTCAGTATGAGGCAGCTTCCTAGGTTCCTGTCAGATGTGTTGGACTATAGCTCGGTGGCTGAGTATCTGCTTTGCATGTGGATTCAACCCCTAGGTTCAATCCCAAGCATCTCTAAGTAGGGCTGAGAGAGGCTTCCCATCTGAAACTCAGTCAGTGTAGTCAATACTGAGCTACATGGGTCAATGCTATTGACTGAGTATAAGACAGCTTCCTATGTTTTTATTAGTTTATTTTTGGCAACCTTACAACAGTGTGTCATGGATTATGCAGGTCAGATCCTTAATCCTCCCATGGCTGGACTGTGGATAGCAGTCTTTGACAAATCCCAGATCAGCCCAGGATACACAGCCCTATTTGTCCAGAAGGATCTAATCATCAGCTTGAGTGCATAGAGGCAGTCCAGGGCTTGGAAGTCTTTCACTGAGAAAATGTCACCTGCAGTTCACTGCTTTGCCACATGGGGAAGCAGCACACAGGAACTCTGGGTGATTATCATATATCTGAGTTACAAATTCCTTTCAGAGCCATCCTTGCCTTATGTAATTTGTGGTGAGGTATTTTCATATCACAGCATATTTCCCTGCTAGATTTTCAGCGAAAACTTTGAACCGATTTGATTATATATATATATATAGCACTCTGCCGTACTATTTATTCAGCAGAGTGAGGAAGGTACCTCAAGAAGTGGATTTTAGTTGCTGTGAAATGACACGTGTGTGTGTGTGTGTGTGTGTGTGTGTGTGTGTGTGTGTGTTTTTCTTTCTACTGCCAAAGAGGAGGAAAGGTGCTTGTGGGATTTTTCGTCTGAAGCATCGAAATAATTATTTGCTATGTATTTGAGTGTGTGCAAATGGAAACAGGTCACCATTTTCTGCTTCATCTCAGGCAGCAAAACATCTTGGGCTGGACCTGGACCTTTGGAGCTTTCACCAATCACAAATGCTTGTAAGAGGCTAATTGAAAGCTCATTAAGCCTGGTGTGCTTTGAAACCTGTGCCCTTCTGCACTCTGTAAAGTTCAAGCATGCAAGTGAACTGGCAGGTAGGTAACTGCATGCCTTCTGCAGGACTGTGAGATTAGCCATCTGTCATTTCATGCTTGCCAAATGCCAGCTGCAGGAGCAGACTTGGGTTCAAAGCCCTTATCATTGCCCTGCTGTCATGAATGCTGCTGCTTCCACAGTTCAGGTCCAGTGTCAAGACCCCGGCATTAGCCATAAATGCAAGCAATAAACTCTAGGCCATTTCAGGAGAGATATTATTTCTGTTTGCCATGTTTTCAGTATACTTATGTTGGGTGCCTGGTAAGGTCAAGATTCTTTGTGCTTTTGCTCAGTTTCACATGCTTGAAATTGAGTCACTACTCTGCTTGTTATTTTCAATTCAAGAAAGAAACTCCCATGAAGACAGAGTTAATACAACATGGATACTTTGAGGTACTGTGCATTGCTCCTGAGCATATAGGAGTCTCCATTTGCCCCAACAGACAAAGGGTGACACATATGCTTATCCCTATCTATTTATATCAGTGGGTGGTATCTAACTTACTCATTCTGTCAGTGCAAGGATATATGTTTTCACAAAGCTACACCCCCTCTGCTGTCCCTAAATCTATTATGGGGTTTCACCAATCCTCCAGCGCAGATTTGGTGATGGTGTGGGATGTGCAGAGGAAGGATTCAGTTGACTATTTAAATAATTCTTCAGTAGGCCTGCAGGACAGAAGTGATCCAATAAACATTTTGGATTGAGGTGCAGAGGTGGTGCCATTCTTGGAGAGCTTCAAAAATTAGAGGGCCCCCCTCCCCCATTGTGATTGTGTTGCTCACCATGCCATGTGCCTTTGAAGTGGTTTGCTCTGAGGCTTTTAGTGTTGTGAGAAGCATTACACATTCCACTTGCAAAATGTTTTGTGCCAGCACAACATTGTTGTGCAAGAGAAAGAATAAGCAGATTGCTGGTAACTGTGTTACATAATAGATAATGTGAACTGTGATCTGGGCAACTGTTGCATAGGATTCCTCTGCTGCACAGTGTTAAAACTCACCCATCTGCTAGCACAAGAACCCTCGTGCTAGCAGACAGAGAACATGGGATGAAGCCAAAAATTTCTCCCCAGTTATCTCTTTGCACTTCAGAGAAAAGGAATGTATCTCAGTGGTAGACAATCTGCCTGAAGGAGGTCCCAGATTTCATTGCCCAGCATTTCCAGGTAGGGCTGGTAGAAACCCTTCTCTGAAACCCTTGAGAGCTTCTGCCAGTTAGTGTATGCAATACTGAGCTAGATTGACTGACGTTCTGCCTTAGTTAGAAAGCAGCAATTCATGTTCCTTCCTGCAGCTTAGGTGACACACTTCAAGCCAGGACCTCAAAGGAAAAAAGCACTTGCAAAGGAAAGAGTATGCTGATGGCGTAGGAGGTAAAGTGGTGGATTGTGGTTGTTGGCAGCTTCAATTCAATACGGACACACATCCTGGTGCTTTATCCCCAATGAAATTAGATTGCTCCTTGATATATAGGGCAAGTGCTGTTATCTGTCTCGGTGGAGAATTCTTTTAGGCCTCAAGAGAAGCAAAAATGAAAAAAGCAGCCCTCATATTGCAATTTATAAACTAATGACTTACAAGCATGATTGTGACAAATCACTGGGATGACTTGCAGCCCCATAATTGTAGGAATGCCTCTCTCATTCCTTTCCCACTCACTCTAATGCCACTGCTTTGGAGCAAGTGTTTCAAAGCTTGCAGCAGTGACATTATTTGCCGAATTAGTGTGACACACTTCAAGTATGGAGGGTCTCTCCACCCAAGGATTGCCAACCTCTCATATTTAATAGAGATAAACCACTTCACCGTTTCTCTTTCTCTCTCTCTCTCTCTCTCTCTCTCTCTCTCTCTCATTGAAGGACCTTCAAAAAAGGTATTAGGTCAGAAAAGGTGCTTTGAGAAATGCCTGTCTAACAATTTCACAAGGAGCTCTCTTTATGCAATGGCTTTTAGTCATCACTGTTATATGAACTGTGGTGTGGTAACAGGGATTGATCACATTGTCCACACACCCAGAAGGAAGACAGAAGAGACATTGCAGTATTCCATGGATATTCCATCAATGCAATGGTTTTTTGCTTGCACAACAGAACATTCTCCTTCCTGCTCCCCCTAAAACTGTTTTAATTGTTCCCTGTACTCTCCAGAACATATGAGGGGCAAGCAGGCAGTGAGGGAGAGTTCTCTTTCACAAGCAGAAACCCTGGCACTAATAGAAAAGTGAATTGGATACACCCAGAACTTTAATATTAGGCTTTATTTGCTCACATAGCATGTGAGAATCTACAGCAAACTATCTAAGGGAAGGCAGATGTAACCTATGTCTAGCACCCTGGGCAAAACCATGGAGATGCATCAACATAAAGTGTGTGACAAGAGGCAAATATTTCTATCTCCCCACACTGGAGAGCAAACAGTGCACAGGACCTGACTGACATATACCCACCCAACATAATACAAGGCCCCAAGAGGAACAGAACAAACAGCCTTATGAGCTGATTCATAATGGAAGGTGTTTGTATAAATGCCTTTCAATGCAGGATACCTACCCCTGGTATTAAATGCCTTTCAACGCATGATACCTACTCACCTGCCTGTGCTAAATGCCAATTTAAATGAACAAATGAGCCAAATGAGCAAGCCAAAATCCACCATAAGACAATCAAATAAGGGGCAGCATGGAGTAGGTGAAAAAGGTCTCCAAAGGGCCAGTTCAGGAACACACCCCCAAATCCTACTCAGTACCCCCCACCCAAAGCATGAATAACAAAGTCCACATTCTTGAATGGTGAATGGTAAGGATGCTGAACAACAAGAAAGAGGAAGTGATTGGAGGAGCATCACCCTTGCTTGGCGAGTTGCCACCCCCCACCCCCAGTGGAAATAAAGACACATGACACAATTATTTAAGTTTAATGGGCAAAATAAGGCCACAACTTTATTGGTTACAGGTGATGAGCGGTATTGGCTCAGCATTGGTCCTAACCGACTATCAGGCTTCAGCCCATCCGCTTGAAGTCCGGGAAGGGTTAACCACCAGTAGGGGGAGTCCTGCTGATGCACATCAACTAGGAACTCCCCCGGGGTCACCGCTCGGGGGCGTGCCTTAGGCCCTCACCTCCATAGGCTTCGGACAGGGCCATGCCCCTCGGAATCCTTTATCGGACTACCCTTCAATATGCGGAGGAGGTGATGGCGCTTCCTCCCCCCTTCCATCTACATAACAATACCAATACTAATACCTAACCACCAATATCAAGGAAGTTGTGATGATTTTCTACGAGGTAGGTGAAAACCCAAGTGGCTGGTGCCAATTTGCCAAGTGGAAAAAATTCCTACCAGGCCCCTTCAACAGGCAACCAACCGAGGTCCATGGCAAGGTCAAAGACGAAAACCTTAAAGGGCGGGAGGGTGGGAAACCGAAGAAGCTGGAGGCAGCCAAAGAGGGAGATCCCCGGCTGCGCCTGCATTAAATAAGATAGGCCACGCCCCCAAGCCAGCTGATTGGCTGTCCAGGGGATGATGCGGCCGGGGATTCCCTCAATCACACGGAGGCTGAGAGTCAGCCACCGCGCGTGTGGTGTGGGCGTGAAGCCCGCAACCCCACCTCCTTTGAAGGCGGAAGTGGTTTTATAAGGCAAGTACCAGTCTTGGTTTGGCTGGCTCTGACAAGCACCCTTCCTCCTGTAAGGGAGATGGAGCAAATTCACTCTGCTAAAGGAACAAGAATTACATTGTTCTAACAAAACACGGAACAGTTGTGCAGCCTACTTTGCTTAGGATGGCTGGGTTGATTTTCTTTTCTTTCGTGGATAATTCATTCCTAAACAGCTGCTTTCTAAAACAATTCCAAAACTTTATCTCTTCTCCTTCCCTCTGTGATATTGGTAATCATGTCTTTTTTATGTCTTTGATTTCCTGTTGAGTAGGAAGTATAATGTTCTCCTTTTCCTTTTCCTTTTTTTTTTTTAAAAAAGACATAAGTGATATTTTGACAAATTTCAAGTAGCTCGGGAGACCCTGGAGGCAAAAAATACAAACAAAAAACCCAATAATGATGTAGGATCACAATTTGCTGGAAATGAAAATGCTCCTTGAATTGCTGGAAGGTTCGGTTGGATAAAACTACTGTGAAAGTAAAAAGCATAGTGATGGACACAATCACATCATGAAGCTCTCTGAGAATGGCGCCATATCAGCACCGCAATCCAAAATGCGGATTAGATCACTTCTGTCCTGCTGATCTGTTGAAGAAATCTTCAACCATGTGGTGGACATGTAAAAGGGTAAAAGAGTGTTGGGAAATAATCCATAATGAATTGAAAAAAAATGTTTTCCAAAAAAAACCCTCAGAGTCCTTTTTGTTGGGGATAATTCAGACAGAAATTCCCAGGTATCAAAAAAAGATTATTGATGTATGCTACCACTGCAGCCCATGTTTTGTTAGCTCAATAATGGAAAATGAGCGATGTCCCAACTAAAGAAGAATGGCAATTTAAACTGATGGAATATGTGCAGCTTGTGGACCTAACATATAGAATAAGAGAACAAGAAGAACATACATTTAAAGAAGATTGGAAAATGTTTATTGAATATATGGGGGGGGGAACTGTGTACACCTGAAAACGTCGGCAGCATTAAGATAAATTCAGCAGTGTAAACAAGTTTTGTTGGATGTAATAATGGAATACTGAATGGTTTAGTTTATGTAAAATATGCAGGGATTTATGATATGCAAAATGAAGCATGGAAAGAGAAGAAGGGAAGTCATTGGTATTTTTAGGTTGTTTAAACAAATATTCTAAAGTGTAAAACAGAAAATTTAATAAAAGTTTGTATGTATATATATATATATATATATATATATATATATATATATATTTGAGAGACAGAGAAATCTTCAACCACTCAACTCCAACGGACTGTTCAGACATGATTTTGAATGCACATAGAGCAGGTTCATGGGCATAGCTAGGATTTTTGTTAGGGATGGGGGACAGGCAAGGTTGCTGAGTCCCCAAAAGAGGACATTATGCCCCCGCTTCAGCTGGAGGGGAAGAACCATTAACTATTCAATTAACTATTGAATAGTTTTGATGCTTTTTAAAGGAACAGATGGAGAGGGCTGGGGACCACATTTGTCTTGTGTCCTAAGTTTCTCAACTCTGCCTTAGCAGCTCACTGGGCAAGGAAGAATAGCGAGGAGGATGAAATGAAAGGAAAAGGGAAGGCAGAGAGAGGGAAAGAAAATGGGGGACCATTTTGTTCTTGTCCCTGCACAATAGCATCTGGCCCTCAATGATTCACCCCCAAAGAAACAAGGCCCTCAGCAGAAACAAGAGTGCCCCGCAACTCTGATTTAGGGCTTTGTGGGTGAAAAATCAGCATTTTGATTGCACTCATGAGGCCATGAGGGCTGAGACAAGTTATATCATATTCATTCACATGCAAACTTTTTTTTTAAGGAAAAAAAACTATAGCAATAAAATTTAAAGCCCTTTGTCAGCTGGCACTTCCCAAGCTTCAGGACATGAGATGATTTCTTTAGAGCAACATAACTCAGAAGGTAAAAAAGGAGCAGTCGGCAATTTGACTGGCAATTGGCTGAGTTATGGGTGGCATTAGAGAAGGTAATGGAGATTTCTGGGTGGCTGCAGTGAGTTCCTGCGGGCTAATACATCCCATAAGAATACATTTCTTCTTAGGCATTCCAGAAAGAGTCTAGATGGTAATGACATGAGAAACAAATTCTGTCAATTTCACACCTGCTCCAGTTATGAGAGCCACCAGCTCCAGGGCTACATACAAGCTTCCCTTCATTCCGGGCTTAATCAAATCCATTTTCAAAGGTGTGGGATACAGTGGGTATGGAATGGTGCATGGCTTGTTTCCTAAAAAGATGAGGTTTTGAATCACAGTAGCAAGTCAAAGAAGGAAGTCCCTCCACTTCAAATGTACATAATTGCACATTGCTGGGAATCACAAGCGGGGAGACTGCTGTTGCATTCATGTTTGCTTGCACCAGCCACTATTGCCTCTAGGAATATCATGTGACTCAACAAGTGATCAACCAATTTACAGGAACTTACAGGATGTAGTCAGGTGACTTCAGGAGACATTAGGTGGGCAATATTTGGGTATGGTCATAGAACCATAGAATTGTAGCTGGAAGGGATCTCAAGGGTTATCTAGTCCAACCCCCTGCAGTGCAGGCATCTCAACTTAAGTGACCATGATGGATGGCTATCCAACCTCTGCTTAAAAACCTCCAAGAAGATTTAAGCAGAAAGAATGTTGGTATGAAAAAATGGGTCTGAGGTCAGTGGGGAGTTCCGAGAAGGCTTGAAGAATTCAGTCATTGCATTTTTCTACACAAACTGTCCTGATCCACATTCACCATACTAAGAAGACTAGAATTAAATTACCCACTTACTTTTCCAGCCCCCCCCCCCAAATTTCCATTCCATTTCTGAACTCAAAGAAGTATAAAAATGCATTTAGAAGCGCTTGTGGGTTTTAGTTTCACATACACAGAGACACAAACACAAAGAGTTGTCCTTAGAGCAGACCTATTGAAATGAAAGCTTTTGAATTAGTCAGGTCTGTCAGTTTCTATGGGCTTACACCACACAGCGCTAGCATTGGAAACAACCCAAATGATGCCAGAAATTGGACCAGAATTATTTATTTTACTTTATTTATTTAAACAATTTATATACCGCTTAACTATGATAGTTTCTAAGCAGTTTACAAAGGTACAAAAAACCAAAAAACCAATAGAAAAGGGGTTAAAACCATGAAATCAGACATCATATTGCCTAATGAAATTAAAAAAAAGGATTCATTAGTTACCAGAAGTTCAGCAGGGTGACAACCTGCCTGATCTCCACTGGAAGGCAATTCAACAAAGTTGGGCCCACAATACTAAATGCACAATTCCTGGTGGATATTGAGATGTGCATCTGATCTATGGGCAAACCACTAACAGTCACACCCTCAAAACCCACAATGAACAGGCAGGGATACAGGAGATATAAGCAGTTCCTGAGGTATCCTGGCCCCAATATGTTAAGGCCTTGTAAATTAATGCAAGAATTTTGAACCTGGCCTTCTAGTGTTATGGGCAGCTAGTGCAGAATTTTGCTATCAGCTGGAGTTTTGTGCTGGTGATAGTCTGTCACCACCAGCAATTTAACCACAGCATTTTGCACCAGCTGGAGCCTGCAGACCAGGCCCATGGGTAGCACCCCACACAGTGCATTGCAGTAATTAAGTCAACTATTCCTGCCCAAAAAACTATTGTAGTCAAGTACCAGCTGCAGCTGATGAAAGGCACTCCTAGCCCCTGAGGCTACCAAGAGTACCTCCAAACTGCGAGCCTATTCTTTCAGAGAAAATGCCACTCTATCCAGAACTGGCTAATAGTTGGACATGGACATCTCCTGGACATGGGAACTAACCAACCCACTGTATGTTTCTCTTTCCAAAGTTGAAGCTGAAACAGAATCCCCCAATGCTACTTTCTGGACATATTCCTCTAGGTAAAAGCGGAACCACTGTAAAACAGTGCCCCAGTACCCATCCAACAGAGTTGTTCCAGAGGGATACCATGGTCTACTACAGTATTAAAATCTTCAGAAAGATGAAGAAGCAGGAGAAGAGTTGCACACAACTGTCCTGCTCTCAATATAGGCTAATTCAGTCTCAAAAATACATGCATGGTTCCAAACTGAAACAGGTCCAGGTAATTCTTTTTGTCCATTTGGATGAAGATATGTGACTGTGATGTGGACCATAATTAGATGGAGGCTGTAATCCTAGGCACATTTAATTCCATTATCCCCAGTGAACACAGCATGACATACCACATCCATCAGGTTGCATCTGTGATTTCCCCATTCCTAGTTCCAAATCTGATTGCTGGGAGGTGCCAGTGCAAGTAAGGGAGATTTCACCCTAAGATTCTTTGCTACATAGAGGATGTGAGACCAGTAAACCAGAGGGTCTCCAGGGGAAATTTCACAGCCTTCATAACATCAAGGCCAAACTATAATGTATTCTATATGAAGATTTCTCTCTCTCTCTCTCTCTGTGGTTTTTTTCATAGCAAATGATTATGTATTCAGATAACAAAGATCAGGAGGTGACGGCAGTAGAGTAGACCAACAGTTATTTTTTCAAACTAGTGTTTGGAATCATTTTATACTTTATTTTTGCAGCTCTGATATGTGAGACATCAGCTCCAAGTTTATTTGTTCTTTTTAGTTCTGTGATTTTATTTATCATGAATTTACCTTTCAGTTGTTTGGTGTGATCTGGTATACTGTTTTCACTGTACAATGAATTTGATTGCCATATGAGACTTTTCTGTTTTGTAAAAAAAGAGAAATAAACAGATTTTTTTTTTAAAAAAAAAAAACCCCGTTCAAATAAAATATGCAACTGTGTTAAAGGTAAAAGGTAAATGACCCCTGGACGGTTAAGTCCAGTCAAAGGTGACTATGGGATGTGGAGTTCATCTGGCTTCAGGCTGAGGGAGCCAGCGTTTGTCCACAGACAGCTTTCTGCAGCATGACTAAACTACTTCTGGCGCAACGGTGTTCTAGCCAGAGCACACAGAAACACAATTTACCTTCCCACCACAGTGATACCTATTTATCTACTTGCACTGGTATGCTTTTGAACTGCTAGGTTGGCAGAAGTTGGGACAGAGCAACAGGAGTTCACCCTGTCTCAGGGATTCAAGCCACCGACCTTCTGATCAGCAAGCCCAAGAGGCTCAGTGGTTTACACCACAGCGCCACCCGTGTCCCTTGCAACTATGTTACTACATGTTGAAAGGTCAATCTGTGTTAGGAGCTTTGAAAAATGTTCTGCTGTTAGAGGGTTGAGATAATGATTCCTATGCTCATGATTTGCAATCCCCCCCACTGTAAGTGTTGTTCATGTCTTGTTAGCTGATTGCAAGACCAATATGCCCCAATTCAGTTCTTTAGTCTACTATATCATGCTATAATTATTAGGGCTGTTCATGGACCCCCAGTTCTGGGTCACTTGCCACCAGTGCTGCTTGCCTGCTTGCCTCCCTGCCATTCTGTTGTCATTCTGGTGTTGATGTGGCCACCTATTGGCAGCCACACTGACAGCAAAGTGATGACAACCATACAATTTTATGTATATAGAAAGATCTATATTTATATAGTTATAATATTATATAGCTATATTTATTTCTATAGTTATAAAATTATGCTGCAGAAATATAGTTAACTTTGACTTGCTGTACATATTATACATATAATATATGCAATTTCAATGTACAATTTTACACAGAATTACTCAGCCTTAAAAAAGAAATCCTGGCAATCCACAAGCAGCATAGACACAAGTGGTCTCTCAATGCAAGAAGTGGTCAGAACCACCAAACTCTACATATAAATCTATTAAAAACAAATGCCTCCTTCATCAGATGACACTCCTGGTCCCTTCCAACTCTACAATTCTATGATTCTGTGATAAGTACTTTGCATCACACCTGTGAGAATTCCACCAAGATTTTACCTGCATTTTAACAATTTCCAAATGCAATTACACTTTTTATTATTTGATGGATAACGGTATGAAAAATAGTGAGAGGTTTTGGCACTTTATTTGCTTGTAGCTCCGGATAAATGACATTACATAGAGTCAAAGAAGAAGCATAATGCTGCTTTAGAATTACAAGTAGACACCTTTTTTATATATAAAAAAGAATTTCTGTGCACCCATAAATGCTTCACAAGTTACACAGCACTGTGTTTTAAGCAGCAAAAGGATTAAAAACTTTTTGGTATTGTGGTACAAAAAAAGGGGGGGACCTCAGTAACTAGGTGGTGGGAATTATTTATTATACTGATTTGCAGAATGAAAGTGCCAGTGTTTGTAGCAAACGAACTCATAACTCTGCAGAAGAGCTGGCAATAAAACATCTGGAGTTATGGCCAAGGAGTCTAGATCCTCTTCGAAGATACAGAGATCCATCAAAGAGAAAATAAATGATTTAAGATCATTAGAAGTGCAGGCTGCTTCAGTGTTAATTTTATAAAAGTAGAAAAACTCAAGATGCTATAATAAAATGTTGGATTTTTTTAAAAAAGGTTTCAATTTGTAGAACAATAACAGTACCTTTTCTACTATTGCCTCCAGTCTCTTGATTTATCACTCCTAAGAGAATCTTGTTTTCACCAATGTATCATGGAGCTGGAAAACATAGATCCACACAGGAGCAAGTAAGCCTTGAAATCTTCTGAAGGTGAAGAAATAAATGTAGAGGAGACCCATGATTCCCCCCCCCCTCTGAAATATGTTCTTTAAAAAACAAAAAAACCCCAAATACCTATGCAGACAATACTCTGAGAGTTAGCTCACAAGATGTGCTTTTCTACCCTTGCACTTTCCTCTTCCATTCCTCTTGTGAATGAAAGCTTTTGTCATTATAATTGTGTAGTTTCTAAGGCACTACAGTGACATATCACTTTAAACTATCATGGCTTCCTGCAAAGAATTCTGGGAGCTGCAGTTTGTTAAGGAGTTGTTAGGCGCCCCCATTCTGCTTTGCACAGCTACAAATCTCATAATTTTGATTAAAACATAAAAATACAACTCCCAAAATACCAGAAAGTGTAGCATAATAACATAATGACCGTAATATTGCCTTGCGTCTTATATACCCAGTCAATAAATGTATTCTGCAAATGATGTTCTCCAGAGACACCATCTCATTGGGAGATCCGTTCAGTGCAATGTAGGAATTGAACTCTTAGTGTAGTGGCATCTATGCTTTGAAATTCCCTGCCCACAAATTCTAGACAAGTACCATCTCTGTTTTCTTTTTGACACCTACAAAAGACCTTTCTCTTCCATCAAGTCTGTTAAATTGTGATCTTTCTCAGTCTGCATCTGTATTGCAATTGTTTTTCAGAGGTTTTAAAGATATTTAGATGTGGTTTTATTGCATTATCACTTGTTGGTTGCTGCCCTGGGTTCATTTGGGAGGGAAGATGGAATATATAATAAATAAATAATAAGAGTCTGGCTGAATAAGACCAAAGGGCTGTCTACAAGCACTGTATTTTCTTACTACGCTGGTCAACCGCATGTCCATGGGAATCCCACAAGCGGGGCATGAAGAGTGCAATAGCCCTCTCTTGCATGTTACTACCAGCAGCTAATACTCTGAGATACCCTGTTTCTGATGAAGAAAGCAATATAGCTGCCATAATTAGCAGTCACTGATGACTCTGCATTCCATGAATTTGTCTAATCTCCTTTGAAAGCCACCAGGGATTTATGGACATTGTGCTCTCTTGCGCACTCTCTCTCTCTCTGCTATATGTATCTGTAATTGATTTCTGTATTGGTTTTATGATTTTAATATTGTAAACAGCTTGGTGATTTTCACAAGAAGGGTGGTATACAAATGAATTGAATTTTGTGTGTGTGTGTGTGTGTGTGTGTGTGTGTGTGGTTACTGAGGGATTCCCCATAAGTAAAAAAAAGAAGAAGAAGTACATTCAATGGCTCTGTTTTTAAATCACAGAATCCTTCATACAAGTCATTTGCAGTCAATTAGGAACCTTTTTGTTGTAGATAATGTGGGGGGGGGGGAGAGAGAGCTGGAGATAGAGAGGGCGTTGCTATATTTTAACCAGGTTTCAAGACAATTACTGCCTCCCAAAGTTGATCGCTTTTGGTTTAAACACGAGAAAACAAAATAAAAACAGAGAGAGAGATAGGCACTGTCATTGGGTTCATGAAGACACAGAAGAGAAGTGGGGAGGGGGAAATGTGGAGAAAGTGGATCAGTTCTTTAAGTGAGCTTTAAGATGGCACCCATGCCCTGGAGCTGGCATAGTTTCTTTCTATCCCACTGATTCCAATGGGGGGCACTTGCTTTTAAGAGTGGGGATGGAACAGGAAACGGAGAGTGGGGACATTTGCCTAACATCTTCTGCCCTTCTGTCAAGAACTCAGCAGGGCATTGGAAAAGGCAGTATATCTGCCTTCAGTTTCCCCTCCTGCCAACACCCTTTTTGGGCTGCTCTGCTGGTGTTTTAATATGCTATTTTGTTTCCATGTTAAACAAAATAATTGAAAGTGGAGTTTAGTTTGTACCTTTTCATCAGAGATTCCTGCAGCTACTGCACAAATATTCATGTTCAGTTCCCCAAGACTGCCGAACCAACCTGGCTGCCCTGTGGATAAAAGAGCTTATCTTCAAAATGCAGAGGGAAATATTCCTCAAGCGAGCAAAGCTTTTGTAAGTGAACTCTACCTCCTGCAATTACATCTGAACTTTCAAATCTAGAGACCACACTTGGCATCCCCTTGACCTTCCGATTTCCTTGGGTTTTCTTTAGTATTACAGAGGCAGAATGCAGAGAGAAGCTGTAGGTGGGTGGAGAACCAGCAGTCTCTTCTACTTGGGTTTAAATTTTGGCTTTCTTTATCTCTCATTTATAATCCACATGAAAAATGGGATTCGGTTAGATAACCCTTGTGCTCATGAAAAAGGTTTTTGATGCAGTGGACATCTCCACTAATGGAAGAGGAGGAGAGACAAAGTTTGCAGGTTTGCCTTTTCCTCAGCAGCCCTCATGCCACCCCAAATCTCTGAATCCATGATTGGGGTGTTGGGGACTGTGTGGGCATTGTTAGGTTGTGACTGAAGGGCAGGAAGGTGCAGCTTCCAATATTTTGCTCATGCGCCTTGAATTTTCTGACCCTTTCACCCTCCTTTTTATACTCTAAAAAATGTAACTTTGGCACAGCACAGTGTTGGTGTTGTGTGGGTGTAATGAAAGCAACAAACAACACTTCATCCAAGTTTGCTCTGGATCCTGGCAGGATGCAGTTAAAACCATATATTTATTACAGTGCAGCATCTTTTTTTCTTTTTAATCAGAGGAACTGATGCAACCGAAATGAAGAGTCAGGCAACACAGTGGCTACGTCGCAGAGAGCTCTTATTTGTTGGCCCCAAACTTTTTGTTCCATTTGACCTTGACAAAAGCCAAATCAATCATACCTTTCTCTTCCTTGGATGTGTGAATGTTCTCTGCTAAGGAATTGGTGAATTGGTTTATTTCAAGAACCTGTGCAAGGTTGTAAACAGTATGCTGAAATGGTACTTGTGAGACTCTCCAGGTTGTTTATCTTAGCTGTATCAGAAGCTGCCTTTGTCAGGGTCCCTTGTGATGAATTCTCTGGAGGTTTTGCTTTGTTTCCTTGAATGTAACTAAGACCTGTGATTTCAGTTTCTAGGTAACCAAGAAATATAATAAATAACTCTCAAAGTACCTCTACATGTTATTGTTTTTATTTAAGGCAGGAAATGTGGGTAATTTTGCCTTGCACCCACAAATTGCCACACGAGGGAGTAAATTTCTACAGCAAAGGTAATTAGGATATTTCCCCCCCAATCCTTTGCTCAAGGAAGGCTACAGTGAAAAGTATGGGTTGAATGAAGAAATGAGCTAATGTAGAAGTAGAAGGATACTTGTAATATTTGTGTTAATTTTGTTTGTTTGTTGTCTTAAATTCATATCCCATCTTTACTCTACCTTGGAACTCAGGTGGCCACCCAAGGAAGCTAGGGGAGGGGAACCTCAGGCCCACCTAAGGGTTCAATGTGACCCTCTCTGTTGGGCCCTTGGAACTCCCACTAGGTCACACTTCCTCTTCAGCCTTACTCTGCATCCTCTTTGAGTGTTTTTGCTGGGCTGGAATGTGGCCTTAAACTCCAATCATGTACAGTACCCAACCAAGAGTTTACTATCATCTATACAGATGTCCCACCTTGCTGGGATCAATTGTTCATTTTTCTTTCATTCTTCACTTTTCAAAGTGCATCAAGTTGTACATAATAAACAGTACATGCCTAGGCATGCCTACTCAGAAGTAATCCCGTTGAGCTCAATGGGGCTGTAGAATTGGAGCATTTTTTTCAATTCACTACCTCAAGAGAGGGTGATGGTCACTGGCTTCAATGACATTAAAAGAGGATTAGACAAAAACATGGATGACACATCTATCAATATCTATTTGTCAGTGGTGATATGGAAGCTCCGTGTTCAGTGGTAGTATGCCAATAAATACTTTCAGCTGGATTCTGGCCTTACTGGAAGGAGTTCCTGGGGGCCATGGGGGCCTTGGGGACCTCAAACAGAACGCTTCTGATGATTGGTCTTTGGTTTCATCCAGCAGGGAACTTCTTATGTGTGGTTTTTTCCATTCACCATCTCCTTAGGAAGGTACTATAGGTAGGGATAGATGGATCAGCCTGTTTCCATTTTGTGTCAGTTTCCCATGTGTTCAGTAATATCTCCCCACCCCCCAGCTTTCTGTAGAGGGGGGGAAACTGCATGGAAAATTCAGTTTTACATTGATATCCAACTTTAGTCCACTAATTTTGATAAGTTACAATGAAAATGACTTAATCAGATATTATCCTCATGTTTGCATTTTTGTACCTACTTTCCTCTAAAAAAATACATATTTTGTTTGCAATTTGTTTCTAAAATGAACATTTTTTGGACATTTCTCCTTGTAAAAACACACATTCTGTATACTTTCATTTGAACTGAAACGGCACTGCAACATGTGCAATCCTGTTGAGAGCTATGTCCAGAACTACTAATTACTACAACTTTGCTTTAGAATGCAGATTGAACAAGATGTTCTTTTGTCCTTAACCATGGGTCCTCAGCACCAAACTTTCAGCTTCCCATTTTGAGTTCAATTTCTGTGTCCCTGCTTTATGTCTGCTCAGTTTTTGAGTAGATATCTCAGATTTATATCTCATGTTGGACTTCACAGATGCTTTGTAAGAACATTCTACAGATGAGAGGGCACTTTGTGGTACTTGATGCAATTGTCTTAATGCCATTCTCCACAAGGAGGCATAAACTGGGAAGCATAAGCTGTCATATGTAGAATCACAGCATCCAGGTGAAAAATCTGACTCCATTCAACTGCGCAGAGGCTTAGTTGGCCTTTAATTAATTTGATTATTTCTAACAAATTTTCCAATACCAAAAATTGGAGCTAGTGTTTGACTTAGAATTAACTCTGTCTTTAATGAATAAGGCAGAAGCAAGATGTGATTGCAGCTAATATAACTAACTGTGAATTAAACAGAATTCTGGTGCAATTATTAAAAGGTTCAAGAGTTCATAAATGAAATGAATGCTGAAAATTGATTCCTCCCCCACCCTTCCTGGTGTGAGGAGAATATTCCTTTCAGCTCTAATAAAGTGCTGTGAGAGAATAGGCCTGAATATAGTTCCTTTATGAGAGATAAGCTTTTATGGCTGTCTCAAGATACATACATAATGTATGTCTATTTATTTGGCCGATGCCTTAGAGAAACTGTGTCAACAGAACACCATAAAATAATACCACGGACTTTGCCAACATGGTACCCTCCATATGTTTTGGACTAAAATTCCCATCAACACTGGGTGAAACTCATAGGTTGTCCAAAACATCTAGAGAGCACCAGGTTGGCAAGTGCTGGTATATGACCTTCTTATTCTTTACATATTTCCAGTGTCTACTCAAAATAAAATCAACTGAGTCCAGTGAGCCTTACTCTGAAATAAGTATGTATAAGATTGTGCTATTATGATCATTTACCTGTTGATTGAAACAGCAGGTCACTAATGCATCAAGAAAGTCTGAGCAGCTAATTCCATTGGGATTTAGACATACTGTCACTCAATCATAGGTCCCTTCCTTCCCATTCTACCTGCTGGCATCCCAATGTTGTTGTTCTGTCCGCTTCATCACATTGTACATTATTTGTGCACAGCTTTTATATAAAATATTTTTAAAATATGTAAAATAAGAATATTGTTATATAATATTATGTTATATAACATAAAAATGCACACTTTTCAGTGATGTGCAATTGTTTTGTAGGCATCTTTTATGCAACATACATGTTTTTGTTCACTGAAAATTCACTGTAAAATCTGGAGAAGTGTGTAATCTTAGAAGGAGCTGCATTCTGATTCCGAGGCAAATTCCTGAGCGTCAGGTACAATTTTTCAGTCAAATCCTCTTTCCCCCTATCCCAAATTAGAGCCACTTTTAAAACTAGTTCAAGAAATTTGGTACTTCAAAAACAGGAAAAAAAGTGGATGAAAAGACTCTATTAAGCACTCCTACTTCTATGCTACCAAATATGTTTCAGTGAATGCCTGTTGCTTGCAGTATATGTATTTTGGGTGCTTCTTGAGGCATCTAAAGAGGCCCTTAACACAATCCTCTGTTTGTATCACTGCAGTGGAAACTAATCCATAACACTCATTCAATCACTCATCTATATTTCTTTTTTGCCCTTAAAATGTTGGTTTGTTGGCTGGATGATGAGCACATCCTTCATCTCTTTAGCAACTATTTTTTAAAAATAAAAAAAATGGTGGTGGGCACATCACTGCTTGACATATACAGATGTGCAGATTAAAGGCTTGTTAAAAACAGCCCTTGAGATGACACAACATTTCGGCTTTGAAAGAGGCATTGTGTTAACTTATAGTGGTGATGATGTGCATTTCATGCTAAATTGCCGAGAAGGTAATAACATACTATAAGGCATCGTAATGATTCTATTGAAGCACCATCACATCCTTCAAAGCCTTTGTGCTTTTGATGAAGGCTTCTTTCCCCCTCTGTTATTTTACATGAGCCCATTCTTTAAAGGAGAAATCGTTAGTTCAGACAATGGGAGATTCAAAATCACTAGAATACTTTGAATTCAATGGGAAGAGGAAGTTTGATGCTCTTACTGCATATCATGCTCAGTTTGCTGTAATTGGTTGCTACTTCAGACAACTAGAAAAAAATAGTATGGCTGCTATAAAATAGGCTAATTCTGGCCTGATTCCAAACCCAGTTTAAACCCACTGAACATCAAATATATTATTTGGAGTTTGACTTCCTCCTACAAGAAGCATCAATGACTACCAACTTGAAAAGCTTTAAAGTAGTATTAGACAAATCCACAAAGATAAAGCTATGAATATCTACAAGCCATAGTGTACATTTTCTACCTCGAATTAGTTCTAATTGTTAGGAATAGCATAACACACGGGCAAAGTACTATTGCACTTAGGTTCTGGTTTTAGGCTTCCTATAGTTATTTGGTTGCCCACTGTGAGAAAGGATTGCTGGACTAGATAGGTCTTTGGTCAGCAAGAATTTAGTTTTTTTTGTTTTTTGTATTAAATATTTTCTTGATTTACAAAAGTGTGTGCAATGTCTCTCGCTTGTACTTTTTTCCCCATGTAACATTTTTACAAATCAGTTTCATTTGTTGAGACATTAGGAAGAAAAGGGGGAAAGGGGGGGAGAGATGGGGGTTGGGTCGGGTGGCAATGTTTCTATTTTACTTACTATATGTAGGGTTTGGTGTCAGCATTGCTTGTGCAGGTTCTTTGCTGTTCACTTGTGTTCCTTTGGTGGTGAGAGAGGTTGGGGTTGGCCTAGGATGTGGTTATTCATTTGTGGTTGGCTGTGGTGGTCTTTGTTTTCATGTGTGAATGGGGTGGGTGGGTGTTTTGGATCAGGTTAGCCATATTGATTTGTATGCTGTTGGTGGATTTTTGTCATTGTCTTGTTGGGCAGTGTATGTGATAAAGGGGAGCTGGGCTGTTTCCCATACTATTTGGTATCATTGGTCCATGCTTACTCCTGACAGGTCTCTCCAGTGTCTGGCTATGGTGCTTCTGGCTGCTGAAAGTAGCAAAAATTTTGTTATGTTATTTTCTTAACACAGTTATTCCTACTTTGAAAAATGTTAAGAAAGAGAGAAAGAAAGAAAGAAAGAAAGAAAGAAAGAAAGAAAGAAAGAAAGAAAGAATACAATGGCTCAATCCCTGTTTTGTTATTAAGATGCATGAAATTTGGTTGTGATTCCCAAAAATGGTAAGAAAAAACACTCTGCTTTATTACTGATATATGCTATCTTACTTTGTTATGTTACTGATTTATTACGCTGAGCCCTTCTTAGAATTGGGGTGAATGTAGGTAACTCAAATCTATTCATCACCCTCCAGCCAAACATTGACAAATTGTGAGTATTTACAGATGGAGCCAAGAAGGAGGAGGTACATGGTTTGAGTAGGAAAGTGAGGAGGTCAAGGTTCCAGTGATAACTACCAGCATTTAATTGTCCCAGCTTGCAATTTATGGGGTCTTTTATATACCACCTTCTGCCCTCCTAGTGATGAGCTTTTGGCTAGTATAAAATCAACCAAGTAATAAGAAGCAAAATAATTGACAAGATAATCAGAAATTTGGTTTTCATGGCATCCTGGGAAAAAATTAAAAATAGTTCTCCAGGGCAATAGCACAGTGCATTCAAGCCAACGATTGCTTGATCATACATAGGAGCATAAGAATAGCCTGTGGGACCCGGCCAATGGCCCATCTAGTCCTGCTTTCACAATGGCCAGCCAAATCCTGATGGGAAGACCAAAAGCAGGACCCTAGCACAAGAACATTCTCCCCTCCTGCAGTTGCCAGCAACTGGTATTCAGGAGTATAGTACCTTGGACCATGGATACAGAATATCCCCATTGCGGCAAGTAGCTGCTGATAGTCCTAGCCTGCATGAATTTTTCTAAACCTCTTTTAAAGTCATCCAAGTTGGTGGCCTTGGATTGAGCATAAGTATGAAGCCACCACTGAAATGGCCTGTTCTCATGTTGCAGGCCTCTGGATTTCTTATGGAACACGGGGAAAAGGGCCTCAAAGTGTGAATTTGGCCCTCAGACTGAATTTGCTCAAATTCTTTAATCCTTTAGAGTGTCCGTGTGGTCTACTTTACAGGAAAAAGGTAAACAGCATTTCCATGCGTTCTGGTTTCCATCGTGGTGTCCCATTGCACCAGAAGCAGTTTAGCCATGCTGGCCGCATGACCCAGAAAACTGTCTGCAGATAAACACTGCCCCCCTTGGCCTTAAAGTGGAGATGTGTGCCACACCCCATAGTCAAATTCAACTGGTCTTAACTGTCCAGGAGTCATTTACCTTTTACGTTTACTTTACAGAGGATGATCCTATGTTCAGAGAAAGGAGAGCTGAAGTAGTCTTGAAGTTGCCCATCAAAGCAGTTTAGCAGCTGGGCAAAATACCGAGGCCACCTGGTCACAGACTTCCCAACAATGGTGAGATGTGGTGTGTGTGTCTGTAGCAACTATTCATATAAATTAGAAAATAAAATTGCATACATATCTTCATCCTTTTTGTCATGTATTTTAGTGATTTCCTTTTGGGGAGGGCGTGGGTATGCATAACTAGCCACCCAACTTACCTTAGTCCTGTTAACCGTGGATAAAATAAACTATTCATACACACACACATATACACCACTTACGTTGATGTTTGCTCTTCTGTCCTTGGCTTTAGAAGAATGGTATTGAATTCTTGGATTTATTTAAGCAATTAAATGGGATTCATTTGTCCACATTTCTGTCTTTGACAAACTGATCACGAGAGCTCTACTGACTTTAACCTAAGTTTGTTCAACTTTGATAGGAAACCAAATTTCCAGGAAGCAACCCAGTGCCCAAATTCCTAATTTCTGATTGAAAGAAAGCTTCATGGTCACTTAAATCTGTGTTAAAGAAACCTCTGCATGATGTCATGGTCAATATGGAGAGAACGTTTACTAAAATTAGCTAATACCCTTGGTGCATGCATCGGCGATTGCTGCTCCACTGAAAAAGGAATTCAAATACAATGCAAGAAAAACATGTCCCTAAGAGATAAAATAAATCCAATCGACTCGTGAAGCCCTTGCTAAGACAGGGCTCTCATCCAGCATTTTTCAATGAGAGCCTAACCTCAGAAGAGCTGGCCCCTCCCCATCTTATTCTGTTAGACCATTTGCTCAAAATACGATGGAGAGTGATGGTAGATAATAGACAGTGCTAAGTAATGAATATTAGAGGAAGGAAAGAGAAATTAAGAGCTGAAGGCACAGGAGAAAGGATGTGTTTGGAAATGGGATGGGGAATCAATGAGGTGGAAAGTTATAAGGATGAAGTTTCAGATGTTGAGATACTGGCCTCAGACTTTTCACACCTGAAGCAGAAATTTTCTCACACATATACACAGGCACACAGAGATTCCCACTCTTGAACGGAGCTCATTTGGTTTTAACAGCAAGTCAAGTTGCTGAGTGTTAGAGGAAAGAAAGGGCTGCTCTTGCATTTTTCCATTTAAGGTTTTGGTAGAAAAGGATGAAAGAAATTCAAAGGCTCAGGAGATTTTTGAAGACCTGGAAAAATTGTTTTGCAATAAGGTGAGGAAGGTTTTATACAAACTTAAGCTGTGGTGCTGACTTGGGCCCCAGGCTGTGGCTGCTGAGTGTGTGTTTGCTCCGGGGTCCAAGCGTCCTCCAAGGGTCCTCTGTTGAGGCCCATCGTGGCTGCAGATGCACCCCAGAAGCATGTCTGTGGCCACAGCAGACTCCCACAGGAGCCCCACAGCGGAGGTGCAGACCACGGCCCAGTTGCTGCCATGGCACCATAGTGCCAGTGGTAAGGTGGTGGTGGGCTGTGGTGGTAGGCTGCAGTGGTGGCAGTGGGGGACAAAGGACGGGCACCCAGAGCAAATATTTTGTGGGTGCCTGGTCCCCCACGGCTCCCTGGAGCTGGCACCAGTAGTGATCATGGTGATGATGGTTATTTATACCCCGCCCATCTGGCTGGGTTGCCCCGTCCACTCTGGGTGGTTTCCAACACTTATAAAAACATAATAAAGCATCAAACATTAATAACAGCAACCTGATCCAATACTAAAAAGTCACAATAACTTTATTTTTTTAATTTTAATTTTTCATTTTCTCATTTTACATGTATTTTGACAAAGAAATATCAATCTTAACATAATTAATCCAAATTTTATTCGACTTCCCTCCCCTCCTTTCTGCGATTACTTATTTTACATCTTTTTGTTACTGCATATCAAAGTTATACCCAGTTATTAACTTCCCATTATATTCCCTTTTCGTTCCCTTTTAATTATCTCTTACTATATCAGTTTATATGAACCCTGCTTACATTTTAAGTTCTTTACAGTGTGTCTTCAAATAATCAATAAATTTCAACTTGAACATTTTTGTTTGCCATTCTAACAGCATTTTAGACATTTTAGACATTATTTTTTGGTTATTCTCTAGCAGGTCTTTCCCAAATTGTGAGATTTGGTTAGCAAAAATATAAGTTACAATAACTTTAAAATAAACATCTAAACAAAAAAAAGCAATATTCAATAATCCATTAGAATATAATAGTAAACAGTAAAATTAAGTATCAGCAAATAATAAACAGTTTACACTTATCAATTACAATAAAGAATTACTAAACTATAATCAATAAAAATTATGGCAAGACACAGTGCATAAAATACCACGAAACATACAAAACCATGTAAAAGGATCAAACTGAGGAACAAAGACACACAACTTATAAAATTAATTTTTAAGAAATATCCCTAAACTCCTCTTCTCTCTTCCCAGCTGCTTCTGCTGTTCCCAAAGTCATGGTCTGGTAAAGGGCTGGAGGGTGGGGCAAGGCAGGTGGAAAAGGCATTGGTTGATTGCCATCAGAACGTCTCTCTCCCTAATAGTACTGCGACAGAATCACTATAGTTCCCATTTCTTTTCTCTCCCCTCCCCCTGCCCCGTGACTTGTTTATCTCTTTTCAATTATGGTCCTCATAAATTCACCACCAAAGTAGAGTATAATGTTGTTGACCTTTCCAGGCCTTCAACTTAATGTTCCCAATAATGGGCTGGTTGATATAATCAAGTTCTTTATAAGCTAATATGAGCTTTATTCGCTTTTGTTTATTATGTGGGAAACTTACTTAACAATTTTCTTCATAAGTATTGTAATTAAAGAAGATGTGACACTTGTCAATGATGGCATAACTCATTCAGGAGAGGGCACCAAGTGTGCACATCTGTATATTTGCATGAGAAAAATATCTAAAAATAATTTCACAAAAGAGAAAAGGTTATTCAGTGTACATAACCCATGCCAGCTCCAATTATATGTTTCGGCTTTGACTATTTAGATCTTGATTGGAGCAACATAGATGTGATGAGCTAATTGCAGAGCAGGCAGTGCCCTGCTCTGAACTTATGGACAGTAGCGTAAATTAGGAACAAACGCTGATGAATTTCAATGGGTGAGAGACAATTCTTGGATGTCGCAGCATAATTTTGTACCACTTATCAAATTTCTTCTGAAATATATGGATCAGAATTCATACCAAATTTGGAAAGTGAGCATTATTCCTGGAACTTGGTCAGTGTCACCCTTAATGTATGTTCTCACCTTTTGCAAACACAAAGGTATTGTAAGAGTCCAAGGCCATCACCTTCACATACAGCTGGCTTTTCACTTCTTATTTAGTAGTCCCTGGTCTAGCAGTTCACCATTACAGGTCTTGCTTGGGAAGTTCACTCACTTTCTTTGGCTGCGGGCTGGCATTCCCCTGTGTGCCCGGATCTGACGTGCAAAGTCCCAGGCAGCAAATGAAGCCTCTGAGCCAAGCTTGCTGCCTGGCTAATTGGTCCTGCCCACTCGCCTAATCAGTGAATTGCAAGTGGGCATGGGCCACCATGGACTGGGCTTAGTCTGCCCCTCCAGTTTATTGCATAGGCATGTAGTTTGTTCTGCAGTCACTTTTCATTGGATCTCCCACCCCCTTTTATAGAATCATAGAACAGTAGAGTTTTAAGGGACCCCAAGAGTCATCTAGTTCAACACCTGCAACGCAGGAATCTCAGCTAAAGCATCCATGACAGGTGGTCATCCAACCTCTGCTTCAAAACCTCTAAGGAAGGAGAGTCCACAATCTTCTAAGGAAGACTGCTCCACTGTTGAACAGATCTTAGAAAGTTTTTTTTCCGTGTGATTAGTCGAAATCTCCTTTCTTGAAGAACCCAGTTCCTTGTAAGCCTTGGTCTCCAGACCCTTGATCATCTTGGTTGCCCACGTTCTAGCCATATGTCATCTTTTTCATGGGTAGACTCATCATAGCGGTCCATAGTTAAAAGTAGAAGTCAGCAAAAGTGTGTCCTCTTTTTTGCTCTTCAAAATATGGCAACCTCCTTCTTAAATTGTGGTGCCCAGAATTGGACACAGTATTCTAAGTATGGTCTGACCAAGGCAGAATAGAGTGGTGCTATTACTTTTACATGCTGCTGTTGCATGGTTATGGCATAGCCGGTAACCATATTGGGGGCCAGGTTGGAATTTTCTCAGTTGGCAAATTGACACTAGTCTTCTGCTTTTTGCCATCCTCGTGACAATTGTCACAACTTTGGTGGTTTAGCCATTGGATAAGTATAGTCTTGGTCTTGGTCACATGGGGAGGTTGACGTCTCTGCATGGTTCCTTCAAAATGGGGTATTCCATTAAAGGGATCTAGGGGAGATACTTCTGTCCAGAAGCCCAAGTGAGAATGAGAGGCCACAGCACTCCCCAGATGCAGTCCAGTAGTGGAGTTACCCTTTGATATAGGTCTGGGACTCCCTCATTTCCAGTTAACCCCAAAACTCAAGTTCTTTCAGCTGGCAGGCCGGAAGTGCGGTGGGGTCTACCCAATGCCTATGCCAAGCCTACAGTCAATAAAGTTGTGGTCTGATTTCACCCAAATACTGTTTGCCACATCTTATTCTTGGTATTGGGGAGGACCAAAGAGTTGGGGGGATGCCTTGCCATGCAAGAACAGTGCTTTTTCTTCTTCAGGGGGTACTCAAGGGTACACAGTACTGGCATCTCCCTCTCTTTTTTGCACTTACTATAACAACTTCATAGTGCATATTGGCATCTACTTTTCTGGGGGGGGGGGAGCACTGCACAGGAGTGTCAGAGTATTGTAGGGAAAGTCAAGGTTTTCAGCAAAAATTTAGAGCCTGTTTTCAAATTTATTGATTAATATAGATCTGAACATTTAAAATCATGCATAAAGAAAAAGTGACTTGCCAGAAGTGTAAACAATTCTGGGGGGAAATATGCTAATAGTCTGAAACTATAGTGATGCCCTTCCTTGACTGAAACAATTGTTAAATGCAGAATGTTGAAAACTTGGAGCCTCATCTCAATTCAATGAGAATGTCACCAGATTTTGTACTTCAGTTCCTGCTGTTCTATAAACCTGCTAACAAATTCCCTGGTTCTTCTGGATCACACACCTACATTCTTATCACTGCATTTATGTCTCTACACATGTCAACTTGCATGGTATTTGAACCCTGTGGTGCTTTGATCATGATCTTCTACCTACTCTCATTAGCTACAATCCTAATGTGTCACACATTTGATTATTGAGCACAGAAGGTTGGGAGTGAAGGTTTTATCGGATTCTAGCTCTTACAT
Organism: Podarcis pityusensis; assembly: GCF_964106645.2. Classification (NCBI taxonomy): domain Eukaryota; kingdom Metazoa; phylum Chordata; class Lepidosauria; order Squamata; family Lacertidae; genus Podarcis; species Podarcis pityusensis. The sequence continues at coordinate 44,468,941 of NC_138044.1, forward strand.
GTTCAGTAATGTTGGCCTTGAAATGTAGCAAGAGAAGAGGTAGGGAACCCTTTTAGGTAGAGAGCCATATTGCTTCCTGGGAAACCTTCCAGAGGCCAATGCCAGTTTTAGGCAGGGTAAGAGACAAAAGCAGGTAAAGCAACAAATTCAAGTTTTACCATTGTACAGTAGGCTAGTTGCTATACACTCACACTCAACCCTCTCTTATCTTCTATCTAGGAAAATGTATCAGAGTTCTGAGGAAACATTATTGCACAGCAAAAGCATTCAAGGTGGCTTGGAAGCAGGGCCAGTTAGGGGTGTGGCTGGACTAGGTGGGCCAGGGAGGGTCCTGGTGGTCAGCTAAAGGGGCAGAAGACTCCAGACCCCAGGTGTAATAGCTAAGAGTGATATTTATGAGCTGAAAAGTGATAATGTCCAATGCTCACTGGATAGATGGATGGATATTCAATCATCCTCCACAGCCAAATCCAAAATCTGGACCCAATCATATTTCCCAAGTGCTTACTTAGGAGCCCCCATGCCCTGATTACTGCTTTCAGTGCCTGGGACACCCCTGATGCAACTTTTAAGCCATCAGGAAGGGAGAGGATGTGTTATTTAAATACCAAGCTGGATAAATAGTTTTATGGGAAATGCCACTTATTTCATAAGGCAGCCAGGTATTACAAAAGGAACAATCTCATATTTTGAGTCAGTTTAATGTAGGCTTAGTAAAAGCATTACAACCACCTTTCCCTGCCAATCACATCACTGGCAAGCTATCACACAAAGGGTACAGGAAGATGTTAATAGTGCTTGAACCAAACTCTGACATTTCCTTACCCACTAAAACTCCCATTCAGGCCAAGGAGAAATCTGCATATAAAGAGATCCCAGAGCTCAAAGGTGATTAAGTATTTGGTATAATTGTGGCACTATCTCAAACCCCTCATGAAAACCAGTATCAGATGAATAACACTGAAGGTGTTCTTTGTCTAAATGGAATCAATAACAGGATGGAGCATGAAAATAAACTTTGTGACTAGCAGAGTAGGAGCGGCATAATCCATTTTGCTCTGCTGGTTCTAGATTTTAAATATCCTCCACAATTATTTAAGTTTTCTCATATGTTCTCTAAAATAAATGTTGTTGGAGCTGGTATGCTTGGGGGCAGGGGAGGGAATCTACCTTATATCTTACACATTGCTAAGTGGCATATATACCCATTTAGCTGCTAGACCAGGATTTCCTAAAATAGTGTGGCAAGACATTACCTCCTACCGCTTGGTCCTCCACAAGAGTAAGAGGCACGACAGCCATTATTTGGGTGAAATCAGACCACAAGTTTAGTGACTGTAGATGTAAGAGGTGTGGCATAGGTGTTGTGTAGACTCAAATCAAGCACTTAGCACTCCCCAAGCGCAATCAAGTTGGGGAGTTACTCCTTGATGTAGGTCAGGAACTCCCTCATTTCTGGTTGACCCCAAAATGTAAGTTCTCCTGGCAGGCAGGCCAGCTGAAAGCACCTCCCCTGGATCCCTCTAATGGGATGCTCCATTTTGGAGGTGTCAGGCAGAGACTACAACCTCCCCTCTAACCAAGATTATGCCTATACAATGCCTCAACCACCACTCAAGCTTTGCTCTCCACCAAACCACTCATATCTGAAGCCAAAACCTTAAGCATCCCACCAGATCAGACAACCAAATATCATTACCCATGTCAGTCAGATGCACTCCATCACGTCTGAATATGGCCTCATTTTTCAAAGTAATATTAGGGTGCCGAATTGCCATACCACCCAGGAACTGCACCTTGCGCTTTATTCTACGATTTAAACACTTCCTGGCTCGATTCATGACAGATCGCTGGAGGATGCAACCCCCCTGGCCAAACCAAAACTGCCTCTCCAGTAGATAAGACCAGCAAAGGATGATCTGTGGGTACTGAGCATGTAAGGTCTCCAAGTGCTTAGCAATGTCCTTGGTGAGGTCAATGCCTCTCCATTCACCCAGCTCATTCTCACCCACCTGGAAGACAATGAAATCAGGTGGACCCAACAAGGAGATTTGATTTGTCAGAAGCGGCAGCACGTGATGCCATCTCATTCCCCTCTGAGTGATCCAGGATATCTGTATGTTGGAAGGAAAACCCAGGTTCTCTCCCCAGATTGATTCTGTTGCACGAGCGTGGGCCCAATGCACAATACTGTGCCCGCAAATCCAGACCTTCTTAGGTGATAATCCTGCAAACCAAAGAACAAGATAATGTGAGATCAGGTGCACTGGGACACATAACTCTTGTATGACTCAGAGCACCATCCCCTGAGGAATTTAATTCTAGCCACTGGAAGGCCAAATCTGGGGAAGGGTCTGGGCTGCAAATGGTGGTAGCTTTTTTCAAAACCCTGGAACCCCTGGAAAACTGATATTTGGCCAGGTAAGGCCATGGATGAGCAATGGTCTTGGGCCAGGTGGCCTTCTCTGCAGGAACCTGGAGGTGTCACAGAGGGGGGAGGGGCCCTCCTGAGAGGACACTGCCAAGTTTAGCATGGCACCTCTGCCCAGCCAATCAATCTTTGAGCAGCAAATCGTAATGGTACCTGAGGCCAAACTCAGGGAAATGTCCTCCAAAAGATGGCTCTTAGATTGCCTTGAATTGCCACCCACAGTGATACATTCACTAATATGTAGAGCTCTGAAAATGGCCAAGGAAAATGTCACCCTGAAGAGATGGTGTTCGTACCTTGACCAGCAGACAGATAAAATGATTTATCCTCTACAATTATTTCAGTTCTGTCATGTGCTTTCTGAAATAACTATTGTTAGTGCTGGTATGCTTGGGGGACAGAAAACAGAATCTACCTTATACCTTACACATTGCTAAGTGGCATATATGCCCACTTAGCTGCTACACCTGCATTTCCTGAAATTCTGGTGGTTGGGATAACCTCTTCCTAACACTGATCTTTGGTGTTTCAGGTCAGCACTAGATGGGTGCATCCCTGCCCCCCGTCTCCCGACCTGCAACATGTTATTTATACAATAACCCTGCATTAATAGTTTATACTGGGCCATCCATACACCCTTCCAATCTATTAGTTGTCCTGTGATGCTTCCCCAATATTACCTCATTATTTTAAGACTGGAGGGACATTCTTGCACGATAGGGCAAGAAAAGGCAGGGCAGCTCCTAACCCTGGTGTACACCTTTTGAAGCAGTTGCCATAAGAGAGAGGCCCCACCCCCATTCTCAGTTTACGTATCTCCCCCACTCAAGCTGCGCACAAGCTGGAAAAGTCTCTGCCTGTGTGTAACCTACTTCTGCTCCTCTCTTTTCAATCCTCTTCTGTTCCTGGGAGACAGTGGACAGGAGAGGTTGAGGCGGGAGAAGGAGGTGTAGAAACCCCTGACTCTACACCAGCCTGACCCACCTCTCTCTCCTACTGTTTTCCCCTCTCCAATTCTGCAGCTTCTCTTGCCTCTGCCTCACATCTCCCAGCTGTTACAGGCTCCTCCAGATCAGTGATTCTTTCTTCCAAGTCAGTCTATAGCCCCCGTTTTTCCCAGTGCCCGCTCATCAGAATCCAACCACCATTCCTCAGTGTTCAGTCAGTCCCTGGCAGGCCACATATCCTCTCAAGCCACACCCCTCATCAACACTGCTTTGCATCTTCATTGGGCGTTTTTGCCTGACTTGAATATGTCTTCAAACTTTGTGAGAATCGTATTTATTGTTCTGCCTTTTGGCTTTATTCCCAATAAAGGAATATAGTCCGCAGAAGGGAATCTGGCCCTTTGGTTGAAAAGAGTTCCTTACCCCACATGAGAAAATGCTTTGTTCCGCCCCAACTTTCTTTTCCGGAAGATTAAATACAGGTGTTCTTTATTTTCTTATTTGTGTGCTGCTAATTATAGTACAGCTTTTCAGCAGCCTTGCAAACCTGCTTAAATAGAAAGCTTGGGAAACAGTACATTGAAGGGTGGGTGTGTGGGACTTTGGGAAGCTACTTTCAAATACAGTGGTACCTCGCAAGACGAATGCCTCGCAAGACGAAAAACTCGCAAGACGAAAGAGTTTTTCGTTTTTTGAGTTGCTTCGCAAGACAAATTTCCCTATGGGCTTGCTTCGCAAGACGAAAACGTCTTGCAAGTTTGTTTCCTTTTGGATTTTCAATGCATTCCTATGGGAAACCGTGCTTCGCAAGACGAAAAATTCGCAAGGCGAAAAAACTTGCAGAACGAATTAATTTCGTCTTGCGAGGCATCACTGTAGAACAAATCTATAGAACTGTTACCATTAACAGGATTGAGAGGGTTGCACCAAGATATATAAACCTCAATTCAGATACATACCAACACATCAACAAATACACATGCATGTATGTGTGCCCCCCCCCAAAAAGTTATGCAAGATGCAGCACAGGTTACTTCTATATGGATTGTATTTCATGATGATATTATTGTGAGGAAGCTGGTGAAATGTGTTTTGAACGAGGTAACTGTTTGTTGGATTTGTACCTGGTTGACTGACCAAACCCAGACAGTGCTCATTAATGGTTCTGAGTCATCCTGGAAGAAAGTGACAAGTAAGGTGCACAGTTGTTCAACGTCTTTATAAATAACTTGGGACTCAGCCACATTGGCAAAGAAATAGCACTTTATATGTGTTGTTTAAGCATTCTGACACTGTGACACTAGATGGTGATGTGGAGTTCCGCACAATATAAACACACAATTAAACACCAAACATTAAAACCTCCTCTGTACAGATGTCTTAATTACTTGACATCTAACAGGACAGGAAGATGTTCCATAGGGCAGACACCACTACCACGAACCCTTTGCCTGGTTCCTTGTAACTTCATTACTTGCAATGAGGGAACCATCAGAAGGCCCTTGGAGCTGGACAATGGGGGTGGAGACACTTCGTCAGGCATATAGGGCCAGAGCCATTAGTATACATGTCCAAGTATTTCATATTATTTCTTTTCTTAAAAACAACAACAACAAAACCAAGCAATGAATTCTGAAACCCTGTTGAGGATGAAAAGTGTTAGAACACAGCCCTTCACGTTGCATTTTCGTTCAAGCAGTTAAAAGCTCAACCATGTTTGGGTTAAGAAGGGTTTTTGTTTTTGTAAAGGAACTGAACAGACGTGAAAAATAGTGATCAGATTAGATATTGGATTACATATCTTAAATCTCATTTGAATGAGATAGCAGAACCGGCACAAAATTGTTGACACATGAGATTACAGGTGTTGCAGACATTGATTGGATTAAAGAATTGTTACATAGTTCCCTGCTTCAATTAGATAGATGTAAACAGTGCAAAAAAGCAGTCTACATAAGGCCAAAGAGAACTATTTAAATAATTTGAATGAACTAATCCAATGGTTCTTAAAGTGGAGCAGTGACATGTGGTCAATGGACTAGGGGGACCAGGTTAGTTCCATTAAATGTTCCAAGTAAATTAGAATAATAAATTATTAAAGCCTGGTGCCTCTTTCCCAAAGCCCAGGAAGCTTCTATCCAACTTAGGATGGGAGGCACGATGCTACAACTGGGACCTGCCCAGCTTTGGGAAGGAGACAGTAGGGCTCCAACATCCTTTCAGAGGCTATCGCCTCCTTCCCAAAGCCCATGAAGCTTCTGCCCAATTTAGGGAGATGTGATGTTCATGCTTGCAATATCACACACACACACACACACACACACACACACACACACACACCAGCCTTGCAAGCTGGCACCTCTGGCCCTAACTGTTTTCCTACAAAAAATTCCACTGCACACCACTGGAGTAGAGTTAATGGCTCCCCTTGCATACTTTCATGTCATTTCTGAAACCACAATTGGGGGGGGGGGATGTTAAAGAGCCAAGGGTTTCTTGAAAGTTTATAGGCCAAAAAGGCAAGCCACTTTTCAGAGTAATCCCACCCCAAGTTAAGGTGAAAAATGACTTGCCTTTTCAGCATTGCAAGTAACTAATGCTGGAATATCATAGGAAGGAAGTATTAATGGAGAGAAGTAAAATTACTAAGGTTCAGAACTGGGAAGCCATTGGGCAATGAACCTTTGAAATGCTCCAAATGAAGAGAAATTGTAAGATTTACCTAAATACATTTAAAATGTACCATAGAGATTTTTCTTTCATGCTATGTATTTATATTATAAGATGGAATTGTCAAATGTACTTAAAGGTACTTAAAAACTGTAATAAAAAAAAATGTTAGCAGCTGTTAGTGTAGAATTACACTCCTGAAAACAGAAGATTAATTATTATTAATTTTGAATTATGACAAACTGGGTTAAGATAATTACTTGTGTAGTGTAATTATTTCATTATAAGGCAACTTGCATCCAAGTCTTTAGCTAAGAAAGAAATTGGTTGTGACATTTGTTCCTGTGTTTTGCCATTCTTACCCAACAATTTGGACTTCAAAGATATTTCAATTGTTGCCAGATGGAGATGAAAAGATGAGAGATCCCCTCTTCCTCCCCCCGCCCTCGCTCCTTATCAAAGCCTTCACTGTGAAGAACTGAAGCTAATTGGATCAAGTAACAAAGAAACTATTGAAATTACAACCCGAGAACAAACAGACAGTATAACAAAGAAAAAGAAAAACCCTAATATGGGTGAGCACTATCATACAATTTTATTAAAATGAACCCTGTATTATTTTATTATTATTATTGTACCAAAGGTGGAATGAAACAGAAACAAAATTTCTTGCAATAAGACATTCTCCTTTGAGATCAGTCTATATCTGGAGTAAAAAGACAAAAGAGAGGGAATCCAAAGTAATATTTTAAAGGTAATTATTATGTTACTCACCTTCTGCCTGCATCATGTGGGCGGTGATAAGTGTTTTTCACCTTTGATGGAATGTCAAATCTAAGGGCAAGCCAGAACACATAATTAGTCAGACTGTGATCACTTATAAAAGGATGCTGTGATTACTAAGACCCAGAATGGGTTTCTCAAAAAACAAGTCATACCAGATTAATCTCATTTCTTTTTTCCTTTTTGATAGGATGACAAGCTTGGTGGATCAGGGGAATGCTGTGGAAGTAGTGTATCTTGATTTCAGTAAAGCTTTTGACAAAGACACTCATTCTTTGCAGAGAAGATGGCAAAATGTGGGCTTGATGAGGAAACTATTAGGTCGACTTTTTGCTGGTTGACTGACCAAACCCAAAGAATGCTCACTAATGGTTCCTCATCATTCTGGAAAAAAGTGGCAAGTGGGGTGCTGTAGGGTTCTGTCTGGGCCAGTTGTTATTCAATGTGTTTATAAATTGCTTCAATGAAGCTGAGGGGATGCTCATAAAATTTGCAGATAACACCAAACTGGAAGGGGTAGCTAACACTGTAGAAGACAGAATTGGGATTCAATATGACTGTAACAGGTTGGAGAACTGGGCCCAAACAAACAAAATTAATTTCAATAGGGACAATTGGTAGGTCCAGCTGCACTAATATAAAATGGGGGTTACCTGGCTTGCCAGTGGTATGTGTGAAAAGGATATCAGGGTCTTAATATATCACAAGCTTAACATAAGGCAACAGTATTATGTAGCAAAAAAAAAGCAGGCGAGGGGTCCTCTGATAAATTCATCAAAATCTTTCTCCCTGTGAGTATGCCTGTGAGGATTGTTGCAACATTAGGGGAAGGCATTTGAGCTGAGCCTTAGTGTGGGGTTTGGGACTCGGCACTAGGGACGGTAAAAGAACTCTTAAGTCCCATTAGCTGCCTTTACTTTCTATCTCCAAATGGATTTTGCATCCTTAAGCACACTTCTCTTCTTCATCTGACTTTGTCCAGGTTCCCTGACCAAAATACTTTCACCTCAGAGCAAGAGTGTTCCAGGCTCCTGGGCAGATGCTGGTCTTGCATGCATCATTTAGATCTTTTCACAAACAAGTAGGAATTTAATTGGGAGGTTTGCTGTCAGAGTTGGACTTCCCTGCTGATATGTTCCCCATTCCAAAATCATGAGCACTTACTCCATGACCTCTGGAGAGTTAATCATATCCATAAATAACTTGCTGGTATGACCAATCTTCTCTCAAAGAAGAAAAAGAGTGCAATCCTATTCATAGTTATTCACTTATGTTAAGAAATTTATAGACCACTCATATGATAATATATATCAGGACAATGTAGAGAAAACCACAAAATAGAGTATAAAACATAAACAATGACTAACACAGTTAAAGTCTAACAGTATAAAATGACCAAGGGACAATAATTACAAATTTCTTTTGGGGGAAAAAGCTTGAGTAAATAAAAACAGTCTTCCATATGAATCCTAAACATAGATTGCTAGTGCTTGCCTTCCATGAAAGACTTTGGAATCTTAAATTTCTGCGGCACCCTGTGTAACATTAAAATTTGGAACAGTCCCGCCTATTGCCTTCCATTCTACATTATAGTTGTAGAGCTCCCTGTGGCACCCCCGAGGCTCTGTGCCCAATATGATTGAACCAGTCACACTCCTCTAAATCACTTGTAATGCCTTATATACAATGGGTTCTACTGGTTATTGACCAAAATGATATATATAATGGGCACAAACTCCATGTTAATAGGGCCACAACAATGAAAACCATATTACTGGTGGTCACAGAGCAAATAGTAGAACCACTAGGAGGTTCTCAGTCTGGAAGCATAGTGGCAGAGAGAAGTGTAAAGAGAGAGGTGGTCACTCATGTAGCCTGGCCCGTCAGCATATAAGCAAGAAGCAACATCTCCAACCTTGTCTGGTAGCAGATGGGCAACTATTGCAGCTGCTTCAAAAATGTACAATACGTTGTGGTCGTACTAACTTCAGTTTCTGGACCAATTTCAAGAGCAGCCCCACATAGAATGCATTGCAGTAATCAAATTTTGTGGTTACAAATGCATGGCCTTACTTGGGAATAAGTTCCACGCAACCTACTGATAATTTCTCTTTCTTTCTTTCTACTCAGAAGCAAATTAAATTCAATGGAATAGAAATGCATATTCACTGGGACTCACTTCCAAGTAAACCTGAATTGCAGTTTCTGTGGAAAATATGAATTCTGTATTATGGATCATTAGGAGAGTGGCTTAAAATAAGTCTTAGTATGAAAATGTACTTATAGAAATATGGTTTCTGCACCTCAAAAAGAATAGTATAGAGCTGGGAAAGTTTCAGAAAATGGCAAGCAAAATGACTAAGGGGTTGGGGCAACCCCCCATGTGTCTTTGTGCTATGATAAGGCCTCTGAATTGAGTGTGGTGGGATATGTGCATCTTCAAAAACCTCTGGCATTTGCATGAATTAAATTAAGAATGCGTCAATTTGGGTTCTCTTGGTTTCTCATTTTCCCAGTCTTAAATTCATTATGCCACATTTCTGCAGTGCTTTTTCTTTTTTAAAAATAAAAATCCTCATGAAAATTCTTCAGCATTTAGTGCAAATTTCTCCAAATCAACACATTACTGTATGCTGTTTTGTTGACTTCACGTGCATTTTTCAAGCAATTTATCTTAATATTATGCCTTTTGTATGCTATTTCCAGTAATATATTCATTTTACGTATTCCCCTCTCTAATATGTTCATTTTTATAAAACTTCGCTGGTTAAAGAACTGCAACGCAAAATGCAGGTAAGTGCAATTTTTGAAAAATGGCTCATGCTGTTTTGACAGGAGTGGCTTTAAATATAAACTGAATTAAATTTCTTCCCCATCCTTAAGTGGAATGTAGTCTATTGTACAATATTATCTTTTTGTTCCCTCCCCCAAACTTTTGCCTCTGGCACCACCCACCACAGGTATGTGGCCTCTGAAATATTGCCATTTGGAAATGCTGGAAAGGGTTCCTCATCTCTGCTGTAGGGAATGCAAAAGGTTGTTGTGGAAACAGTTGCTAAGGGGGGAAACCTATAGTAAGTCCCCCCAGATAAACAGTTTAGGATTTAGTGGATCTCCAGCTCAGATGGTTGATTCCCAGCTCAATCAGGCTCAGCCTGAGGTAACTTGTCCTTCCCAGGTCAGAAAGTTCCTCAGAAGGAGTGTTATGCGTGTGTAGCAGGGATGGGGGTGGGGAGGGAATGGCTGGATCTCAAGCCTATGCAGCTCAGTCACATGATCTTGTTTATTGTTATTATTTATTATATTGTTTGTTTGTTTGTTTATTGCATTTGTATACTGCCCTTTATCCTAAGATCTCTGGGTGGTTCACAGCATAAAAACACAAAATAAAAACACAATACGTAATTAAAAACAAGAACAAGGACATAAAATGTTAATCAGCCGAAGTCTGGTTGAAGAGGAAAATTTTCATCTGGCGCCTAAAGATGGATAATGAAGGCTCCAGGTGAGCCTCCCTGGGAAGAGCTTTCTACAAAAGGGAAGCCACTGCAGAAAAGGCCTGTTCTCATGTTGCCACCTTCTGTACATCTCGTGGAGAAGGGACACGAAGAATGAGGGCTGCAGGGTCAGGGTTGGTTGATATGGGGAGAGGTGGTCATTGAAGCATTGCAGTCCTGAGCCATTTATAGGTTTATGGATCAAAACCACCACTTTGAATTGAACCCGGAAATTAATTGGCAGCCAGTGTATCAGGCCAGGATCTGTGTAACATGCTCAGATAATCTTTCCTTGCTGAACAATGAGGCTGGCGAATTCTGCACCGAGTTTCTGAATGCTACATCTAACATGTTGCAGTAACCTAATCTAGAGGTTACCAGAGCATAGAATCATAGAATCATAGAGTTGGAAGAGACCACAAGGGCCATCGAGTCCAACCCCCTGCCAAGCAGGAAACACCATCAGAGCACTCCTGACATATGGTTGTCAAGCCTCTGCTTAAAGACCTCCAAAGAAGGAGACTCCACCACACTCCTTGGCAGCAAATTCCACTGTCGAACAGCTCTTACTGTCAGGAAGTTCTTCCTAATGTTTAGGTGGAATCTTCTTTCTTGTAGTTTGGATCCATTGCTCCGTGTCCGCTTGTCTGGAGCAGCAGAAAACAACCTTTCTCCCTCCTCTATGTGACATCCTTTTATATATTTGAACATGGCTATCATATCACCCCTTAACCTCCTCTTCTCCAGGCTAAACATGCCCAGCTCCCTTAGCCGTTCCTCATAAGGCATCGTTTCCAGGCCTTTGACCATTTTGGTTGCCCTCCTCTGGACACGTTCCAGTTTGTCAGTGTCTTTCTTGAACTGTGGTGCCCAGAACTGGACACAGTACTCCAGGTGAGGTCTGACCAGAGCAGAATACAGTGGCACTATTACTTCCCTTGATCTAGATGCTATACTCCTATTGATGCAGCCCAGAATTGCATTGGCTTTTTTAGCTGCCGCGTCACACTGTTGGCTCATGTCAAGTTTGTGGTCAACCAAGACTCCTAGATCCTTTTCACATGTACTGCTCTCAAGCCAGGTGTCACCCATCTTGTATTTGTGCCTCTCATTTTTTTTGCCCAAGTGCAATACTTTACATTTCTCCCTGTTAAAATTCATCTTGTTTGTTTTTGCCCAGTTCTCTAATCTGTCAAGGTCGTTTTGAAGTGTGATCCTGTCCTCTGGGGTGTTAGCCACCCCTCCCAACGATATCTGAGATTTGGCTATCACCCATAGAGACACAGCTGGGATTTGGCTATGTCCAGATAGAGACACAGCTGGGACACCAGCCAAAGTTGATGGAAGGCACTTCATGCTACCAAGGCCACATGAGCCTCAAATGACCCACAAGATGAATAACCACTCATTCAGAGGAAGTGTAACTCCATCAAGAGCAGGCTACATCCTATCCATCCAGTCTAAGGAACCATTCAGTGACAGTCTTACCTCAAATGAGCTTCAGCTTGTTGGCTCTCAGCTAGTCCGTTACTGAGACAAGACAATGGTCCAGTGCCTCACCTGCAGCTGTAAAGAAATAGAGTTGTCTGTCATCAGCATATTGTTAACAATGTACAGTGGTACCTCGGGGTACATACGCTTCAGGTTACATACACTTCAGGTTACAGACTCCACTAACCCAGAAATAGTACCTCGGGTTAAGAACTTTGCTTCAGGATGAGAACAGAAATCGTGCTCCGGCGGTGTGGCGGCAGCAGGAGACCCCATTAGCTAAAGTGGTGCTTCAGGTTAAGAACAGTTTCAGGTTAAGAACGGACCTCCAGAACGAATTAATTACTTAACCCAAGGTACCAATGTACTCCAAAACTCTGGATTACCCCACTCAGTGGTTTCATGTAGATGTTAAACATCATGGGGGATAAAATTGAAAACCGAGCATTACCCTTTGGAAACAATAGTCCAAGTAGGACCAGAACAACTGCAAATGAGTGCCACCCACCCATAACCTGAACAGCTACTCCAGGAGCATACCATGGTCAATGGTACAGAAAGCCACCAAGAGGTCAAGAATTAACAATGACACATTTTCCATGTCTCTCCCAACAGAAGTCATCATACAGGGTGACCAAAACAGATTCTCCACCAAAACCAGGAAAATGATCCAGAACAACAGTTTCCTCCAAGCAGTGGTAGAAGAAGGGGGGGTGCGGACCGCCCTGGGTGTCATCACTGAGGGGGAGGGTGACAAAATGACAAAATTATGAGGGTGTTTTTTTAAAAAAAAAAAAATCAGCTCCCAAAACTTTTTAGTTCGGTCCACAAATGTAAGGAAATGCAGCTGGCACTGGGTGCAACACCGCGGGGGCACTTAGTGCGGGGCCTGCAGTGTGAATGAGCCAACGGCAGTGTGGGACTTGTTTCTGCCCTCCACCTCTCCCTCAGCCACCCTACAGTTGAGGGGGAGGCAGTGGAGAGGCTCCACACAGTGCGCCCCGCTCCCATCGGTGGCAGGATGCACTCGCCACACCAGGCCTCCAAAGCCCCTGGATTTGGCCTGTGGCCACCCACTCAATAACCTTGCCCAAGAAGGGGTGATTAGCAAATGGCCAGTAGTTACTTATATTTTCTGTGTCCAGGGAGGGTTTATTGAGGAGTGCTTTTACTACTGCCTTCTTCAAGCAGGCAGGGACTGTTCTCTCTTTACACCAGTTTGCTTTATACCAGCTTCTTGTGAATATGATTGGCCCCTTAGTCTCTTTTTCTATGGGGTCATCTCAGTGGCACATTGTATTTACTTCCTTCTATTAGCACATTGCCCTCAATAGTTTTCTGCTTCCTTGATCAGTCTTTACTTTGGCAGTTTCCTTCATTTTTCTCCCTCTAATTACTAACTTTTAAAATTTGTACTATTACTGCAGTGCTGCACTTTGGGGGAAAGAACGGGTGCTTGTGCTTACTGAAGGTATTCCAAAATTGTCATTCTGTCTCAAAAGAGAAATGATCAACCAGCTAAACCAATAAAAAGGAAAATCTTTTAACAAATATGAAAGCATGTTCAATTTGTGAGTGTAACCCCTTGGTGATCCTGGTATGAGCAAAATGCAATCCTGTATAAGAGATGATTCATATTTCAAAATAGAATATTGTAATATTGGCTAGAGGGTTGGGGAAAACATAGCAATAAAAACAGTAAGGTGGAGATCGGAATGTCAAAGAACGTAGCTGGATATTCCCCAACCAAATTCCTTTATCTTTTTTTAAACTGAAACACGGTGCTTTTAAGGCAATGGAGCAAGGATGGAGAACTTTCAGATGTGGTTGGATGACTTCCAAATCTCTTCTGGAAAAGTACTCTACAGCATTGGTCCAGTGGCACCAAATGCCTAGCTTCTAGTTGAAGTCAGCTGAACTTCTGAGACACATAAGACAACTAACAATACTGCTCTGGATGATCTCAGTGATCAAGCTGGGATAAGAGGGCCTAGGTGACCATTGAGGGGTCCAGGACCTTGAATCTGACCAAGCAGCAAATGGGCAACCAGTGAAAATATTTTAGCAGTTAAACAAGGCTGTCAGGGAAGAAGGGAAAAAAGCATATCCCATGGTGCATGCATCCAAACTATTCTGATTACTTCAATTCATGGTGTATAGGATACGTAGTGTGTCCTAAGATTGCAATTATACTGATTCACTTGTGTGACATTTGTCCTACATGTTCATATTAACCATTCATCCAACCCACATTTTTCAATATGTTTCTCCATCACTTTCCTAACTGCAGAAAGTTTTTTTTTCATTTTTTTAAACCATATATCTGTTTAAATACGGCTCAACTACCAGTTTTGAAAACTCCCCCCCCCCCGAGCTGTATTTCCTTTTTTACTTGGCAAATCTCCCTGGAAGGTCTGACTACCAATTGACTATGTACGCAAGCGGGATTGTAGAGTATTGTAATATTTAAGACTCATTTTGACCTAATTATTAACTGCGTGGAAAAGATTTATGAATCGGAAATTAATTTTAATGGATTGTTAAGAACAGAAGACGAGAATTAAGGCTTCTAGCCAAAGTATGGGCTTATCTGTTCTGGATTGGGATAAAACGAAGAGGTTTGGACTGTGCCTGGTACAATTGGCAGAAAGCAATATTTCCTCCATTTTGGGATGTATTGCAATGGATAATAACAGGCACGAAGAAGGGAAAATGAAAGACATGGAAGAAAATAAACACCCATACAGAAACATGTTGTTTGATTTCACTCACTTGCTAGATGAACTCAAAGGCTGTTAAAAATGAACGAAGGATTAACATTGGATTGATTTATGGGAATTACCTGGACTAATTAAGAGAAGCAGCACAAAAGTCAGATGATTGCCATCCCCTGACCTCGGAGCATGGGAAGTCAACCAAAGATTTATAATTTGGCATAATATTTGGACTGTTTGATTATTTTATAATGTTTTTAATGTGGCTTTTGTTGGATTGTTAAATTGGAAAATTTAATAAATATTATTTTTTTAAAAAAATAAGATCAATTAAAAAAAATAAAAACAGCAAACTTCCTTAAAATGCCTGCTGAAATAGAAAGGTCATAGTCAAGCACTTGACATAGTCAACCAAGAAAAAAGCATGTCTAAATTCGAGAGCCGGCGTGGTGTAGTGGTTAAGAGCGGTGGACTTGTAATCTGGGGAACCGGGTTAGCGTCCCTGCTCTTCCACATGCAGCTGCTGGGTGACCTTGGGCCAGTCACACTTCTCTGAAGTCTCTCAGCCTCACTCACCTCACAGAGTGTTTGTTGTCGGGGGGGGGGGGAGGCAAAGGAGATTGTTAGCCACTTTGAGGCTCCTTAAGAGGAGTGAAAGGCGGGATATCGAGTTCAAACTCCTCCTCCTCCTCCTCCTCTTTTTCTTCAGCTGGCAGGAGGAGAATGAGGCCATCAGCACTGAATGCACAGCTGCTGGGAGGAGGCGTATTTAACAGAGACTCCTCCCAAGACCAAGGTGATGGCACAGGGAAACAATACTTTTAAAAGTGGATGTGTTGTGCTAAGGCAGCAGAGAGTTTTAATCCACTCTCATTTTGCATTCCTAAATTAACAGTATGCACTGGAATCCCTCCAACAAAACAGTGGCAGTCTGGAGCAACCCAAAAATATTTTGAAAGTGCTCATGATGTTTCACAGCTCATTGCATTAGTTAGACTCAGATGGTGATGTGTGCTTCAGAACATCATATTGCATTTTGAAAAGTGACATTAGCAACCTGTGTAGTAGGAGGAGAGCAGAGATGGATAGCCTGCTCATGGGCCCACATAGCATATAGCTTCTGTTAGTGTGACTTCCAAAGCCCCCATACCTCCTTGCTGCTGCTGCTTTTTGTAAAGCTGGTTCATGAGAATGGAAGGAAGGAAGGAAGGAAGGAAGGAAGGAAGGAAGGAAGGAAGGAAGGGGAAAGAGGTTGGCAGCAAGCAACAGGAGGGAGTCTGGCAGGAAGGCAGGTGAAGGAGAGGTGGTGGCTGTGTGAGTCAGCATTTTAGTGCAAATTTCTCCCAAAACACAATTTTGATTTATTTCCAGTATATTTGCCCCTCCTTCAGGGGCATGCTTTGAATAGTGATTTTCATTAGCTCTATAAACTGTAGAGTTACTGTAGCAACATAGCCTGCAGCATTCCTCAGATGAAACAGGGACTTTTCTCACTCCCCCCCACCTGACCCTCCTTGACCCCCCCTCCATTTTTTGTCCTCCTCCCACCCACAGATAATTTCCACCACTAGTACACCAAAGGGACAGAACATACACACACCCTCCACCTTTCTTCCTACCCAAGGTGGCCCAGCCCTCTACCTGCATCTCAGAGCTGGTGCGTCATTCAAGGATGGGCCTTGGTGGCAGCAGCCTCTCCTCATCCTCACCTGCTTTCCAGAAGCCACTGCAAGTTGCCCAAGAGAAGTGGCTGTCAGCGGCAGTCATGGAGAGGCCATGGAGAGACAAAAGAGAGTGCCACCATCACTCAAGACAAGTGCCAGATAATCCTCCTCCCCAAGTTCAGCAGTGGGGCACTGGCAGGGAAAATACAGACATTCTGAGATCAGATCAGAAGCAGGGATGGCTTCTGTAATTCCAGGACTGCCCCTGAAATATCAGGACACTTGGAGGGTATGGCAGCCCAACAAATGTGGTGCTACCACTGAGAAGGCCTTGCTATGGCTAAATAACAAACAGGCAGCACTCAATGGACTTGTTGCGCACTCAGTGACAGCCAGGTTACCTAAGCAGTACTTTACTGTATTAGCACATGTTTGAAATGCATGTAACACTAGATTTCCTATGTGACCCCAGATTCCAATTATTCCTGAAAGGCTGGAGTGGGGTACCTTAGGCATGGGGATCAAATGTTGCCTTCCAGGACATCCTATCTGACTCTCAGAACTCTTCTCTGGCCACACCTTCTCATGCTCCGACTTGTGTTTTTGCCTGGCTGAAATGTGTCCCTGAGCTATGGAATAGCATTCCTGTCTAGACACAACATGTGCCCACTATCTGCATGTTCCAGAAACAGTTATGGAATCATAGAACTGTAGAGTTGAAAGGGACCCCAAGGGCCATCCAATCCAACCCACTGCAAATGCAGGAATCTCAACTAGATAATGCATTCTCAACTAGATCGCCATTCAACCTCTGCTTAAGAACCTCCAAGGAAGTCCACCACCGCCCAAGGTAGTCCATCCCACTGTCTCAACAACCCTTATTATCAGAAAGTTCTTCCTGATTTCTAGTTGGAATCTCCTTTCTTGTAACTTGAATCCATTGGTTTAGGTCCTACCCTCCAGAGCAGGAGAAAACAAGTTTGCTCCATCCTCCATGTGATAGCCCTTTAGATATTTGAAGATGGTCCCCCCTCATCCACTTAAAAATTGGACCTCACCTGTTGTCCAGAAATTCTCAAAGGCCAGAAATTCTCAAAGACCTTCTTGTTCCAACAGGCTTTCCCAGCTAAAATTTCAGCTATGTTTTGTGTGTATTCATTGTTTTTGTGTTTTAAAACTGCTGCTAGTTAACTTGTGTGTAAAATGTTTTGACATGCTTGTTTGGAAGGCAATTAATTGTAACAACAACAACAGCTCTGATAATGCCCTTTGCTTACTTAAACGGAGGACAGAGGGATGTGTGGGTCTGGGTATAAACTAGTATAACACTTACCTCCATTGCTCTGGCAACTTTTGCAACTGGCTCTACCCACATGGTGCTCAGAAAGTTGCCTGGAAAAGGATGAGGTCTCTGTGCTGGGAAAAATATTTTTCACCTTTGCTAAAGCTTATGGGAAGTAGCCTTTTAAAAATATTTTTGATTACCATATAATATGGGTACCATGCAATTCCTTTCCACTCATGTGATGCTGCGTATCCATATTTTTCTTTAGGGTATTTTTTTGGGGGGGATGTATTAGATAATATTTACTTTATTTAGTTTTCTTTAACAGATCCTTAAGAAAGTACTAATCACATTTTACAGTAACTAAATACACTATTAGCATTTATTTAAGTGGAGATGATGGTTAGCATTCCTTTGAATCTACACATGTGAAAAATAATGCTTCTGAGCCATGTAAATAGATAGATGTAACCTAATTAAAGAAAAAGAAAAGAAAAAAGTATGGGAAGAGCCACTGGTTCATTCAGTCCGTAGCTGCTGAAGGTAGTGTTGGTCATGCTCCAAAGGCTGGGCTAATTTCTGCTATTAAAAACCTATACAAGTTAAGTATTTAAAGAGGTGACCAAGTTGCATTGCTTGTTATAATTACAATGAGAACTGGGGAGGGTGGGGTATTGTCCTGTTTATTGCAGGTTGCATAAAGATTCTGAGTGCCCACTAAGCTCTCTTCAATGAGAACAATTTGTACCCGATATTTTGGCTTCAGTGGCAAATGAAGACCATCTAAAGGCTTTTTTGAGTGAATTCTCAGAATGGTGACCCACAAGAGCTCTGCTGATTTTGTCCTTTGTAAACAGTGCCTTGCAGAGGCATTTGCTGTGATAAAAGCATTTCTCTAAAGAGTCAACAACAAACTGATTATTCCATGGGTCCATGTGATTCACCCTTCCATGCAACCCATTCTTTTTACATGTTCTGTGATGTCGGCTTCCTTTAAAGAAATCCAAGGACAAACCTGAGTGAGAAGCAGGTCTGAAGAAAAAAAAGAAAATGCAAAATACCAACAAGGTATGTGCCTGCACATTCTATTGTGGTTTTTCCTTGCTAAACGTTGGAAACCAGAGGAACAAAAGGCTGGTGATTCTAGGTGGGAAAGCGTGTGATGTTATGAAACAATTAGGCATGTGTGTGCTTTCCCACAGACTACAAAAAAAGATGAGCTATTCAAAGAGCACTCACAGGGCTGATGATCATCCTATTTTGTTTGCCGTCAACATGTGGTGTTCAAAGGTACTTTGCTCCTGAAGTTGGAGGTCCCCCAATCAGCAAATAGTCATTGATCAATCTACCTATCCTACTATGGCACCAGGAATAATAATAATAATAATAATAATAATAATAATAATAATAATAATTTATTATTTATACCCCGCCCATCTGGCTGAGTTTTCCCAGCCACTCTGGGCGGCTCCCAATCAAATGTTAAAAACAGTACAGCATTAAGATGTCATCAGATGTCTTTTAAAGATAGGATAGCTACTTATTTCCTTCACATCTGAAGGGAGGGTGTTCCACAGGGTGGGCGCCACTACTGAGAAGGCCCTCTGTCTGGTTCCCTGTAACCTCACTTCTTGCAGTGCAGTGCCAGAAGGCCCTCGGCGCTGGGCCTCAGCGTCCGGGCAGAACGATGGGGGTGGAGACGCTCCTTCAGGTATACTGGGCCGAGGCCGTTTAGGGCTTGAAAGGTCAGCACCAACACTTTGAATTGTGCTCGGAAACGTACTGGGAGCCAATGCAGATCTCTCAGGACCGGTGTTATGTGGTTCCAGTCACCAGTTTAGCTGTCGCATTCTGAATTAATTGCAGTTTCCGGGTCACCTTCAAAGGTAGCCCCACATAGAGCGCATTGCAGTAGTCCAAGCGGGAGATAACTAGAGCATGCACCACTCTGGTGAGACAGTCTGCGGGCAGGTAGGGTCTTAGCCTGCGTACCAGATGGAGCTGGTAGACAGCCGCCCTGGACACAGAATTAACCTGTGCCTCCATGGACAGCTGTGAGTCCAAAATGACTCCCAGGCTGTGCACCTGGTCCCTCAGGAAAAGTTTCCAAGAAATACCCTTTTTAAGAAACCGTTCCCTCTTCTTGCTCAGTTCCTGTTTGCACAGGCTCTGCCACTCCCATGATAGCAGTTGTGTCACATGCCACATCCCCACTACAAGACATTTTGGAATTGGCACCCACTATGCTTTCTCCAGATTCCAAATGTGTCCACTGCCCTTCCCCCAGGAGTTGGCAACCACTGGCCTGATCTCCTTCTCTTTTTCATATGCTAATGTGTAATGGTGTTAAAGTCTAGGAAAGTATCTTCCCATTTCCCCCACCCCAGTGAGTTTTTAAGAAAACTGAGCCCCATTGTTAAACAGAGTGCGGAAAACTGAGCAGGTGGCTGCTCAGCCCAGCGAGACACACAAGCTCCGTATTGATAATATTATTTGATTATTCTCTGACATGGGTTATGAATTGTGTATTGAGCAGCAATACAGCTTAGGAGTGTTTCCCAGCAAATTCATTGTCAGCGACACTCCCTTGCTGTACCAAACTGATAAGCTGTGGTTACTCATGCACTGAAGTCAAAGGAGTCACTTCGCTAATTGTGCAAGTCCAAAAGCTGAAGCTGCATTTTCTCTGCTAGCAGCTGATGTCAGCAAAAATAGATACATGGGCCAAATAATCTTGTTAAAGATGTTGGGGGGGGTGTGTGTGTGTGTGTGTGTGTGTGTGTGTAGAATAACAGTATTATGTATGTGTGTACAGTATATACATATTCCATTTTAAGCCTCACACCAGATTTTAACTCGAAAAGGAGGTCTCTATTTGCAAACAGCTATATCAGGGACCAGAAGTTATTGTGTGGGGTTAGTCATGGAAAAACAGTTCAATAGTGCCCCCTCTGGTTGTACATGACCCCCAGTTGCAACAGAGGCCATTGTCTAGTTTCACAGATGGCCCTAAAATGCCTTAAATATCTGCAAACAGTTTGGCCTCAGATCTCACTAGTCCACTGGAATTCAGAACTGGTCAGTTATGTGAGATGACCTTAGACCCTGAGCAGCACCAGGAGGTTTTGAGTTAGCTCCCTTAAGATTTGGGGTCTCAATAGTAGTTGCCACATCAGTGCAGGAGCACTGAAGTGGCATCCAATCACCCTCTTCCTAAATCAGAACAAACAGCAATCTACAGTAAACCCGAACTGCCCGTTAGCTCTGATTGAGTAGTAAGGAAAAGTTTTCCCAGGAGGGAAGCAGCAGGACAAGAGGAATTGTGCATAAGCCCAAAGTGGTTCTTGTTTGTCATAATGACAATGAGAGGAAGGGGAGGTGGGGAGGAGATTTTGGGGGTATCCGTGGCAGCTGTTCACTGTTTTGCATTCTTCTCAGTGACCAGGATCTAGCATTCAAATGTTTCCCAAACAGTAGCAAATCCTTCTGAACATCTTCTGCTATGTTATTGAGAGGTATTTCTTTTCCCAGAGACAGAATACTTCTAGTTTAATATGATGCAATGCCTTTGTAGCTCATTATGCAAGTGCAATTATGCATATCCTGTGGTCATTAATTCCAGTATGTATGAATATTTCTGCTAGTTGCTGGAAAGAGCTATTCCATCACACCTTTGTTACCAGCTTCTCTTGCTCTTCTTCCTAGCACTGAGATAATTTAGAATTCTACCTGTATCATAAGAAGATGAAAAGTTCAAGGAACAAGTCATGCTTGTGTCCCAATAAAGAAACAAATGATATGTTTGAGCCCAGATATCATTTCTTATAATTACAAAATTAAAATGAAATCAGCTTGATGAATGCACAAGGGTTTATTCTGCCTTCCTTTCAATACTTTCTCATTTATTTTATTACCTCCTTGCAGAAATGCCTCAAAGCCACAAATACAGAGCACCAAATATATTATTTAGATATATGTTTGAAAACTGCACTATTGATTTTGTGGTACGAAGAGCCGAGGAGCATTTTAGTTCACCACCACATCTGGGATATAATTTTACAGGGGGAGCTGAATCATCTCAAATGTCTTGTGATTAGCTGCTTTTCTTGCAATGGCTCATTATTGTTACAGTTATACCTCGAGTTGTATGTGCTTCGGGTTGAGCACCTTCGAGTTGTGCTCCACGGCAACGGAGTGCGTTACTTCCGGGTTTCGCCGCATGCACAGACGCTCAAAATGACGTCATGCGCATGCACAGAAGCGCCGTCGCGTCTTACATTCCGTTCGGGATGCGAACCGGGCTCCGGAATGGATCCCGTTCACATCCCGAGGTACCACTGTATCATTATTTAAGTGATATGGGGCTGCCACCCCTGCTCATCCCACTTGTCAACCCCACCTACCCACCAACTACTTTATCAACGCCCCCTTTCCCCATACCTGGCCAGCTCCTCCTCCCTTTACTCCAGACCAATCCTCTCCTTTTAATCCTTACCCATTCCCTTGCTTGTCCCCTCATAGCTGACCAAGCCCTCTCCCTCTGTTAAACCTCACTGCAGCTTTGTTTATCCGGGGCAGATGTGAATTGCTTCACAGAGTGGTTTGTGAAGAAATAATAATAATAATAATAATAATAATAATAATAATAATAATTTTTATTTATAATTTTTATTTATACCCTGCCCTCCCCCAGCCAAGACCGGGCTCAGGGTGGCTAACACCAGGTATAAAAACAATTGATTGATGTACAACTTAAAAACAAGATTAAAATACAACATTAAAATGCAGCCTCATTTCAGTAGGAACTAAAATCAAAAACTTTTTTGGGGATGAAAACGTCAAGTCTTCACCAAGGCCAACTATCCAGACCGGTCCTACGTGGGCCAGAAAAAAAGCCAAGGAAGTCCCCAAACAGTAGTTCCATCACAGAAGGAGAAAGGAAAAAAAGAAAGAGGGGGAGGGGATCAAGTTGATTCCAAGCCAAAGGCCAGGCGGAACAACTCTGTCTTACAGGCTCTGTGGAAAGAAATCAGATCCCGCAGGGCCCTGGTCTCATGAGGCAGAGTGTTCCACCAGGCTGGAGCCAGTGTTGAAAAGGCCCTGGCTCTGGTTGAGGCTAATCTAACTTCCTTAGGGCCAGGGACTTCTAGGGTGTTGCTATTTATGGACCTTAAGGTCCTCGGTGGGGCATACTGGGAGAGGCAGTCCCATAGGTACAAGTGTCCTAGGCCATGAAGGGCTTTAAAGGTCAAAAGCAGCACCTTAAATCTGACCCTGTACTCTACCGGGAGCCAGTGGAAAAGCACTGGGTGAATATGCTCCCATGGCAGAGACCCCGTGAGGAGCCTCGCTGCAGCATTCTGCACCCGCTGGAGTTTCTGGGACAGCTTCAAGGGCAGCCCCGCGTAGAGCGAATTACAGTAGTCAAGCCTGGAGGTGACCGTCGCATGGATCACAGTGGCCAGGTCAGGGCGGGAAAGGTAAAGGACCAACTGCTTGATGCGGCGAAAGTGGAAAAATGTCACCATGGCTGTTGCTGTAACCTGCGCCTCCATGATGAAGCACCTCTCCCCCTCCATTAAACAGCTTGCTTGGGCTGCCTGCCCACCCTCTTATCATGTTGGAGTGACCACCAAACTGCAGTTTGATGACAGGCCCTACATATATTTTTATGTATATAGCAAGATATACTGCTTAGACCTCATTGGCATATGCATATAAAGCACTATCATACCACTAAGGAATCCTGTGAAATGTAATGTGTTATGGGTGTTGAGAATTGTTAGGGGATTCCTTCCCCCCCCCCCCCCCAGAACTGCAATTTCCAGAGTGGTTTAACCAGCAATAATGAGCAGAATAGTTTTGGGGGGTTTTCCTGTAATGTTATAAACAAGCAAAATCACTTAGTAATGGGCCAAGAAGTCAAATAAAAACCAAGGCTTTGTGTTTGTTGACTGGGGGACAGTCAGTTGTGTCTGTGTCTTTGTGTGCATGGGGGTATATAAACATGTGCACCCAAGGAAAGTATAATTCAGTTGCAACTCCACATCTGGGGGGTGGGGGGAGACTTTGGGAAGCTTTAATAAGGATAGTTGTTGCAAGCAAGCATTTTCACCAGCATGATTACTGGGTACAGTTCGACAGCAATACAAACCATTCCACAAATACTAATTGGTTGTTTTTGCCAAATTAGATCTCTAATTTCCTGTTGAGGATTAGAGTAGTTAGCACAGCCCTGAAGAATATTTTAAATGCCTTGTGTAATGAAGAAAGTGGATCTCCTCTACCAATGAAAGAAGATTGATTGGATGAGAAAATGCCTTGGACACTGTGTACCAATAAACACTCCATGCTGATTAGTGAACTCTTGAAATATACAAATGAATGGGTGGCAAGCAAACCCAGATGCTGATGGTGTTAGCTCAAGAGGAGCAAATGGACCAGACTTCATCAACATACTACAAGAAACATGCTGTGGTGATGGGGGCCCTAGTAATTTCACCTAATATTTAATCAAGTTAATGGGCTGATTAGTCATCTTTAGTTGATTAGTCAGGAGTTGTGCAATTTGAATTGCCAAGGACAAATTTTCTATGGTGGTGGTGCCTATTAACTTGAACATGGCTGTGATATGACCAGTTCTGGAGGTGAGAATCCCTTGCTGGACCCAGTGGTTTATTACAGCTCCTCCTCACTTTATCATCCTTATTTATCTATTGTTTGATTGATTGATTGATTTGTGACAGTGGGGCAGGTCAGATTACCAAAGTGAGTCCAATGTACCATAGTAAGGAGTGGGATTCCACTAGCCTTGGAGGAGGCAGTGGTGGGTCCTTTGCTCAAGGGCAACTCCCAGGTTCCAGAATTGTTAATCTACTTCTACACAGTCACAAATATCCCCTTCTGAGGCAAGGTGCTTGAGAAGGGGCGGGGGGGGGGGCAGCTTCAGCTATACTTGGATGAAATGACCATTTAAACCCAGAATCATGCCTGCTTTTAGGACTGAAAGAACTATGGACATGAATGTTGGTTACTTTGTTGTGAGAGGAACTGAGATAGAGTGACCCTGCTGATTCTCTCACCAGTGGCTTTTGATACCAGGGGTGGGGGACATTTGGCCCATCAGACCTACCCAATTTGGCCCGTGAAGCCAGTTCCCCCAGATGATGCGCACTGGCTGCACATCTGATGATGTCAGGTGTGGGACATGTAGACACACATGCCTGGATTCTGAGGCTGGAAAGCAGAATTGAACTCCCCATGCATCAATTCTGTCCAGTCTTGCGTTGTTTGGGTGCTTCGGCAGGTTCCTCTAGGGAACTTGTTAATATACCCATGCCCTTCAGAAAGTAGGACTGAACTCCCTATGGATCCACAGATTCTCAGGGAGTTGAGTCCTCTTTAGTCACTATCAGTGGCGTCACAATGGGATGGTGGGGGGGGCGGTTTGCCCCGGGCGCCATGTCTGGGGTGTGTGTGTGTGACAAGAAGGCACCCATCGCAAGCAACCATCGCACCACCGCAGCAGCATGTAGAGGATCCTCAGTTCACGACTGCAGCCACAAGCAGAGGATCCCGGCGCCGGCAGCAAACCACTATGTACAGCGCATGTGCAGCATCGCACACATGCACTGTATGTAATGCCGCCACACATAAGCTGTACATAGCGGTTTGCCGGTGGCACCGCTCCAGTGTACGGACGGTGGTGGGATCCTACCCTCACCGCTACAGCCGCAAACAGAGGATCCTGGCACCATCCGTACAGCGCTGGGAGCAGCACCGCTGGCAAACCGCTATGTACAGCGCATGTGTAGTGTTGTACACAGCGATGCCGCACATGTGCCTTACGTAGCAATGCCCCACCCCAGGTGTCACGACACCTTCGTTCGCCCCTGGTCATTATCCACACTAGTCAACTTTAATATTCCATAACTGATAGGTAGGAGGTTCTATCAAAGCTGTCAAAGATGGCCCAAAGATCTGGCCAACAAACCAAAAAGGTTTCTCAACCCTGTCATTAAGCATGGTGTCCACTTGGACCTTTTGAAGGAGTTAGGAACTGGGCCATGACTGATTCCTTAGACTTTGCTCCAATAATAATAATAATAATAATAATAATAATAATAATAATAATTTATTTGTACCCCGCCCATCTGGCTGGGTTTCCCCAGCCACTCTGGGCAGCTTCCAACAAAGATTAAAAATACATCAAAATGTCACACATTAAAAACTTCCCTGAACAGGGCTGCCTTCACCATGTTATATACTTGCCTGACTGTTGCTGTCTCTTCTCCTCACACTGAGCACTTACAATGTGGAGCTACACCCCTCCCCTCTGCCACAGCCAGCATCAGCCTGGGAAATATTACACCACCATGGAAATTATATTGCTAATTCTGAAATGAGGATTAGCCATGTTCCAGTGTGTTGTCCCTTATTGTGAACATTTGCACTTACAATGCTGGAAGTGGTGTGTGCATAGTTGGGGTGGGAGCGGGGGCTCATGAACAATAACACAACAGCTTTTTTAAGGAAAGCTCTAATTAAAGCTGACCTGCAAGCTTTCAAACCAACATGGCCATGCTTCAGTGAGCATTTGAAACTCTCTGAAGAGTGTGCTGCTACAACCAACAAGAAGGAATCTTCTTTGCATTGTCTCCCGACAAAGAGATTTCTAGGTTGCCAAATGACAAGTTCTGCATCACTAGGCTTGGGAAGATTAGCTTCCCAAAAGGAGGGGACAATAAGAAGTTGTCAAAACTCTGAGAAGAAATATTTATCTACACACACACACACACACACACACACTGCTTGGAATCCAAAGCCCATCAAGTGCCACCTCTCTAGAGCACAGATCTAGAGAATATACAGTATGTTCTAGTTCTGAACTTTAGCACTAAAGTAGAAGTAGGAGCAAAGTCTTCTCCAAAGTGGCCATGACTTGGCATTGGTGTACTGCTATTACTAATAAATTAATTTTTTTATATCATTCCCATCTAGCAGCATTGATGATACAGAAAACTGATTTATGCAGAGACGCTGCTGAAACTACCTTTATTAAGAAGAACCTACTGAATAAAGCCAATAAATAAAGAAGAACCTACTGAATAAAGCCTGCTGTCACAGAGCCCAACCAGATGCTCCAGTGAAGCCTGCAAGCAGGACCTGAGCACAGCACCACCAGCATCTATTTATATGCCTCATTTCCACAACTGAACCATATGCAAGGCAGCTTACAACATCAAAATATGTACATAATCACATCAATATAACAAAGTTTAAGTGGCCACGAACAAGAAATGAGACAGTATCAGTAACTACACAATAAAATTAAAGAACTCCACACAATGCATAATGAAGTCTTCAAAAAGACACAAAACATTATATCATGAGCAGCAAAGAAATAAAGAAGTAAAGGTAAGCACCTCCAGAATTAAATCTTTACCCCAACAAAAACTCCTAAACAATACCCCACCCCAATAACCTCTAGGCATCCTGAGCAGCAGGTCTTGCAGGACATACCGGTAAGATGGTCTTGGCTCACTTCAGCAGAAGAAGCAGATTCTATAACAGGAGACAATCAAGATCTGTCCTTGCAGGTCAGGCGGACATGCCTGTTGAGTAGTAACTTCTACTGAATCCTACGAGGCTTTGTCCCGGCTAACTGGGGTTGGAATCGAAAGCGTAATCTCTGACAACTCCAGTGTAAAAAAACAGTAGCAAGCTGGTAATTTAGAAAGAAATGTTTTCTCGATACCACTCCAAGTCAGAAGAAGCTCCTCAGCCCTGTCCTTTCCCAAGCTTCAATGGTGTACAGCCCTATTTTTCCTCAACCACAATTGTCTTTACAGCTGGAATGTGTCCTTGAACTCTGATAATGTCTCTTGCCTGCCTGGAGAGAAAACAGGGTGTGCAGAAAACAGCCTGTTGAAAGTGGGGGGGGGGGGTCATGTGTTAATCGGTACACTTTTGCCTCTTGTCCAACCCACCACTGTGGCCCTCAGGTAAAAAATAAAAATAAATTCCCATTTGTGGTACACATGGATCATATAGTGTGGTAATTAAAACAGTTATTTTCTTGTGGCTCACAAATCAAAACCAAGTCACCAGGTCCATGTGGCTCAGCAGCAAAGCAGCACAGCCATAGCATGAGCCATATATTATTGACAATTAAGAGTCCCAGAAAACAGCACCCAGGAGTTGAAAAGAATGGTGAGAACAGTAACGCAGGAACAAATGAATGCCAAGTTTAAAACCTGGATGGAATAAGGGCTTTATTTGGTGCCAAAGAGGCATTTATATAAATGCCAGGCCAACCTATATAGTGATAGTGCTCTGTAAATATGGGGCCACCACCAAAAAGCCCTCATTCTCACCCTGCATCCTTCAGAATGAGG
This sequence comes from Podarcis pityusensis, assembly GCF_964106645.2. Classification (NCBI taxonomy): domain Eukaryota; kingdom Metazoa; phylum Chordata; class Lepidosauria; order Squamata; family Lacertidae; genus Podarcis; species Podarcis pityusensis. The sequence goes on from NC_138044.1 coordinate 44,496,820, forward strand.
TGTTACTCAGAGAAAGCTGATCTTAGGGCACAGATAGGGATAGACCTTATCTTAACTATTTTAAAATTGCCCAAAGCCTTCAAATTAAGCTCTCTTTGCACATCAAAGTGTTTTATTTTGGAAATAGGACTATAGAGTTGACAGATGCTAACCAGTAGGCCTACATTAAACTCCAAGGACTTATTTTATATCCACTACTAAAAGCACCAATGTTTTGAATGGGGTAGCCATTTACAATCCCAGTAAACCATATGTGTATCCAGTGTAAACAAGATACTGCAGATGATTGGCTGCTTGCTGGGCTGTTGTACATGTTGAGTTGCATGTCCCCAGAGTGTTTGATGGCTGTAAGGGATCATGGAGGAAGAAGAGGCAGGCATTGAGTAGGGAAACTGTACGAAAGAGCCCTGGCCATCACGTGAAGGTAGGAACCTGCAACCTGACTCCCTTTCCTGGTTGGCACAGGGTTCTCCTTTGCAAGAGAGCAGGACCACTACAGAGGCACAGATCTTGCTTGCTGCATGGCACTGCTTTTGCTTTGCAAGCGACTTCCCTGCAGAGAAGTTGCTTGCAAAGGGAGCACCCTGCAGAATTAAAACCCCTGTTCTCCTTTCCCTGCCTCCCATCTGTGTTTCAATTAGTGTGCAGGTTTTGGTTTTCCAAAACCCAATTAAACATAAACCCCACCTCACTGAACTACTTCAGAACTGGATCCTTGGTAGGGCAGTTGGCCCCCATGTTAGCCCAGGATTTAGCCCAGGGTGGGTTGCCCTGATTCATGACCCCTGGATTGAGATCAAAGGGCAAGGGGAAAGCTATGCACCCTCTATTATGCCTCAGTTGAGCCTACTTCTCAGTTGTTGCCAGGATAAAATGAATCTCACAATATATGGCGACTCCGCACTTTAAAGTATTCATGGAGCTGAAATGTACGGAATTATAAGTAAAGTCATTTTTAAATACATTTTTTAAAAAAATATAAAATGAAAGCCTCTTGTAGGTACTCAAAGACCTGATTGCTGTGGTTAGAGCTTCTTTTAACTACACACATACTTGTTCATGCTTCTCTTGAAGAGTAATCAAATCATGCTGTATGGCACTCACTCATTTGTAAATTCAAACTTGAGAGAATATGAGGCAATGCCTTGCCCAATCTATAGCAGAAATGATTTCCAAACAAAGGACATTTCTAAGCATTTAAAAAGCTTTTTGCTTCTTTTGAGTGTTAAAAGCCATCTATTCTGTGATCATCTCTGCATCTTGTGGGAACAAATTCCATAGAATGCCTTGAGATGAATCAAGAGTAGGTTTGCATTTTTATGTACACCTACTTGCGTGTCGAGGTCCCCAAGCCACCCCCCAAATAACTCACAACGCACACTTAATTTTTGTTTAAGGTTTTTGGCATAATTTTGGCCACAACTTTATTTAAATACAAAACCGTGAGTGGTTGTTTAGGCATTGGTTAAGACTATCTGTCCCCCCGCCTGGGGACAGAACTGACTTCCGGGCACCACCGAAAGACAGTGCGGGGGAAAGCAAGTCGGAGAGAAATGGAGCTGAGTCACAGACCCTCAATTCTCATCCGCATGCTCCCCGAAGGCTTGCCGGCCCTAGTCCCATTCCAGGGATTGGACGAAAAGATGGCAAGCCCCAGGATTCCTTTAACGGAATTCCCTTTCCGCAGCAACCATGGAGGGGCAGGCCCAGCCTATCCTAACCCCTCCTCCACCAATTTATAACCAATGCCTAACCACAAGCTTACAAGTTGTGACGATTTGCTACGCAGTAGGCAAAAACCAAATGGCCCAGCCAACCAGCCAGATGGACAAAATTCCTACCAGGCCCCTGCCCCAACGGCAGACGACCCCATGACAGGCATAGCAAGGTCAACGCAACAACCCCTTACTCAAGGGCGGGGGGGCGGGTGATCCGTTGCACCCAGCAAAGAGAAAGCTCCAGGCTGCGTGCAGAGTATTTAAACATTTTACCCCTCCCACCAAAATTGCAACATAACTTTTACCCCAGCAACCCAGTGAACCAATCACTGCCCCAGGCCATCTTTAGAGACCCTGCCTGGTAACAGAGGGGTGGCTCAGCAGACCCCACCGCAACACGTGCTCTTCATGAAGGAGAACACGCTTTGTTGTTTTTTCAGACATCTTTATTGAAAGTTTAAAAGTACATAATTATATGTACAGTAAACATGGTGAGACTTCAATAAAAGAGAGAGAAATAAAAAGAGAAACAGCACCCGTGTAGAAGGGAAAGTAAAGGGAGGGAGAGGGAAAACACCCCAAACTGTATGTTTTACAACATGGGTAGGCAAACTAAGGCCCGGGGGCCAGATCCAGCCTTCTCAATCTGGCCCGCGGACGGTCCAGGAATCAGTGTGTTTTTACATGAGTAGAATATGTCCTTTTATTTAAAATGCATCTCTGGGCTATTTGTGGGGCATAGGAATTCATTCACCCCCCCAAAAAAAATATAGTCTGACCCCCCCCACAAGGTCTGAGGGACAGTGGACCGGCCCCCTGCTGAAAAAGTTTGCTGACCCCTGCTTTACAATGTTGTTATTGTACTTCACCAGAACCCAACCTATTACAGTATTTGTAAGAATGGATTCCAAATATCATTGAATTTGTCCATGGCAAGCCTGCATTTATATCCAAGTTGTTCATATGTTGTAAGTTTGTATAAGTCTTCAATCCAATCGTAGAAGGGAGCCACATTTTTATTTTTCCAATTCATCAGTATCAGTCTTTTTGCTGTGGTAAGGGCATGGAGAGTCCACTCAAATTGTTCTTTTGTAAGATCCCATGTGCTGAGCATATAATTCAAAAGGATATTTTGCTCTGTAAATGTAAGGCTGTTCCGTACAGTTCTACTGATAGTTTCAGTTACCTTCTGCCAAAAATCTTGCAAAAAGGACAATGAAAAAACATATGTTTTAGAGAAGCATCATCCCTATTGCATCTCCAACAGTTTGATACCTTAGATTGCCCTTTTTAAAGCAAATATAATGGGGTCCAGTATATTCTAAATATTATTTTTGGTTGTATGAGCCTCAATTTAAGGTCCAGAGATGCCACCCTTGTTATAGCACTTTAAACAGTTTCCCACTGTGTTGTCAAAACTGAGATCTCTAGATTTTCATTCCATTCCTCCCTCAATACCTGTATATCAAATTGGTTTGTTAGTAATAACTGCTTCAATATCTCTGGGGTCTCTGAGGCTTTAAATGCTACTGGTCCATAGATGGTGGTTACCAAGTGTTTTATCTGGAGATATTGCCATTGAGCATTTGTAGGTAATCTGTATTTGTCTCTTAAAACGGAATATGCATAAAATTCATCCTCTTTGTTTAGCAGCTGGTCTAACATCAATATACACAAATTCACCCACCTCTTCAATATGACCATTTCTTTTCCAATTTTAAAAGATGGGTTTCTGCACAAAGTCATTTTGTCATGGGAGAAAAGGTCAAATTTATATTTTTTGGACATGTGGTGCCAATAACTGATGTCATTGTTTAAATAGCATCTTAAGTATTAATGTATTTAGACCCAAGTGCTGCCCATCTTTCTAAAGGTGCTACATAGGAATATTCCAAAGTAGCCCAGTTTGGACAGTTGTTTTCAGTTATGGGTCTCCAGAATTGGAATACCTCTTAAGATTAGGTATTATGATCACTTTGAGCATTGACTTTCCCCCACAGGGTCAGGTTCAATGACTCCCATCTGTCAATATCTATTGATACCTCATGATATATTTTGCTGATGTTTAATGATGCTAATTTAGATGGTATATAGTAGTATTAATATGCCTAGACATTTAATGTTGTCTATGCAAATATGAGATTGGTATTGCTTAAACGGTTGAACCAAAAAGTTGTTTCCTCTTAACATCAACTCCGTTTTGGACCAGTTTGGTGGCGCTGTGGGTTAAACCACAGAGCCTAGGACTCAGAAGGTCAGCGGTTCAAATCCCTGTGACAGGGTGAGCTCCCGTTGCTCGGTCCCTGCTCCTGCCAACCTAGCAGTTCGAAAGCATGTCAAAGTGCAAGTAGATAAATAGGTACCGCTCCGGCGGGAAGGTAAACGGTGTTTCTGTGCGCTGCTCTGGTTTGCCAGAAGTGGCTTAGTCATGCTGGCCACATGACCCGGAAGTGGACGCCGGCTCCCTCAGCCAATAAAGCGAGATGAGCACCGCAACCCCAGAGTCGGCCACAACTGGACCTAATGGTCAGGAGTCCCTTTATCTTTGTCTTTAAAGATGTAAAAATGAAATAAACTGGAATTAGTGGATACATCTGTCCCTCTTGGGAACTGAGGAGCAATTTCTGGCACTGTCCAACTGAACCCCTGAACCCCAATTGGGTAGTTTGCTTACTTCTTCTTCGTCCATGGGAGAAGAAAAAGTAGACGTGTGACAATTAGCACTACAGATTGCATCCCCATCAGAAAATGCCTTTGTGATTAGCACATTAATTCCTCCCAAATATGACTGAAGCAAGATCAGCAAGTTGTCTTACCATATGCTGCCAAGGAAGGAAATAATTTACAAATTGTTTAAGCTTCTTCTGGGAGAGGAGGAGAAATCTGATGTGAAGCAATGTGATGTCTTGAGAAAATTAGGCTTTGCTCCTGTCACATTGTTATTTTCCCACCTCCTTTTTAATCTATTATGGGCATGTCGGCTTATCCATTTCCATTTGAAGAGCTGTCTGATTCATCACAGAGCTGGGAAACTCCTGAATTAGGTTTGCTTGTTCACTTGTGAGAAGTACAGAAGTTTTTCAAGGTTTTCTTTAGGGTAGTTTGCTTTGCTACAGTTGGACCAGTCATCTTGCACTGCATGATAAAGCAGCACATCATTTGGTATAATGATGGTCTGAGCAGTTGGTTCCATACCATTGCAGTCCCACTGGAGCTCAGTCATCCCATTCTGTTCTCTTATTTGTGGATTTTTTATTTTTGGGAAGAGTGCTCCAAATGAAAACTTTTAATGCATACACTTTTTTTATTTGTCAGATTTCTCACCTAACATTCAAAACAAGGTCTCAGTGCAAATTCCAGCAATATAGTATACTATATTATACAGCCCCAATCACAGTGGCTCAGGGGAGGGGGATATATGTTGTGGGAGGTGGGACAGGCCATCTCCTCCTCTGACCTGGGGAATTGTTGCCAGAGAAGTGTATAACCCAACTGGGAGTTGCATTCCCATCTGCAAGCAAGTTCGGGTTGTTGAATCAGGCCAGTCTGCTAAATACTTTCTCATCAATCTTTAATCTAGTAATGCATTTTATTTAATAGAGAGGTGGGCCACTAGGTGACCCACTGATCTTTAGCGACCTTACCAAATCCCCATGAATCCAGTCCCAGTCTGGATTAGGGGATACTTCAGAACTTCTCCCATATTTGGACAGATAGTGTCTCCCTCAGTAGAGAACATTTGTGGGATCAAGGTCAAGCCAATGTGAGGTGCTGTTAGGATCCAAGGAAGTTGCATAAACAAAGACTCTGACTGCCTTTGCATCCTCACACATCTTTCCTCAACTCATCATAGCTTCAGTTAAAAGAAACATAGGCTAAAATTGTGCATAGCCTTTCAGCACAATAATGTATCTTGCATGAGTCATCTGCACAGAGAGCTCTGAGACACCCCCTCAGTTTGCATGTGTCACCACTTTCCATGGCACTCACTGGTTAAATGGGCTCACTGACGGGTCTCCTGTTTGCCCCCTCCCATCTAAAGAAATATTATGAAGGGGGTTTTTTTGGATTTAAATAGATCAAAACTATTAACCTCATTCTGTCCATATGAACCACACATTATTGTGCCAATTTCTAATTCCTAGTTGCCGTGTACTGATTGTATAAAATATATTGCATATATATTGCACTGCATTCAGACTGCATTGCATTGTTTTCCTGGTGATAATGCTAGCACTTCTGGTTTCTAATTTCCTTTTACTGTACCTGTTGCATTATAGAACTGTGGCTTGTTGATTGAAAATCCATAACATTGGGCCAAATTCCATTCACACCAGTGGGTGTAGTGTGTAGTGTGGCACAACAACAAACGTCACTGGACATGTTGCCTCACACACACACACACACATCATTTCCATGAATCTTTACCTCTTTCCCCATGATTCACCACATGGTATGCAAAAATACTACCAAAGCTTTTGTGACATGTGTGTGGAGTGGTGGTGGTCCATGCAAACAACAGAATCCTTATAATGCACAACTCTCATGCTACTCTTGGTTTCCAGGGTTGCAAATTGCTTTTTTATTTTTATTTTGGGTGGAGAAAGTTAATATGGAAATGACTGCTGAACTTCTGTTAGATTCAGCTAAGGAAATATTGGGAAGAAGGAACAAAGTGCTGTCTGAATAACTCCTATCCTCATATGAATGCTTAGAGAGATGTTTTTCAAAGAAGTGACAGCTACATCAAAAGGCATTCATCATGTACACATAAATCAAGTGTGTTTGCTAAATAGTATAGCTAAGGTTACACAGTGATTTGATTACCTTAGTATCAACGGACCTCCATTATAGGTCATTTCACTTGAATGGCCTTGGGTAGCTAATTGTTGTTAATATGCATTCATTACTTTCACCATGACAACTCATTTGCTGATGGAACAATGAACTGTAGGAGCCAGACTTGAAAATAATGATATGTTCCAACTGGAAATGTGTAAGACTGGGTGAAATTTTAATACTCTGTTTTTTAATTACCTCCCCCAATTGTATTTTATTTTTTTTAGCTTTTTCCATTGTACCAATTACTAAAACACAGTGGGAACTTGAGAAGGTAAATGTGATTCTAAAACTGATTATTATCATTCCACAGGAAAACTTTAAAAGGCAAAATGCATGTATCAATTTCTGTCACTTCAACATTGCAGTCAAGGGAGGAACAAACAACTTCTTTGCAAGACAGTTGTTTTGCATTCCTGAAGGTCCTAGATTTGATTCCAGGCAATTACAGTAAAACAATTCCAGATAACAAGGGTGGGAATGCTTTATAATGAGATCTTAAAACAGTCTTGCCCAAACCAGTGTCCTTCAGATGTTATTGAGCCTACTCAGACCCTTAGATTGCCAACTGATTGCCAACTGATGCTCTTTTCCAGGCCTCTTCTATGCTGAAGGTTCAGAAGATGCTGTCAAGGGAGAAAGCCTTTTTAGTTGTGGTTCCAAGTTTGTTGAATGTTGCCATTTCTTTGGCACCAAATAAAACTTACCTTTTCCCCAGGCTTTTAATGGGCTACAGTGATGTTGTTTGCTGATAAGTGGTCTGCCAAAGCTTTCTGCAGCTCTTGTTGCTGTGTGTGTGTGTGTGTGTGTGAGAGAGAGAGAGAGAGAGAGAGAGATTTGCATGTTTTTACTGTACATGTCTTCTTATGTAAATTGACTTACATAATGATACAGGGAATTTTATTTCTTTTTATGCTTTTAAATATTGTTACACGCCACCCCTGCCCAGAGCGGTGAGAGACTCTAGGGGTTCCAGATGTGTAGCCAAGGCTTGGTTTCTTTGGACAAAAGATTAATGGAGACAGTAGGGTATCCACAGCATTGACCAGAGAAGGAATGATCATTGGGAGGAGTGAAGAACAAAGAGACACCATCATGCACCTGGTAACAGCAAAACTGGTTGCCTTCATGTCTCTACAGCTACAGCAGGCACTGTAACTCTCCAACAATTTGACTTGCCCTCAGAGGCACACTTTTCTATTGTCTCCTAAGAGATATGGATGCCAACAGTGTGGTGTCTTTAGTATATATAGCGTTTTTTATACATATATGCAACCAGAGCACAGGATGGAATAATAATAAGTATTATTATTATAATAATTTATTATTTATACCCCACCCATCTGGCTGGGTTTCCCCAGCCACTCTGGGCAGCTTCCAACCGAATATTAAAAACAGTACAGCATCAAACATTCAAAACTTCCCTAAGCAGAGCCGCCTTCAGTTGTCTTTTAAAAGTAAAATAGTTGCTTATTGACTTGACATCTGCTGGGAGGGCGTTCCACAGGGCAAGCACCACTACCAAGAAGGCCCTCTGTCTGGTTCCCTGTAACCTCACTTCTCACAGCAAGGGAACTGCCAGAAGGCCCTCGGCGCTGGACCTCAGTATCCAGGCCAGACGATGGGGGTGGAGACACTCCTTCAGGTATATAGGACCAAGGCTGCTTAGGGCTTTAAAGGTCAGCACCAACACTTTGAATTGTGCCCAGAAGCATACTGGGAGCCAATGAAGATCTTTCAGGACCAGTGTTATATGGTCTCAGTGGCCGCTCCCAGTCACCAATCTAGCTGCTGCATTCTGGATTAATTGCAGTTTCCAAGTCACCTTCAAAGGTAGCCCCATGTAGAGCACATTGCAGTAGTCCAGGTGGGAGATAACTAGAGCATGCACCACTCTGGCACTCTGGCATACACCTGTCTGTGGGCAGGTAGGGTCTCAGCCTGCGTATCAGATGGAGCTGGTAGACAGCTGCCCTGGACACAGAATTAACCTGCACCTCCATGGACAGCTCTGAGTCCAAAATGACTCCAAGGATGGAAGGACTCAAAGCGTTAGCACTCCAACAGATCTTGTTCCTACATTTGTCACAGCTTTGGATCCAGCACAGAGCAAGACATATATCTGTCCTGAGCTCTCACAGCATCAACCCTCTAGCTTCCAGATCAGTCACAAAGCAACTATCAAGCCCAGTCCCACTTTGTTGTCCTTTTAGTTGTTCATTAAGATGATGCAGCTATTGCAACCCAGCTCATCCCTTTGAAGTGCCCAGCAGAGCACTAAAGTGGCCATCTGGTCTTCATCTTCAATGAACTCTGACTGATTCCCCAACTTTCCCCCAAATTCATGACAATATGTTATAAGTCACATAGAGCCCCTTTTGTGAAACAAGTGACTAACAGCTTCAAATAACATTAGCAACAACTCCCAACCTCCCTATTGGCTATCAGCCATGTTTTCTGGGGCTGATGTGAACTGGAATATGACAACACCTGGAAAGCATTAGGCTGAGGAAGAATGTTTTAGAGAATGGTTGCCAGGCAAAATGGGCAATACTAAGCTAGAGATGGCCCAGACAGAGGCAAGGGTTATGATGACCTCCATATTGCTTCCCCAGCTCACATTTTAATACAAGTCAATGAAAAAAAAAATAGCACTCCTCTAACTCATCCAGATTCTAAATCTTCCAACCACTAAACTGGCTTGAAATTACTTCTGACTCACCTAGTTCCAGTGGCAGTAGTGAGCGGAAGGAAGGAAGGAAGGAAGGAAGGTCTTTTTCTCATCTCTGGTGACTGGCAGGTTAACAGGGGCGGCTAATGCCCATTGAAACTGGTGGGGTATAAGGCAGGAAGACCAAATTGCAGGTGGAACCAAGGCAATGACAGAAGACCCAACTAATTGTTGTTTCCCCCCTTCCGTTCCCTGCTAAGTTATGCAAGGACAGCACTGAGACTAAGGAGCAGGAAGCTAATAGGCTGATAGGGAGTAGGAGCTGGCTGGGGTGCACTGGGGTTGATGGGGAAGCGCCTATTCACTTTAGTAGACCAGCCTCCACTGCATATAACTCTCCAGCATTCTAGCTACGTCGCCCTGGGAAATGTAGTTTTTCAAAAGGTGACTATGATGTCTTCAAACTGAATTACAGTTCCATCTTCATGAAGGATGCAGGGCTGGTTAACAGAAATGGCAAACCCTCCATGACTCCCTGTGGTTGTTATAATCCATCATCAGAAATGTACCCTTGCACCCTCTTCCAATTAAGTTGTTGATGAAGCTAATCATTTAGCAAGGATATTTACCAGCATTTCTGCACTGCTTGCCTTTAGCAAAGTAGGAATGAAAGGCTATTGACCCTAACCTTTGCTCCCCGTACAAAAGAAATAAAACAATTATGAACATGGAGAAGAAATAATGAGAATGGTGGTTCCTTCCTTATTGTTAACTGAATGAATTTTGGCTCAGTAATCTTAAGAATGACCTAGTGGCAGTTAATGCAAAAAAGGAAAAAAAGAAAAAAGAAAAGAAAAAAGGGGAAGTCAATTTTGAAGCAATGAAAAATGGGGAAATAATGGAATTTGGTTCTTGCTTTTACCAGTATTTTTTTTTAACTGTGTCACTGAACTAAATGTAAACCTAATGTTTTCTCGGGGTGGTGTAGTGTTTATGTGTTTCTTTGTGTGTGCACACATGCACACCTAGGCACGCTGGAAATCAATCTCAGGTCCGCAGTGGAGTCAGACTCCACAGTTGGGCACCACAACTGGACACCACAATTTAAGAAGAACATTGACAAGCGGGAACATGTGGAGAAGAGGGCAACCAAGATGGAAACCAAGCCTTATGAGGAATGGATGAAGGAGCTGGGTATGTTTAGCCTGGAAAAGAGGAGACTGAGAGGAGATATGAGAGCCATCTTTGAATATCTCAAGAGCTGTCACATGGAAGAGGGAACGAGCTTGTTTTCTCCTGCTCTGGAGGGTAGGACTCATAATAATGGCTTCAAGTTATAAGTCAGGAGGTTCTGACTAAACATCAGGAAGAACTTTCTGACAGTAAGTGCTTTTAGACATTGGAACAGTGGATTGAATGTATTGCTCTCGGCTTTACTTGAGGAACGATTCCTACAAATTCTACATGAAAAACGCTTATGTCCCTGTGGAGACGGCAGTACAGAATCAGTGGCACATGCCCTTCTGGCTTGCACTCTTTACAAGGACTTGAAGCATGAGATTATCACCCCTCTCTTCTTGTCCATTCCGTGTTGCCCAACCACTGCCACAGTGTCCTTTCTCCTGGCAGATCAGGAGGAGCAGATGACAGCAAAGGTTGCAAGATTTTTAGCTGAGGCAATCAGAATAAGGTCCACTATTTGACTGCTGATTCAGGATGCTAAAGTGTGTTTTATATAATTGACTTTTTATTTCTGTTCTTTGTATATTGCATTGCTGTTTTGTTGCTATGGCCGATGGCAGATGCAAATAAAGTTTCATTCTATTCTAGACAGTGGAACCGTCTCCCTCAGGAGGTTGTGAACTCTCCTTTCTTGGAGGTTTTTAAGTAGAGGTTGGATGGCCATCTGTCACAGATGCTTGAGATTCCTGCATTGTAGAGGTTTGGACAAGATGACCCTTAGGGTCTTTTCCAATTCTACAATTCTATGATTTTTCTGTTCACCTTGAAAATCATCAGGGTGTTGTGATCATTACTCGTAAGTACTTGCAAACCTTGGGAGGCTATATGAATACTTGTAAGGAATTATTGCAAAGATCAGGAGAAGGACATCCACCTTTTGCACAACAACAACAACAACTTTACCTTTTCAAAAGGAAAGGTATAACCACAAGTGGGAGAGTACACCAGCTTTCAGAAAGGCATATAATTCACGAGGGATCACTCTTTGCTGAGCCTAGATTGGCTGGCTCCAGAAAATGAAACAATGCTTCTGAGCATGCTCAGAATGGTCATTTCCTGCAGGGGATAACAGGATTAATGACATTAAAACATAAGATCCAACGTATCTCTTCCTCTTACCTCCCTATGCCTTACTATCCCTGTCATGAATGATTAGATGCCAACCCAAACTTCATTGTCCATTTCTGCCACTGGTTGAATCAATGTGTGGTGGTTATTTTGCTCACCTCAAGAAGCTGTGCAGAGCAGATTGTGTTTCAGCAGCCTGCAAATCAGAACTAAAACAATTTCCTGACATCTGTGACAAAATGAAAAACTTGTTTCCTAGTGGTATTTCTTTCTGAATCACAGGTCTGAGCTGAATTTGGACCAGCTGATTAAACATTTTGCACAGATTTAATGTGCTGCAAACCTGCAAGACTCAGGTCAAAATGTGAACCTTGTAAAATTTCTTTGTCCGATTTAGTGCAGAAGACAGTATCTGAGATCTCCCTAAAGTGGCACATAGATTGATTGATTGATTGATTGATTGATTTACTTACTTACTTACTTACTTAATGGAATACTGCCATAACATTTGTGATTAGAGAATACACCATAATAAGCACATCCCATGAGGACTCCTATAAGATTAAGCTCATATGTACCCTCTAGTAATTACTTTAAAAATGCAGTAGGAACATTAGCAATAGATTTTTGTCCCGTTAATTTAATTAGTATGGCATCAATGTAACTGAAAACTGTAGTATATGGATAAGCTGTTGGCATCCAAAGCACCCTCTTCATCAAAGGGATTCTTTGATATAAGGCTACATCTTCATGACCCTATCATTGAATACTTTCTGTGATTTCACCCCTCCTTTTCTATCCCTCCCCTCTCTCTTTCTGCTATTCTGTGTTGCATATCTCAGATAACAACAGTCAGGTGGGGTGGGATGGTCTTATTCCTTTTGTGATACTCTGCATTCTGTAATGACAAACTGAACTGAAAACACCTTGCTGAACACTTGACTCCTTGCCTTTAATATTAATGGAGCAATCCCAAATAAAAGGAAGATATCGTTACCACTCCCGGTATATTGAGAACATTTTAGGGGTGAACAATGTTACGCCACATTTACTGCCCAGCTGTTGATATGAGAGGTTGTGGGCCGTCTGTGGGGACAGGAGACAATTGCCTCAGCTCACCAAAACCCTTTCCATGCCAAGCACATGAAGTTTTAATTATGAGCAGTTTGAAATATTTATTCCCTCACACTCCCTTATTCCTGTACAGAAATGAGATAAAAGTTCTTTTGAAATCCGATGACATAAAACATTTGATACCAACACTGTGCTGTTGCAGAGTAGTGAGTTAATTAGCTTGAGTGAATATTTATTTGGTTGCATCGGCTGTGGCTGCTCCCTTGACTTGGGGATGCCTTGAGCGAAAAGAGTCATTTAAAAGAAATTAACCTATATCGATGAGCCACATAAACAGTAGCTGGGTTTTTTCTTACCGTAGACCTCACATCAAAATGTAAGTGGAACATTTGACTTTAAAATACCATCCCTTCAACAGGGGTCACCAACATGGTGCCCTTCACTGGCTTTTCAACTCTTGTTTCTGACCATTGGGTATGCAGTCAGGAGGTGGAAGCTGAAGTTCCACAACATTGGGGGGGGCATGTTGTTTACCCCCTCCCCTATGGCTTCAGGGATTTGAAAGACCATTTCAAAAACCAACTAGCAGGGTAAATACTTGTGATAAGGGGCCCCTGCCAGTTACAATGGCTTAATTCTGTTCCAAACTCTGTTCAGGAGCAATTTTACCTTCCACTGTATTAGTATGTCATGTGATCAAACTGAAAGGGGTTTGAAATCTGCCCTGCCCTGCAATTCCCTTGGACATCTCTTTTGGGGGATTTTATGCCAGAATAAGTTTTGCTGGCTTAAGTTCTGCTAGTAAATTAGGGTGAGGGGTGTAAACTGGCTCAGCCATGGCTCAACTGGAAAAGCCCAAGATCCACCAAATCCAAACTGTCTAATCCTGGCAGGTGTGTGTGTGTGTGTGTGTGTGTGTGTTCTTGTCCTTAGTGCCAGATGGAGAACTCAAATTCTTGGTTTCTGCCCAAGGCTTTAATGCTTAAATGGTACATAAGCAAGGCACGGTTACAAAATACAACAGGTGTACAAGAGGATTAGATACACCAATAGGCGCAAGCTAACCCATTGATCCAACAAACACCTTTTGAAGTACAGGGTGGGCACAGCACTTAGTGTGGAAAACAGCTGGAGACCCGAGACTCCTCTGGATGCATTGAGTTTGTGAGGTCTGTGTAGGCCAGTGCTGGTGTCTCTGTTTTCTAGGAGATGGGTGTGGCTTTTATGTCAGTTCAAGATCTAATGGGACGGGAGCCAGAGGTGGTTCTAAGGCAAGAAGAATCTGACATGGGGTGTTTGGTGTAATCGGAGCAGAACACTCCTCGAGTAGCCCACTTAGTCTCTTCCCAGGATTCTGTTTATCATTCTTCATGGTCTCAATCCCTTCCCTGTATTCGAACACCTCTTGGGGTTCCCCTGATGCTTCTCCATCCCACAAGGATCCTGTCTGGGGTCATCCAGCTACAGCTCTCGTCCTTTGGGTCAAACCATGCCCTCCATGAAACCTCCAAGGAACTCGCGGAGTCTGGATTTTCACTCTGTTTGGCATTTCGTCATTTTTTTAAAATGTTCAGCTTCTGGAAAATTAAATTTGTTGCACATAAGTTCAAGTTTGTTACACATAAGCTATTAGGCTCAAGGAGATGTAGCTTACTTTTCCATCCTCACAGTGTAAGGCTGGCACAAGAGAAAAAGTGTTTATTGACATCTTTCATTCAGTTTTCATCTAGTGCCTTCACTGACTCAAAGAGGCAACATAAAAAGTGGAACATTGCTTGTCTCTGGTACCCTTGAAATGAGAGGAGGGTGCAATGAATATAAATACCATAAGCAGTATTTTAGGGTAAAAGGCCTAAAAACTCTCTGCTTTTCATATAAAGTTGGCTTTTGTTGCACCGGACAATTGTAGCAACTAGGTCAGCCTTGTCTCTTCCAATCTTCCCCAACCTGGTGCCCTCCAGATGTTTTGGACACTTCTTCCTTCTCCTTCCCAGTGCCATTTGCAGAAAACATCTCCTCCCCTTCCACTTCCAGCATCACCCCTCCCCCGCCAGTCACCCTGGCAACCTCTGTTTCTCAGACTCATTGCAAAAGGGATTTCCCCCCTGTTCTTTACATTCTGGCCAAAGGTGATCCTATCCCAAAAGCTGCTGGGCAGAGGGTCTTGTGTTCTGCTGCAGGCTTACCATTATCAAACTAAACAGGCCATTACCAGCCTTTTGTTTCTCCAATGACCCACTGCCAGCGAGCCTTAGAATCATAGAATCATAGAGTTGGAAGAGACCACAAGGGCCATCGAGTCCAACCCCCTGCCAAGCAGGAAACACCATCAGAGCACTCCTGGCATATGGTTGTCAAGCCTCTGCTTAAAGACCTCCAAAGAAGGAGACTCCACCACACTCCTTGGCAGCAAATTCCACTGTCAAACAGCTCTTACTGTCAGGAAGTTCTTCCTAATGTTGAGGTGGAATCTTCTTTCTTGTAGTTTGGATCCATTGCTCCGTGTCCGCTTCTCTGGAGCAGCAGAAAACAACCTTTCTCCCTCCTCTATGTGACATCCTTTTATATATTTGAACATGGCTATCATATCACCCCTTAACCTCCTCTTCTCCAGGCTAAACATGCCCAGCTCCCTTAGCCGTTCCTCATAAGGCATCGTTTCCAGGCCTTTGACCATTTTGGCTGGTTTCAAGAGGAAGCTAGCTGGTATTCTTTCCAGCCCTTGCTAAATGCATGAGTTTGCTCAAATTTTAATCTTTCGCTGAATGTTTAAAAAACAAAGTGAAGGCGCATGTTTGGGAGGGGTAGGATCCGGATCCGGACTCTTTTGGTGAGGATATATTGGCAATCTGGTGTTTTTTCTAGGGCTGTTAGGCATTGTGTGCTTGGCTTTCAACATAATTTAATAATTTTATAATAATAGGTTTATTATTTATACCCCACCTATCTGGCTGGGTTGCCCCAGCCACTCTGGACAGCTTCTAGCACATATAAATACATAAGAAAACATCAAACATTAAAAACCTCCCGATACAGGGCTGCCTTCAGATGTCTTCTAAAAGTTGTCTAGTTCCTTATCTCCTTGACACCTACTGGGAGGGTGTTCCACAGGGTGGGCACCACTACCGAGAAGGCCCTCTGTCTGGTTCCCTGTAACCTCACTTCTCGCAGTAAGAGAACTGCCAGAAGACCCTCGGAACCGGACCTCAGTGTCTGAGCTGAACGCTCTGGGTGGCGTGTGTGTGTGTGTGTGTGTGTGTGTGTGTGTGTAAGGTTAAATCATTTTGCCACCCATACTAAGGTCCCAATCCAGACGACCCCAATGCCTATAATATACTTCTGAAAGTAAGTTCATGCTGTCCTGGCTTTCAGTGAATAAAGAACACAAACTCAGATTACAATTTCTGCCCAGAAGTCACAACAGGTGATAAGCATGTCTAAACAAGCTAAGAAGTTGATCTAGTGGTGCACATGTCTCCCGAGCTTCTGATTCAAACAAGCGTGGAAGGCACAGCTTTAGTGCACCAAGTTAGAAGCATATTTGGACTAGGCAGGCAAATGAGCGCTGCTTTGAATGAGCTGGGTCTGAGTCATCTGTGCATGCTGGTGCTAATTACTCTTTGTCCAGGGTCAGACCTGTCCCCTGGCAGCTCTCCTGTGGACAGAGGTTCACTAACAGGAGACAGTGGCTGAGGATAGTGTTGTGGGAAGGTGGCTGATTGGGCACACCTGGTAGTGCCTGATGAGGCTTCATTTGTGACCACCAGCTGGGTACCTCTTTAGGGTCTGACTCAGTATTCACAGCCTCCTCCCCATACAATTCTGAGACTTCCCATGGACCCAATTAGGCCCATCCCTGTCAGTTAGGTCCCAGGATCACCTGACTCCAGCTCAATTTCCCCCAACCTTTCTTTTTCAACTGAACAGCCTCTCCGGAACGTCTCCATTCGGCCATGACACATGCAGTTGTGTGAACTGCATCATCACCAGTACAGTCAGCAAATCGGTAGCCCAGCTCTTAGGTACATTGGAAATTGCCTTATACCAAATCAGACCATTGATCCATCTAGCTGTCTACACTGAATGAAAACTGCTGCCTAGAATTTTTCCCTGCCCTCCCTGGAGATCCTAGTATTTGAACTTAGGGCCTTCTGCATGCAGAGTAGATGGTCTATTACTGAGCTATGGCCCATTCCCAAACTCAGCTAGCCTGGAAGAGAAAAAAGAATCTACAGAAGTTCTGATACTCACAAAGTAGCTCATAAACTGGTTGGAATGTGCACATTTCTACAATCTCAGTGAGAAACCTGATGTATTACTGTTTTTTGAAAAAATCAATTTGCTTTATTTTACAGCATCCAGCTTAGAATCTCCTATACTTATACAAGCAGCAGCCCTGGCAATTCCAAATGTCACTTCCCTTTATTCTCAAAGACGTGCATTGCATATTCCAGGAGATCAATACTTACCAAACTTTTGTTACAGAAGGAAGCACGTTTTAATTCAAACACACCGACTAGTGCTACGACGGGCAAGAGGTGAATCAAGGCCACTGGCAGTGATCCAGAATCATAGACACAAAAGAGGCAGAGAGGAATTCCTCTTCCAGAAGGCATAGGGAACCTTTTCAACTCAAGGGTCACACTTGCTTCTGGGCAACTTTACAGGGGCCAAATAGGCAGCGCTAGACAGTAGGTGTAGTAGGTGGAGCAGTAGATGCAAATTTTATCTTTCCACAGTGAGCTAGTTTCTACACATGCTCACACACCCCTCTCTGTCCTCCACCTAGGCAAGCAAAGGGCATTTTCAGAGGTTAAGGACATATTTCATCCAGGCAAATATACTCTCAAGGAGAGTGTATGGCAGGGTCAGTGAGGAGTGTGACATGGGAAAGGAGCATGGCCTGATGAGATTATTGTGGTTATCTCACTCGCTGGATCATCATCTTGTCATGGTAAGTGGGCTTGCAAATTCCTATGATCCATCGGAAGTCTTGGACTCCCAGTAGGGTCACCAAAGGTGGTAAGGTCAAGGGGAAGGAGCTAGCCAGAGAATGATCCAAGAAGTCCTCAATGGCAGAACAGGTGGAAGATAACAAATGGTATGTTACAATGGCTGTGAAGGCGGCTGAAGGCTGAAGCAGATAAAAGTCTGCTAGTCATATGGAAGCAATACGATGAATAAAATCTGACTACTCTTGGAATAAAAATTGTCCAGACCAAAAATATGGTTTCAAAGCTTTACTGACAGAACTTGTTCCAAAACAGACTTACAGCAATGATACATACAAATGGTTGCATAAAATCATGTGCACAAGTTCAGCATCTCAAAAATATGAAATTACTTCAACAGAACTGAAATAAAAAACCTTTCTCTCCACAATCTCTATTACAGCCCAAGAGGCAGGAGAGACATCATTAGCATACCCTTTGTCTTCAGTAGCTCGAGAACAAAGACTAGCGCACACAAAACGGAGATTTGCAACTGAATATGCCTCCCATGTGATCTAAGTTAAACACCATGTGAGAGAGCAGCAGAGATACATTCTCAGTTAATTATCAACCTGTTAGGCACTCAGAGAGCCTCGCTTAGCTTCAATGGAATTTTCTATGTTCCCTCTAGCAATACACATACATGCAAAGTTATTTTCGATTTCAATGTACAGTCCAATGGAGATAGGGCCAGATAGTTAGGTCTGGATGGTTTCACATCTCTACTCTGCCATCATCTGTAATGTTTTTCTTTTTAAACCATTTGCCTTTACACTGTTATTAAGTAGAAAAGCTAATCTTTTGCAAATACACCCATTTACTATTGTTTATTTATTGAATTTATATCCCTCCCTCCCTCCCTCCCTCCTTCCCTCCCAAAGAACAGCAAATAGTTGAGCTGTACATCTAGTTATTCACAGGTAAGTTTCAACGTGTGCCATTTGCATATCTGTGCATAATGTACTTGAGCTGCACAAATCTATAAACGTGCTCTCTTTCATACAAACGCTTCCTTGTGTGTAAAGACAGTTTGCACCTGCGTATGGTGTATATAGAGACAGGTTGCTCTTGTTTCACCTGTGTGAACAAGACTATAGTCGCAAAGAGTCACAGACTTGGGAGGTGGAAATAGATTCCACCAGTTCAAACTAGTCAAAAGCATAAACTATCTAGTTGTACGTGCATCAGATCTATAGTAGATTAAAGTGGAAAGTATTTATATAAATCAAAGCAGAGGCATTATGAAAATATATAGAGATGTAGCAATATCTGATATTTAAGCATAAAAAGAATGCCTAAATGAAAACAAAAATGTAAAAATGTAAAATAAGGGATTTTCAAGTAAAAGCGTCCTATAACTTGACATTGACTTAACTTGAATTCTCCTAAAATGTCCACCAGTCCAAACTAGTCAAAAGCTTAAACTAGTTAAAGTTCCAGCTAAAGAGCAGTTTATCCTAAATATTAAGGAGAAGCATGGTTCGAAGGAACTGGTTCCTGTCGTCTTGAGGATGGGGGTGAGAAAAATAATTCCAGTGCATAGAATACAGGATAGTCCAAATGGGAAATCACTTCTGTAGAAAACAGAGGGGAAATTGAAACAGTATAGCCTGAGCCCTCATAAGGGATTGAACCGAAAATAAAATAAAAGCCAAAATATTTTTTTTTGGGGGGGGGTCCTATAAAAAAACAACTGAAATTACTTGGATCTGTTCATGAGGCAAGTATCTAGGCTCCCAAAGGCAGCTCAGTAGCAGCCTGGAGCTGGCCTGTAGTAGCTCCAAAAGCTGAAGGAGGAACATCACTAGAAGAGAAGGCAGAAGAAGAATATTTGGCTCAAAAAGTCCCAAACAAACAAAAATGAGCTAGAATGAGCACACTAAAGAAGTAAAATTAAGGGAAGAAATAAAGCTGAGGTGCAGGCTCTTTCTGATCCCCCATTGATGCCCCATACATACTTTTATGTACATTTTTGATTGATGGGGTCTGTGTGGAGAGGGTAACAACGTTCAGATTTTTGGGCATTGAATTACAAGAGGATCTGTCCTGGAGTGTCAACACAACGGGGCTTGTGAAGAAGGCGCAGCAGAGACTGTACTTTTTGAGAATACTAAGGAAAAACCATCTTCCACAGAAACTGCTGCTTGCCTTCTTTCACTGTGCCATTGAGAGCGTGCTCACTTATGGCTTGTGTGTGTGGTACGGAAGCTGTACTACCCAGGACAGGATGGGGTTGTGCAGGGTTGTTAAGGCAGCAGAGAGCATTGTTGGCTGCCCACTCTCCACCTTAGAGCAGATTTATGCCACAAGGCGCCATAGGAAGGCACTGGACATAGTAAAAGATCCATCGCATCCTGGTCACTGTCTCTTCAAGCTCTTGCCGTCGGGATGGAGATACAGGACGATGAAGACAAGAACGAGCCGTCTTAAGAACAGCTTCTTCTCCAGAGCGATCTCGGCCCTGAATGGGAAGCCCGGACTTTGAAAGTCATCTAATCTCCCTTGCTGTATTATACTGTATTGTTTAATTAGTGTTTTTATGGAGCAGTCAAGTAATTTCGTTGTCCCCGAAGGGGGCAATGACAATAAAGATATTATTATTATTATTATTATTATTATTATTATTATTATTTTACTCTGGTACATCTCTGAGGTTATCCAGCTTTGAGGGCCTGTCTTTTGGGAGTAGACTAGGAGGTGGACACCCAAAGCCTCCCACCATTGCCTCACAAATGGTTTTTCTTTCTCCTTCTCATTCTTTGAAAATGGCTGTGGGGAAGGAGAAAGTTTTATTAACTACATGGTCCAGTAGACGAGTGAGGATCCTAATTAAAAGGAGCTCAACTTTTAAGAGACATTTTAATCTTTCCTAGCCTGACATTTACATAACTTGCTTAATGTTTTGGTACATCCGTCACATGGGGTTATGTCAAATCGATTCTGCTCATTCCCATCCCTAGCAGCAATTATCATATACTTCATTCACAAATGTGTGTGCATGCACTGACACACAGAGACACAGAGGCACACACACACACACACACACACACACACACACACTCATTCAGAAGCTGTGCCATTCTAATTAACATCATGGAAATTCCCAGAGATTATGCTTTAACTCAGCATCCTTGTGCAAAATGGTGAGCGGCACTTCCAGTATCAAATGTATTATTTTCCGACATCATTTACATGCTAGCATTTAACAGAAATCTGCTCACCAAGCAAGTAGGGTTGGCAGAGCTTGTGGGGTGAAGGTAATTTGTGTTGGTCTTAAGAAATGAATGCTGGATAGACATATTTCCAATATTACACAGTCCTCATGAGAGAGTCACTACATGTCTCTCCCCTGTCTTATAGGAATGTTCTGCTCAACTATTACCCTTTGTGCACTTACTGAGAAATAAGCCCCATTGAATTAAGTAGCAGAAGTTTCTAAGTAAAGTTGCACAGGATCAATCTGTATGAATATTATTTCAATTGTAAATGTAGATTCTATATCTAATGGAATAAAGTACTTCTTTTAAGCCATTAATGTGCACACACATTCAATGAAGTGGCTTTTAGCTGAAGAAAACCTAATACTGTCCTAAATTTGTTAATCTTCTAAAGTGATTAAGGCGGGATGAATATTCGGTTTTAGTTTTTCCTCTTTCCCCCCAGTCATTTTCCACATTTCCACATCACTTTGCATCTTCTTTAAAAAAAAAAAAAGTCATGAAAATTCTGCACAATTTTCGGGTGGATTTCTCCCAGTATTCACATTTTTGTATGCAATTTCCCCCAATATGCACTTTTTGCTGGATAATTTTCTCAATGTAATGCAATTTTGTACAAAAAATTCACAAATATATGCATTTATATGCTTGTTGTATTATATACATTTTTGTACACATTAGTGCACTGGAGAAGTGTACTGCAAAATTTTGAAACAGTATGTGAACCAAAGCACAGCATTTTGTCCAAGTGTGACATTTTTTAAAATGGCTGTTTCGGTTCACATTATGTTTCAAAACATGGGAATTAAGTAAATTCACCATTAAATATGAAGTGAATTTATCCCCCACCCCTAAAGGTGAAATAGAGATTTTGGTATTGTTGTTGAAGATAAGAGGGAGTAATCAAGGAAGATAACTATCTGATTTGGCTCTGTTAACACATCCATATCTGAGGATAATGATCCCCATACTGATTTTAGCTGCCATTTTGTTCATGGGTGAACCAGAGCTTGAAAGAGAGGAAGTGACCCCTGGAAAGATGAAGGCCTCTCACTTTGCTTCTCTTTTATCCTGGGATAAATGACTAGTAACCACAAGCCACTAATGGTTTGTTGTTGTTTTGTTGTTTAGTCGTTTAGTCGTGTCCGACTCTTCATGACCGCCTGGACCAGAGCACGCCAGGCACTCCTGTCTTCCACTGTCTCCCGCAGTTTGGTCAGACTCATGTTTGTAGCTTCGAGAACACTGTCCAACCATCTCATCCACTGTCGTCCCCTTCTTCTTGTGCCCTCCATCTTTCCCAATATCAGGGTCTTTTGGATAATGGATAAGAGTTCACAATTCCACCGAGAAATACAGTGACCTGTGGATAACCCAAGAGAGATTCAGCAAGTGGATGTGGATTAAACTTCCTGGAATTCCATATGTGTGTAAACACATCTCTCTCTCTTGGATTTGATGTCATTGTGCTTTTACATTTTATTTTATTTTGCTTAGCACACAGAAGGGGGAGCTTATTCATTTCTGAAATAGCTCCAGACTTCAAGATAGGACTCAGGATGGTGGATTGACTCTAAGGAGATTAAGTTTCAGCATGTAATGTTTCTTTCTGACATCCAGCAAATGCCCGAGGTGGATTCTTGTGAGGTGTAACAGAGGGGATCCGTGATAACATTGTTTGACTCTTCTGTCCTCTATTCCTTGCACACACCTGTCAGCGGAAATTGCCATGAAGATCAGTGGAAGTTTGGGGGAGAAATATGAATGAGAATTATCATAGCAAATGGTTAGAAAGAATGCGCTGGAATGTACCGAAGCATCCGAAATTTAATTTCTACACCCCCCCCCTTTCCCAAGAATGTACTGTATAGCAATGTATGGTTGATACACTAATAAAGGGTGAGGGGGAATCAAGTAAATATTATTCCAGCAAAATGTCTCCCTAATGCCTGGAACAGATATGGATGTGTTCTTTTTCCACCTCAGTACCATTGTTCATTCTTGGCAATATTTGCCCCTTCTCTTTGTCCAAGTTGTGCAGGTTGAGAATGGAGATTGGTGTAACTCAAGTTTGCCTCACCTTGGGTGGGGGCAAGGGCAGCTTTGATTCAGGGAGGTTTGGACAACCCCCCCCCCCCAAAAAGGTGAAATGTCAATGTGGGTGTGGAAAAAGTGGGTGTGACCAATTCTAACTATATATATTTAGTATTTTCCCTAGGCCGTCAAAGACCCTCCAAGTGTCCCTATTTTCCAGGGACATCCCTGATTTAGAGAAGCCGTCCTGGTTTCTGATTTGATCCTGAAATGTCCCACTTTTCCTTAGGATGACCCAATTTTCAACGAAGAAATGTTGCAGGGTATGGAGTTATGTAATCATACAACCTTTAGAAGACCTCTAAAGGCAGCCCTGTATAAGGAATGTGTTATGTTTTTATATTTGTTGAAATCTGCCTAGAGCGGCTAGGGCAACCCAGTCAGATGGGCAGGGTATAAATGCTGTTGTTGTTGTTGAATAAGACATCCCTATTTTCATCGGGAAAATGTTGAAGAGTATGCTATCATCAAACTGTTTTCATTCTCTGTTTCTGAATGTTCTAAAGGTGGGGAAAGGAGAGGGCAGGAAGAAAAAGGAGGGTACTCATGTTTGTAGTAAATGATAAGGGGAAGGTCTTAATGGAAGGCTTTGGGGGGCAGGGAGAAAAATTTCTCTGGGAGTGGAGTTGAACTGAGTGGAGGCAAATGAGGCATTTGGAGGAATGAGTGAAATATGGGAGAGAGGGAAGAAGGACAAATTTGAGGCTCTGTGATGGGGGAAGAAAGTTGGAGAGGAAAATGATTGGGGAGGGGCAGATGGAAGTGAATGAAGTTAAAGGGGTAATTTGTGCTGCTGTGGTGGTGCAAGTGGCGCTACGGGGAATGTTTCAGTGTCCTCCTTTTCTCAGTGTACTCAAACTTCTCCATCTTTCATTCCTCAGCTGCCTTATATCTATGAGAAAAGGGTTGAGGAGCCCTCAAATATTCCATAGTACTTTCCCACGATCATGTATTTCACTCCTGGTGCCTTGTGTTTTATTCAACATGAAGTTCCAGATTTAAATCCGTAATTTAGAACAACTATTTCATTTACAAGCAGACAACTGTATATATACAACACCCACTAGCTGAACTTCACCTTCTCTAACTGAGCAATCTACATGACAGACTTTCTTTTAAGATTTTATTTTTATTAAATATCCAGTAACATATATCATCACTGTGTGTGTCTGCAAAGTAGGACTTCAGAATAGAAGAAATAAATTGTTTTAAAAATAGGGTTGGGAAAAGTGAAAAGGGGGGGTGTTAGTAGAGAGAGAGAATGTTTGTGTGTATGCAATTTTTCATTTCAATATGTATTTTTAAAATGTTCTCTCCTTTCCAAAACATATTTCTACAACTTTTCTAAACATATTTTTCTCTCCCAGTAGATTCCTTGAGTCAAGAACTGTGTCAGAGCATTTGGGAAATATGAAATCCAATGGATAACTTTGGTTCCAATCTGCACCTTTCTTCTGGTGGTTCAGATCTGGTCAGTCTACAGCCAGTGAACTAGAGCTTTCAACAATGTGTAATTAGGCAAAGCTTATCTGTTTTTATCTGTAGAATGTGAAGGGATCTAAGAATGAATGTGAGAAACACACCCATAAGTTGGGTTCAGATGTATGCACATTTCTTTACATAGTCTATGAAAATAAGGCTATGATGTTGACTGTGATGTTGTGTATCTTCATTTTAGGAAGGACATGAGACCAGCCCACAAATGTATCATGATTAACATGCTCTCAAAAGGAGAAGCTGTTAAAAATAGAGATATTTTTAAAAAAAAGAAATATTGCCTCTGATTCTGCTTGTTTGCACTCCTAAGCCTACTTCTAAGGCAAAGGAGAAGCAATAACAATTGGTGTTTATTGCATCTTTCATCTACAGGCATCACATTCTATTAAAATGTTATGCCCCTTAGGCATTACTAAGGACTCTTCAGCAGGTTCTGATGCCTCTTTTCAATTCTCCCCAGCCCTTGAAGCCAAACAGTAACATGCCATAGCTGGGTATAATTTCCATCTAATGTTTTGAATTCGTAGACGGAGGAGAGCGAAGTTGTAATGAATCTCCAAAGACAATTTTATTCTCCAAGAATAAACTAGAAACAGTTATTGCATGAGACAGTTCAATGTTCCTGTAGCCTGGAAAATTTCATTTCAATTGCAGCTAACAAAATCTCATGCCCACAAGGAAACATGACTAGGGATGAGACCTTGCAAAGCAGAAAAAATAAATAAATATTCCAAAGTTAAGTTGACTAGGTTTTGGAACAAATGCATTGTGCTCAGGTCTGAAGTGGGGTGATAAACATATTTGGAACACAAGTCTGTTTGCCAAAGCCATGTGTTAAATAGATATCATACCCTGTCAAACTGTACTCGTGAAGACACTCTCTCCCTCCCCACCTCTCTCTTGTGTGTGTGTGTAATAAAATATAATTTATAATTCATTTCAGCATTTATCCATTGTATCATTTCAAAATATACTGTTGTGTGCCACTCCAATCTCTGAGCTGTGCAAGATTCCAGGGGTTCCAGGCACTTAGCCAGAGTTTGGTTTCCTCAGAATGAGGGACAGCAGAGACTTTGTGATATATGGTTTATTTACACATATATACAACCTGAGCCTATGATGGAGGGATGCACAGCACCAAGAGGGTATGGTTTCTCTCATAGCCACAGCCTTGGATCCCAGCAGAAATCAGGCATGGCTTTGTCTCTCCACTGCCCAGTATGCTTCTGGCTTCTGGCTTCTAGCTCATACCTCTCAACTCTGGCTTTTCTCCCAGCCACTTAAGGGAGGGGGGCCTATCCATTCACTCTCTGGCAGAGCCACTTCCATTGTTACCTTTATGACCCATGCTTTGGGGTCATTACCAAGAAACATGCCTGGCTATTCCAACAGTTGGGTCTCTGTTGGAACCAGGAATATGAAGGGACTCAGGCATGCAGCCTACCCTGCCAAAGCTCACAATAATATTGTATTCATGTGAGAAAATGAAAGTCTCCTACTGTGACAGAGCTAGAGTGCCTTTGGTCTCCCTGTGCTTTCAACAGAGGCCTCAGAGTTTGAGTATAGTGCTCAGCTGGCAGACCTTGGCACCTCGAATTTCAGTGGTGCACTGTGGTGACACTAAAATTCGGTGCCATCCCCTCCCCCACCTCTCACCTTCCATTGGATGTAATAGTTGTGGTGCTGGCTGCAGCACCCCAGAACCTCCACTCCCAGTGCAACCACACCACTCCCACTCCCCTAGAACTGCCTTTGCAGTGCTACATACTCTGGCCAGAGGGACACTGCCCCACTGACACGCCAGCTAGTAGCATCTCTGGGGCTGGCTGTGCATGCCCTTCCCCCTTCAGGTTTTACTCCATCACCTGAAGGATAATTTGGCACCTAGACTCTGATACCTTCTCCATTCTTTACTGTGAAAAACATATCCAGTGTTCTTTAGCTTCCTGTTGATGCACTGAGCCATTCTAGACCTTTTAAAGTGCTTCCTTTAGTTGTGATCACCTGAACAAAGCTGCACCTTAGTGTGGGTCCCCCGCCACTTTCTAATAAATTTCCCATTGTTAACATGGATATGTGGCTTTCATGTCAATACGAATATGTGTTTTTTTGTGCACACTTAAACAGGAAAATAGAAATCCATTGAATGTTCCTTTGCCCCTTCTCTCTTTGAATTAGGCTCAGGTGTGGAGGGGAAGACACACAAGTCAGAAAGATTCAAATGCATCCTGGAAAAATGTGTGAAAGTTTTCATTTGTATTTAAACCTCCGTCACATTCTTCCCACCTCTGCTGCTATCCCATTTCCAATCAGAGGAAGCATTGATTTTCACCTGGTCACGCAGAGACACTTCCTATAACTAATGGTGGCAAAACAGCTCTCTTATCAAAATAAATAACCAGGCAGCACAACACAACCAGATGAATGCTTAAAAACTGATGGCCATCAATTCTTGAAGGGCATACTTCTTCAAATATTATTCATGGAAATAGCTGCTGAAGTCAATATCTCTCCTAGAATGAGTAATGGCTACACACGTGTGGTGGACTCTAAAATCTGGACACCATTACAAGGCCTTCACATGAGGTAGCATTAGCACTAGAACATGGCAAGTTGCCTGTTCTGGATTAGGTTGCACACTCTCTGAAATAGCAGGTTTCAACCTTGTTGCTGGAAGTTCAGCTATGTCTGGTACACCAACTATGGCTGTTCTTGGACAGGTAAAGTCTGGCTATGAAGATTCATGCACTGGTAACCTCAAGACTCAATTATTGCAATATGGTCTCTGCAGGGCTAACCTTGGGCCTCACCTAGAAGCTCCAGCTGGTGCAACATGCTGGAGCTAAGCAGTTGATGGAATTCCAGTGCTCAAGAGCTTGCACTGGATGCACATTATACTTGAACTGGGCCAGGTTCAAGGCTCTTGTAGTAGTAGTAGTAGTAATAATAATAATAATAATAATAATAATAATAATAATAATAATTTATTATTTGTACCCCACCCATCTGGCTGGGCCTCCCCAGCCACTCTGGGTGGCTTCTAACAAAGATTAAAAATACATTAAAATGTCACACATTAAAAACTTCCCTAAACAGGGCTGCCTTCAGATGTCTTCTAAATATCAGGTAGTTGTTTATCTCTTTTGCATTAATTCCACAAGGCCCTTCACAATTTGGGTTCAGAATACCTCAGGGACCACAAGATCCCTTATATTCCTACATGATCACTGATGTAGTCACTGTTAGTAAACCCCCATATTTCAGATGCATGGCTCAGATTCAGAAGGAGCTATGTGTTCAATATTCTGGACACAATTTTTTGGAACTCCATTCCAGTTGCATTCAGACAGGCCCCCTCCTTGCTGAACCTCTGGTGCTTGATGATGATGATGATGATGATTACAGCAAGCTTTTCAACTGAAGTCTGATTCTATTGTTGTAAGTCATTTTTAGGCTCACTCTGTTGGGTCCTTTGTACACTGTTTAGAGAGAATGGTGTTTATGTGATATACAAATTGTTGGGAAACTATATAATTGGGCAAATAGATATGGTAGAATTAAATGCTTCTTTTTATACCCTTGATATGAGGAAGCAATGCTAACTATGCAAAATTAAAAGAAGAAGAAGGGGGGGGTAGGAGGAGGAGGAGGAGGAGGAGGAGGAGGAGGAAGAAGAAGAAGAAGAAGAAGAAGAAGAAGAAGAAGAAGAAGAAGAAGACCACAGAATTATCTATGAACTGTTGCATGGGATAGATACTCTGAAAATCTCTGAAAATTAAGAGAAGGGTCATAGTTACTTTGCATGCTAATAGTTCTGGCTTTGATCCCCAATATCTCTCTGTAGCACTGAGAAATGGCTGCTTGAAATCCTGGAGAGTTAATGCCTTTCTTTATAGACAATATTGGCCTAGTTGAAACAGTCGTTCAACAAGTATAAGGATGTTTCCTATGTTTCTATGATAAGTACACAATACGTTTCCTGCTGGGTCAGGTGAAAGGCGCATCTAGTCTGAGATCTTGTTCTTCTCAGATGCCCATAGGAAGCCTGCAAGCAGGAGCTGAGTAAAATAGCGCTCTCCCCACCTGTGATTCCCATCAACTGGTATTTAGATGGTTACTATCTCTGATACTGAAGATTGTGGATAACCATCATGGCATAGCCACCAGCCTTATATTCCAAGAATTTGCATAAACTCTCTTTAAAACTATTCAAGTGGGTGGCCATCAATCTATCTTGTGGGATTAAAATTCCACAAGTTAACTCAGCATTGTGTGAATAAGTACTTTCATCTATCTGTCCTGAATCGTCTAATGTTCAGTTTCATTGGATGGACCCTGAGTTCATGAAAAGAAGTGTTATCCCCATCATGTCAACTTTCTTCTAATAACCATGATAAAAATCAGAACAGATTCCTGTCTGCATTCTGCAGAAAGCTGCAGACCAAATAGTGCTGGAGCAACACTGAGTGATGGTGCATAAGGAATTCCAGCATGGTGGAGAGCTTACTTGAGAGGCAATCAGAAGCCAAGAGAAAATCATGGGAAATGGTGGGGAGATGACAGTAGCTGAGCTACCAAAGAGATTATGCACTAGAATTTCTGATTGCACTTCAGTAAATGTGTGCCCCTTATTCCCACCCCTCCTTAGGCTTCTGAGATAATGGATTTGAAGAGACCTTTGCTCCGAATTGCTATAATTTTGCTTAGCAAGGGGAATGGAACAAACAAAGGCATAAATCCATGGCAGTGCAGAAAGTAGAAGATGATCTGAGCAAACTCAGTTATACCTCCAAATAAATTAAAAACAATTATTGCACACCCATCCCCATACAAATAGGAGAGAGTATGAGTACTGTGTCATGATTTGATGGAGCAAGTGAAACCATTTGCTTCTGTACTTACTTCTTAATTAAGTATAGTGCCATCATCAATAGGCATAGTGCTTTGTAGCAGGGATAGACCCTCCAGATGTTCTCCAGATGTTGTCCAACTTCAGCTCCCAAAAGCCTTACTCAGCATGGGCACTGGAAAAGGAAGATGGGGGTTGTAAGCCAGCAACATATGGAAGGCCTCATATTGGTTGTCACTTCTTTAAACCATATTGCCTGAGGCCCAGTTTCAGGAAATAGAAGCAGACGGATAAAGGGGTACATTGGTCTTTTTAGTACCTTTTGCAGCTAGGCTCAAATCAGATGCCTAATTGTAACAGGAGATGTAATCTAATAGGATGAGGGGAAGCCCACAGGTATCCCACTCCTGATATACATTGACCAGCAGTGGGTCTCCAGGATCTTGGACAGGTGATAAAAGTGTTACAGCAAAGTCATCATCCCAACACACCATGCAAAGCAGGCAGCAGCATAGCTAGCCGATTGGATGCCTAGTGCAGCGTGCACGTCCTGCAGCCGGGGTGAGCCACCCATGGAGGTGGGGTGTGCCATGTGGAGCCTCTCTGCCGCCTCCCCCTCAGCTGTAGGGCGTCTGAGGGAGAGGCGGTGGGCAGACGCAAGCCCCACACTGCCATTTCAGGCAGCATGGAGCCTGCAGGCACCACGTCACTCCCAGGCTCAGGCACGCTGCAGGCCTTGTGGTAAGTGTCTGGCCCCAAAGTATGGCACCCAGTGCCAGCCACGTTTCTTTACGTTGACTGAACTAAAAAGTTTTGTGAGCCCAATTATTATTATTATTATTATTATTATTATTATTATTAAAAACTCATCTTATTGTCATTTTGTCACACACACACCCAGTGATGACACCTGGGGCAGCCTGAATCCCCCCCCCCCCACACTCCTTCCTCTGCCACTTAAAGCAGGGATGCTGAATAGTGTAGCTTGGAAGGGATTAGGACATGGAAGGAGTTCCAGAGGCAAGACAGAGAATTCCAGAGGGTCATATTTCAATCCCTCCCCTCCTTTAAGTGCTGGGGTTATTAATGACCCACTCCTCTGATTCACCATGTCCAGGCAGAAACCTCTGGATGGTTGCTACTGCTTGGTCTAGAATTTAGTGTGCTAGTATCAGCAGAAAATGAAAATGAGGAAAATGAAGGGAATATATTGCTGTAGCTATGTTGAATGCACATGCTGAGCTATCACTCCAAAACTCCAAAAGTACCATTTAGCTGTCTCTCCAAGGGCAGGGGTTTTGCGTATGCATACTAAACTTCTTATCCTCCTATTGTCTAAAAACTAAATGAACCATTTGGCACTGATAACACAACTATACAGCTGCAAATAAAACATTTTAAGTGTGTTGTAAAGTGCAATATACAAATGTGACACTAGATGGTGACAGTGAGCTATGGCAAATTCAATATATTTTTCAAAACATTTCTTTAAAAAGTATTTTCACAGTGTTTTTTTAAAATAGGTGTGTAGATTCCATCCGTATAGTTAAAGCTATGATTTTCCCAGTAGTGATGTATGGAAGTGAGAGCTGGACCATAAAGAAGGCTGATCTCCGAAGAATGGATGCTTTTGAATTATGGTGCTGGAGGAGACTCTTGAGAGTCCCATGGACTGCAAGAAGATCAAACCTATCCATTCTGAAGGAAATTAGCCCTGAGTGCTCACTGGAAGGACAGATCCTGTAGCTGAGGCTCCAATACTTTGGCCACTTCATGAAAAGAGAAGACTCCCTGGAAAAGACCCTGATGTTGGGAAAGATGGAGGGCACAAGGAGAAGGGGACGACAGAGGACGAGATGGTTGGATAGTGTTCTCAAAGCTACCATGAGTTTGACTAAACTGCGGGAGGCAGTGGAAGACAGGAGTGCCTGGCGTGCTCTGGTCCATGGCATCACGAAGAGTCGGACACAACTAAACGACTAAACAACAACAACTAACTATTGGGAATCACTAGTGTGAACCATGCTGTGGACGCAGGTTCTTAACTTCCTGTTAATAACATAAGAACATCCTGCTAGATCAAGCCAATGGGCCATCTATGCCAGCATCTTGTTTTCACAGATCACAGATCACAGGGGTCACGAAGAGTCGGACTTGACTAAACGACTAAACAACAACAACATTCCATCTTAATGTGGTAGGAAAGGGAAAGTCTGCAAGAAATCTGCTAACTGAGGCAAAAGATAACCTATATATATAGCACTTTCTCTATAAAAATCATCCCTGCATGGGTTTAGCCATTGGCTAAGCTGTTGTAATGTCACAGAATGTGCACAAACATTCTAAGTGCTAATGTAAGAGTCAACCCCAAAATCTTAAAAATCAGTACAGCTGCTGTGTGAGGAAAATGTAAGCCAAGTCTGGGCCCTTGCCCCCTTTTACAAGAAAATGAATTTCCCCACTGACATAAAGGCAACAGGGAGCTTTAAGTTAAGTCTAAAACCATTTTGTGCAGAAGTTTGCGAACAATACACATTTTAATTTGCTTGCAAAATTATGATATATGCTATACCTAATACAGAAGAAGAGTATAATTGGGATTCTACACAATTATCATCCTTTCTTTGCATCACTAACAACCGTTTTTCTTACTTTAGAAAACAGGTTTGCATCTTGTGCTCTGTGTGTTTTCTTTTGACATGCTTGTGTCATGATTCAAGGACAGTTTCTTCCTGGATTCAAGAGCCCCTGTAATCACCAATCACCTTGGAACTTCTGCTCTTCCCTTTCTGGCAAAATTTCAAGGTGTGCATTCACAGGAGTAAGAGGAGCCTTCACAATGAAGATGCTCGACTTGCAATGTTGTATTATGTTTCGGGATGGAGCACATTAATAACAGAGAGAGAGAGAGAGAGAGAGAGAGAGAGAGAGAGAGAGAGAGAGAGAGCCAGCCTACAAATTCTCAAATACTGTAGAGCAATTGGCTTGGAATCATATGAAGTGGGTGGCTCAGAAACCAGATATGTCTAATTTAATCTGTCCATACGTCCCCAGAAAGATGC
The DNA here is from genome assembly GCF_964106645.2 of Podarcis pityusensis. NCBI lineage: Eukaryota > Metazoa > Chordata > Lepidosauria > Squamata > Lacertidae > Podarcis > Podarcis pityusensis. Next base: position 44,529,143 of record NC_138044.1, read on the forward strand.
TAATAAATATGTACAATTTAAAATACACACACGCGCACACATGTGTGTACTTCTTTTAAAAAATGTACTCATTTGAAGATTGCAGTTTCCCAAGCTGCCTATAATTTTCTGCTAATACTGCTAATATTGTATGCTGTGTGGAGTCCTCAGTCTACACAAGCATATTGATTTTATGATTTTGATGGTTCAGGCAGTGGCTCTGTTTTTATATACAGTTATATAGTTATATAGATATGTTCATTATGGCCATTGACTAGTACAATAAGACTTATTTTGGGTTGGCTAGTACCTGTGTGGACAGTGTCATTTTGGCAAGACACACGAATAGGAAGCACCCAATTTATGGGGCAGGGGAAAGAACCCACTTTGGCTTCTTGCAGTTTCTGTTTTTGCCAGTCTTAAGTTCTTTGCATTCCCACATTGGTTTGAAAGTGAAAATCCGCCAGCATTTTAATGTGAATTTCTCCTAGCACATACATTTACAATTTTGCCTAATATACACAGTTTTGCAAACCAATTTTGCACTATATAATGCATTTTTGTACAGTGATTTCAGTCTTTTCTATACATACTTTTGTCCACTTTTGTACACATAACATGGCTACAGAATTGCAGTGCAAAATTCAGAGAAGTGCAAATTTCAAAGGATGTGTTTCATTGTTTCAGAAAGTGCAAATTGGCTAGGTTCCATTTTAAATGCAAATTGAATTGTAGTATGTTAAAGGTGCTGAGAGTTGTTTGGAGTCCCAGGGCTAAAGTGGGGCAGCTGCCTGAGGAGGCAGATGCTGAGGGGAAAAGAATAGCCAGAGCTGTGAGGCCATCTTGCCTGCCTTGTACCCCCTATGCTTGCCTCTGCCCTCAAGTGCAGTGGAAGAAAATGTTCTTGGGTTGGATTAAGATTGAACTACCAGTCCAATCAGCTTCTTTATGTGCCTTGGGGGAGGGTGCCAACTTGTCCTTTGCCTCAGGCAGCAAAATGTATTGAGCTGGCCCTGGTCCAGACACCACTATTCCCCTCACAGAGCAGCAATTCCCAGAGATGTTAAACTATCCATCTCCACAGGGAAATAGGAACTCTAGCTGTGCAAAGGGAATAGGGGTCCCCTAAAAACTTACATCACCCTCAACAAACTATACTTCCCAGGATTCATTGTGGAAAGCCATGACAGTTTTAAGGGCTATGGGACTGCATTAAATGTATAGTGCTGATAGGGATTTACTCCAAGCAAAGAGTGCATAGCATGGAAAGGTTTTCAGCTCAAGGACCTCTTTCCCTCATGGGAAACCTTGATGATGCCACAGCCTTCAGTGGCAGGTGTTGTTAGGGGCAGAGTGTGTGAAGGGATGGATGCAAGAGGGAGTGGAACAATAGAAGTGACTGTTACCTCTGCACAGTAGGCAACATTCCAGTCACACAAAAGCCAGAGGCTTCTACAAGCAAGCATGCGCTCTGTGTGTGTGTGTGTGTGTGTGTGTGCGAGAGAGAGAGAGAGAGAGAAAGAGAGAGAGAGAGACTCCAATCCAGACAAGAGGCAATATCACAGTTCAATGACACATTCCAGCCAGGCAAAGGAACTCAAGGAGGGTGAAGAGAAAGAGTGAGATGGCCTGGAATTGGGTGTAGTTTAGGGAGAATACCAATGGCCAGGTTCTGAGGCCTGGAGAACTGCATTCAGCCTCTTGGTGTGGTGAATAGGTTTGCAACCTTAAAGCACAGAACACAACAGGCCAGAAACTACTTTTGTTGCTTGTGGGTTTTAGGGTAAATAGAGTTATTCCTTTCTCACCCCCACCCCATGTACGACCACTTGTTCATTTGTCACGCACACCCCCACTCTGGATTCATCCTTCTGCTTGAGTACCTCTCAATGGGGTTATTGATTTCCATAGCTGCATTAGCCTGCACTTTCCCCAGCTCAATTTCAGTTTATTATCCTCACCACCCCTCTTTTCTTTTCATTCACTTCCTATGCACTAGGAAGTCGCTTGCATTCAAATGCAGGAAACTGAGCAATAATTTGGTCTTTTATTGCATAGCAGAGAAAGGGGGGGGGGTTGGAACAATTTCAAACTCAGGGGGCTCCCCCACACCTGCAAATGGTTTAAAGAAATAAATCTCTCTCTCAGCACTAAGCTGACATACTGTTGGGAAGGCTGCAGGTCAGTGTCTAGAGCACCTGCTTTGCATCCAGAAGGTTCCAGTAAAATCACTCAAAAATGTGTTGGTAGAGCATGAGACTCTTAATCTCAGGGTCATGAGATAATGGTTAATGAGCAGAGTCAAAGAAGGTACAGTGGTACCTCGGGTTAAATACGCTTCAGGTTACATACGCTTCAGGTTACAGACTCCGCTAACCCAGAAATAGTACCTCGGGTTAAGAACTTTGCTTCAGGATGAGAACAGAAATCTCCCGGTGGCTGCAGCAGCGGAAGGCCCCATTAGCTAAAGTGGTGCTTCAGGTTAAGAACATTTTCAGGTTAAGAACGGACCTCTGGAACGAATTCAGTACGTAACCAGAGGTACCACTGTATTAGAGTCTTCCTTCAAAAAAACTAAAGCCTTTTCTAGGAGAATGAAAAGGAACACTAAGTTTGGCCCAAAACAGAAGTGCATGCCGACCATAAGCGATGCTTTTAAAAAAAGAAATCGAGGAACACTTTGCTTAAAAAATTAAGACCAACTAGAAGAAGTTGTTTAAATATATTAGTAGCAGGCTGTTGGAAATATTCCTGGAAGCCAAGATCCAAGTTTGGGGCAAGTACGCTTTGATTAGACAACCTCAGCAGAGATTTAACATGACAAAATATGCAGCAGAGAAAAACTTAGATATATAGGCTGTGAAATGTGCCATTTCCAGTGAGTTCCAAAGTTTCCCACTTTAAAATCCCCTTCCAAAGTTTCCATTTCCCCTAGCATGCATATAGACAAAGTGTTTGGTAAGCTATAAAAACTGTGTACTTACAAACACTCCAAAGGCCAAGATTATGTTCTTTTCCATGGTTGTCCATTTCCTCCCAAAATGAGGGGAAATGACATAGGCTAAGCCTGGCAGGACAGACTATTATATGGCATTAGCCCATACATGCATTAATCAGATTCAAGCATACGGGTTATATGAGGCTGGTCACCCTACATAAGAAACTGTCTGAGAGTTTTTGGGGAGACCTCTATTCCCCTTGCAGAGCTATAATCTCCAGAATCTCTGTGACAAGGGATGGATCGCTAAACCACCCTGGGAACTGTAACTCTGTGAAAGGACACAGAGGCTCAGGCCTCTTAACAAACTACAGCTCCCATGATTCTTTGGGTGGAAGCCAGGATGTTTAAAGTAGTATCATTGTGCTTTAAATGTGTGTTATGAATGTGGTCAAAATACCAATCAGTGGTTAGACAAAGCCTGCTACCCCTTGTGGAAGAAAGGGTCTCATTCAGATACTCCTTGTGGAAGAAAGGGTTCATGAGGAGAGCCAGGGCCACTGCCACCAGGAATGTGAAATTGGAGGTGTCCACCCACTTTTGCCTCTAGTCATGCCCTCTACTGGCATGTGGTCCCCAGAGGCAATTTGATTACCCGTTTGCATTGGCTGTTACTCTGCTAGTTTTCCAATCTCAAAGTGTTGGTACTAACATGTAAGTCCCTAACATAAGTCCCTATGCAGTAGCTCAGAACCAAATTGATCAAGAGACTGCCTTCCCCTTATAAAACCTAAAGGTTGCTGAGTTCTGAAAGAGATGTTCTCCTACAAGTTCCGAAGATCTCAGGAGCCTGCTCTGCAGTAACTTAGAGCAGGGCTGTTAGCATGGCTGCTCCTGTTCTATGGAATAACATTTCTGTCAAGATACAATGTCCTTTATCTGCCTTTTCCAGGAGAAAAAATGAAGACATTTTTGTTCAGACAGGTTTTCCCAGCTGCATAAAGGGTCGTTAACATGAGTGGCTACTTGTTAGGCTTTTAGTCTTGTTTTAAATATATTGGCTGTTTTTGTGTTTTAACTGTTTTTAATTATCTTGTGTGTAAATCACCTTGATACGGCAATTCAGAAGGCAATTAATAAATCAGTGATGGTGGTGAAGATTTGGCCTTCAGGCTGAAAAAGCCTTCCCACTCTTCTTCTTAATTATCTTTAAATAAAAAACCAAGCAAAAACCAAGCAAACATAAACAGGCTAGTTAGCGCTGTTTTACTTTGTGGTGACAAAGAAATGTTGTCTAATCCGAACTGTAAAATAATAATAATATCTAAACTGGAAAAAGTTGACTTCTGCCTTTTTTGAATTTTGATCTGTTGGCAGTTTGGTAAATGTCAGATTCATTTTGGCATGATTAGCAATAATGCAGCCTTTTCATTTATCCTCTAATCCACAAATTAGGTGAGTGAGCTTCACAGGCTGCAGTTGGAATAATGGTGCTTTGCTGCCTTAATGAAAAGTTCAGAAGTTTCAAGGCTGGGCACATTAACTAAGACCAATTTGGAAATGAAATGAAGTCAGTGCAAATGGCCTTACATAAAAATGATAAAATGGAGCCACAATGTATCACAGACCAGTGGGCCAATGGAAAGATGCATGCAAAATATATGAGATGCAATTAAACCCAACTCAACCAACAATGATGTGCTTCCTATAGCCAGGGGTTGGGGAACAGGATGTGACTGGTGTGCTCGATCCTGATCACGTTCATCCTCATGGACCACTTTGGCATGTGGGGGATGTTGGGTTGACTCAGTCATTGTTCCTGAGCCTGGCTTGGCCCACCTACTCAGAATCCACTGTGCTTTCAGAATTTCTCCAAATTTTGCAATACCATTCTTGACTCAAAAAAGAGACAAAAAAGAACCTAAAACAGGATCTAAATGCACTCTGAAATGTGCATTTTGGAATGAAATGCATTCAGAATGTGTGCAGTGAGGTTGTATTGTATGTGTGCATGCATATACCTTTAATCATACACACACACACATACATACATGTAGATTGATGTGGAAACAGACTTTTGGAAGAAAATGTGAAAAAGTTATATGGATTGGCAACAGAGTGATCCATCTGAGTCTATAGTGCAGCGAGAAGCCTCCAGCCCAGGGGTAAACATAGCCCTCCAGGCCTCTTTATCTGTCCCTTTGAACTCTTCGAAGGCCACAGAATACGCAAAACACATACGTATACAGTTCTTCATTCTCCTTGGCCATTTTTTTGCCTGGCTGGAATGTGTCCTTGAACACTTGATAATGCCTCTTGCTTGCCTTGATGAAAAATACAGAGTGGTGTCTAAAAAGTACCCTACCATACAAAGGTAAACATGGACATGTAAGAAGGATGTTGGCAAGCAGGAGCATGTGCAGAGGAGAGCAACCAAGATGATTAAGGGTCTGGAAACTAAGCCTTTTGAGGAGCGCTTGAAGGAGCTGGGATGTTTAGCTTGGAAAAGAGGAGACTGAAAGGCGATAGGATAGCCATCTTCAAATATCTCAAGCACTGTCCCATGGAAGATGGAGCGAGCTTGTTTTCTCCTGCTCTGGAGGGTAGAACTCAAATAAGTGGCTTTAAGTTACAATAAAAGTGATTCTGACTAAACATCACAAAATCCTTCTCACAGTAAGAGCCGTTCGACAGTGGAACGGGTCTCACTCAAGAGGTTGTGGACTCTCCTTCACTGGAAGTTTTTAACAGAGGTTGGATGGCTATCTGTCATGGATGCTTTAGCTGAGATTCCTGCATTGCAGGGGGTTGGACTAGACGATCCTTGGGGTACCTTCCAACTCTGCAGTTCTGTGATTCTATTATTTATAGTTCCGTTCATTTGAATCTTCTCCAGCAAAGATCATCAGCGGGTGATGGGGTCTTTCTCACCCAAAACAGAGCTGGGCAGATTCCCATGCTTTAAAGTAGAGATGGCTAACATTTCTAGGTGTTCCTGTTTATTCAATTTTTATACAGTGGTACCTCAGGTTACATATGCTTCAGGTTACATACACTTCAGGTTACAGACTCCGCTAACCCAGAAATAGTACCTCGGGTTAAGAACTTTGCTTCAGGATGAGAACAGAAATCGTGCTCTGGCGGTGTGGCGGCAGCAGGAGGCCCCATTAGCTAAAGTGGTGCTTCAGGTTAAGAACAGTTTCAGGTTAAGAACAGACCTCCGGAATGAAGTAAGTTCTTAACCCGAGGTACCACTGTACCACCATTTATCAAAAGATATTAGGGTGGTGTGCAACATCAGAAACGCATTACAAGACATCAGTTATAAAAATAATAAAAACATAGTAAAAAGCATACTGAGAGACAGCCTAACAGTAAAATAATCACTTCCCATTAGCCCCAGCTGGCATGGCCAGTGGCCAGGAAGGATGGAAATTGTCATCTAACAACATCTGGAGGTGAGACATGGCTTGGGGTTACCAGGGGAGGGGATAATCTAACATGGATCTCTTTTCTTGTTTCCCATGTTAGATTCCTCCCATCCTTGGTGAAATATACTCAGAGTCGCAAAGTGATTTCATGCTCTTTATTCAGCTCATAGTGGTGAGGAGGAATGAATAAATGTCCCCTCACAGTATCTGCTTTATATACATTATTTACACAATGGGCTGCACATGATTGGCTAATTCTGGAATTCTACTGTAAGCCAATCAGGTTGTGGATTCACTTCTATCTGGAGCAGGATTGGGTGGTTCCTGCCAACCAATCATACTGCTGCATTGTTCTAGGACCAATCAGACTGCTGCATTCTGAATCCTATTGTTCTAGGACCAATCAGACTGCTGCCTTTTGGATCCTATTGTTCTAGGACCAATCAGACTGCTACAGTTTGGATCCTATTCAACTCAGTACATAACACCCCTCCCCTCTAAGTTCCAGTCCTGCCCGGGAGGTCGCATTCATAGTCCTCAAGGTATGCCGGCGGCCTACGTGTGCGTTGTGGCCTGGGGTGTTCCCTGGTCCGGGCTCCGGGTTCTGGCTCGTGTTCCAAGGATGCTGGCTGTGATGCGGCTGTTTGGTCTGGTGCAACCGGCTCGCTCAGTCGTGGTTCTGGTTCCGGTGTCCTTTCGGCCTCACGGGTCCTCTCTGTATTTACTGATTCTGCCTCTCCTGCTGGCCCCTCCTGCTCTATGGGCCTCACTGCCCCGCTGTTCCCTTGGGACTCCTCTGACCTGTCCTCCTCCTGGTTTTCTCCCGGGAATCGTCGCCGTATCTGGTCGCAGTGGCGGCGCCAGCATTGCCCCCCATCCGTTAGCACCTCGTACGACACGGGGCCAGTGACCCTGGTGATTGTGGCGGGTACCCATGCTGGGCCTGCCCCAAAATTCTTTGCGTACACTGGGTCCTGGGCCTCGAAGGTCCGGGGGTTCCTGCCTTCCCCCACCACTACCTCATCCTGAGCTCTATCGGGGTGAAGGCGGTCCAATCTGATTGCAAGGCGCCGACCCATTAGTAGTTCAGCGGGGCTCCGGCCAGTCGTTGAGCTGGGGGTGCTGTGCTGTGCTAGAAGGAATGTGGCAAGGCGGTACTCCCAGTCCCCTTGCGTCATGCGGCGAAGGGTGTCCTTGGTGGTCCGCACCATGCGTTCTGCTTGGCCATTGGTGGCAGGGTGGAACGGCGCCGAACGGATGTGGCGGATGGCGTTCTGCGCTGTGAAGGTTTGGAATTCTCCTGACGTAAATGCAGTCCCGTTGTCTGAGACGAGAGTGTCAGGGAGCCCGTGGGTTGCAAACAGCCTGCGTAGTACCCGGATGGCTGCGGACGTGGAAGTGGACGGTACCAGTGCGACTTCCAGCCATTTGGTGTAGGAGTCCACCACTATGAAGAATGTTTTCCCCTGAAAGGGGCCAGCGAAATCCACATGCAGGCGTGACCATGGTGCTCGGGCGGACTCCCAGGACTGGACTGGGGCCCTTGGGGGGTCTGGGCGGGATTCTTGGCAGGCCTGGCAGTGTTTGACCCAGGCCTCTATCTCTCCATCGATCCCCGGCCACCACACATAACTCCTGGCAAGGGCCTTACTACCCCTGGATGTGTCTCGTGTAGGGCTGTGAGGACCCTTTTGCAGAGGGGCTGGGGAACAACGACTCTGCTTCCCCATAACAGGCACCCCTTGTGGGCCGACAGTTCATGTTTGCGGGTTGTGTAGCCGGCGAATTCTGGCCCGGGGCTGCTGCTGGGCCATCCCCTCCACACCCAGTCCAGGACCCGGGAGATGACCCTATCTTTCTTGGAATGGTGTGCAACTTCTTGTGCCTGAATGGGGCGGTCGGGAAGCAGCTCCAGGCTCATAACCTCTTGTGCAGGTGCTGGGTCAGGGCCTGTTTCCGGTAGTGGTAGCCTGCTGAGGGCGTCCGCATGGCCCATCGCCTTCCCAGGTCGGTGAATCAGTGCATACTGGTAGCTGGCAAGGAAAATTGACCACCTGAGGACGCGAGGAGACAGCACTTGGGGGGTCTGCTTTTCGGGGGCAAACAAGCCAAGCAACGGCTTGTGGTCAGTCACCACGGTGAAGGGCCGCCCGTACAAGAAATCATGGAATTTTTTTACTCCCTTTACGATTGCCAGACCCTCCTTGTCGATTTGCGAGTAGTTCCGCTCGGTTGTGTTGAGTGTCTGGGAAAAGTACGCCACCGGTACCTCTCTTCCATCCGGGAGTTGGTGCCCCAGGACAGCTCCAATGCCATAGGGTGAGGCGTCGCATGCTAGCACCACCGGCAGCCTCTCGTCGAAGTGTGCCAAGACCGAGTTTGAGACAAGCAAGTCCTTGACTGCCTGGAATGCGGCCTCCTGGCACTGGCCCCACACCCAAGGGGCCCGCTTGTCCAGGAGTCTGTGTAGGGGCTCCGCTACCGCCGCCTTGTGGGGAAGGAAGGAATGGTAAAAGTTCAATAGTCCCAAGAAGGCCTGAAGTTCAGTCTTGCTCTTGGGCGCTGGGGCACCACAAATGGCCCGTACCTTGTCCCCAGTCGGGTGGACCCCTTCTGCGTCCACCATAAATCCCAGAAAGTCCACCTGAGGCACTCCTAGTAGACATTTTTCCCGCTTCACCTTGAGACCCGCCGTCTGGAAACGGTGCAGAACGGTGCGGAGGCGGTCCTCAAACTCCTCTGGTGTGGGGCCGGCAATCAACACATCATCGAAGAAGGGGGTGACGCCAGGAATCCCTTTAAGGAGAGAGTCCATTATATTCTGGAATATGCCTGGTGCCACGCTGACACCGAATTGCAGCCGCTTTACCCTGAACGCTCCTCTGTGCGTCACAATCGTCTGTGCCTCTGCTGTGGCCTCATCTACTGGCAGCTGTTATGCTTGGGCCAAGTCCAGCTTGCCAAAAATTTTCGACCCAGCCAGGGTGGCAAGGACATGGCTGACCACTGGCACTGGGTATGCGTGGGCCGTGAGGGCCTTGTTTATGGTACATTTGTAGTCTGCGCAGATGCGGACCGAACCATTAGGCTTGACGGGTGTGACGATTGGGGTTTCCCAGGGAGCATTAGGCACCGGCTCCAGCACTCCTTGCTCTACGAGTCGGTCCAATTCCTCGTCTATACGGGGTTTCAAGGCGAACGGGACCCGGCGGGCCTTGAGCCTGACCGGTCGTACTGCGGGGTCAAGCTGTAGCGCAATGGGGGGGCCCGTATACTGTCCCAATTTCCCATCGAAAACCCCTGGAAATTCCTTGCATATGGCGTCCACGTCCACTTGTAAGCTAGTGTGGTTCACCCCGGTGACAGCTAGCCCCAGTGGTCCAAACCATGCCAATCCCAGTAAGCTAATGTAGGGGCCCTTGACCACAAGCAAGTCCAGTTGCCGCGTCCGCCCTCGGTATTGCACCCTGAAGGTCCCCACCCCCATTGTGGGGACCTTACGTTTCTGGAAGTCCCGGAGGGTGAATGGGGCCGGCCTGAGTTTGGGACCCCCAGTGGGACACAGTTTCCTTAAGGTCCTTGCCGAGATTATGGATAGAGTTGAACCCGTGTCAAGCTCCATGCGGCATGGGGCCCCCTCTATCTGTACCTCTACATAAATTTTCTCTACGTTGGGGTGGGGCAACTGGTATACCTGGAAGTCCGTGAGCTCCGTCGAGTTGCCTTGGTGCGTTGGGCCCCGGGACCTGGGGCTCTTGGATTGGTCATCTGATGCCTGGTGTCGGGTGGGCCGAGCCCGACACACCCGGGCGATGTGTCCCGATTTTCTGCACTGCCTGCACTCTGCGTTGCGGAAACGGCAGGTCCTCCTCTCGTGACTCTCCCCGCAGCTTGCGCAGTTCCCTCCTTCTCGTCGAGGCAGCTGTGGTCTGTGCGCTGCTTGAGTGCGCTGCTGTACTCGGTGCACCTCCTCCCTGTCGGATCCTGAGTCGTCGGTGAGGTCTTCATGGTGGACCCTCGGTTGGGATGGCAGGCTCGGCCGTGCCTCTTGGGTCGACCTCTCGGCAGCTTCTGTTGCCAGGGCCTCCTCCAGAGCGACCTGGAACGTTAGGTCCTTCTTAGCGTAGAGGCGCCGTTGCAGCTTCTCATCCTTCAGGCCACCGACGAGGCGGTCACGAAGCATGTTCTCCAGCTCTGAGAAGTTGCAGAACCGGGCGGCTTGGCGGAGAGAGGTCACAAACCCAGTTATGGTTTCCCCAGGGGCTTGCCGCTTTGCGTAGAAGGCATTTCGACGAGCCACCACTGAGGGCTGCGGCGAAAAGTGCCCCTTCAGCTGTTCCATTATTGTTTTGTATGGAACAGTAGCGACGTCTTCAGGCGCAAGGAGAGCCCGGGCGATTTCAAACGTCTCCTCTCCGCAGACGCTGAAGAATATCGCCCTCTTCTTGGCGTCTTCTTCGTCGGTGACCCCTTTGGCTTCTAGGAGGAAGGTGAAACGGGAGGCGTACGCTTCCCAGTCTCCAGATGCTGGGTTGAATGGCGAGAAGCTGCTGTTGGCTGCCATTCTGAGTTCCTTGTGCCCCGGAGCTGAAGCCTGGATACACGGTGCGAGGCAGCGGTGCGGCAGTTGGCGGTGCTGCGGTGCTGTGTGTGGCAGTCAGCTCAGCGGGATCCCATCCTCGTCGCCAGTGAAATATACTCAGAGTCGCAAAGTGATTTCATGCTCTTTATTCAGCTCATAGTGGTGAGGAGGAATGAATAAATGTCCCCTCACAGTATCTGCTTTATATACATTATTTACACAATGGGCTGCACATGATTGGCTAATTCTGGAATTCTACTGTAAGCCAATCAGGTTGTGGATTCACTTCTATCTGGAGCAGGATTGGGTGGTTCCTGCCAACCAATCATACTGCTGCATTGTTCTAGGACCAATCAGACTGCTGCATTCTGAATCCTATTGTTCTAGGACCAATCAGACTGCTGCCTTTTGGATCCTATTGTTCTAGGACCAATCAGACTGCTACAGTTTGGATCCTATTCAACTCAGTACATAACACTTGGTAACTCCAAGCCATGCCTGAATTTCACCAGCAGAGAATGAATGCAAATAGCAGTGAATGCAAATAGATTTTTTTTAAAAAAAAATTGCAGCAGAAACAACCAGGAGTACTATGGAAGCCCTACTTTTGAAACACTTAGGTACACACATCTAAAGCATTTCTTCCCATCCTGACTGCTGTTGCTTTTCTTCCCCACTCAGTAGCATTGGCATAGTTTCCTTGCCATTTTAAAAATAAAATAAAATGCATTATGCTACAACAATACCATGTCTGTTTTGTCCATAAATGGCAAAGATACTGCCACCTAGTGGCTAACAGATGTACTAAACAAACAAACAAATTAGCAGGGGCTGGATCCTATTCTTCAAACTAACTTAAGTGCCATTGGCTGTTTGAATGTGTAGCTGTCCTTTTACATTTCCATGGGAGAAATAGTCAAAGCTCCTTTGAACATCACAAGTGCACTGTCTGTTGCAAGCACCATCTGTGAATACTGTGCGGGACTGGGGGATAATGTATTTTGAGAGTTCTACACTGTTTGCTATTCATATGCCTGCTTATTCTTACAGTGGCTGCTTCTGAATTGCAGTGTGAGGATCAGGCATGGAAAGGCACATATTTCTGAGACAAGCATATGACAGTCCCTTTTCTTCTGTGTATCTCTCAACCCTTTGCCACAACACTTGGCTGCTGGCACCTGCTTCATGTTCATGAACACTGAGCCACAGGTGACTGAAAAAGTGGAGGTAGAAAAGAGATGTCACTGAGAAGAGGGTGGTGTCTGCTGCAAGAGAGAAGGGGCCTAGGCATCATTATTATTTACCATTTAATGCCAAATTAGGCTTTTAAGCAGTTTGCAGGTATAAAAACCAATGGCACAAGCATTGAAATATAACCAGCTGTAATTAAAATATGCAATAGAACAATCACATGAAACCATCAATATAAGAGAATATCCACAATTAAAATATGCAATTAAATAATTCCATTAAAACAACACGAGCAACAGGAAACTCAGGTGGAGCTCTCAAGGGCAGTTGTATCTTTGAAAGCCAATGCAGATTCAGGAGAGAGTGCATATTGTAACACCAGTGCCACCACCCAGACTCACCATTAGAGTGGGAATTAAACTTAGTTCTGCCCCTACAACAAGAAGAAAAATAAAAGCTGGAGAATGAGTGAAAGAATATTGAATGATGAAAAAATATTTTTAAAAGCCCAAGAATCACTAAAAGAGTTTTTTGAAATCAATATGTCTCATGATAGGGATGCTGGTGGCACTGTGGGTTAAACCACAGAGCCTAAGACTTGCCAATCAGAAGGTCGGTGGTTCGAATCCCCGCGATGGGGTGAGCTCCCGTTGCTCAGTCCCTGCTCCTGCCAACCTAGCAGTTCGAAAGCATGTCAAAGTGCAAGTAGATCAATAGGTACCGCTCCGGCGGGAAGGTAAACAGCGTTTCCGTGCGCTGCTCTGGTTCACCAGAAGCAGCTTAGTCATGCTGGTCAAACTGTAAGCCTGCTCCCTCGGCCAATAAAGCAAGATGAGCGCCGCAACCCCAGAGTCGGCCACGACTGGACCTAATGGTCAGGGGTCCCTTTACCTTTATACCATTAAAGAGAATTTTATGAAAATGTTCTTCAGTTGGTATCCGACACCATCAAAACTTGCAAAGATCTATAAATTAAAGACCAATCTGTGTTAGAAATGTGATAAAGCAGAAGGGACAATGATTGATGTTTGGTGGAGCTGCGAAAAGATTTAAAAAATTGGGGGGTATCATACATGAAGAGTTGGAAAAGATGCTTAAAATTCCCATAGAAAAGAAAGCAGAGGCGTATTAATTAGGTTTCCCACAGGAAAAGTGAACAATTTTTCTATATGCCATGGCAGCTGCCAGAATAGCCCTTGCTAGTAAATGGAAAGGGGAGATGATTCCCACAAAAGATGATTGGATATGTAAATTAAGCAAATTTATAGAATTAGGAAGGTTAACAGCAGCCATAAGACTTCAGACAAATAAAAAATTAAGATTAGAATGGCAATGTTTAGAGGAATATATGGAAAAACACTGCTCTAAAAAGAATATGTTGATATGTAAAGTATAGATGAGAACAATAATTCGAAAGGGTTATAAGAGATGCATTATCCAAATAATGCAATGACAATATTCAAATTTGAACCAAAGGAAGTTGAGTACTGGTGGAGGGAAGCCACTTGGTGGAATGAAGTCATAGGGGTATGTAGGGTTTGTGTTTGTAGTATAGGAGATATATGTATTTTTTCTTTTTGTATCGGTATATGTTAGTTTATTTTATTTCCATTTTTTATCATTTATTAAGAATAAATAAAATATATTATTATTATTATTATTATTATTATTATTATTATTATTTTAAAAACTTAGTTCTGCCCCTGGAAGACCCCCATCATTGGGAAACAAGACAGGCCCTTTAGCTAGTATGGTGAATGATGGGTCATGTGGTCCCCTTTCACCTCCATCAATAAGCAACCTAAGCAGGGAAGGGGGAGAAACTGGTTTGGTTCACATCTTGTTGCAAAGCTAGCCGATTCACCCTTCCTTCCTCAACAATGCATGGCAATTCCTGGAAATTTGCACTCAAAAATTCATTACACAGATCTCCAATTAAAATATATGCACAAAAATGCATTATAGACTCCGCCCACTCTTCCTCTGAGACAATAGTGTGCTTTCCCTTCATGACTCAATATTAAAGAATAGGTGTTAAAAGTTCATTCCACCTCTGAATCATTTTTTTCTAGGATGGACTGGGGGGGGGTCGCATCAAAGCCATATCCTGCCTTAATTGCAGTAAACAGGGGGAATCTGATGGAATTGAAAACAATGTAGGAGGGAGATCTGGAAGAGGCAACAGAAGGGAAAATACATTGGAATAGACTGATAATTAGTAGGGATTCTAAGCAGATTAAAGAGTCTAAGTTAAAACTTGCCCATCAGTGTTACATAATTCCAGATCAATTGTCTGGAATGAATGCTGAATTATATCCGAGGTGCTCAAGTGGCTGTACAGATCCTGCCACCAGGGCTGTCCCAAAACATTTTTTTTTAAAAGATATTTATTAAGATTTTCAAAATATTACAAAATAAAAAAAAGAAAAAAGAAAAATACAAAATAAAAATAGTTAAAAACAATTCAGTCTTTCAATCACTTATCTTTCATTTGCTTATTTCCCGGACCTCCTCATGCCTCCCTTTTCTGTATTCCAATTCAGTTTGTTAGTTCAGCAAATCCCTCCCCTCTTTGTTTATCCTAATCTTCAATCTTAAAGTATTGTAACATTAGATTTTTACCTATTAATAGTCCATTTTTTCATATTCGCTTATAACATTACAGCTAGAAACCACTTAGTTTCTATCCAACATCATTCTAACATTCATTAATTTTACAATATTTCTGTAAATAGTCTTTAAACTTTTTCCAATCTTCTTCCACCAACTCTTCTCCCTGGTCTCAGATTCTGCCAGTCATTTCTGCCATGTCCCAAAACATTTTGGCACCTGAGGCGAACCACAGAATGATGTCTCCCCACCTCCTCCCATGGAGGAATAAAGATCTAATTTGGAAACAAGGGAGAGAATCAAATCAACCTTACCCAACAGTGGAAGGGAAATCAAGACCTGTTCTGAATCACACTGGCCAAGTGCAGAGCCCAGGAGACCCCAGAGGGCAGCTCCTGCCCATTTCCTCCCTTGGGTGGGAGGAGACCCACTGTGCTTCCTATTTGTCAATAGGCCACTTTAGAGGGTATTGGGGAAGGGGGTTGCCAAGGAGGTGGCATATACAGCCCCCAAGAAATGTGTTGCAGCTGTTGCTCCTACGAGGGCAGCAGCATTGGGTGACACATTCATTGGAGGCTGTATCTGCTGCCCCTGTGGATCCTACCACCTGAGGTCACCTCCCCTTGTCTCATGGGTGGGCTGGCCCTACCTGACACATCCTATCATAGGTGGTGGACCTGTGCACATGTGTGTAAATTTTGGAACCTTGATTTTAAAAAAAATGAAATACAGAACACTGTAAAACCACAAGTGGACAGCTCCCCACACTTCCTTTTTGTTAAACCTTAATCAAAATGCAGATATCCTACTCAATGAAATGAACTTAACAGGACATCTCTTAATGGTTTTACATATCACTTGGAATAACTTACAAGGAGCAACCTTAAAACAAAAATCTTGGTATATAGCTGTTATGGGGGGAAGGCGGATATTGCACAAACCTAGAATTATACAAAAACCCCCTGATAAATTCATATGGGTTTGGTTAAATTTCATAGCATATCTATAGGACAAGAATAATTAAATAGGTTCCCACCCTAATATACAGTAATTTGGAATGCTTAAATTGTTTTTACAATTAAATGATGGTTTGTATTGCATTATACTTTAGTTGCCTTTCTAAAAGTTCACAATTTGGTATTTTAAATAATCTTTCAATGATTTTAATACTTTTGATATTTTTCTCACGATAGTACCTGCTGATTGTAGTACAATCCAATACAATCAACTGCAAAAATGCATTTTCCATTGTACATAATGATCTTATATTGTACCAGGATTTACAGATTTGGAATTATATAGGGATTGGGGTGTGGGATTTTTGTTGTTGTTGCTGTTGTTGTTCTTTTAAATAAAAGTTTGATAAAAATCTGATTGCAGTTGTTGTTCTACAAAAAAATATGATCTCATTCTTAAAATCATTATAAATTGTTTTACAAAGCATACACTAGGGGAGAGTGTGCTTTAAAATATATATGTTAGTGAACATAACATGTAAAAGCTTACCGTATTTTTTGCACCATAACACTCACTTTTTTCCTCCTAGAAAGTAAGGGGAAATGTCTGTGCGTGTTATGGAGGGAATGCCTACGGGTGGCATGCCTACGGATTTTCCTCCTCTAAAAACTATGTGCGTGTTATGGTCGGGTGCGTGTTATAGAGCGAAAAATACGGTATAATGTTAGGGCAAATTGCTTGCAAGGAGAGTGTTAGAAAGAATTGCATACAATACTGGTAAATTGTGCATTAGGAGAAATGCACATTAAAACACTGACAATTTTCTGAGAGGACTTGTTTTCTTTAAAACAAAAAAACTAGCAAGCTGATGGGGAAATTAGGCAACCTTAGCTGAAAACTGGACTTTTTTAAGAGAGAGAGAGAGAGAGAGAGAGAGAGAGACAGAGAGAGACAGAGAGAGACAGAGAGAGAGAGAGAGAGATCATGCCCAGAGAAGTGATGTTTATGTTCAGATTCAGGCTTTATTTTATGTGGGGAACACTGTTTCTTGAGAGTTTAAAAACTTTTTAAAAAGTTTAGAAGGAAAATTCAGCTCAACCTTAACTCTAATTTAAACTGAATATGCATGAGAGAGATGCATAAAAGAAAAAGAGTGGGGGGTGGAGGGTTCTTTCCAACCTGCAGATATAAGAGTTCTGAAACACCATCAGTCAGGTAGCTACTTTAAAAAAATCTACCAGGTATTCTGTGCTGTGCATATGTTTATGCATAACTATCATTTGCATGCCTCTAAAAAACCCTATCCCTAAGGTTGATGTTCTAAGCACAAAGATTTCTCAAAGTGTAATTTATTTTTTGGTTCATTTGCTTCTCTTGGCTCCTGCCTCAGGAATACCCATGAACACTTCTGAATCAGCCATGCTTGCAAATTAAGCAAGAGACGAGAAATTCTTTCTTAAAAATAATGTTTTTTTTCAATTAAGTATACCCTGTGAGAGAAAGCACAAATGTGTTTCTGTTTTGTCTCTCTCCAACAGCGCCACTGGTCCGAATGTTTAGCTAAGTTCAGAATTATATCTATTTCCCACTGGATGGGAGAACGTGATTTGCTAGGTAGCTTTGGTGCGGGTGATTTAGTAGGGGCAATGATAAACCTATATATTAAGCCGTAATACACATCCCTTAGAGCTAAATTTTGGCAAAAACCTCCTTATTGTTAGAATTCAGTATTTACAGCCCTTCGCTTCCAAATGATGCCTACAGCTATGATTGACAGCAGATACTCTCATACTCCCTTGGTGTTCCACTTTTGTATTTCCAGGAGCCCAGAAACCGAGGATCTGCCTCACTATTTGTTCTTTTGTTCACTTTACTCTGAACCAAGAACTAAATTTCTGGGATCTATTCTGCCTCATCTATATTCCAATACCATTCCAGAAAAGGCTTTCTACCTTCTGTCGAACACCAATTGTAGGGCAACCCACAAGGTCTCTCTCTTTGCCCTAGAAGCAAAGAAAATCCAGGCAAGAGTTATTAATGAGATTGCAGTCAACTGCTTTGGGGGTGCTCTTATTTAACCATTATATCTTTTAATAACTAATGTTTCTTATCTGTATTCAATTTCACCCTTTTAATAATACAAGTTACATGTGATTTATGTAGTATTTTTAAGATGTAGGTTTTATATATAATTCTAGGTGGCAATGTGACCTTATGCAGTATTTTATACTGTCGGTTCCTGTATCGCACCTATTTATCTGACATGTGCATGGCCCATGGCCCAAGCATTAATAAACTATTACTGTGTTGTCTGAATTCAAGAGCTGGAATCATTAAATTTTAAACAATGCCTTAGAAAACCATAATGGGGTGATCTACCCCACATGGACACAGCTCCATGCACCGGAAGAAGGAATGTTAAAACCCATTGGGGTATTCCACCCCAACCCCTTTGTCTGTACACATGGGCATATGAGCTGTTTAATATTTTGCTTCTCCCTGACTTCATAGGATCATAGGATTCTGACAGGGGTGCCAACTTGAATAAAATATGGGGGGGGCGGAGCGGTCGTAAGTTCCACTCCATATAATTGATCACATGATGAGGTGCATGTACACCATTTGAATTGCAATGCCAATCAACCGGAGGGGGGCTCAAATATTTTATTGGGGCCCCCAAAGACCCCTCTGCCACTAGGAGTTGGCTCCTATGGATTCTATGCATCTTCATCTCCACAGAAGGTGAAGGAGGTTTGCCAACAGAGACGTCTTTGTTGTCAACTGAGAAAACAGAAAGGAGAGGTTCCATCAGAATACTGGAAGATGTTTTGAGTCCTCCTGTTTATAAGAACATCAATGAACCTGACTGGATCAGGCCAATGAGCTGTCTGTCCCAAATCCTTTTCTCACAGTGATCAACCAGATGTCCAGCTGCTTGGATCATGCTTGCATCTGGTCAGCCTCTGTGAAAACAAGATGCTGACGTAGATGGGCCATTGGCTTGATCTAGCAGGATGTTCTTATGTTATTAACAGGAAGTTAAGAACCTGCGTCCACAGCATGGTTCACGCTAGTGATTCCCAACAGTTAGTACTCAGAGGCAAACTACCAGTGAATCGAGAATCTAGTCATCCTTGTTAGTAACTGCCAACAACCATTCCCTCAACTAGCTCCCATAATAGGCAAAAGGAGGGTATATGCGGGGCCCGGGGCTGGCAAACAGACCTATGGAAAGGAAACTTAAAGAAAAATGGGGGGGGGGGAGCAAAGCAGGGAAGGGGAGAATAAAGAAATTGCATCCTTCCTTCCCTTCTTCTGTGCCAGCATGAGCCCGGTAGAGCTTAGGATTTTTGGCAGTTCCTGTAGCTTCCATCCACCCTTTCCCGTCGCTTTTTGGATTGCTCTGTAATTTAGCAAAATGATGCTTGATATTACTGGCTTAGAATTCACCAAGTCTTAAGCGCTGCTGTTAAAAGTCCCCCACCCCTGTTCAAGAGCAACATTTAGTCCTTTTTAAAATACCAGAAACAGTTTGCATTGCAGAATTCTGAAAGCGTTCAAATTTCAAAATTTGGGGCCAGTACACATACATGTGCCACTGAAACTCTAAGTACTAGAAAGACTATCATATATTCACCATATCACTTCATATAAACCTTTCAATGTTTCTAAAATGAAACTTTAATGTTCTGTTCCATCATATCTTTTTTTGGAAAAAAACATGCTAAATATCAGCCTGTTTTTCTTTTACAAATATATACATATCATCTCTAAAATCTAAATATCAAATATTTAAGTGTGCTTAATCATCAAAATTCCTTCCCTTTACAGAAGCAAGCAGTCTGAGGTTTAAACTGGCCACATCCACGCTATGCATTTAAACCACCATGATACCACTTTAACAATCATGGCTTTTCCTAAAGAATTGTGGGAACTGTAGTTTGTTAAGATTGCTGGGAGTTGCTAGGGTACACTTATTCCCTTCAAAGCATTAACAATTAGTTCCTCTTCCCACGGAAATCTGAGATATGAAGATCTGCGAGGGGAATGTTGGTCTCCTAATAACTCTCAGCACCCCTTACAAACTACAGTTCCCACAGTTCTTTAGGGGAAGCCATGGCAATCAAAGTGGTGTCACAGTGTTTTAAATCCATGGTGCAGATGTGGCCTCTTACACCTAGTTCTTTATTTAAAGAGGTGGGTGAATACAGAACTGGTCTTACATGTGCACAAGTCTGGCTTCCCAGACTGGGACCAGAAAGTAATGGGAAATCTTTCTTTCTTTCTTTCTTTGCTTCAGGTACCTTCCATTCTCCTGAGTGTCCACTGCATGAGCCAGCCAGTCTTGTGTAAGTAACTGTTGTTGGGTTCTGCCCTATTAAAACAAAAACAAAAACAAGCATCACAGAGCATTGTCGATACAGTGACATTTCCTCAAAGCCTCATGAAAGGTTTTTCTGTCTTTCCTCCTTTTGGTGGGAAGACATTTTACAGGGAATAAAATAAGGAAAGAGAGGAGTAAGCACAATGAGCAGGTTTTCAGAACAAAACTAGGATGAGGAGGGGGAAAGGAGTGTGATGTCTTGTGTCATCTATAAACAACAATTAGAAGACATCACTGTCAGACCTCAGTAGACTCCCAAGGCAAAGGCAGCACTGGAAGGTAATCGGCTGCCTGCTTTGACCTACTAAAGAAGAACAGAAATGATAGAAAGAGATCCTCTATTTCCCCATCTCTCTCTGAAAAATATGAGGCCTCCTTCTCTACATTTTCTTATGAGGAAAAACTCCTTTCTGATATGAACACTGGGAGTAAATGCTGTCACTGCAGGACCACTGCGCATAAACCTTTTCAGATGCCAATGAAGGTGATGTGGAGAAGAAAAAGGCATTTCCCCAACACATACAAACAATGTAGAATAGATTCACAAAGTTCACTGCCACAGCAGCCAGCTTACTGTGGTGTTTAAAGTGTTGGGCTTCGAGGATGTGGAAGCTCAGGGTTCAAATTCCCACTCAGTTTGCATACATGAAGCTCACTAAAGGTGTATTCAGATATGAGGATTGTCATCTTAGCTTTCCTGAATGCAGCGATAGTGCTTCTGTCTTGAATTCTAACCCCTGTTGTGTTGATGGAACTGTGGCTGTTTGTTCAATATGTAGTGAAGGTGCTAGGCTAGCCTCCCTGGGGAGAGCATTCCACAAATGAGGAGCAGGAAAACAGGTAACCAGTCACTTTCCCTGCCATTGCTTTCCCTCTCTGCTGCTTTCCTCCTCTGCTGCCAGTCAGTGGAGACAATGCTGCAGATGTGGCAAGTTTAGCTTTAAATGTGAAATTTTACCAGATTTCTACTTCAAACCATCCAAATATTTCTAGCAAGCCCAATGAAAAAGCATGAAGACAATAGCTCTTCTCTGTCATTCTCGCCAAGCGGTCAGTGTTCAGAAGTATACAGTCTCTGAATATAGATGGCTGTAACCAAAAGCGTTTTACACTGAGTTGACCCACTGAAATGAAAGGACCTGATAGCCAGGTCCATTAATATCACTGGTTCTACTATGAACATTATTCAGCTTTGAAAGCTAAGCTGCAAAGTTGACCACTAGGCTGTTATTCCTTAACACTGGTTTAAATGTGTTTTACTGTGTTTTGACAATTGCTTTTAACATGTTTGTTTTTATTACTATGTATTTTATAATCATGTTTTCAAACATCGTAAGCCCAGGTTGGCCAAAAGATGGGATAGAAATGTTGGCATCCATCTGTCTCGAGAGAGACAATGGAGTACGCCTCTGAGGGTGAAGTCAAACTGCTGTGTAAGCTGGCTTGGGGTGCAAGCCTGGGCAGGCTGTATGGAGGTCCTGGGCTGTTCAGATGATAAGACAGTCCTCTTGGCCTTGCTGACGGGGTCCAAAGGAAAGCAGAGCAAGATGTCTGGCACCAGACTGGCTGCAGGAGTTGCCAGAAGGAGGCATAACAAGGCACCATTAGGTAGGCACCCTGGATTTCTGTAAGGTTTATTCTCCCGAAGATATCCCGCATGGCAGCAGAGATTCAGGATGAAGAGTTTTTCTTCAACTAGATGGGCTAACTTCCCAGGTGGACAAGCCCCATCTGCCCCTTATAAATGTGTCATCATCATCATTATAAATCAATAAAATTAGTAATAAGACAGTCCCTGCACTCAGGCATAACACACAAGGAACAAAAGTTTGGTAGAAAGTAGGAAAAAGTGGAAGCTTTGGCACCACTTCTTAAAGTCACTACTCTCATAATGACACTTATGATGAAATTTAGAATTATAGAATCATAGAGTTGTAAGGGACCATGAGGCTCCAACCCCCTGCAATGCAGGAATCTTTTGCCCAACATGGGGCTCAAACCCACAACCCTGAGATTAAGAGTCTCATGCTCTACCAACTGAGCTATGTATGGAAGTGCTTCCAGTAGCCTGCTGGAATGGTTGCCACTATGTGACAGTTGAGGGAAGGCCAGAGACAGCTGGTCTCCCAGCAGAGCTGGTGAAATAGCCCTGCCTCACTTCTCTCCCTCTGCTCCACAGCTTTAATGGAACGGGAGAGTTAGCAG
Source organism: Podarcis pityusensis (assembly GCF_964106645.2). NCBI lineage: Eukaryota > Metazoa > Chordata > Lepidosauria > Squamata > Lacertidae > Podarcis > Podarcis pityusensis. The sequence goes on from NC_138044.1 coordinate 44,551,420, forward strand.
CAGTCAGTCTCTCAGCACTGGGGGTGAATAACCCCGTTTCTTCACTTCTTTCAGTTGCCATCATTACCCTCATTTTAGAACAGTGTTAATTGGCTGATGCTGCATAGAAACAGGCAAACTGGATTTGATTCACACTGAGGATGCATTGAAGGGTGGGAGAGAAAAGCTGGGCGTTGCTGCAGGCAGCGGGATCACAGAATCGCAGAATAGTAGAGTTGGAAGGGACCACGAAGATCCTCTAGTCCAATCCCCCTGCAACGTAGGAATCTTTGGCCTAACATGAGGCTCGAACTCACAACCCAGAGGTTAAGAGTCTCATGCTCTACCACCGACTAAGCTATTTGGCCCAGTGATGGGAGTCACTTCTTGGGGGAGACATCAAAATACATTGTCCTTTGTTCCTTCTAGCCATTGGGGGCCAGGGACTGCACTCTTGTGCATGGGGCTGATAGATGGAGAAAGGACCCGAGTGAGAGGCAGAGAAGTGAAGATCCGGGTGGGGAGAAGAAAGCTCTCAGGTGAGAACTGGATGGGCCTGTCATTTTCTGTCAATGGCTGGTATTGAGAGCTGGCTTTGGACAGAAAGAAGGTTCTATATTTGTGCACTGTTTTTCTGTATTCTAAGACACCCTGAAACTGATTTCCCCCTCCCTTTATTTTTCTGCTCTTGTTAGAGAAACTGCATATTATTATGTACTTCTCCTTATTATGATTGTTTTGATTTTTATGTTGTATAGTTATTATGATATGCAGTGGACATTTGTGTTCTATGTTATAAACTGCCTTGTGGTCATTTGAAGAAAGGTGATACAGACATTTAATAAATAAAACAAAACTTCTAGGCATGGGTAAACCTAGCCAATCAAGAATGGCATGATTAATAGGCTAGACAATCAGACTGGATGATGCCACCACACTATGCAGCCAGTCAGATTTAGGAACATGAGAATATTGCCAAGGGCATTCAAAGCAAATTCAAAGCTAAGTCAATTATCCCTGACTAGGGAGATTCTTTTGACCCCACTTGGAAAGGTCACTGGTGGGGTAGAGGAATTTCTCCTGTCTGCTGGAAACAGATTTTAAAAATATCACCCCTAAGGATGCATTAGCAAAATTCACTCGGAGAGCAAAACTGCACTTAAAAAGAAAGGAGTATAAAGTATGTTGCCAAATATAAGAGATTTTAGAGGACCTAACTGTAACTGATAGAGAATGTAAAATTGACAAAATTAGGGCAACTTGAAAAAATAAAATAAAAAAACCTCCCAAACCCAGAAGCAAGAAAGGGAAAGATTAAAGCAGAGCAATGTACAAACAGCCCTGGCAGTAATCTTACTTTTTTCTGTGAATATTATCCCTGCAACATTAATTCCCCTTAAAGGAAGCAACAAGTCTCAGGCTCACAGTATATTTTCCAAGCAGATTATCATAGCAAACATGTCAGTTGACAAGTCTGGTTGAAAACAGCAGGTTTAATGAAGCACATGCGTCTGGCTTACGTTACTAAGAGGGCTTTAGAACACCACATTGGAAGGTGTCTCATACTAGCAACATAGGAAGAGGCCTTATACTGAGACAAACCTGTTGGTTTGTCCAGCGCACCATTGTCTACACAGGCCAGCAGCAGTGGCAGACTTTGGACTCTCAAATTTCAGCAGTGTGGTGCTAATCTTTGGGGGAGGGGGACACCTCTATTGCTCCATTCTACATCATTTTTGCTGCTCCTAAAATGCCTCTGCTGGTGATGGTTCTTCAGGGTTTCAGGAAGGTCTCCCAGCCCTACATGGAGATGTTGGGAATTGAACCTGGAACCTTCTGCATGCAAGGCAAATGGTCTGGCACTGAGCAACAGTCTTTCCCTTTTTTTCTGCTACCAGATCTGTTACTGCAGAGGTCGGAAACCTCATGAGCAATGGGCAAATGTGGCCCTGAATGCCTCTCTGTCCCACCCTCCAGTTTGCACCCTCTCCTCAGCACTCTCTTTTTCCCCCTCACACACCTCACTATTCTTGCTTTGCACTCCCTTTGTGTGTTTTTGCCTGCTTGGAATATGTCCTTACACTCTGGTTGTTATAGTTGTTGTGTTTTTTTTTAGAACACAGCATCAGTTCTATGCTAAAACTGTTTCTTTCTTTCTAAAACATGCCCTTTGAAATGCAAGTTTCTCCCCTATAGCCCTTATCTTTGGCTTGCAGAAAAGGCTATAAAGGCCCCCAATTCAGAAGTCACCCCAAGGGCAAGGGTGCCATCTCCCTTGCTCTCTAAAGCTTTATTTGCAGCCCTCAGTCGGGATGAATGTACGCTGCTGTCTGGGTGAGAGCCAGAGTAGGAGTGTCTGCAGAGGTGGAATGGGACTCCTGAATGTCTGAAAATTGATCTTGGGGTCCAAACTATTGAGAATAGATGGATTTGGAGTGTATGGATGTTTAGTATACTATTTTTTTTTCTGTTATAAGCATTGTTCTCTATCTTGTTCAGTTTTAAGCTGTCAAATAAGGTCTGTTAAATGATCTCATTTCTATTCATTTCATTCATATATACCCAGACCCTGGGATCAGCATCTGAGGCCCTTCTTCATGTGCCTCCTCCCAAGGGCAGCAGCATCAGGAGAGCAGGACTTTTCTGCAGTGGCTCCCTTTGTGTGGAATGCTCTCCCCAAGCAGGCTCACCTGGCACCTTCATTACATATCTTAGGTGTCATGAATGATTTAGTTGCAGGGGGTTGGATTAAATGACCCTTGGGGTCACTTCCAACTCTACAGTTCTATGATTCACTTTGCCTATGGCCCCACTCACCACTAGCATGTGACACACACACCACACCAGAAAGGAATCAGGCCCTGAGGACAAAACAAAATTTCTCTACTCAGGTGTATGGGTTGCACCTTTCTGATTGTGGTTGTTCGCACATGCTGAAATCATCACTGGATTCCACCACAGAGGTTTTCTCATTTCCACCTCCATGATGCTCTTGCTGCTCGAAGCAAAGCTAAACCACACACAGTTCTAGGGCATGTACAGAGTTCTGGCTGAATTAGGGTACTCTGCAACAATCGGTCTATCTTGCTAGGTTGTGTTTCCTTCCACTGGCCTTGAGATAGGGGAGAAATTCAATCCATTTAATAATATATAATAATTATTTCTTATTTGTATCCTGCCCTCCCCAGCCAAGGCCTGGCTCAGAGTGGCTAACATCATAAAAACAACACAATATACATAAAAACAGACATCAATTAATTAAAATACATCTTTAAATTATTTAACATTTAAAAGTGAACCTATGTCACATCATCCAACATAATATGAGAACCAAAATTCTCACTTGAAATTCACACTTCTCCAAATTCTGCAATACAGTTTTCCAGTCAAGCAATGCATTACAAAAACGCATAAGCTAGGGTAAAGCGTGCATACGAATGCAATTAATGGTGAAGGTAACATACAAAAATGCATTATATTAGGGGAAATAATATACTCATTTGTGTACATTACGAGAGAATGTGGTGAATTTTCATGAGAAAATTAATTCACAAGCTGATGTTGAACTGTGTTGAGCTAAACTAGAAAAAATAAGAAACTGAGAGAAACTTAAATTTTCAGCTTCACTCATCGCTAGTGGCTAGTTTAGACAACTTTGACAAGAATGACTAACCAATGACTCAGAGGTATATGGTCTGAATAGGGAAGCTCCACTTAACTAATAACTATTGATAGACCTAGCCTCTATTAATTCGCCCATCCCTACTGGCACCTGACCTTCAGATTCCAGATGTCAGGCTTTTTGTCTACCTCTGCCTGGATATTCTGGACCCTGAATCAGAGACTTTCAGGATTCAAAAAACCAACAACCCTGAGCTTTTCCACTGAGCTACAGACAGATATCTGAGACCCAACCAATCTTATTTGCAACACCGCCTAGTCACAGGAGAGGGTGTGACAACTAACACTTGCTAATCATCTCTTGAAATGATACTACAGATGAAAAAAAAATAGCATTCCAATCAGCCCAGGGGGCAAGGGGTGGTAGGAAGGAAGGTGGAGGTAGCAGGGTAGATGTTAATAATTAGGGAGCCCCATAGGTTTGGGGTTAAGAAGCTTACATAGCCAAACAAGGAGAGAAGGGAATGCAGCTTGTCAGGTTCAGGACTTTGGTCCTCACTCCTTCCTTAATTGCATGAAGAAGGAATGCAAAGAGGAGGCAACTGAGAGGAGGAGAAGTAGCAGAATTAAGGGGCTTTGGAGACTGACAGCAAGGGCCCTACTTGCCAGATGGTGCCAACACCTAATGCTGGTTTTGCAGTGTGTGGTTTCAAGCAGCCACATTGGCTCTTGTGCACATTCTGTGTAGCTTTTTTAAAAAGAAAAATGAAATTGATGCAATACTGGAACAACCCAGGTAGGGTAGATTGAGTTCTTCTAGGCCTAAGAAATCCTGAGGTTATGTTTACAGGAAGCGGGAAATGCCCATAAATGGCAGTTTCTGTTTGTCAAATTGTATCCGACTTCAAAGGAAACAACTTGTTGTGAATAATGGATGCTATACAAGGAACCAGCCTCAGCCTTCGGAGACTGCAGTGAGAAATGTGCTCTTGGCTGACGCGTGCCTCCCTGATGCAGGCGGTAGGTTACTCGCAGTAGCTTGGAGAGGTCTCCTGGATAAACTGGAGGAAGCTAGCTGGAAGTAATCTGGAACCATGCAGAGACGCAGATTTGACGGCATTTCTTCTGCTTTATTTGGCACAGTGCTCGGTTGCAGCGGCTCTGCCTTCCGTGTATTTACAGCTTCATGCTGCTTCCCCTCACATCGGTTCTTCAAAACGGTTGCCTGTGCAAAGACAGATTCTGTGCTGGCTTTCTCTCTCTCCCTCCCTCCTTCATTCTACAACTCCGACAGGCAATTGACTTGACATATCCAGCAAAGGGCTGGGAGGTGGGGCGACCATTCCCTCGCTGCCTTAAGAAAGGACATGCCCAGTCATCTGAAGAATCATGACAAGACTTTTCTGTACAGGCATTTTGAGTTTTGTAATATCAGATGCTGCTTGTGGAGGAGAGCAGTTGTTACTGCTCCGTCTGGCAGGAAGAAGATGTTACAGACTTGTTAACTATAAATTATTTTGTCATGGATGTTCCAGGATTCAGCTAGGCTCAGGGCAGCATATATGCTTTGTTTCACAACAAACCAGATGTAGTGACGGCTACCAACATAGACAGCTTTAAAAGAGCATTGCAGAAATGCATGGAGGTTAAAGGTTGTTAAGGGATAACAGCCATGATAGCTATGTCGTGCCTCCGCTGAAAGAAGCACGATGCCCCAGCAAAACATTTCCCGGGTATCACAAGTGAGGAGAGTGCTGTTTCATTCCGGTTCCACTTGTGGGATTCCCATAGGCATATGGTTGGCCACTGTAAGAACAGGAGTCTGAATGAGATGCAGAGCTCTTCCTAAATTCATGTATTGACCAATCCGACTGTAAGAACATAAGAAGAGCCTGCTGGATCAGGCCATTGGCCTTATGTTCTCACAGTGGCCACCTTGATTCTTGTAGGAAACTCTCAAGCAGAGCCAAACCTGAGAGCACTCACCTCCTGTGCTTTCCAGTAACTGGTATTCAGAAGCATTTATGCCTCTGACTGTGGAGTTGGAGCATAGTTAGCATAACTAGTAGCCGCTGATCACTTTGTCCTGCATGAATTTGCCGAACCCTCTTTTAAAGTCATTCAAGTTGGTGGCTATCACTGCAAGTTCCATAGCTATTTTGATTCAACAACAATGCCCAGTGTTCAGGAAGTTGGAGATGTTCCTGTAGTGTAATCTTTCATAGTCCATCATCTCCACCTGATGGGTGAGGATACGCACACACACACACCAGCAACAGGAGGGCTACAGCGGTAATAGCACCACTCTTTTTTGCCTTGGTCAGACAACACCTGGAACACTGTCTCCAGTTCTGGTCACCAGAACTTAAGAAGGACATTGACAAGCTAGAATGTGGGCAGAGGAGGGCAACCAAGATAATCAAAGATCTGGAAACTAAGCCTGATGAGGAGTGGTTGATGGAACTGGTTATTTTTAGTCTGAGAAGAGATATGATAGCCATCTTCAAATATATGAAGGGCTGTCACATGGAAGACAGAACAAGTTTGTTTTCTCCTGCTTTGGAGGGTAGGTCTCAAATCAGTGGTTTCAAGTTACAAGAAAGAAGATTCCGCCAAAACATCAGAAAAAACTTTATGACAGTAAGAGCTGTTTGACTGTGGAACCATCTCCCTTGGAAGGTGGCAGGCTCTCTCTCAATGGAAGTTTATAAGCAGCTGTCGTGGATGCTTTAGTTGAGATTCCTGAATCCCAGAGGGTTGGACTAGATGACCCTCAGGGTCCCTTCAAACTCTATGATTCTGTAGTATCCTCTCTGTCCCACAATACAAAAAATTGGTTACCATGAATCATTGGCTGCATTCACATTCCATTTCCCTCTTTTTTCCTGCATTTTATTGGAGTTTCCATAAAAGCCACAAATACTAATGGAATATCATGCATGTTTAGTGCTCATTTCACTGTTGATGCTGGAAAAAAAATCATTTTCAGCCTTCTTTACTCAGAAAATAACAGGAGTAAAGTGATGAAATGTGGGGCAGTATACTAGCATATGGTTCTTTCCATTTTTTTTTTTTAATCATGGGAGAACAGAAGCAGACATGTATGGAATGGGTGGGGAAATAGTGACATTGCCCAAAGGACTTTGTTGTGTTGCACGACACCCACTGATGTGAATGAAATTTAGCACAACATGCCAGTATATTGGCTTTAAAAAGCCGCAGTTCTGTAACACAACGGGTACCGCATTGTGAAAGGAACATTGGAAAATGGGACAAAAGCGCTAGCATTATAATCAGGAAAATTAATGCAATATGTCTGAATGCACCCATTGGTTGGCCATAGATATGGGGCAAACATACACAAGCCTGTCTGATCCTTAAGAAGCCCTGTTTGTGACCTGCAAGTAAGGGTCATGAGCCTGGTGCAGGGCTGGCAGAAGACATTTCGGCACCTAAGGCAAGCCACAAAGTGGCACCTCCCTGCCAGGGAATAAGAGGTGAGTGAAGCTCTACATCAGGACAGGGCAGATCTACTATGAAATAATAAAATGTGAGCTTCAGGGCTCCTAATCCCTGCTTCAGGGGCTCCAGAAGCAATTTTAGTCATGCCCACACTGCTTAACATTTTGCCATCTAGGAGGCCCCATTTGAGTTGTACAACTCAATTTTTATTTTTATTTTTTTGTATATATTTCGACAGTGCCAAAGTCTGAGCATCAATAGCACAGATGCTGTAAAGCTTGTTGTAAAAAACCCACTAAAGAAGAGAAAAGTGGCTGCCCAGATCTTGTTGCTGGTTGTGAAGGGGCCCTCATAACCGTTCAAGTTTCAGGCCCCCCAAAATGTAGGCCCACCACTTCATCAGAAAGAAGTGGGGGAGGGAAATCAAATCAACCATGTTCAATGGTTGAACTGGAAATCAAAGGCCATGGCAGCGGGGCGGGGGAGCTACTCTGAATCATGCCAGGCAGGTGTAGACTCCAGGAGACCCCAGAGGGCAGTGCCCACTGTTTCCTCCCATGGAGTGGGAAGAGAATTTGCCAAGAGGCTGCTGTAGAGGCAGCCTTTGAGGGTGCATCATCCTAATAGGTCTCCTGCCTCTACATAGGGGGGAAGTTGCTGAAAGGCTAGATCTCAGCAGGAAGTGATCTGACCATGACAAGGGACTGATGTCAATATCCCCCACCTTCTTCCTGCCCAGCTGAGAAAACACATCCAGAGTGTAACCTGTCACATGCATTAGGCTGATGATGTTGGGACAGCCCCATGGTTATCATGGCAGCCATAAAGTGCTGAACCACCCCAAAGCTAACCACTTTTGGCCTTCAGCATGGATGCTAAGTCCCCCAACACCAGCAGTCTGGGAGTCCTCAACACTGCCTCCAAGATCAGCTCTGTCAGGGAGACTGCTGGGCAGTGGGGTGGGTGGTGAACCAGCAGAATCCCTAAACTGCCCCGATTGCCTAGTACCAAGAACACACATCCCAAACTGGACACACAGAGAGAATCTCTATAGAACACAGAAACGCTGCCTCCCTTCCCCTCAAGTCTGCCTTGATGCTACCCTGAGTACTTAGAATATCCAAAGACGCACATTTAAAAGAAAGGAACTACATATGTGCATGCGCAGTGAGGTGTTATGTCATTTCTACCAATGTTTATGGGGTGTGGAGGTGACACTGATGCACTTCTTCATAAACATGCCCACATATATGTATGGAACAATGCACAGTAGGCAACTTCCTTACATGAAGATATGCTCAATTTCAAAGGCTCTGCACAAAACTGTTCTGTCAAAAACCTCAACCCTGTGTATTTCAAACCCTATGAGTATACATAGCCCTAATCCACAAAACCATAACCCACCATACATTTGCTAACCTTTAGGGTGCCCCGAGATGCTTTGTTGTTGTTGTTTTGCTACAATGGACTAATGCAGCTCCTCCCCTGGAAATTCAAAAGAAGAGTTTATTAACAGCTGTCAAAAGTGATACATGATCAGTAGCAGTATATCTATGCGTATTGGATGCTGGAAACTGACAACTAGCCTAGGTGGGTTAGTTTCATACTGTGAGGCTTGTAGGCTTCCCTGAAGTCAGTATATTGTGGAAGTGATGTGAGCACATACTGAAAATTTAGGTTTGCACAATTAAAGTGGATTGACGTGATCTGTTGCACATTCAGAACAAATCCACAGCAATGCACCTTTTGTAGCTAGGAAGGTAACAGGGAAATGCAGTGAGCAAATGTGGAATGGAAGTATGATGAACTAGAAGATATATAGATACAACAAAGCAAATCAGTATGCTCAGTGTCATAGCGAACATAAGAAGATCAGGCTGGATGAGCCCAATGGCACTTCTAGTCCACCCTCCTTTCTTTACAGATCCCAACCAGATGCCCGTGGGAAACCTGAGTACAAGAGTACTCCCTTCTTCCTGGTTTCCAGCAATTTGTATAACCTTCTTGCAAATGCTCAGTAAAGCATGGACATAGCCTAACCCCATTTGAGCTTTTGCACAAGGAAATCAGGATGAATGCCCAATAAACAGTTTGCCTTGTAAGAGATTCTGGAAGCACGTAGAAAAGGATAGGCCTTTGGTTTGGCCTGGTATGGCATTCTTATGCTTTTACGTGCTAAGGAAACACTGGCGGATTTACAATACTATTCAGATTATTTATGCCAAACAGTGGTAGTTTTCTCAGGCCACCCTGCCTAATGCAAACCAGCATCCCAAAATTATATCAGTTACATGAACCCATTTGTCAGTGTGGAGCTGGTTGCAAGGCTAAATAGTTAAGGAAGGTTGCTCTGCTCCTTTAAAACCCTCAATTTTCCCCTTGCCTGGCTTAAGTGCACATTTGCATCTTCAGAACCCCCCTCCCTCCCCTCCCTTCTCCAATCTGACATCTCTAAATAAAAACTCTCTGCTTGGACTAGTTGCCTCTTCTCCTGCCTTGGGAAAAATCTGTCCCGGTGCTCCGGGAGATATTCATTGCCACTTTAAATCATATTACAGCGTGCAAAGCAAAAATATGTGGGGTGGAGGGGAAGAATAAATAAAAATAAACCAGTGGTCTCTCAATGAGCTGACTGTACTTTGCATCAAGGGGAAGAATAAAACTAAGGAGGGGGAAGAGTGAGAAGCTGTATATTTATGTGTGTTAAAAATAATATATAATTGGTTTCTCGCGCCCCCCATCATATTGCAGCTGTTGCCTAGGCATAAAGAGCAGAGCGAGAGGTGGGATATATATATGAATATGTATATGTGTGTGTTGATATTGTGTGTGTGTATATATTCCTCCTTGCACAGATAACCTGTGAGAGAGGTAGAGAGGGAGATTTTTCAAAAAGTTATTATTGGGAAATAGCAAAGCGGCTGGTATTCTCAGCGAACCGAAGTCTGCAGAATTGCTCCGCCCTTCTCAGCTTGTTGGAAGGGGTGTTAAATTCTTGAGCATTGGGAATGGGAGCAGAGGCTTCACGCTCTCCTTTCCTCCTCTCTCCGCCAGTATCACTACTGACCCCGCCTCGTTTTCTAGTGAGATGCGGTGCAGACACTAAGCCTTAAAGCTCAGGAACGTGCCCCCCGAGAACAAGACGGACTAGTCACCTAGGTCAGAAGGACTGCTAGAAGCGTTTTCTCCTTCTCCTCCTCCTTGTTCGCCCCCCGCCTCGCCTGCCTTCCACTCTTCTCTGCATTACCTGGACGCTGAGCATCGCTCGCTCTCTGTGCGTGGGGGGGGGGGTGCAGCTCCATCAGAACCTCGAGTGTTCCATCTCGGGATGACGCGACAGGGATCCCAACTCCTCGCTTAAAGGCAGCTTCGTTTAGGAGGCAAGCGGTGGGCTCCGGAAGGGCTTTCCCGCACCCACATCTTCTTCCTATTTATTTTTATTTCCACCATCTCCAGCTGGCTGAGTAGGAAACTGGACGAAGGTACGGTGGCACTTCTCCCTCCCTCCCTCCCCCGCCAAAAAAGCACCCAAGCTAGGAACGGCGCGGTTGGTGGGGTGGTTTAGCGGCGCGTATTTCTTACTGGTATGGAGGACGGGGATGGATCTGTGCCTGTGATTCTTTTGCTTCTCCCTCCCCGCCAAACTAGGTATTCGTCTTTTTTCGTGTATTAAGGGATAGAGAGAGGTGTCTGGTGTGGGGGAGTGGAGTTATTATTATTATTATTAGGAGTATAAGAAGTATATTTGGTTGCGTGGACGAGGTCTCTGGGTCCTGAGGTTTCTCTGGACTTTATGCAAAAGAGAATTACTCAAAGCGCAGAGGGAGAGTGCGTGAAACTCTCCTGCGGTTGGACTGAGGGACCTAGAGCCGCGGGCTGCCGTCTAGGTGGACCTGCTGATAAGCGGCTTTTGTGTGTGAGAGAGAGTGTGCAGGGGGTGGCAGTGTGTGTGCACGACCTCCAGCGGCGTGTGGCTCGCCGTGCGCCCTTCTCTCCAGGCCGTGCGGTCGTGAGAACGCGCGATCCTCCCGTGCAGCGTGTGAATATATATTTTTGCCGGTGTAACCTTGGGGGGTATGTGTGTGCGCGCGTGCGCCAATGTCTCCTCGCCTCCCCTCCACGGTTCGGGTCCCAGCATTAGCTCGGCGTATATGTGAGAATTTTGCATGGAGGACTGTCGGTCCTGTTTCTGTGCGTACGCGTATCTTCTCTTGCACTGGGGCTGTATCCTGTGGCTCGGGCGCATCTTAAGCGCATCTCTGGGCTGCGTCTCTCAAGTGCGTTTTGGACGCCGGGCGCTTGTGTGTGTGTGTGTGTGCGCGCGCGCGCACGCCTTTGCGCACCTTCTGCTCTCCCTGCCTGCTGGGGTGTGTGTGTGTGTGTGTGTGTGTGTTTAGCTGGTTCCTTTCCTGATCCGTGTGTTTGTGTGTGTGTGTGTGTGCGCGTGTGCGTGTGCGCGCTCGTGCGATTCTTTCTCTGTGTGCCCTGCGTTGTGTCGCATGGAGAGCTGGCGCTGAGTACGGGGCTCCGTAGCCTGCTTGGGTCTCCTCTGTGTGTGTGTGTGTTTTGGGGTGGGGAGAGAAGAGAAGAGAAAGCAAGCACACACACACACACACAAGTCCCCATCACGTAGAGAGAGAACCCCAGAAACTGCATAGCAGAGAAAGGGAGAGAAAGACAGAGGAACCAGAAGCCGCGTTTGGGTAGCTTGAGCCGGCTAAGCAAGGTAAGGATGGGGGGGGGGGGGTTGAGAGAAAAGGGGTAGGCTTTTTCCCAAGATAAGAAAAGCGCGCGGGGGATGGAGATTGCATGCATTTCAGCAATGGGGGGAGTGTGTTCAGAGGGACGGTTTCTCCTTTGCAAATGGATCTTTCCCTTGCAGTTCTCTGTCTCACCCCCTCCCTATTTCCTCTGGAGATCCACGTGAAAGGGGTTTGTTTGGTGAGAAAGAGAGAACTGATTTTGGGAGCGACGGGGTGGGGGCGCTTGACACTGTCTTCCACCCACCCGTTTCCCCGCCGGCCCTCCGCTCCGATATATCTATCTATCTATCTCCCGGGCGGGCCGCGAGGGTATGAAAGAGAGGAGGAGGTGAAAAGAGAGACCCTCTTCCGAGCGCCCCGAGGGAGCTGCCCGCACGCCGGAGGCAGGCGATCCGGGAGCGGCAAGGCTGCGGCAAAGCATTGCGGTGGAGCACCCCCCGCACCGCACCGCTGCCGCCGTCCCTAGGGAGAAACCGGGCAGGGAGCCCGCCAGCTTCGGATGGGGGGGCGGGAGGCGGAAGGCAGCCCAGCTGTGGGTTCTTCCTCCTCAAGTCATAGCTTCCCTCTTCCATCTCATAGCAGTCAGCCTCTCCGTTCCTCGATCCTGCCCCAGAGGCCTCATTCAGTGCCATGGGAAGGGTCCTTCTACGAATTTTTCAGACCTCCGTCCATCATCCATCTTCTCCACGCCACCACTTTCTCTTCCAAAGAATCCCAGCGCTCCCTCAACCTCTCCCACGTTGCCCAGTCCTCGCTGTATCCGTCGCCCCCAAAAGATCCGAGCCTGCATGTTCCTCTCTTTTCCATCCTGCCTTTTCTACTCTTCTTTCTGATTCTCTCCCCCCCCCCCCGTCTGCCACACTCTACCCCTGTTCATCCCTGACTCCCACCCTCCTCTCCATTTTGCTTCCCTTCTGGTCTCCCATGACCTCCACCTTCTCTCCAGGCTCAGTTTTTCCTTACTCACTTTCCTTACACATTCCTGTCCTGGTCTAATCACACATATACTTTCCTTTCTTCCCCACCAGACACAGATTTCTGCATCCTTTTCATCCTTCAAATTCTCCTTGGCCTTCCCTTCCTCCCCCCTTTCTTCTCCTTCTCCTTCCTTCTTTTTCTAACACCGCCCCAAGTTCCATTCTGTGATCTTCATTGTTCTCCAAGACAACTCCTGGACTTCCTTAGCAACCCATTTTATTTTATTTTATTTTATTTTGCAACTCATTTTTCTTCTCTTCTCTCCCTCTCCCTCTCTCTCCTTCATAAAGAAGGCAACCCAAATGTTTAAATGTCACAAATGCGGTTCAGCAACTTCTTCCCCCAGGAGGTCAGGCAGGGTCCTGTGTTGAAATAAAACTTGAATGCACATCTGCTGCCAGATTAGGCCATAGATGTGTGTGTTTGTGTATGTGTAAGATTCATGGAATCCACCTCCTGTGAGAATGCAGAGGTTTGGGGCAAATTATATAAGGTTCTGCATGATAAAAGTTGCTGGACAGTTTGGATGGATTTCAGCCTAGTGAATTATGACTCTGGTTTGCACTGCCGATTAAGGTGCCCTTTTGGGATGCTGGATGCACACACACACACACACACACACACACACACCTATAATAAGCACTGTTAATTTGTAAATGTAGAGAGCTGTAGCCTCTGGGTTATGAGGGGGAGTAGTTAATGTTCCTGGGTTGCATTTTTTTGGGGGGGGGGATTTTTAGCATAAATCTAAAAAAAGAACAGGAGGCACATATCAATGGCTGGCACAGAACTCAGAATCAATAGGGGGACAGCATGCATTTGCAATGAGCATTGTGTAAGAGCAGATGACCATCTTCTCTTCCCTAGATTCATTCCTTGCTCACTCCCGCTTGCATCTTTGCCTTTCTGTGCTAGATTGTCTCTCCCGCGCCCCACACACTGCCTCTCTTTCTCCTGCCTTTGGAATGGATTATGCATTGCTTCCAAATACGTGATCCAAATCCTTCTGACTATGTGCAAAATGACCGGCATTGGAATGCTAAGCATACATTACAATGGAAATGCAGTTTAGCGGGGGCTCATTCTGTTTTGGTATTCACGCCGTACACAAGACAGAGTAATGCACTGTATCCATGTATTGTGTGTATTTGAAAAAGAGAGGCTGAAGCTATGGATGGATAGACACTGATCAGAGTTATAATTTCAAATGCAAGGTACATCTGTGCCCTTTTTTGAATTGCCGCAATACATTTTATGTTGTCCTTGTACTGTACCTATTCTTGTTCAGCAACAGTAGCTCAATGTGTGCTGTTCAGCTATTTACTATTAGTACTATTTTTATTTTTTATTCCTGGAATTATTACTACTGAAACATATTCTATCTTTGTCCTCCTTCTTTTGTAGATTATCTGTCTTTGTTCAGGAGCAGTAGGCTTGATTGCTGATCCTAAAACAAAACAAAAAAGATGCTTCTGTGGTTCTTTCTGGTGTTGTCCAGCCCAGCTTCTTCTACGGATCCAGAGACTGACTCATCTGTGGAAATTTGCAATGTTTGCTCCTGTGTGTCGGTGGAGAATGTACTTTATGTCAACTGCGAAAAGGTTGCAGTCTACAGACCAAACCAGCTGAAACCACCTTGGTCTAATTTCTATCACCTCAATTTTCAGAACAACCTCCTCCTCCTCTTGTATCCAAATACATTTCTTAACTTTACTCATGCTGTGTCCCTGCAGCTGGGTAACAATAAATTACAGAACATTGAGGGAGGAGCTTTCTTAGGTCTCAGTGCGTTAAAGCAGTTGCACTTGAACAACAACGAATTAAAGATCCTCCGAGCTGACACCTTCCTTGGCATCGAGAACTTGGAGTATCTCCAAGCTGACTACAATTTAATCAAATATATTGAAAGAGGAGCCTTCAATAAGCTTCACAAGCTGAAAGTCCTCATCCTTAATGACAATCTGATTGCCTTCCTTCCTGATAATATTTTCCGTTTTGCTTCTCTAACCCACCTAGATATACGTGGGAATAGAATACAGAAGCTGCCGTACATTGGAGTTCTGGAGCACATTGGCCGCATCGTTGAGCTGCAGCTGGAGGACAACCCATGGAATTGTACTTGTGATCTGTTGCCTTTGAAGGCATGGCTGGAGAACATGCCCTATAACATCTACATTGGGGAAGCCATCTGCGAGACTCCCAGCGATTTGTATGGGAGGCTTTTGAAAGAAACCAACAAGCAAGAGCTGTGCTCCATGGGAACAGGGAGTGATTTTGATGTGCGCATCCTGCCTCCATCACAGCTTGAACCTGGTTACAGCACACCTAATGGCCATGCAACACAAACATCCATGCACAGATTGGTAACCAAGCCTCCCAAGACGACAAACCCTTCCAAGATCTCAGGGATAGTCGCTGGGAAATCACTCTCCAACCGTAATCTCAGTCAAATAGTAAATTTTCAGACCAGAGTGCCACCTCTGACACCTTGCCCACACCCCTGCACTTGCAAAACACACCCTTCAGATTTGGGATTAAGTGTCAACTGTCAAGAAAGAAATATTCAGTCACTGGCTGAGCTTACCCCCAAGCCGCTGAATGCTAAGAAACTCCATGTCAATGGCAATTATATTAAGGATGTGGATACTTCTGATTTTGCAGAGTTTGAAGGGCTGGATTTACTCCACCTGGGCAGCAATAGAATCATGACCATTAAAGGGGAGGTTTTCCGCAACCTTACAAACTTGCGGAGATTGTATCTAAATGGCAATCAGATTGAGAGGCTGAGTCCCGAAATGTTTGCTGGCCTCCACAATCTCCAGTACCTGTATTTGGAATACAATGTCATCAAGGAAATTTTAGCAGGCACTTTTGACCTCATGCCAAACTTGCAGCTTCTGTACCTGAACAACAACCTGCTACGGAGTCTGCCAGCCTACATTTTTTCTGGGGCTCCCCTTGCTCGGTTGAACTTGAGAAACAACCATTTCATGTACCTGCCTGTAAGTGGTGTGCTCGATCATCTGAAATCCCTGACACAGATTGATCTGGAAGGGAATCCGTGGGACTGCACTTGTGATTTGGTTGCTTTGAAGCTGTGGCTGGAGAAGCTCAATGACGGCATTGTGGTGAAGGAACTGAGATGTGAGACGCCTGTGCAGTTTGCTAACATGGAGCTGAAGACACTAAAAAATGAGATCCTGTGCCCCAAACTTCTGAAGTCTGCTGTTTTCACTAGTCCTGCACCCTCTGTCACATTTACAACACCATTGGGCCCCATTCGTAGTCCTCCAGGTGGTCCTGTTCCATTGTCTATCCTCATCTTAAGCATATTGGTAGTGCTCATTTTGACTGTCTTTGTAGCTTTCTGTCTTCTCGTCTTTGTCCTCCGCCGCAACAAGAAACCGTCAGTGAAGCACGAAGGTCTGGGGAATCCAGAATGCAGCTCCATGCAACTTCAGCTTCGGAAGCATGATCACATGTCAAACAAGAAGGACACTCTGGGGGCAGAGGCCTTCATCCCCCAAACCATTGAGCAGATGAGCAAAAGCCATGCCTGTGGCTTAACGGAAACAGAAACAGGCTTCATGTTTGCCGAGCCATCGGGGCAGAAGGTCATCCTGCGAAACAACAGTGAGAAGGATAAAGATTTATTGCACATGGATAGCAGGAAAAGACTTAGCACAATTGACGAACTCGATGAGTTATTCCCAGGACGGGATTCCAATGTCTTTATTCAAAATTTTCTTGAAAGTAAAAAAGAATACAACAGTATAGGGGTCAGTGGCTTTGAAATACGGTATCCAGAGAAACAGCAAGACAGAAAAAACAAGAAATCTTTAATAGGGGGTAATCACAGCAAAATAGTCGTTGAGCAAAGAAAGAGCGAATATTTTGAGCTGAAAGCGAAACTTCAGAGCTCACCAGACTACTTGCAAGTCCTTGAAGAACAAACAGCACTGAATAAAATGTAGGTCATGCAATCTTATATCCTGCAGAGGACCTGTATTTAATGATGCAAGTGCCTTTTGTTGACTTTTAATTTCCATATAGATATTCAACCAGTAGGCATAGAGGCAGGTGATCTTATGGGTGTGTGATAAAACTTGCTCCAAACAGATATTATTTCATGAAACTCTTGCGCTGTGGAATCCTGTAGGGGTTTACTGCAAAACTCTATTGCCAAAGTGTTGCTTTATACACGTATTACACTGAATTTAACCTCAAGAGGCATATATGTTTTGTACCCTAGTTGCAAAACTCTTCATCACTTTGTGATTTGTTAAAGCAAATGCAAAAGTGAACAGGAACGAAACTGGTACCGCTGTTAGTGTACTCAGCTGAGTCATCCATCTGCACATGGATTAAAAAGTTGGTGGAGGAACTGGAAATAACCATTCCCTATGGTGTGTGATGTTGTAAGCAGCACTGTTTTAGAGAATACCTGAAAAAAAGTTTTTACAAAACAAAAAACTTTTAAAAAGCATGCAAAAGAAAGAACAGTCGATAGTATGTGTAAAATTGGTTACCTTTATGGCCTGCATCTTGAAACTGCTGGATTTATAATGTTAAATTGTGCAGAGATCTTTGTTTAAAATATACCATGCATTGCATCCCTACAAATCAATTTGACCATCTGACGCATACCACAAATTGGCATAAGATGGAACCAACTCAACCCAAGCTGATGAACAAAACAAAAATGGTGGTGTACACAATTGGAAGAAAATACTTGATGTGGGACTACTCTGTGGCTTCTCAACCCCTGTTAACCCATTCTCAGTGATGTGAAACTCCTTTCAAACCCCTAGAGGTTATCCAAAATTTTCAAAAAGATTGCTTGCTGTGTGAGCGTTTCAGAAATTATTTTTGTAATATAATTCATATTTATGAAATACTTTGTATACTAAATAGGAAAAAAATTATGTACTCCTCAATATGTATTTAAATATGCCTGATTTGTTTTCCTGGTCACAAAGGTGCATTAATCATTCAGTATAATTTAAAAAAAGAACAATATACCAAACAGAAACTGTTGATGAAATGTATAGATTTATTTGAAAGTCAATGTGATCAGGTCTAAGACGAATAATAATAATAATGATAATAAAATTATGTTCTGTACTACGCTTGTGAAATTAGCAGGTGATCTTACTTAAGATTTGTTCCAAGAGAATTGTACAGAGTTAGGTAGATTTGCTCTAAACCTTTTGATATATCATATGCTTCTGGTTGCCGCTAGTGTTTTTGAAACACCCGGACTCCATTAGGCTTTCATTTTGTTCTTAAGTCTACTCAGATTGGGTGTTGGGGAACTTTAGCCCTGCAGATGTTGCTGAATTATGACTTCCATCATCCCTGGCCATTGACCATCTATACAATATGAAGGCAGATGGGGAAGCTGTGGCCCTCCAGATGTTGTTGGACTACTCTCATCATCCCTAACCATTTACCAAACTGACAGGGGTGATGAAAACTGGAATCAAACAAAGGAGGACCATGACTTCCCAATCCCTATTGCAAAGTGTGTAATGTTGATTGTAGTTTGTCAGGTGTTTGTAAACCATCACTGGTTGTTTTTTTCCAGCTTCAGGCTGGAACCAACAACAGGAGGTTTTCCAAGACTTTACTCGGAGGGTTGCACACAACCATACATGTAAATCGTGTGCACATAGGTCAAATAACCCTATGAATGGTAGTTGTTCACGGTGCTGGGCTCTGTGAGGGGTAAACTACAGTCCCAAGATTCCTGGGTGGGTGTGCTTTAAATGTACAGTGGGTGTGCGCAGCAATTTCCCAGGACAGTGCTACTCTGTTTTCCAGTTCCCGAGAATCACTTGGCATGTCTGTGTTCCTATTTTTATGTCGTTTGGTGGTGCTTTCTTAAACCTTTAGTTAGTGTCAGTTGCTAGATATGTTCAGGGTTCTGCAACCTATCCTGGTCTCTAACAAGTTCTGTAAGCAGAAGGGGGATACTTTTCCCCTCTAACGCACATTCATGTATGTGTGTGTGTGTGTGTGTGTGTATCATCAACCACTGCACAATGCAGCTACCAAGGTATGTTTTGAACTGTTGATAACCCAGTTTAGGACAGCCTTTTAGCATGCACTTAATGCAAAGGACAATTGGCTTTCAAATCAGTGGGGCATAAGGAGACAGAGATGGGATGGAGCAACTGCGGCCGTGCAATGTTGTTGGTCTCTAGCTCCCATCATCTCTGGCCATTAGTCATGCTGTTGTCCAATAATATCCCAAAGGCACCACTATGCTGGCTACCTATGGTCTAGGAGGATTGCTGAGACACACTGAGCCCATTATTTAGCTTGCCACTGTTTGCAAAATGAAAAAGAAAGTCGGGTTAGATGAGGGACTGGGACTTGTTACCCTCCAAATGTTGCTGAATTACCAATCCTATCACCCTTGAGAACTGATCATGCTGCCTGGACTGGAGTTGATGGGAGATGAAGTCCAACATCATCCTTTGAGGTGCAATTTGCTCAACCCCGAAGTCAAGCAATTGGTGAAGACCAATGTGCAGTTTTTGTGTTTGTGTTGGGGTAGTTCTTAGGTACTGATCTTTTCTCCTTAGAATTGTTGAAGGATATGCAGTTTTCTGTGCATCCCAAATTGGTAGGCCACCATTTGTGCAGGCTGAGTTTTGAGATATCACTAACTTAGCAGAGTTGGTGATATGCAGTGGGTTTTAATGATAATTTTGTAACACACAGGACCTGCTCCACCATTAAGCAGAGAGACAGACACATGGAGCAGCAGATGCTGGGGATCAGTGGCTGCAGAGCCCGTTCTCACAAATACACCTGAGCCATGGGCATCCTTCTAAGACACTGTCCTGTTTTTGAATCTTGCTTATTGCTGTCCTCAACTGTCCTGACTGTCTCACCTGTTTGCTTTCTCCCAACCTGTCATGGGCAAAGGCCCTTGAATGGAGCAAGCAAGAGGAAAGGCAGACAGCCCAGGCCATGCAGTCTATCACACATTGTACATGTACATGCACTACTCTGCTCATGCAATGTATGCTGCTATTGCCACCAGCTTGCAGAATTAGTTTGATAGTGTAGCATGCAGGTGTCAGGTGGAGCAGTGAATGACTGACAGTGAAGTACTGGAGGAAAAAGCTGTGTATGTTTTAGGCAGTTTGGACTACAGTGTTAAGCTAGCTTTCAGCTTTCGTGTTGTTTTGGTCAACATTTAACTCAGGCTTCCTCAACCTCGGCCATCCAGATGTTTTTGGCCTACAACTCCCATGATCCCTAGCTAGCAGGACCGGTGGTCAGGGATGCTGGGAACTGCTGTCTCAAAACATCTGGAGGGCTGAGGTTGAGGAAGCCTGATTTAACTGCTCATCTGCTCAGCTTCTGTATGTGGAATGGGTTGCTATCTGGGCCTTTGCATTGAGCAACCAAATGTAGTTGGCCAGCTTCACTCAGGTTCCTTAGTAGGCTTCTCATGGCGTGGGCTCCATCCCATCAGCTCTGTTCCTTAAGAATGAATGACATTTTAATTCTATGCCTAAAGCCACATAGCAGGCATGAAATGTGCAACCATTGTACAGTTGAAGTCCACAGTCTACAAGTTTAAAGTGGTGTCACACTTTTGGTCAGATATGTTTCAGCTCAATCTATTCCTGAACCTGCTTTCAGTCCCTGTGATGTCTCAGCCCTAGTTGAGGTAGTCAAATTTGAATCATATTTTGGACGGATGGGGCAGAAGAGATAATGCAAATTTTCTGTTGATTTTTCCTCTGTGCTTTATTTGTATTAGCATAACAGACTGAGCAAAGAGCTGTAGAAATGTTAAAAGATGTTTTTGATTAGCCAGTAAACAGGTATTGGTGTGTCTACAGAAGAGAGACTGTCTTGCATTGTAGCACATGCCATCTTTTTAATGCATCTCTTGAATTTCTTCTGGTGTCACATTATGGTGTGGAGAGTGCAGGTTAGAAGGATGCATGTTGATGCAAGGAAGGTCCTATCTTTGGAGAAAAGGTTTGAGCAGATGGCTCGTTGATGACCGGGTTGTCACAAACAGTAGATGGAATGACAATAAACCTGTGACTGGCCTATATGTCTTCAAAATGCAGGTGGCAGCCCACAAAGACAGAACCTTAGAATTCCAGGATGAAGGCTTTGCTAGATCCTTTTCTCCTGGCATCTCATCAACTATATGCAGCAATTTTGATTTTAAAAGTGTATGTGAAGGCGCATCCCATCAAACAAGTGGTACCCTCCAGACACAGCATTAAAACTCCATCAGCTGTTTGTGGGGATTAGGTCTACACAGAGCTATTTTCTGGTGATTATGTGAAAAAGAGAAGACAAAGTAGATGATCTGTATCTTGAATATGTGTTTGTGGGTTTCCTGGACCTCCCTACCACCACATCTTAATGAAACTGGCCTTGATTTTTGCTTTAGCAGAGCTCTCCACAGCCTGGATCCCTCCAGATGTTTTAAGACTGTTTCACCCCTGAGCATTAGCCATGATGGATGGAACTGGTGAGTGTTGCAATTGCAAAATGTCCACAGGGCACCAGGTTGCGGAAAGATGGGAAAGTCATCAACAGTTGAGTGATCCAGAGGAATCAAATGATTAAAGGTGAACGTGAAACAGTACATAGATAGTACTGCTTCATATTCTCTGTGATCCTTCACACAGAGGGGCCCATGGAGGAAGCAACAGATGAGCTGGTGCACCCACATTGAAAGGCATTTTCCATCCTCCTCACTTGCATACATATCTCTAAAGAAATGTCAGGGGTCAGTCCACATTTCTCTGAGCTCCTAGATTGCCTCTCCATATGACTAAAGTCCACCAGGCTGTTCTGCATCAGGGGTTGGTTCCAGTGGTTGGGCATCACTAGGCACTTGACAAGGCCCACACCCTTATAGGATGCCCTCTGCTGACCCACCCCAAAACCCCCTCTTTTTCATGCTGTTTCTGCTCCTTGGTTTCCATTTGCATCTCTGAGCATGAAGTAAGAACGAGGAAGAGATGGAACAGGAACACCTTGCCTTCACCCCCCCCCCCCGGGTGAGGCCTAGAGGGAGAGGGCAAGCAAATGGAGAGTGAAGGCATTGGGGCAGTGGAGATTAGGGCAATTGTCACAGGTTTCCAAATCCTGGAGCAAGCAATGTTCCTCTCTTCATGAAGAATTTTAGAGTATATAATCCTAACCCCTATCAATGGACTGCTTTATGCATGTACACATTATCTGTTACTTTATTGTTTGCTACTTGGTGGTTTTTGCAATTGTAGGGGTATGGACATTTTGTGCAAGTTGATCTGATACATGCTTTGTATGCAAAGGATCTTAGGCTCAGTTCCCCAACATCTCCAGGTAGGGTTTCTGAATGAAACCCTGGAGAACCATTGCAAGTCAGTGTTGAGAATACTGAGCTAGGCGGACTAATTAGTTTGATTTGGAATAAGGCAGCTTTTGAGGTTCTGACTGATCTGGTGGCCCATTCACACATGAAAATCATCACTTGATGTTGCAGACATCAAGAAATCGGCATGTGTATATAAAGCAGGACTGAATCCCACTTGATAAATGCATGAGTTTCACTGTACACTTTTTGAACAATAGATGGTACAAACGAAAGTTTTTCAGATTAGTTTCTGAGACAGAATTTATATTTTGTCTTCATTTTGATTTATCCATATGAGTAGGGGAGATGATGATGATGATGATG
Source organism: Podarcis pityusensis (assembly GCF_964106645.2). Classification (NCBI taxonomy): domain Eukaryota; kingdom Metazoa; phylum Chordata; class Lepidosauria; order Squamata; family Lacertidae; genus Podarcis; species Podarcis pityusensis. The sequence continues at coordinate 44,573,935 of NC_138044.1, forward strand.
ATGATAATTTATTATTCATACCCCGCCCATCTGGCTGGGCTTCTTGGCCCACTCTTGGTGGCTTCCAATAAAATATTAAAATACAGTAATCCATCAAACATTAAAAGCTTCCCTAAACAGGGCTGCCTTCATATATCTTCTAAAAGTCTGGTAGTTGTTGTTCCCTTTGACATCTGGTGGGAGGGCGTTCCACAGGGCAGGTGCCACTACCGAGAAGGCCCTCTGCCTGGTTTCCTGTAACTTGGCTTCTCGCAGTGAGGGAACCGCCAGAAGGCCCTCAGCGCTGGACCTCAGTTTCTGGATAGAACGATGGGGGTGGAGATGTTCCTTCAGATATACTGGACCAAGGCCGTTTAGGGCTTTAAAGGTCAGCACCAACACTTTGAATCATGTCATATGCTCTAAAGTCTAATGTTGAAATGTACCACAGCCATGTACATAGCAAAATATAAATATTAGAAAAAATATATGTTGTATAAGAAATGGAAAAAGAATAGATCCCCTTTGATGTGCATGAAAGAGATTATATCTCAAATGAATAGATCTAAACAAGTAAATCAATCCCAACAGAAAATCCATTGTAGGTTGAAGAAATACCTATAGCCACCAACAGTTTAAATGAATTTCAATGGATTTCGGCTCAGGCTTTGTAGATGTTCATCCAGCATAGTGTCTTGTTGTATCTGTTGCTCGTGGAATCATTCCACATGTTGCTCGTGGAATCATTCCTCATGGAATATTCAGGTAGTGCAGAATGCAGTGGCTAGGCTGCTTGTGGTGTCAACCTACAGCCAGCATATACCTTACTTATGGGATTTGCATTTGCTGCCAGTTTGCTCCCAGGCCTAGTTCAAGATGTTGGCACTAACATGTACAGCTCAAGACCATGTTATGTGAGAGACCACCTTATTCCTTAGATACCAAGTAGGGTCACTGCAGCCTGCAGAAGAATGTCTGCAAGTTCCAAAGATATCAGAAGCCCTTTCCACAATAACTTGGAGCAAGGCTTCCAGTATGGCTGCTCCTGTTCTGTGGAACAACATTGCTGTCGAGATACAACAGTCAAAACAAAATTTTAAAAATTCCTTCCAGTAGCACCTTAGAGGCCAACTAAGTTTGTTATTGGTATGAGCTTTCGTGTGCATGCACACTTCTTCAGATACACTGAAACAGAAGTGAAACAGGTGCCCACTCTCAGCACTTTTGGAGGAGAAAACTAAATACAGTGGTACCTCGGGTTACAGATGCTTCAGGTTACCGACGCTTCAGGCTACAGACTCCACTAACTGAGAAATAGTACCTCAGGTTAAGAACTTTGCTTCAGGATGAGAACAGAAATCACATGGTGGTGGCACGGCGGCGGCAGCGGGAGGCCCCATTAGCTAAAGTGGTACCTCAGGTTAAGAACAGTTTCAGGTTAAGAACGGACCTCCAGAATGAATTAAGTTCTTAACCCGAGGTACCACTGTATACCTAGCATTCAGAGATATGGCATTTGATATAATTTGTTTGCATTGGTCTCATGAACTTAACCCTTCAGCCCCATATAGGGTTATAACTCTTTTTGCTAGCCAGCTGTTAAGAAATGTAAAAGAGGCCAAAATGTCGGGGCTTGACTTCCTTTATATCACTTGCTTTGGCAGGGGAAGTTTGGGAAATTTTGAAATTTTGTTGGTACAAATCAAAACTGAATTAGGAACCTTCATTTTCCGTGTAAACAACTACCTTTCCTTTGCTAATAGTCTGCCACCAAGATTTGGTCAGATTTAACATCCCCACTGCGGCAGATCAGTCATAAATTCCCAACACAGCATTTATATTTCTTTGTGGGGATTTTAAAGCCTGAACTGAGGCAACTGCTGAGGGTCTCTTGCTACTTTTAGGCTTAGACTTTGAATATATTTTCCTGACCTCTCATTATTCTTTGGACAATAAATATAATGTACAGGGCCTGAAATGGCTGGAATTTGTATTCTAGTGTAATGTATTTATGTTTCATGGGAGTCTTGTAGACATTTCTATGGGGTCAGTATACTAACATATAACACCCCATATAGTTTGGGACCAGGTAACCTGAGAGGCCACCTTGCTCCTTATATGCTTAGAAGGTCTCTGTGTTCTTCCAGGGAGACTCTCCTTGAAGGCACTAAAATATCAGAAGCTGTCTCCACAGCAACTCAGGCAAAGACTTTCAGTGTGGCTGCCTCTGTTTTGTGGAACGGCATCCCTGTTGAGATATGACAGGCTTTGACTATTTGAAGTTTCTGGAAACAATTGAAGACATTTTTGTTTCAACATTTTTCCACCTGAAGGAGGAAGTGAGGGGGATGAAGATCTCTGCCTCGAGAGTTTATTTGTATTGTTTTAATGTTATTTTTAGTTTTTATTATGTGGTGGTTAATCAACTAGAGACCTAGGTGACCTTATTACAGTGATAGCTAGATAGCTAGAGAGATCGAATTGCAATAGAAAATAAACCTTTAATCCAATTCATGAATTTCAAACAGAAAATATGCCAGTGAAGGCTAAATTTGTTGTGGCTATGTCAGCTTTTTCTCCATGATCAACTGCTAATTTCCAAGTTTTCATATATTGCTGGAAATATATGTTTCTGGGATGGTCCTGGGCAGAAAGCCAGCATTTAGAAGAGTCTTGCTGCAGAAGAGCAGCAAGTCTGTGCTAGTCCAGCATGCTGCTTCTCAAAGTAGCCAAGTTAGAAAATCCTAGGTGGGCTTGAAGGCAGAAGCTCTCCTTTTGCTATCTGCCCCCAATTTTTGATACTTAGGATATATGCTGTGTCTGAAGAGGGAGGTTTAATTTTGCTGTCATGTCTAATAGCCTTTGATAGGCTTGTTATCTTGTGAATCCATCCAGTCCTTCTGAAACAGAGAAGGGAAACCTGCTGTGCTTCTTCAGATGTTTCTGGATTCAAACTCCCAGTAATCCAAGCAGACAGCATGACCAATGGTTAGAGATAATGGGAGTCTACCATGATTTAGTACCATTTTGGTTTAGGTTCAGGTTTCAGAAGCAAATCAGCTTTTGTCATCCTGAAGGATGAAATTTGTATGGGAAGAGACCAGGGGTGAGTGACCATGTTACTTTTTCTCAACCTCACAATGGCTTTTGATACCCTCAGTCATGGTATACCTCCGGACAGCCTCTCTCGGGTGGATTTTGGAGGCACTCTTTTGCAGTGGCTCCAATCCTGCCTATGGGGTTGGGTCCAGAGGGCAGCATTATTGAGTGTGTGCCTCTTGGCCCAATGGCATTTGTGTCATGGGGTATAACAGGATGAGATGTAACATTTATATGAAGCCACTGGGAGTGGTCATTAGGAGTTTGGGGACAAGGTATAACAAGTATGCTGATTACACAGAGCTCTTATTTCCCCATTACATCAGAGTGAGATTAGACCATGCAGCTTCTGGGCTGGTGCCTAGATGCAGAGGACTGCTTGATGATGGCCAGCAAATAAAATTACATAGCTTGGCTAGAGGGAAACACTGTGAATGAGTGGTTCTCATGTTGGGGGATAGGTTAGTTGCCTTTTCTGGACAGGGTTGCACTCTGATTGAAAGAGCAAGTATGCAATCTGTGCCTACTACTGCATCTGACTTTGCTCCTTGTGGCTTGGACTGCCTTCAGCTGGTGAGCCAGCTGTGACTGTTGCCGGTGGTTCATGCACTGGCAATCTCAAGACAGAGTGCTATAATGCAGAAAAAACTCTTAAGTGCTGGCTGCCATCAACATATAACACCGGTGTTGAGGGACTGCTCTGGCTGCCAGCACACTACCAAGCTCTAAACAACCTGGGATCAGTATATATTTTAAAGATCACCTTATTCTGAAAAGCTTTTGCATAGTGCCACTGAGGCATGTCTGATCATGCCTGGCAGTCTCTGGCTGTCCTGAACAAGAAATGGTCTGCTTAGTGCAGTGACACTGGTGTTATGGAACTCTTTACCTGATGGAATCAAGCTGGGGCTGTCAGTAATGAGTTTTACACATCAAGTTGAGGTTGGGTTATTTCAGCAAGGCTTTTTATGAAAACAGATTTACTGTTTTTATAATCTGCTTGGCAGATGACCATTCAGTACTTCTGTTTCTTTGGTGTATTTTTGCTGTGATGTTGCTTGCTGTGTTCTTTTTCATTTTCGCTGAGATCTTGCACGTTGCATAAATATATATTTTATATGAGCTTGCCAAACAGAAATACAATCCTCTTTTTTCCCTCCTCCTCCTCCTTCTCCTCCTCCACATCTGGTGGGCCACAAGTTTCCCATCCTTCTTTTGCTGTTGATAGCATCTATTTATTTTATTAACTATATTCATAGGCTGTTGAACATCTAAAAATCTTTAAGTGGTGTACAAATGGATATAAGGCATGCAATGGCTGCCAGCAAATTAAATCAGCTTAGAATACAGTTCAAACTTTGCTGTGATCAGATACAGTAAAATGCATAACCAACAGCTGTTCTAGGAAAGATGGGGCAAGGGGAACATGATATTTAGCATGCACCAAGTGTTAAAGCCTAGTAGCAACCACTATATCATGGGGCAGTGAATTCCATAAGTGTTGTGTTGTGTTGTGTTGTGTTAAATACTTCCATTTAAAATCCATGCTCAGGCAATGCCTTTATTAAGACTAATCATAATGTTGCAAAATAGCAAGCAAAACATTGCAAAATAGTGAGAATATGTTGAAGGACCGTAGCTCTGGGGCAAAGGGCCTGCTTTGCATGCAGAGTCCCCAATTCAAGCCCCGATGGGACTAGCAGGGAATGTCCCATTTGAAATCTCAGTGAGTCACTGCCCAGTGGTGTAGCGTGGGGGGTGCAGGGGGGGCCGGCCGCACCGGGCGCAACTTCTGGGGGTTAGGGTTAGGGGGCGCAAATCCACAGGTTAGGGGCGCAGATCCACGGGTTAGGGGGCGCAAATTACTTGCCTTGCCCCGGGTGCTGACAACCCACGCTACGCCACTGTCACTGCCCATCAGAGTAGACAATACTGAGCTAGATGGACCAGTGATCTGAGTCACTGAGATGCCTCTGTTCCTGCTAAGCAAATGTTAAGGATAAGATGGGGGAAGAATGCTGGTTTGAAACCCAAACCAAAAAGTCTGAATTGAGTCAATGTCTCAAGGTGGAGTGTGGGAGAAAATGGCAGGTTTAGGGTGCAACTCTGTGGGTCCCTGAGACCTCAGCATACATTGGATGTTGTAGACCTCTCCTGAAGGCCCCCCCCCCCGCCCCTTAGTGGGTTGTGGCTTTTTTCTTTCTTTCTTTCGTTCTTGGTTCAGTGATGTTGCCTGCTTTTATTTTGTGTATGTTCTATTTGTGTCGGAGTGTGTATAGGTGTTCTACCTGGGTGCTTCTTGGCGGGGGCGGGGGGAGATTTGAGCATTTACTGTTTTTCTTCTGTGAAATGAGTATTTGCTGGTGCCAACCACATATTTTTTCAGATATCCAGTTGAGCCCCTGGACCCCCAAAAGGTTGAGGATCCCATCACTAAAGTATTCCTTTGGAGAGACTATGACAATCAAAACGAGCTCAGCATTGTATTGCAGGCACTGGATAATTGCTAATTTCAACATCTTCTTTGCAATTAGGTTATCTGATTCATCTGAATTAATTGCTGACAAAACAAATTTCTGAACATTCTGGTTGTTTCTGTGTTGTTTTGATACCCTTCTGTTTCCCTGGCTGCTGCTGCTGCTACTTCCTGACATTATTTTTCTTCTTCGCCTTTACTGCCGTTGGCCTCATTAGCCTTCACTGTGCCTTCATTTGCCCTCAGTTTCATCAACAGGGCAATCCTAGATGTCTACTGAGAAATAAACTCCATTGAGCTCAAGGCAGCATACTGACAGGTGAGTGTACGTAGGAAAGAGACATAAATCTGATCAGCTAGGACATCCTCTGTGATGGGATTTTTCTCAAAATCCAAGAAGTCTTGGGTTTCTTTTTTAACGGTTGACATTCACTAGTGAAAACAGGGTTGGGGAATGTTTTTTTTTCAATCCAAGGGCCACAACCCTTTCTGAGATACCTTCTTGGGGGTACATTCCAGTTCTGGGTAGGTCCAGAGGCAGGAGTGGATGGAGCAACAAATGCATATTTTACCTGTGTACAATAGACTAGTTTTCTACGCCTACCCACACACCCATCTCTTCTTGTTGGCATCTGTTGGTCACAAAAGAAAATGGAGTGCATCTCCAGGGGTGAAGTCAAACTACGGTGTTACCAACACCAAATTGACCTCATCAGACTGAAAGCTGCCCAGATGGACATGACCCTCATCTCCACCTTGCTGATGTGGTCCAAAGGAAAGCAGAGCAATACATCTGGCACCAGCTTGGCTTGATGGCAGGAATTGCCAGAAGGAAGCATACAATGTGCCATCCAACTGTCTTAGGGACTCTACTCTGGATTTGTGTAGGGTTTACTCCTTAGCATTTTCTTCTCCTGAAGATATCCCACAAGGCAGCAGAGGTTTAGGATCAGAGTTTTCTTTCTCCCAAATGGGCTATCTTCCCAGGTTGACAAGGTCCACCTGCTCCTGACTTCCCTCTACAGCACATGCAGAATCTGCCTTCTTGACCATCAGACCCACTATTGGTCTCATCCACTCAATCCACTGGAACCTGTCACACTCAAATATTTCACAAATCCACCAGGCAAGCAAAAGGTGTTATCAGAGTTTGAGGACACATTCTAGAAAGGCAAAAAATCTTCAAGGGGAGTTCAAAGCAAGGTAATTTGAGAGGTTTGGCATGAGGAAAGTCCTAAGGACTAGCAAGAGAAGCTTGAAGGGCTAGATTTGGCTTCAGGCCTTAAATTTCCCCAACCCTAAGCTGGAACATTAGCAGTCCTAAGTGAACATCTAACACTAGCATCACTGTCTGTAGCAAAAAATATCATGAGCTGGAAATACCACTGCAGCTCTGCCAAAGCTGGGGAAAGTGTTTTTATCTTTTTGTTTTAATGAGATATGTATTGAACATGGTCTGAATGCCAAGCTGCTGCTGCTGCTTTTCTTTTTTTACAAAGCTGAGCAGTTAAATATTGATCTGTGCAGCAACAACAAAATCATTCCAGAAAAGAATGTAATGCAGATATTCTAATATTTATTGCCCTACATGCAGAGAGCAATAAATATGAATGACCAAATAATTTGAGGTAGAGCATTCAATATGCTGTTCTACTGTACTTACTGTTCAGCTCTTGGAGAAGGGATGGAATAATCTCTTTGTGTTGGTGTCTCTTGGTGTCTTTTTTCTCCCAGTCTTAAATTCACCCAATGTCCACATCAGCTTGCAAAATCTGCATGCAAAGCTGTATGGGTTTTTTTTTTTAATGCAACCCCCCCCCCCCCATTTTTTGTGATCAGTTTCCCCTAATGGAATGCATTTTGTATGCTTATTCTTCCTGGTACTTGCATTTCCAGGCACACTTTCTCCTAATACATGCCTTTCTGCACAAATTTATGGTTGGGAAAAATGTTGATTTCAAAGGACAGCTGTTTCAGAGCAAATTAGGCAGGCTTGCAAAGCAAACAAATATCTCTCCCAGCTTTATCAGGAGCTCAGATTGGTTACCCTAGTCCAGGCATAGGCAAACTCGGCCCTCCAGATGTTTTGAAACAATTCCCATCGTCACTGACCACTGGTCCTGCTAGCTAGGGATGATGGGAGTTGTAGTCCCAAATCATCTGGAGGGCCGAATTTGCCTATGCCTGCTCTAATCTTTGACGGTGCTAGCAGTGGAAGTAGTGACTTGGGGAAGCGGGGTCCCAGGACCTCTTTGTTATGCTTAAATTCTGATTCTAATTTCTTCACAAATTTTAGTATCTCAAATTTCTTGCTTATTTAAGAATCTTATGTTGAAGATAAAACATAGTTGCACTGCTCAGTCCAGGCAATTCTCAGTACTTGACAGCCTGAATTCCAAGTGTTCTCATTTATTGTTTGATGCAATGGTTTTATGCCTTGTGAATTCAAGACGAGGGAGCCAGCATATGGCTCAGCAAAGGTCTTTAATGTCCCTTGACTTGGCATTGCTTATCTAGTCTCTTTCGCATTCAGACCTGTATGAGCAGGCACCACAGGTGTATAAACACTTCTTACTGGGTAGATAAGCAAAACATAGGGCTCCCTGACAGATTTTGCAGATAACTCAATGGAAAAAACCTGCATGAAGCCTATCTCCCTGCTCCTTGGCAGAACGGCAAGAATTCTGCAATCCCATCATAGCATGATACCCTTTGTTATTGAACAGCAAACACAAGGTTTCAAGGGATTAGTTTTTTTGAAGTCGATTCTACCCAATAATAATTGGGCGAAAAAGAGGGAAGGAAGGGAATATGCCTATATGTTTAGACAACTCAGAGTTCAAATGTATTTCCCCATATTTAAACCTGAAACATACACTAGGCTATTGCACATTTTTGGATGGAAGGAAAATGCTTTTAGAAATTTGCTAGGTCACAAGCAAAGACCAAATAATATCTATAGAACCCCACTGTTCGTACAGAAATCTCCCTTCCTACAGCCTGATATCAGGATGCCATAAAACATAATACAGTATGTTTTAACACTGATTATAAGCCATTTGAGGAAGAATAAAATTAAAAAGTGGCCCATAAATTGAAGTAAGCAATAAATCAAAATGGCATTAGTCCTCCAGACGCTTGAATAAATGTTTGCTATTATTGCACGACTAATTCTCCAGTTTTAACAGGGGACCTTCTTCCCACAAGCAGCAGCCCTCCCTGCTCCAGCCATTTGAGATAAGAATTTAAGAAGTATCCCTAGGAATACTTGAGGAATTAGATCTTCATGAATTCTGATATGAAATGAACTCACCTGATTTGTATCCCCTAGATTAGTGTGGTTAGGAACATAATTACCCTTCAGATTTTGCCTTTCTCCATGCACTTATTTGCTAAATGAAATGAAATTCCATGTCCCATCACCACTGGGAAAGCTCTGTCACAAGGAATCATACATGTGATCTCTATCAAGGAAGATATTTGGGTGAAAACATTCTCAGTACCCCCACACCCCACACCCACCCAACAGAAAGGCACTAAAAGGAGATGGCATGGATATTGGGTTGGGTCTGCTTTTCTTTTCCTTAGATTAAAAACTCCTGCCAAACATAATCAAGTCCTTAAGCATACCCAGACTGCCCATTGAACGGTAGTCAGCACTGTATATATTTTTTGAGCCTTCAAGCAAACCTTTCTCTATCAGCTTCAGGGAAGGATGTAGTTCAGTGGTGGAACATTTGATTTGCAGCCAGAATGTCCCACGTTCAATCCTTGCCACCTCCTAGTAGAGCTGCAAGAGACACCAATCTGAAACCCTGGAGAGCTGCTGCCAGTAAATGTAGCCACTCCTGAGATTGAAGGTCCAATAGTCTGACTCAGTATAAGGCACCTTCCTATGTTTCTTGTATTCTCCAGACTTTGAAATATCTTTGTTGGAAGCAAAATAAACAAATAGATGTACCGGTATTTCCAATAATGGTGGTTTTGTAAGAAAGTCACTGACATGGAGAGTTGATTGACATGTACAGTGTTAATTACTCAGCATATGGTGGATGATTTCATTCCAACCATTCAAGGCTATTCCTGTAGAATTTTCAGCTTCTTCTGCCCTTGTGTATGGGAAATCCTCATTCAACCTTCACCTTCAAGACTCAGAAAATCAAACAGGACTTTGCGCATGGATTTTTTCTTTTTGCCTTCAAAATCCATTAAATTTAATAGCTGCAAACTTTGTTGTGAATATCCATCTCCGCTCTCTTCTAATCCTGTCTCTGACACATATTCTTTCTCTCTGTAGCTTTGAGGAAGCCGGCAGAAACATCCGACATCGATTTTCCTATCTGAAAAACAAGGATAATAATGCTCAAACGCTTGAAAGAGGGTGTTGTGAGGCCTCATTTATATTTGTAATATGCTTTTTGAGATGAAAGCTCTATGCAAATCATAAATATTATTGGCACCCAGTCAGTTTCACAATAGGGATACCACTGGCTTGTGTGAGAGCATTTGCTTGTTCATAAACAGAATAGGCACAGGAGATGAATGGATGTCCTCAGCCCATTCTTGCTATACACATTTTCTTTTCTTCTCGGGGTTTAGCCACGAAAACTGACAATGTTCCCTGTCAGGAAGAGGGAAATGTATATGCTTGAACTAGCCTGAATTGAGTAAAGAAGAGCATGCAATAATGCAATCCAAACCATGTCTACTCAGAAATAAGTCCAACTGAACTGAATGGAGCGTACTCCCAGGTAAGTCAGGTTAGGATTGTAGCCTTAGAGTTGCTGGGCAACTATTCCTTTAAAAGGGGGACTGTATGCCAATAGCCAACAATGGCCAGTTGGTGTCACTCCAGTGGCTGAACGGCAGCCAGTAGCTACCTATCAATCAATAAATGCATGATTGGCCAGTAGCTGTAAATAAACCAAACAAATGTTGTGTTTCCAGTGCTTTGCCTACCAATGGAAAAACAAAACTGGGTTGTTCTGATCCTGTAACTTTTCCCCACCACCCCAGGGAGAACACACAACAACAATATTTTGTTGGGTGGCAAAGCATCTGTCCTTAACAATTAGGGCACTTTGAACATAATTGTCTTCACTTTGCATGGAATTTGATGTATTTGGAAGTCTGTTCTATTTGATTGGCACTACTATCCCACTGGCAGCATATCAACATCACATCAGTTTCTCTTCCATCAGATTAGATGACAGGGGCTTCCAGCCATGCTGCTGAAGGTTTATGGGTGAAGGTGGTTTTGGATAATCAGCTATCACAGGAAGGAAGGAAGGAAGGAAGGAAGGAAGGAAGGAAGGAAGGAAGGACTCTCCCATGAACATTTACTTTTGCATAATCACCAAGTGAGAGAAGAATACAGCTGAGCCAGATTCAGAAGGACTGTAACTCAGTGTTAGAGTGCCTGCATGCAGAAGGTCCCAGGTTCTGTTCATGGTGAGGAAAATATAGGTATAAAAGGAGAATTCCTGGATGTTGAGATTCAAGTGTTGGGGCAAGTACTCTTTGCGTGTTGAGTCACAGTAGCCCCCCAATAATTCACACTTTACACATCAATTTTTGTTTAAGGTTTTTGGCATAATTTTGGCCACAACTTTATTCAATACAAAAATGTGAGTGGTTGCTTAGGCATTGGTTATGACTATCTGTCCTTGCCCTCAGGGACAGAGCTGGCCTTCCGGACACCAGCGGAAGCCAGCGTGGGAAACAAGTATTGGGTGAGAAATAAAGCTGGGCACCAGACCATTACTTCTCACCCTCATGTTCCTGTGGGGCTTGCACGGCCCAAGTCCGACTCCGGGGACAAGGACGAAAGAATGGCAAGCCCCTGGATTTCCTTTAACGGAATTCCCATTCGCATCATTTGGAGGGGTAGGCACTTACCCCTCCAAGCACCAATTTAACCAATGCCTAACCGCCAACCTTACAAGTTGTGACGATTTGCTACGCAGTAGGCAAAAACCAAATGGCACCAGCCAATCAGCCAGATGGCAAAATTCCTACCAGGCCCTCGCACCAAGGCGAACGACCCCATGACAGGCATAGCAAGGTCAAGCAATCCTTCAATACCCCCCTTAAACAAGGGAGGGAGGGCGGGTGATCTGATGCAAAACGGCCAAGAGGCCATGCCAACGTCTGGCCCCTGTATATATAGACTCTGACCCCTCCTCCGAATTGGCAACAATCAAAACACCCCAGCAACCCAGTTTAACCATTTAAATGGTCGGGATTCAACTAAATTTGCCTAGTCACTGGAGGGTGGCCTGTTCCCAACCGCAACACGTGCTCTCTGCTAGGGAGAACACGCTTTGCGTGTTGAGTCACAGTAGCCCCCCAATAATTCACACTTTACACATCAATTTTTGTTTAAGGTTTTTGGCATAATTTTGGCCACAACTTTATTCAATACAAAAATGTGAGTGGTTGCTTAGGCATTGGTTATGACTATCTGTCCTTGCCCTCAGGGACAGAGCTGGCCTTCCGGACACCAGCGGAAGCCAGCGTGGGAAACAAGTATTGGGTGAGAAATAAAGCTGGGCACCAGACCATTACTTCTCACCCTCATGTTCCTGTGGGGCTTGCACGGCCCAAGTCCGACTCCGGGGACAAGGACGAAAGAATGGCAAGCCCCTGGATTTCCTTTAACGGAATTCCCATTCGCATCATTTGGAGGGGTAGGCACTTACCCCTCCAAGCACCAATTTAACCAATGCCTAACCGCCATGGAGCCCTCAGCTCACCGCCAAACCACTCACAGCCCCAACCAAGACCTCAGCTTGGTCACCACCGCACCAATCCAAGCCTCATTCCCTGAAGCGGAAAGGTGCATGCCATCAGCTCGGAAAAAGGATGGCCTCTCAAAAAGAATCTCGGGGTGGGAAATTGCATCGCCACCCAGCTCCAAAACTTTTTTGACCACAGCAGAATTGATGCGTTTTCTGGCCCTTTCAGTGGCAGCCGGGCAACGACTGCCCTTCCAAACGCAGCGTTGCAAAAGCTTTGACCAAAAAATTTTCGCTGTCGGCACCATTGCACGCAGCGTCTCCAGGTCACCCAAAATTGCAGCACGTAGTGACAAACAGTCCATGGGCACCAGGTCGTTCTCACCAAGCTGCACCACAATAGCAGCTGGCGGCCCCTCCAAGAGCAACTGCCTCCGGATACTTGGCAGGAACTCCGACCAGCGCATCCCACGTCTGGACAGCCAAGACAAGCGAATATGTGGAGGAAAGCCGAAATCTGGACCCAATCCAGATTGCCGTGCTGTGACGCCAGCCCAATGGACGATACTGTGCCCCACAATCCAAACGCGGGTCACCGCTAAACCTGATAAATAAGATAAAACAAGCAAAAATTGTAAGACACCAATAATGTTAACGAACATAATCTTTGAATGCATTCGATTTCCAACGACCTGTATTTTATTTCCACTGCCTTATTAACATGCTTTCCGGCCTTCTTGGTGGTACGTTTGTCTAGGCATTGGTTCCCAACTAGCTGCACCTGACCTCAGCAGGGCAGCACTGACGACTGGGCCCCACCATATCGTCAGTACCAGCAAACATTGTGGGGGAGCAATGAATCCCAAGGCAATCGCATCCCGCCAGGTGTCGTTCCCCATAGGGGAAAGATGCACCCCATCTGCCCTAAAGAGGGCAATAGCCTTGAAGAAAATTAGGAGGGTGCAATATTACAGAACCACCTAAAGCAAGGACCTATTTTATTTTATTTGTTATTTTATTTACTTTATTTATTTTATTCTATTATCCACCGCCTTATTAACATGCTTTCTGGCCTGCTCGGTGGTAGTTTGTCTAGGCATTGGTTCCCGACTAGCTGCACCTGACCTCAGCAGGGCAGCACTGACGACTGGGCCCCACCATATCGTCAGTTCCAGTAAACAGCATGGGGGAGCAATGAACCAGGATCAGACTCAAGCTCACCCCAAATGCTCCCAGGGACTCTTGCATGGCCCTACCCCTCAAAAGGGGTCGACAAAAGCATGGCGAATCCTTGGATTCCCTTAATAGAACATCTTTGCGCATTGGAGGGGACAGGTGCTCCAACCCCCCCTCCAAACCACCTTGAACCAATGCCTTAAATTATTTTGAGTCCAGGGAGAGCTGCCATCAACTCAATCCAAGCCCTCTTGCATGCAGGAATGCAAACTTATGCTGGAGGAAGACCGCAAACATTCTCGCCCAGCTGTACCACCAGCACTGCGGGAGGACCTGCACAGGTCACACTCGACCGCACCAAAGGAAGGATCTCCTCCCAAAGCATTCCCCATCTGGACATCCAGTATATGTTCACATGGGCAGGAAGACTGAGATGGCGCCCCAGTCCAAACTCGTCAACATGCTTGCCAGCCTAGTGTACAATGCTGTGGCTCAAATGTGCACAGCTGCTCCTATGAAAAAAGAGGAAATAACAGACAAGCATCAGCACAGACATCATTGTGACACTTCCTGATATAACCTTTGTCAGCGTCAGACTTCCAATGACCCGTATTCACAATCCTGTCTACTGACAGGCCCCCAGTGTGCAGCCTTTGCAGCAGCACCTAATCGTAAGGAATGAGGAGTGTTCAGCGGTAAGCAAGCCGCAGGCTGTAATAACTGGTGCACGACGTAAGCACATTGATGCCGGGCTAACGGGAACCCATTTTCATGCACTAGGAGCGGGCCAGCCCCCAGGGAATAAAAAGCCAAATATTCTGTTATCCATAACCGGGCAAGGGCCCTCCTCACCTGTGGCGGGAAGCCTGATTGTGGCACTCCTGCCCACTAAGTCTGTTTTAGAGTTACCAACTCTAATGACAAGCTCCAAAGGATAAGGAAAAGTCCTGAAGCAATAAGCCTCCAGACTCTCAGCCCCGTGCTGGCTCCAACAACCATTTTCCCAACCCTCAGTGCGAAAATGCAATGGACTACTGAAAGGAGTCTCACCTTGATCTTTAACCCGCAGACAAGTTTTAACTTGTTGCAGATACTGCATAGGTAAAAAGTGACTGACTTCCTGCCCACTGTCCTATGAGGTTGGAGCCTATTCCAACCTTCCAAGGCCCTGCGCACTGCAAACTTTATACAAGGGTCTCTGAAAAATAAAGCTTCAATGTAACAGACATTGCAGCGGACTGAATTCGGATAGTTATAACCGCATGCCCAATCTGCAGCAGGTGGACCAAATACTGCAGGATCTGCTCAGAGGATGGGGGCCAATTCTTCTGAATGGCCGAGAACTGCCAGCTTAAGGCTAAGAAATCCATCCAAGCCTTCCCATAAGAGGTAAAAGCAGAAGGGGAAATGGAAGCTGCCGCTCTCTGAAATTACTAATTGTTGTCATAATGCCACAGGTCTGGAAAAGTCTGGCAATAGCTGAGTCTGGAGCCCAGGATCTGAAGCGCTTCATCTGAAAACCGGATAGTGTCAGCGTAATTTGGAGAGTAGAAAGCACAATATTAAACCTTAAGTGGCGCAGCTCGAAAGCATGAGCGGAGGGGCAGAGACTGTGCTACAGCATGAGGACTGTTTTGCCAAGACGCTCACCACTACCTGGTTATCAGACCAAAAGCAGATCCGATGGTCACTGAACTCCTCGGGCCACGTGAACTGCTACTACAATGGGGAAAACTCAAGAAAAGTTATGTCACATGATTGCCTCACCACACCAGGCTTGAGGCCCTAGCTTTGCACACCAGCAGCCCTTGAAATAAAAACCAAAGGGCAAAGATCCAGCAGCACCAGCATGAACCTGAAAATCCCTGAGCGGGTTCAAGGTATCCTGCCATGGCGAACTACTATTGCATACATTCAGGAATTGCTACCATCGCCTGATATCTGCCTTCACCACACTTGGTAGGCATACACAAAGGTAAGGGGACCTCTGTCAGCATCGCCCTTGAGCCAGTGCCACCAACTGGACTCATCCACTTCAGCCCCAACTGGGCTAGGCGAGCTGGGTAGCACTTCCAGAGACCACCTTCTGCACAGGAACAAGTCAAAGTGCTGTGGACTCACAGCTTAGAGTTGTGAGCACCGGATTCACTCCAACAAAAAGACAGTCGTCGCACAGCAGAGTACAGCAGAGTCTAGCAGAGTATATAAACAACTCGGAGAGCAGCTCTGTAGAATATCTTCTTTATTCTATCTACAACTATACAAACTATATACAGAGCTTAATAGGTCTAAGTATAAATAAATGCTGCACTGCACTGAGTGTCTGCAGCTGCCCTTAGCAGCAACCTTATCTCTACACATGATCTCTAAGACTCAGTCTCTCTCCCTCTCCGACACTGACTGACTGACTGACTTGGTGCTGGAGCAGAATAAGTAGAGACCAGAACACGCCTCCTCCTCTCTGGAGAATGAGCAGACTCCTCAGGAGATTCTTGGATATGAGAGGGGTGAAATCTAGGCAGCCTGGCCTAGTGGGAAGATTAGTTAAGTGACCCAGCAAGATCGGATCTGATGAAGCATCACTTGCTACAGAGGAAGTATTACAAATTAACTTCCTTCAAGGCAGACAGCTTCTCCATAGCCAAGTGGTATGTTTTAGCAACGATATCCAACTGGATCCCTAAATAAAATGGGAATATGGGCAAAAGGTATTGAGCTATTGCTTGCCAGCTTCCAGCCCCCGCTTGGGCAGGGGGCATCTTGTGCTGCCATCATGATATGTAAATTTACAGGGCCGATGCTGGCCAGAACCCCTAAAGAAGTCCCAACCAAGCTGCCGCCAAGCCAGCTTCCTTTTCAGACACACACTCTGTGCAATGCAAAAAACACACTCCGTGCAGTGCACACACTCTCCATGCAATGCAACTACACACTCCGTGCAATGCAAAAAGCACGCTCTGTGCAATGCAACTACACACTCCGTGCAATGCACACACAAACCCTCCGTGCAATGCAACTACACACCCCGTGCAATGCAAAACACACTCCCTGCAATGCACACACCCTTCATGCAATGCAACTACACTCCATGCAATGCAACTACACACTCCGTGCACTGCACACCCTCTGTTCAATGCAACTACATATTCCGTGCAATGCACACACACTCCGTGCAATGCAAAAACAAAACAAAACAACACACTCTGTGCAATACAACTACACCCTCCATGCAATGCAGCTACACACTCCCTGCAATGCACACACCCTTCATGCAATGCAACTACACTCCATGCAATGCAACTACACACTCCGTGCACTGCACACCCTCTGTTCAATGAGACAACAAACTCCGTGCAATGCAACTACACACTCCGTGCAATGCACACACACCCTCCATGCAATGCACACACCCTCCGTGCAATGCAACTGCAAATCTCCTAGCAATGCAATGCAATTGCAGCCCGTGCAGCGCCGTGCTCTGCAACGCACGCAAAGGTGCTTTCTCCCAGTTGCATATTGCAAACATGGCGCCCGTTACATCCCTCGCAGTGAGGTAACCACCAAAAGGACTTAAGTGTCCAGGTAGAGCAATGGGGGAGCATGCAGCTGTCCCATACAGGGACCAATCCTGCAACCTAGGCATTACCGGCACTATCCGCTGACCCAGTGAAACCAATGCTTCATGGACCACATGGGGACACTATTGAGGCCGGAAACGCTTCCAGGCCATCGAATTCTAGGGCAAAGCCCTAGGATCACCTGCTAGGCCAGGCATAAATGTTTCCAGTGAAATAGCAGAGTTGAGCTAGCCCACAGCTTGTCCAGGTACCCCTGCTTGCCCTTTTAGAGGGAAGCACCCCTTCAAGAAACCCAAAGTTCTTTTATCACAAATGGGCCGAACTACCCAGCAACAGAATAGCCCATAAGGAGCAGTTTGTTTTGTTTTGTTATAACAATGGCTAAGAGGGGTATATGAACCCTGTCTCCCAGGTCCTAGTCCTGCACTTTAGCCACTAAGCCACAATGGCTCATCTCTAAAATGGCAGTCGCCACTATCAGGGCAAAACAAACTTAAAGAAAATAAACTTGTTCAGAAACAGCATAGTTCAAGAGCATATACAGAGTGCTCATAGTCCTTGGAGGCACAGGGAGCCATAAAGCCAACCTTCGGGGATACTATAAATGAAAGTGATACCAGCTAAGTTGGGAACAGCCCTGACTAGCCCCACAATTTCAACAAGAGAAATGGGGGAAACCTTTTTGCGAAAGAAAGCCCCTAACGGGGGCTCTCTCACTATTGGGAAAGGCAAGCCACAGCTACAGGGAGAATCTTCCTACAGGGCAGGGTAAGGGGTGGGGTGGGAAATTGAACAGGAAAAGGGGGGAATTAAATTATTTAAGGGACTAGAGAGGATTAAAAAGAAGGGGAAAATAAAGAAATAAAGAAATGTAACCAGACAATGAGAAGATTGTCCAAGTGCTCCATGTGATCTGATGCAAAACGGCCAAGAGGCCGTGCCAACGTCTGGCCCCTGTATATATAGACTCTGACCCCTCCTCCGAATTGGCAACAATCAAAACACCCCAGCAACCCAGTTTAACCATTTAAATGGTCGGGATTCAACTAAATTTGCCTAGTCACTGGAGGGTGGCCTGTTCCCAACCGCAACACGTGCTCTCTGCTAGGGAGAACACGCTTTGCTGAAAGAACCCCAGCAGAGATTTAAAATCACAAAGTATGCAGCAAAGTAAAGCATGGGAATAATATGCCCTTTCAAGTTCTTTCAAAAGTTTCCATTTTCCCCTAGCATAGAAAAAGACCATACATTTGGTAAGTTAAAAATGGTTTGCTTACAAACTCTACAAAGGTCAGATTCATGTGCTTTTCCATACGGCATTCAGAAAAACTGCACAGGCAGTAAAACTTAATTCCAAAGTGGCAAAAGTTACTATATTATTGGTATTGGAGCTCGAGTGGCTTGTGGGAACAATAAGGTCTGAGCTGCACCAACCAAATTCAAACCTCTTCACACGCTGAGCTTCTCAGTTAAACTGAAGGATAACAATAGGCCTGATTACCTATTTCCTCCCAAGGTAAGGGCAATGGACATCACTAAGCCTGGCAGGTCAGCTTACTCTATGGTTTTAACCGCTTCATGCATTAATTAGACTTAAGCACGTTGGTTATCTGAAGCTGGTTATCCCACAAGGTCAATCCGTCCAGGTAGGGCTGGGAGAGACTCCAGTCTGAAACCTCAGAAAGCTGCTGCCAAGCAGTATAGACAATACTGAGCCAAAGGGTCCAATGACTCTGTATAAGGTAGTTTCCCACAGGAGATCCAACAGACCACAGGCACTGATACTGCCAACTGGACAGCATTGTCAATTGGATACAAAAGGAATTTCATTTCCTTTAGCAGCAATATGATGTACAGAGAAATCAACAGGTTACTGTTTTCCACAAGAGGGTAAATATTCCCACCAACTAATGTATGGTAAAGATACATCTCCAGGAGCCAAGAACATAAGAAGAGACTTGCTGGATCAAGTCATAGGCTCACTCTAGTTCAACATCCTATTCTGACAGTGGTGAGCCTGCATGAGGCCTGCAAACAAGTCCTGAGTGTAATAGCAGGCCCCTGTACTTCTAATTCCAAGCAACTAGCAAGCTGTTGCAAAAGTTGGTAACTCTATCCAACAAACTTTGGGCAATTCCAAATGCATCTCAACCAAATCTGTTTTGAGTCGGATTTCTCCAAGATCTACACTGATCAGCTGCAGATTTGACTAAATAAATGACTTATTCACAAGATGTACTGGTGGCTATGGTTTGGAGGGCTTTAAAATGGATAAGACAAATTCATAGGGGAAGAAGATGTCTAATTTCCAGCTATTGCCATGGTAAGTTAATGGAACTTTAAGATTCAAAATCCATTAAAGATGATTTTATTTGGAGGTGGGAGAGAGACAGGAGGGTGCTATTGCATTCATATTGTGCTCTTGAGCTTCTTGAAAACATCCTCTTGGTCAATATGAGAATACTGGAGTGGATGGATACTTGGTCTGATATAGCAGGATTCACATTATGTTTTTATTTTTCTGAATAGGTTCCGAATCCTCTATTGCATGCACATACATTAACATCCTCCCTCTCTTGCCTCATGAGTTCCCTGCTCTTTCCAATCAAGCCTGACTGCAGTTACTTACATAGTTGAAATGGTGCTGTCCAGACAGTGCAGTGGAGGGAGGCACCAGCAGACTCAGAGAAAGTCAAAATTAATCCATCCATTCTCTCAATCAGTACAAAACAGCTTTGCAATATGATAGAACAACAATAAGGTTCCAAATAATTAGCAAAAAAGTGGGGGGATGCAAAAAAAAAAAGTCTATGGGGGAAAACAGCCCAGTGAGAAATGAGCATGGTCTATGAACATGGAATGGTGGGTGAGAATGAAAACTGGAAGGGGAATGGGATGGAGCCACATGGAAGTCTCCAGAGTGTGACTGACATCATCTTGCAGATCTGACTTGCAGACCCAAATAGTAAGAATATTACTCCGTGCATATCACTTGTGAGGTGGTTATTATTTTGTAATGAAAAATCATTAGGCAACAGCCATCAGTGAGTTTACTAACATATCTTGCTTCAGAAGGCAGTGCAGAACAAACTTGTACAGTGTAGATTAACTGAATAAATAGAGAAGAACTTTCAATGTAGTCTAAAATGGAATGGGTAGAAATTATTGGTGTGAGTTACAAGAGCTTACAAATTCACAAGTATCCCTACCAGAATATGTGTATATGTGACCTGCTTTCTGCACTGCAGCTGTGAACAGGCTCATCTAGTTTACATAGGAACAGAGGAAGCTGCCTTATACTGAGTTGGGTCGTTGGTACACCTAGCTCAGTAACATTTACACTGACTGGCAGCAGCTCTCCAGGGTTTCAAGCAAGGAGTGTTGCCCAGCCCTACCTGGAGATGCTGCCAGGGACTGAAACTTGACCTTCTGTGTGCAAGCCAGATGTTCTGCTAACAGAGCTCCAGCCCTTCCCCAAGTTTGTTTTTTGCAAAAGCCTTGGTACCTGTGACAACACATTTCAATGTGGAGTGGTCCTGCTCAGGATGCAACCCATCCATGCTCTTTTTCAGAATTCGCCATTCCATTCCCCTCCCTATATATTTCCATGACCACCCCAAAAGTCAGTGTTCTGTGCCTGCTGAGCATCTGCAATGGGCATTTTTCAGACTGCCCCCCTTTAATGACTCCCTAACAAGTGGGTGGTGCTGTGGGTTAAACCACAGAGCCTAGGACTTGCCGATCAGAAGGTCAGCGGTTCGAATCCCCGTGACGGGGTGAGCTCCCGTTGCTCGGTCCCAGCGCCTGTCAACCTAGCAGTTCGAAAGCAAGTCAAAGTAAAAGTAGATAAATAGGTACCGCTCCGGCGGGAAGGTAAACGGCGTTTCCGGGCGCTGCTCTGGTTGCCAGAAGTGGCTTAGTCATGTTGGCCACATGTATGCCGGCTCCCTCGGCCAATAAAGCAAGATGAGAGCCGCAACCCCAGAGTTGGTCACGACTGGACCTAATGGTCAGGGGTCCCTTTACCTTTACCTTTTAACAAGTTCTATTTTCCTACTGCAACCCTTGGGATCCCCCATGGTCTGCTTAAACCCACTTCTAATGCATGTAGATAGTGTTGTTTGGGTTTGACTAAGTAAGAATCCATATTCTGAGAACAAGTTTGTTATTAGTACAGACTGAGCCCCTGGCCACGCGGATGTTTAAATCAGGTAAGCCTCGCCCTCTAGTCGACCAGATTGGTCAGCCATGGGGCGTGATGCAGCCGGGACTCTCAATGACACAGGCAGCATTGCCACACCCCCCCACTGTACACGGGGAGTGCTCGTGGCCAGCCTGCAACTCCGCCCCCCTGGGAAGGTGAGCGGTTATACTGTACAATTCACCCCCTCAAAACAGTTTTGCTATGGGAAACATAAACTTCCATAATGGTTTCCATAAGCTAATGGTTTTCTTAACCCAGTTCTCACTGTTCAATACTTTAGTAAGCACGCTTGGTCCTGTTGTTCTTTTCTTAAAGCGCTCTGATGTATTGATAAAGACTGGTGCAAAGAATAGAAACAGAATTCCTCTGCCCTTAACTGTTCAGCTAAATGGGGAATGCAATTAAATGCAGACCACATCATCCTTCCTTTTCATCAAATGCAAGAAAAGTTGTCACTGAAAATTGATTCCATCCTCTCTTCTAGAATGGCTACCACCACTTTTTATAGACTATATTTCTGCAGATGTCTGTGATACATCCAGTTATCCCCTCCCCACCACCACTGGAACAGTTTGGTATTCCATTTACAATCAATTGGGACAGATTCTGGATTTTCATTTCTTCCCGGGGTTACAGCTCAGAATCTTAAATACACTACTACTACTAACAACAATAAACCTCCAATGTTATGGGCGGGAGGGAGAATCAAAATCTACTTTGTATAATGCTCTGAAGATGGCACTGCAGTAACAACTTCTCCCTTAAAATGGCTACAAGATGCCAACGTTTGTTTCTAGGACCTAGAGTTTTAAAATGCATTTATTTTCTTCAGCAAAATCTGATACTGAAGGTCAGTTTTTAGTGTAGCATCAACCAATGTTGGTAGTATAATTAAGGATGCATTGATGTGGGTTTTATTTAATTCAGTGCACAAGGCTGATGTAGCCCCGTCCTATATTTCTATACAGCTTAGCTGATCGCATTGATTTAATTTAGTACCCAGATTATTATGTATTTAAAACACAAAGAAAATGCTGTTCTCCTGGTGGAGTCTATGGCCTAATTGCTTGAAACAGGAAATGCAATGGTCAAGTTCTGCCTGGTCTATTCCACTTCCAACTCTATGTAGGGGCTCCTGCCACTGAATTTTCCTCTATTAAAGCAAAATTAATAATAATAATAATAATAATAATAATAATAATAATAATAATTGCAATAGTAATTTCAGGTGCACAGGCAGCTAGCATGTCAAGGAGATTGTGCAAGCATTCCCAATACACTAGAATTCCATGTATTTTAATTTTATTTTGTATAGAGGAGCATCCAGATTTTTAAACCTCTTCACCTGCTGTTTGAAGTGGTATGATCCAGAATCTAAGGGTGAAAGTATCAATCAGTTTCAGTCCTCTCTGCTTCATTCCCCCCAACCTAAAATTCATTTCACCAGATATCTGCAGGAATTTGCATTTAAAAAATGCTCATGAAAATTCATTAGCATTTTAGTGCAAATTTATTCTAATGAACACAATAAGATTACGCAAGGCCTAACCCTGTTTTATTTTCCTTTGGGAAAATGCATGATGTTTCTTCAAGGCCTTTCTTACTGACTCTCACATGTGGCTGGTCATTATCATAGAATCTTAGAGCTGTTGAGTTGGAAGGGACCACACGGATCATCAAGTCCAACCCCCTGGACTTGGGGCAAAGATTAAGAGTCTCATGTTCTACCAACTGAGTCATGTGGGTTTTTGCTTTGCTTTACATTCATGAAAGACTCATACCTCCCCATGACTCCCTTCACTTCTACCCCAGTCACCTCTCTGGTGGAATCCCAGGATTCATGAAACAAAAATGCAAAATACAGTGGTACCTCAGGTTACATACACTTCAGGTTACATGTGCTTCAGGTTACAGACTCTGCTAACCCAGAAATATTACCTCGGGTTAAGAACTTTGCTTCAGGATGAGAACAGAAATTGTGCAGCGGCGGCGCAGCAGCAGGAGGAGGCCCTATTAGCTAAAGTGGTGCTTCAGGTTAAGAACAGTTTCGGGTTAAGAACAGACCTCCAGAACGAATTAAGTTCTTAACCTGAGGTACCACTGTACTTACTACTCTGCTCTCTCCAGTGTACCTCCAGCCAACCATATTATAACTGCAATGATAGAACAGAGCACTGAGGATAAGTGAACACTTCAGACCTCATGCCACTATAAGGTACCAACCAACCATGGGACATGGGTGGCACTGTGGTCTAAACCACCAAGCCCATTAAGCTGGTAAGGTCAACAGTTGAAATCTGCCTGATGGGGTGAGCTCCTGTCACTTTGTCCCAGCTCCTGCCAAGCTAGCAGTTAGAAAGCACGCCAGTGCAAGGAGATAAAAAGGTACTGCTGTGGAGGGAAGGTAAACGGCGTTTCCATGCTCTCTGATTTCCATTACGGTGTCTTGTTGCACCAGAAGCGGTTTAGTCCTGCTGGCCACATGACCTTGAAAGCTGTCTGTGGACAAATGCCGACTCCTTCAGCCCGAAAAGCAAGATGAGCACCATACCCCATAGTCGAATTTGACTGGACTTACCCTCGTTAGGCCAGGACACTCCATATTTGCAACAGCTTTATGATCCCCATCTACGCAGAGCTCTTTCTCAAGCAAGATTTAACGTCTTACCATCTGCAGTTTTGCAAGATTATATATAAAAAAACCATACTCTGAAAGACACTGCCCTTGTGGCACAAATCAGGTCGAATCCATAACACACATTTTATTTTATTGCCCATTTTATGAAAAAAAATTATGATACAATGTGTCCTCCCTAGAAGAGGGCACATGTTGTGTCGAGACCTGGAGACCGTCCTCCTGGTTGTGGGTATTGGACAGCCACAACACCCGATTGGTAGGTTCCTCGTTGCTGGGTTTAATCTGGCTAATGGGGCCGAGGGACCTTTACATTCATGTGACCCAGAGCTTCCTCTTTCGGTTCGTGCATCAGAACACCCACCCACCTCTCCCTATATTTAGGGCATTTTGTGATTGACCTTGCTATGCCATCGTGTCGTTGGGACAGGGGCACAGCAGGAATTTCCCCCACTTGGCTGATTGGCTGCTGCCATTTGGGTTTCGCCTGCCGCATAGCAAATTGTCACAACTTGTAAGGTTGCGGATAGGCACTAGTTCAGGTGATAGGGATGGGAGAGCGGTCTCGCCATCCCTATGTGAAGGGTATTCCGTTAAAGAAATCCAGGGACTCAGCTTGGTTTGGTCAACCCCTGAGAGGGGGTTGTGCCCATGCCTGTGTCCATGGGAGCATCTTGGGTGTGGGCATAGTCCGTTCCTGGGCTTTCCACCTACCTCAGGTGTTCACCCTTGGCAGACCTATGATAGAGCTCTGGGTCAGCGCTACCTGCAAGGGTGCAGGGAGCTAGTCGAACCAGAGCCTATGTGTTAGATTTCCAAGGGGTTGCTCGAGAGCAAGCAGGCAAGTACCTCCCTGCTCGGCTGTGAAGCCTTGCTTTTGATGCAAAATAAACTATATCTGTCCGGAGTGCCACTCTCTCATGGCTGACTCATTCACTGGCAGAATCCGTGAGTGGGCGGGGCTTAAACTTTCCCCAGCAAAGTAATTTCTTGACGCCCAGTCTGCGCCTCCCCTCTCTGCGTGAAACCTTACTGAGCAAGCAGGGCGTGGGTAATGGTGGACCTCTCCCCTCCCCGCTTTGCCCAGGCAAGGTGTCCTGGCAGCGCCTCGCCTCCTCCGAACCCTGCAGCTCCTCTCCACTGGAGGTGTGGTTACTCTCCCCCGCCGAGGAGGAGCTGCTTCTCACGATCTTTGGGGGCTCTCTGTAATCCATCTGGCTTTTCCTCTCTCCCTCCTGAACCGATGGCAGTTCCCTGACACTATGCAACCACTCACTTTCCGTAATCAATAAAGTTGTCGCCTAAATTCTGCCCAAAAACCAAACCAAAACTAATTTTTTTGTTTTGTTTTGTTTTTTTAATAATTTTTTATTAAAGTTTTAAACAACAACAAAAAAAACAACACACACAAAAAACAATACAAAACTTAACAGTAAAAGCACAAAACACAACAATTAAAAAACAAACTCACTTTTCCATTTCCAATTTTAAATTACTTATTTTCTAGACTTCCTCATACCTCCCTCTTTTGTATTCCAGTCCACATTATTTGTCCAGCAGTTTCTTTTCCACTTTTTTAATCCCAATCTTTAATTTAATAAAATGTTAAAATATATAACTTCAACTTTTTTTAAACCTAATCCTTGATCTTAATATCATGTAACTTTAAAGTTTTCCCTTTTAATATCAAATTTCCATTCTTTAAACATCTTTAATCTTAATCTTTAATCTTAATCTATCCTTAACTTTAACCTGTGCAGCCGGAAACCACTTGTTTTCAGTCCAACATCACTCTAACATTCCTTAATTTTGCAGTGTTTCTGAAGATAGTCTTTGAATTTCTTCCAGTCTTCCTCCATCGACTCTTCTCCCTGGTCACGGATTCTACCAGTCATTTCCGCCAGTTCCATATAGTCCATAAGTTTCATCTGCCATTCCTCCAGCGTGGGAAGTTCTTGTGTCTTCCAATACTTTGCGATGAGTATTCTTGCTGCTGTTGTTGCATACATAAAGAAAGTTCTATCCTTTTTTAACACCATTTGGCCGACTATGCCCAGGAGAAAGGCCTCTGGTTTCTTAGGGAAGGTATACTTAAATACCTTTTTAAATTCATTATATATCATTTCCCAGAAAGCCTTAATCTTTGGGCACGTCCACCAAAGGTGAAAAAATGTACCTTCAGTTTCTTTACATTTCCAACATTTGTTATCGGGCAAGTGATAGATTTTTGCAAGCTTGACTGGGGTTATGTACCACCTGTATATCATTTTCATAATATTTTCTCTTAAGGCATTACATGCCGTAAACTTCATACCTGTGGTCCATAACTGTTCCCAGTCAGCAAACATAATGTTATGTCCAACGTCCTGTGCCCATTTAATCATAGCCGATTTTACCGTTTCATCTTGAGTATTCCATTTCAGCAGCAAGTTATACATTCTTGACAAGTTCTTAGTCTCGGGTTCTAACAATTCTGTTTCTAATTTGGATCTTTCCACCTGGAAGCCAATTTTCCTGTCCAATTTAAATACCTCCATTATTTGATAATAATGAAGCCAGTCTCGCACTTTGTTTTTTAGTTTTTCAAAACTCTGCAATTTCAGTCTATCTCCGTCTTGTTCCAAAATTTCCCAATATTTCGGCCATTTGACCTCCATATTGACCTTTTTCAAGGCTTTCGCTTCCATTGGTGACAGGGGTTTTATTTTCTAACAAATCCTTATATCTTATCCAAACATTAAACAGCGCTTTCCTGACAATGTGGTTTTTAAATGCTTTATGTGCTTTGACCTTATCATACCATAAATATGCATGCCATCCAAATACATTATTAAAACCTTCTAGATCCAAAATGTCAGTGTTTTCAAGAAGTAGCCATTCTTTCAACCAGCAAAAGGCTGCTGATTCATAGTACAGTTTAAGGTCTGGCAGGGCAAATCCACCTCTTTCCTTTGCATCCGTTAGTATTTTAAATTTTATTCTGGGTTTCTTGCCCTGCCAGACAAATTTAGAAATATCTTTCTGCCACTTCTTGAAACAATCCATTTTGTCCACGATCTGCAAAGTTTGAAACAAAAACAACATTCTGGGCAATACATTCATCTTTATCGCAGCAATACGGCCTAGCAGTGAAAGCTTCAAATTTGACCAAATTTCTAAATCTTTTTTCACCTCTGACCAACATTTTTCATAGTTGTCTTTAAATAAATTCCCATTTTTTGCTGTCATGTTAATCCCCAGGTATTTAACTTTCTTAACCACTGTTAAACCTGTCTCATTCTGAAACCTCTCTTTTTCAAACAGTGTTAAATTTTTCTCTAGAACCTTGGTTTTTGACTTGTTCAATTTAAATCCTGCCACTTGACCAAATTCTTGAATCAGTTCTAAAACCCTTTTAGTACTAGATTCTGGCTCCTGTAACGTCAATACTAAGTCATCTGCAAATGCTCTCAATTTATAGTGTTTAGTTCCGACCTGTATACCTTTAACCATCTGGTCCCTTCTAATCATATTCAACAGAACCTCCAGGACTGAGATAAAAAGAAGCGGGGAAATTGGGCAACCTAGTCGTGTCCCTTTTTCAATTTTAAGTTCTTCCGTCACAACATTATTTACAATTAGTTTAGCCTTTTGTTCTGAATAAATTGCACTTATACCATTCTCAAAACCTTGGCCTACCCCCATACCCTGTAGATTCTTCTTCATAAAGTTCCAAGAACCAAAACTAAAATTTGAGTCAAATGTGTGTTTATTTAAGGGGGAGGTCTTTGGGTCTGAACATGCAAATATTTGGCCTCCTTATTGAAGGAGGGGATTTATCACACTGACTCTTCCAGGGTGTCTTATCTGCTGAACAATTGTAGGAATGACATTGTGGAGAATGTGGCAAGATTTTTGACTGACGCTATGAAATTATGTCACCATAGGTCCTAAAAGCCATTTTCATACCTCATAACGTTTGGACAGTTTTATCCTAAAGTATCTCCTACTATGTTTTGTTAACTGTGTAGTGGTCTGATCCATGTATATGATGCACTTTTTACTGGACTTAACCGTCCAGGGGTCCTCTACCTTTTTTTTACCTACCAACCAACACTTGCAGCTGGGCACCTGTTTCATTATAAAGAAAACAAGGCTGTGTGCACACCATGAATTTAAAATACAGTTTACACCTAACAGAGCTACAATTCCCAGCACCCGTAGCATGTGGGGGAAGTAATGTGCTTTAAATGTACTTTAAATTATGGTGTGTGCACAGCCCGCAGGAATAGTTGCCAATGACAACAGTTCCTTTTGTGTTTATTTAAGGAAATGCCTTAAGTACTCACAGTGCTCAGGGCAGCTTATACCACCCCATATGCAGTAGTTACAAAATAATTAATAACAGCAACCACAATAAATATGTGTGGTGCATTATTTTTGAAACAGGAAGGAAATAATTAAAAAGCGGCAAAACAGAAATAGGTACAGAAGGTTGAAACAGCTTCTATGCTTCTTGTTTTCCTTTCGGAAGCACTCAGTTCTAAATTCAAATTCTAGAATGAAAATGTAATAGCTAGAAGGCATGGAGAGAAGGGGGAAATGAATCTACCAAAGCAAGGGGTTCCATAATCTACGCATGGCTACTGATTACGGGTTGCAGCCAATGTTCTACACAGAGCTTACCCATTCAAACTGATGCGCATGACATACTGATTTTGAGACTTTGTAACCCTTATTTGAATACAGCCCAAGGTCTTCTCCAGCATCCCAAACAGTTATGTCTAGGTTGGCAGAGAGGCAGAGAGAAGAGCAAACAAGCTGGAAGAGAAGAAGGTTAGCTTGTTTTAGTTGGCCTGAGCTGAAGCCAGATAGAACTTTAAATATAATTGCAATCACTTGAAATTGTGCCCATCTAGAAGTGGATGTAACCAAGGTATGCACCACCATGGCCAGATCTGACCTTCTCAGGAGTGGCTGCATCTGATGCATCAACCTAAACTGGGAGCCAGGGTGTGTAATAATTGGAGTTTTAGACATTGGTTAGGGAGACCAGGGCTCAAATCCCCATTTAGCTGTGAAGTTCCGTGGGTGACCAATCACTGACTCACAGCCTAACCTACCTTGCAGAGTTGTTGTGAAAATAAAACAGAGAGGGAGAGAATGGTTAAGGATTCCCTGTCTGAAACCATGGACCGCTGCTGCCAATCAGTGTAAATAATAATAATAATAATAATAATAATAATAATAATAATTGTTGTTGTTGTTTATATGCTGCCCATCTAACTTGGTTGCCCCAGCTACTCTGGGTGGCTTCCAACAAATTAAAACAAAATTTAAGGACCAACACTGGAATAAAGACTTGTCTGTCTTCATCAGGAGACAGACCATCTGTGAGTGCTCAAGGAACCCATGTCTTCCCTCAAATGATTGTTTTTTCTGTCCACATGTCTGGTCTAATATCTGCAAAACACCAGTCCTTTGGGCAAATAAAACATCTAAAAATCACAGGGATCTGCTTCTCAGTCATGGAACCCAATCTGTCAAAAAATGGTGAATTTAAAAGGGTCCCAGAACAAAAGGCAGGCTCAGGATCTTTTCAGTTGGCATCACAGCTGCACTGCCTGGTTTGTCAGAGCTGGACTCGCTTTTCCATAAGGGCTTCCAGCTGCTCTTGAAGAGAGGCCAGCTGAACTATGTGGACCATTGGTCTGACTCAGTACAACGCAGCTTCCTGTGTTCTTGTGTTGGAGGAAAGGGGGGATATCAACATAATAAGAGAAAAAATCAAGCACCTCTGGCTGTCTTGACATCCAGTAGTAAAACGAGGCATTCCCAGACTCCAAACCTTGCTTTCCAAGAAGAAGAGTTTGGATTTGATATCCCGCTTTATCACTACCCGAAGGAGTCTCAAAGCGGCTAACATTCTCCTTTCCCTTCCTCCCCCACAACAAACACTCTGTGAGGTGAGTGGGGCTGAGAGACTTCAGAGAAGTGTGACTGGCCCAAGGTCACCCAGCAGCTGCAGGTGGAGGAGTGGAGACACGAACCTGGTTCCCCAGATTGCAAGACTACCGCTCTTAACCACTACACATCCATCCAAAATAGGCTGACTATCCCCCAAGATTGGTCCCTCAGATAACACCTGCTTGGATTACAGTGGTACCTCGGGTTAAGTACTTAATTCATTCCGGAGGTTTGTTCTTAACCTGAAACTGTTCTTAACCTGAAGCATCACTTTAGCTAATGGGGCCTCCTGCTGCCGCCGCGCCGCCGGAGCACGATTTCTGTTCTTATCCTGAAGCAAAGTTCTTAACCTGAAGCACTATTTCTGGGTTAGCAGAGTCTGTAACCTGAAGCGTATGTAACCTGAAGTGTATGTAACCTGAGGTACCACTGTATACTTAATTGCATTGGCTTTTAGCCAGACCATGACCATCTTCATCAGAATATCAACAACTTCAGTTGGAATCAGTTTTGTGAGGGGAAGGGCTCAGTGGATGTTGAACCTGGAGAAAATTGTCTGAAACAGAACCAAAGTGGAAAGTGGGGGGTAACTGTAATTCAGTGGTAGAACATCTGCCTTGCATGCAGAAAGTCCCAAATTCAATCCTTGACATGTCCAGGAAGTACTGGGAGAGCCCCCAGTCTGGGAGAGACCCCTGGAGAACTTCTGCCAGTCCGTGTGGACAATACTGTGCAATATAGTGGTAATACCTCAGGTTACAAACGTTTCAGATTACAAACTCTGCTAACCTGGAAGAGTTACCTCGAGTTGAGAACTTTGCCCCAGGATGAGAATGGAAATCATGTGCCGGTGATGCAGCAAGAGGCCCTATTAGCAAAAGCACACCTCTAGTTAAGAAGAGTTTCAGGTTAAGAATGGACCTCTGGAACGAATTAAGTTCATAACTAGAGGTACCACGGTATAGCTTCCTATATTCCTAACCAATTCAGCCACAGTTCAACCTGTACTAAACATTGACTCACTGGATGAGATGCTTGTCTTCCTCCTACCTGCAGCAATAAGTATGTAGGAAGGAATCAT
Source organism: Podarcis pityusensis (assembly GCF_964106645.2). Lineage (NCBI taxonomy): Eukaryota > Metazoa > Chordata > Lepidosauria > Squamata > Lacertidae > Podarcis > Podarcis pityusensis. The sequence goes on from NC_138044.1 coordinate 44,604,846, forward strand.
ATTTTGAAAGGAGAGTTTCTTACCTCACTAATATGCCAACAATCTCTCTCTCTCTCTCTCTCTCTCTCTCTCTCTCTCTCTCTCTCTTTCTACACCAGTGTGGTGTAGTGGTTAAGAGCGGTAGACTCGTAATCTGGTAACCAAGTTCATGTCTCTGCTCCTTCACATGCAGCTGCTGGATGACCTTGGGCCAGTCACACTTCTTTGAAGTCTCTCAGCCCCACTCACCTCACAGAGTGTTTGTTGTGGGGGAGGAAGGGAAAGGAGAATGTTAGCCACTTTGAGACTCCTTCGGGTAGTGATAAAGCGGGATATCAAATCCAAAGTCCTCCTCTTCCTCCTCCTCCTCCTCTTCTTCTTCTTCTTCTCTCTATGGCCAGGGGCACATCTACTATGAAACTAATGAAGCTTACGCTTGAGGGCACCTAATCCCAGAGGGACCCTAGAAGTAACTGTAGTCCACATTGCTTTTTTGGGTCTAGCAGATCCAATTTGATTAATTTTTTTTAATCAAATTGATATTATTATTATTATTTATATATTTCAACAATTTCAAAGTTTGACAGTCAGCAGCACAGATGTTGTAAAGGTGTGGTGATCTGTTGTGGAACAACCGATTTGAAAAAAAGATAACAGCAGTTACCCAAACCTCACTGCTTTGTAAGCAGCAGTCCCCATGACAGTTCAAGATTCAGGGCCCCCCAAATGTAGGTCCACCACTGTGTCTGTCTCCATCTTCTTTTTCTTCTTTTTTAGGTTGATGGATAAAATCCCCAAATACACAAAAAGTAAGAACCTGGTCATCACATATCCTATTGAATTATAGATAATATTTACTCTGTAGGGCATGGAGCTGCCATACTTCTATCTCCACTGTCAGATGCAGTAAATCAGAAGTAGGGGGCGTGTCCTTGGCTCATGCTTATGGGCTTCCCAGAGGCATCTGACTGGCCTTTATGAACAAAGTAATGCACTAGATTGACTTTTGGCATAATCCAGCGGGGCTGTTCTTATTACAGAAGACAGAAGAAGGGGGGGTGTGTGTGTGTGTATTCTACAGCATTCAGAATTTATCAGCTTCTACCTCTTTCAAGTCTCCTCCTTGCCCAAAAGCTATATATCTATCTATATATCTATCTATCTATCTATCTATCTATCTATCTATCTATCGATCGATAGATAGATACATATATATATAATATTGTTGTCTTTCTTTGAAGGGAAGGCACTTCAACCTCCAAGCTGCCATGGTTGCTCTTTCTTGACTCCTTCTCCTAGCTCTCAAATACCCTCTATTTAGTCTCTTTTTTCAAACTGGGGAAAAAAAATCACTGCACATGGTTCCTGATCCTGAGACAGTGGGTGGTATCCAAATAATGTGCCCCATTAGTGCAGGTATTTCTGCTTCTCCTCCCTCTCCTCCACCATATGCGCACCCTGAAACCTCCCTAAATCCAGAGGATTAGGGGAAACCCTTGAATAGAGTTGCCGGGTTTGGGGTAGGGGGGATCCTGTTGTGCAAGTGGAATCATTGTGCTCATGGGAATGTGACTTGGTGCTTTCTTAGATACAACCCAAAATGTGCTTCTCTCTTTTCCGAATTATAAGAATATAGGAAGAGGCTACCTGGCTCAAAGGCCCATCTAGTCCAGCATTCTGTTTTCACAGTTGCAAAGCAAATACTTAGGGAATTATAAGTCTCTTGTGAGCACTCCACTTTTTGCCATTAAGTAGACATACTTGGGACGTGGGTGGTGCTGTGGGTTAAACCACAGAGCCTAGGACTTCCCAATCAGAAGGTCGGTGGTTTGAATCCCCATGATGGGGTGAGCTCCCGTTACTCAGTCCCTGCTCCTGCCCACCTAGCAGTTCGAAAGCACATCAAAGTGCGAGTAGATAAATAGGTACCACTCTGTCGGGAAGGTAAATGGCGTTTCCGTGCGCTGCTTTGGTTCGCCAGAAGTGGCTTAGTCATGCTGGCCACATGACCTGGAAGCTGTACGCTGGCTCCCTTGGCCAATAAAGCGAGATGAGCGCTGCAACCCCAGAGTCAGTCACCACTGGACCTAATGGTCAGGGGTCCCTTTACCTTTACCTAGACATACTTGATAGTTCTTTTTCAGTCTACTTTTTTTTTAAAAGCAAACTGACCTGTTCTACATGGACCTTATCCTTTTTTCTGTTTGTTTTTATTTGTTTTTGCAAGACAACACAAAATTTTGTGTTGCATATGTCAACTCAAGAAGAAGCCTAGCAAAAATATGTTTTCTAAAATGGAGATTTATATTAAAATGCTCACAAATCCCTCACTAAAAAAGTTGAGGATGCCTGAACACATTACCATCCTGTCTGCCGTAGTTTTGCATAGGGACAAGCCTAAAACTTGGAGTGGAAGAAAAACCACGCTGCCCACGCTCATCATACAACTCCTCACGAAAACAATATAATTGCATCAGGTCTTGTTGCTCCCAGGGAGACTTGCTCTATTCTATTCAAAATGTGCAATGGCAAGAACTGTGTGCCAGCTATGAGTGGATGTATAATTTCTGAGGCTTTTTAAAAGGATTTTTGTTAATGGACAGAGGCTGGAGCACGGGAGCCCTCAGACTGCCTCACAATGGGATCTACAGGACTGCAGATTCTATAGCAGATAAAAGTGAGTTCATGATCTGAGTTATGCAGATTTGTCCTCCATCCCTAATAAAAATGTATACTGAAATATTTTCAGTAATAGTGGAGAAACAGGGATGGCGCAGACTTAAGAAGAACACACGTGAAATGGATATGGTCTGGAAATAGACATATCCAACCATACCCGCTCTCAGAGAATCTTTTTTTTGGGGGGGGGGGGCTTGGGTTTTTCTGCTCCATGTCACCAGAGAAGCAGCAGAGCAGAAGTAACCATGACTTCAAGTCATGTCATTAAACAGGATCCAAGGTGGCTTCATTCTTCTTCCTCCCCACTACCCTGAGTCATTGCAGCAAATAGGTCGAACTCTTTGTTACAAGAGATGCTGTCTCAGGAGCACAGGCAATAAATCCAGGAGGTTCCTTTATTACAGCTTCTTCCTCTCAAAACACTATTGTAAAACAAAATGAGCACATATCAGAATGCCAACCTCCTGGAATGCATTTGAGCATTAAAAAAATAAATAAAGAGCTTTTGAATTCCCCAGCGCTTACGCCCACAGATCAGATTTATCTGAAAAGACTTCTTGGTTTTAAAAGGAAACGAAAAGTCACAAACCCATTGATGGAAAACCTGCCTATCATCCATCATATAGCAGGAGAATTGAGCATCAGGCCCATCTATTTTAGGGGTGGGGAATGCTTTTCAGGCTGAATGCCACATTCGTTCATGAACAATATTCTAGAACCTGCAGGATGGGCAGGGCCACAGGCAAATGTGGAGATGTGGAGATGAGGAGTAGATGTGATTCATTCTTTTGTGTGATAGGCAACATTGCATCCATGCAAAAGCAATAGGCTTTTACACCACCCCCCATGAACATGATACATCTTGTCTGCCTGTAATCCAGGGAACATAGCTCAAAATCATAGCTCAAGAATGCCTTCCAGCCAAGAAAATAAATAAACAAAGCATTCTATGGGTCCAGAGCAAGATCAGTGCTAAACCCAATTGAAACTTTGGCCTGTACCTCTCTAATCATGGTGGTGGGCTCTAGGGTCTTGGCCAAAGACATGTGACACCAAACTGTGATCTTGCAATTCATCAAACAGATAAATATCAAGCTTCACATAGAGTGAAGTGTACATGCATGCCAATAGAGGTATAAGTAAAGGTAAAGGGACCCCTGACCATTAGGTCCAGTCGAGACCGACTCTGGGGTTGCGGCGCACATCTCGCTTTACTGGCCGAGGGAGCCGGCGAACAGCTTCCGGGTCATGTGGCCAGCATGACTAAGCTGCTTCTGGCGAACCAGAGCAGCGCATGGAAACGCTGTTTACCTTCCCGCCAGAGCGGTACTATTTATCTACTTGCACTTTGATGTGCTTTCGAACCGCTAGGTTGGCAGGAGTATAGTGAAGTATTAAATCTGCCACAACCATGATGCAGTGCGACCTGAAGCAAAACATACATGTGTGGGACTGAAAGTGGGCATATCGTCTTAAAAGCAACAAACCTCATGATGCAATGTGTCTGAGAATAACATTGCTATCTGCTCAAACACCGAGGACCTTTAATTGAAATGAGGAATGGACAATGTGGAAAGGATGGTAGAAACAATTTAAACGCTGAATGCTCAGATAGGCAGATTGTTTTTTCACAGGAAGATACATCTGCTTCAGGCTTTGGAACATGGAAATAGAAACAAAACATCTCCTGCAGGTTTCAGACCTCACTAATTTCATCCTGCTTCCACAGATAACCACAATACTTCTCATTTCTAATCCCAACTGATCAGGAACACGCTGCTATGTGTGTATACACTGGCATTGTTTCTCCTCCAGATTCCATTCTCTTCTGGAACTTGCTTCAGCTTCCAAGAAAGGGTTTTTCATTTGCTATACCTAATTACTGTTGCAGGTTAATTGTGAAGAACAGAGCTCAATTGCCCCAGTTTAAAGGACCCTTTTGGATATGTTTGCATAAATGCAGACTCTCCAAGTGTCCCTATTTTCCAGGGGAAGTACCGAATTTACAGAAGCAGTCCTGGTTTCTGATTTGATCCCAGAATGTACCACTTTTCCTCAGGATGTTCCTGTTTTCATTGAAGAAATGTTGGAGGCTATGGAGTTATCTGACTACTAGCCTCTGAAGGCAGTCCTGTATAGGGAAGGTATTTTAATGTTTAATGTTTTATTGTGTTTTTATATATGTTGGAAGCTTCACAGAGTGGCTGGGGCAACACAATCAGATAGACAGGATACAAGTAGTAAAGTTGTTGTTGTTGTTGAATAGGAGAAATGTTGGAGGGTATGTAAATTTGCCTTGACTCTTAGAACATTTGCTTACAAAAGCCTAAGTGATTATGTGTTGCTGGCATGTATGTTTGGATTTATTTTTAACAGCAGTTATATCAACAACAACAACCCAGCAACAGACTGGGTGTGATAGTGACAAGCTAGTGAGTTTCATGGTTGGTAAGGATTTGATGTCCTAGCATAGTGCTTTAACTCCTGTGACACAATTATAAGAAGGGCAAACCCATGGCATTTCTCTATATTAATTTCACTAAAGTATTCTAGAAGTAATAGTAGTCTTAGTATACTAAGTGGGGAGAAATGTCCACGTGTTGCCTATCCTGTGGCTAGCCACCTCCACTAGTCCTGTTACACACTCCTTGTGAGTGCTTTTGCCTGACTACAATGTGCCTATGAACTGGCTTGCCTGAATGGATTTGTTTCTGTGTACAGTGGTACTTCGGGTTACAGACGCTTCAGGTTTTCTGCTAACCCAGAAAAAGTACCTCGGATTAAAAACTTTGCTTCAGGACGAGAACAGAAATCACACGACGACGGCACGGCAGCAGCGAGAGGTCCCATTAGCGAAAGTGGTACCTCAGGTTAAGAACAGTTTCAGGTTAAGAATGGACCTCCAGAATGAATTAAGTACTACTGTATGTGACTTTGCACCATGGGTGTCAACTTGAATATTGAGGAGGGCGAAGTAAGATCAAATGATGTGATGCACCAGAGACCCTTCGACCCCTAGGAGTTGGCTCCTATGCTTTGCACCTTGGCATTTAAAAAGAAGTATCACATCCATTTACCTGCTCATTTTTGCCTCTGGCCCTGCCCAACGCCACACACACCCCGCCCAGCATGTGGCCTCTAAAAAGCTACCCACAAGGGAATGTGACCATGGGATCGAAAAAGTTACCCCGCCTCTGGGTTAAATGGACACAAATCTGACACCAGAAATGGCACTATTCTCAGGGCCGGATTTAGGTTTGATGAGGCCCTAAGCTACTGAAGGTAATGGGGCCCTTTATATGTCCAGCTGTCCTTTGTCAAAAACAAATTGTCACTGTTTTTTGTGTTGAATATATGCTATATGGTAATTTATGGACCTACACAACACAAAACACTGTTGCTGCATGTAGGTTTTATTTTATTTGTTTTTTATCTCATATTTTGGAAACATATATCCAGTTATTGTTCTTCCTTTAAATTTTTTTGGGGGGCCCAAGAGAGTGGGACCCTAGCTTGTTTAGCTTATACATAAATCTGGCACTGTTCAGGAACAAGTGGGAGGACGTTTCTGCTTCCCAGGATATTCTGTATATAATCATCATCATCTACACAGCCAGAAAATCATTGTGTTATGCAGGAGAGGACTTCCTGCAGATGCCATCCTCCAAGGAGGTCCCTCCTGCATGATTTCAGAAATGACAGGCCTTTAGTGTAGGGACACCTATCTTTTGGAGCGCCCTCCCACTGTGGAACAGAGAGGCTCCCTCTGTCTGGTTTCAGTGCCTGCTAAATATTTTCTTCCTTCAGCAAACCTTCTAACATATTTATTCCAGTTGGCATCTGAATTGAACTTATGTGTTTGCCGCTGATGTTTGAAACTGCTTTTGTAATAATTTTTGGTTTTTAAATATAATTTTTGCTTATATATGCACAATTGTTTTAACACAGAGCCTAGGGCTTACCAATCGAAAGGTCGGCGGTTCGAATCTCCACAACGGGGTGAGCTCCCATTGCTCAGTCCCTGCTCCTGCCCACCTAGCAGTTCGAAAGCACGTCAAAGTGCAAGTAGATAAATAGGTACCACTCCGACAGGAAGGTAAACGGTGTTTCCGTGCGTTGCTCTGGTTCGCCAGAAGCAACTCAGTCATGCTGGCCACATGACCCGGAAGCTGTACGCCGGCTCCCTCGGCCAGTAAAGCGAGATGAGCGCCGCAACCCCAGAGTCATCCACGACTAGACCTAACGTCAGGTGTCCCTTTACCTTTACTATGTAATTATATTTAGTAATCACTTTAGGAATGTCTCACGGGAAGTGATCCATAAATGGAATAAATAATTAAATAATATTGAAGATGCCCATTCTTGAACACAAAAACTTAAAAGAGAGACTCCAGGGTGAAACAGATGAATTACAATTCATCAAAACATTCTGTTCTATCACCTCTGCCTTGAATTTGGATAAAGTGCTTCTCTTTTTAAAGTTTCACTAAAGGTGTTAATTAACTTGCCAGTGTCAGAATGTTTTGCGAATGACCACTGTTAATACTGTGATCATCACTGTTTGTATTTTCTGCATTTTCCTTCCCTCTGACCTTAGCGTTTTACAGCTCTTCCCACAACTGTGTGTTTATATTCCCATTAACATGCCAGACTGTCACCACACAGCCCCATTGGAGGATTTGTAGTGCTGCATAGGGAAACTACATAAATACAGGTTACACAACACCAGTGGCTATCAGATGATTTTCTTTTTAAACAACAAAGCTGTTACGATCATTGCTAAGGGCATTGGTATTTAGATATTGGGCCGTGATCTTTGGGCTGGCCCTCTAGGGTTGCCGTACGTCCGGAATTTGCGTGGACAGGCGGAGTCCCCAGATCCTGCACGGTCCCCCTGTCATGTGGAATAACGACTCAAGACAACGTGCTATGGGATTAAATTGGCCACAACTTTATTAAATTTCAAATGTGGGTAGACCTTGGCTCAGGCATTGGCCGTTCTCCCTCCCCGGTCCCCAGCCGGGGACCTAGGGAGCATCAGGGTTATCCAGTGTGTGTGTGGGGGATGGGCCGGCTCTGGAGAACATATGTTCAAGCAGAGATGGCCGCCCCCGTAACGCCGCCGCCGCAGGGGAGAGCAATGACGACCTTTCGGTGTATGGCCAAAGCCTCCCTTCAGAAAACCCCTTTAACGGGGAACCCTGGTATCGCCGCCGCAAGAGGAAGATGGACAAAAGGATTCCGCCCAAGGCCTGATACCGCCAAAGTTGTGACGTTTTGCTACGGGAAAGGCGAAACCTGCCAATGCAGGGAAATTCCTTTCCGGCCCTTTAACAGCGACCTTAACGTAGCAGCGCCCGCATACCTGTGAAGAAAAGTTAATCTGCAAAACCTGTGAAGACAAGTTAACCTGCAAAATAAGACATTAACTGAGGGTGGGTAGGGTGGGAGAAGCTCTGGAGCCAAGTGAGGATTCCTAGGTAAGATCCTCCCTCTATTGTGTGGGCAGGTAATCCCTCCCCTACCTGGCCTGGTCTCCTTGGCAACGCTTCCCCCAGGTGGGATTGGACAACTGACTGAGGTAGGCGGAGACCTCCAGGTATCACACCTGAGGGAAGGCAAAGCCAAGCCTATGCTGTTGGGGCCACTCCAGATCTAGGGGCTGCACGCGTCCACGCAAAGGGCGCCCCCCGTTTTAAGCGGGGAGCGGTCATTCCTGGACATACCCAGAATACTGTGGTCGGAAGCAGTGTCCAGGTGGAAATCAGCAAAATGTCTGGGAAAATCCAAACGTATGGCAACCCATGTTGGCAGTGTTGTTGTTGCCAGTTTCCCTTAAAAATAGCTCAAAAATGGCATTTTTGGATGATTTTGCCAAAGAAGCTCAACAACTCAAAAAACATAGAAAAAAAACAAAGTTAACCACCAAGATCTTGGAATTATTATTCTTTCGTTAATGTTTGCATTGGCATTATAGAATAGGAGGAGGAGGAATCAATGGAGGTTTTGTAGGTAAGAAAGGGAAAGGCTATACAAACTGCGTTCTAAGTAGGGATTTCCAACAAAAATGGAAACAGGGTGGGAATGGCTGGTGTTGGCTTATTCATCCCATGTCCAGAACAGAATCAATCCCGTGAATATGAAATGTGTTGGCTATTGTCATTCCTTTCAGTTCACAAACAATGCATGATTGATTACATTTGCATTTTGTTTCCTTGGCATCAAGATGAATGGGGTTGAATAGTGTAATGACAATGCAATCCATTTAATTAATTAATTACATAAATATGTTAAAATGTGTAAATAATTGATTACATAAATTATGTGATTTTGCCACCACAGACAGTGAGCTATATGACATAGTATTTGGAAAAAGGTGAACTGCAGCAGCATGGAAACAATGCCGCAGGTGACAAATACCGGGCAGGACATAAAGTGACACCTGCTTACATCCCTAGTTCCAAGTATGGATGGACAGATCACTGTGTTCCTAGTCCATGTCGTCATCATCATCATCATCATCATTATTCTAAAAACACTTTTATTACCAAAGGAGCTGAGGACGACAAACCAGAAAGTAGAAACAATGCAATTAAAAACAAGAACTGAAACATATTTAAAAATTTAAAAACAAAGCAATTTTTCATAAGTTCACTCCCTGAATTAATACTAAGTTATTTGTTTTTAATTACAAAATGCATGTTTAAATATGTACATAAATATGTATTTATATCACAAAATACAAATCTAAAAATACATTTTTACCTACATAGATGCATCTCTAAATGTATTTTATTTAAAGATAACTAGCTTTAAAAAAAAATAAAAAAGAATTATTTTGGTACTTCGCCCGCCTTTTTTTTACTATTGAACTCTCTTGCAAAATTCAAAGAACAAAATCCAAAGAATAACATAAAGGTAAAGGTACCCCTGCCCGTACGGGCCAGTTGTGTCTGACTCTAGGGTTGTGCGCCCATCTCACTTAAGAGGCCGAGGGCCAGCACTGTCCGCAGATACTTCCGGGTCACGTGGCCAGCATGACGAAGCTGCTCTGGCGAGCCGGCACCAGCGCAGCACACGGAAACGCCGTTTACCTTCCCGCTATAAAGTGGTACCTATTTATCTACTTGCACTTAGGGGTGCTTTCAAACTGCTAGGTGGGCAGGAGCTGGTACCGAAAGACGGGAGCTCACCCTGCCGCGGGGATTCGAACCGCCAACCATGCGATCGGCAAGCCCTAGGCACTGAGGTTTTACCCACAGCACCACCCGCGTCCCAAAGAATAACATAGAGGTGCGCTAATAGGATTTTGTGTTTGCTATGCCATATACAAATTGAGGCTTCTAACCCCATTCCATGCAAAAGAGAAGACAAATTTGCAGAAAGCTTGCAATTTTTTGTCCTAAATGAACCAGGTTTCCCTTCTCAATTTTCTGAATCTAGAGATAATATCTAGAGTGACTCATGCATCAAGGAAGACCCAAAATCACACTTAAAATGAACCTGGGAGTTATTTCTTCACCTTCTGGAAATGACACTTCCTAGATCAGTTTTAAGCTGGTTTGGGGTCTTCCCTTTGTAGCACTAGGCAATCACAGCTTTAATTCATCCATAAGCTAAGTGATTCATCCATAAGCTAAAAACAATGAAAGGCAGGTGTAGGCTCATGTCTCACAAAGCAATCATACTAAATGGTGCCTGCACATTTTGCTTCATAACTTTTGTTCTAAAAAGATTTACTTTTTAAAACAACAACAACTAAAGTTCAGAATCCAGGGCCCTGCTGGGTCTGGGCCCAGCACAGATGCTCCTCTTGTATCACTTCTTGGCAGTCCTCCACCTGAGGCCAGGTTTTCTTTAAGCAGACAGTGCTGAATTTAAAAAAAATGTGCCATCTCAGGGGAGTGTTGAGTGTGCTCTAGGACTCCTGCTCAATGTGAAACATAAATGGAGCCTGTGCCTTTGAGCACTTTCCAGAATCCTTTGCAGCCTGCAGTGGGTCCTTAGCAGACATGCTGAAATGGAAAGAATCCCTGAAACTAGAAAGTTTGAATCCTGCCATGCCAAACATTTCTACAGTAGCAGTGTTGGGAGAGAATGTTATCTCAACGTGAAACAGGGTGGATAATTTAGGGATTTAGAAATAAGAAGCAATAAGGCAAGAGCTAAAAAAAGAAAAGAGAGAGGGGGAGAAAAGCACCCCTCACATCACACATTGTGCTTACTAAATCTGCCTTCCCTTTTAATCATGTATGGCCTGTTCCTCAAAGCACTCAATTGGCATTCTGACTGCTAAGCTTTCTTGATCACTTAAAAGTGACATTGAGCAGAGGAAGCAGAAAGAAGCAGTAGGGCAGGCATTCCCAGAACAAAGCTGATCTACTAAATAACTTGTCAATTTCACTTGTGGGGAAATCATGATATACCCTCCAACATTTCTCCAATGAAATAGGGACGTCTAATTCCATAATGATAATTTTGCTATTTATACCCAACACATTTTACTGGTTTACCACTCTGGGCAGCTTCCAATTTATATAAAAACATAATAAAACATTAAACATTTTTTAAAAACCCTTCCTTATACAGGATTGCCTTCAGATGGCTCAGGGGTCAGATGACTCCACACCCTCCAACATTTCTCCAATGAAAATAGGGACATCCTGAGGAAAGGTGGGTTATTCCAAGATCAAATCAGAAACCAGGACTGCTTTTCTAAATCAGGTATGTCCCTGGAAAATAGGGACACTTGGAGGGTCTGTCATTATGTGCAGATCTATCACAAAACAGTTTCACTCTATGTCTCATTTTCCAATCATCTGTCTCATGGTTACTAATGTTGGTCAAGGCCTGCATTGATTAGCTCATACATTCACTAGATTTACAAAATGGCCCTGAAACCTGGTGGCTGAAATCTTAAAGTTTAGTTAGCCATGCTGCAAATTTAACTTGGCTTGGCAGCCAATCACTTGCTCAAGGTGGAGGAGGGACTTGGGCTCTATAGAGAACTATAGTGGGCTAGAGAATTTAAGCAGAGAAAACAACCAGCTGTTAAAGTATGCATAACTATATTTGTCATGACTTTACTTATGGGCCACTCTGTTTAATAGCTTTAGAAGACTATTAAATGAATTCATATACAGTGGTACCTCGGGTTACATAAGGTTCAGGTTACATATGCTTCAGGTTACAGACTGCTAACCCAGAAATTGTACCTCGGGTTAAGAACTTTGCTTCAGGATGAGAAATAGTGCTCCGGCGGCACGGCAGTAGCAGGAGGCCCCATTAGCTAAAGTGGTGCTTCAGGTTAAGAACAGTTTTAGGTTAAGAACAGACCTCCAGAACGAATTAAGTTCTTAACGCGAGGTACCACTGTACAGGTAACTTGCAACTTACAGTTTTATATGCATTGCCAGATCTTATTCTCTCTTTTTTTCATGATGCAAAAATAGTGCAAAAAAATGGCAAGCACAGGAAAAGGGGTGGCTGTGAGAGCAGGGGGGAAATGGGCAGAAGCCTTGGGTGCAGAAGATGATACGATCAAGGCTGAAACAGTGAGTGTATGCTGGCTAAACTTGTGAAAGGAATGCATACACAATTTCAAGGGATTTCTAAGCATTGCCACTGAGGTAGAGGATATTTTACATATGGCAAGGCAAGTAGGTGGTGGTGGTTTTGTTGCCCTCATCTAGGAAGAAGTGGAAGAGCTGATTGAAGGCCGGTGGATGGTGGCTTTTGAAGATTTGTCAGATAAAGTTCAGAATGCAAGGATATGGATGAGGACGATGAGCATGAGCAAGATAGCTGGAACATGCAGCAATTGTCTCAGCTCTTCCAAGTCATAAAGCACACAATTTGTGTGCTTTATGACTGGTTGCAGAGTTTGAGCCCTCCATAGAACACAGCCTCAATATCATCCATGGGATTACAGACACTCTGAGGCCGTACAAGGAAATGTTTGATGAACTCAAGAGGCAACAGCAGCAGCTGCCAATCACCATGTTACTCACATAGAAACCAGCAGCAGCAGGAACAGATGTGCCTGGGCAACCTGCTTCGGCATATGAACCACAGCCAGGCACTTCTTCTGGCTACCTGTCAACCCCCTGGTCCTCATGTCATCTGCAGCAGCATCCAGCAAGAGTACATTTGTAACCAGAGCTTTTAAAAAACATTTTAAAAACTGTTTTCTATTGGTTTTTTAAAAAATATATTATGAGGGGTGCTCTGGCTTTACAACTTTTGCTTATACATGCAATGACCAGAATCACAACCCTGAGAATTACCTGTACAACACTTGTGGGGACCACTTGACCCTCCAGATGTTGATGGGCTGCAGCTCCCTTCAGCAGGGAAATGATCTGGGATAATGGGAGTTGTAGTTCAGCAACTTCTGGATGGCCAAAGGTTCTCCACACCTAATATATGAATAGGCCTCTGAAAAGCAGCAGTCGGGTAGCAATAACACACATAACTGCTGCCTCCCGTGTTGTTTTTGCTGTGTTTGTGGTACCAAAGTGAGGATAAGGGGATTTTCTGTATGCTCTGTTTGAGGCCAGGGGTGGATGAATCTGTTGATTTTGGTTTCTTAAGTTTCCAAACTTACATTCAGTTCATCCCATTTCAGAATCAGTTTGAGATTCCCCTCCACCTACAAAATCCATTTAAACCCATATGCATTTCAAGCACATTTCTCCTAAGAGACACACTTTTAAATATGTAGTTTTGCCTACATATACATTTCTACAAGCTATTTCCCCTAATATAGCATCTATTTTTATGTTATCTCCATTAACAACAGACCCTCCAAGTGTCCCTATTTTCCAGGGACAGACCCAAATTTACAGAAGCTGTCCCAGTTTCTGATTTGATCCCAGAATGTCCTGCTTTTCCTTAGGATGTCCCTATTTTCATCGGATAAATGTTGGAGGGTGTGGAGTTATGTGATCCCTGATTCAAGGAAATATGTAACTATACAACTTTTAGGAGACATCTGAAGGCAGCCCAGCATGGGGAATTTTTAAAATGTCTTTAATATTTAAAACACAATGTTTTGTTATGTTTTTATATATGTTGGAAGCCACCCAGAGTTCCTGGGGTAAGCCAGTCAGATGGGCAGGGTATAAATAATAGAATTGTTGTTGTTTTTGTTGAATAGGACACCCCTGTTTTCACCAGATAAATATTGGAAGGTATGATATAATGACTGGGCCATAGTAACCATGGATGAATAGGTATTTGAGCCCTGGTCTCCCTGGTCCAGCATTCTCGCCACTGCACAACATTGGCTCTTTAGTGTTCAGTGAAAGCACCCATTTTTTATAGTGGCAGTTATACCTGCAGTGTTTGGCACAGGAAAAAATTGCAGTCTAATCTGCTGAGGAAGGAAAGCAGGAGCAATTATACAGGAAACACTCCTCTCCCACCCCCCTCCCAAGTACACACAAAGACTGTGCAAACATTACACAAACTTTTTGTTTTTGTTGTGTTCTATACTTAGAGGGTTAGGTTGTTTTTGCCAAGCTACGCTTTATCACTATTTGCATAATTTCTCCTAATTTCACCCAACATGTGCAAAAGCAACAAAGTTGCTTCTACTGCATTGTGCTTTAATTCCTAAGAGTTCATTAACCACAAGATGAAATTATGGGGGGGGGGGGGATCTGTGTCCCATTCCCCCCAAACCCTTAAATAGCTTTTCAGATACAACTAGTGTGAGATTTAGAAACCTTGAATTCCAGCAGGGCAGTAAAAAGAAGAAGAAGAAGAAGCAGAAGCTTACAAAAACAGCCTTTTCTTTTTCAAAATAACTAATTTTACATCCTTTTTTCAACAGATGATCATACTGTAAGAAGGGATATCTTCTGCATAAGATCCCGGTTTCCAAGGGACAGCTTTTAGTTCTCTCCCTCCTCTGCCCAATGCTAACAGGAACGAGCTCTGATAGAGGATGGTAAGTCACGTGTTAATGATGGTTTATGTCCTCCAAGAAATGAACAAAGAAGCCCTGTGAATGATGTAGATGTGGAACGTGCTAATGTTACTGAACAACTGTACATGTTGTTGTCAGCATAAGCATACATCAATTCTGATGAAGGGGGCAACCATCACGTGACATACAAACGAACATGACTTTTGGTCTTAATGTCTGGCTGCTGCTAATTTAAATTCCTTCAGAAACTAGGGGAGGAGAAAAAGCATATATTATTCATAGCAATAACATATTGGATTGATATAGCATTCCTTCTGCCCCCCTCTGATCAATAAATAAAGTTCAATACATCTTGCATATTCAAAAGAGCACAGATTTTCACAGCGACATCAGCAGCAGAACTCCTACAAATAGCAGCTGAAGTGGGTTTGAACCAAACTGGGCTGTCATTCAGTTAAAGAAAACAGAAGTTATCACATGTATTTTAGGTGATTAATGGATTAACCAACACACAGGTTTTAGGTGATTAATCAATTGTCTGCACAGGTCTGAATATAGCTAAAGCAGGGATGGGGAATGTTTGGTCTGCTAGACTCCAGTTCCTGTCACTCTCCAGCCAGCATGGTCAGGGATGATAGGATTTGTGGTCCAGGGGCAACTGGAAGGCACTACATTAGCTACTCATGACATCACTGATTAATTGATTAAAAATTGAAGCCCAGAGCCAAGTACACACAAGAATCTGAACAATTTGTACATCTGAATAAAGTCGCATAATTGAGATTTGAATGTGAGAAAACAAATGTGAAATACACCACCAGAGATTCAGGGAATCTTGGATTCATTCTTGCCTAGTTCTCACATAGATGACTTGCTGTGTTAGTATTGGGTTGGTTGTTCAAGTTAACATAATGTTTTAGGAAATGTTTGATGCGCAAATCTGTTGGAAGCATGTTCGCACAGGTGAGAATTTACTTGATCTTACAAAAATCAAAAAATGAGTGGCCAGTCCCTATTTACCCAGAAACAGGTGTCTTTGAACACACAACACCTTGATGGGGGTCACCAGGGACAAAAGTAGGAACTTTCAGTGGGGTAGGTGTGGTGCTCCTGCAAGGTGAGTTGCCCATGGGAACATCGCTCTGTCAGTCAAGTATAGGGATGGGTGAATCTGTTAGTTCCAGTATATCTCCATTTCACATTTGTCCAGTCTTAGGTTCTGTTCTCCATATTTCCACATCAGTTTGGTTATTCTTTTATTTCAAAGTCCTCATGTTAAAATTCATCAAACGTTTCTCCTAATATGTACATTTGTGTATGCTATTTTACTCAATTTTGCAACATATATTTTCCTCAAGGCAATGCATATTTGTATGCTATTTTCACCAATATGTGCATGTTACTTGGTTAGAGAACCGCAATGCAACTCACATAAATGTGAATTTCAAAGGACAGCTGTGTTTTGGTTTGCTTATTGTTTTGGAAAGTATGAATTAGGTAAGTTTGCCTTTAAATAGAAACAAAGTTTAATTTCTTTTATCTCCAGTGCTGGTTCTGAGTTATAAAGTCTTAAACAGCACACAACCACAATGCCTCAGGGATTGCCTCTCCCATATGAACTAACCTGGATCCTGCATTTACCATTTGAGGCCCTTTGTCATGAGAGGTCTGGAGGGCAGCAAGATGAGAATGGGCTTTTTCTGTGGTAGCTCCCCATTTGTGGAATGCTGTCCCCAGGGAGGCTCACCTGGTGCCTTCAGTAAGTGCCAAGCAAAAAACTTTCTATGTTTCCCGTGCCTTTGGCTGATGAACATGCTATGGCTTTTTAAGTGTGTTGGAGGGAGTTGGGGGGGGGGGGTTGGTTGGTTACTGGTTTGTTTTTTGTTTTATTATGTATTTTTTTCATTTTGTATTTTTATGTTGTGAACCACCCTGTGCCTACAAAAGCTAGCTATTGGACTCTTTTTGGCAGGAAACTTCTTTTGGAAAATGGGGAAAAAACACTTTTGGGAAATTAAAAAGCAGGCTTGCTACAGCACTATTTTCCATCTTATGGATACTGTAGCAGGTATTTAATATGAAACATGCCTGAATAACAGAAGTGAGTTAATGCCAGGAGTTATAAAAATTCAGCTGTCATTTCCCCCTTTCAGCCTTCCATGGTCAGCTCATTAGTCAAAGACATGGTTGCTAATTGTTCAAGCTGTGTGAGCTGCAGGGACATCCATACTCCACATGGGAAAGAGATGGCAGTCTCACATCTTCAGGCTGAAATCTGCTGGTATTTTAGCGTCCTTCCTCACATTTTGTCACACCCCCCCTTAAAAAAATATGGAGAAAGGTATAATGCATATTCATTGTTAGATGGCTTTTTCTTTTGTACAGGGAGAGGGAAAATATCAAGCAAGCCTTGTTATGCTTCAGGCTACCATTTGCAAAAGTGCCAGTTATTACAATACACTGTAACCTCAAGGTACCTCTAGAGGAGTTCCACTGCAATCTTCTTTCAGATGGTGAATATTACACACTTAATAATTGGGCTGGAGACCTGGGAAGCTAGTTAATAGAGTTGTTATGAAGGACGCAACAGAACGTGAAAAATAATTAGTCAGTTTGACATGAGGTGTCATAGCTTCTTTGGAGATACACCTGGATTGGATTCACAGAGATGCCTTTCCCCAAAGAGAATACTAGATTGCTATAAGTATTATCCTACCTAATTCTTGCTTTTCCACAACTCTACTCTTTGTTGCTATTCCCCCCCCCCTTAAATGCTCAGATAAATTTGAAATGTTTCCAATTGTTTGCATCTTTCAGCCCAGTTCATCTGGGGAAACCTATGTGTGCATGCATTTCTTAGCTATCAACAGGTTCACTCACATACCCCAGGTCATATATCAAAACTGAATGTGTGTTCACATTCCATGTTTATATAATGTGTATATACTCAAATATATATGTACTCAAATGGTTGAGCTGTACACTCACACAGTTATTCACATGTAGTATGCAATGTAGTATGCAATGAGAGTACAGTCTTTGTCTCTTTGGGCATAATTGTTGAGCTTGTATAGACACTTGCAGACTGAGATAGTTTGTGTTCTGTGTAACAGGTCTAGAGTTCTTAACACAGGAGGAGAGGAATTTTTGTGGAAGCTTTTAGTACACACAGGAAGGTTTCAGAGGTTTAAAAGGAACATAAACAGAGGCCAAAATGTTCATCCCATTGTGAACGGGAGATACCTGGCAGGAAGGTAATATACGTGAGAAGCTCACCAAACCTTTATCTCTGGGAAAGAAGGCAATGGAATAACTTGCAAAGGAGGAAAAAAAACAGGAGTCACTTCCAGAAAACCTGTTTATTGAGCATTCATCCTCAATTGTTCCTGGGGAAAAACACTTTCCTTATCACAGAATCTCCAGATTTACGGGGAAGTGAGTTCATTGCACAAGAGCTTCCAATCAACTTTCATTGCTCAGTTTCTGAATTTGCTGGCATGCGATTGAAGCCCATCTGGGATTAGTAACAGTCTGGAGGGGCCCAGGAGTGTAACCCATCTTCCTCAAATAGGTTAATTGGCCACATTGGTTGGGAGGTGCAGGAAGTTATGAGGCAGTTCAGGCTTGGTGAGCACACTTGGGTACTTTTAAAGGGGAAGACAATAGCTCCAAGACCTGGCTTCATGGCTGTGGGACTTGATTGCATCAGAATCATAGAACTGAAGAGTTGGAAAGGATCATGAGGGCCATATAGTCCAGTCCCCCGCAGTGTAGGAATCTTTACTTGTGAAGGAGCACCTGCTAGGAGTGGTGTGGCCACAGTAGAGCATAGGCCAGGAAGGCCTCTCTGCTCTGTTGAGTATGGGCTGAGGCCTTTGGTTATTAGTTAGATCCTGCACCTTGTCACCCCATATGCAGATCAGTTCTGGGTTTAAATAATTAAATAAATGTGGGCCAGTCCACCCAAACTCTACATCTTGCCTCCCCACCCATCCACCATGTGGTCAAAATCTCTCAGCTACATTTATCATCACTGCCACTATCATCATTAACATCTGTATGACGCCCTTTCTCAGGGTGGCATACATAGGCACAGGCTGCATTTAACCACCAAACAGCCCTGTGAGGTAGGTTAAACTGAAAGAAATTGATCACCCAAGGCCATGAATGGAGGAGGGGTGTTAACACACATCTCCCTGGATAAATCACCCACACTCTAGCCACTACACTGCACTGGCTATCTGCACTACTGTAGAGTACTGGTTAGAGTTTCAAGTCAGGCCTAAGGAGAACAGAGTTAAAATCTCTGATTGACCCTGAAGCTCTCTAGGTGACCTTGGGCCAGTCACCATCTCTCAGTGTAACCCACCTCACGGGGTCATTGTGAGGGAAGAGCTTTGTACACCACCCTTATTTCTCCTTGGAGGAAAAGTGGGATACAAGTGTAAAAATAAATACATAAAGGGTTTGACTGGCATTCTGAGACACCTTCAGTGGATGCAGGAAAGGTATGGTATGCATATTAAAAAAACAAAATGAACACATTTATTTATCTATCTTGATTTTTGCACTGAAAACTGTACTTACATGAAGACCGAGGCAGGACTTAAACAGTTTATGTTCCTCTGTGTTACCTTTTTCAACTGTCTTTAGTGATGTCTGTAATTTTCTCTCTCTTTCTCTCCTTATCTTAACACCAGCAGGTCATATTGTTGTGACATCATGTTTTCTTCTTCTTCCAGGTAGTGCTAGGGATGACTCTGGGTAAAGAGCACTGATCTTTTGTTCTTTGAGTCACTGTGTTCTTTTCTTTCTCCTTCCAGAAAACAGGATTGGGAGAAAGCAAACTCAAATGAAGAGGAAAAGAAAGGATCCAACCAACACACGGTGCAGAAAATTGATTTTGGCGAGTAATGAGGGAAGCAGTGGTATCTCTCCTCTTCAAATTGTAATTAAATCAAGAATTGTGTTTGTCGTGCTATTTTTGAAGCTGTCATACACTTCAGTAATCAGTGATGCTACACTGCAGGATTACTAAATAATATAAAGCTCTCACTCCAACACACGTCAGCAGCAACACCTGTCCTGATGGTTGCTGTTCAGAAAGACTCAGGCTACTAGTTTGTTTTGTCTTTTGAGGAAGGAGAAATTGCAGGAATCAGCTAATGCATTTTGATAGGAAATATTGTTTCTGCCAATTGCACTGAAAAGAAAAATACAAAATGACTCTTACAACTTCCTTAAGACTAGTGTGGTGCAGAGACTCTTGCTTGCACTCCCTTCCCCCAATTTTACATCAGTCAATGCTAGTGAAATTCTCCATGAGTCTGGAGCACATTTTTATGATTCATTTACCTGTCTTTGGAGATGGCTGAGTCATGTATGTGACTGTCCTGTCTTTCATTCTGAAAATGATCTCCTGGTGGTCTCTGGTTTGCAGACCTCCAAGGTGCATGCACTTTAATAAAGACCAGGGGAGGTAATCAAGAGGTTTGTCCTTGCACAGGGCTTTTCAAGATCCGGAAGTGTGAGCAGGCAAGGAGGCTGCAGAATGCTGGGGAAATCTTAAACATGTAAGAATAGCACATGCACCAGCCAGGGGCCACTTAGGTACACTTAGGTACACTTCTAGTATATTATTAATGCACCACAATGAGAAACAAGGGAGAAAACTCACTTCTATTTTCCCTCTTCCTGTGATTGCACTGTTGCTGCCTTTGGAAAAGGAGAAGAAGAGAAAGGATTGGAGGGCTTTGTGGGTGGGGTGGGGTGGGGGTTGTGTCTAAAAGAGTGGGGAGGACAATAATTCTTCTCCAGCTCAGAATTAACATCTTTTCTGGGGCAAGCTGTATGAACCCCCAAGGATGCATTCATGTTATAATTATTTAAAATTCTAAACCACCCTTCCTCTGAAGACTACAGGGCAGTTTGCAATATAAAAACACCAAAATACACGCCATAATAACAAACAAACACAACCCACCCCCCTCCAACAGTTAAAAAGGCCATGGGTTATTTAATTAGCCAAAGGCCTGGGAGAAGAGGAATGTTTTTGCCCGGCACCTAAAGATATGTAACTAAGGTGTCAGGCAGTTATTACATGGCAATTTATTCCATTTATGTACTATTCCCCTAACTGCTAATTTCCACGTTATATTTCAGCTTTCACATGACAAGAAAAGCCACTCTGGAAAACTAATGGAATATATTGCACATTTAGTGGGGGAAAACCCATGTTCATTGCTTCCACAAGAAATTTGATTCCATCCCCATTAACCCAGAAAAAAATTGTGGGAGTGAAATGATGTAATCTGGGGTGGCATGCAGTTCTTTCCTGCCATTTTCATGGATGACTCGTGGGAGGAGAGACACATGTACTTGCAGGAAGCTTGTGGAATTGGCAACATTGTCCAATGATGTCCATTGTTGTGTCACACCATGTACACTGGTGTGAATGAGATTTGGTGCAACATGCCGGTATAGCCATTCAGAAAGCTACCATTCCATAGCATTACACTGTGAAAGGAACACCAGAAAATGGGACAGAAACACTAGCATTAGAATCAGGAAAACTAGCACAATATTCCCCATCTCCGAATGCATTCTAAATTTTGTATCTTGGTCTCGATGAGGTGAGCTTTGCCAACATCCCTAAAGGCAGCTCCTTATTGGGGCTTACTTACGACAATATTTTATGGGCATTATTTTCCTTTCCCCCTCCTTCCCCTGATATGTATTTTCCCCTTCTTTGTAATGCCAGGCTGCCAATTTTTGCCTATGATGCACGAGACCGCTTGTGAGAAAGGGCCTCCCTCTGTGTAATGCAGTCTGTCTTCTATATCAGAAGGTGCAAAATTTGCAGAGCGAATGAGGTTCCTTGGGAGTTGTTTGTCTGCCACAGTCTGGAAGACATTGCATGGAGGAAGGCTGGGGGTCGTGAAACGGAATGCAGTTAATGAGCTGCACTGAGCACAGACACAAGAGAGCAGTTTTGAAAACATTGGCCGCAACGTGGGAACGATGTATCCAACATGTAGTCCTGCTGGCTACAAAGTAATAGGGACTCAGGGGGGAAACTTTCTGGCGTTTGCTGAAAACCTCTTCATTTCAGTGTTGTTGCCAGGAGTGAATTGCGCAGAGTTTAGCATTAAATAATTCATTGAGATTTGGGTTGTTGTTGTTCTTTTTAAAGGAAGGTGGGCTTTTGCAAGGCAACCTGGTGGGCTCACTTAACCTGGAAGATGAATGATAAGAAAAACCAATAAATCTAGAGAAAAGGCAAATAAGGGGAGACATGACAGAATAAAATTACGCCTGGAGTGGAGGGTGAGTTTATTTCTTTTCCCTTCCCTCATAATGCTCAACCATGAGACCATCCAATGAAGTTGAATGATGCGTGATTTGGACAGAAAAGCAAAATTATTTGGAGGTCCATGTGGTTCAAGAGGCAGGCCAATTGCCTGTTCGTATTGGGGTTGCACTCCCTCTGAAAGGAGCATGTTTGCAGCTTGGTATTCACCTTGATCTGTCTTTGTCACTCCAGGTCCAAGTGGCCTCTGGGGCTAGTAGTGCCTTTTTGCCAGCTTTGGCTGGTTCTCCAACTATATGGCCATTCCTGGACAGGGATAGCTTGACCACTGTAGTTCATGCATAGGTTGGGTTACTGAGATGCACTCTATGTGGTGCTGCCCTTGGGTCTGGTTCAGAAACTCCAGGTGGCATAAAATGCAGCAGCCAGACTGCTGATGGGGGCATCTTGCTGACAAAATGCGACACTATTGTTAAAGCAGCAGCACTGGCTTCCAAATTACTCTCAAGACAGGTTCAAGACAGGGGTGCACTTTGGGCTTTAAAATTTCAGCAGTGCCTTGGGCAGCACCAACATTCAGCAGCCCCCTTGCCTTCTGTTGTTCATCATTTTTACAGCACCCCTTGAGACACCCTCTCAGCTTGGTGCCCAGTGTGGGTGAACTGGTCGTGCTCCCCTACATCTGCCTCTGTTCATGGACCTTGCATTCATGGACAACATGAGTGCAGGTTACGTCAGGGATTACCCCAACTCTTATATCCCAGTTTGATCACTAAAGCCATCTGCAGGAGTATCGTTGGTCGTTCTCCAAATTGGTGAGGCTCATTTGACAACAGCAATAAACTGAGTCTATTGTGTGATTGCCCCAGTGCTGTGGAAAACTCTGCTAATAAAGATTCAGCAGGCACCTTCTGTGCCAACTTTTAAATGCTTGCTGAAAACTTTTTGATTCCACCAGTCCTATGCAGGCAATTAAGAATGCATTTGTAGTGGACCCACCACTTACTACCACCAATTAATAATGCAGTGGAGCCACTCCCACTAACTGCCCCCAATTAAATATAGTGCACTCACCTCACAGTACACCCATTACACAAATTTCTACAATTTACCACAGATTATCTAGCGTGGGACTTGTGGGAGGGAAAACTTAATGATTAGAGTCTCATGCAGGAGTTGATTCAACAAACAAGAAAACTTTTGTTAAACAAAAGGGGTTTATGAAACAGAGTGGGTCAGGAAATGTGCTCTTTCAGGTAGAAGTTAACTTGTTTACTTTAGCTAACTCTAAGATGTTTCAAGCTTAAACACACCACTATAGGCACAGCTCTTCTTAAACTTCAGTTTAAGATGATTAGCTTGACTCAGAACCAGTTCTCCTTACCTCACTCCCTATCTCCCAACCTGACACCTGTTTAACGTCTCAAATCATATCATATCCCTCTTCTCAAATCCAGCCCTAACTCTCATCTTAAATCCAGCGCTATCTAACTCCCCCCCCCCCCCAAGTGCTGTTCATCCCCCTTCTGTGGCTAGCTGACTTTGAAGCCCATCAGAGAGAGGCTCCAGCACTCTGGCGGAATTTCAGAGGGACTGCATCACCAGACTCTGCTCTGGCTCTGCTGTCAGTCACAGTATCCTTCCACAGTAGTTAACTGAAGTCTGTTTTTTAAAAACCCTTAATAGCCTTTTATGCTTCCATTGTATATTTTCATTGTTTTAAACTGCTTTGATTTCTTCCTTTTTTATATAAATAAACATGACTCCCTTATGTATCAATTATTATATTTGTCCACACCTCCATTTGTCCCTTGCTTAGAGGGCTCCCACTCAACATGTGATTTCTAAGCCCCGCTTCATTTGCCCCACTATTTTCCCCTTGGGAAAAGCCACTCTTTACTGCTGAATTAGAGTAAATGTCAATTCACGGAAAACCTGATTGATGTTTGCTCCAATTCAGCAGGAAATAGTGGGTTATCCCTGGGGGTGGGGGGAGTGGCAAGTCAAGTGGGAGTTTTGGACCAGCCCTTCATTGCATCACAATTCTGTTCTACTGTTTTATGTTGTTGTTGTTGCTAAACTTCACTCTAGGAATGAGGGAGAAATTTGGTTCACTTTTCATTCAAAGACAAACTCACTTTCAGAAACAATACACAAATGAGTCCCCCCGCCATGCCCATACTAGAGTGAAGTGTGCATAGTGGGAAATATCAATATTTGGGAGAATCTACTTTGCAAAAATGTTTATATTTGGATAATTTGCAGTAAAACACATTTTCATTTTTACAAAAACAGCAGCAGCAGCACAAACTCATGTGGAAAGGTAAGATTTGAAAACTAATAAACTGAGAGAAACTGAAGTTGGCACAATTGCCTATTCCTTCATTGCTCCTCTGATCATCAGCTCAGAAAACTGTTGCCTTGTTTATGCTACAGCTTCCTACTGCCTCTTGACTAGTGGTTCCCAATGTGGGCAGTACAATCCCTGAAAGTTGGGATTCCCTAGGGGGGTGCACTAAGAGGCAAGGGGGCCACTGGAGATGACTATCAGACCTTGAATAGCAGGCATCACAGGATAAAATCCACAAAGTTTTTTGGATTAATTAAACTCAATAGTTTTTACTAAGGTTTGAATAAATATTGACTTAAATGTTACTGTTTTGAATTTTAATGTTTCATTGTCAGCCATAGTGGGTTGTGAAAACCAATATGCTTTTGATAGGGTAGGGGAGCACTGGGGATGAGTTAATGCAACCAATGGGGAGGTGGCCTAAGAAAGGTTTGGGAACCACTACTCTAGGCCTTAAGGCCAGTTACTCCCAGTCATGTATTTGGCCTGGGTCGGTGGAGGAGATTGGAGTATTTGCTTTGCTCAGCCGGTGTTTCCTCCTCAGTCCACCACCTGCTTTATGTACAATTCTGACATCCATATCTTGCCTTATGGTCTTGACAAGGATTCACAAAGATTGTTTGCTCAGCAATAAATTATTCCTGAGTGTGTGGGGGCGTGGGGGGTGGGGGGATTCCTGAGCAGCCTGGGGATCCTTATTCCTGTTTGACACTTGTTCAGACTTTGTAAGTAAACATATTTCACCTGTGACAGCCCTTGCTAAATTGTCGGCAGGAGTATCTTGTCTGTTGTAAACAGCTTTTACTTGCTCCCTTGTGTGCATGGTGGGGTTTTTATTTTTCTTTTCTTTTCTTTTGTTTTTTGGAAGGACATATTGTTCAGGAAGTGTCATTCACAATGTGGTGCTTCTCTAATACATCCATTGCAGTTGTTAGTTACTTTACTCTGCAGCAAGGCCACGGGAGACCCCTGAACACCCAGTACCTCCAAAAGAAAATACCACACTGGATCTGAGGGTGAAAAGCAAAGACAGAAGTTGTTTGTTTGGTTTTCCAGAGGCCCTATCTCGACATGCTGGGGACTGAGACTGGGACCTTTTCAGAGCCTCTACCAGATTACTAGCTGGGGTTGCCTTTAGAGCTCATGCAACTCTTTCATAAAACATCTGCACTGCCTGCCAGTTTGTTTCGAGGCCCATACCAAAGTGCTCATGTTAATAGTTAAAGCCCTGAAAAACTTGGGCCCCAAATATCTGAAAGACTGGTGTTCTTTCCCTGCAGAACCTCCTGGGTGTTAAGGTCAGCAGAGGGGCCCCCATGGTAGGTCCACCTCCCTCTGAATATTGGGGTGCATGGTCTGGGAGAGGGCATTCTTTGTGGCAGCCCCTAAGTTGTGGTATTACCTCCCCACAGATATGTGTTTGGCATCTTCTCTATACAGCTTTTGATGAATGCTGAAGGCAGGGCGGTGGGGGTGGGTTGCCCCGGGTGTCATCACTGAGGGGGTGACATTCGGTGCACCACCTGCCCGTAACTCCCAAGCCTAGCCCGAGCAGTCAGGGAAAGGGGCGGAACTGTGCCTCCTTGCCCCTGGGTGCACAGCATGTGCGCCTCTCCAGGTGCCAGAGCAGCTAGCTCTGCCTCTTGCTGAAGGTAATCTTTCTGCTGGCCTTTGGCATCTGAGGTGTGTTTCCAAGGCCCAACATATTCCTGTGATTGTGCTCTGTTCTAGGACTTGCTGATGAAGGGCAGGTAAATCATAATATCGTAATAGGGCATCTGCTAAGGATCAACCCCATAGCCAACTTCCAGATGCCGCTGACCATACTACCCTTCTATCCTGCTGTTGTTGCCTTCTTGTCTGCACTCCTCACACAAGTGAGCAAGGATAAGTAGCAGCAACCATGGTTTGCCCAAATGTCTTCTCCTGAGAAGTATTGCAGATTGGATCCAATAGGAAGGGGCAAGTGAATGGGCAGCCATTTTGAGCACTGGTTTTTTCCCCAAGCGTGGTTCAGCTGATTCCTCCAGGGCCTGTGGCTCTTTCTCCTACATGCGGAATAGCTCACTTTTGGCATTAGCAATCCACTGTGTATGGCTTAACTCACTTTAGTGATTATGTGCAGGAAGGGGAACTGTGAGTTTCAGCTAGGTGACTGCCTGAGCCACATTTCAGAGTGAGCAGCAGGCCCTGAGACATGCTTTCTAAGCCAGGGGGTGGGATAGGGGCATGAAGGGACTATCTCCAAGATATGAGGCCTGGAAGGTGGTGATGCAAGAAGGCCTATCTGCTCACCTTCGGGGTGTGAACTGGGTAAAGGAGGTGCAGCCATTCCCCCATTGTGCATTGACAAGGGTTTCTGACTTTTTGTTTTTGAGCTAGTTCTCACACTTACAGTCATCGCCTCCTCTCTCTTTGCTTTGTTTAAAATCAATAAAGTGCCCCTTGTTCAACCCACCCTATGGTATATAACTCTTTATTAGGCCATCCGGGTGCAATCTCTGACTTGCCAAAGCTAAACACTCATACTTCTATAAGTCTCCATCATTTCTAAAGCCCATGACAATAAACCTTAATTAGGACTTGGCAAAGGAAATTCAGCACTAATGCATCATATATTTTATGAAAGAAAATCTGAATTGAGTAAAAATGATTGACGTTTTTAATCAGCTCTGTAACTAGAGACTACTATGGTCATTAATTGGCTGCTTATTGTGCTCTTGTATTGCCAAATTGCGTACCTTACTGGGGGGGATGTCCATTTCCACTGAGAAATTGATATTTCAAGACAAATATACCTTTGATTAAAGCCCCCTTTACCCAAACACTTTCTCCTTGAAACCTGTTAAATCATCTCATTCATTTCCAACTCCTATTAATATTAATGCAAGTGAGAAACCATAAAATGGATAATTAGATTGGATCCCACTAACATGACTATAAACTAATGAAATGCACTGCAAACTAGAGTAAACTTTACTAAAAGAAATAAAGCCAATAGGATAAAACAAAATCACAATATTCCATAGGGGGGTTGAATGTCCACTTTCAGTAGTGTTTACCCATGAAATCCATCAGGATATATCCATGTTAGCAGCCATCAAATCCATAATTCATGAAGAGAAAGCAAATTAGAGAAACACACCAGCTTGTACTGAGGCTTTTAAAAAACCCACAAAAGCCTGCTTGTGTAATGCAACTCCCACAAAGCATTTATGCTGAATGGAGAGTGGAATAAAAGATAATCAGCAACTGATTATATCTTGCACATTCATTTCTTGTCTCTGTGATTGAAGGAAGATTTATCAATATTTTCTTCTTACAACTTTTATAAATAAACCATCAATGCCCAAACACAGCACATGGATGATCAAGATTCCTTTGATGTCAGCTGTGAATCTAGAAATGCTGATTATTGTGGTAACTGGAGACCATTGCAGCACAAACTACAAAAAAGTCTTGTGGAAATTTAAAGACTGGTAAGTGTCTTATGGGATGTGATTTTGTGGTCTCAAGTGAGGACTGTTGGATAACTCTGATGTAAACAGAGACAAGTGTGACAACTGCCGATGCCACTCCCATCTGTTAGTGTGGGAGTGAATTTGCAATGCCCCAACTCCCCTCCCAATCAGATTCAGTTGGTTGGGTCCAGGGGAGGAGTTTTGTTTGGCCAAATGGAGAGGAGAGGAGAACATGGCTGTTTAAGCCTGCTCCTCCCCAAAGGACACAGTCTGTTCCTTGCAGTGCCTGTCCTCCTTTCCTAGGAGAATGGGCTTTGCTAGTAACCCGTTTGGGGGACTGAGTAGGAATGTTGAGCCAAGCCCTAATTTGATTCAGGACTCTCCCTTTTTTTGCCTACTTCATACTGTTGGGAGTCATGTCTTGCAGTGGCATAGTTTTGACTGGTGTATTTGGCTGTTAACCTGCCTTTCCTGCCTGAACTAAGGGTTGCAGGGTATTCAAATGAGGCAGTACTGAGTTAAGGGTACTGTTTGCTGCCCAGCCATGCTTCAGACCCTCCAAGTGCCCTATTTTCCAGGGACAGTCTCAGATTTACAGAAGCCACCTGTGTTTCTGATTTGACATTCACACTGGGGCCACAATGCATTTGTCAAAGTCATACATACATTCAAGCTGTTCAGAGAAAGGAAGGGGGATTCCTTCCAATCCTTGTCTCTGGCGCCACAGGCAACACCTGTAAAAATGCTCAGTACCATGGAGAGTCTATCCCTCCTGCATTAGGTAGCTCCCCTTCCTGGACTATATTCGAATTGGTTACTATTGATTAGATATTTTGCAGATCCTTGGAGATGTAATATTTTAATAAACATAACATTTCTCCTATAAGTTTGTGTCCCAAGTCTTTTGTCATGGTGCTCACTTAATTTATCCCATGTCTCGAACAGAAATAAGATTAGTATTCACTATTTTTGCTTTCAGTCCACAAATGATTGGTAATCAATTACATCCCGCCACCATTTGTGTTGAGTTTCCTTTGCACTGCAATGAATTGGGGTAGAATAATGTGAGTACAGCATAATTTAAGTATTAATTACGTAAGTTATGCAAGTTATGCAATTTTGCATCACTAGATGAATAACTTGGTTGTTTGGCAGAAGACAAACTGCTGCAGAGCAGAAATAGTGCTGCATGTGACAAAATGATGCATGAAGCCTTGTCCTGGGCAAAGATACTTACTTCTCAATACAGTCATACCTCGGGTTGAATGTGCTTCGGGTTGAGCACATTCGAATTGTGCTCCGCGGCAACCCGGAAGTAACGGAGCGCGTTACTTCCGGGTTTCGCTGCTCGTGCATGCGCAGACACTCAAAATGACGTCACGCGCATGCGCGGAAGTAGCAAAACGCGGCACGTGCAGACACGCCGTTGCTTGTTACGTTCACTTCAGGATGCGAACGGGGCTTCGGAATGGATCCCATTCACATCCCGAGGTACCACTGTACCATTCTTCTATGGCATTTTGTACAGTCCTTGCAAAGCTCATGGATGTAGAGAAACACAGATCTATAGCACATCTTTAAATTGCTTCCCCCATCCCTAGTTCAATGGAGTAACTAAACTTTTTTTTAAATGCAGTTTATCACAGTGCTTCCTCCCTACTCTTCTGAACAAGAGGAAGGAAATAAATGTGCCAATTGGTTTCTAGAATTATAATCGGAAGACTTTCTCTTTGAAACTCCTCTCTTTCTCCATTGAGGAGATAGGGGGAGTCTCCTGGCCTTCTAAAACACAATGCATGGCAATTTGTTGTACTTTTGCTTCTTGGCTGAAATTAAGACATATTTTGTGATTCACAGCATGCCATACATTCTTATTACAATACAGCTGAGATTTGGGCCACCCCAGAAACCAATATGGATACGTTACATGCTTGAACGCTTTTCTCAGCACATTATCTACCCTGTTATTAAGCTGTGTACTTAACTGGAAACAAAGAGTATTGGACAGAAGAGAAACGAGGCACAGCAAGGCTGGAAAAGACGATGAGCCAAGGGGTCTCATACTGGTAGGAAATAAGGAGCTTAAATGTGATTCATTAGCAGCAGATAATTCAGAGGAGCTGAATAGTACCCACCATTGTAGCTCACACTCTGAGGATGGCTACGGATGTTTTGAACAAGCATGGGGAGAGGAACCAGAGGTTGCACTTCCCATCCTTTTATTTATCTATAATTCAAAAACAAATAAAAAGCTAAATAAAACAAAGCTAATGGAGGAAATTAGAATATGAAAGCAAGCATTTTAACTGACCTTAACAGAGAAGGGTGCATACACATCATGAATGGGACCATCAACAAAGTATAAATACAAATGCCATCCTTTCAAAACATGCTAGAATCTGTAAGATTGCCAGGTTTTCCATTAAAATAGTTTTGTTTTTGCTTTTAGAAAGGATATTTACTCTTCCAAAACAATGAACATTACTTCCAATGTGTTTTAAAAGAAATCATTGCATCCTTGCAACTTGTCCCTGTGTTTTTTGACTTGTGGATAATCTTTTATGTGGATAATGTATTGCTGCCTATTTAGAATGCCCCAAACTTTAACTTTACTATTATTGTTTACATCTGAACAATGCCTTTGGTCTGGGGAAAATCAGAAGCAGGTGTTCAGCTTGTATTTTTATATTGTTCCAAACTAAGTGGATTTGTTCCAGAAAATGGGTGAGTTCAGTTTTAGATGTGCCGTGCCAACAACTGGAGATTAAATCCACCTTGGGACAGTGTTCTTCATTTGACCTGCCCATCTTTCATTCCATTGACAATGTACTTCTTCCCCATCCAGGTGCATGATCTCCAAACATTATTTGGAATCTTGACTGATCTACAGGTCTGATTCTGCTAACATTTGAATTGCCCCAATCCCCAGGACTCTACAATAAGCCTAGTCCTCATTAACTACTATTCCATTTTCAAAGTCATGCAAACATCTTTTTTTATTGGCCAACTGGGTTCCAAAGAGAACAGCAAACTTTAGATATACACCAAGAAAGGTGCAGTTCAGGGGGGCAGTGAAGAAGCCAGCAGCTCTGAATTATTTGTAGACTCATTTGATGACTTCAAAATGTGCAAGAAGCATACCCAGATAGGAAAATCAATCCTGCAGCCAAGAAAGAGCATTGCCCACCAATAAAAGCCATGTTTTGTTATAGGCAATAAAAATAAAAGCTTCATAACAACTTCTTGAGCTCCCAGCCATTACGGACAACCACAATTTTCCCTTTGTGTGTCTGTCTATCAAAGCTCCTTCCCTTATCTGAACTCCAGTATCTGTATGATTTTCAGACATAAATCCTTGTCTAAAAGAGTTCACTCTCACAATTTGTGCTATTCTTGTTTAGAAAATGGAGTGTGATAAGGCCACATGCCATTATGGGGGCTTCTGTGAGAAGAAAACTGAGCTGAATTCTCAATTCTCATGGCATGCCAAAATCAATTCAAGAGACACTGTCTCCCACCCATTTCTGAAAGCTAATGTGATAGTGGAAATACTGGTTTGGATCCAAAAGAACCATAAGGAGGACTGCTGACAGCATTGTTACAAAAATTCTTGTGCAATTTTTCACTCCTCCAGGTGATCTATTTATTGCATTTGTCCTGATTTGCTTGCACAAAGCTTACACAGAAGTAAGATTATATTTTATCGTCAATGAGCATTGGTTTTTATTTATTTGTTGGGAGCCGAAAGGACAATGTGCATTTGCCCTGCAATAATCCACTTTGGATATGCAAACCTAAAGTTATGGAACCCACTTCAATCCCTCCTGCCAAATAGTGGCGGTCTGGATGCTCATGTGTTCTATAGCAGTGTTTTTCAACCACTGTTCCGCGGCACACTAGTGTGCCGCGAGATGTTGCCTGGTGTGCCGTGGGAAAAATTGAAAAATTCGAAAGATTTTTTTAAAAAAAAAATTCAATTTTTTGCCCACTAGGCGGGCGCCGGACTGTGTCCTGGGTATGGGGGGGGGTTGACCCCACCCTCGGCCAGCAGGGGCGCCGATTGGCGCTCCTCAGGGGGACACCCTCCACCTTTCTGATGTCCGGGCTGTGATTGGTCCAGACTCCAGCCTGGACCTATCACAGTAGGACATCATCTTCTGACTTCCTTCCCGCCCAAGCACAGTGTGCACAGCAGCGGAGAGAAGAAGACGTCACGACTCGAGTCACCAGGAGGACTGGAGAAGTTGTCATTTTATTTCTCTTCAGTCTCCACTGAATGCCTTGACTGGGTTAGGGACCCTTATAGCTCAGCATCAGTTGGTGGAAAGGACATGACTTTACAGGAGCATGAGGAACTAACTGAACTGAGACAAAATCGTGGTTTCAAGCTAAGATTTGCTGATCTACCTTTGGACAGTTTTTGGTTGGATACTGCCAAGGAGTTCCCCCTTCTGGCAAACAAAGCTATTTTGACATTGCTCCCATTTTCCACTACATATCTGTGTGAGATGAGCTTTTCAAGCATGATTGCTATAAAAACTAAATACAGAGAGAGACTGAGAGCTGTTGACAAAGAGCTACGTGTGTGTCTTTCTTCGATTCCAGCCAGAATATCAGCTTTGTGTTCAGCCAAACAGGCCCAAGTTGCGCACTGAATAAAGTATTTTATAATTTTTCATATTTCTGTTTACTTGCTATTTCATAATAAAGTAATTATAAAATACTTTCTTTGTGTTTATTTGATTCCTATTCAAGAGAATTACTTTATATATAGTCAATATAGGCACAGAGTTAAATTTTTTAACATTTTCTAATGGTGGTGTGCCTCGTGATTTTTTTCATGAAACAAGTGTGCCTTTGCCCAAAAAAGGTTGAAAAACACTGTTCTATAGCAATTGCTGTTCTTCCAAAAGAATACACAAATTTTGGGAGTTAGATTCACTTTTCTCACACAGTGCCCTAGATTGTCAAATTTGCCCTCTTGTAAGCAGAAAATTCTAGATATATCCCACCATTATTGGTAAAGTCCACCATATCCAAGCCAAAACATTTTATTAGTGCTACCAGTAGACCACGATTTCTTACATTTAATCAGTGGGTAATTGAGGGGATTTGGTAGAAGCAGCATGTGAGGCAGAAGCAAAAAAAGCTGGGCCTGCTGAAAGTCTGTGGAAGTTTATTGTTAAATGAAACACTTATGACAGGAATGGGGAACCCTTTTTGGTTGTAGAAACTCAACAAATGTAGTCCTGGGTCAGGGTTGGAGAGCTTTTTGCAGCCCCGGGGCCACATTTCCTTCTGGTCAGCCTTCCAGGGGCCACATGATGATGAGTGGTACAAGGAGCAAAAATGGGTGGGACAACAAATGCAAATGTTGCCTTTTTACAGTAAGCTAGTTCTCCATCCAGGCAAACAAGAAGCATTCAAGGACACATTTCAATGCGGCTAAACCAAACTCAGAGGAGGGAGTGAAGCTCAGAGGTGAAATTCTGTGACCTGGGGAGAGGAGAATATTTCACCTGGAGAGAGTCCCAACAGTCCCCTTGGCCTGAGGTTTGCCCCTTGGGCAGGAGATTCTCCAACTCCAATGAAAGGGATAAAATGAGTCAAAGATGATGCAAAACATCTTTTAATCCTTCTTGGGTGTATGGATGGAGCTATTCTTATTGTAGGTTCCTAACTATTTCTGGGCAAGTGAGTTACAGACACCAAAGGGACAACTTTATTTTTCGGCTTTCTCTTTAGCTTTTCTTTGTTTTCCCCTGTTCTTCAGTGTTGTTTGTGGGGAAAGTTGGAACGTTGCTTCGATCGATCCAGAATCTGCTTCAGCAGCCAATGCTGTCTCTTCTTTCGTTATCTGGCCGCCGGCAATTATCGGCATTTATTATTATGAATAATTAATGCCTTTGTTCACTTTAATCTGTTATTGATTGCTATCCACCTTTTAAATAATGGAGGCGGCTCTTGCGAGCATTGCCAAGTTTTAGAAGCTTCCTTTTCTCCTCTGAAGTCTTTGGACAAGTTCTTTTCTTTCCTGGGAATGTCTGGTCAGTGGAGATGCCGCAGCCCTGATGCACACGTTCATGTTCATTATTGGATCACTGCAAGATCAAGGGACGTCAATGGCCTGCCACAGAGAACAACATCACTTGAACTTTCAGACTACTCACAGAGGTAAAGCTTTTCCATAGGTGTCAGTTCATACATTTATCTGCCTGGGTAATGTGGGGAAGGGTTCCTGCTCAGTGTTGGATCATTTACTTTGAATGAAGAAGGTCCCAGTTTTCATCCCAGAGATCTTCAGGTATGGAAAGACTCCTGCCTGAAACCCTGGAGAGGCACTACCAATCAGTGTAGACAATACTGAACTAAATGGACCAATTGGTTCATTTAGCAGCGTTCTGCGTTCCAGTGAACAACTGCACTCACAGGCTCCACAGCTAACCTCAGTTTGTTCAAGACTCACTTCATACATTTAAACATTCATGCGTATTCTAGGTTTAGGATCTAATAATTTTTTTCTCACACGTGCATTGCTATTCATTTTTTTTTAAAAAAATCAAAGTGGTTTGAAACCACACTGCTTACACGCAATAAAAACTATATGAGATTTTAAACTCAGAGATTAGCTAACTATTACTGAAAGTTATCTTCTAAATTGCCTACATAAACTCACTACTGTCCACCTTTATGCTATGCTGTGTTCCTTTCAGGAATAAGAATAAAAGCAGAAAATATTAAAAAAATAATATTTATTAATAAACAGGTTTTTGTATTTTAGAAAACAGCACGTTTCACCCTTCCCTAGTAATAAACACCATTTACAAAAGTTTAGGCTTCTTTTAATGGTCCATATTAATCCCAAGCCATTCCCCATCCACATGCATCAGCACCATATGCAGAACATGAATACACCAAGACTTTCAAGTGCATTTGGGACCAAGTATACTGAATTAAATATTACAACTCATTACATGGTCACAAGCCATCAGTTTCCCATTTAAATGGGCAAGAGAGAGACTTTGTAATTCACAAGCATGGTGGGGGAAACGTACTCATGGAAATCTTTTTTATATATACCCCCCAAAAAAAATTAATCAGGAAATGGTGAGCTTCACAACCCCCTCTTATTTATGATGATGGATCATTAGCTTCTGTCAAATATTTCCAGGCACAATCCTCAGTCTTATTTGAAAAGGCACATGTTGCTGTTTTGGCAGTAAGTGATCTCTGGTTTCCTCCCCTCTGTACAGTTTTTATTTAATGTTAAAGCATTTTAATTTAAACCCTTTCAAATGTGATCTCCCCCTGCTCTCTGCTTGGCACCTGTA
This sequence comes from Podarcis pityusensis, assembly GCF_964106645.2. NCBI lineage: Eukaryota > Metazoa > Chordata > Lepidosauria > Squamata > Lacertidae > Podarcis > Podarcis pityusensis. The sequence goes on from NC_138044.1 coordinate 44,639,887, forward strand.
GTCCAGAGTACTTGATATATGCCTCAGATGAATGAAGGCAGACTTGAAGTGTTTTTTTTTCCTTACAGAAATGATTTCAGTATGCATAAAATGCTACATTTGAATGCATTGTAATTAAAAGGTTTGCATTAAGCACCATAGGTTCATCCCTTGCAAATGTGGCAAGGAGAGTTTTTAAAACTAATTGATGTCTTATCACCGGAAACTGAGCCACAATCTCTCTGCAGGAAGATGAAACCTGAGTGTTCAGCATCTTAGCTCGTCTTGGCACCAGCTGCAATAGGAGCTAAGCTCTAAGATGATGAACAAGCAAGATGATTGCATAGGATCTCTCTCTGGGATCAGTGAGAGAAAAGTTTACTATATTAAGGACTTAAAGAAGATGGGATGACCACATTCTTTGCTGGTTTAAAATCAATTTGTTACTTTGCATTTAGTAACATTTATTTGTAACTATTTTAGGACTGTTTGCAGTGGAGCTTTGTAAGTCATTCATGTGGTGAAGAGCAAATTAATTTTTACTCTGCAGAAGGTCCAGATCAGGGATTCCATTTTCAGTAGCAACACTAACACTTTTTTTAACCAGCTGTGACTGGTTAGTTCATTCTGATTCTGAGCAGAAAAGCATGAAACACAGATGAAGTGGGTTCTGCTTAGGTAGTGCATCAGGGGCATCAGGCCCAAGGGTCAAATACAACTCGACAGGTGTCTCTTACCTAACCCATAGGACTGTCTCCAGGCTGCACCCCTCCTGGGTCCTGCTTTGCACCCCAAGTGTTTTTGCCTGGCTGGATATGTGTCCTCAAACTCTAATAACAAGGTATCTTGCTTAAATGGATGGCTGATAGAAAGGTGTGTGTAAGTATGCAGAGAAACAAGTCTACTTACAAAGGTCAAATATGATTTCAGGCATGAAGTCTTTCTCCATCGGACCTAGAGATCCCATTGGGAATTGAACCTGGGACCTCTTCTGCTTGCAAAGCAGATGTTTGATCACTGTGAGCTACTTTTGTTAGCCAGCTGTGGAGGAAAACATTCTGAAAGCTGGGATTAAAATGTCTAAAATAGCATAAATATATCACACCTGCTCCATCTGTTTTTATTTACAAGGGGGTATCTCTGTTTCCTGGAACAGGAACTCTTATTTTCTTTCCCTTGCTGCCTTTTAGAAAGATATTTTGGATCTGCTTTAATTATGAGCTAGAACTCATCATGTTTCAGTCACCTTCCATTAGTCTTCAGATAGGAACATGGCTACATCTGAACACAAAATCCTCTTCTATATTCTTTCTCTTATAACCACCAACCCGCCCACCCCCACCCCCAAAAAACCTCCACTGTAAAAGCCCATCTAATAATAAACACTGCTGAAATGTGCTTGAATTGAGGTTTTAATAAGTAGGGCTGTGCACATCCTCACAACTTGGGCCAACTTGGGGATCACTCATTCCAGATCTGGCCCCAAACCTATTCAGGAATGGGGGCAATGTTTTATTAGAGTGCCTAAAACACTAGTAAACATACAGTTGGGAAGGGCAGGGGATGAAGGGAGGGTACTGCTCTGCTTTGCAAAGGAGCGCCCTGCAAGTCACAGGACTCGTCTGCTCACCAGATGCTTACAGCTTTCCTGGCTGATGTCTCCCCCACCCCACCCACACCTGCCAGTGCCATATCACTCTGAGTGACCTGACACAGGGCAATCTAGGGATGTCTCAGCCTGTTATGGTTTGGGCTTTGGCCAAATCTAGTGCAGAGCCCTAAAATAAGTACCAGATCCATTCTGAAATTAAATACACTGCTGAATATTTTTAAATTGTAATGAGATGACATTATTATGGTGAGCATGAAAACACGTCCTGGTTCAGGAATCTATTCAGGATGTGCTCTTGCACAATAAGCAGCAAGTTAAGCTATAAGCCAGGCAGAAAACAGCAGCCTCTGGCAAAATTAATGGGCAAGGGAAGAAGGCACCTGCATAGTGAGTGCTGTGTGAAAATAGGTGATGGAGTTCTCAAACATCTCTGTTTCCACCTGTGAAATGTTGAAGGGGATGATATAATGCATAGTTATTGCTTTTTGCCTTCACAATGGGCTTAAGCTGTTGTTTCTAACAAGTTTAACAACAGCAGAAAGTGTGAATACACATAAAGGAGTTGAATGAAACAATTTCTGCCCTAAATACCATCTTCTCAATACCTCTCCAGATGATTTTGCCAGGCTAGCCAGCAAAATGTTGACAATTTAAGGAAAATGATCATCCCTTGTCCTCGTCTTCACACTGGTTCTCACAAACCACTTGATTGTAAAAGAACACCATAAGAAATAAAATCGGGGGGGGGGGGGAATGCAACCCCACTTTGAAACATACAAAAGTTAAAATACTAAAATAGATTAAAATTACCGGTACCTCAACTTCCTAAGCATCTGGGTAGGCTTGCATAAACATGAATGTTTTTTAGCAGATGCCAAAAAGAGTACAGTGATGGCCCCTGCTTGATTTCACTAGGCAGGGAGTTCCAAAGTGTGGATGCTGAACTTCCCAGTTTGGTGTCATCTGCAAACTTGAAAAGCCTCCCCTCAATTCCTTCATCCAAGTCATTCATAGAGATGTTGAACAACAATGAGCCCAGGACAGAACACTGTGGCACCCCACTTGCCACTTTTTTCCATGTGATAACTCCTTAATAACTCTGTAATTAAGCTGGGATGTGAACTTAGGGCAAAGCCAACGTATTAGCCACCAGATTGCAGTATGCAGGATAAAAGATTATGATCAAATGTAACTTTAATGATTTGAGATAACTAGAAACTGAAGTGAGACAAGAGAAGGATGATGCAAGGAACTCAGTGGCCAAAGTACAGCAATAGAATCCTTCAAAGGATGCCAGAGAGGGCAATTTAATTTGGAGCTCAATTGAAAAATTAGTGATGCATCTTCTGGGTTGCCTTTTTTACAACATGACAGAGACTAGAATAAGTGCTACATTTTAATGTAAATTACCAAGATTAGGCTGCTATCAACCAGTAGTCCTTATTAGTTTAATCTCTTTGAGTCCTGTCACCTTCCATCTCAGAACTGATTTAAATAGGGAGAAAATTGCTAGGGCACAGTGGTGAAATTTGTCATTATTCATTAGCTGATGCCGCCTGAGCGGCCCCCCCCCCCCTTTAATAGCTAATGTTGATCAGCAACATTGCACCAAGAGTCAATAAATCACTACAAAATAAACTTAATTGCAACAAGAAATAAATAAGCAACTGGTGAAGGAAATTCACTAGTTTCTGTTACTGTGGTGATCTTGATAAATAAGGTGAAGAGGGGACTGTGTAGCTCTTGCTCAACATGCAAAAGGTCCCAGGTCTGAACCTTGATGTTTCTAGCTAGTTCTGGATCAGACAGACATCTCTGTAGAGCTGCCTCCAATCAGTTTAGACCAGGGGTGGGGAAACTCAGGCCTGGGAATCAAGTGTTTCTCCGCCCACTTTTTCCTCCCTCACCTTTTGCCTTTGATCCTGCATGCCACTCCTGGAAAACTCCCATGAAGGAATGCAACCCCCTTTCTGGAAAAAGGTTCCCCATCACCGATATAAATAATACTGAATTAGATGACCCTATGTTTTGGCTTGATATAAGGCAACTTCCTGTGACCTGCAGAAAACAACATGTGTGTGTCACATGTAATCAAATATTGTCAATGTTACTTTCAATTCATGCAGATGTTGAAGGTATTAGAACAAAATGTGGCAATCTTGAGCACTAACAGAATAAACACACATATGACCAGGCTGCTATTATTTTTCCAAATGAATCTGTGTACCCCAAGCTCTATTCATGCACAAAACAAACAACTTGCATTTTGAATCAGCAGAGGACCAGCTACTGACTGGCAAATTTATATAGCACATAGTAGACAGAGGAGAGCAGTTTGCAACATTCTTTGGGAGAAGCCTTGGCATAAGAATATGAATGATACAGGTGTGTCCTCATCTCACCTCTGAAATTTTGGAGGGTGTATTAATCTTTTGCACCAGCTGGAGCTTCTGGACTGGGCCCAAGGGTACTCCCACCTAAAGTGCATTCCAATAATCACAAAATGACAAACTATCTATTTGTGATTGCAAACCAATGCCAAAGGCTCAGAATGGAGTCCCTTTAAGCAGTAAACTAGTGCAGCAGTGAAGTATGAGCCCCCAAAAATGGCACTTGGGTCTTTTTAGAGGATAACGACACCAATTCAATCAACTAAGCTGGCATTTGAGCACCCACATGAATGAGATGTGCAACAGCAGTTTTATAGGAAGGCAATACAACCAGATTAGTGAGCAGGCAATAAAATGTTGTTGTCAATTTTAACATTGCAAGGACACACAACAACCTCATAGTGATGGACTTCATTAGCAAGGGGTTTCAGAATTGGCTGTTAACAAGAGAACAGTACTACATTCTATTATTTTTTATATTATTATTTTTTATTATTATTATTTTATTTACCACTTCTAAGAAAATTTATAAGCATAAACCAAATATTGTATTATTTTATAGTGAGTACTTCACAAAGAAGGATGTCAGAAAGTATCGCTTTCCATTCTGCAAAGTATTAATTGCAGCCAGTGTTGTTTCCGTTTTGCATCAGTTCATCTTCCGCAACCCCCACCCCCCGCACATTATGCGCCTTACTGCCAACTCTAGCAAACTATCCCACCCCATTTATTTCAATGTAAAGGAAATGCAATGCAAATACTGGGGGGAGACATTAATTATGCACCATTTACAGACTTAAAGCAACACTGTGTTTCTTGGATTGATTTCTGTCCCAGACACGGGGCAAGTAAGTGAACAGTTTCCCCTCTCATTTCTTTTTTTATCGAAATTGTCCAACACCCTTATCCACACATTTTATCTTCCTTCAGCTATTTAGAAAGGACTACAATGCAAGAGTTTTGAGGAGGCTCTCTAGAACCACAGTTGTTTTTCTGATGCACTGCATTGCGTTGTTCTTGTTCTTGTTGTTTTAATGTATTTTTATTAAAGATTTCTTGGTTTACAAAAGTATGTGTAATGTCTCTTTTTTTCAAGTCACATTTTCTACAGATCAGCTTCATTTGTTGAGACATTAGTGTTGCATTAGGAAGAAAAGGGGGGAAGAGGTGGAGGGGGGAATGGTGAGTGGGGGTGAGGTCGGGTGGCAGTGTTTGTATTTCACCTAATGTATGTGTGGGGTTTTGTGTCAGTGTCGCTTGTGCAGGTTCTCTTTGCTATTTGCTTGTGTTCCTTTAGTGGTGAGAGAGGATGGGGGTTGGCCTAGGGTGTGGCTGTTCACTTGTGGCTGGCTGTGGTGGTCTTTGTTTTCATGTGTGAGTGAGGTGGGTGGGTGTTTTGGATCAGGTTAGCCATACTGATTCGTATGCTATTGGTGGATTCTTGTTCTTATCTTGTTGAGCTGTATATGTGATAAAGGGGAGCCATACCGGGGTGAAGGGGTCTTCTTTATTTGTCCCCATGTCAGTTTCAGTTTTATTGGTTAATTTTTCTAGTAAGGCTGTTTCCCCTACTATTTGGTACCATTGATCCATGCTTACTCCGGACAGGTCTCTCCAGTGTCTGGTTATGATGTTTCTGGTTACTGAAAGTAGGCGGGTTATGAGTTCTTTGTGATGTGAGTGGGCATTATTGTCTTTGAAGATGTTTAGTAGGGCCAGTTCTGGGGTTATTTCTAATACTTGCTTAGTTATTTTGCATATTTCTTTTATGGCTGTTGTCCTGAATAGTTAGATTTTGGAGCATTCCCACCACATGTGGAAGTATGTGCCTGTGGAGGTCTTTGTTGTTGTTTTAAAAAACATTCTAACACATGTAACACATTATAAATTAAATTACGTATCTGTTTGCTGCTCTATGCTCCTTCAGGAGGAAAGGCTGGATCTAAATTAAGTACAAAACCAAACGCACTACTGTTGGGCTTAGGATGGCATGAGGAGCAGGTCACTAATAAGAACCAGTGATGAACCCCAAGTGTCTATTTCAAGAGCAGAAGTCCCAGAGCTGAAACAAAATTTTCAGATGTGTTCTGAACTTGGTGAACCTTTATTGAATTCAGAGTTCAATTTGCACATGTTTCAGATTTCACTTGTTTACCTCAGTTCCTATGGGTATCAGAGGGAACCATACAACACCACACAAACCTTAAATGGAGGCAATAAACAGTACGTTATAACTTTCATAATCCAAAATCACCATGGGCTACTCAGAACAGGCCCATTGAAATTAATGAACCATCTAGTCACATCCATTAACTTCAATGGGTCTACTCTGTGTAGGGCCAGCACTGATTACACCCTATCCTCTCTTCTTCTCTGCCACCCGAACGCCTGAAATCACCAAATCTATTAGAATTCATGATTTGGAAAGTTGCCAATTTAAAAAGAGGGAATATATTTAAAAATTAGCATTTGGCAAACCACTCCAAGTTAAAAGAATTAATTGCTTTTGCCATTTTTCGTTCTTCACAGTTCATTTCAGCTCTATAAAAATTTCAGTACTCTAGATCAATCTCCACACTAGAACAAAGGTTCACTCCAAAGCTCTTATCAAAAATACTAAATTAAAGATAGCAGATTAGGAGGAAACCTATGCCAAGCACATGGTAATGCCTACATGCATTATTATTATTTTTCTTGAGAAGATTGGTGCAGTATTTTTTTTGTTCTTAATGCAAATTAATCCAAAGCTGATGTTAACTCAAATGAAGCATAGCAAGTTCCAACCCCTCTAACAGACAGCTCTATACTTACCAATATTTCACAGTTTGGACACGATGAATATTTCTAATTGGAAAATTATCCAATGTACTATGACTCGAATATTATATAATCAGATCCTTTGCAGCCTTTACAGCAGTGCTGTTGTTGTTGTTGTTGTTGTTGTTGTTGTTGTTGTTGTAACTACTACTATGACTACTACTACTCAATGAGAAAACAGAGCAGGGCTTTCAGTGTTGCTGCCCCTGATCTGTGGAACTGTGCCCCATTAAGATATTACAGGCCCCACAAGTTGTACATTCCAGAAACAAATGAAGACATTTTCATTTCAACAGGCTTTTCCAACCAGATTGAAAGGTTTCTGCCTATTCTGAATTGTTTTTAAAGCATAATTTCCATTCCACTGCAGTGCATCCTCTGCAATTTTGCTTTCTGCTGTACTGGAATTATGAAGCTGATGTAATTTATATAATTAATTGTGCAAACTATGTAATTTACCTTGTCATTACAGTGGTACCTCAGGTTAAGAACTTAATTCATTCTGGAGGTCTGTTCTTAACCTGAAACTATTCTTAACCTGAGGTACCACTTTAGCTAATGGGGCCTCCCACTGCCGCCATGTGATTTCTGTTCTCATCCTGAAGTAAAGTTCTTAACTCGAGGTACTAGTTCTGGTTTAGCGGAGTCTGTAACCTGAAGTGTCTGTAACCTGAAGTGTCTGTAACCCGAGGTACCACAGTATTCTATTCCAACCAATTCACTGCAGTGCAAAGGAAACACAAATGGTGTGGTGGTGGTTGTATCATTTGCATACCATGAGCATCAAAACAGTGAATATTGATCTTGTTGGTGGGATTGATTTCTGTTCTGGACATGGGATGGATAAGCGAACACTTGTAACTTCCACTCCATTTTCTGTTTTCATTAAAATTCTCCAACATGCAGAGTTAACATGCCAGGTAATTGGAAGGATTCATATCTTCTAGATGTTACATGTGTCAGTGCCTTCATAATTTGGTTAACTGATTTGCAAATCTGCTATATTTATTAAATATAATCAGAATTCCTTTACCTCTTGAGTTTTCTTCTGCATGGGTATGTTGGAAAACAACTCCCTCCCTCTTAGAAGCCTCAAATATCCAACCACAAAGAGATTACCTACTGAAACAGTTTGCTCAAAGGAATAACGGACAACCTTATTGCTATGTGTGTGTGTTACTTTGGGCTCCTGAAGTATTCAATTATTTAATTAACGTAGTTACTGTGAGATGCTTACAGCACTCTCACCAAACAACACTATGCCTCGGCTGATAGTTTGGGCAATTACTGCAAAAGACAAATGAAATAATAAAACCAGCAGAACTTCACAATCTGGAAGACCAGAAGGCAAGGGGAGGAAAGCCCCTAAATTTATTGGGTTTGGTGAAGAAGAAGAAACTTTATTCCCAGTTGTGTGCTCCTGGCTCCCTGCACACACACCGTCCAAGAATTAGTACAGAGAATGTACCTATGAGAGACTCCATATATTAAAACACCAGGTGTGCAATAAGTAAATTATAAAAGCAGTAATAATAAATGTAGAAAAAGAGATCAATAAAATAAAAAGATGCATATCCAGAGTATCCCCAGAGCATCCTTAAGACACTTTTCAAAGATAGTACAACACAAAGAACAATATATACAAAACCCATTTCTCTTCTGGAATGCGAAACACATGTGGGCTTACCAATATTTGCAACAGAGTTTCCCTGTGGAGCTTTTAAGATGTGTGCTGTGATTATGAGCTAAGAATGCTCAACAGAAATGCAACTAAATCTTAATAGGACTATTGATAGGATATTAAGCTGGCAGGAATCTGACTCTATGGCTTAGGTTTAAAGATATACTTCAAAGCCAGTGAAAATGAATAAGGAAGGAGAGAGGAAAAAAGATTGAAATATTGCACCTTATATAGGACATGCAGCAGCCATGGCAGCTGCTGAAGAAAGTTTTCACAGTGCCTCCTATAAAACTGGGGGGGGGGGGGGCTGGAGTCCCCACCCAAGTGAAAATAGGAGAGTTTTCATTTTGGAGGAGTCTGAAATCACATTTTAGAACGCAAGAGCTGTTAAGGGCCAAGTGGGACATTATCAGAAATGCAGAGCTTGACACTGAATGCCATCTGAATCAAATCTCTCCCCAATCCCTACCAAAGTTTTCTTCTTCTTCTTCTTCTTCTTCTTCTTCTTCTTCTTCTTCTTCTTCCAAAATAAGCTTTTAAAAAGGGGAAAAGAAGGAGTTCTGAAGTCTAGTGCAAAATATCTGAGGTTTGGTCCCCCTGAACCACTCCCTTAGAATGTCCCTGGACTAAGGCATAATAAACATTGCTACTGGCCCAAATGTGGGAGGATAAAAAATAGTCCTACAAAAGAACACTGGCAGAATAAGCTAACGGAATATGTGGAATTAGCAACGTTGACTGTAAAGTTAAGGAATCAGGATGAATCTAACACAAGAGAAGGGTGGGAATACTTTGAGGAATATTTAAAGAAATACAGTAACCAGATAAATTTCCAAGCAGGGCTAGACATATGAGCAGCAGTTAAAAGCAACCAGAGCAGAGGTGGTAAATAAGTAAATGCAGCATAACGCGAATTGAACAAGAAGCCATGAAGGGGTGTGTGTGTAGAAGTTCAAGAATGTAGGATAAATGATAAGAACTGTATAGTGGATGTATCAAATAAATAAATAATGAAAATAATAAACATCACTTTTGAAATATTTTCTAAGGAGCTCTTTAAGATCTGCACTGACTATCTGGAGGTTCTGGAAATTGAACCTGGGTCTTTCTGCATGCAATACGGATGCTCTACCTAGTGCGCTACGGCCTGTCCCTTTAGGTCACAGTGAGGGGCCAGTGTATTTGGGAGTCACATCCATTAGCCAGGGTCACAATCTATATCTCTTTCCCCTGCAGTTTCTCTCCTCCCATCTGATTCTCTTCCTATTAAAAATGAAAAGGATTTCCTTTGCACTTAAAGGATGAAAGACTGCCCCAGTAAAACGCAAATTCTTCAAAGCTTTAAAGGGATTTTATGGCAAGGCATTACATTTTATAGTTTTCACAGTGAGGGTTTTTATCAGCTTTCATGCTAAATCTCTGTTCTGTCAGCAGCTAAATAGGTAGTAGTATATGGGAATACTTTCTCTACCTCAAAATTAAGCATTCATCCTGAGAAGGGTAACTTGATGAATCCAGCTACTCTCTTTGGGGAAGGCTTGCAATTTGGCCACCACCACAATTTCACCCCAAGATTTTGGATTATCTCTGTGGTCAAGGTTATGATAAAGGGAGTAAAATGAAATGTAAACAAAATGGCATTCCAAAGAGAGCCCTGGACACAAACCCACACCCTTTTACGTGCTCCGCAACACACTCTTTGAATTTGGTGGTCAATGATGCCACTAAGTATTGCCTGGAAGCAACTAGTTTCTTCAGTTTGGTTCAACAGACCTGTAGATATTTCTCTGTGTAGACTCAGTGTTGGCAAATTCTAACTATCTGTGTATCAGACATAGGTATAACTGCTAAGCCATTGAGCAAAACAAGATGGGAGAGTCAGATGTGTGTGTGTGTGTGTGTGTGTGTGTGTGTGTGATGCTTTAATAGTGATCTTTGATAACCCTTGGCTAAAAGGTTTACTTAGAAATACTTCCTGAATCAGAAGCACTGGCTTCTCCAGAAGGTTGGGGGGATGTGAAGTCATGTGGTGTCTGCAATGCTGCAAGGAGCCAGGGGGTGGAGCTGAATATCCTCTGAAAATCGAGGGGGCCCAGCTCCCTCAAAAAATACATTCAGGTGGCTGAAACAGCCTTGGCCCCTAGGAGTTGGTGCCTATATCCTGAATTGAAGCTAAAGCCCTTGCTGACACAATTTGTAAGTTCATGTTTGTAGTATCCCTTGCTACATTGCACAACATCCTTTTTGAACGTACCCTTAAAGGTAAAGGGACACCTGACCATTAGGTCCAGTCGTGACCGACTCTGGGGTTGCGGCACTCATCTCGCTTTATTGGCCGAGGGAGCTGGCTTACAGCTTCCGGGTCATGTGGCCAGCAGGACTAAGCCGCTTCTGGTGAACCAGAGCAGCGCAGGGAGACGCTGTTTACCTTCCCGCCGGAGTGGTACCTATTTATCTACTTGCACTTTGATGTGCTTTCGAACTGCTAGGTTGGCAGGAGCAGGGACCATGTAACGGGAGCTCACCCCGTCGTGGGGATTCAAACTGCCAGCCTTCCGATCAGCAAGTCCTAGGCTCTGTGGTTTAACCCACAGCGCCACCCACCCTTAAAAGCAAGCTATTAGGAAATAAGGAAGTGGATTTAAATCAGCTACAAGCCAATTGCAAGTGACCAAAAATTACCTTGCGGGTTGCAGAAGTGATGAGGGCTTTCAACAAGTTTTGATAGATGTTACTGAGATGGCAAAGTAGTTAGTAATGCAACCAAACCTGGAGATGAAATAAGTTAGAAAAAGGAGAAAGAAATAGCAGCTTGAGTATAAGGCCCAAGAAGAGGCAAGACCCAAACCAGAAATTCCAAGTGGGTTTCTACTACACTGTTTTACATGGGGTCAAACAATCTGTTGAAGAGAGATTCCAACAGCTACAACTATTCTCTGTTTGGCTTCTTGTATGTTATACTGTATCAGCAAGAAGATCTACCAAAGATGTACTTAAGGCCTGCAAGAAAGACAAGTTGGCTTAGTAACCATATCAGTTAAACATGCACAAGCATCTGCACTTGACCTGAATGCAGGGGTGACAATACTTGCAAAGTAAAATGCACACAAAGTGAGATTTTGATATGCCTGAAATCGAAACTTTAAAGAGCCTTAAATTTTAACATCACAATTCACAAGATTATTCAAAATGATTTGTTCGCTAGAACATATTCTTTTGTATTTTTTTATTATTTCATTTCTATACCGCTTTATAGTTTTAAGGGTGGGGTGGGGAGATCTCAAAGCAGTTTACAACCTCCATTAAAACACCAAATAAAACAATCCAGAATGAAAATATTACTAAAGAAAGCCAAATATAAAGTATACATCCAAAGCAGCATAAATAGCAGGGAACTTAAATATTATCTTGAAGATTTCAAAATAAAACATTACAAGGGAAGTCAACTACAAACGCAGCTAAGTTAACAACAACAATTATCTTAAACATTTCAAAAGAAAACATTGCTAAATGAAGTCAATTATGATATGCACACTTAAAGCAGCATAATTATCAAGAGAATATTGTTACATGCCGGGAGTCCAGGGTTCGTGTTTCATCGACTGCCACTTTTCTCTCTAGGTCAACTCATCACCACTGCATTCCTAAAACAACTGCTTTCCTTTTGTCTTTGCTTTCCATCTCAGAGCTCAAGGAGGGGCTCCCCCATTTGCCAATAGGACCAAGGGTCCAGAGTGCAAGTGGTTGCCCTGACTGATCCAAGCACCATGTCCACATCCTTGGCCCTTAGTACTTGAAACCCATCCAACACAACAGGACTAGACAGGGCTCTGGACATCGCTTGAGATTCATCTGTTACAACAACAGAGTCAAGATCCCAGTGGATGCAAGGATTCCCCCCAATATATATATATATATTGCAAACAAGTAACAGAGAACTACCATACCACCTCATATTACTTATTCTAGCAATTTAAAATAGTTAATTTTTCCTAATAAACACATCTTTGTATGCAGTTCTGACTAATGTACCTATTTTTGAAAGCAATTTTCCCTTAGACCATGCATTGTTTTATGTCATTTTTACTAATGTTTTCATTTCTGTGTACATTTCCCCATAATAGATGCATTTTTGTAAAGACATTGCAAAATTCAAGGAAGTTCAAATTTCTCAGCATAGATGTGCTTTGGTTCTTCAGCCATAAAGTGTGAATTAAATAGACCTGTATTTCTCCTCCAGTCTTAAGAGGGTCTGGTTGTGTTTGTTCTCTACAAAAAGGAAATGAAACAATCTCTGTTTCCAAGTTGTTTCAGCAAATTCTTACAATGGGTATCCATGCAGCACATCACAAAGGAACACCTTCTTCAATGTTCCCTGCTGCTGACTTAGAAAAGGTAGGGGAGGAGAAATTAAAACTTTGCCTTACAATTCTCTCTCTCTCTCTCTCTCTCTCTCTCATATATATATATATAGAAAGTTTTTTTCTCAAACTGACTATATATATAGGCAGTTTGAGAAAAAGATCCACCCTCAGTAAGCTTTGCAGAAAAACTCAATTCATCACCCTCAGGAAGACAAAGAGCTGAGTCAACTTGGCTGTGATTCCAATAAAGGAGCTGATCGAATCATCAAAATTGTCAGCTTCCAATGTGCAATGGTAATGTAATAAAGTAGGGACTTCTATAGCACAGTTGTCGGCTTGGAAACCTCGGAGCTTTATGAAAAGATACAGAAGCTATTTATAGGGATTCCTTGGTCTACAGATGGCACAGAGACACCTACAGTGATGAACTGTGGAAACTGTAGACATTATCTTCCAACAGTCCTTGTGCTTGCTTCTCTTTCCTGCTTGATGGGAGAGGAGGTGCACCTTGGATCCTGATACTTCCTACATCAGGCAAGTCATAGAAAGGTGGGTCAAATGAATACTGAGAACAATTTCCATGACCTTAAAGAGACAGGCAATGCCTCCACCAACCATAATCCAGGTAGAGTGGACATGAATTAAGTTAGGACAATTGACATTCAGTGGATGGGGACTTGAGTTCCATAAGTCGATTTTACATTGCAGTTGCATGGGTCCATCTCAGTGCTTCTGTCTAGATTATGAAACAAACCCCATGAAATCCAGGTGACACCTTCCATTACTGATTTCAGCTGACAGCATCCTCAGGCAGTTACCAAGTGCCCAGCACTGTTGATATCACTGCACTCCCTTTTCTCAGGCTCCAATGAACAATAGATAGACAATACTTCAATGTTCTGCAGTGTCCTATAGCAAAGCTTTGTTTCTCTGTTGCTTTGGTCCCAAGGCATGATCTGAAAGCACATGCTGCCACCACATTGTTGAGGTTAAGCAGATCTTGGCCACAACAGTATCTGGATGGGTGACACAAGTCTTATAGCAGAAGAAACAAAGGAAATAGATGTAAGGAAAGAAACGAGTTCACACAGTTACATTGGCAGCCACCTGGTGTATCTCTAAGGGATGCTACACCACTGCTGCCATAATGTCAGAGAAGTTCCTTCACTGACACATAATGTCATTTTCATCCTCTGCTAGACTCTGTCTTTGTCTCATATCTGGTAAAAATGGCCTTTGCTGTGTTTGCACCCAGATTATGGAATATGCCTTATGAAGTGTGCATGGCACTTGTAACTGTTTTTGGAGACTTTTTATTACAATTATCCCAGCAGGCTTTTACTTTATAAGGTAAACAGCTGTTTTTTATGATTTTTTAAAAACTGCTCTTTTGCAATTGTTTCCCTATGTTTTAATGTAACTATAATTTGTAGACACTGTAAGATGCCCTGAACGGTGTAATTATTACACTACAGGGGTAGGATACAAATGTGCTGATAAATAATATAATGAAGTATCACTGGCTTTTCCCTGAAGGGGATTTAGTCGTTGACTTTTGCATTTATTGTTTGTTTGTTGTTGTTTTCCTCCCCTTTAAAAAATTATGGGTTGGCTGGCTGTTTCATTAGTTGGTGACCTCTTGACATTTTATAGTTAATAAATTGTATTTGTTTACTGGTGTTTTATTGCAAAGCACATTAAAGGAGCCTGTTCTTAAGGGTGGCATATAAGTAAATAAGCAAAAAATAAGTGGTGCAGCATTACATATGAGAGAATTGTCAGATTCAGAGCAGTATTCAAGGAACCCTGTTAGACTGTGAGATATGGAACAGGGATCTCTATTTTTCTTATTCTTAATGAAATTCTTTAGGCTTGTTTAAACAATTCCACTTGAGCAGGGCTGGGGGACCGGTTGCTCCCTGTATGACACTGAACTGCATCTTCCATCATCCCTGATCAATGTCCACACTGGCTGGGGCTGATGAGATTTGGAGTCCAGTGACTGAAGGGCCACACGTTCCTTACCTCGGCTCTTGAGGAAGAATCCTGAAAATTGTTTCACATTACTGTCTTTGAAATTCTGGCTGGAATGTGGACAGTGGGATGTAGGACAAGTGGGGGAGCACCTTCAGCCCTAAAGATATTGGTGAACCACAATTCCCATCAGCTCCAGCCAGCATGGCCAGTGGCCAAGGATGATAGGAGTTGCATTTCAGCAACAGCTGAAGAGCCAAAGATTTCCCACACATGCTGTAGGGGAAAATATATGATTTTGCCCTCTGACCATGCATTCAGAAATACATGAATTTTGCAAGTCCGTGCTTAATCCTGTGGGTTGGAAAAATGTACTGAATCCATGAAATATTTCATTATTATGTCATTGCCAGGATATGTATTATACATCATATCCTGCTGGACTTTGCACTATAAGCACTGTCAAGAGAGTTTTAAAATTGTCTTGTGGGCTAGCTACATATTATATATGAATGTGTGTAACAGAGCTCTGTTTTTTTTTTTTTTTTTGCTTTAAATGAAGAGGCTTCAGCAGGAAGGTATGTAGGATAAAGAATAAGAAGATAGAAGGGAGATGTTTAAGCTCCATCCTCTCTTTCCTCCGTAACTGTCACAAGGATCAACCAGATTCTTGACATCTTAAGTGACCTTTGAAGCATAACAGTGTACTTTGTCTCAATGCTACCTTGCCCTGCTTGCAATTCCTTGTTCTGTCCCCCCACACTGTACATTTGAAACAACCAAAGAAAGGCAGAAAAGACAGGAGCGTTACTGAGCTTAGTTGAGGGCAGGAAGGCATCTCACCCAGAGGTGCCTTAGTACCTCTGGGGGGAACTCATTGGAACTCACATCCCTCGACTCTGGCCTCTTCAGACATCCCACTATGGTGAAAACAAGTTCTGAGGTTCCCAGAAGTTTGGACTAGAACTCAAAGGGTTCACTGGAAAAGAACATAAGAAGCTGCCTTATAAGAGTTAGGTCATTGGTCTAGCAGGCTCAATATTATCAACACTGACTGCATTGGCTCTCTGAGCTCTACATGGAAGGATCTCTCCCAGTCCCACCTGGAGATGCCAGTGATCAAAGCTGAGACATCTGCATGCAAAGCAGATGCTTTCCTGAGCTATGACCCTTCCCTGAAGCTTTCTCCTTCATTGTTTGATTAGAATTCCAGTGCCAGTATTATTATTTCCATATGGACCGCCTGACCACTGACCAGACCTGTCACAAATTGGCCTAAAGCTTGTGTGCTTCTCATGTTCATGAACTTCCTCTTGCATTTCCTTTGTTTTGTTTTATCTCTTTAAAATATGATTCATTTTTATTTCTCTGAGTCATGAAGGCATTCTGAGTCATGAATGATCTGTTACAGCTTTATCTATAGTTGTGCTGAGAAGTAGCATCCAGCTGCCCAGCCTGTTCCCTGGTCTCAAAGAACATGTTGTGTGCCAACAGCTCCCAAAGGATGCTGCCATCATGGACTGGGTATGTTCCAGCTGCTCAGCCCCAGTTCTGTGTCTCTGAGAATCCTGGAGAGATCTGTTTCCTGGCATCTGCCACCAACTAGGATGGGTGAAGTGAGATTCAACTACTCAGCCCTGCTCCCTTGCTTCAAAGTGTTCTGATGGGAGCTTCTGCCTGGCATGACACTAGGAGAACAAGGACCAAAATACTGCCCAAACCATTGTGTTTTCACCTGAGTACACACCATTCATTTACAGCACATTTAAACCACATTACTTCCTCCCAAAGAATCCTGGGAATTGTATTTTTTGAAGGGTGCTTTTTCTGTGTGGAGGGGGACTACAGTTCCCAGGAATAAGCTAGGATTGGCAAGTGGTGGTGCTGCCATTGGTGGTGCCGCCATTGGGGGCTGCTCGATTGGCACTGACTGATGACAGGGCCTTTTTAGTGGTTGTTTCACAGTTGTGGAATGCCCTCCCTAGTGAGGTGCACTTGTCTCCATCATTTTTAATGTTTAGGGGGAACTTGAAAACATTCCTGTTTAACCAGGCACTTGGTGGCTAAAGAATACTTTTCCTGGCAATCCCAAAATCACTGGATGAAAGAATGTTTTGACTGTTTAAAGAGGCTTTTAACTCAAGTTGTTTTTAGAATGCTTTAACTGTTTTAGAATGTTTCACTTTTTGTAAACAAGCAAGCAAGCATGCAAAAAGTGGTGTAAATTCTTTATATTTATGCAGTCTTCATAGGGACACCATGCAACTTCGGTTCTCCTACCAGATTTGAGTGTGGTTTTCTTTCAATAATATTTTGTACCCCTTTCAAAGCCTCTCAGGGCTATAAAGTGAGGTATGAGCATTCAAAATGAATGAATGAATGAATAAGTTATATTGTGCATAGTGGCAGCATAGTGGCAGATTAACTATAGGAACACAGTGGCAGATCATTAATTTCATGAATCAAAAATCCCAGGCAAAAGATTCAGGCCCTGATCTTCTTCTTCTTCTTTTGGATGCAACAGACAATTTTGCTGCCTTTTTCTTTCCCCTGTAACTGTCACAAGGATCAACCAGATTCTTGGCATCTTAAGTGACCTTTGAAGTACAACAGTGTACTTTGTCTCAATACTGACTTGTCCTGCTTGCAATTCCTTGTTCTGTTTTTCTTTTCTTTTTTTCCACCGTACATTTGAAACAGCTAAAGATAGGAAAGGAAAAGGGGAGAGGGGAGAACACTATGCAAGCACCTTTATGGCAGAAGTGAGATTACTTTTGCTGTCCCTAGCCATACACATCAGGTTTAAAACTGATGGATGGATTTGTCATTTAAAGTTAGTTAGAAGGATTACTCATGCACTGTCTCCTTTGATTAGCAGATATTATGATAACATTGCAAGCAGAACGGTGGGGCATTCCTGAAGGCTAAAGTGATTCTATTTGAGGGACGGGCACACTTTTCCGTTGTTGCTTTATCAAAAAGCTGATCGGCATCACAGAAGAAAATGCTATACTATAAGGAATGCATTGCTGTTGGTGCATACTTTTCTTTTCTTCGGCATCCCACTTTCCCTCCTGTTCTATTCTTTCACCCCAGATTATTACTGATGTTCAGGAATTCTGTCAGGGGCTGCCTTTTTATATCCCGTTCTGCAAGCGGAACACAAACAACATGACAGCTTTCAGGGCTACTTGTCACAGTGCTCATACTTTGCTCCGGGCGATGCCATATACAGAATATTACATCTCACCTCCTATTTGCATCAACCGAACACTTTAACAATAATGCAAATCATATCAGGGAAGTGTTGATTTCACTCTCAGCACTGGAGAGAGCAGAATAAAATTATGTTCCCCTTTCGCCTACTCATCTGCACTTGGCTTCCTAGCACTGACGGCTACAGAGAATGGCTGCAGTCACACGGCTTTGCACCAGCTGAGAATCTGAACAAGTCACAATTTCTTTCTAAAAAGTACTGTGACATGATCTCCCCACCACCATCACCACTTGTGACTGCTCACATAGGCAGTTTGACAAGAGACTCTGTGTAGGAGGTAGGACTTCTAGCTCGGGCTGACTTCATCATTAGATAACTTGACTTTTTGCCAACTAGGGATTACTGAGGGGACCTAATCTTTGTGAATTCTGCTGTAACAAGGGATGGGAAATCTGTGGCCCTCTAGATGTTGTTGGACATCAGCTTGCATCAGCCCTAGCTAGCATGACCAACAGACAGGAATGCTGTGAGTTGTACACAATTTACATCTGGAGCCCCAAGGTGCCCCATCCCCGCTATAAAGACTCGCCTAATTCTCAGGTTCTGGATTCATGTGTGGAGCAGACCTTATTTATCCCCTGGGTTCTGCCTTTCTGATGCAATTTTCCTCTATAAATAAATAAATGCATGGTATTTTGCTAGGAAATGTTTTTAAAATTGACTCTTAGTGGGAGGTTTTTTGAATGTGTATATGTGGGTGTAAACTCTTAACCACTTTAGGAGTCCTTTTCAGCTTCAGACTAGTGTGTGTGTGTGTGTGTGTGTGTGTGTGTGTGTATTTAAACATATACAATGTATGTATTTAATCATGAATTTTCATCCAGGTACTGCAGTGACCTGCCCTGACAGAAGGAAGATTCCTCCTTCCCCACTCGTTCACACTTCCTAAAGAATTCCTTTCACCTTTAAGAGTGAATTGTGCTCCCAATTTTAATGGGGGGGGGGGAGAGAACATGTGTCACCTATATGAAGTTTGGAAAATGCTGAGTAAAGGTCACCAGGGGAATCAATGCTCCAGAGTTTGAAAAGATGGGCAGAAGCCCAGAAGGTGCTGCAGTAGGGTGCCGTTCATTAGCCCTCCTGCTCTCTCAGCACAGATGCAATTTGTTAAGTTAGATTCTGAATGAGTGAAGGTTTGTAAATAATGCATGCACAGCTTTGCCAGGGGCATGATAGCGAACAAGTGAACAACTTGGTAATTTCCCCTAGGCCAGCAGCTTCTTGTTGCAAGAATAATGTGCAATAGATAGATAAATAAATAAATAGGTCACCAGGCAGATGCTGGTGCCCGATCACATCACTGCTTACACTTGGGCTGGGAATTGATTCTGGAGGATTTCCAGCCTGAATTAACTGAAAGTTCAATGGGATTTACTTCCAATAACAGTATGCTTAGGATCGCAGTTGTCATTGCCAATTACTGTCCTGTTCTGGTCACAAGGAGCAGCTCATGGAGCAAGACAGTAGCCACCACAGCAGCAAGGACAGCTCCTATTGAACGATGTGTTCAAAGTACATCTGCAGCCGGACTGAATGCTTTGACATCCAGGACCCTCTCTTAGGTTTCTTCCTCTCCTAGAAGAGGAGATTGCCTTAAACGGGTACACCCTTGGCCTGGAGCCAAACACCCCATCATCTCTCAATGAGCTCATCCTGGGTCACCTGTCTGAGGTGATGCATTGGCTCTGTGGAGTATAAGTCATTCAAGGAAAGTCTAATCTCCTTGCGCAAAACCCTTGATGTCTTCTGTCTCTAATTCATGAGTCATTGGCATCTCAGTCCCAGGGGTCTGCAGCTCAGTGGGGAGGTCTGGGGCCTCTTCTGTTGATGCCATTGGCCCCTTAGTCTCTAAATATGTCTTTGGGTCATTGCTGACCTCCAGGGTCATGACAGTAACAGAGTTCTGTTCCCACCCCAACACAATTTCAAATCACATTAATCAAGCACCAGTCATTTTATTTATGCACATTGTCTTGCCCTTTGTCCCCAAGGACTTCCTGATAAATTCCCAAGCAACTCCAACATTCCATGACACAGCTTGAAAAATGCTACATTATTGGGGCTTAGTGGCTGATTTTTGAATGCACAATGTCCCAGGCTCAATGCCTGGCATCTCCAGGTGGGGTTGGAAGAGATTGCTGCCTCCAGTCCCAGAGAGCCACTTACAGTACAGGCAACACTAGGCAAGCAAAAGGTCTGAATCAGGAGAAAGCAGTTTCCAATGTTCCTATCTGAATCTGCTTCCAGTGTATGCAAGTTCTTGGAAACATAAAAGATAAAAGGGACTATCCAGTATCCTGTTCTTCCTCAGGGTACCAGGCCTTGTGCTGGTGCAACTTGTGATCTGAAGCTGATTCAGCTGCTGGAAAAGTGATTTGGGGAAAGGTGGGCTAATCTTATGCATCTGAAGGAGCCCCTGGGAAATCTCATCTCTCAGAACAACAAATTATAAGCATCCCTGTGGCTTCTTTAACTTCTGCCATAAGGAAATCTTCATTTTTCCCTCTCTGTCTCTGGAAACTGAGGAACTGTAATGATGGCTTCAAGCTACATTTGCCTCTTCTTTGCTGTTCTTACAGATTTCTTTTAAGAAATAAGAGCCCTGCTGGATCAGACTAAACACCCATCTTGGCTGCATTCACATGACACTTGATTAAATTTTGCTCACATTTCCTTGCTAATTCCCACATTGTATTTCAGCTTTCAGACAACATGAAAGCCACTTCTGGAAAATTAATGAAATGTAGGACATGTTTAGTGCTCAGTTCTATGCTATTTGATTCTCCCAAAAAATCTGTTCGCATCCCCCTTAACCCAGAAAATCATGGGAGTAAAAGTGGCCAAATTTGGAGTGGTTTACTGGCATATGTTTCTTTCCTGATATTTTCCTGGGTGAATGATAGGACAGCAGAAGTGCACATGTGTGGAACATGTAGAGGATTAACAACGCTGCTTGATGACATTTGCTGTTGTATCCACTGGTGTGAATGACATTTAGTACAACATGCTGCTATATCAGTAAAAAAGCCACCATTCCATACTGTAACAGGTATGTAGTGTGAAAGAAATGTTAGAAAATAGGACAGAAACACTAGCATTATAACTATAAAAACTAACACAATATTCCACACATCTGAATGCACAGTTAATCCATCATCTTGTTTCCCACAGTGGCCAATCAGATACCTCTAGAATGTTGTTCTTCCTCATAGTGAGGGGCATGCCGATTCTGAGAACAGAGGTCCTGAATGGCTCCTGAATGTATGACATTCATTGCCATACCCTCCATGAATGTGTTTCATCTAATCACTTTCAGAAGTCATTTAAACTGAAGGCCGCCACATATTGAAATATCAGGTTCCATAGTCTAGCAATGCACTGAGAAAAGAATTATTGTCCTTTGTCTGTTCGAAATCTGCCACAATTCACTGGGTGACTCCAAAGCTCTAGTATTCTGAGAGAGGAAGAAAAGCTTACATTTATCTACTTTTTTCATCCCATCCATTATTTTATTGATAAACCTAACCTCCCCTGTTAGAGGCAATATACCTCTGAATACCACTTGATAGGAATAAAAGGTGGGAAGAGAGCTGTTCCACTCAGGTTTTGCTTGCGGGCTTTGCATGGACAGCTGGTCAGACACTGTAAGAATAGAAAGCAACATCTGGAGGACACCACATTGACTACCTCTGCCTTAGATCAATTTGCTAAATGGTCTTCTGTAACCATCCCTACAATCCATATTCCCCTTTTTTCCCTATAGTGAGTATTGCCATACTTCATAGTGGGATGGCTGGGACCGAAGCTCTTTGAACTAAGAAACCACCCAAGAAAGCCATAAACTGCAATTCTGTAGTACTAATAATATATGTCTTTAAAATATTATCTAGCACTATATGATTTTCATAATGATTTATATTGCCTTGTTCCTCCAATGGAAGTCCATCTTCTTGAAGAGTTGCTTCAAATCTTTTGTTCCTCCTAAGCACAAATATCAACCAAACCAAATGAGTCACCACCCACACAAAACTCTTCTCCAATCCCACAATTCATACAGAATATCCATAGTTGTAAATCACCTGCCTTGTTCCCTTAGAAAATACATATATTCAAAGGAGGTTGTGTGTGCAGAATAGGAAAGAGGATTTCTTCATAATATCGCCAAACAACTTTATCCATTTGTGCTTATATTTAGCAACCTATTTATCTACCATGGGAGTCTTGCCCAAGCAAGCCATTTCTAAATGTAGAATCCTGTTCATTTAATTGCATCCTTGCTGTACTTGTTACTTTTATCTATCATTGAGAGCAAAACTCTATTTACTCTTTAACCTCTTCTCAAAGGCCTCTAAGCATGCAGAATATATAATGTGATTTAAACAAAAAGTAATGTTGTGTGATGGCAGAGAGATGTGTAGAAACAGTAGTGATGGGGGGGGGGGGGTTTCCAGCCCAATACATTTTGCTGAGGTAAAGGTCAAGATACAGTTCTTCCCTGCTCCACCAGGGTGCCAACTTGAATAAAATATTGGGGGGGGGGTGTGGCTGGATAGCCCCACCCTGCATAAGCAATCTCATGACACAGTGCACACACCCCAATTGAATAGCAATGCCTATGAACTCTGCCCCCCTTGCCCCCTCAAATATTTTATTGGGGGCATGAAGGGACCTCGGCCCCTAGGAGTTGGCTTTGATGCCCTCCACATCCTATTTGCAGAATCTGACCTGACTGCTATTGAGTCTTGCATCAACACTGGCGATGGGACAACGTTCTCCCCTGTACCTAAGGCTAGCTTGGAGATGGAAAGCTGGTTAGCCCGCACCTGCCTGCCTTCTTACCTGTCCAGAGGCTGGCACTGACAGATTGCTTCCTCCTCCTTGGCCTCAGTGCTGCCCTTGTGGAACTCAGCAGGGAAGAAGATGGGGGCAAACCTGGCTTTGCAATGCTGCGCACTACTGCCTAACTGTTTCTTTCTCCCTGATTCCATGAACTCTAGTGGTTATATAATGGGAAGCAATATTGTGTGGAAATCCAGGTGAATGACTGATAGGGTAGTAGTAGTAGTAGTGGTGGTGGTGGTGGTGGTGGTGGTGGTGTGTGTGTGTGTGTGACCTTCTCAAGAGAAGTCTCCAGCCCATTTAAACCACCACTGTTTTTGTGTGTGAACATATACCTAATGCTGTGGTATATTTGTTGGTCACAATTTGGAAGGAAGGAGGGCCAAAAGAGTGGGGTTTCAGCGGTGAGAGAAAAGGCTACAAGAACTAATAAATAACCAGCAAAGTAAGACAGGAGTACACCTGGCTGTTTCCCACCCAAAGCCTCTACTGAAATGGACAAGGGTGTTTCTAAGGCCCCTATTCCAAGGGTAGTCCACAGGGGTTCATGCCAGATATGAGACTCAAGCTCCCATCAGCCCCAGCCAGCCTGGACAATGTCAACTGAGCAACATCTGGAGGACACACAGTGTATATTCTGGCTCTGTACATAATAATAATAATAATAATAATAATAATAATAATAATAATAATTTATTATTTATACCCCACCCATCTGGCTGGGCCTCCCCAGCCACTCTGGGCGGCTTCCAAAAGAATATTAAAATACTGTGATACATCAAACATTAAAAACATCCCTAAACAGGGCTGCCTTCAGATGTCTTCTAAAAGTCTGGTAGTTGTTGTTCTCTTTGACATCTGGTGGGAGGGCGTTCCACAGGGAGGGCGCCACTACCGAGAAGGCCCTCTGCCTGGTTCCCTGTAACATGGCTTCTCGCAGGGAGGGAACCGCCAGAAGGCCCTCGGTGCTGGACCTCAGTGTCCGGGTAGAACGATGGGGGTGGAGACGCTCCTTCAGGTATACTGGACCGAGGCCGTTTAGGGCTTTAAAGGTCAGCACCAATACTTTGAATTGTGCTCGGAAACGTACTGGGAGCCAATGTAGGTCTTTCAAGACCGGTGTTATATGGTCTCGGCGGCTGCTCCCAGTCACCAGTCTGGCTGCTGCGTTCTGGATTAGTTGTAGTTTCCGGGTCACCTTCAAAGGTAGCTCCATGTAGAGCACATTGCAGTAGTCCAAGCGGAAGATAACCAGAGCATGCACCACTCTGGCGAGGCAGTCCGCAGGCAGATAGGGTCTTAGCCTGCGTACCAGATGGAGCTGGTACACAGCTGCCCTGGACACGGATTTAACCTGTGCCTCCATGGACAGCTGTGAGTCCAAAATGACTCCCAGGCTGCGCACCTGGTCCTTCAGGGGCACAGTTGCCCCATTCAGGACCAGGGAATCCTCCACACCTGCCCGCCTCCTGT
Organism: Podarcis pityusensis; assembly: GCF_964106645.2. Taxonomy (NCBI): domain Eukaryota; kingdom Metazoa; phylum Chordata; class Lepidosauria; order Squamata; family Lacertidae; genus Podarcis; species Podarcis pityusensis. The sequence goes on from NC_138044.1 coordinate 44,664,293, forward strand.
CCCTCAGAAACAGTACTTCTGTCTTGTCAGGATTCAGTCTCAATCTGTTAGCCGCCATCCATCCTCCAACCGCCTCCAGACACTCATACAGGACCGTCACCGCCTTCACTGGTTCTGATTTGAAAGAGAGGTACAGCTGGGTATCATCCGCATACTGATGAACACCCAGCCCAAACCCCCTGATGATCTCTCCCAGCGGCTGCATGTAGATGTTGAAAAGCATGGGGGAGAGGACAGAACCCTGAGGCACCCCACAAGTGAGAGCCCAGGGGTCTGAACACTCACCCCCCACCACCACTTTCTGAACACGGCCCAGGAGGAAGGAGCGGAACCACTGTATAACAGTTCCCCCAGCTCCCAGCCCCTCAAGACGGTCCAGAAGGATGTTATGGTCGATTGTATCAAAGGCCGCTGAGAGATCCAGCAGAACCAGGAAACAACTCTCACCTTTGTCTCTAGCTCGCCGGAGATCATCAACCAGTGAGACCAAGGCAGTTTCAGTCCCGTGATGAGGCCTGAATCCCGACTGGAAGGGATCCAAATGGTCCGCTTCTTCGAGGCATGCCTGGAGTTGTTCAGCAACCACTCACTCAATCACCTTGTGCAAGAATGGAAGATTTGAGACTGGGCGATAGTTGGCCATCGTGGCCGCTTCTAAAGATGGTTTTTTAAGAAGTGGTTTAATAACCGCCTCTTTCAGCGGGTCTGGGAAGGCTCCCTCACGGAGGGAAGCATTCACCACCCCACGAAGCCAATCGACCAGCGCTTCCCGGCTAGCTTTTATAAGCCAGGATGGGCAAGGATCAAGGAGACAGGTGGTTGGTTTCACTCGTCCAAGCAGCCTGTCCACATCCTCGGAGGTAACAGATTGGAATTGATCCCACGCAATTTGACTAGACAGGACTCTAGCACTCTCCCGCCCCGGCCCTGCTCCCACGGTGGCGTCTACCTCTTCCCAAATCTGAGCGACTTTATCTGCAAAAAAACTTTGCAAAATCATTGCAGGAGATCATGTGGCCAGTACTGGGCCCCAATGTAGCAGGTGGTTCCGCTAAATTGCGGACCACCTAAAAAGTCTCCTGTTGCTGTTTTCTGCAGATGCAATAGAGGCGGTGAAGAAAGTCTTCTTTGCCGTCGCTACCGCCACTTGGTAGGCTCGACGTTGAGCTCTAACCTGTGTCCGGTCAGCTTCAGAATGGGTCATCCGCCACCGGCGCTCTAGCTGTCTCAACGATTGTTTCATTGCCCTCAGATCCGTGGAAAACCATGGGGCTGTCTGGGCTCCATGCAATTGGAGAGGGTGCTTTGGAGCCAAACAGTCAATAGCCCTGGTTAACTCCACATTCCAGCGGCCACCAGAGAATCAGCTGAAAGGCCATCAACATGGGATAAAGCATCCCCTACCACTCTCTGGAAACCATTTGGATCCATTAAGTGGTGGGGGCGGACCATTAGCATGGGACCTCCTGAGATGATTAATGCTCTCATCAGTTTTTCAATTCCAATTGAAATTCCACTTCTTGCTTCCCAGAAGTTGCAGCAGTCCTCCTTGGCTGGCAGCTATCTCATCTCTCATCCCCTTTCTGCCTCTCCAACAGCCTTCCCAGTTAACCATTTGTTTTTGAGAAAGTTTTCCATTTCTGGAAAAATACTTTGTCCTAATCTTTCCTGATTATTTTACAAGGGCACTCCACTTCCAAGGCTACACTACCCAAGTTACTCACATTGTGCCCCTATGCATTAATCAAATATGATAGTTTCTGGACTACTCTACCAGACTGACAGCAGCTGTGTTCCAACAGAATAGTGCCAAAGCTGCAGTGGGAATTGGTTCCCTTCTCATATTTGAACTAAATTCCCTGTACTTGTTCATGTTGTAGAAGAGCTTACCCCCTGAACACAGAGCAATAGTTTGCAGATATGTATAGACACATGTTCTGAGCAAGTAAAAGATGCATGAGAATATTTTTCATTCTATGAAATAATAGAATCAAGACACTTTTATAAGGGGTTGGAACCTGTCAAACCACAGCCTAGCATAAAAGTAGGACAATGTGTTCCTTGAATTTGGTTTTTTTTCTGTAGAAGTGGAAGCATGTTAGAAAATTTTGATGTTTGTGATTTTCCTCCAGGTGTAAACAAATTTAAAAAAATCAACAAAACGTCTTTTAAATTCTACATTGCACTGCTCCTAGAAACAAAATACTTTATTTTTCAAACAGGAATAACAGGTGGAAAGGATGACCTGTGTAGCAGGTTGAGCTGTCACTCAGAAAGAGGAGCTCAAGGCCAAATATTCTGCTCTCCACACATTTTCCAAATACATATATATATATATATATATATATATGCTCTTCTCGTTCCTTTCATCTCTCTCTCTTTCTGTGTGTGTGTTAGAAAGAGAGGGAGAAACAGAGAGAGGGAGAGGGAGAGGGAGAGAAAAGCGTGGAGCAGCACTTCTTGCAAGGTTGCTGTCAGCTACGTCCCGTCACTGACAGCGGCTGAGAACGCTGGCAAGCAGGGAGAAGAGATTAGTCTGGAATGCGGAAATGGACAAGAGGAGGCAGGCTGCAGGAGTAACCTGTTCTCCGAGAACAGAGAGCAGGGATGGGGGAATCCAAGGGGGAAAACACAGTCTGTCAGTTTAAGCTCAGACTCAAAGTCGGGGAAACCGGAAATAGCCTATCCAAAAACTCGTAGGCTCGAGATAGTTTGCGGGAGGCGCGAAAGGGAAAGAAAGCGAAAGTGGGGGCTTTATTGTTGGAGGAGGAAGGGGCAGATCTCAGTCTCAGCAACTGCAAACTCGGAGGAGGACGCTGAGTGACTAAGCTCTGTAATGATTTGTGTGTTTGAGTAATAAATCTGAGAAAATCACTGCCGAAGTTGTCCCGCGTCTGTGGGAGAGACTCAAGCCATTACAGTTGCTCTGGATCTCTTTTAGGATTCAGTTAATCTCTAAATTAATGTTGCTGTGATTAACAAAACAGAATATTTCTTATTTCTGTGGCAAAACGTTTCAGTTTCTGCCTTCTTCAATCCACTGTGGTGAAATTTTACATAATTAATTATGTAACTAATTACATTATCATTACATTATTCTACATGGTTCATTTCAGTGCAAAGGAAATGCAATGCAAATGGGAAAACGAAGTAATCTATTGTGTATCATTTGCAAATTGAAAATGACAGCAACAGTGAATCCCAGTTGCATTCACTGGATTGATTTCCATTCTGGGCATGGGATGAGTAAGTAAGTGGCAATTCCATTTCTGTTGAAATTATCTGACACCCCTACCTATCACAGGTATACTACCTTGCAACTTTCTGTAGTTTATTTCCTGCATCCTCTCTGCAAAATGACCATCATGCAATCAACAGGTGACCTTAGATTGCCTCTATTACCAAGGGCTCTATAAGGAATATTAGTGGGCAGAGAAGAAAAATAAAAGAACTCATTCAAAATCCATTGCAGGAAATCCTGAGGCTAGAGTAGATAAGCAAACATGAGTTATTCAGTCTTAAGCCTCCTACTTAAAACCCAAAGACATGTTTCAAAGCATGGTATTTGACCTTTCAGAGTCAATATTTGACACCCCAAATCCATCATCAGATTTCAAATGAACAGCCACCTAGCAGCAGCCATACCACCAGGCTGAAGAGCATAAGGAAAGAAGTGAAACAAGGCATCCCATCATCCATGCTGAGAGTCTATTTCCATCTGGCTTTCCCTCAACAGTCACCAGGGGACAGCCATTCTCCCTGAATGGTTGACCATTCTAAGAACTGTAGGTTTAAGAACACATGCCTGTGATTGATATTCTTCCTTCACCCAGACCAGCCCATTTTCCTTTTGTACTGTGTATTTTAGATTTACAAGCCTGAGAGCTGGGACTGTTTTGCTATGTTTGTTTGGAAACTGCTCAGGGTGACTTTTCAGTGAAACAGTGGGGTAAAAATGCTTTTGGTAACTAAATAAATAAAACTAAATAAACAGGTAACTAAATAAATAGTACAGTGGTACCTCGGGTTAAGTACTTAATTCGTTCTGGAGGTTCGTTCTTAACCTGAAACTGTTCTTAACCTGAAGCACCACTTTAGCTAATGGGGCCTCCCGCTGCGCCGCCGGAGCATGATTTCTGTTCTCATCCTGAAGCAAAGTTCTTAACCTAAGGTACTATTTCTGGTTTAGCGGAGTCTGTAACCTGAAGCGTCTGTAACCTGAAGTGTATGTAACCCGAGGTACCACTGTATTTATCATATCGTTCTGATGTGATGCATGGGTGTAGCCAGGATGTGTATATTTAGGTTAAGTCACAGAATCACAGAATTGTAGAGTTGGAAGGAACCATGAGAGCCATGTAGTCCAATCCCTTGCAATGCAGGAATCCTTTTGCCTAAAGTGGGGCTTGAACCCACGACCCTGAGTCTCCTGCTCTTATCAGCTGAGCCATCCTGTGCATCAGGATTTTTTAAAAGGAAAATCAGAAATGGGGTGATCTGATACAGAAATGTGATGAACTGCAATTAAGATTGGAAAAAGGAGAAACTGAGATTGAGTGATTCACCCATTCCTAAGGGTTACCAAAGGCCAAACTGGATGTCACAGGCATTATGCTACAGGTTGATGAACAAGTGGTGACTGCAGTTAGGAAGGGACTCTGCAGATTAGCTTTGGGTGCCCTGCTGGAAATGAGACTTGGCAGCTTCCTGACACTGCTGACCGCTGATGTAAAATGAAGTATGCCTCTTACTTAGCCAGAAGAGAGCTCCAAAAGCTGAGATTGGCCCTGTGGAATAAAATAGGGATACCTGCTGGTTTTTATTAAATAAAATCTCTATATAAAAGATAAAGATAACAAGCAAGGTTGCATGGCTGTTTGGAAAACAGTGCATCCTTTTGCTTAGAGAACAATAATTGTGTCCCTCCCCCCCTCTTCTTTTTTTTACTAGCATCATTAGTAATAGAAAATTCTTAGTATGTAGTCCAGCTGAACAGGAGTTATTTGAGCAACGGGTTTAGATCATTTAGGACCCCAGAATGAAACCTGCATATTAAGTATCCTGAAAGCCTCCTGTCCCCTCTCTCCCTCTCTCCACAGCAGGCTGTAACCACTTATAGAAGAGTGGAGAAATCTCCCTAAACACATATTTGCATAATATAGCCTAATAGCTTTGAAGGCCTGTTAGAAGCCATTGGGTTGCTAATGTTCACTTAAATATCCATTCCAGAAAATAAAACGCAAGGGTGAGATAAAGGCTGGGATTATTGTGGTTATGACGTTTCATATTGTCATTCCAGTTATGTCACCGGGCTCAGACTGGTAGACTTTGCATACATATTTATGGAGCCCAGAGAACATAATCACACATTCGGCATGGAGCTGTAGGCAGCCAGGACACTGATGAAGACATCTAGATATCTGTAGGATGGGGAGCACTGTCTAAGCAGTTTCTGCCTTTACCACTGCAAAAAGATAGGCCCCTCACATTGTAGGAATGAGTACAATTAAGAGTTTTGACTCATACATTTATGAGCCTTCCTTTCCATTTGTTCAATTATGAATGATCACCGTATTTTTTGCTCCATAAGACACACTTTTTTCCTCCTAAAAAGTAAGGGGAAATGTGTGTGCGTCTTATGGAGCGAATGCAGGCTGCACAGCTATCACTAAAGCAGAAGAGCAAGAGTGAGAGCTGCGCAGCGCCTCTTGTTCTGCTGGCTTCCCAGTGAAGCGGGAGGAGGAACGGAAGGGAGCCCCTTCCTTACGGAGCACCTTCCATCCCTCATCCTGCTTTGCTGGGAAGCCAGCAGACCAAGAGGTGCTGCACATCTCTCACTCTTGCTGTGCTGGCTTCAGCGATAGCTGCACAGCGCCTCTTCAGCGAAGTGCGAGGCGGAACGGAAGGGGCTCCATAAGGGCTCCCTTCGGTTCCTCCTCCCACTTCGCTGAAGAGGCGCTGCACTGCTCTGCTGAACCCAGCAGAGCAAGAGTGAGAGAAGGTACAGAGGGCAGCCTGTCAGTCCCTTCTCCTATCTCCTGGAAAAGCTGGGAGCCACGCCGAGCAAGCGTGTCTGTGTCTCTTGCTGCCTTTTTTTTGTTTTCCTCCTCTAAAAACTAGGTGTGTCTTATGGTCTGGTGCATCTTACAGTGCGTCTTATAGAGCGAAAGATATGGTAAATGAAAAGCTGCATTGCCCACCCAAGAAAGCTCGCAATATCTCAAAAACAGAGAAGGTATAAATAATCTCAAAATTGATACAGGTATCCAAATTATTAACCATTATTCAAAAAGGACAGAATAAACCTTATTTTACAAAAAGCTTGAAAAAAATAGTTTTAAAACAGCAGCAGCTGCAGTGTAGAGGCCATGTGTACGTCTGATGGGAGGGAGTTGCATAATCTGGGGGCCACCAGAGTGGAAGTCTTGTTTCTTAAGACTGCCAAATGCATTGACTTCACAACTGGGCACACAAGTAGGGCTTTTGAGAATGAGATCAGTAGCTGGGCAGCTATGTATGGATGCAGTCCTATGGCACATAAGTGAGCACGATTCTACTCAATCCTTAGCCAAACGTTCTGATTTGCAAAGAAAGGGGGGGACATTAAGAAATATATTATTTTCTTTTTCACTTGCTTTGTTTTACTTGAAATATTTATATATGCTTTTTAGGAGATGATCATAAAGCAGATGGCATGGGAACATAAAACAATGCATATCAATTAAAGTTATATACTATATATATATATATATTTTTTAAATAATTTTTTATTAAGATTTTAAACAAAGAAAAAAGAAAAACAACACACACCAAAAAAAAATACAAAATTTAACAATAAAAAGACAAAACATAACAATTAAAAACAAACTCTCTTTTCCGTTCCCAATTTTATATTACTTATTTTCTAGACTTCCTCATACCTCCCTCTTTTGTATTCCAATCTACATTATTTGTCCAGCAGTTTCTTTTCCACTTTTTTAAACCCAATCTTTAATTTAATAAAATATTAAAATATATAACTTCAACTTTTTTAAACATAATCCTTATTCTTAATGTCATATACCTTTAAATTTTTCCCTTTTATTATCAAATTTCCATTTCTTTAGACATCTTTAATCTTGATCTTTAATCTTAATCTATCCTTAACTTTAACCTGTATAGCTGGAAACCATTTATTTTCAATCCAACATCACTCTAACATTCCTTAATTTTGCAGTGTTTCTGAAGATAGTCTTTGAATTTCTTCCAGTCTTCCTCCATCGACTCTTCTCCCTGGTCACGAATTCTGCCAGTCATTTCCGCCAATTCCATTAAAGTTATATACTATAATAGTCAAGGAAATCTGTAAGAGTTTGTGTGGCTGGGTGGTGAGTTATTGAAAGCAACATTTCTCCTCCCCTCTAGCTAGGATGGTTCTTGAGTAGCTCTGTGGTGGAAGTTAAAGGAGGGTAAAGCCACCTCAACCAAAACCCTGGGAATTAGATAATGGGCATCTCTCCGTGCTGTTTGGTCTTCTCTCTACTCCCTTCAGAGCAAGATGGTCCTTGAGTTCCCTTCTTAATCACTTTTGCTGCCATAGAAGTCATCTTTTCCCAAGCTGTCGCCAAATCAATCTCTCCTGAGAACTGCTCCAGATGAACATGTATGGTTCTCCACTTCTCCATTGTTGCTTCCTAGCCTGGCTTAATCTGACTGAGCCCTTTTAAGGAGCTCATTTCCTTTCTTGAAGTGTTGGCAAAACTTGCAGGCAGTTGCCAGTCTTGACTATAGAAGTGATGAAGCAGTCAATTCTTCTTTCTGGTAGTGCAGCAGTCCATTTGTAAGCTCTTCCCATTTCTTACCACATGAGTATAAAATGCCTTGCTGCATCCAGCTAATGGCCCATATGTCCTTCATTCTTTTCTCATATTTTCTCATAATGACCAATCAGGTGTTCATGGCAGGTCCATAAGCAGGACTGCCCACCTTTGCATTTTAAAAGTAAAAAAAATACCATTGTTTCAAGATTAATTTTCAAATATAGTACAGAACACTGTTTAATTACAGGTTGGTGCACCTTTCAATTACTTGAGCTCCTTTGCATTTTTCTTTCTTCTGAATTACCAATGCATACATCAGCAAGAGGCTTTAACAGAGGATTAAACAAATTCATGGAGGTGAAGGCTATCATTGATGCTGATCTTCCTCCATAGTCAGATAATCCAGCAGCTGCTGGAAACCACAGGAGAGCAGTGTGCTCTTGTGCTTGGGTCCTGCTTGTGGGTTTCCCACAGGCTTCTGGTTGAACACTGTGAGAACAGGATGCTGGACAAGATGAGCTAGCAGACTCTCCTTATGCTCTTCATAAAGGTAAAGGTAAAGGTAAAGGGACCCCTGACCGTTAGGTCCAGTCGTGAACAACTCTGCAGTTGCATGCTCATCTTGCTCTATAGGCCGAGGGAGCCAGCGTTTGTCCGCAGACAGCTTCCGGGTCATGTGGCCAGCATGACCAAGCCACTTCTGGCAAACCAGAGCAGCTCACGGGAATGCTGTTTACCTTCCCACCAGAGCAGTACCTATTTACCTACTTGCACTTTGACGTGCTTTCAAACTGCAGGTTGGCAGGAGTGGGACTGAGCAACAGGAGCTCACCCCATCACAGGAATTCGAACCGCCGACCTTCTGATTGGCAAGCCCTAGGCTCTCTGGTTTAGATCACAGCTCCACCCGCGTCCCTCTTCATAAAATACTGCAAATACAATAGTTAAACACCAATCTTGACAATGATCAGATTGTGCAGAGCTCTACCAATGCACACATGCAAGTCTATGTCTTGGATGGCATTCAACAAAGTTTTGCTCTGAATAGGGTGTAATTAATAGACTTAACTTAGGCATGTTCATTAATTTCAATGGGTCTACTTTGATTAAAACACATTTAAATACCACCCATTCATAGACCAACCTCTCCAAAAATGGAAGAAAAAGAAAGATAAATTTTATATGTAATGGTGCAGTCACTTGCATCAAGATTCTTTTAGCGAGGTGTGAATTCATGCTCAACATGCTATCCCCTTGCCCAGCAAGGCACTCCACCATGTATAATCTGTCTCAGAGAAACACCAGCCCAGAATGAGCTTTAGTTGTAAGAGAAGAAAGGAATGAACAGTCTATAAAACACAGAGCTGGGGAAGGAGTTTTGTGAGACAGTAGGTGTCCACATGAAGGATAGGTTCAAACATACCTTTTATTTCCCACATCTGGTATTTATCCCAGATTCTTGCTTTGGGCTATATTTTTAGCCCAGCATTAATAGGAGTTGCGGAAAGCTGTGTGCTTTGTGCTTAGAATACGCTACTAAATCTTATTTATGGCTTAACTCAACCACACACAAGCACTCCCTTAGAACTTCTTGGAACCTTCATTTGCAAATGTAAGAGACGGCAGCCAATTTCTAAAGGACTGAAGTGCAAATTACGACTGCCAGTGCCATCACTAAATATTTATCGAAGCACTGATGGTGCACTCGGAACTGCGCCTAACTTCAAAATGACACAGTTGCTGCCCACAGGGGCTTACAGCAGGCAAGCCAGAAGAGAGCAAAACAAAGTCAACGGGAAATGGGCAAACACAAATGGTCCTTTACCAAGCAGTGACTGATGACAGTGAGTGCTTAGCCACTTGGGGACCCGGATTATCAACTTTGTCATCCTGACAACTGATGAGGAGTCTCTAGGAGGGACATACACCACACCTGATGGATCTGATGCTCGTGGTGCTATTTCAGATGGCAAATAGGAAGCAGCCTTAAACTGAGCCGGCACAGTAGCCCATCTCGCTCAATAATGTGCCAGAAGACCGAATGCATAGCATCCTCTTTCAACCAATCCCTTCCTTTCCATGCCCTAGCTTAGTTGTTCCTTCCCATAATACATAAGATTTTGTTATGACTTATCCCTACTTTGCACCTTTGAAACCTGATGCATTCACATATAAATCTGTAGCTACGTCTGGGACCTAAAATTCAATCTGAAATTTGAAATGGGCATTTTTAACCTTGCATGCTGCAACAGCCATATTTATGAGCACACAGGCGCGCCCCCGCACATGCACACACACACGTTCCATAAGAGGCAAAAGAAGAAGTCCTGAGCATTGCTTTTTAAAAGAATCCCTTAAAATGAGGATACAGTGATGCCAAAGCAGAGGAAGATAAAATACTCTTGACTTATTTTGCTTCTGACAAGGTCAGAACTCTAACTTACATGCAGTAGTTTATTTCCCCATAGAATAAGACTGTTTCTTGACACTTGATTTGTCCTCTGGAGGGTGATCTAGCCAGATGGCTGGGAGGATGCTGCTAGGTTTGAAACAATGACGACTAATTTAGGAGGATTCAGAAACCACAGAATGGGGTCATCTCACTATCCCAGAGATGTGTCTTTCCCCCAACCCCACCAATACCGTTATACTGCTTCACTTTAAGCAGGAAACTCTGGTTCGTCTTTCAGATTACACTACAGACTGGATGAATTTATATTGGCATGCTTGCTTGTCAGATTTAATTATGGCAAAGTGAAAGGCATTATTAATACGATTCATATACCAATGCAAAGCGTTTGGAGCGGACAGAGGGAAATTAATATGTAAAAGAATCTAATTTGAGCGCAATTCCTCTGATGCTGGGAAAGGTGGGAGGGTTGCTAATTTCCAACTGCTGCTTGTGAGTAATGTTCATGATTATTTTGCTGAGGAAGGGGGAAAAATGGAGAATAAGCAGAAATGGCAGTTCTGGAAATTGTGCCCTATAAATTATGCTGATAAAGAAGGAAAATATAGTGTTCCTTTTCCTCTTGGTATTCACAATGCTGGAATAAGAAACAGGGATGGATATAAATGAAAGCACTTAGCACACAAAGATGCAGCACTGCATTCATTTCAGGTGTCAATTTCCTTGCTTTCATTGTTTGTTTGTTCAAATATTTATAAGCTGCGCTTTCATTAAAAGAAATAACAAGGCAATGTTCAAAATACTTCTACAATAACATCAATAAAAGAATGTGCCACTATTTACTGTTTTATTGATGTTTTTTACTGATGTTTTAATTTATGGTTTTTTTTTACTGATTTTATTATAATCTTGCATGTTATATACTACCTTGCTACACTTTTATGAATGTGCGTGCCATATACACTACTGTGAGATAAATAAATATAAAATTTCAATAAAGTCTGGTTGGTGAAACGGAGAGAGACAAAGACAGAGAGTCCAAAAGCCTGTGAAACAGTACAGTTTTCAAAAGACATCTTAAAGAAGGCAGGGGTCGTTCCTGCTGGTCATCTACTTGAAGTAAGTTCCACAGGGCAGGGCCACCCCAGAAGCACAGGCAGCCACCAAAGATTGACACATCAGAAGATTTCAGTTATCATCGTGGAGCATAAGGAATCAGATGCTCTTAAAGATTGTTTCAAGCCAAGTTGCTTATGGATTTGCTTTGTGAATAGGCATCAGAACCTTGAATCTGCTCAGTGGCAAATTGGCAGCCACTGCAGCTCTCTCTGTAAAAAGGCACCATATCACCAGTAACCTTTTCCTGTGAACAGTCTGGAATCTGCATTCCATGCTAGTTGCAGCCATTGAACCAAATACAAAGGCAGCCCCAAATGAATTGTGTTATGGTAATCAAGTCTTAAGGATGTCAGTGCATGGACCAGGATGCCACATATTATAAACAGTTGTTGGTTCTCCTCACAGAAGTGTTAGGTTTTATGCAGGAAGTCTTGCATTAGGGGGCAACTGGTACTGAGTAGGGGCAGTGACTTGTCCCCCACATGGGGGGTGTCATGTGACACGTCCTGCCCAGTGTGCAAGCGTTCATGCGCTGGGCTGGGCCATGTGGGTGTCCCACCCTCATCACCGCAATGCTAGTGCTCGCAGGGCCGTCTTACCCATAGGCATTAAGGGTGTGGGGCACCCATGTGCTGGGCTCTCAGGGGTGCCAGGCCAAGTGTCTGGGAAAGAGCCTGCCCACTGGTCAGAGCGCCGTGGTGGGCTCTTCTGCTCCAGGTGGCTCTGCACCGAAAGTTCAGGGGCAACTGAGCCAACGAGATGCTGAGGCGGCTGGCCAGCTCCACCAGCTCCTATGTGCCTGGGACTGCACGCCTGGGGGAGGGGGGCCCAGGCAGATCTTTGCACCACGGTGCTGCATATGCTTATGACAGCCCTGGGTGCTAATACACCCATTGGGGAATGGAGAGTATGGAGCTGGGTTCCATGCTCTGCCTCCTCCTCCTCAAGCAGCATCAGGCAGGGAGGAGGAAAAGCATGGAGGGCAATTTTTGACCTCGCTTGTCCCAGCTCCTGGTTGGGGCCTGGGGCACACGGAGGGTGCGTGACGGTGGTGCAGGATGTCGGCCCCCTCAATATTGGGGCGGCTGGTCCCCCTGATTCAAAAAGCTGCAAAGTGAAGCCCACAGGTGACATGAAAGGAAAGGACACTCACAATCATCCCTTAAAAGTAATGCAGGAGTAGAAAAACTCTTCACCCCACCATAAGAACTTCACCAGTCCCCCCTCCCCCACTGCTTTAATAAAGTTCAAATTAATCTATTGGAAGGCCTGTTTTTTAGGCAGAAATGGGGGATAAGAAATAGAAACAAAATTAAATGAAACAAAATGGGATAATACCATGTATACTATCACCCTTCGTTGGAGAAAGAACAAGAAAAAATAAAACTGATTTAAAAACGAAACAAAAAGTTACCCATAAGGATTTTTCATAAGTATACTTTGAAATGCTTATTATTATTTACTTAACAGCTCTAATTGTATATTTAAACTGAAATAGTCAGAAGGAAAAGTGTCAAAGGGTTATCAAACGCTCAATGTGCACTTGTCATTTTATTGAGATAGTCTAAGAAGTGGACATGGGCTTTAAAAAAAACAAAAACAAAAAAAAACATGTAACTTTCCATCATTTTAAATTGGCCAAATACCTAAGTACCTGTTTTACCTAATTACTCCAACTATCCATGATTCCAAATCCAAATTATCAGGCTGTTACTATCATCATTTTTCTCTCTAGATGTTGTTGGCATACTCAGCATGGTGATTATTTTTCAACAGCCTTTCATTTCATATTAAGGGCAAACACTCCTCTTTGATGGAACTCAGCATTGGAAACTTGTTAGACATTTGTGAATAGCCTTCATGAGAGATGAACCGATGCGTGCATTTAAAAAACCCTACATTATTTCTTCCTTTGTGTCTTCCTTTGATGTTTTATTATGGTTTATATTTGTTGGAAGCTGCGCAGAGTGGTTGGGGTAAGACAGTCAGATGTGTGGAGTAGAAAATGATGATGATGATGATGATGATGATGACGATGAATACTTCCTGTATGGCAAATCAGAACTGAATAGACAGACATAGCGGGGTTCTGAAATCCAGATTTCACATTGAGCTCATACTGACATTATGCATTAACAGTGCTTTCCAGACAATTGTAGGTTCCTTCTGAATTTTGGATTTCAAACTGAAATCTGGATTTCTCTGAGAATTCTGCAGTCCTGAAATTAGCTGATCTGGTATACCTGTGCATCAAAAACTTCTCACTGTTCCATTGTTTATTTCTAAATTTGGCACAGGGCACTGTATAAGTTGCTGCAACTTTCAATTACTTACAGACTTTTCTCCCTCTAAATTGCCAATACACACATCAATAAAATACTGCATGAAAACAATATTGGCATGATCATACACGCAATCAAGCAGAGTGCTACCAATGCATACATGTGCGTGCATACATTCATGGAACCCCCCCCCCCAACACACACACTAAAGCATTAGCTGGAGAAATAACTAAGTGGTCTCTGAACTCCTTGATGGGTTGATAATTAACTATTGCTGTTTTCTGCTAGCTAACTTGTATGTGTTTAACCTTAGACCAGGTAAGAAAGGTATTTGGTTGCAAATCTCCATTTTGAAAGTAAGTTGCCTTTAGTCTTTGTTTCCAGGCTCTGTGGAAATAACGATGTGTAAGTGACCCTCTCTAGTGAGGGAAAAACAGCTCCAAGCAGATTGGAGTCTGTAAGGAGATACAGACCTCTGCTTTTATATCTGTTTGTAGAATTTTATAAGAAGTTGAGCCTGTGCTGAACTTGCACATGGATATTTTGGATATATTATTTACTGTTTTTTGTTATGTTTTGAAGAAAGTTCTGCAAGTAAAACTTTCATTAGACTTATGGGCCTTGACAATGTTTTCATTCCAAAAGGAGTCAGTTTTTATGCATGCAGTCGCTATAATCTGTGTGATTTATTCCTGACACCTGCTCCTGACATGTATGCAGGTCTTATCAATAAAACACCTCACTAAAAGAATTTCAACGTACTCACACAAAGAGAACAATAAGACTGTCTCTTTTTGCTGCAGTGTTTTATCAGCGCTCATGTGCCCTTTGATAAAATAAAGTGGAGAAAGAATTAAATGAACTGAAAAACATGGAAACTGCAGCAACCTGTACATTCTCCAGTTCCAAAATTAATTTTATGATTTCCCCTGAGTCTTTTTGCAAGAATTCAGCCTGGAAACATGAGAGAAATAATGTTAAGGAGGCTTGGAGTGGAGTGGGATAAGCATGTCCAGTATGTCAAAGTGCGCTTTAGTTAAACTGGAATCAAAGGCAGACCTTGGTAATATGGCACATTGAGCAAGGCCAAAATTTGATGCCTTCACCCAGCCCCAGGCTGCCTTCTCAAAGCTGGGTAAGGGAGGTGCTGGGCTTTGGTAATGAGGCACAAGGCTCTATCAGGGTCCTCCTGCCTCCTTCTCAAAGCTGGCAAGCTGGTATCCCCTTGGCCCCTGTATTGGGGAAACCAGTCGCACTACCCTAAATGCTCAATATGCTAGGATTCAGAATGAGTGGCGTGAAAGACAGAGCAAACCAGGGAACAAATAATACATGGTTTCAGCCCAATGACTCAATAGGTTCATGGAGAATCTTCTCCTGGCCACTTGCCAATGCTGGTGAGGTCAGAGACATAAGTGAGTGGAGCAACAGCTGTGACTCTTGTCTTTCCACATTCCAACCATCCAGAAGTCAGGGGTTCTTACAGACACCCCTCTACATGCAGGCATGCAAGAGGCATTATCACTGTTCCACACCTTAAGAGGGTACAGAGCACAGCCAGTGAGGGGGTGGGCCCACCTAGGGAGGGAGTATTGCATGGGAAGAACTCCAAAAGATGGATACAGAGACTTGAAGAGCTATACTTTGCCCCTGCTTGGCATTCAGGTTTCTCATTGCTAAATTTAGGAGTGGATCATGAGACACCCTCTAATCCTTTGACACAGCCACATGCACATATTGATGTTTTCATCCACTTAATATTTAAAAGCATGCAAAAAGAGAATGCCTTTAAGACTAAAGGGCCATGACCATTACAAAGAGTTAAAATATAATGCGAGAATAACAGTTTGCTACATAAAATTACCAGATGCAGAATTTCCATGAAGTAGTCAGTGGGGTTTAACAGATGTAAATGAGAAAAGAATCTCACTGATTTCTTATCTTTCTTTTTTCTCTTCCCACCCCCTTAAAAAAGAGAGAGTGTAAAATTGTATTTGCTGGAACTGTCTCATGAGACAGACGTCTCATTTGCATTAGGGTTTATCTGTCACTATTAAATTAATTTAAAACTCAGCTTGATTAATTCAATTCCATTTCTAATTCTGAAACTTTACTTTAAAAAAAAACCCTTTAACTTCGTCAAGTTAAATATAAAAAAATGAGCAAGGGGGAAAGATGTGTTTTGAATTGGCCCTCCTTCTACACTTGTCAATTAAATGGAAATTCACTAATTTCCCAGTCATTTTAAATTAAAGTGTAATTATTGCACAGATGACAAAGAAATGCCACAGATAATTCTCTTGGAAATGCAAGCATTGCGAGCACAGAGGCTTGCAGCCAAATGGACAATGTGTCATTGCAAGTCTGGGCCTCATTCTCTGCAGGGAAAGGATGCTAAACTTAGCTTGATATAGCCTTGGGTACAATTGCCTGCCATGCTTGCTTAGGAAGAAATATCTATGGGATGGGATTTGTCCCAAGGACTGTGTGCAACAGAGTCCATACTAGAAGCTTCTAGCAAGGAGAAGAAAAAGAGAGGTGACTAAAGTATGGTCTGGTCCCATTGTTTCTCGTCTTGCCTCATTTCATCTCCAGGCATCCAGTGTCCACTATGATTAGGGATGCTGAGGAAATGCCTGTAAATTACAGGTCAAGACAATATTCATATAACTGTTTCTTGCAGAAAACAGATATTGTTTCTCTTCCTTAGGGAGAGCAGCTCTTTGCGGTTGCAGAAGGACTCCTCACAGACTCCCCTTTCCTTATTAATGTAAAGTGATAGTGCTGCTGCATTAGGTCAAAACAAAATAGGAAGCTGGTATACACTGAGTCAGGTCATTAGTCAGGGCTGGCCCAAGACATTTTGGCACCTGAGACTGATCTCAAAATGGCTTCCCCCTCTCCCCACTAGGGAAGGAGTAGTGAGGGAATATCTGTATCAGGAACATGGGGGGAAGAAAGATTGACATTGGGATCTGCTGCCCAAGTGAATCCTGCCACCTGAGGCAGCCACCTCACCTCAGGGCAGGTTGGTGCCTGCTCTGAATAAAGATCTATATTGGGATCTGGATGTCAACTGTTGAGCAGGTCGCACACAGTAACGCACAGGCAGATCCTGCTGCCTGAGAAGGTCATCTCATCTTGCCTGATGGGTGAGCCGGCTGTCATTGATTCATCTAGTTCAGTATTTTCCACACTGATGGGCTGCGACTCTCCAGGGAACATTCCCAGACTGCTCCCAGTCACCAGTCTAGCTGCCACATTCTGGATTAGTTGTAGTTTCTGGGTCACCTTCAAAGGTAGCCCCACATAGAGTGCATTGCAGCAGTCCAAGCAAAAGATAACTAGAGCATGCACCACTCTGGCGAGATAGTCTGCGGGCAGGTAGGGTCTCAGCCTGCATACCAGGTGGAGCTGGTGGACAGTCACCCTGGACACAGAATTAACTTGTGCCTCCATGGACAGCTGTGAGTCCAAAATTATTCCCAGGCTGTGCACCTGGTCCTTCAGGGGCACAGTTACCCATTCAGGACCAGGGAGTCCTCCACAACTGCCCACCTCCTGTCCCTCAAAAACAGTACTTCTGTCTTGTCAGGATTCAACCTCAATTCGTTAGCCACCATCCATCCTCCAACTGCCTCCAGACACTCACGCAGGACCTTCACCGCCTTCACTGGTTCTGATTTGAAAGAGAGGTAGAACTGGGTATCATCTGCATACTGATGGACACCCAGTCCAAACCCCCTGATGATCTCTCCCAGAGGTTGCATGTACATGTTGAAAAGCATGGGGGAGAGGACAGAACCCTGAGGCACCCCACAAGTGAGAGCCCAGGGATCCGAACACTCATCTCCCACCACTACTTTCTGAACACAGCCTAGGAGGAAGGAGCAGAACCACTGTATAACAGTGCCCGCAGCCTTAGCTGATGAGTGATCCCATGATCTACAGAGATCATTGGATCTCCAGTTATAAAGATGGTCCAGTTAGCACCCCTACACTCTAGGGAAAGTATAACCCCACCCAAGATGGACATTCTTCACACTTAAGCTATGAAATTTTCTCCCACAAGAAATAGAGATAGGCACCAGCTTGAACGGCTTTAAAAGAGGATCAGGCAAATTAATGCATGATAATTTTATTAACGGCTGCTGGCCACAAAACTATGTTCTGCCTCTGCTGTTGGAGTCAGTATGGCTCTGAATAACAGTTGCTAAGAATCAGATGGGGGCAGAAGACTCCTGCACTCAAGTCCTGCTTACATGCTCTTGATGGGACATCTGATTGGCTACCGTGAGAACAGGATGTTGGGCTAGAAGGGCTATTAGCCTGATTCTGCAGGCTCGTCTTACGTTCTTATGAGGTTCCTCGGCTGTCAGCATGACTGAATCACCACCTTCCAAATTTAAGGCCAGGAGATATGATAAGATACGAGGTGTCATTTTTAATGTTTGAAAAGGATGTGTTTACTATCTTCTAATATAATGGCTTAAAGGCTTTGATTCTTTTCTGATCAAAGAGAAGAGCTTAATGCCATTTGATGAAGCATGAATTCATAGATATAATCAGCAATGTTCTTTCTTTTCTTTTTCTTTTTTTTTAGCGTGCTCCCACAATAAGCGTAAGTTTCATTTGTGCTGCCGAGGGCTTTGGTACGTCATGCTAAATTTTCTGCGTGCTAAAGCAGGACTATTCCCCACAGAGTAGAAGAAGCAAAAGAGGGAAGCAAAAGAGAAAATGTTCATGCCAGAACTAAACAAGAATCAGGTTGTAAGCAATATTTGCAGGGTGGTGAGGGGAAAGGTGCATTATTAACAAGGAACAGCAATAGAGGCACCTTGAACAAATGGCAGAAGAAATTAGCTTTTCAACTCAGGTAGCGATGCAATGGCAAATACCAAGGGAACTACCAGTCTCTGCTGAAGTGTGTTTGAAAAACTGAAATAACAGAAAGAAGGAAACACAGTCGACTGGCATTTGGAAATAATTGAACACATTATGAGGGTTGTATCCTCAGCAGGTGTAAAAGAGAGTAGCTTTGGGGTGTTAAACAAGTTTATCTTGACATCAGTGTTTTATTTCCTTTAAACAGGGCATGTAGAATGTCATCTTCACCCCAGGTGTAGCCTGGTGGTAAAATGCTTGACAATTTTCTATTTTTGAAAAGGGGGGTATCTTTCAGCAGGACTATCTCTACTATTGGACAGAGTGAGATAACTACCTTGTTTGGCAGATATTGAAGTATGGGAAGTGGTGGTGAGATATTGGTAGATAGAGCTGCATTTCTCATGTGACCTGCCTTGCAGTCCCTAAGATCACCTGCTGCTTTCAGGTACTACAGAAGATGATGCAATATTGCCAGTGTTGAAATGAGAATCAACAGCCACCACAGCTAGCTTTTGTAAATCAAATTGGTGAGGGGTGCTGTTTTGTCTTTTGCTTCAGGTAGCAAATCTCTTGTGCCCTGTGCTTCTATAATGGACTGTGCCATGTGCTTCTATAATGAAGAATATCTATTGTGGAAAAAATGGTGATCTAGATATGTTTCTAACTATACAGCCTCGTAATTTTGACCTAGGTACCACAAAATCATGGAATTGTGGAGTCGTAGAGTTGGAAGGAACCCCAAGAGTCTTCTAGTCCAATTCCCTTTAATGCAGGAATCTCAGCTAAAGCATCCATGACAGATGCTTAAAAAGCACCCAACCTCTGTTTAAAAACCTCCAAGGAAGGACAGTCTACAACCTCCCGAGGGAGACTGTTCCATTGTCAAATAGCTCTTACTGTCAAAGTTTTTTCCATATGTTCCATATGTTTAGTAAGAATCTCCTATCTTTTAACTTAGAACCAAGATGCAAGCTCCTCCATTAGGATTTCTTTCTGTATTGACACTCCAGCTTGACCCACCCAAATTCAAGAGGCCTCACTATTGACCCACTTACACCTGTGTAAGGCACCAGCTGGCTCATGCCAGGGAACTTGCACCATACTCTTTGCATCACTGAGAGATTTCACAGGGCATAGGATTGGCTGGCCTGTTGCTCCACAGAGCCCTACTGACAGTGGCTGGAAAGAAATGTTCAACTAGTCAGCCAGGAAGAATCGGGTGAACTGGGTTGCTGATAGAAACCCTGCTGTTCTTACGTAAGCCATGCCTTACTATTGTAACATGAATTTGGAACCAACATATATTTTGGCTTAAAAAAAGTCCTGCACAAAACCCCTTGGCTTATTTGAACAACATCTTTGCCCTGGAACCTGCTGTGTTCTGCATGTAATCCACCCAAGCTCATTTTTTAAAAAAAGGTAGATAGCAAAAGAAAACAGAAAGAAGAATAGTGCTCTGCTGAAATCAGTCTCCACTCCACCCCACATTTCTCAATTTCTACCTCGTTTTCAAGGAACTTCAGATTTATTGATTTATTTTATATTTTTTCTGAGTGTAGGGTTTTTGGACTCACTGTATCATTGTGGGGTGGCCAAGGTTAGTTTGTGTTTTTCTTTCAAATAAATATAATCCCAACGCTATGGAAGCCCTCTGGCTGCCTACTCTTTCTGATCTGCATTGGAGGCAACAGCTCATGATGTTTTTCCCGGGCTTTAATTGAATCCCAACCACCCAGGAGGGCAGAGTAGTGCAAATCAATGATGAGTAGATGTGCTGGAGAAGAGAAAGGACACCCCTTGACCATCTCAGAAGTAAAGTAAGTGCAACGAAAAAGCCCAGTGCCTCACTTTTGGAAATTTCAAAAAAATTATCGCCTTTAGATAAATTTTCAATGCAATTTATTTTCACATTAATTGATGCAGAATAGTCAGAGGAGTGGGAATGGGAGGAATTCTTGACACAGTGCTTAAAAAAATTATGGAAAGGGATGTTTGATATGCTTGTGTGCTCCATCTATCAATGATGTGCCTACTGAGATTTAGCTGCGAGCTGAACCAGATTATAAAACTTTAATAATTGTCTGCCATTCCCTCAAAGCATTGAAGAGGCCACGTTGTTCTCCAGTTTATATTTGATGTTCGATGCTGCTGAAGTTATTCCATTTTCAATCCAACTGGGAAGTCAGTGAGAAGAGAGAAAGTAAGCGAGGCTTTTCCCTTCTACCATGGCAATTAATGTCAGCTGGAATGATTACAGTTTGGAGTGCACTCTGGATTCTGCTTCATCTAACTAACATATCTGCACATGCTCACTGCTAAAATAATAACTTCTGCAGCTTGCTTTCCCAGAAGAGCCTTCCTTCAGCACACTCAGTAAACTAAAAAGCCAGTGTGCAGAATTACAGGGCCTTTTGTTGTAGGGTTGTCGCCTTGTTTATTTTGCATGCAATTTACATGGTTTAACATGTATACCTAGTGATCAGGAAGATTCATGGCCATTGTCAGAGTCTAGTAAAGATTGTGGCCCCTTCTCTTCAAGGATGGAGAGCAAATGAAAGAAGGAATGAGTAAATAAATGCAAGCAAACAAACACCAACCAACTTTGGTTGCTGTAAAGTTTAGGAATTCAATCTTTGCAGATTCTAATGTGTAGTGACCTGATCCACACCTCATTGACTAATGGGCTTATCAGAACCAGCTTTCACACTCCCTGAATATTCCAAGGCAGTGCTTATCTCTTTTTTAAAAAATGTAATGCATATTTTGAGAGGAAATGTTTTTAGAAATCTGTATATATTTATTATTTTTATGCTGTCAACACACTTGGGTTGTGGGTTGGTATGTAACACATTTTAAAATATGTATCTAAATGTAATTTTGTGCTTTAAAAAAATGAAATTATAAGTTAATAAAGAAAGAGAACAAATGAAACTTCTGGGTGAACAGATGTGAATGTGACATGGGTTACATGACTTACTTATGAGTAGACAGGGTTAGGATTGCACTGACAGTCTATGAGAAATGAACTGATTTTCCCATTCCTAAAACCCCGCGTGTTTACACTCTGTCTCAACGATGTCTACGCTGGCTAGGTCATGTCCACAGAATGGAAGATGGCAGGATCCCCAAGAACATGCTCCGGAGAGAGCTGGCTTCCAGGAACCAGGCCCATTGACAGACCAATTCTGTGTTACTAAGATGTCTGCAAACATGACATGAAGGCTGACAACATTAACCCCAGCATGTGAGAATCCCTTGAAGGTGGTGGCAAAGGAAGGGGGTGGGGGGCGGTCCGCCCCAGGTGCCATCTCTGAGGGGGGTGACGAGAAGGAACCCTGTGGGGGGCTTGCCCCACCACCACAGGCGAGGCAGCGTGAGCTGCTGCCATTGCACAGCTACAGCCGCATGAGGAAGATCCCTCCACCGCTGCGAGCAGAGGACCGTGCTGCTGCCACTGCAGCCATGAGCGGAGGATTCCGTACAGTGCATGCGTGGCACGGCTGTACATAGTGGTGCACGTGCATGTGCCATACATAGCTGCACATGCGCTGCTGGGCAGTTTGATCCGCCCCTGTGGGCTGTTTGCCCTGCCCCTCAACACCTGCATCGGGTGCCAGAGAGCCTTCCTTCGCCTCTGCTTGAGGGTGATCATAGCACCTGGAAACAGTCAGTCAGGTTGTTTGGATTCTTCTTTTTTTTTAATGATATTTATTAAAGTTTCACATGAAAAGAGACACATCAATAAAAAAGATTTTAAAAATAAAAAGAAAAATACACAATACAAAATACAGAAAGAAAAAAAAGAAAAAAACAGTTAAAAACAATTCCATCTTTTCATCACTACTTTTGGATTTACTTATTTTCTGGACCCCCTCATACCTCCCTCTTTTGTATTCCAATTCAGTTTGTTTGTCCAGCAATTCCTTTCCCTCCTTTTTAATCCCAATCCTTAATCTTAATATAATATAACATTAAATTTTTACCTATTAATAGTCAATTTTCCATTCTTTTAACCCTTTTAATCCTAATCCTTAATCTTGATCTGTATATAACTTTAAAGCCTGTACAGCTAGAAACCACTTAATTTCAATCCATCATCACTCTAATATTCTTTAATTTTGCAATATTTCTGTAGGTAGTCTTTAAATTTCTTCCAATCTTCTTCCACTGACTCTTCTCCCTGGTCACGGATTCTGCCAGTCATTTCCGCCAATTCCATATAGTCGAGCAATTTCATCTGCCATTCCTCCAGATTTAGAACCTCAAAGCCAAAGTGAGAGCATTTGGGTCAAAATTAAGGGAGAGAAGAATAACAGTGACCTCATTGTGGGAGTTTACTATAGATCCCCAAGCCAAACGGAGGACATAGATGATGCCTTCCTGGAACAGATGGCCAAGCATGCAAAAGGAAGGGAGATAGTAGTAATGGGGGACTTCAATTACCCGGATATCTGTTGGATGTCAAACTCAGCCAAGAGCATAAGGTCAAACAGATTCCTCACTGGCCTTGCAGACAACTTCATTGTCCAGAAAGTGGGAGAAGCAACAAGAGGAACAGCCATTTTAGATCTGGTCCTAACCAATGTTGATGACCTGGTTAGTGGGGTAGAAGTGGAAGGATCATTAGGCGCGAGTGATCATGCTCTTCTGAAGTTTACTATACAGCGGAAAGGAGCAGCCAAGCATACTAGGACTCAATTTCTTGACTTTAAGAAAGCCGACTTCATAAAACTTAGGGAAGTGCTGGGTGAGATCCCATGGACAGTAATACTAAAAGGAAAGGGAGTTCATGATGGCTGGGAGTTTGTTAAGAGGGAGATAGTAAAAGCACAACGTCAGGCAATACCAATGAGACGGAAACATGGAAGGTGCCTAAAGAAGCCAGGGTGGCTATCTAAAGAACTTTTAACTGAGTTAAGATTAAAAAAGGATGTGTACAAAAAATGGAAAAGGGGGGAAACCACCAAAGAGGAATTCAAACAAATAGCCAGCACGTGTAGACACAAAGTCAGAAAAGCTAAAGCACAGAATGAACTCAGGCTTGCTAGAGAGGTTAAAAGCAACAAAAAAGGCTTTTATGGGTATGTTCGTGGCATAAGGAAGAACAAAGAAACGTGGGGTCACTCAGAGGAGAAGATGGTGAAATGCAAACAGGGGACACAGAAAGTGCTGAACTCCTCAATGCCTTCTTTGCCTCAGTCTTCTCCGATAAAGAAAACAATGCCCGACCTGATGAATTTGAAGCAAATGATTCAGCAAAGGAAACACAGCCCAGAATAACTAAGGAGATAGTACAAGAATACTTGGCTAGTTTAGATGTATTCAAGTCTCCAGGGCCAGATGAACTGCATCCAAGAGTATTAAAAGAACTGGCAGATGTGATCTCAGAACCACTGGCAGTCATCTTTGAGAATTCCTGGAGAACAGGCGAAGTCCCAGCAGACTGGAGGAGGGCAAATGTTGTCCCTATTTTCAAAAAGGGGGAAAGAGAGGACCCAAATAATTACCGCCCAGTCAGTCTGACATCAATACCAGGGAAGATTCTGGAGCAGATCATTAAGCAAACAGTCTGTGAGCACCTAGAAAGGAATGCTGTGATCACCAATAGTCAGCATGGATTTCTGAAAAATAAGTCATGTCAGACTAACCTGATCTCATTTTTTGACAGAATTACAAGCCTGGTAGATGAAGGGAACACAGTGGATGTAGCCTACCTTGATTTCAGCAAGGCATTTGACAAGGTGCCCCATGATATTCTTGTAAAGAAGCTGGTAAAATGTGGTCTTGACTATGCTACCACTCAGTGGATTTGTAACTGGCTGACTGACCGAACCCAAAGGGTGCTCATCAATGGTTCCTCTTCATCCTGGAGAAGAGTGACTAGTGGGGTGCCACAGGGTTCTGTCTTGGGCCCGGTCTTATTCAACATCTTTATCAACGACTTGGATGATGGACTCAAGGGCATCCTGATCAAATTTGCAGATGACACCAAACTGGGAGGAGTGGCTAACACCCCAAGAGGACAGGATCACACTTCAAAACGACCTTGACAGATTAGAAAACTGGGCCAAAACAAACAAGATGAATTTTAACAGGGAGAAATGTAAAGAATTGCAAAAAAAAAATGAGAGGCACAAATACAAGATGGGTGACACCTGGCTTGAGAGCAGTACATGTGAAAAGGATCTAGGAGTCTTGGTTGACCACAAACTTGACATGAGCCAACAGTGTGACGCGGCAGCTAAAAAAGCCAATGCAATTTTGGGCTGCATCAATAGGAGTATAGCATCTAGATCAAGGGAAGTAATAGTGCCACTGTATTCTGCTCTGGTCAGACCTCACCTGGAGTACTGTGTCCAGTTCTGGGCACCACAGTTCAAGAAGGACACTGACAAACTGGAACGTGTCCAGAGGAGGGCAACCAAAATGGTCAAAGGCCTGGACACGATGCCTTATGAGGAACGGCTAAGGCAGCTGGGCATGTTTAGCCTGGAGAAGAGGAGGTTAAGGGGTGATATGATAGCCATGTTCAAATATATAAAAGGATGTCACATAGAGGAGGGAGAAAGGTTGTTTTCTGCTGCTCCAGAGAAGCGGACACGGAGCAATGGATGCAAACTACAAGAAAGAAGATTCCACCTAAACATTAGGAAGAACTTCCTGACAGTAAGAGCTGTTCGACAGTGGAATTTGCTGCCAAGGAGTGTGGTGGAGTCTCCTTCTTTGGAGGTCTTTAAGCAGAGGCTTGACAACCATATGTCAGGAGTGCTCTGATGGTGTTTCCTGCTTGGCAGGGGGTTGGACTCGATGGCCCTTGTGGTCTCTTCCAACTCTATGATTCTATGATTCTATGATCCATAGAAGTAACCAGAGGATGAATGAGTGCTGGGAGGAGCACAGAGAGAAGAAACACTGTGGTGCATCTTCAGCAACACAACTGGGCACCTACATCTGTCCCAGTACATCTGTCCTACATGTCTCTCCTGTATCAGTGTCTACAGCCACGAGAGGCACTGTAACACTCCGGTCTGAGCTCACCTCAAATGCACACTCCTCCATTGTCTCCCTAGACAGATGGATGCCTATCTATCACCAGATACAACCTGGGGGGGGGGGGAGGGAATCTTCACTTAAAAGGCTTTCTAGGAAAGGAAGGGCATCCCGTATACACAGAGCTCATATGGTTAGAGCATGGTGCTGATAATGCCAAGATCGTGGGATTGATCCCCATAGGGGTACATATTCCTGCATTGCAGGGAGTTGGACTAGATGATCCATAGGGTCCCTTACAACTCTATAACTCTATGATTCTATTTATCATTCTATCAAAACGATAGTGGGAATGGTACCTGTTTGATATGTGGTGGGAGTTACAAAGAGTAAATGCGGGCATGCTAAAGACTCAGCTATATCATACAGAAGTGACCTATTGAAGAAATTATATCTGCAGGAGGTTATCTTCACAAACAGCAGTCTCCTTCACAAATTGCAGTTCTCAATATTCTTTGGGAGAAAGGCATGCATTCCAAATCTGTGTTGGATGTGCTTTACAATATGGCGCTCATCTGCAGATTGTCAGGATCCAGTCCATTCCTTTTGTTGCTCTCCGGCACTGTTGTCTAAACCACAGAGCCTAGGGCTTGCCGATCAGAAGGTCGGCGGTTCGAATCCCCGCGATGGGCTGAGCTCCCATTGCTCGGTCCCAGCTCCTGCCAACCTAGCAATTTGAAAGCACGTCAAAGTGCAAGTAGATAAATAGGTACTGCTCCGGCAGGAAGGTAAACGGCGTTTCCATGTGCTGCTCTGGTTCACCAGAAGCAGCTTAGTCATGCTGGTCACATGACCCGGAAGCTGTACGCCGGCTCCCTTGGCCAATAAAGCGAGATGAGCGCCGCAACCCAGAGTCAGTCACGACTGGACCTAATGGTCAGGGGTCCCTTTACCTTACTCTTATAATATCATATTTTTCTGTTTACATTTTACCAGCAGCTGTGGGCAGACATCCTGCAGTAACACACCTTATAAATAGTGAAATAAATACCCAAAGAAGGATGTTGGGGGGAGGGCTCCAGCCTTATTGGCAGAGATTTCTAAGCAGCAAACACTGAAGGGAAAAAAAGAAAAGAAAAAGTCTGATCCCCCCCCCCCCAAAAAAAAGGCAACGTGCAATCAAACCTCATTTCCTTTCAGAACTTGAGAGGCTGCTTTAAAAGCAGGTATTTAAAAACCCTTTCGTCGTTAAGCTTCCTTGATGGGGTCCTGTTTTAAG